>NC_087437.1:105092802-106376016 GCF_036321535.1 Camelus dromedarius | reverse complement strand
ATGATGGGGGAGCTAAAAACTGAAAGACCCAAGTAGAATTTTATCTCTGCAGTCTACTGGTTGAGCTGTAAGTTCCTCTGGATGTAGTGAAAGAATGAATGGTTCTGAAGAGTCAAGTTTAGGGAGAAAGGGGTAGGAAGAGGGCATTAGCCAAAGAGGGGTCGAAAGTTCTACTCCAGGCTGTGTTAGGACCAGAGGGACCAGCCCTTTGGGTGTTTTGTTTTGTTTTTAAGCTGTACATTCTTTGAAATCTCAGTGAAGAGGTGGCACAGAATGAAAGATGCCCAAGTTTGAATGCCAGATGGCTGCCCACAGGCTGCTTCTCAAAAGCAAATTTGGAGAGGGAATGAAATTTCTCGTTATCGGCGCCAGTCGTTAATGGTGGCATTTTAACTTATCAGTGCCTGGCTGATGACACAACTGCCAGTTAAAGCAAGGTGACCTCATTTGTTGACAACAGAGTGGATCAAAGGAAGAGGAAGGGATGGGGAGACATCTGTGACTATTCCCCCAGGGACAGCGGTGCTGAGCATCCCTTTGTGCTGTGTCCTCTGAGGACCAACTCTTGGCAAGAGCTTGCTGGTGGCTTTGTTCTATGGGGAAAGGCTCAGGCGTGTCATTGGAATAACCTGAGGACTTGCTGCAGGAGAACGCGGGCAGCTCTGACCAGATGGTGGATGGGGACTTAAGAATCAGGGCATTGAAGGGGGGGTAGAGCTCAGTGGTATAGTGCATGCCTAGCATACACAAGGTCCTGGGTTCAATCCCCAGCACCTCCATTAATAAATAAATATAAACCTAATTACACCCCACTCCCCCCCTAAAAAAAATTGAATCGGCACATAGCAGGCAGCGTGAGGGAATTTTACATCTTCCTATTTCAGCTGCTTTGTAATTAGCCAAGGTGGTCATTCCAATCCACGCCCAGATTCAAAGGAGTCAATCAGTCCATGAGGTGGAGTCATACAAAGTGACCCTAGGGGAACCAGATAATTCTAGTTTCATTGAGGTATAACTGACAGGTAACATTGTATTTGTTTTAAGTTGGCAACATGATGATTTGATATGTTGCAAAATGATCACCATGATAAATTTAGTTAACATTCATCACTTGAGATAATTGCACATTCTTAGTTTTTTTCTCGTTAAGAGAACTTTTAAGATTCATTCTCTTAACAATGTTTAAGTATACAATACAGTATTGCTAACTATAGTCACCCTGCTGTACATGACATCCATGCCAGGACTTACTTGTATTATAGCTGGAAGTTTGTATCTTTTGACCCCCTTCACCCATTTCACCAACCCTGCAACCACCACTCTGCTCTCTGTGTCTGTGAGTTTGGTTTGTTTAGATTCCACATATAAGTGAAATCCTACAGTATTTGTCTTTTTCTACATCTGACTTATTTTACTTAGCACAGTGCCCTCAAGGTTCATCCATGTGTTGTCACAAATGGCAGAATTTTCTTCTTTTTATGGCTGAATAACATTCCAGTGTGTGTATGTGTCTGTGTGTATCGCATTTCCTTTATCCATTCATCTCTTGATGGGCACTTAGGCTGCCTCCATGCCTTGGCCCTTGAACGTAAGGTTGAACTGAACATGGCAGTGCAGGTGTCTTTTCAAGACAGTGATTTTTGTTTCCTTTGGACACATACTCAGGAGTGGAATTTCTGGGTCCTATGGTAACTCTATTTTTAGTTTATTGAGGAACCTCCAGACTGTTTTCCATAGTGACTGCACCAGTCTTTCAGTTTAAATTATTAGCCAGTGTGATCTAGTCCTGGTGTATCAATTGCCCTCCATCCCTGGCCCTGGTGTCTTAGCACCAACACACCTGCTCTCTGGTGTTTTTGCATTGTTGGGTTTGGTGGGGAAAGCTGCTTAAAGAACTGAACGTCACTTTGCAGCACTCAGCAGTGGGGAACAGACCTGCTGTATTCTCCTAGAAATGATGTAGGAAGCCCGATCTCCTCATGTACAGAAGAGAAGACATCCATTTGAAGGAAAAACCATCTTCTGGACAGCACATCTAAACTGCTTTATGGAAAAGATGTGGCTGCATTCTGATTAAATTTGTGTTGATTCTCTTTACTTCCAGTGGTTTTACAGAAGAGAAATCTTACAATAACAAAGCTAAGCTTTCATTTACTCAGCAAAGAATCAAGTACTTCCACTCTTCTGTAGACTGAGGTACAGCAAACATACTAGAAACCTGAATAGCCACTTCCCACCTCCCGGGGGATAAGCTGGGTCCTAGCAGGACCCTCTGGGGGAGAACACAAGTTTCCAACTGCTGCCTGATCTAGGAGCCACCGTATCAGCAGAGGGGGTCTGTTCAAGCCTTTAGCTGGACATACTTCTAGTTTACCTCTTAGTGCTCAGTTTAAAAAAAAAGATAATCTGTAATCTAGAACAGTATATTCTTTCTATATCTTTTAATAATACCCCTTTGATATGGTTATGTCATTATTTTAATTAAAAGAGTCTCTTTAGCATATTTAATGAAAACGAGGACAGACTAAAGCAAGCATGGGAAAACACTCAGTGGTTCAGGTTTGAGTGTCACCCATTCCACTCTGCTGAATCTCTCTCCATGATACTCTGGGATTTTTTTTTTTTTCTATTTTACCACCACACATTCAAGTAAAACAGCCTTCCATGGGAGCCTTTTGTCCTTTTTTGAGCCAACAGGGGAAGAAGAAAATATGTATTGCCCTACCTGTATCCCGGTTACTGTTAAGTTAGGGAAGCAACCAACGAGCCCTTGGCCTGCCCATCCAGCACGGCCAGGTTTTAGGCGCCACCTGGTGGCTGGATGGAGCATCTGCGTAACTGGTGGGCACAGGCGTCCTGCTCGCCGTCGGAGTGGGGAAGAAAGAGGAGAAAATCGTGGGTGTTCTGCAGTCTTGGGAAAAGAAGAGTACAGTGCACCTTATCTTTTTATTGCATCACTCCTAAAAGATTGCTTTTTTTTTAAACTCACATGTCCTCGTTCTTGCTTCTTCAGGTCGACGCCGCTGTGACCCCGGAGGAGCGCCACCTCTCCAAGATGCAGCAGAACGGCTACGAAAACCCGACTTACAAGTTCTTCGAGCAGATGCAGAACTAGACCACCGCCACAGCAGCCTCTGAAGTTGGACAGCAAAACCATTGCTTCACTACCCATCGGTGTTCATTTACAGAATAACGTGGAAAGAAAGCAACCCTTCTGTTTTATTATTTACTCATTATCGCCTTTCGACAGCTGTGCTGTAACACAAGTAGATGCCTGAACTTGAATTAATATACAAATCAGTAATGTATTCTCTCTCTTTACATTTTGGTCTCTACACTACATTATTAATGGGTTTTGTGTCCTGTAAAGAGTTTAGCTGTATCAAACTAGTGCATGAATAGATTCCCTCCTGATTATTTATCACGTAAGCCCTTAGCCAGTTGTATATTATTCTTGTGGTTTGTGACCCAATTCAGTCCTACTTTGAAATATGCTTTAAGACTCCATGGGGGATGCTTCATGTGAACGTGGGACTTTAGCTGCTTCTCTTGCCTAAGTATTCTTTTCTTGATCACTATGCATTTTAAAGTTAAACATTTTTATGTATTCCAAATGAGTTAGAGGATTTTTTTTTCCACGATTGCATTTTACTGTACAAATTGCTGCTTCCGCTATATTTGTGATATAGGAATTATGAGGATACACGTTTATTTCTTTGTGCCTGTTTTATGTGCACACATTAGGCATTGAGAATTGAAACTTTTTTTTGTCCATGTATCTTCGGATCTTTGATAAAGAAAAGAATTCCCTGTTCATTGTAAGCACTTTTACGGGCGGGGGGTGGGGGGAGTGCTCTGCTGGTCTCAAATTAACCAAGAATTCTCCCCAAAAAAACTTTCTTCAGGATGACTGTACAGAATCATTGCTTATGACCATGATAGCTTTCTACACTGTATTCCATAAATAAATTAAATAAAATGACGCTGGGCAAGAGTGTTCTTTGAAAGATGGTTACAGACATGAAATATTCAGTGCAATTTAGGGTGGGGAAACAGAGGCAGACCCAGTTTCTTTTCCAGTTTCAGTCTAAAAAACACTTTATGTGCTGGATATAGCTCAGTGGTAGAGCATGTGCCTGGCATGCATGAGGTCCTGGGTTCAACCCCCAGTGCCTCCAGTAAGGGGGGAAAAGAGAAAAAGAGAGCAATAAAACTCTTTATTTATGATACCAAAAAAGGATGAAAGTGGAAGGGACAAAATCAGGGAATGGGGAAGACAAGCCTGGACAAACCCTTCAAGATTTGACTTCCCTTTGTATAAAATGGTGTTTTCATGTAAATAAAGGCATTGTTGGAGGAGCGCCATTGTGCTGGTGTGCATGATTCCATGGTAACAACCTTCTGATCATTGAGTCATCGAAGATGAGTGAGAACCTTTAACGTACCTAATGTTGAACACCCACACCTATATGGTGTCTCACTTACAAGTTGGGGATGAAATTGGGGCCAACAGTCACCTCCCAGTGCAAGTAGAGTGCTTCATAGACCTAATTCAGTTTTCACTCCATCCAAACTATTTGGCGGCCGTATCTTGGTCCTCAAGTTTGACCCTGTCTTTGTCCATTCTGGTTACGGTAATAAAATGTCTCAGACTGAGTGGCTGATAAACAACAGACATTTACTTCTCACAGTTTTGGAGGCTGGAAGTCTGAGATCGGGGTGCTGGCACAGTCAGGTGGGGGCCCTCTTCTCCTGGTACCCTCACGTGGTGGAAGGGGCCGGGGACCTCTCCGGCACCTCACTGAGGACTGCACTAATCCCGTGTCTGAGGCCTCCACCCTCATGACTGCTCATCACCCAACGGCCCCACCTCCTAGTGCCATTACATTGGGCCTTAGGATTTCAACATGTGAAGTTTGGGGGGACACAGACATACAGACTGTCTAACAGTCCCAGATAAGTACAAAGAGAGAAGTTCCAGAGGAATAAAAATTATGATCAGTGGACAGTCATCAATAAGCAGGGTTTCTCAACCCTGTTGCTGTTTTGTAGGAGTAGTTCCTTGTTTGACGGGCTGTCCCGAGCATTGTAAGGTGTCCCACAGCATCCCTGGTCTCCACCCTTTTCATGCCAATAGTACTCCCCAGTTACGATAAAGACATCGAGACATTGCCTGATGTCCCTTAGAGGGGGCAAAATCATCCCCATTTGAGAACCTTTGCTCTGTATTCCAAAACAGTGTTATGTGTACATGATTTTTAGCTAGAGAAGCCTGGGCATTCCAAAGATCTAAGAACCCCCTGACCCTGGTGTTTCTGCTGTCCTGTGCTAGGTAACAGGTGAACAGGAGAACCGACCAGCACCTTTTAGCCTTAGATCACAACTTTCAAACTAAAACACAAAGCACAGAAAATTCATCAAAATCATTTCTTCAGGTCACTGTGCAGTATGCACAGACTCAATAAAACTCATCTGGATGTGTTATTTTCAAGAGAACAAAATGCTTGTCTCCCTTGCCCTGTTAAGGGCAATTAGACATGACTGCTCTAGGAAGATGCGAAACGTGACAGTTTACGTGTATAAGCAACAGTTCCGTTTGCTTTCACCCAAAGAGAGGTAACTAATGGGGGAAATAAGCCTTCATATAAGTAATGAAATGACTAATGAAATGAAACCAAACCTTCTCACACATACAGGATGTTACTCCCAGGCCAGCCTTTAAGGCCAGGAGCTGCAAGTTTTAGCTTTGATCATTTCAGAACTAATGAAAAAAATTAAACACAGACACATATATATGTAAATTATATATACATATATATAATTATGGGGGGAAAGAATAATGCTTTATAATCGTATTCTAAAATTAAGGTATGATGAAAGAATTCTCCAGATAGTCCAGGGATTGATCAATAAATAATGAACACAAAATTTAAGAATTACCAAATAGAATTATAGTAATAGTACCCAGACCAAAGTTAAACGAGATTTTGAGAGAATTTGGCCTGGCCAACCTCGTGGGTGAGGAATGGCATCCCAGTATAATTTTTTTTTCTTAATTGAAGTACAGTCGGTTTACAATGTTGTGTTCATTTCTGTGTACAGCACAGTGATTCAGTTATACATATATGTATATTCCTTTTCATGTTCTTTTTCATTACAGGATACTATAAGATATTGAATATAGTTCCCTGTGCTGTACAGAGGACCTTGTTGTTTATCTATTTTATTATAATAGTATCTGCAAATCCCAAACTCCCAATTTATCCCTCCCCTCTCTCCTCCCTGGTAACCATAAGTTTGTTTTCTATGCCTGAGACTACGTGTAAGACAAGACACCATAAATCTCCTAGAAGAGAACACAGGCAAAATATTCTCTGATATAAATCTCAGCAATGTTCTCTAAGGGCAGTCTACTGAGGCAACAGAAATAAAAACAAAAATAAATAAATGGGATGTAATTAAATGTATACGCTTTTGCACAGCAAAGGAAACCATATATAAAACGAAAAGACAATGTACTGAATGGGAGAAAATATTTGCAGATGATGCAGTTGACAAGGGCTTAATTTCCAGAATGTACAAACAGCTCATACAACTCAGTAACAACAACACACACAAAAAAAACACAACAAACAACCCAATCCAAAAATGGGCAGAAGACCTAAACAAGCAGTTCTCCACTGAAGACACACAAATGGCCAATAGGCACATGAAAAAATGCTCAATATCGCTAGTTAGCAGAGAAATGCAAATCAAAACTACAATGAGGTATCACCTCACACTGGTCAGAATGGCCATCATTAAAAGGCCAATATAGTTTTAATTCACTTACTTCTTAGTAGTGAAGTTGGAGATTCCTTTATCTGTTCAAGGGTCATTTTACAGCTCTGTGGTTTTTTCTGTTTGTCTTTTGTTTTGGGCTTGAAGTCTACTTTGCTATCAGGACTGCAACCCCTGCTGTCTTACTGTTTCCATTTGCTCAGTAAATCTTTGTCCGAGCTTTTTATTTATAGCTTTTCCAATTGCTGCGTTTTAAGTGTATGTCTCACGTACAGCGCAGAAGTGAGTTTCTGCTATGTGAGCCAATTTGAAAATCTTGTAATAGACAAGTTGGACCCACTCAGTTTTATGATCTGACTGCTACGCTGGCTTTTAGTTCTTCCATATCTCATGTTATGACTGACTGAGTGTATTATATTTACTGTGTCTCTATGAGGGAAGGACTCTTGGCATGCATATGAGGGTGTGTGAGTTTTGTGTGTGAGTGTGCATGTTTCATAGGAAGCTTTGTATTTTTATTCTAGTGGTTACTATTGAACTATTTTTATGTGTGTGGTGCTCTTAATCCCTTTTTTCTTAGCCTCTTGCTATCTGCCTTTTCTAGATGATTTTTTTGCCCACCACCCATCACCTATACAACAATCAACAGTCTTGCTCTTCTTTCCTCCTTTTTTCTCTCTCTTCTCTCATTTTTTCAGTTGCGTTTGTTCTGCGTTATCAGTCCATAATGTTTTTCTTCAACCTACAACTTCACCCTCTCGCGCCTTAGCCCTGCAGTTGAATATGAGGAATCTCTCTGACAGTCCTTTGTTCCCAGACATCTTTGCATTGGGTGAAGCTCACCCTCCAGTAAGTTCCTCAGTAAGAGCATGTGTGCACAGCATCCTGGAGTTCCAGCAGATACAAAACTGGATTTTGATGACCTTGGAACTTGAAATGCAACTTGTTTATCCTTAAGTTTCTTTAAAATGCTGCACCACTCTTTCCTTGTTTTGTATGTTAATTCTGAGAAATACGAGGCCAAATTCAGACTCCGCATTTTGAGTGAGAACTTCCACCCCCACCCCAATGATTACATAAGCCAGGAAAGGTCATACGAAACACTGCTTTGGGTGTTTGTGGACCCCAAGGCTCTGCCTTCAGGTGTCTCCTCTATACACTGTCTCTGTGTAATCTCAGCCACCTGGAAAATTTCAGTATTACTTGTGTACAAAGCAATAGCTTAAACCCAGACCCTTTCCCTGAGTTCCAGACTCAGATTCCTATTTTTGCTTTAATAACAAGCATTGTGACTATAAATGCAATGCATGCTACTTGCAGAAAATACAGAATATAGGAAGAAAAAGGATTCACTCGTAATCCCACCATCCACAGAGAAGTACTGTTAATATTTTGCATATATACTTTTAGTATTTTTAAATAACATGCAATTACCTCCCTTGCCTTTTGCTTTCATAACTTGGAGCCCATTTCCTGCTTTTCCTTGCTTTAATAGGTGCATTGTCTCATGTCGTTTTAAAAACTCTTAAAATAACCATTTTAATGACTGCATAAGGATATTTAATTCATCATCTTCTGGAAATATTTTACTATTATAAATAATCTTTGACTACAAATTAATGTTTTGCTTAGTTTTTGTTTTTAATAAAAGCCAGTTTAGCATCTGCTTCAAGAATGCAGATTTGAGCCAGTCTCTACATTGGTTTCTTCGTTTGTAAAGTAAGATAATAATAGTGCTTCATAGATGGGTCATGAGGATTCGACTTGTTAATAGATGTAAGGTGTTTAAAACTCTGTCTGATATGTAGTAAGTGGCCAAGATTAACTACTCAGGAGAGTGTCCAAGAAGTAGAAGGGGTTTTTTTAATTCTCTCTTTATTCATAATACCAAGTTGCGTGCCAAAAAAAGGAAGTCTTAATGCCGTCTAGCGATATACGTTGAGTGCCTCTGGAAGTACACAGCTGAGGGTCTTGGGTAATATCGTGTATTGCCAATCAAACGAAGAGAGACTAATCTGGACCTCAGTACACATATCAGCTCCCTATGAGGCTGGCTGCTCTGGAATAATTCTCTAGCAGAGGACTCTCTAAAGGTCCCTGAGGAGGAGGGAGGGTATAGCTCAAATGGTAGAGTGCATGCTTAGCATGCACAAGGTCCTGGATTCATTTTTTTAAACTAATAATAAATAATAATTAATAATAAATAAATAGACCTAATGACCTCCCTCCATAAAAATATTTTTTAAAAATAAATGAATAGATTGAGCACAAGGGATTTTTAGGGCAATGAAATTATTCTGTATGATGCTATAGTGGTGGTTATATGTCATTATGCATTTGTCAAAACCCATAGAATGTACAACATCAAGAGTGAACCCGAATGTAAACTATGGACTTTGGTTGACAGTAATGTGTCCATGTTGGTTCATCGATTGTACCAAATACGCCACACTGATGAGGGATGTTGAGGGTAGGGAGTATATACGCGTGAGTGGGGAGGGCTATGTGCGAACTGTCAGTATTTTTTGCTCAATTCTGCTGTGAACCTTCCAACTTCTCTAAAAACTAAAGTCTATTATTTAAAAAACCTTTAAAAAAAAAGAAAGGTCTCTGAAGCCATGCTCTTATTCCCTGCCTCCTGCTCACCAGCACGAAGGCCCTACCATGCTAAGATTTTCTGCATGTAGGAAAAATTGGAGCACAAATCACTAATTTAATCCTTGCTTTGATTATATATATTTACTTTGTAGAATACATTTACAGATCAAGTCAGACTATGATGCTCCACTGTAACTATTAAAGCAACAAAACTTCTTCCTGTAGCCAGCTGGCAATGCCTCATTTCTAATATCACACAGCTTTTAGAGTAATTTCCAAACTAAGTCACGTTAATAGTCAGTAGATTTACTCAGATGGCTAAGCATTCTTGGATAACGTGTTTTACCTACCCCAGAGCTACTATAATCTTTTAACTACGCTGAACTGTGTTTTTCTGAAAGCTGAACTTTGTTTCTCCAAACTGGGAATCTTTCGTAGGGATCCTAAACTGTCCTCCCTTTCTTTTGAGATGGTTATAGCTGCTTCATCTTGGGTCATTCTTTCACGTAAAAGAGTTATTGGATGCCTATTGTGTGCACTTAGCCAATGCCAAAGGGGATACAATGGTTTAAAAATAAAAAAGATGTGGTCCTACTCTCAAGACTGTAATCATTACCACCCCAGACAGTGGCTTGTACACTAACAATTTTTATTTTGCCACAGATCTGCACTTCGGGTAGGGCTCTGCTCCACACGGCATCAACAGGGCCAGCTCAACTGAAGGCTGGACGATCTGCTTCCAAGATGGCGCATTCACATGGCTGGCAAGCTGGTGCTGGCTGTCAGTTCGGAGGTCGACCAGAAGCCTCAGTTAATCTCCACATGTGCCTCTTCAGGTAGCCTGGGCTTTCTCAGAGGCAGGGTTCCAAGGGTGAACAACCAAAATAAGAGAGTAGAAACTGTACTGCATTTTATGCTTTAGTCTCAGAAGTTCCATGACATCAGTTCTGTCACAGCTAATTCATCAAGGCAGTCCCAGGTCCTGCCCAGATCAAGGAGAGGGGAGGTAAACCCGATCTCTTGATGAGAAGTACATTAAAGAACTGTGGACGTGTTTTAAAACCACTACGTTCAAAAAAAAAATTTATATATTCTATTGCAATAAGTAGAGGTAATGCCCATCTTCCTGCTTTGATCTGCCTCGTGTAATTAACTAGCAACAAAAGACTGTTAGGGGCAGAAGAGGATGTGGCTGAATTCCTTCGGGTAGGGCAGCTTTTTATATTTTCCGATCTGGACCTGTCCCCTGAACTCCAGATTCCCTGTTGTCTACTGACATCTCCATTTCAATATTTAACAGACATCTCACACGACACCTTCAACATCAAACTACAGGCATCTTGCTCCTACTTTTGAGTTTCCCTTCTCAGCAGATGACAAGTCCATTGTTCTAATGGCTTAGGTCAAAAGTCACGAGCCACTGGTTAACCATCCATCTTACTTCTTTGTCTCCTTTAGGTCTTTGATCAAATGTCACAGTTTGGATGATGTTGTGCCTAGCCGAGCCAGTTCAGCATAAACTCCCTTGCTGTCTCTAGCATTTCCTTCACCCCTTCCCTCCGCCGTTTTTCTTCTTGGCACGTCCTGGCTCATACGTTTTATGCCTCTATTTGCTTATTGTCCTTTTCTCAGTGTAAACACCCTAAAGGCAGGACTTTTGTCTGTCTTGTTCACTGATGAATCCTTAGTGCCTAGACGAGTGTCTCACACGTGATGATTGTTCAATGAGTATTTATTAAGTAAATGCAGGGATTTGAGTCATCACACTTTGACAACTAACACAGAGGAGGAGAACTGGGAGGAAGGGGAATCACCTCCTCAAATACTATATAGAACTAGAGAGAACAAACAGAGCTGTGTATCTCATTTTCCTTTCTCAAGATCTACTTGTAGACTAAATAGTTTTAAATAGTCTTCATAGTACGTTTGAGACGGGAAGGGGGCAGGGCACAGCCATTCAAGGAACAGCGCAACAATTAACACCAGAATGGCAAAAGATTCAACCCCCAGTAGGCCTTGAGGCCCAAGACGGTGGGAGATTTGACTTCCTTGAGCTCCATTATATGCTCACTGTAACATTAGCATAGTGAATAACGTGCCCACAGGCACCACGGCAGTCCCAAGGCTAGCCACAAAAGGTCAAAGAGTGGGAAATGGCCAGTTTACTGGGAAACCCAGCCCCTTCCCCAGGCTAGTTAGACTGGTCCTTCCACTTATTAGCAGATGAAGCCACCAAGCCCATAAAAACTGGCAACACAGTGTAGCTGCCACTGCCACCCCACCCCCACCCCCTTTCGGAGACAGCCTGCACTCTGTCTATGGAGTGTGTACCTACTTTTACTCTAATCTGAGCACCCAACCCCCCACCTCGTGGCCTTTCTCTTGCCTTTCAATGTGTCTCTCTGGATAAATCTACCTTCACTCAACTGTGGCTCACTCTTGAATTCTTTCCTGCGCGAAGACAAGGACCCACACTTGGGGGGGGGCACATCCCATGGGCTCAACCTAACCCTAGGACATGGCTCTCCTCACGCCCACATCCGTTTTTCCTGCATCATATCGGCTGGGCTTAAATAAAATCTGTATCCTTGTGTCTGTTTCCCGTGGAGGTTTCCTCCCTGAGGGTCTGGGGGACATGGGCTGGGAGGGCCAGGCAGAGAAGATAGGCTTCTCGTCAGCTTGTGAATCAAAAAGCAAGCTCCTTGGCTGCCTCCATCATTTTTATTGGTTTTTCCAAACCAGCAGGTTTTATCTCTGGCCAGCAATTCTCTCACATCAAGTGATAGAACTCCAGCAATAAGAAAAGGAAAGCAATCGTTTGATGAAAATTACACCTATTATTGAAGAATTTTGCTTCAGCTTAGTAATTATTATAAAAGCTTCGGTGAATTGCTCCATGAAATATAACTACTTAATAGGAGAGAGGAAAATGACAAACTCAGAGAAACAGAAACTCCTTGGGAGGATCCAACCAAAGGCACGTACCGTATAGAATCTTTAATAAGCTTTAAGAATTGAGAAAGCAAAATTGTCTACAAGGAAATCAGCCTCAGAATGATGGGTTCCTGGAGACCACACCTGGCCAATTTCAGCGTAGATTTATAATCACATGTCTGGTGTCTCTTGGCTCATTTCAAACTTAGATCACTCATAAAAACTGCATATACGGAAGAAGAATCTTCTGCAAACCCAAAGATAATCCCAAATCTCTGCTGGACTCCCAGCAGAGACGTCAGCACTGTCCCTTCTGGGCATTCCTTGACAGAGGCCAACATGCACGCAGGGCCTGCCCCAGGGAATCTTCCATGAGCTTCTAAAAATGTTTCTGGCTAAAGATTTTGAATCTTTAACTCCAAGAGAAAAGGAATGAATTCCACTCGATTTTCTGGCTGTCTTTAAAAAAACAAATGAAAATCTTGTTCTCAGGTCCCCAAGATATATGTCTTACCCTGGTCACCAAAGTTTTGCCCAAACATAAGACAAAGGAAAAAAAAAAGGTGAGGGATGTTAGAGATTGTTTACATGAACCCCCTTTATTTTTCTGAGCAGGAAACTGAGGCCCAACGATGTGAGGTGACTTACCTGCAGCTCATGGTGAGACAACCAAGACTCTGTCCAGTTCCTCCCACCTCTCACCACCAGCTCTCAAGGACACCCATGTCTTTTTCTCCCTCAAGACTCCATAGTAGAGCTTGTAACATCTTCCCTTCAAAGAAAGTCTGGACACCCCAAACTCTACCCTGTCTCCTGCACACAGCTCCCAGCTGCTGCTTCCCTGCTCCCCCCGCAGGGGTACAGTGCAGAGCATCCCCCGGGGTGGGGGGTCAGGGAACCTCCCCAACAGCACCTAGAGGAGCTCACCAGATGACCCCTGGGGGAGAGGGAGCTGAAAAGCATCATTTGGTTTTGTCCCCAGGTACTGTATGGAATAAGGTGTGCGTTACTCTACACAATGGTTAAGTGTTAGGCTGCCAAGGCCAACTTTATCTTAAATCACCACCAAGTTGCATTAAATACATTATGTGTTATTTTCAAATTATATCAAAAAAGAGTAACTTCAAGGTGCTAATAAGTTTTAAAAAATCACCTCTCAATAGGCCACACGGGTAGGGACTGAGATAATTATCCTATGTTATCTTCACGCTATGAAATTCCCCACTCCATCCCCAATATGCCTGCCCTGGGCCAAGAGAATGAGTTTCTTGTTCCCAGTTTTCACTGTGATGTTTAGCAGAGTGTGAGATTGTTGAAGAGGCCAAGAAGGCCACCTTGGGACTGGAAGTCGCTAATAATACTTTACTGGAAGGAATTTTTTAAAAATACTCTGGCTCTAACTATTTTTTTTGTCTAAAAGGGAAAAACTCAGGAACAAGCAGATAAGGAAAGAAAATATACATTATAGTGAGATTCTCCCTCCACTTTTTTAAAGGAAGAAGTTGTGGTCTCAGTTGAGCTGCAGGTGCACCATGGATCTCAGCGGCTGGCCAGAAGGACGCCGTGGCTGTCCCTGCCTCTCTGAGGTGCGCGCACATTCTCAGTTTAGCTTTTGCGTGTCAGGACTGCAAGCGCGTGCGTCGCAGCAGTTATCTAGAAGGATGGGGACAAAGTCAAGGCAACAGAAGACCTAACGCCTCTGATGGAGGAGCATTTTCCCGCAGCCTTTACTGTTGCAGAGGAGAAACAATTAGAATTCTCTCACTCACTCAAAAGAGAGCTAGAGGGTTTTTTTTTCTTTGCCCTGTAATAGCCAGTAGGCAAAACTTTAACATCAGAAAACTTTGAGGAAAAAACCAAAAAACAAAAAAGTAACAGAACACAGATGTTTTATTAAAAAAAAAAAAGAAAGGCACAATAACCATCTATAAAAGAACCCAGAATTAAAGTCCAAAACAGTTCAGTCCATTATGATGCAAACTGCTCTGACCCCAAGAGTCTCATCATATCTACATTTTACTAAACTAATTTCAATGCTATCACTGTGTCATCTGACCATTCATTTTTTATTGCTTATGCTAATGGGTTTTGTGGGTGGTGGATTACTTGCATTTCAATGCCCAGCGGCAAAAGATGAAAACATTCCCGTGACAGCAGTGGATGAAAAAGCACCTTGCTGTTTGCGGTTTCAGACACAGAACTACATGATTTTTTTGTTTTAATGTATGTTTCCGTTGCTGGTTTAATCATTTTGACAATAATAGACCTCAATTCCACGGAGACTTATCCCGAACAATCTAATGTCTCTTGCATAACATTTTATTCTCTGAACCATCCTCTAAATCTTTCCTAAAATTTCCTAAAATTACAGCTAAGTCTGGCAAATGGTTCGCTAAACAAAAATCCATTTAATGTTCATATGTAAGAGTGGATTCATTTAAAGGAAAGAAAATAGCATAACACTGATACAACTAATTCTTGGTTAAAAGTGGCAAAGTTTTGAGAGGAATAGAATGAAGGTTCTGGACTTACAGACCAAGGCTGGAGAATGTTTCTTCTGGCAGCCCAGTGGGTGAGTCTCCTCACCTTACTGTGATAAACTACTGAAATTTACCCACAACCAATATAATGTTTCCTGTCGTGGAAAGAAAGAGAAACCTGGCAGACACGGATGGCTAGGGTAGTTGTTGTCTTTACTCTCCCTTTGGCAGAGTGGAGTCTTCAGAAAGCTTCACAAACACTATAGGCCTTCCAAAAAGGAATTATCTGTTCTCAACTACCAGCATGGAGTCCTTTCAGATTCAATTCTTTTGTTTTGCTTTGTTTTGTTTTTTGTTGGGGGAGGTAATTAGGTGTATTTATTTATTAATGGTGGTACCGGGGGTTGAACCTAGGACCTTGTGCATGCTGGGCACGCCCTCCACCACTGAGCTATACCCTCCCCCCGCCCCGAGATTCAATTCTGATTGGCCGGAGTCTCACACTGCCCCAGCCATACACGACCCGGTGATTCCCAATCATTTTGCTGGCAGTGGGGCTCCAGTGGGTATCTAAACAACCCAGACATCAGTCTGCAAAGGGTTTCTCTCCTTATTTTTTGGAATGAGGAGAGAGTAGTATGGTAAGATGAGTAGTATGGTAAGATAAGCAGAAAAATCTTAGAGATGCCATAAGTGATGCTTGTAAATAAATCTTTTCCAACCTGAATAGCAAATTGATCCTTGAACTTTTCACCTTAGGTTTTTTCCTTCATTTCTTCAATCAAGAAAACCAAGGCACTTCCTGCCAACAAGCAAGAAAGCTTAACACAAAACTTTTAATGGATTTTTCTTGTACACCGCCCCCCCCCCCCCCCGCGCCGAGTGAAGAACATCCCAGGAGGGACTTGTCTATTGTCGTGGAGAACATGAAACCAGTCTGTTTGCCACTGATTTGGGAGATAGCAGGGATGGATGGCACTGACCCCAAACCGACAGCTCCCTGTAAGATGCCACATACATTCCCAACACACACACACACACACACACACACAGAGCAACACAAAGCTGGAGAATCGACTGACAAGAACTCATGAGCCGGAATGTAACCCTTCAAATGCATCTTCTTGGAATTTTTTCGTTTTATAAAGAAATATTTACATTTCTCATTGCCTTTAGTTTGAAATAGTCACCATATCTATGCATTATGAAAATTGCTGAAACAAACAAGAGACTAGAGTTTGGAACCACCTTGAAATAAATGTCCCAGCTGAACATATTATCTCCATTATATGTGTGTGTGTGTGTGTGTGTGTATTTTTTTTATTATAAAGGAATGGTACTAACTATAAAGGAGGTAAATTTCTTATTTTTTTAAACATTTTTTATTGAGTTTTAGTCATTTTGTTGTGTCAAATTCCAGTGTAGAGCACAATTTTTCAGTTATACATGAACATACACATATTCATTGCCACGTTTTTTCTCTCTGTGAGCTACCACAAGATCTTGTATATATTTCCCTGTGCTATACAGTATAATCTTGTTTATCTATTCTATATATACCTATCAGTATCTACAACTCCCTGTCTGTCCTCTGTCCCTTCCCACCTCCCTCCCCCTTGGCAACCACAAGTTTGTATTCTATGTCTATGAGTCTGTTTCTGTTTTGCATTTATGTTTTTTTTTTTTTTTAGATTCCACATATGAGCCACCATCTCATATTTTTCTTTGTTTTGCTTTTCTTTTTTCTTGTAGGGGAGGTAGTTAGGCTTATTTATTTATTTAATGGACGTACTGGGGATTGAACCCAGGACCTCATGCATGCTAGGCATGCACTCTACCACTGAGCTATACCCTCCCCACTTAAACCTCTTATTAAGTAGAGCATATGCACGGACATGAGATGGAGAGTTAGGTTGATTAACATGAGCCCCCTGATGAGAAGTTTCTCTTAATACAGAAACAGCAAGCCAAGATTCTGAGCTCCGGGCTAAAACAATGGCATTTGGCATCACAGAGCCCAGCGCTAATGAGAAAGCAGAATCCAGCTCAGAGAGCACAGGGTTAGAGACTGAGTCCATCTCCCAAGACTGCCTGTGATGAGTGGCTCCCTCTCCAGAATTTGGTTTTACCTTTTCTGAGGTGGCAAAGTGAAGCTCTAATAAGATGAGAGCGAAAAGCGTAACAATGGCACCACACCATCAGCAGGGATACAGCATTTTAAATCGAAACAGTACTGTATTCCTGATTTTTATAACTGTGCTGTGATTACATGATGTGAGCATTAGGGGAAGCTGGATGAAGGGTGTATGGAGTGCCTTTTCCATTTATGCAGCTTTTTGTAGGTCTGAAATTATTTCAAAGTAAAAGATTAAAAAATAGTGTTAGATGGTACGAGGTTTTTAAAAAGAATTTAGCTGAGATGTGCAAAAGTCCAGAGTCTCTATGCTCTTGTCTTTTTTTTAGATGATTATCAAGATAATCCTTGTGGCCACTGTCACTATTTATAAAAAGCTAAATACTCTCAAGGGGACTCAATAGCTATTGCCAATGATAACCTAAAGGTGTCCCAGTTTGACTCAATTTAGGCTGAAATGACACAAAAACGTAAAGTAAGGAAGAAGCAGTTAATGGAGAACAATGAAATTTACCAGGTAACTCAGAGATTGAGAGAGAAAAGTTAAATTCACTGTCAGCGTGTATTTTATTAGCAGCTTGTAAGGGGGAATAAATGTGGCAAAAATGGAAGGAAATGGATATCTTTGGTCCACTATACTTCTGACAACGAAAAAATGTCATTTACCATTTGGTTCTACAAGAATGAAGTCACAGGCCACTGCAGTCACTGACCTTCAGCACACCCTGAAAAGAGTTCAGGGTGGAGATCAGGAATGAGGTGCTCTGTGCTCTGGGAAAAAACTGGCAGAACAGGCCTTCAGGGAGTTAGATATTTTTGGGAGAAGATTTTATAAACCCCAATTCTTGCATCTTCGCAGACTTAGAAAAGCACTCAAATAATTAAATAAGAGTCTGCTCCTTGTGACTAGCAGTTACCTTCTACCAAAACCCACAGATTTTCTTAGACAACAGGAGCCAATGAATGAAATTAAAAGTAGAGAAAGTGACAGTCAGCCAAGTATTTGCAAAATTAGAGTTTCTAGCTCTTTGAATATTCTGCTTCATTGACCTTAATCAGATCTGGATCACCTGCTCAAATAAAAAAAAAGAAATCAGCAACACTTAACTCTTACTGAATAAACTCTGGTGTTTGTTTAGCTATTTAAGAGAACACTGAGATGTTACCCTGCTTTTGTGTAATTCGTTCCTTCATTTAACATGTATTTATTGAGTGCCTACTATGTTCCAGGAACTGGAGAGACAGCAGTGAACAAAACTGACAGAACGCCTGCTCTCACGGACTTTACATTCTGGTGTTAGGATGGTAAATACGTTACCACATAGATGTTCTGAGCAGGGGCTCTAAATTTCTTTTAATTCATGGACCACTTGAGAATGTGTTGAAAACTATAGGCTTTCTCTTCTTTAAAAAATAAATAAATAAAAAGAAAGAAAAATGTGTGAATGTATACATACAATCTTTCAATATCAACTGTTACTATCGTTACCACAACCTCTGAGATTTCAGAGGTTTTCCTCTGTTGTTTGAACCTGTAATTCATAGATTTATTAGAACAAGATGTGGACGGATAAAAATTGGGCTACGTTTGCTAATTCTAGATTATTTCAAAGAACCACAGAGCCATCTTCTGGGATGTTAATGTTTATGTATGATTTATAATGACAGAAACCCAGTGGCCTTTGTTTTCTTTGAGTCATAGTACTGAATCATTGGGGATTTCCCATCGAACATCCATGCCTTGGCCTTTCAAACTGGGTTAAATTCTATTCTAATACACAAAGCCATGCTTTTTAATGGAAAGCAATTATGAATTGCACCAAGAGAGCACTAGCTTCAACCAAAAGAAGAAAACGCCTCATTAAGTTATTTAGCTTTCAGAGGAACCATGTTTAGAAGGCCTGTCTTCGAGTTACTAAATATGTCATTTTTAGCGTAAGAAATGAGGACAAGCCACATTCAGACGAAAGGACAATTAAGAAACATGCTTGGTTGCTGAGTTGTTGTGTCATGAAATGAGGCTCTCAGATTTCCCTAACCCTGGAGAAAGAAATTTATTTACCACTAAATCAAATTTATTCACCACTAAGCAGCCATTTACATTTTAAAGTGATGCAGAGAAAAACGGGTGATCTGGAAAGACTACGTAACTTAATCCTGAGTCCGTTTCCCTTGATGAGAACACAAGTCCATCCCAGGTGCCAAGGGCAGGTGGGTGGGGATGTGGAGAGGGTGAGGATCCTCAAAGACTAAGCTACTGAATTTTAAACTAGTCTGCAAACCATCTTTTACGGCAGTAGCTGCAAGTATGCTCAACAAAAAAATGGCTTTGCAAAAAAGTCAACCACCCCAATCTCCATTTCTCAGTGGGGTCCCTGACATAAAAGTCACTGCTACTTGGGTCAAGTTTTGAACAGAATAAATAAAGCTTTAGGAAGTGTTGATTAAATTTGTCTTTGAGATCAAGTATCATCTGAACTGTGGTGGTCACGGTTAAAAATAAAGGAAAAAGAAGAAGAAAAATCAGTAGAAAGGAAGATAAGTAAAGAGGAAAGGAGGGGGGAGGGGAGGATGCGTCCTGATGAATATATACTGTCAGTTACAACCTTTTCCCTCCTGAGTAAGAAAAGTAAGGAACTAGCCCGACTAAGCTGGGAACTTTATTACTTTTATAATAACTGTCACTTAAATCTATGATCCTTATAACCAAAACCAAGTCCTTTCATGTCATTTTTTTACAAACTGCCTAATAGTCCATCCATTACATTCCTCATTAGACTGACCAGCCCTTGTTTATGGCGTCCAGTTTCTTTGGCTGGGACGGGCCTTTGGCTCTTGGGAGACCCCTAGCAGCTGTAACGCCAGACTCTTTGGTTTGATCGAATTGTGATGAGTTAATGACTTCAAGAAAACTGACATTGATCCAAGCTTTCCTGGGCATATAGACTTTTCAAACGAAGAATATTTTCATAATTGGAGAAGAATAACAACAACAGAGCTTAAAAACAAATTCCACTTCCTTGCCTGTCGTCCTGGCTGAAAGCCCTCTTCACACTCCATAGACGTTTTAAAGGAAAAAAAGTGTGAATTACCCGCCTGACTAAATTAGCCTTCAGGCACGGAGCGGACTGAAGGTGACCGGCTTTTCTGATTTATATTCTGCGTTCCCCCTGAAGGGGCCAGTGTGCAAAGAGCCAGTGGAGGGGAGCCAGAAAGCCCTGCTGGGCGACCTTGATTAAGCCCTACCTTTGGTTTCAGGTTCCGCATTTCTCAAGTAGGGAAACTCAACTCCCAGGACTCTTCCTGAGAAAGAGGCAGAGAGGTGATGGGGGCACAAGCACAGAATGTCTGCCGAGGCCATTAGGGGCAGGAAGATGCTGATCAAAAGGCACTGCCTGCTCACAGCTAAAGCCAGGCAGAGCTATGGACCCAAAGACATTCGCTTTTTTTCCGACATCCGATGTGATGAGTGAAAGATTGTTAAAAAAACAAAGCTCTGTCATCAAGGTAAATGTAAATTCCAGTTACAGTTTGTCATTGTGAATGTGAAATGTTAATTTGTAAACCCAGCAAATGTAACATTGTTTTTCAAAATAAGGTTATCCACCTTGGTTGAAAATTATTATGGCTGTATTGGTTAAAAAGACAATTTCTTCAACAGCACTGCTGGATTTTGGACCAGATGACTCTATGTTGGAGGTACTGTTCTGGGCACTGTCACATATTACCTTTGTTCCTGGTCTGTTTCCATGAGATGATAATAGCACCCCTTCCCCAGTCTTCAAACACTGGAAAATGTGCCCTGAAGGGCAAAATTGTCCCGGGTTGAAACCACTTTTTTGTTGTTGTTAAGATAAAAAACCACTTAAAAGCACTTAAGTTTTTGTGTGAAAGTTTCAGGTCCAAATTCTTGATGCTTTGACTTAGCTCATGGAGAACATCTGAAGCTTCCCATTTGAGGGCCTATCACTTTATGAGAGCCTTCTTCTGGGAACATGCTCATTACACCAGGCTTGAAGGTTTAGAGAAGAGAGCGTTGTTCCTTGGGACAGAGATTATGAATTTCCTATTTGTGCTAGGTAACAGCTCCTGGCAAGGTGCTGGCATCATGTATAAGTCCTTTAATGAATGGATGGATGAATGGATGAATGGATGGACGGTTGGGTGGGTGGATGAAACACTGAAATAAGAAAGAAATCAATGTAAGGCAATACAGATTTACTGTCTCTGGCTGTCTCTTTACCTACACTACACCAGGGTGCTGCAAAGACCATCCTAGTGACAAAGGAGAGATAAAGTGTGTGACTCTAAAAGAAAATCCCACTGAGCTTCTGGAGTGGTACTTTAAAGGACCAGAACCCCGCTGTGATACTTTGGGTCTTTCATCCATTCTGCAATAAATAATGCTCCCAGGATGAGAATTAAATCAGCCCGGTCAGGGAAAGTAATGCACAAGAGGAGATACATAAATACAACAAGGTGTTAGAGTCCCTTTCACCATCTGCATTACTCTGTTTCTTCCCTCCGCTGTTTGGGAGAAAAGAGCTTAAAGTGGGTCAGCAGTCAGTATTATAAAGATGCAAGCTTCCCAGGGCAAGCTCTCAGCTCAAATAACACTCAAGGTTCCAGGCCTGCCTGAGGTCTATAAACGCAAATTCCTTTTCCACAGCAGTAATTTAATATGCCATCTTCTATTGTGGTTGGCCAAGTTTGTCTAAATTACCCCTTCTGTGACTCTGAAACTTGACCTTGTAGATTTGTTTTTGGAAAATTCTTTTTGCAGTCTGCAATCAGTTGGTTTCCAATTTGAAGTTATCGTCTTTATACTGTATAAATAAACCAACTTCTGACACCATAGCCCCAGTGTCAGTGGGCTCTGACTTTTCTGAAAGAACAAAATTGGAGCCTATGGAAGGCAGAGGATGGGCTGCTCCTACTGTTTCAATTTTGTGGGAGGTATTTTTGTTACCATAGAAGGAAGCAGAATATCCCCACTGGTCCCAATTGCTGTGACCCCTTCATTAAGAAGTCCCTCCACGGCCCATCTCTTCTGTGAGGAAAATGACTTGTTCATGAAGCCATTCATGGAAAGACTGTTTGGCTCCCACAGACAGATGTCTCATAGGGCTCTTCTGCCTCCTGGAAATCACTCTTTTTGTAACTCAAGGGAGAAATTGTTCCTGACTGTTTTAAATGGCACCCTGTGCTCAGCAGGCTAAACAAAGAAGAGCAGTTAATCACCCCTTTTAAGGATCAAACTCGAGCACCTAGGCAGAGATGGCAACAAAAGGAAGAAAGCTTTTAGATCATTGGGAATGCTTAAAAAAAAAAAAAAAAGATTGAACATCTAGTAGTGGATGGAGAGAAAGAAATTTACCTCTTCCTTTTTAGGTTCTTCTGGCTGGGCTAAGGTTTAAATTAGCATGATACAGATCACCAGGAGAAAAATCAAACAAAAGTGTAATAACATGTGTACATGGCAGAGACCCAGGAAAACTGAGTATCTGGCCCAGATGACTGGAGCCATCACCTTAAATACCAGTCATCAGCTAAGGACAAATGAGAATGTGGGGGGGGGGTGGTTTGGGACTTCAAAGGGGAGGAAGGCAATTCACATGGAGATGGAGAAGCAAATGCTTGGTACACTGATGTTGGTTTGCTGGGCCACGCAGAGACACTAGGACAGAGAGAGGAATTCTAACAAACTTTGCCGAGTTCCTCCCGTCTACACACCAAGTTTTCTAACAGGTCCTCTACCTACATCTTTTCAGGCAGTTAGGGGGAAGTGTTGCGGGCACTTAAGTTTCATCGCAGAATTTAGAGATGAGACACGGAGGTCAAAAAGTAAAATGAGAATTTATTAAGGGATAGATAGTACACTCCCAGGATGAGAGCAGGCAGGCTCAGGTGAGCAGCTGCACTGAGTTTCTTTGGCAAGCTGGTTATATAGAGTGTTAAAATGAATGGGTAGAATATTCACCGGGGAAGGAAGGGTTTGGGATCATAGTCCCTGATTTTCATCCCAGCTGCACTTTCCCAAAGGAGGAGGGATTCTTGTCCTTATTTAGTCTGGATCGGGTGTCATGGCAATAGTGCACGATGGGTATTTCTAGTCTGCAAGGCTAATTTTATTGAAATGAGGGCATAATGAGCAAAAGTTACATTCAGACACTGGAGATTCCCACCTTTCTCTGTCAGCCTCCAGAACACTAGTCACCCCCAAATCTGTGATCTCTTATCAGTCTTGAGGTTCCTGTTTTTCTCTGTCTGCCCAAGGACGCTTGTTGTTTACATGATGTATGTTTTCCTGCATTTGGCCTGTGCCCCCACCTTTTGCCAAATTCCTGCCATTTGGCTGGGGTTCCCCTTTCTGGTATTCATATCTAGCTATCTGCCTGCTCTAACAGAAGGTCAAAAATTCTTCCTGAGTCCTTTGGACCTTAAAGATAATCAACCCCAAATTAATCTTCAGGCCAAAGAGACACATTTTGGTGAAGAGGGGGCAAATTTTGCTCCCCTACAGAATGTGGCCTCCCACTTCTGTCCAGAAGCTCAGCATTTTATGACCCAACTGTGTCTCCCATTCTTTACGTGCCTCATGCACCAAAGCTCAAAGATGAGGAAGACCGGAAGGAGATCAGTCCCTGATCCTCAAAGATTTTAAATTCAGATGCTCAATGGTAGAGGAATAAGAAATATGCACTAATAACAACAAAAGAAGGCAGAATCTGATGGCATGAACTCCCCGACAGCCCAAGATCTGATGGAATGAGAAAACACATTCATTTGCAGGGGGATGAAGAATAACTTCATGGCATGTGAACTGATCCTGAAGAATGGATTGAATCTGGACAAGAAGAGATGAATGCACGTGCAGGAAAGGGAGGACTATATTTCATGTGACACAGAAAAATGAGCAAAGCACAAATGTGGAAAAGTCCTCAAAAAAGGGAGGGAATCCATTTCACACTTGGAATTTGGACACTCAGGGTCCATCTAGGAGAAAGAAATCACATCAGCTATTTAAACAGAGAGATGTTAATATCAAGAAGAGTTAACTAATATAGAATTCTGAACTAAGTAAGTAAAAAACAGTGCTGTGCTGAGCTATATTGAAGCCTGAGGCAAGAGGAAATGAAACCTTGTGCACCCTTATACATATGATTTTATGTACTTTTTAAATGGTGAATTTTTCCAGAATAATTGTTGGAAAAAATATTGAAAAATTGAAAAGTCAGTGTACTAATATCCACAACATTAAGTTTCAATGTTTTATTTATACCCAAACCTAATTTGTTATAATTTACATCAGTATAAAAAGCTAATTCAAAATTATTCAATATCATCCCTTGGACAGGGGAAACAGTTAAACATAGTAATTCTCTCAATTAAAAATGAAATAAGCAAAAATAGCATTTTAAAAAAATACTGTTGATGAGTTTGTTTCCATTAAAGCCAGTGGAGCACATTTTTCCTTTTGCCTCAGGCTCTGAGGTGCCTCAGCACGGCAGTGGTCTCTGAAATTCTGATATTTTGTTCATCATGGTTTTGCACATTTAATTTTGATATTTTTAAAAATATTGCATTGGAATATAATTCACCTGGTTGCGGGGGGAACAGTATAGCTCAGTGATAGAGCACATATAGCATGCATGAGGTCCTGGGTTCAATCCCCAGTACCTCCATGAAATAAATGAATAAATAAATGAATGAATGAATAAGCAAACAAACAAAAAAACAAACCTAATTACCTCCCCCTCCAAAGAGAAAAAAAAAAGAAATATAATTAACCTGGATTCCTGAGAATTTTGGTTCCCCTTTGAATTCTATGTCTGAGGCAACTGCCTCAGGAGAATTCTCAGGTCTCACAGCCAAGGTGAAGAAGGGTTGCCGGCTCACAGGAGCAGACAGCCCGAGGGAAGCACCCAAGAAACAAACAGGTAGGAGCCATCCCTTGTTCCTCCTCCAGCCCTGCGGTCTCTCTCATGCGCGCCCCCTAGAGGAAGAGTCCAACAGGGAGCCTGCAGACAAAGCAGAAATGCAGGTGGCAGAGACTGGGACCCAGCATCACAAAGCCAACTTGAGAAGAGAGAGAGTGTGGAGCTAAAAGACTGAGCAAGATAATGGGCAAACAGATGATTTCCCCCGAGTAGGATTTCAGAGGGTAAGGAGGATAATAATCAATTTTCGGTCACCATGCTGAGCTCTTTACAACGTCACACAGTTCATACATGAAGGTGTCCTGAATCCAAACCTAGTTCAATCTCATCCCAAAGCCTGTGCTTTCAACCACTCTGCCGTACATGAGGAAGGAGAGGGCATTTCAGGCAAAAGAAAACAATAGAACAAGACAAAGGGTTGACAAATAACACAGCACATGACAGAGAACAGCAGTCCAGTTATAGAACATCTGTTCTGTACCAGACACATTACCGAGTGTTTTATAAAAATTGTTTTACTTTTTATTTGTAGGTAATCTTTTTATTCCCATTTTACAGATGGGAAACTAAGTCACAGAATATTAATTAAATTTGCCTGGGGTCAGTCAGTTCACAGATGAAGCAACCAGGATACACATACAGACACTTCCCCTCCAGAGCCCCTGCACTTAGTCACTAGCCACACCACCCCCGAAAGAGATATGAAAGGATCAGGTCATGGAGGCCATCTTAAGGTGCAAGACCTTCTTTTTAGTAGGAAGGGGGAACGCTAAAGCATTTTGAACAGTGTCAGTTTTGTATTTTGTATAGTCCACAATGGCCTGAGCCCAGTTTGGAGGATGGATTTTAAATATACAAATAGGAATTGGAGAAACCAACTAGGAAGCTATTACAATAATTTAATGAACTAGTAGAGTTCTGATGAAGTTGAAAATAATGAAAGTATTTAAGAGATTAGAGATATTGTAACCCTAATGACTGGATGTGGATGATGAAGGACAGGGAAGAGTAATGGACTACCAGGGTTTGGGGGGATGGCCAGTAAGTCAGCATGTCATCTGCTGATGGAAATATTTGTCTAATGCAGTAGACTAGTTGATTTCACATTTGAATTCTGGAGCATACGTAGAAGTGTAAGATAAGCCAAGTCCATATTTTCTTGGTTACTGAATGCCAGCTAAGGAATTTTCAATTTTATTGGAAATCAGGATCTCAGAAAAAAAGCTTTTAATAAAAATGCTGTGATTATAATTGCGTTGAAAGAAAATCCCAAATTTGGTCCTCCCTTGGTAGAAACTCGTGGTAGCTCAGGCCTCTAAAATCTCTAACATGTTCCTTAAAAGCAATACATCTTGAGTCCAACTTTAAATATGTTCCAACACACATATCTCCTAAACTGGTGAGCATCAATCTACTGAGAACCTGACCAGAGCTGCGAAGGGTCTGATATTTTAGCCCACTTTTCAGCCACAAGTTATCCAGCTGTCATCTCATAGATGCAGGCAATAGACCCAAGAGTCCTGGGTCAGCGGCAAAGGACTGTTATCACTCAGAGCCACAGCAGCAGCCAGACTATCAGCATTTGCGTCCATCCCCGAGACCCAGTTCCCACAAAGTGAAGACAGCCAGATCATACCTATATAAGCAATGAGTGTATTAAAGGAGAAGAACCCCAAGCAAAGGGAACCTATATATTTTACTATGAGTGTTAAGCAAGACTGTGCTCTGCTCTGGAGAGAGACACTATCTCTAGCTTGCAAGACAAATAACCTTGAAAAGAGAGCCTGGAACAAAGGCAGCTCTTCTCCCAAGACATATAGAAATGTGAGAGCTCTGTGAAGATTTGGCTCCCAACAATTAGATGTTTCTATAATTTTCAGATGACTTTGTAGAACTCTTGGCTTTGGCTTGGCAAATGCATGATACAAAAGCTTTCAAAGTATGCAACATAAGGAGAAAGAAGTAATGTGGTTCAGCAGATAGAATGTGTAGTAATAACTGAAACAAACCAACTAGGTAGATCAAACTCACTGGGAAACAGGGGCATTCACAGATACAGATGCCAACACGCCAACCTTGCAGTGCTTTGGGAAGTGAGAGACTGGGGATCAAGGACAGACCAAGAAACAGATACTACTTATGTACAGAAGAGCGAAAGAATTTAGAGGGTGGTTCATGTGCTTGTTGGGGCTGACGCTTGCAGTTCTGTCTGCAGCAGAAGAATATACCAGAAATTAAAGACCAGTGATTCACATCCTGGCTGCAAAGATAACGCACTAAGGAGTCGGAGATTAGAATAGGACTTAATGAGAGGTAATAATCCAATCTTGTATTCACATTTGACTGTCTGAAAGGATTTTTACTCATATCATCTTACGTGCTTTCAATCAGCCAGAGCTCAACATAATACAACATCATAATACAAGAGGCTTACAGGGAGCGGAGAGAGAAGGGAAGTTCCCTCTCTCCTCTGCTTAGAAAGCCACAAAGTTGTGCTGGGAATGATGTTGCCAGGCAACCACCAACTTCCATAGGCTTTGGGACGAGATGTTCTTGCTCTCCATTAGAATGAAACATCACACTGAAGGCCCAGGACAGAGAAGAATGATTTGTTTGTTGATGGTGGCAAACTCACACCATGAGGGTCATTGCTCATTGGATCAGCTCCAAGGAAAATCATGGGTCCAAGGCATGCCCTATGCATATCAAATTTTGGAGGTGTTTTTTTTTTTTTTAAGCTTATCTAGACAGATGTAAAGTTTATTTTGCCTTTCAGAAATTATCAACCAATCAAACATAATTACAACACAGCCTCTGGAGAAACTTGCGTGGCAACATGGAATAGATACAAGAGAAAAGAGTTCATCTTTCTTTCATGCTGCCAAAGACTTTATTACAATAGAGGAGAACAGGGAGAGAGAGAGAGCCAAAGGTCAGGCCCTCTAGGCCAGGGATAATTTAAGAAAATAAGAAGAGTGAATATTAAAGCAACTCAAATCTCCGTCCACAAATACTATATTTAGCCCAGTTACATGGTTCCCACTACCCCACCCAGGAATATTCAGCAACATGTATGCAGGCAAGGGAAAGAGGAAAGGTTTTCTAGGGCTGTAAATTCATGAAACTGGCTGTACTGGACAGAGGAATAAGTCATATGGGTGTAAATTCAAAGAAGTGATTATCATGATGAATTTAAATATCTAAGCTGAGAAGGGAGGAAAGTAGAACCAGGAAGTGATAAAGACAAAGGGTCGGTGAATTAAAAGGTCCTTATGGTATATAGCAAAGTTGGTCACAATATTTTGCGTCTCCTTCTATCAAGAGGTGGAATTCATTTTCTCACTCCTTAAATCTGAGCTAGGGTTATGACTTGCTTTGATCCAGACAGTATGGTAGATGTGATGAGCAAGTGAGTTCCAAGCCTAGACCGCAAGAGCTTGAAATGCTACTTCTGTTGCTTTTGGAAGTCTTCAAATTACATGTGAACAAGCCCAAGCTAGCCATTACTGGAGGACAGACCACATGGAGGGAGACTTCAGACATCCCAGCAGTCCCACTTTTCCCAGTTGAGATCATCATAAACCAGCCAGCATATAAGAGTACTTGGTGCCTTTGTCCTGAAATCCTGAATATCCTATACATTGTCTTCAGTTGGCTCATGAACCTCCAACTCTGAAACACAGCAGACAGCATTCATCCTCCTTTGGCTTCTTCTATATTTCACTACACTATCAGCCTCATATTTTCCCTATGCAGTATGGTCCCCATGGCCTTGTAGCCACAGCCCACACTCCTGCTGCTCTGGGATCATGTAACTAGTTTCTGCTCCCTGAATTCAAACTATATTACAAAGCTACAGTAATCAAAACAGTGTGGCATTGGTGTAAAAATAAATAAGTAAATCAATAGAGCAAAATAGAAACTCAGAAATAAACCCATGCACATATGGTTAATTAATTTATGACAAAAGAGCCAAGAATAGATGATGAGAAAAGGACCCTCTGTAGTAAACATTGTTGGGAAAATGGCCACATGCAAAAGAATAAAACTCAACCACTATCTTAACACCATACACAAAAATTATCTCAAAATGGATTAAAAACTTGAATGTAAGACCTGAAACCATGAAACTCCTAGGGAAAAAAAAAAAAAAAAACAAGCAGTAAGGTCATTGACATAGGTCTTGGTGATGATTTTTTAATCTGACACCAAAAGCAAAAGTGACAAAAGCAAAAATAAATAAGTTTTTTTCATGCTAAAAAGCATCTGCACAGCTAAGGAAATGAGCAACAAAATGAAAAGGCAACTTACTGAGTGGGAGAAAGTATTTGCAAATCTTATATCTGATAAGAGGCTAATATCCAAAATATACAAAGAACTCATACAACTTTATACCAAAAAACCAAGACAAACAACCCAATTAAAAAATGGACAGAAGGTCTGAACAGACACTTTTCCAAAGAAGACATACAGATGGCCAAAAGGTACATGCAAAGATGCTCAACATCATCAGGGAAATGGAAATCAAAACCACAATGGGATATCACCTCACATCTGTTAGAATGGCTATTACAGAACAAAAACAAATGACGCATGTTGGCGATGATAAGGAAAAAGGGGAAGCTTTGTGCACTGTTTGTGGAACTGTAAATTGGTAAAACCACTATGGAAAACAATATGGAGGTTTCTAAAAAAATTAAAAGTAAAACTACCATATGATCAAGCAGTTCCACTTCTGGGTATTTATCTGAAGAAAACAATAATAACACCAACTGGAAAAGATATATGCCCCCATGTTCATTGCAGCATCATTTACCACAGCCCAGATCTGGAAACAATCTAAGGGTCCACTGATGGATGAATGGATAAAAAAAATTGTGTGTGTATGTATATGTGTGTGTGTGTATATATATATGTATATATATATATATAATGGAATATTATTCAGCCATTAAAAAGAATGAAATCTTGTCATTTGCCATGTGGTTGGATTCTGAGGAAATTATGCTAAATGAAATAAGTCACACAGAGAAAGAACTACATATATATATATATATATATATATATATATATATATATATACACACACACACACACACACACATATATTTATATATATTCTATGATCTCTCTTATATGTGAAACCTAAAGAAAAAAAAGCTTATAGATAGAGAACAGATTGGTGTTTGCCAGAGGCAGAGGGTGTGGGGAGGTGGAGGGAGAAATAAGATTTTTAAATATATACGGAAAGATTTAGCTGTAATTTCCCCCCTAGTATGGACATCTGTAGATACATGTATCTATAGACATATATATATTGACATATATCTATAGATCTTCTATTGGTGTTTTTCTTTGTTAGCTTAAAACAACTCAGTGTTGTGTGTGCTAAATTCTGAGAGTATAAACATGAATAAATGAAGATAATCCTCGCCCTCAAGGAGCACAGAAAATAGTAAAGGAGACATGTGAGCATATAATTACAAGGTCAAAGATTAATTACAAGGTGCAGGGGAGACCTGGAGGAGTTAGGGCGGTTTCCCAGAGGACAAGCCACTTGACAATGGCTTAGATGGATAAACCAAATCTGTGAGGCATGAACAAGCACAGAATCTCCAAGCAAGTCCTTTTGGAAGAGTCAAAGTGGGGACCTCAAATTGTAGCTCTTGATAAATATGGCATATGTGACAGAGCCAAAGACTCCAGGAAAAATTAATCATCTTGGCACTCAGAGGATAGAGAAGGAGTGATTCCTGGAGCCCAGGTCAGATCTTGACGATCAGGTAAAAAAGCATCAACATTAAAACCTAAGCATCATCTCTGATGCTCACTTCTGTCTGGTCTGCCCTCCAACGAATACACCTGTTTATGATCTGTTTCCTCCATCAGAACACCAGGTATATGAGGGCAGAGATCACTGACATGTCCCCCAGAACTAGACTGGTGTGTGGCGTTTAAGAGTTGCTTAACATGATTGGGACATTGTGTTGTACACCAGAAATTGACACATTGGAACTGACTGTACTTCAATTTAAAAAAGAGAGATACTCAACAAATCTTTGTTGAATAAATGAGTAGAAACGCAAATGAATTAAGCAAGTTTTTGAGTGTCTTTATCCATAAGAGACCCCACAAACGAGTTTAGTAAAGACACTGAGATGACTCATGTGAAACTAGTTCTGTCCAGCACTGTGACTACTGCATAGAGATCACTCAACATTACCTATTATTTTCAAGAGTCCTGTCTCACCTGCCATATGCCAGGCACTGAGTTAAGTACTTTACAGTCATTATGGCTTATTCTCTTTTCCCATAACTTTTAAGAACACTGGGAAAAGTAAGTAGCTAGAATTATTTTCATTTTAGAGATCTGAAATTGGGATTTAGAGAGGTTCTCAAATTTACTCTCAAGATCACAGAAAGAGTTGAAGAACCAAGATTGCGACTCCATCTCCGATGCCCACTGTCTCACCCACGGTACTGGGCTACCTCCCCGGGTCCACCTTACCTTTCACAGAAACTGTCAAGTTGTGTGACAGCTAGGTGTGCATTAAACACACAACATTTTCCCCACTCAACTGTGGGCTCCCAAAGGGGACGGAATGTGCAGGCTGCTCATTTTTTTGGTGACTTTCAAAGCAGGTTTCCATCTGCACTCTGCAAGCCCTAGAGGCTGTCTGGGTGTGCCTGAGGGACCCCCACAGGGAAGGAGAGAAATGCAGTGCTCGGAGCTCCTCTCTCCCACCTCAGTTATTTGATCCTCCTTTTAGGTTTCTTTACCATAAATATGAAATATGTATTTTTAAAGAAACCTTAATTAGGTACAATGGTGTCTAATAATTTAGCTTCCTGTCATCTTCCGAACTTGCCCACCTAAATGAAAGAAGGAAAAGCACAGATGCTTGCTTCTTCCTGACCCAAGTATAAAATATCATGGGAGAAATATAATTGAAGAAAGGATTCTGCTGGGAAAAAAAAAGAAGTCAGGCTCTTGCGTCTACCGATGTCAGAACATTCAATGCTGTTAATTCAATAAAGACTAGTTGGAAGTAGAAGCAGAAGACAGTGAGGGGTATGGAAGGAACCAGTGATCTTCACACACTGGTCGTTTCTGTGTTATGTGAATAACTCTAAAGCTGGAGTGTCATCTTCCCACATAAAAGGCAGCAGGATACAGGCAGTGTGGGCACAAGAGGGAAATTAGGTCCCGTATCTCAGTCACGGATGCGAGGCCACCTGCTATACTGGACAACAAAAGGGGGACATGAAAACTGATAAAAATAAAGCCCCCCAAAAGCACACTGAAGCCACTTACACTTGCTGACATAATCGAAAGACTTCTTTTAGGGGGAGCAAATTTAGTGTCATCCTTCAATTTTAGACTAGGAACATGCCTACATGTAATAGAACAAGGAGAAAACACACTTTCTCCATAGCAACGACCTGAAAACTCAGCTAGATTCTCATTGCCGGAGAACATTTGACAGAGAAATCTTGAGAAGCGGTTTTCCCCCAGAGACTGATCAGGCGGCAGAAAGGGAACGTGGAGGAGAAATTGAAGAAGGACCAGCGCCCGAAGACGAAGTTACCAAGGTGTAGGAGGTGCTAAATGGGAGAGAAGCAGGGAAGAAGCCACAAAAAGTATTTTAAGAATTCAACAACACCGATGCCAGGGAGAAGGGTTGATTAACCAGTGCTGACTCACTCAGCCACAAACCCAAACCACTCGGCACCAAAGCAGGGAATCTGAAGAGCAAATTACTCACTCTTGACAAGGAGCCGACAGCCTGTCCCTCAAAGGGGGCAGCGACATTGGACTACTTCGTCCCCTAGATAGGCCGCACATTGATTCCTGCAGATGGGCCCTTGCCAAGGAGGATACAAATCCCAAGGCTACTCGGGGCTCCGTGCAGAGATGCACTGATTTTCTAGAAGCATCTCCAGCACAAAAGAGGACACCAAAATGCCCCGATGGCCACTTTTTATGCCAGCCTGAGCAACTCAACCAAAGCGGGGGTTAAAATTCATTCATTCGTTCAATTCATTTAAGAAGCATTTATTGGCCTGTTAGGCACTGAGATGATCACAGGTGCAAAGATGAGTGATGCAGTCGAGGGGCTCAAGGGCCCCATTTGGGAAGGCACTGGTTGGTGCTCTGCTGGAGGGCTGAACAGAGAATGGGCAACAGGCACCCAGAGTCAGAGAAACCGGAGTTCAATTTCTAGGTCTGCGACTTCCCAGCTGGACGCTCATTGCTTTCATCTCCCTTTCCTCCTTTGCAGAGTTGTTTTCAGGACTTCTGTGCTAGTGAGTACACTGACCTGAAAGCACTGTGATTGCTTTAAAAAAAAAAAGTGAGATTTTATTCAAATGTAATTATTATTCAAATTTATTAAATTTGTACTATTAAATACAGTGCATTGAGAACACAGAAAAAGATCATGTAACTTGTTTCTCTCTCTCCCCGTGGAGATTCTGTTCTTAGTCTGTAGCTAGCAGCTGCCAAGACACACATAGTGAAATGGGATTAAACTACCTTCATGGATTTGAGCAGCACATACGCAGTGGCCAGCACTAGCAATAATACCACAGCATTAAACAACACGCCAGCCAGGGTGACGCCAGAATAAATTGGCCACCACTCTTTCTAACAAGTCTCCGATGTGTGTTAACGTGGCTTTTGCCACACTGTCCAATTGCATCCTAACTCTGGGGCTTAAGGTACCTACAATCAAATTCTGCTTAAATTAAGGCTGTTCGCATCCTTTATCACATCAAAGTGTGAAAGGAACTTCCCGGAGGAAACGTTTCAAAAACACCCTCATTGCAAATCACTCCGGTAGAAGGTAAGAGAAGGTCTCAATTAGCCACTGTAATGAACAGTGGCCTCTGGACATGCTGTCAGAAGTGTCATCTTCTGATGACACTTAGCCCTGTTCACTCTCAGTTCATTATTTCTCAGTCTCCAGTGGTGACAGGATGGAATTGCAAAGGCTCTCTGAACGAGTTGTGTGAGCAGGGAGTGAGTAATGAGATCCCAGGGCACTGGCTCTCTCAGGAGGCGCTAACTCCACTCAGAAGAGAGAGGAGGGAGCCCGGCATGGGGAGTCAAAGAAGCAGGCTCCGGGTGAGCTGCGTGCCTTGGGCAAGCCTCCACTTTGCTTTCTGTCTCGGTTGTGCCATCTACAAAATGGAACCACTTCCACAGCCTTCTCCCCTCTTCCCAGGGGATGCTGGGTCTGCCGGTTGGTTGGTTCCAACAAGCTAACCTAAACTCAGAAAAGGTGAGCGGTTGATAACAGTCACAGGGAACAAATCTGGGCTTCACTAGAGAATAAAACGTAGAAATGGGGAGTGAGGAGCTCAAATGCTTTCTCCCTCCTCTCTGGGAGGCTGACCTCTGCCTCTCTCTTGGTGTTTATCCATTCCGTCCTCCCTCTCCAGACCTCCTTTCTTTGGACCCCCTGCCCCCGCCCCACACGCATAAGCCCAGGAAGACTTATCGTAACGTTCACGAAGCTCAAGCTTCAGGATCTCTCACTCGCGGCGCCTCTTCCAAATAAATATTCTACTTCACACTCCCTTTCGGGTTGGTTGGTTGGTTTTCCCTGAAAAGGACCCTGCGTTGCATGTGCTTCAGAAATTGGATCTGCTCCTGCCCACGAAGCATGTTTTGCTACAGCTGACAGTCTTCATGCTTCTCACACCTTTCATTTGTCACATAGCCCCTAATTTAAGTCACTCCCATACCCGGAGCCTCAAGAGAAGCTGGCTTGACAGTGTTTTTAGGGTTTTTTAATGAATGGATTTTATTTTTTTAAGAGCAGTTGTAGGTTTACAGAGGAATTGAGCAGAAAGTACAGAGAGTTCCCATATCCCTCGCGCACCCCGGCCCCTCCCCCCACATGGTTCCCCCATTACGACCATCTTGCCCTGGCGTGGCGCTCTTGTTACCATTGATGGACATACATTATTATCAACCAAAATCCATAGTTTACGTTAAGGCTTGCTCTTTGTGTTGGATAGACAGAGTTTTTGAATCTCAATTTCAAGTTCCTAAATTGAAAATCTAATGGGCTTCATGGAGTAGGTGTCCACCACCACAGAGGGTGAGACCATGGGGTGTGCGGCCACTTAGCAGGGCTGAGAACGGGTTATGGGAGGTAAGAGTGTGTCCACGGCCACGTACACAACAGGCAGGATATGTGCTGGGCAGGTATGTCTACAGGGGACCTACCACAGAAAGAGAAATCAAATTATATATAAGAAAACAATTGGCGATCTTTACAAAAAGAGTATTACACATACAAAGGATGTGATTACTGCACTCCCATATTCTCCTGCAATGCATTTGAAAGGACTTTTTTTCCACTGTCCGTTTCTATCTGAATGGGTCAAAACTACTTCTAAGAATTAATCAGATTTCCACTTGACACCCTCAATATTTTTAGGTTCGCTAATTAAAATCAAAGCTTGATCAGCTAAAGGAAAAGACTTACAATTCCACACTCAGATTTAGGGGAGGGTGGTGGAGATGAACAATAAGGGGACAACTGTGTACAGCTTGAGATTTGAGTTGTCTCTCACTCCACCTAGCACCAGAATAACTCAGTAAAATGTATTTACTAAGCAGGGCAGTTCTGGACAAAGACTCCTATCTTTTTGATTTGAAGAGGACACATAACTGACCCTGGCATATATTTGCCCCCAAAGATGTCCACGTTCAAATCCCCAGAACCTACGGACATGTTAGGTTAAGTCACAGAAAGGGAATTAAGATGGCAAATGGAATTAAGGTTGCTAAACAGCTGGCCTTAAAATAGAGCTACCCTGGATTACCTGGGTGGGTCCAGGTAATCACAAAAATGGAAGAAGGAGGCAGAAAAAGATGAGACGTGAGAAAGACTTGACCAGCATTTAATGGCTTTGAAGAGGAAAGTCGAACATGAGCCAAGGAATGTGGGGCAGTCAGTCTCCAGAGCTGGAAAGGGCAAGAAAACCAACTCTCCTCTAGAACCTTCCAGAGAGAATCCAGTCATGCCAATCCTCTATTAAAAGCCAATAAGACCCATATCCAGAACTGTAAGATATTTTTTTACTGAAGCATAGTTGATTTACAATAGTGTGTTAGTTTCAGGGGTACAGCAAAGTGATTTAGATATATATGTATTTATATATACCCTTTTATCCTTTTTCAGATTCTTTTCCAATATAGGTCATTACAAGATACTGAATATATTTCCCTGCTATACAGTAAATCCTTGGGGTTTTTTTCTATTTTATATATGATAGTGCATATCTGATAATTAAAGTAATTATTTTTAATCCACCAAATTTGTGGTATTTTTACAGCAGCAAAAGGAAACTAACACACTCCCCAACATTCTGCTGTTCCTGCCACTGGTTTATTCTTGGGAACTGAGATAAGGTCCCTGAGGACAGGACACTTCAGAGCCTAGCTCACTGCTCTGCACACACAGAGCCTTAAGGTAATAGGGACCAAGTCCTAACTTTCATCAGAATACAGATCAGATTGAAAGGGGAACGTGAGAAGCACAATTTAATTCCTTTACTTACCGATTTTCTCTGCTTCCCAAAATGTTTTAATTGGAATTTCTGAGCACAGACATAAGGGGAAAAGACTGATACTGAGAAATCTCCTTTCAAGGGACTGCTCCCCCGATCTGCCAATCTGTTGGAATTTAGGAAATTGAATTTGTTTGTGACAGTTGGTATGGTGAAGATGGTTAGTCCTAGCTAGCTTCAAAACAGGCAGGTCCCCAGTGAGAGAAATTCAGTTCAGGAAAGGGTTCTGTCTGCTGTGACATCTTTGAACTCAAGGAAAATAATAACACAGATACATGATAATGCAAAAATTTAAAAATCATAGAATAAGATGCACCCACAGGAAACCTATAATGCATAACTCTGAGAGCCAAATCATCCTAATTGTGAGGAAAGAAGAAATATTCGGTTTATTTTGAAAGACCTTAATACTCAGAATACTATTCATCATGTAAGTCACACAAATGCAAATTTCCTGAAATAAGCTATACGAAATATAAAGAATCCCAGGTACCATGGGGTTGGGGTGGTCCATTAAGAATACGCCTCTGTAGCCCCAGTGCACATAAAAAATCAGGCAATCTGAGAGCTAGATATTCTGATTCAGGAGATGCTACTCTCTCAAGGTACAGTGTATTGAAAATAGCTACAATTTTGACTTATTTTAAGTGGTCTGTGGAATTTTAAGAGTGATTTCCACTGGGCTTTCCAGTTTCCAGGCCATACTTGCCCAATCTTAAGGGAAAAGTGAGTGCTCTTGGTGCTAGACAAAGGGGGCAAATCTGTTTCCTATCACCAAAAATTTCAGGATTTAAGAAATATGTAGGATTTTTTAATTTTCCCAGAGAGATCCCACCTTTGGCCAAAGCTTGAACGCACAAACGTCATAATTTGTTACTTAGTATGCAGAGTTCATTCTTTGCACGCTAAGTGTGGACGCTCCCGCTGAGCTCATCTAAATACCTACTTCCCGATAGCCGTCTGTTGTTGGTTGTATTGAGTCTCCAAACAAGATATGTCAAAGTCCCAGCCTCTGGTACAAGTGGATGCAAATCTATCTGGAAATAGAGCCTGTACATGTCATCAAGCTGAGATGAGGTCACATTGGATTAAGGTGGGCCCTAATTCCAATGACAGGTCTCCTTATAAGAAGGCCATGTGAAGACACAGAGACACAGAGACACACAGAGACACAGAGACATGCAGGGAGAACACAATGAGATACCATAGGCAGAGTCTGGGGTGATCAAGTTACACGCCAAGGAACACCAGGGCTTGATGGCAACCATCAGAAGCTGGGAGCAAGGCAAGGGATAGATTCTCCTTCAGAGCCTCCAAAGAGAACAACCTTGCTGACATCTTGGTTTTGGACTTCCAGCCTCCATCATTGTAAGAGAAAACATTTCTGTTCCTCTAAGCTACCCCGTCTGTGGTAATTTGTTACAGCATATCTAGCAAACGAATACACTTTCTACTAGGCATTGCTTCAAAATTTGATGTCTGGGTTTTGTTTTTTTGTTTGTTTTTTGTTTGTTTGCTTTTTCCTTTAAGCTGGTTTTCATTCCCATCAGAGTTCTCAGAAGGAATTGTTATTACTCTCATGAAAAGTAGAGCTCTCTTATGTAATTACTGACAAACCAGTAAGCTCATGCATATACCCTCTCTGTTTTTATGCCAACACACACAAAAATGTGGTTGCAGGAGCCCAAAGAAAAAGTGGGGGCCAACCGACCCCTCCAACAGACCGATTTTTACTACACTCACCAGTCCTTCGGCCTCAGGTCACCAGTGAACAATACGTTCTACAGAGACTTCTCTCACCACTATGGATTTGTGAAATTATTATGCACTCATGGCGTACTATGTATCAGTGCATATCAGCAATATTCACTAAAAAGGGTAAGACAGTTATCAAGTTTCAAATTGGATAAGGATATCCAATAGTTTAAAACAAAACAAGGTTCACCCTTTAAAAAATTTTTATTAACCTCCACTCTGATAGTTATTTGAACTTGGTTTGCATATTTATCTTGGAGGATTCTGGGTTACAGCAATCTGTTCGTTCCAAGGATCTTATTTGATCATGCGGCCTGGAGCTTAGAGGGAGGACATAAAAAGAGGAATATATGAGTGTTTGCAAATAATTTAGACACCGTATCTGCAAAATTGGAGAGAGGGATGGGCTCTACCCAGAAACAAAGGGCTCAGGGGTCAGCCCTGCCTCAAAAAACAACAGGAGGGTCCAAAGGCTCTTTGAACACATGTCTCAAAAGAACATTTCCTCAGTAGGATTATTCCACCATCACTGGTGCCAAAGACACAGCAAAGATGCCTCTGTGGACCCAGATTTGCTCAACACTGAGCCTGGAAATGGTCCCCAAGCAGATTGCAGGGGCCTCTGGAGTCGCCCTGACCTCTGCCCTCAGCAACACTTGCTCATTTCCAGTGCTGTTGACATGTCCAAAGAGCTCTCATCTTGAAGGGGAAAAAAAAGTGCAATTTTCTTTCAGCCCAATCTCTCCTTTACTTAGAAAATCTCTCTCCTCCTTTCAAAGAGATTCTTCTTGAAAGAGAAGCCCGTAGTCCCCCATCTCTTGTTTACTCCTCAATCCATGGCAACGTGGCTCTCCAAAAACTCTCATTCACTCATTCCACAAAATCTCCCCTCCCACCAGCATTGACCGAGTCTCTTAGACACCAAACCCAAAGGACAGTGTTAGTTGGGATCTCTCTTGACCTCACTGAGGCATTTTGTCATTTTCCCCTAGACAATTTCTCCTCTCATGCATTCAGAGTCACCACTTCCCTCCATTTTGACCCTCATTCTTAATCTCCTTGCCAAGCCCGTCTTGTATCTTTCTTTGATATTTGTGTCTTGGGCAATTTAATCTTGACTCTCTTATCTTTCTATAAACCCTTCCTTGACGTTCTGTTCTCTAAACTCATGGCTTGAATCAAATCTAATTCAGCTAACTTCATCTTCATTATCTCCAGAGTCATACATCCCATACGTCCTCAGCTGTCAGCAAGGCATGTCCACAGGACTATCCAACAAGCAACTGGAAACTCACCATATTCAAAACTAATATTATCTCCCTTCACTTCCCACCTGATCCTGTTCCTGTGATGCCTACCTCAAGAACTGTTCCAAATCATGGGTTAAAGCAATTAATGAAATAGTCAAAGCTCTGCCCTTACGGAGTTTTGTTCTAGTTGGGAAGGACAAGTAATAAATAAACTACTAAGCACAGGAAACATCAGGGGGGAGGAAGCGCTGGTGGGAGAAAATGGAGCAGATCAAGAGTGACGGAGAGGTGTGCTGTAAAAGGGGGCTGAGGGAAGTCCTTGCTAATAAGATGACATTTGAGCAGAGAACTGAAGCAAGTGAGGACTGGAGCCAGGTGAGGAGCTGGGAGAAGACAGTTCCAGGCAGAGGAAGAAGCCAGGGCAGGGCTGGTGAGGGCGGCACACGTCAGGCTGGCTTGACTTGAAAGACAAAGGAGACCTGAGTGGTTGGACTGAGTACGCCAGGGGAGGATGGTAGAGTGCAAGGTCAGGGAGGGAGCACGAAGGCACACGATGCAGGACCTCGGAGGCTGGAGCAGGGACTCTGAATTTTATTTTTACTGGCACCAGAAGCCATTGTAGATATGATCTGACTTATGTTTTAAAATTATTATTCTGCCTGCCACATGGAGAAGAGACAGCAGAGGTTTTATACATCAGTGTTCAGTCAGGAAATAAAAACCACCCGAGGCATTTCAGGATGATCCTAATTGGAGCAAAAAAAAAAAAGAAAGAAAGAAAAAGGGAGCCTTTTTTCCTTCTCCTCACTTCTCAGTCCTCTTCTAGTGCCCTCATTGTCAGAACTAGCAGGAAGCCAAGGGCAAAGGAGAAGAGCAGTCTGTGCCAAGCAGAAGCCAGAGAGTGGTTTCCATCACTTAGGGATGAAATAAGATGCATGTCAAAGAGAAATCCACCAGCAATGCCTTAAATAAATAAGGATTGATTTTGTTTGTTTGTTTCAATTGAAAGAAATGGAGTGGGGGTTGGTGGCTGTGAGCATTCGTTCAGGTATTTAATGGTGTCAGGGGATGTGTCTTGAAGATTCTCCGGGATGTTACAGTTCTAGGGACTGCATTCAGAGCATCTAGAAGGAAGAAGGGGCAGCACCAGCTTCCAGAGACCCTTGATCATAATTATTCTGACATCTCATGCACCGGAAGAGTGTCAAATCGCCACCTCCAGGGGCAGAGAAGACTAGGAGAGTGAGTGCTTGTCTTCCTGCTTCTCTAGAGGATGTTGGCAAGGGAGAAGGCTGTGGGAGAGAGAGAGAGACAGTAGTGATCGCCATATGCTCTAAGGGGGTCAAGTATTTGAATGTTTCTGAGTAAGAGTAGAGAATGCTTGAATGACTCAGTGAACAAGGTTCCTCAAAGGTGCTTCTTAAATAAGAGAAGCTCCTACTTGGCTCTGTCCAGTGCAGTAGAATCTAGCAGTCACATATGGCTGGTGAGCACTTGAAATATAGCTAGTCTAAAAAAAAAAAAAAAAAGAAATACAGCTAGTCTGCCTTCAGGTGTGCTACACATGTAACGTGCACAGCAGATCCCAAATGTCTTATATGAAGAAAAGAATTTAAAAATCTCATCAAAAATTTCTTACATTGATTACATGTTGAAATGATAATTTAGATATATAATAAAATTGATTTCACCTATTCCTTTTTATTTTAATTCAGCTGCTAAAGAGTTTTAAACTACCTGTGTGCTGCATTATATTTCTATCGGATAGTGTTGCTCTAGATTATTGAATGACCCTTTTTTTTATTTAACATTTTTTATTGATTTATAATCATTTTACAATGTTGTGTCAAATTCCAGTGTAGAGCACAATTTTTCAGTTATACGTGAACATACATATATTCATTGTCACATTTTTTTCGCTGTGAGCTACCATAAGATCATGTATATATTTCCCTGTGCTATACAGTATAATCTTGTTTATCTATTCTACAATTTTGATTGAATGACCCTTTCTTTCTCTAAAGAGAGTCCCTAATTTCCTGCCTCTAACCATCTTTTTTTCTCAGGGTTTGGGGAGGGGAAGTAATTAGGTTTATTTATTTACTTAGTGGAAGTACTAGGAATTGAACCCAGGACCTCCTGCATGCTAAGCATGCACTCTACCACTGAGCTGTACCCTCCCCTCTTAACCACCTTTTCCTCTCCTGAGGGTCATGGTTTTCTAAACCTGGGAAGATCTTACCAGAAGTGTATCTTCCCTAATCTTTTTGGTCTGATAATTCAAAAAAGTATCTTCCAGTAATGGACTGAAAACCCAAATCCTCCTATTAGCCATGACAATTGTATATATTCCAAGCCGAAGTAGAGAAGAAAAAAATTATAGAAATTATTAATTATAAAAAAAAATTAATTCAAGGAAAGATTAAAATGAGGAATCAAATGATTCAACATCAGTAATACCCTGAGGCTATCAGACGAGATGATTTAAATAACATCTGGAAGGGGAATTCCAATTTAACTTAATCCTTTACTTAATTCTGAATCTTTTTTTTTCATCAATGCAAGGGATCATGAAATTCTAATTTGCTACAAGCTTCTCCATGGCTTCACATTAAAAAATTTTTTTCAGTGACACTGGTGAGAAAATGGATAAGACGGACTATGAAATCTGTAGCCAACTTGTGGTAGGCAGAGTAACTCCACCCCCGAAAGACGCCAATGTTCTATTTCCTAGAACCTGTTAATATGTTGCAGTATATGGCAAAGGAATTTTACAGGTATGATTAACTCAATGACTTTGAGGTTAGGAGATTATCCTGCATTATTTGAGTGGGTCCAATATAATCTCATACATCCTTAAGGCAGAGAATTTTTCCCAGCTGGAATTGGAGGGAGCTGTGCCTACAGAATAAAAGGACCAAGTGATGCAACATTACTGCCTTTGAAGATGGAGGAAGGGGCCATAAGCCAAGGAATGTGTGTGGTCTCTTGAATCTGGTAAAATGCAAGGAAATAGATTCTTTCTGAGTGCCACCAAGAAGGAACACAACGCTCTTGACCCCCTCATTTTAGCCCAGTGTGACCTGTGTCACACTTCCAAACCACCAAAACTGTAACAAATTTGGGTTGTTTTAAGCCATAAGAAACTAGTATACAATCCAAAGAGATAAACATTAAAACAGTAATGAAAACATTGAATTTTGAGGATACTGTTATCTATAAAACTTTTACCCTGGCAAAATTCTCACCAGCTTCTGAGACAGGAGGGAGGGGGCAGGGTACAGCCATTCAAGAAATGACGGCAATTAACAACAAAATGGTGGAAGATTCAACTCCCAGAAGGCCTTGAGGATTAAGATGACTTCTAGTAGAAGTTGAGCTTCATTATATGCTTAATGTAACATATTAGAATGATAAATAACATACCCACAGACACCATGACAGTCCCAAGGCTAACCACAGAAGGTCAAAGAGTCGGTGGTGGCCAAATTTCTGGGAATCCCAGCCCCTTTTCCAGGGTAGCTGGAATAGTCCTCCCACTTGTAGGCAGGAAGCTACTGAGCCCATAAAAACTGGCAACATGGCGCCTCGTGGCCGCCTCACTTGCTCCCTTCCCTTTGGAGACGGCCCGCACTCTGTCTACTCAGCCTATACTTTTTCTTTAACCTGAGCACCCAACCTCCACAACTTGTGCCCTTTCTCTTGCCTTACACTCTAGGCAGTAAGTATGTATCTCTCTAAATAAATCTACTTTTACTCAACAGTGGCTCGCTCTTAAATTCTTTCTTGCACAAAGCCAAGGACCTACACTAGGCGGGGCACATCCCAGGGGCTCAACAGAGACCCAGGACACGGCCCTCCTCACGCCCCATGTTTTTTCTGCATCACTTCCTTGTCAGCTATTAAACATTAGAAGTAATAGAGTAACAAGTTTATAAGAAATTATTCTTTTTTTTAAACTTTTTTTTTTATTGAATTATAGTTATTTTACAATGTTGTGTCAAATTCCAGCATAGAGCACAATTTTTCAGTTATACATGAACATACATATATTCATTGTCACATTTTTTTTTTTGCTGAGCTACCACAAGATCTTGTATATATTTTCCTGTGCTATACAGTATAATCCTGTTTATCTAGTCTACATTTTGAAATCCCAATCTGTCCCTTCCCACCCCCGTCCCCTTGGCAAACACAAGTTTGTATTCTATGTCTACAAGTCTGTTTATAAGAAATTATTCTAATGTGATATTCTCCCCACATGCAAACATACACAAAAATTTCCCAAAGGATTAAAAACAAGTTTCCCTCTCCTGCTATTTAATCTGGTCAAATAATATTGTCACTAAGGCTAAGGGAAGAAATATCTTTTTATTTTCACATTTATATCTTATTTTTACTAGCTTGTAGGTTGGTTTCTTCTGCCTTACACTTTATGTTCGTTTCTTACTTATGTTACAGAAGTCACTCTATCTGTCCCTCTCAATTGCGATGTACTTGAACTGCCAGGCCTTGCTCAACATCACTTTTCTGTGTAAGGAAATATGTGCCTGCAAGACAATTTTGCTGGCAGCAACAGAAAAATTCTACCCACTTTGTATTTAGACTAGATGAAGCCGAACAAAGTCATAAATGATGAAATACTATCCACTTCATGACCGAGAGTTTATTTGAAAATTTAGCCCAGTGCTGACAATAAGAATCACAGAGAACTAGGAAAACATAATCGGGGAAAAATGGTAAGGCGATAGTCATCTGTTATCAAAGTTTCCTTCAAGATTCCTCCTTCAGATTTGTAGGAAGACTGGAGAATCTCTAGGGGATCTCTTACTAATGTAACTGCAAGTCCTTAATATTTTTAAGTGTTGCAGTCATCACATGGGTCCACGTCAAAGAACTCAAAGCCCATGTGTAAGTGCGGGGATCCCAGCACACTCAGACTCCTGCTCTTACCTGCTCCTCCATCCTGTCAGGTCCTCTGAATCTATCTCCTAATGCTGCTGTGGGTCTCTCTGATCTGCCTTGTTCCTGAGCCCCAAAAAGGTGACCTACTAACATGAGGCTGTAGAGTCATTTATGCTAAGCCCCATGTCACCAAATCAAGACTTAATTAACATTTCAGCTCTCCCAGAAATGGAATCTTAAACTGGTCCATCAGGAATGGCCTGAACAGCACTAGTTGGTCATTGGCCTGATGGACCCCTGTCATCGTCTGAAGGAACGTGACCTTACAATACCCCACCTGCTTGCTGCCTAGTCAAACCTCCTGGCTCCCTCTCCCTCCTGTCAGCAAACGTCTCTCACTTTGTCCAGCTCCTCGGAGCTCCTTTCTGTCTGCTGCAGTGGATGTTGCCCGATTCGAACTGACTTTTACTCCAACGAACTCTTAAACATTTTCATATGTCTCCATTTATCTTTTATCGGATCAAAAGAGAACAATTTGCAGCAGACAGAATCAGACAGCCTCGATCCTAAAATTGACCCGCCATTCCCTGCCCCAGAGAACCTCTCGCTGACAGTCTTTCTAACCTCCCATTCTTCCATCCTGTCACTGCAGCCCATTCCCTCCCCATCTTCCCTAAGCTCCAGGGATCTGACGTCTGCTCCTTCTGGAAGCCCGCACAGCAGCTGCCATCTTAGGTCCATCTCTCCATCCCCCTGGGGGGGGGGGGGGCGCTTTTTTTTGGTCACAAAAAGCAGTTGTGTCCCCTCTGGTACGTCCTCTCTAGTCCAGACTAGCTCAGGCTTTTTTGTTTTATAACCAAAGGGCCCACTAAGTAGTTTTTCTAAAGAAAAGCACATGATTTTCCATGAAGAGACTTCTGCTCTCCCTACGGAATAAAAATGTGATTAGTCAGTTGAGGTTTTTCTTTAATAATAATATTTTCTTTCCCACTGAAATATAGGATGTATTTCTTCATCTATTTTTGTAGCATAAACCCACAAATAGTTGCATTAACATAGTGGTTTTAACAAAATGCTATCGCAGCATGTTGGAAAGTGGCCCTGCCCATCCAGCGGGGGGTACAAAAGTGCTTTTAAAAGGGGGGAAGCATTGGGTTAGATCCTAATCACATGCTCTGCCCTGGGATGATGCCCAAAAGGGCAACTCAAAATGAAATTTTCCTCTGCTCCAGCATCACAGAAATGGAAGTGGCACCTTCTGAGTATATCTGGAATTTCTTAATTTTCCTTTAGTTTAGGTCTGTTTTCTCAAAGTGTACATAGTCTAGAGACCACTGTATTAGAATAACCCATGTTTGTTACAAATGTGGGTTCCCATCCAAGGCCTCCCTGTCCATGTGAATCAGAATCTTCAGGAAAGGACCCCCCAAATGTGCCTTTTTAAAATAGCAATTCAACTTTCATGGCCAGCTAGGCTTAAAAACCACATCCAGAGTAACGTAGCTTCAATATATGGATTAAACTATTGGACATTCCACATATTATCACCTTTGTAGTCATCATTCCCCAGAATAAAAAATAAGGGTAACTTTACAGTGGAGTAACCTGACAGATACTTCCTCAGCCAGGTGATCAAAGTTAACATCAACAGAGATAAACTATGCTGATAGTATGTACCTTGATGTGATTTGATGAAAAAGGCCCCCAGACAAATCTCAGTTGAGGGACATTCTACAAAATCCTGACCAATACTCCTCAAAACTGTCAAGGTCATCAAAAACAAGGAAAACCTGAGAACTGTCACAGCCAACAGGAGCCTTCATGACTCCTCTTAATCCTAGAGGAGACATGATGACTGAATGTAATGTGGTTTTCTAGTTGGAGTCTTGGGACAGAAAAAAAAAAAAAAAAGGCCTTAGGGAAAAATAAATCAATCTAAAGAAAGTACAGATTTCAGTTAATAATAATATATTAACACTGGGTCACTAATTGCGACAAGTGAACTGTATTAATGTAAAGTGCTAATAACAGAGGAAGCTGGGTGGGGAAATAATGAAAACTCTCTGTTCTACTTGCACAGCTTTTCTGTAAATTCAAACCTCTTCTAACAATATAAATTCATTTTTAAAATGTTTAAAATGGGAGTCAAGACAGCGAAAATTGATCTATGCTATTGTTCTTTGCACTCCCTCTAAAGCCTGACCACCTAGTCTATCAATCAAAACTCTATTCCACACAGGTTAACACCACTTAGATGAGAAAGTTAATCAAATAATTGACACCAAGGTGTATATAATCAATAGGTTTAGTTCTTCTATATTGTCTACACACAGGGCTCCCTTGCTGTACAATTCCAGAGGGTTCTATTCACACAAAGTGGGAACGAAAGAAAATCATTTCTGTAGGACTGTAGGGGAGGAAAGACTTCCCCTCTACTCCTCTAGATCCAATAGTTGGGTCTATGAAATAAATTGACAACAGTAGATTAACAGGAGAAAAGGTTTACAAATTTATTAACTTAGTGTTACATGTATGGAGACATCACAGGAAAAAAAAAAATAAAAAGAATATCCCCAAAAAGAATGATATATGAGAGCTCATACACTATCTCAATAGATGGAGGGAGTGATGTAAGTCACTTCAAGGAAAGTAAATGGTCTTTAGGAAAGAATGAATAGGCCCTTAGAAGAACAGACAGGAGACACAATGGTTTGTGATGAAACTTGTCTAGGCGTGCTGTCCACTTCTAATCTCCCCTCCAGTGGTAAGAGCAGAGCTTCCCTGGTTGAAGAAATTCCCAGAGAGGGGGTTTATGACAACTGCATTCCTTTTGGAGGGTCTGTCTTTACTCAGATAAGGGTTGTTGAGAGAAAGCCTCTACCTGCGTTTGCTGTTTCTTGAGTGTCTGCAGCTCAAAATAATCAATACAGCAAAGAGTCATACTTTGGAGCAGCAGGTGTTGAACTCCTGTGACTATCTCTGGATTTGTTCTAACTGCTGGCCTGTTTACATACTACAAGTAGAAATTATCAACCCAGTTAAGCTTTAAGCAGGTAAAATGTACAGGCGGGATTTAAGTAGGGGGCCACGGTGCACCATGTTTATTTCTCCAGTGAGTCTACCCAGAATAGAATAATAGAATAGAATAACGATGCATCTGCTCCCTCCACCTCTTGTCTTGACTCATGAATGCTTTATTCACCTTCTCAACTGGCAGGACACTGCTGCTCTCCATCCGTAGTTATCCACCTTGCTCTTTCCTCCTCACTGCTTTTTAGAAAACTCAGTCTCCTCCGGCTGAGATTCCACGTCTCACCACTCAGGTCAAAACGTGAAGGGGTAAAAAAAGGGGGTGGGGCGTTAAGGCTCTTTCCCCAACCCCTAGTCCGTCTGTGGTACACTCGAGCAAGTGCTTCTTGGCTTGCTCGCGAGAATTTGTTGTTAAATTTGCATAAATTTTGTAAATTGGTTGTTAAAGTATTAATAACTTTAAATCATCATGATTGGAGTGTTTTATACTCAAAAATTGGCAGACACCATAAAACGGGTTTTCCCCCCTTCTGCTACCCACCACGCTACATTTCATATGTGTATCTATAAACCTCAGAGCCCTGCTCTCCTCCTCAGCTCCTGTAAAGGTTCCCCTGACATGTAGAAGACAGGGCTTGGGTTGGGATTTTTGGTGTGTTTTTTTGTTTTGTTTTGTTTTGCTTTAGTTTTTTGTTTTTATTCTTAAAGATTGTGCTGCATTGTCTCGGTGAAAGGGTTTGGTCTCAAGAAACTGAGTTCCAGTCATGATAGCTCAAAAAAAGAGATAAGAATTGGAGTAGTAACTGAAAAGACACAGAAGAACCTCACGTAAACCAAGGCAGGAAGTACACAGCCTAACGTCAGGGTACCCTGGACCCTAACAGGGCGCCACCACTGGGAGTCACCTGATTGGCCGGTCTGTGGTCCAATCAGCCACAGGCTGGGGAATCTCTTGGTAAATAAGGCTGTTCTTCCCCTTACAGGGGCAAGGTTTGCACAGACTAGCACAGTGAAACGTAGCCAGCGCATCATCGTAGAAGAATAAAGGCTTATTGTCTTTCCCTACAGGGTCTGGATGGAAATAGATGTCCGATTTTTATTTAACGTCTTGCAATGAAATTCACAAGATGTGTCAAAAAAGCTGGGTTCTTACTTGAGTGATAGTAGAATTTGAGTTCTACATGAGACGTAGAGGAGAAACTGTCAGATTATATAGTTCTCCTTAAGGGGTAGGGAATGGAGGGATTTCATTTCAACAATTATATGGCCCTTCATATGTGACAACGTGGTGAGACAGTCACGATTAAGGGTTTATCAAGGATCAATCTTCTATGAACTCATCTTTAATAAGTTGTTGATCTAATTGGAAATAAAGGATGATAATGGCAGAGTTTGTAGCATGTTGTAGATAAAGTCCTGGGAGCTACAGAAAAACCAGGTTGAGTTCAGAGGCTGCCCTGCAGATGGTACATATCTTCCACGGCTCCTTGTTGCCCCCTGACTTCTCAGTCTCATTCTCTGTTTGGTCCAGAGGAGCTACGTCCTGCTTAGATGGAGACCGGAAGTATCATTACTTTCAAAGACAGCAAGTGGAGGGTGGAGAGAAGTGTGGACCCTAATTTCACTTTTAAGAAAGATGCATTTCTGGCTCCTTAAATGGAGAGTCTAAAAAATCCCATGCAGCAATCATTACAAATGGTGGCTGGGTTTTCTAGTCCTATCCATATCAAATTACCCTTCTGGGTAAGATTAATATGGTTCCTTACACTGGTTGTAGAACCTAACACCTAACATTGCCACTCTGAGAAAATACACTGCAAGTTAAACCACTGGCTAGCAGCTGAGCTTTCGGAACCAAGTGCATCCAGCCCAGCAAGGAGAACTGGGACCATTGATCAGGGTGAGAGCTTAGCTCCACCGACCTCTCCTTCCACCTTGCAAGTGTGCCTGATATTTAGGGGAAACAGGAAATTAACTCTGAGAAGGGAATCATAAGTTACGTAACAAATTGAAATCTTAACTGAAGGCTTCTCAAATGTAGAGGGCTTCTTATACCCGTACAGATATATTTCTGGTTTTGTTTTCATTTTTCAGTTGTAAGAGTAGGAAAGGAAATTCTGAAGGACATGGCTGTGAAAATTATGGATTTACAGTCAATCTTTTCAATGTCTAACACTCCAAAAATAACGTAGGCAGTTTTCATTGATGAAAACAGCTGATGTGGAAATAAACTTCCACCATCTAAGCTATGGTGGTTACAAGACCTCGCTGCTCTCCCTCTAAGACCCGCTGAGTACTTTTTGTGTTTGGCTTATGAACATAAGCAACCAGTTGCTCCTAATCCCTAAATTACAGAGTGTAAGGAAAACAAGAAATAAACAGGGCAAGAAGGCAAAGCAAAAGCCTTGTCGCCAGTCACTCTGAGTATTCATTTTAATTGCTATTAAGTCACTCGCAAACATTCACTGAGCCCCACTATTTGCCAGACACTGTAGTTTGGCACTGATGGTCCACAAAAAAGTTATGTTCCCTGCCAACAGTCTTAAAGAAGTAATAGCTAACATTTACTTAGTGCTGATAGCAACAGGGTTGTTCTAAGCATTCTCTTATAGTAAACTTATAAAGTAGGTTCTGTTATTATCTCCAATTTAGAGACGAGGAAACTGAGGCACAGAGAGTTTAAAAGAGGACTTCCAACGTCTCACTATAATTGAATGTGTAACTTCAAACCAATCTGAAGTCTCTGACCGCAAGTTATACCAGTGATTCATTTCAAGCAGTGGGTCCAGGGATTACAGATAATGCCTTGAACAGTTCTTTGGTGAAGGGCAGATCCAAAAGATGCGTTATTAGGCAGGTGGCTTCAGTCCTCAAAAAAGAGTAGTCAATTAAAGATACAGGAATTGTCTCCCAGACTTAGGATGTTAAGAATTCATTCTGTATCTCTTTCTGCCACTGCCCTGTGAGGACATGTCTTTAAGTCTTGGTCTTCCCATTTTGGGGAAGAACGTCTCATACAAGATCGACGACTGAACGAAATTTCAGCCATTTTCAGATGTCATTGTAAAAAATGTTTTCTGCAAGAAAACGAATTTTATACCATCAGAGATTCGAACTGATACACTGAATTTTATTCTGGAGCAATGATGGTGGACGGGTGTGTCTACAGGCTGGTAAAATATTTAGTGGATCAAGAGTTCTTATCTGGACAAGGAGAGGCAGTTTTTCCCTCATTAAAGCTAATCACTACCATTGTGTCATCAGCACTGTGTTCTCATCAACCAAGCTTACTGGACCAATTCAAATGCTATTAGTTTCAATGGCAGAGTCTACCTCTTGGGGGAAATGTGCAAAGTGTTAGGTTACGATTAACATCATTTTCTTATGTTTTTATGATTTCAAAAGATGGAAGCAACAGAAGTGTTCAAAATAGAAAAAACAGCTAATTAAAGTCAAACACAATCATTTGAAATTTAGGCATTCACTAAATGATAATAGAAAACTACCTAAAAATGTTACCATTATAATATATGATAATATATAAAGACCATGGAGAAACATAATTTGTGACTTGAAGAAACTGGGGAAAAAATAGAATTTAAAACTACGTGAACTATAATTAAATGAATATGGGGGCACCAAAGACGAGAAGGTCACAAAAAAATCAAAGGCGGTCCTGACTGTATCAGGGTGAAGAAATTATGACACTTCCTATCTTTCTAGCTGTCTGTAATGGGTTTTGTCTTTTTAAATTGAAAGGGGAAAAATGTAATGTTCATGTGCTATTTTAAAATGTCAAAGGCCTTGGTTTTTTGCTAACTGCCCTTGTCAAAGTTCAGAAATTCAAGCCATACCATGACTAGAGGTATAAATCCATAGTTATTATGTTCCCCTTCATCAAAATAGAAGCCCTCAAAAAAGAAGAAAAAAAAATCCATCTGCCTAGCTTTGGAGCACAGAAAAATCACTCAGTGACTTAGCTTAATAAGACATACACAGCTATCTTTTAGATGGATTCTGAAATAAGGCATATTTGTCTCCAGAGTTAAATACATGTGATGCTGTCTTGTAGAAAAGAAAGATCTTGTGAGCATGTCTCTGTTCTCCCAGGCAAGACCAGTTTCTGCTCGTCCAGCCCTGTGATTCAGGGCTATCTGTTAGGGCATGGATACAGGTTCTACCTCACTGGCTCATCCCCTGTCAATATCTCACCCCCTGGGAAGGGTCTTAAGGAACCAGCAATTGTCAATGTCACACCTACATTTATACACCTGATGCACATAGTTAATGCTATCCCAGTGGTCCACAAAGTGTGGTTCCCCTAACCAGCAGCAGCAGGATCATCTGGAATCTTGCTAGAAATGCACATTTTTCAGGCTCCACCCCAGATCTAGTGAATCAGATCCTCCGGGTGAAGCCCAGTAATCTGTGTTTAAACAAGACCTCCGGGTGATTCTGACGCTCACTACAGAGAACCACTGTGCTGTTCTATAATAAGCCTAATCATAACACTTTTCTACTTAGGTACCAACACAGCAGCAAGAAGATACTACTTTTAATTCTAATGTGCTTTCATAGTCACAAATTGTCTTAACATTTTAATTGTGAAATAATTATAGAACTAGAGAAGAACTGCAGAAAATGGTACAGAGATTCTCCATATACTCTCCACCTAGCTTCCCCTAATGCTAACATCTCACGTAGTGATGGGACATGAATCAAAACCAGGAAATTAACTTGGGTACAAGACTGTAAACTACAGTTCCCATTTGGATTTCACCAGTTTTTCCATCAACGTCCTTTTTCTATTCCAGGATCCATTCCAGGATTCCATGTTGCATTTATGGTCATGCCTCCTTGTCTCTTCTAATCTGTGCCAGTTTCTTGGTCTTCTTTTGCTTTCCACGACCTTGACATTTTTGATGAGGAGTATTAGTAGTAATAGTAGTCAGGAGTAGTGAGTTAGTCGCAGAGTATCCCTCAGTTTGAGTTTGGCTGATATTTTCTCACGGTGAGATTAAAGATCCGCATTTTGGAGAAGTATACCACAGTGGTAGTCTTGTTTCTCACTGCATCATATCAGGTGGTATAGTATGTTGATAATACATCTTATTGCTGGTGGTCCACTTGGTTAACGTGGCCCCAGGGGTATGTCTGATGCCCTCTAGAACATTTCTAAAGGGAATGATTTCCAGCAGGGATTTTCAGAGATGTGCACTGTAAGCTGCTCTGCTCTGGGGTTCAAATGATAAAATGGAGCCCTGTAGTGGGAAGAGAGGCACACTCATTCCTGTGTGGAATGCCAGAGAAAGACTGGTAACTGATGAGAAAACGACAAGGAAGCTTCTAGCAGGAGTGCTGTGTTCTTCCTCAGGGCAGACATGAGTTATACCCTGTGGAGGCTGGGCAGCCAACTTCAGTGAAGATGCCAGAGGCAAAGAAAAGAGTGGGCTTTTTCCAGAGTAAGAGGAGATTTTGTGAGATGGCAGTGAGAAGGGTAAGGTGAAAAAGTCAGAAAATTAGGGTGATGAATGTGACAGCACTCCATTTGTACCCAAAGACTATGATGGAAGCAGAGAGGAAGGGTCTGGGCATAAGACTATACAATCATACGTTCAGTTCTTCACATGACAAGCAACCCAAACTCTATTTTGAGAAAAGCCAATTAGATTATCGTGGGCCGGGCTGGTCATCTCGGTTACCGAGAATTACCAAAGCACAGTCTTGAGGTTTGTGTCAATTTCACCTTACTGTTGGCCTTGAGATATAGTGTGAGTTCTGTTCCCACCCCCTCCACACCCCAGGGAACTTCTCAAACTGAATTTTCTTGGTTTCTACCCCCAACCCTCTGATCACTGGCAGCTGTTGTGCTGAAACCTGTTTTCTAGTCCTTCACTCTAGACCAGCTCTGTAACATCCTCCAACGGTCGCTGTTCCTGAATATCGTCTATGCTTTTCCTTTCAAATGACGCTAGAATGATCTTAGAAGTTGAGACCGAATGATCGAACAAGGCCAAGAAGGAATATCTAGTATCCAATTAGATGTCATTTTAGTTATCTAATAGGAGTTGTGACCTTACAAGATAAGGAAAATTAGGAAGAGGATGCAGAATTCCCTAAAATTCAAAGTGTTTTGAATCTATCTGGGAAAACATCTAAATATTTTTAAGCACCAAGAAATGTAAAATTCAATTAAGTAAAGTACTGTCCTGGGTCTGGCTTGCAATCTTTTATTAAGAGATGGAAGAAAAAGGTAATGACACCAGGCAAGCTCAGGTGTGATGGTTCACTTTATGTGTCACCTTGACTGGATCAGGGATGCCCACATAACTGGCTAAACACTATTTCTGGGTGTGTCTGTGGGAGGGTTTCAGATGAGCTAAGCATTTAAATCGGTAAATTACATTGCCCTACTCAGTGTGGGTGGGCATCTTCCAGTCCATTAGGACCTGAATAGACAAAAGATGGAGAAGGGAGAATTCTTCCCATTTTGGCCTTACTGCTTGATCTCAGACTTCAGTCTTTTCTGTCCTTGGACAGAGACTTACCCTGTTGGCTCTCCTGGTACTCAGGCCTTTGGATTTAAACTGATCTATAGCACAGCTTTCCTGGGTCTCCAGTTTGCATATGGCAGATCATGAGACTTACCCTCCATAACTGCATAGGCCAATTCCTCACGGTAAATAAATATATACACATACATGTATATACATATGTATATTCATATATAAAGATTTATAGATATATATGTATATCTTATTGGTTCTGTGTCTCTGGAGAACTCTAATACACCAGGGAAATGCCAACTGCCTTCTCTAACTTTGGAAACCATGATACAGTGACTGTGCTTGGCTTAGCAGTGGGATTGGGAAAAATCAATCTGGTTGGCATTCTAGTCAATATTTCCACTGGTTACGCCACCTCAATTGGCTGTTTTCTGGGAAGTTTTCGAATTAAGTCAAGATGTTTAAGAGAATCAAACTGATGGTTTTAATATTTTTGTATTGTGCTTAAGAAAAATACATAATATAGCAACTGGTACTTAAAACCTGTCATGATTTAGGAAATTTGGCCTATTACAGAAACAGTTCAGCCTGTGATTTCAACTTGAAACATATTATTGATTAATTGATCCGAACTTATGATTTTACTAGAAAAGAATGAGAAAAATTCTTAATGAATTTATGGCATTGAAATTGTAAGAAGGTTTAGGATATACCATATTAACAAATTTTTTATTTTTAATTTTTTATTGAAGCATAGTTGATGTACAGTCATAAAAGTTACAGGTAGACAATATAGTAATTCACAATTTTTAAAGGTTATACTCCATTTATAGTTTTTATAACTTGTTGGCTATATTCCCCATGTTGTACAATATATCCTTGTAGCTTGTTTTATACTTAATAGTTTGTACCTCTTAATCCCCTACCTTTATGCCCCCTTTACTCAGATAAACAACCAGGTCTTACTGTATAGCACAGCAAACTATATTCAATATTTTGCAATAGCCTATAACAAAAAAGAATATGAAAAGAAATATATATACATATAACTGAATCACAATGCTATATATCGGAAATTAACATAACATTGTAAATCGACTATACTTCAATTAAAAAAATTGCTAGACATATAAGTAGAATAATAAGATTTGTAATCCAAAGCTTACTAAGACCAAGGGCTTTGAAACTGTTTCTTTAACAAACTGATTATTAATTAGAAAAACAAGGTCACCTCTGAATAATCTATTTCGGCACTCAGTTCTCTCTCAAAGTCACCAAACAACTTACAGTAACACAAAAGAATTCTTTTTTTAAAAAGGCTCTGGTCGGGGGCAGGGGTGGGGAGGGTATCGCCCACGTGGTAGAACGCATGGTTAGCATTCATGAGGTCCTGGGTTCAATCCCCAGTACGTCCTCTAAAAATAAGTAAACCTAATTACCTCCCCCCTTGCCAAAATAAAATAATAATACAATAATAAATAAATAAAAATACAAAAAAAAAAAAAAGGCTCTGGCAAGGTGGTATTCCTCATTCTCATTCTGTTCTAAAATTTCACTTTGAAGAGAGCAGCATTTCTGGCTGACGCTCACCTAAACTGACTAACAAGTCCTGGGCAAAATGATCACCTGTCACGATAAAGCAGTTTAAGAATAGGATTCCGTATCAAAGGCCAGAAGAATACCCTAAACACCAGGATGAAGCTGCACTGGAGAACACAGCTGTTAAGATACAGTCTCAGGTAGAGCCCAAAATACTCTTTAGCCAATTAAAGGAAGGTAGACAACAATAAAAACATAATTTGTTAGTTTTTGCTGTTTTTAGAATCTTCAGGAAGCAGAATTATAAGACAGAAAGTATTTTCAGATAAAAACATCTTAGCGAACTCCAGCAAACCTTCCAAAAGTCAACGGTCCTGAATAGAGGTGGACTCCTCCAACTTGTTGGATAATGGCTTTGACCCCACCGCTAGCGCTGAGGGCTCAAGGCAGGGGGCTGCAGGTCCGAGGCCCGCCCATGGAGAACATTTGGCACTTTCATTACTTCCTAGAGACAACCTACAGCAAGAGCCTTGAAGAAATGGTGTGTGAATGTCTGTCTCCAGGGACCGGTCTGCAACAGCACCAGGCAGGTAATGAGGCAGATGCTGTCAGCCAGAGAGATTAGACGTCACACAGAAGCTCCACGCAACTCAGCTTTGCAAATGGTGAGAGAGGCAAGGGCACTGGCAGCAACGATTCCTGGAGGTTGATTTTTCCCAGGGAGGTCTACACAAAGCCGGGTTCGAAGAAAGTAGCCTTCTTTTTTCACGTTCACTATGCTTGACTTTTTAAATGTCCATCTTTTTCAGATAATTATGGTCCTTCTTAAGAAATAACCTCATCTTTAAGAGACTGGATAAACAAATCCTTTGATGTACAGGTGTGGTTCCAAACTCTCTCTTTAGAATGACCATTGTTCTTCAATGACCATTATTGAACAGTCCCAAACCTGAATAATGAAAACTCCTTTGAGAATTCCAATTTACTCTAAACCATAGTTCACAAACTATCAGACTTTTTTAGAAAGAAAAATTTAAAAGTAATTAATGGATACAAATTCCCGGTCAGAAAAATGTGTTGCAATTTCCCCCCACTCTCAACTGTGGCTTGCCTTTTCAATTTCTTAACACAGTTGTTCAAAGAACAGACGTTTTTAATTTTTATTAAGTTCACTGTCTTTTTTCTTCTTTTTTTTTTTTTTGGTTCATTTATGCCTGTTTTGTTTCATAATATTTTCTCTTCCCTTTACTTTTTTTTTTTTTTTTTGAGGAAGATATTTCCCTCCATTTTCTCTTTAAGGATCTTAGAACATTTATTTTAAACTTTTTTTTCAGATGGTCTTAATTATTTTAAATTTATTCTAACCACATTTATTTCATGATTTTGCCAGTTGTCTTTCTTGGCATTGTGTTTCTGTGCGCATTTTGAGTGTTTGGTTTGTACGCTCTTTGGATATTGTGGTTTTTTGTTTTCTCTTTTTTTTTTAATTGAAGTATAATTGATTTACAATATTGTGTTAGTTTCTGGTGTACAGCATGGTGATGCAGTTATACATATATTTATTCTTTTTCATATCCTTTTTCACCATCGGTTATTACAAGATACTGAATATAGTTCCCTGTTGGATGTTGGTTTTGCTTCTGCTTTCTCTCCCTCAGTGGGCTCACCTCGCATTATCTGGTGGTTTGACCACTGCTGAACCCCAAGGCAGAGCCAACTCACTGCAGGGAGGTGCCACTGAAAATACGGCCGTCAGTCACTGAGCGGCTAGGAGGCTTGTTTCAAGCAGCTCTGGCTCACGACTGTGTGTGTGTCCTCTCTCTCTAGGTCTTCAGTGCCACAGAAACCTGAGTGTCAAGTAGCAGTCAGCAGTAGAAATTCTGAATTACATTTCAGAGGCAGAGGTGCTACACTCGCCTTGATTTCAACGATGAACTAACTCTGGCCTCTGTCTTTTGTGGAGCAATTTCCCTCATCAGAGCCAAACTCCTGGTCCTCCCTCCTGGGTCCTCAGCTCACTTACCTCTTGCTGGTTCCTAGTTTATACCAAATTTTTTTTTTTGAGCATAGTAACTATGTCTTTTTATTTCTCTGTTTAATACTTTATCTCCTACTGCTGTACGTTTGGAACAGAAAGGATGTTCCAAAGAGTGAAGAGAAGGCCCCCTTAAACAGGAGTTTCTGTATTAATTCCAGGTCAAAGGACTGAAAAGGAAAAATATGGCTTCAATGGTTAGAATATTTTATTTTAGTTTTTCAGAAGTGTTACAAGACATAGTAACATGTGCCCTGATAAATAAGAGTTTGTAACAATTCTCTTCAGTAGCTATTTGGTGGCATTTTAAAAGACTCTATGTACAAACAACCAACTAAGCATTTTAGTAAATGTCTTCAATTGTTTTTCTTTGTGAAAACTGGCACTTTTTCCAAATTTATGTCCAGGTTTATAGTCTTTATACTTTCTTGAGAATTGCAACAACCACTAAGGAAAATTAGAACCTCAAGGGGCAAATATTTTGCCAAACTAGTAATGGCAGGTACAGAAAGCAGCAGAAAAATAGAGTATCAGAACTCAAAGAGTGACTTTATGTTTCCTAATTCCATTCCCTGTTGGAAGAATGATATTCCTTGGAGGTTGCTAGAATGAATCTAATTTCTGTATAGCAATTGGCTGTAGGGAAAAAAAAATCTATGCCACAGGGAATAAATTTTTTCTAAAGACATACTTTTCATTTTAGCTTCATGCTGTTTTTAATTCTCTCTGGGTATGATGCTTCTGACATTTTCTTCAACAAAATGTATGCCTAAGTGGAAGCTTTTCTAAAAGTATGCATTCCTTACATTGAGTTTAATGAAATGTTAATGTTCTAAATTTCAAAACACGAATACAGTAGAAATGGCTTGTGCGTAACTCAAAGCCTTATATTTGAGGAATTTTCAGGCTGGAGCTCATCATGTTGATTTCTAGTTTATTAGCATATCAGTGGTGGTGATGGTGTGTGAGTTTAGTCTAACTATACTAGACAAGTTACTATTCAAATAACGGGAGACAGGGAATGGTGAATAAAACCATTGCATGGCAATCGGTGTCAATTATTGAAAAGCTGGAATCATCTTAAACTCTTTCATTTTCCTGTAGTGGGTTTAAGAGTTTTATTTCTTCTATAAACAATAGACTGTATGTTTCTATATGTTGCCAATTAGAAAGAACTTTGGTACTTTTTTGAAAGGGAGTTTTGGGGATGTTGTGTGCTTGCATGTGAGTCTAAATATACACACATACACATACATACACGATACATATGTTGCCTTGAGAGAGCCTTGTAAATGAACTTCCTAAGCCCCATCCCTGTTTTTAGCAATTGAATTGCCAATTGTGCAAAGAAAGCTATAAAGTTGCTAGCTTAACATAAAGAGAAGCAGTGAAACCCATAAACCTCTCATATTGAAAGCCGAAGTAGCACTTTGGGAAGGAAGTTGTGAGGGAGAAAGCACTGGATTTGGAGCCAGGTGGATCTAGATTGGACCCTATCTCTGCCACTGACTCACAGTATAAGCTTGACTTTGAACTTCTGTCCATGCATTTCCTTACCTGTAAAGTGGAGATGATTCTGGGCCTGAACACTTGTGTGATGTCAATGCCCTTTGACCAGTGACACATCCAGAACTAGGACCGGGATGCTATTAGAAAAAGATAATACGAAGATGCATGAATATGAAAATAATGTTCCAAAGCAAGTGGCGTGAAATATAAGCGAGAAATCTGAAGGTGCATGGGCTGCAATCTTCCTGTCTAAGAAAAGCAGTCCTATCTGATGGAACTTAGCTTTAGCTGGTGGATACTGGTCATGAAGTTTTGTTTCCTGAACTCTTCCATTGTTTCCCATTTCTCAAGACCTCCTGGATATAAACTACTAAAACTCCTACAAATTATTAATTCTCTATTCAAATACTCTCTGACTTGGCATCAGGGAAGGAGCACTTATTTCAACATTTGTTAGACGGAAGATTAAGAAACATAGGTGGCAAATCAACAAATTTTACAGTGTTAGGATCCCTTTAGCAACTACAGCAAAGCATCCTTTTAGGAGCGATAAGAATAAGCTTCAAATTGAAAGGCTATCTGGAGAGCAGCTCCTAGTGCAGTTACTGCAAAACTTTTCATTAAAAATCTCTGCAAACACTGGCATCGGTAAAAACTCGTAATACACTGAGAACCAGCACTGACATCCAGCCAGTTGCCTGAATCTCAAAGATACACCACAAGTTGTAAGAAAGATGAAGCTGAATTAGGAGAATGAATCAGTGGATGAACCAGTGGTCTGCCCTCTGCCCTAATGTAGGGGGAACTTGTGGTAACTTCCAGAATCACCTCCCAAACTAACTTGCTCTCAAACTTTAACCAGTATCCCAGGACGGGAAGAGCTATAAACCCAATCCTGCTGAGAGTTAATCTGTCCCAGGCCATGAAAGTTGCTTTTGTCACTCACATTTATGCCCAAACCCATTCCCCATTAAAGTCTGAGTAAAAGTTAAAATGTTGATAACAATCATCTCAGCAGCCCATGAACCAGGTACAACTGTCAATTTTACAAACGAGGAAATCAAGCCCTAGTCAATCTGCCTCCAAATTTGATAAGAGAATGAAATGAGCTTTCTGTCTTATTTTAGTTCCTGTTAACTGGGGTGTTCCTGTTCCTAAAGCCAAAACTAGAAGATAAAGCAATATAATACCTCATCTTTTCTAATCTAAGGCTGATTTTACGGAGTCGATGTTCCTCTTTCTTTCAAAATTAGTTTAAAAAGAAAAAAAAAAATGAATAAAGCTGCTCTTGTTAACCTAAGCAGTTTTTGCAAATCTACGGTCATGCTGAATTTTCACTTTTTAAATGCTATTTCCAGAGATAACCTTTCTGTCTTTTCTCTCTGTCCTTGATTTTTTATCCTTTTACATCTGATTTTTTTTTTTAAAAGCTATAGACTTATTTATACCCTGCTGCATTTGGAAATGGGTGAGAGTGACTACTTAGAGATCTTAGACAATTTCATACTCAGGAACCCAAAATATGCCTTGCCTGAGAGCCTTGGCCAGGTCTGAGCTGAGCCATCCCAAATAACGGGTATTCGTGTTTTCTTACAGCTCTTTTAGAAAGCAGATTCTGCCAACTTGCTTAGTCATGAGGCCACCTTCTCAAGCCAGATATTTAATTTTTTAAAATAAACTTAATTATGTTAACAGTTTAGGATTTACAGAATAATTGCCAAGAGAGTACAAGTTACTCCGAGATACATGTGCCCCACACCCAGTTTCCTCTGTTATTAACATATTACATTTGTCATAACTATTGAACCAATAATGAAACAATTTTATTAACAAAAGTTCAGCTTTTTGTTTGTTAGATTCAAATAGCTTTATTCATTTTGCTTATTGATTTCCTGTTTTCAGTTTCCGTGATTCCCATTCTAAATTTTATCTTATTTTTTCTGCTTGCTTTAGCCTTAAATTGTTCTTCTTTCTCTCGTTTCCTAAGATGGGAGCTTATGTCATAGGCTTTAGATCTTTCTTCTTTCTAATGGATGCACTTAATGCTATAAATTTCCCTCTAGGCACTGAGTTCACTGCATCCCAAGAATTTTGATAAACTGTATTTTCATTTTCATTTAGCTCAAATCACTTTCTAAAATATTTATTTATTTATTATTTATTTATCTTTAACGGAGGTACTGGGGATTGAACCCAGGACCTTGTGCATGCTAAGCGTGAGCTCTACCACTGAGCTAGCCTTTTTTTTCCCCAAAACAGTTTTAGCATCTCTTGAGGCTTTATCTCTGATCCATGAGTTATTTAGGATTGTGTTGCTTTATTTCCCAACATTTGGGAGTCTTTCAGCTGTCTTTCTCTTCTTTATTTCTAGTTTAATTCCTTTGTGATTTGAGAACACACTTTGTATGATATCTTTTTAAAAAAAAATGTGTTCAGGTGTGTTCCATGGTCTGTCTTGGTATATGTTCCATGTAGGTCTGAGAAGAATGTGTATTCTGCCATTCTGGGTGAAGAATTATGTCACTGTCAATTAGAGTCTGTTGACTGATGAAGCCATTCAGATCAACTGTATTCTTATATACATCCTTACTGATTGTCACTGAGTTTTGTCTGCTGAACTGCCAATTACTCAAAGAGGGTTGTTAAAGTCTCCAACCACAGTAGTGAGTTTGTCTATTTGTAGTTCTGTTCCTTTTTGCCACATATATTTTGACACTTTCTTGCTAGGTGCATAAATGTTGAAGATTATTTTGTTTCCTTGGAGAATCAGCTCTTTTATTTTTATGTAATGCCCTTCTTTATCCCCGATAATTTTCCTTACTCTGAAGAGTCTGTTTTGTCTGAAATTAATATAGTTACTCCACCTTTTTAAAAATTAATGGTACTATGGTATATTTTTCTTCATCCTTTTACTTTTAATATGAGTCTTTATGTTTAAAGTGGGTTTCTTGTAGACAACATATAACTGAGGCTTGTTTTTTAATCTACTTTGACAGTCTCTGTCTTTTATTTCATATGCTTGGACCATTCACATTGAAAGTCACTATTTATATACTTGGATTAATGTCTACCATGTTTGTAAATGTTTTCTATTTTTTGCTTTTATTCTTTCTTTTTCCTCTCTTTTTCTGCCTCCTTTGGTTTTAATTGATTCCATTCTTTTTCCTTTCTTAGCGTATCAATTATACTTCTAATTTTTTTTAGTGATTGTTCTTGAGTTTGCAATATACATTTTTAACTAATCTAAGTCAGCCTTCAGATAATACTATATACCACTTAATATATAGCACAAATACTTTTAAACAGAGTATTCCCATTCCTCCTCACCTCTTATGACATTTCAGGCATTCAATTCACTTGTCCATATAATCACTCGTGACGTTGTTACTATTATTATTTAAATAAGTTCTTTTAGCTCAAATGAGAATAAGAAAAATAAAAGATTTTATTTTACTTTCATTTATTCCTTCTCCAACAGTCTTCCTTTCTTCATGTAGATCTGAGTTTCTGACCTGTATCATTTTTCTTCTCCTTGAAGAACTTCTTTAAACATTTCTTTCTTAAAAAAATTTATTTAGACGCATTACTGTAAAATGACTATAACTCAATAAAAAGTGTTTAACAAATTTATTTTTGTTGAAGTATAGGTGATTTACAGTTCTGAGCCAGTTTCGGGTGCACAGCAAAGTGATGCAGTTATACACACACACATATATATATCTGCCCCTCCCCTAGACACCCTTGTGTTAGTTGCCGCTACAAAACCCTGACCACACTGTCCATCCATCCCATAGATAGCAGTGTGCATAGCAATCCCAAACTCCCAACCCATCCCCCCCACCTGCAACCACAGTCTGCCTTCCATGTCTGTGAGTCCATTTCCAGCTTGCAAATAAGTTCATTTGTATAATTTTTTTTTAGATTCCACATATAGGTGACATCATATGATATTTGTCTTTCTTGTTGGACATGTCTGCTGCAATGAATCCCCGCAATTATTGTTTGTCTGAGAAAGCCTTTATGTCTCTTTCATTTTTAAAGGATAATTCTGTGGGACATAGAATTCTAGGTTGTGGGGTTTTTCTTTCAATGTTTTAAATATTTCACTTCACTCTCTTCTTGTTTACATGTTTTCTGATGAGATGTCCATTGTAATTCTTTTTATTTCTCTACGTGTAAGGATTTTTTCTTTCCCACTCAAACTTCTTTCCAGATTTTCTGTGTTTGGTTTTCTCCAGTTTGAATATGATATGCTTATGTATAGATCTTCTGGTACTTACCCAGCTGGTGTTCTCTGAGTTTCCTTGATCTGTAGTTTTGTCTGTCATTAAGTTTGGAAAATTCTCAGCTATAAATACTTCAAATATTTCTTCTGCTTTATCCTCTTTCTTCTCCTTCTGGTATTCTAGTTATGGATGTTATATCTTTTGAAGTCGTTCCACTTTTGTTGGATGTTCTGTTCCATTTGATTCATCCTTTTTACTCTTTGTATTTCAGTTTGGGAAACTTTTTATTGACAAATCTTCAAGCTCACTGACTCTTTCCTCAGTATTTTTAGCCTACTAATGAGCACATCAAAAGCATTGTGCTTTTCTGTTATAATTTTTTTGACTTCTAGCATTTCCTGTTGATTCATCCTTAAGGTTTCCATCTCTCTGCCTATATTTCCCATCTGTTATTGCATATTGTCTGCTTTTTCCATTAGAGCCTTTAACATATTAGTCATGGTTATTTTGAATTCCCTATCTGACCATTCCAAAAATTGTGTGATACCTGAGTCTAATTCTGATATCTGTTTTATCTTTTATGCTTTGTGATTTTCTTCTTTTTTCTTCTTTCTTTTTTTCTCTCTTCTTCTTCTTCTTTTTTTTTTTTTTTTTCAGCATGCTTGGAATTTTTTTTTTTTTTTATTTGAAAGCCAAACGTGATGTATCAGGTAACATGAACTGAGGTTATAGGACTCTAGAGTGAGTTTGTATGTTAATCTGACTAGGAATTGGGCTGTGTCTTACTGCAGGTGCCAAAGACTTCAGATTCCTCTAGTGTCTTTTTTGTCTCCCCTGTTGACTTCGGGTATCCTTGAGAACTCCTCAGAATCTGCAGCTCGCATCCGATCAATTTTCTAAGAAAGGAATCAAAGGAAACACTAGGAACGAAGAGCAATGTGACAGCAGCCCACTGTTACCATAATGGAGCAGCACTGTGTGGTGGTGAGGTGCGAGGGAAGGGAAGCAGCCTGTACTCTTGTGATCTAACCCCAGGACTTCTGTGGGCCTGTGCCCCTGGGCTGTGACTTTTGCAGGTGTTTCTCATCTTGCCCGCCTTCTTAAGTGAAGGGGGCTGAAGGGAGAGAAAGGCCCTTCCTCAGTTGAGATAAACTTTCCACTAAAGAGTCTCTTCTGTGATGGAGAGTGCTCTGAGCATGTTTCCCAGGGGTTACTCTTTCTTTATTTCTCTACCAGAGCCAGGAAAGGATCTTTCTTGGCTCTTCATTATGAAATCTGATGAGATTCCTGGAGGTAAAACTTATGAAAGTGTGGGAGTTCCCCTTAGACTGGATCCCAGGAGTTTTTAACTCTCAAGCTAGTCCACACACAGCCTCCAGCAGTTCATCAAAATGACCAGGTAAGAATATGTGTACGTATATGCATGACTGGGACATTGTGCTGTACACCAGAGACTGACACACTGTAACTGGCTATACTGCAATTTGAAAAATTATCCGTTAAGTGTGTTCCTACCAGTGTGTAGCTCCACTAACTTCTATTTGAGTAGCATTGAGCAGATATTGGCTGTGACTCTCTGAACTCAGTTGTCTTCCCGGGTTTCAGATGGCAGTTCATCCTATAACTTCAACTCTCCGACGGGTCCAAGAATAGTCGTAGATTTTCAATTTGTTCAGCTTTTTCTTATTGTGAGGACAACTTCCCACCTCTTTGCATGTCAGAGCTAGAATCAGAAGTCTTCCAGATATTTAAATTTAATCCTTATATTTTTCTAAACTCAAGAAAATGCTGTGACTGTGACATAACATTCCCACAGTAATGATTTATTCCAAGTGTGGGTAGAGATATTTTCAACTTGCCCTAGTGCCACATCCAAAAATAAGCATAAGCTCATCATATCCGAATGCACAGTTTTAGGCCAAGAGTTTTGGCCTAAAGTGCCACCAGTGACTTGTTGATGTGATTGTCACACTGAGACTTGCCACCACTACTCTCAAGGCTACAGTTTCTCCCCTCCTCTCTCTTCATTCTTCCATATCCAATGTCGAATATCATTTACTGAGAAAGTTTATATATATATGTTGACAGCTCTCACAGTCATGAAACACTTTTATGTGTTTTGTCAAGCTTTTCCCTACCGTGACATACAGCCTTATCATTATATTCCCTTGTTTCATTTGCTGTGAACTTGGAAACTTAAAACTCCTTGTCTCATTGTAAAACAGACCCTGGAATTTTAGAGTTGAAAGAATCAGAACTGATACAAAATCTACAGAGGCACCAAAAAACCCAGTGATTAAGGTAAGTAATATTTTAATGCAATATTTTTAAATGTATGCAAAAAATCCATAATGAACAAAATGCAAGTCTTAAATTACATCAGGATCCACATATTATCTTGTCTAAATTCTTCATCCATGGGCCAAACATGGAACCAACTCTTTACTTGCTCACAGCACATCTGAGACAAGTTACCGTCTTTAATAAGGCTTTTTCCTCAAGGTTCAGGGATTGCAGAAAGTAATTTCAATGCAATAGACAAGCAGTTTTATTTTTGCTTTCAGTGGATACTTCTGCTCTCGGAGCTCTTCAGACGAGAGTCATCCTGACTGGTTACCTTGACCTAACCTGCATGAGGATAGGAGATTCCTTACCCTCCACTGAGAGTGCCCTTGAGCTTGTCTGCTAACACTTCTGACCTATCTTACCAGCAGAAGACCTACACAACAGAACCAGGACCCACCCACCTTCTCCCTAAGTTTTCCTCTTGACTGGCTTAGATTCCAAGCCAGTCTCAGGACTGAAGGATCAGTCTTAATTCCGTTTTTTGAATGCATTTGTTCCTGGGATACTTGATGGTGGGAATACCCCTTTTGTTCAACAAAAGACTTGCGCACAGGACTTTGAATGTATCATAGAGCCTCAGTAGGAAACTACATCAGAACACGTTGGTACAACATCAGAACCTTTCTCCAAATATGGATGACTCTGCTTTAATAGACCCACAGCATAGTCCAGGCTGAATTCCACCTGCAGCCTCGTTCCCTCTTCGTGTGAGATGAAAATTCACGTGGTTTCCACAAACATCAAGTCTCAGCTCCAGATCACTTGTGATCAACTTTTCAAGTAACAGAAGCAACAAAAGAAGAAGAAGAACAACAACCACACACACACACACACACACACACACACACACACAGCCATCTCCACTAAAGGGAGTGGCAGATCATAGGCATAGAGCAGTTCACATTCAAACAGAGAAATATGATACCCTCTTCAAGTGCCACCCTGCCTTCACTCCTTGCTCTCTCCCTTTTTCTCTAGATTATTGCTATCTTTCTACCTCTTTCGGATCTCTTCTGGTTTAAGGAATCTGCTTAATATATGCATAGCCAACTAATCTCTTCTGATGGTTTCCCCAGAACAAAAGCTTCAGGATATATTCAGGTGTTAGATTCCTGCAAAATTTCCAGCAGGGTGATTAAGGCTTTGAAAATGTTAGAACCACATTTTGGTTAGGGCATCATGTTACAACAACTTTGTCCTCTTATTTTGGCAGATCAGCCCCCGTCACTAATAAATACTTCAACAAGTCACTGGTCCTAAAAATGAGGACAGGTCTATAAGATGTTTATGAAGCTAAATGCATTTAGTTTAAAGGAAATTCCTTTCCTTGATTATATCATCATCACTCTTTTTTCTGTTAATAAATCATTTCTTTTAGTAAATTATGATGGTGCCATGTGTTGGTTTTTTTATGCTCCTGATTTGGCAAAATAAAAAGTTTGAAACTGCGTGTCATCCACCCAGAGTTGGTTTGTGGCTTTGTTCTTTTGTTGTTTGCTATGAGCTGAATTGGGTCCCCCCATATTCATAGGTTGAAGTCCTAACCCCTGGTGCCTCAGCACAGGGTCTTTAAAAAGGTCATTAAATTAAAATAAGGTCATTAAGGTGGGCTCTGACGCAACGTGACTGGTGTCCTTATAAGAAGAGGAGGTTAGGGCACAGACACACACAGAGTGAAGACCACGTGAAGACACGGGGAGAAGACAGCCAAGGAGAGAGGCTGCAGAAGGAACCAGCTCTGCTGACCTTGGACCGTCAGCATCCAGAACTGTGAGGAAATAACTCTGTGTGGTTTAAGCCCCCTACTCTGTGGTACCTTGTCAATGGCAGCTCTGGGGAAATAATATATTCTTGTTTGGACTGTTTATGTGATTTTACCCTTCCACAAAATCCCCAAATATTAGGAATCTCAACTCCATTTACCATGGGTCAGTTTTCTCCTGCAAAGATCGACAAATGCTTCTTTTGTATCTCCTAGCACAGGGTAGACATTTAATCAATGTTTGTTGAAAACTTGGGGTACAGAAAAAAATCCCAGACAGATCTCTGGGGAAAACTTAGGTTAGGAAAATGCTTCAACCTGCACACTCCAGACAAACCGGCAACTGTCTTGCTGTTAATATGAAACTCAGATTTGAAAAACAAGATTTATTTTGACAGGATTTGCTTCCCAAAGACTGTTTTCCTTTATAGATTTTATTCTGTGAACAGGAATCAAAATTTCCCCTCTCTTTTTTTTCCAGTCTCCATTTTACCCTCATTACTAGCATCACATTTTAGGGGATGTCACTCTGCCTCCTCTGTGGGGTCAGGTTACTTCCCTGATACTTTCTAGGAACAGACTGTGACTTTTTAGCCACCTAGTCAAGGAAACTCATTCCAGCCTCATTTATAATCAAGTCCTGGTCACGGCCGTGGAAGCCCAGGTCCTCTCTGCACCTTTAAAACTTATTTCACTTCTTTAGTATCTATTTTTGAAACATTTATGAGAGCATCGAGACTAATTTCCCCATTTCTCCATCTAAAGCCTGAGAACCTTCCCCATAAAACTCAGCCTGTGGCCTCTCCCTGGGCATACTGGCCCTCACCAATGGAGTACTTCTGAGACAGTAGGGAAGGGGCAGGGCACAGCCACTGAAGGAATGACACAGCCATTGAGGACAGGACACACTGGTTAGAACCAAGATGACGGAAGGTTCACCTTCCAGTAGACCTTGAGCCTCATGGCGCAGCCACAGGTGCCATGATAGTTCCTAGACTGACCATAAAAGGTCAAAAAGTGGGCAGAGCCCATTTCTGGAAATCCTTCCCCTTTCCCAAATAGTTGGAATAATCCTTCTACTTGTTAGCATATGAAATTACTGAGTCCATTAGAAACTAACAACCCCACATGTCGTGGTCACTCTCTGTCTTGCCTTCTGAGATGGCCTGCACTCTGTCTATGGAGTGTGTATCTCTCTAAACAAACTTGCTTTCACTTTACGATGCCTCACTGTTGAATTCTTTCCTGCATGTGCAGAAACCTATTCTACGCAACACTTCAGCATCCAAAGCTGTTCACGGCCATGAAGGGCTGCACAATGACGACTGTCTCCAGCAGAATTCCAAATAAATCTCCCTCACACTCATTATCGGTTCATAGGTTTAAAACAGAAACAGTAATTCTTGGTTGATGTGCTTAGTTACAGCTTGAATATCGATGATATCTCATCATCATCTTGCCTTGAATTTCCTCCAACTTTGCAAAAACTTTCTCTTCCCTGGGGACATCCAGTATCTTGATATGGAAAATTAAATTTTAAACAGGTTAGGCAGAACCAAAAACAAAAACAAAACAATGGCAAAAAAAAAAAAACAAAAAAAACCCAAGAGTAAAATGCAGCTTATTACTATCTTACTTAGAAAAATCGCCTTTCACCTCAAAGGTGACAACAGGAAATGGTCTGAAAGGAGCGTCTCCTTGAAGATCATGGTCCCGTGGAGGCGGGTTTCACAACAGAAAGCATCTGTGTAACCTCAGCTCGAGCACTAGCCCTTGTGATCATCACAAGCAGCTCTGTGGGGAGTGCTAATGCACACATCTGCCTGCCTCCCTGCATAGCTGAGAAATACCGGAAAACAGACCCGTTTTCTCCTTCCGGAAAGACACCCAGTAAATGCTTGTGGATGAAGTGTTTAGTTACGTCCGTTCCTTTACCTTGACGTTTAAACTAACAACACTACAAGACAGAGGAGCCTCTAAAAAACCTGCTAAAACTCAAAGCTATATTATTTACTTTGAAGCCTAAAGTACCCAGGCAGACATTTTAATTTCAACTTCTGTTAATTTTCAGACTACTCTTGAGCCATTACAACGCCTTTTAATAAATAACACTGTCGTGGCTTTGGACTTCCTCTATTATTTGTCCTGACTTCCTGTGGGGAGAGAGACAGTACACCTGCCCATGGCCAGAAATTTAGCCATAAGGGGCCCATTTACTACTTTCCAAAGAGCCTGGAAGCCAGACTAAAGGCTGTAATCGGCTGCCTCAGTGCAGTTCAGATCATGGGAAGGTTTACCTGCTGTGTCTTTGCAAAGAACAGCAGTTTCATCAGCTTCCAGGCTCATTACAGATTTGTTTGTTTACTTTTTTGCCAACTCGTGTAAGATCAGATAAATGCATTCACTCATCCACTGATTTCAAGAATTGAATTCTGATGTTTTGTCTTGTTCCCCATCCACATCTGAGCAGCATCCTCCCAAATACATGCTTCCTCTTGATTCAGCCATATTCTCCTCCTCCCTCTGCTCTTCATGCCAGATGTTTGAGACATCTTTACCATAGTGACATCACCTGGAATAAGTTGGAACTGGAAACTCTAAGCATCACAGAAACCCCCAAATTAATCATTTTCCATATTCCTTTCCTTCACAGTTTAGAAAAAGTTGATTTATAAATAAATTCATCATACAAATGAATAGCCAATTAGTACTTAATACTTTTGGATAAAATTTCTTGGAAGAGTCATTCATTTATTAGGCAAATATGTCTTTTGAAATCAGATGGCATGTAAGGCCTCAACAATGCAAGACAGCTACAAACATGCATAATTCTTGGGTGATCCACCGTCTGGGAATTTACAGTACAACAAGAGGAAACTCATTTACAATGCAATTGGACAAAACTCATACAACAGAGGCTGAGTTAATTGTCCTAAAAGAATGCTGCAAGAGTTTAGATGAAGGAAATCAGCATCTTCGCTAGAATTGGAAGGATAAGTAAGAGTTTTTTTAATAATGCAAATAAGCAATACTAAATTATTTTTTGTTTCTATAAGGAATCTAAAGCTTTGTTCTGGGACTACGCTTGTTTTTTAAGCTTTGTCAGGTGGGACCAAGGCAGCCTTTGGCTGCTAGTATTCTGAGTACTATACTCAGTACCTTGTGGATTGCAAGGTTTTCCTTAACGGTTGCTGGAAGCACAGCTAACCCCACCCCAGGGAGCACCGAGCACTGTGCCCTGTCCTCATGTCAGGTGGTTCTTTCCTCAGCCTTGGGTTGTGTCCTGACTTATCTGTACAGATCAGCACTCAGCTGAAGGCTCCCAGGGAACCCCTGCCAGGCTCCCAGGCTCTGTCTCTGCCCAGCTCTCTTCCCTCTGGGACTCTACTCTGCAAACTCGACCTGCCTTGGCTCCCCGGTGCTGTCTCCCCGAGGTCCTCACCCCGTGCTGCCCGCAGGAATCTCACTCCAGGCCAGAAGCTCGGGCCATCACCCGGCTTCCCTCATTTGTTTCCCCCACTTATGATCCCTGTCCTCTGCTGCCTGATGTCCAAGGTCTAGAAAATGTTCTCTCTGTCTCTCTCTCTCTCTTTTTTTTTTTTTGGTTACATTTGTCTAAGGAGGGAGAGTAAATCCAGTCTCTGTGTCTTAGCCTGTTCAGGCTGCCGTCACCAAATACCACACACTGGGTGGCTTACACACAACAGAGATTGACTCCCACAGCTCTGGAGGCTGGAAGTCCGAGCGCAGGGTGCCAGCGTGGCCGAGTGAGGACCTCTTCTGAGCAGCAGACTTCTTGTTGTATCTCAAATGGGAGAAGGGGCAGGGAGCTCCCTCAGCTCTCTTATTACAACAAAAGGGCATTAATCTCATTTGTGAAGGCTCTGTCCCCCATGACCTACTCACCTCCCGAAGGCCCCACCTCCTAACACTGTCACCTTGAGGATTAGAATTTCAACGTGCGAATTTTGGGGGGACATGATCATTCAGACCATAGCACCCTGTTATTCCATCTTGACCAGAACTGGAAGTGTGACCACAGTCAGAGAAAATTTGGAATATACAATTTTACAAACCTCAAAGTCATAATTTTATCACCTGGCAATAACATATGTTTATATTTTAGTGAATTACCTTCTAACTCTTTAAAAGTCATCCGCAGATACACTCAAATGTGTACACACACAAACACAGTGCCAGCCGGGAGGCTTTTTATTCCTTAAGGTTTAGTCATGTTTCTCAGTTAATTGCTTCCAAATCCACCTATTCATTTGTACGTGAGGCAGAGATTGTGCTGGTGCAGGGAGGGGATAGAGAGGGAGATATATAGAGATATAGGTCCCTATCTATCTATCTATCTATCTATCTATCTATCTATCTATCTATCATGTATGTTACAGCAATGCCAACATCTTTAAATTCCACATTTGGTATTAATTTTGCTAAACTATTCTGCAACTCAGGCTTTACAGACACATTTCTCAACTCTCCTCTCTTACTTTCTGGGTCAAAAACAATAACAACAACATCTTATTTTCTTATACAGAACCCCTGAGTTCTCCTCAAACCCTCACATTAACCTCAGTCCTAGGCTTTCCTTCATGTACCCAAAGTCATGAAGAGTCTGAAGAGGATAAGAAAGTCTGTTAAGGAACAGCGTCCACGTCTCTTAACAGTTAGCTGTAGTGTGAATACTACATGTATGTACATATGTGTGATTTACACGTACAGACGTAGATGTATGCACACCTCAAAGTGAAATATTTGGATCCTATGGCATAATCTGTTTTCCCCTTAATAAAATGTTGTTACTGTGTTCTGTTGCTTACCGAGCAACATTGTTTTTAACAGGTTGAATTTTTATGGGTTTCCATAATAAACTCAATACCTTCTTGTGAAAAATTTGGGTTATTTGTAACTTTTTACACATATATAAAGCACTGTGATTAATATTAAAATTAATATTTTGAAATAACCCAAGGGTGCAAAAGAGAAGAGGGTTCATAAGAGAACTTAAAAAGTATTTTGATTGAATTATAATGAAAATACAGCATTCTGAAATTTGTGTGATGTGGCTAAAGCTGTGTTTAGGAGAAATGCTCAGCTTTAAATCTTTGTAGTAAAAAATTTTAAATGTGTGACTCAGTGACATAAGTTTTCACTTAAATATTAAACTCAAACAAGAAGGAAAGCAATAAAGTTAAGTATGAATCAATAACATAGAAAATAAATAGTAGAAAAAATTAACCAAGCCAAAAATTGATTCTTGGAAAAGATTAAAAAGTTGATAGATAACTAGCAAGACCAATCAAGGAAGATGAGAAAAACTCAAGTTATCAAAATCAAAAATGACAGCAAGGTATTGCTGTAGATTCTACAGACATTCAAAGGATAAAAGCAACTTTATATCAACAAATATGGCAACTCAGATGAAATGGACAGATTTCTTGGGAAAAAAAAAAACTTGTCCAAACTGACTTAAAATGATATAAAAAAATCTTAATGTTCTTATATCTATTTAGCAAAATTGAATTTGTTATTTAAAAAAAAAAATAAGTCTTCTCACAAAGAAAACTCCAGACCTAGATGGTTTCACTGGTGAATTCTACCAAATATTTAAGGAAGAAATACACCAATACATCCAGAAATTTTATGAGTTCAGCATAACCTGATATAAAAGACTGACAAGAAAAGAATGTTACAAGCCAATGTCTCTATAAACACAGGGGAAAAAAAACCCTTCAATAAAATACTAGTAAACCAAATACAGCAACATACTAAAATAATAATACATCAGGACCACGTGGGGCTAACTCCAGGAAAGCAGGGTTTGTTTAACATTAAAATTAATCAATATAGCACAGCTTATTAAAAGAGGAGCTTCCAGAAGTCCTCATGAGTATTCAGGGCATGACAATGGGTTGGTAGTAGTGGAGATGGAAGAGCAGGGTTGGATTTATGATAGATATTAGTGACAGAATATTTACTGAAAGATTGGGTGTAAGGATGGGGAAATGGAGTAATCAAGGAAAAATTTTAAGTCCTTTCTTTTGAACAATTGGGTGGATGGGGAGCTAGTTACTGAGAAGGGAAAACTAGGAAGAGCAAACGTGGGTGGAAAATTAAAAGAACCATCTTTTACATTTTTAGATTGAAACGTCCTAATATACATCTTTAAGCAGCTGACGATGTCCTTCTTGGATCCTGGGTAAGGTCAAGGCTAAATATTAAGATTTGTAATCACATAGATGGTTCATAAAATTGTAGTCACCAAATGTGAGGTTGGAGGAAGGAAGGGGCTCAGTATTGAACCCAGAAAGGAGGGACCAGTGAGGTGGGAAGATCAGGTGTGTGTAATTTCAAGGATAGTCTGTTTTAGGCGGAGGGGCTGCTCGATTCAGGACAATAAAGGATGAGAAGATTTGGGATGGGCAGAGAAGTGGCAAGGAAAGGAAGGATAAAGAGAAAAAGTGTTTTAATCAGAGGAAGCAGAATGAAGAAACCAGCCCCAAATCACAATCCACCACAAAAAGACACTAAACTGATCTAGCGATCAATTTTTGGGAAATGAAATGGGAGAAAATATAGATAGATTCACTTCAGGAAAACAATATCCTGTCTCTAGAGTAAAGATTTCCAAAGCACAACAACTCCATCAGATTTCTAGGACGCTATGTAGTAAGCTGAGATAACCACTGACTTTCATAGGAGTATATGCAGCTTCCAGTATGTGTCTAATGTGGACCTGGCGGGCGATCTCTGGAGCAGCTCTAAAGCCATAAAACCCCCACTCCAAGGCTCTCCGTGTGTCTGGAGCCAATTGACACCTTAACCCCCACTCCCCACTTCAGGACCCTCCACATACGTGCATTTCTGCAAGATAAAAACATCTTACCTTGATGTGTGTTTACGCTAACAAAACTAACCACCCCCAGGAAGTGGCTAATCTCACAATACCCTAGGTGGCCAGGTCTCAGGGCACATCCTGCCCTCATCAGAGTCATAAATCCCATTACCCAGGGTATCTCCTGACAAGTCTTACAACCAGTCAGGTACCTGAGCACGAATTGATCATGCAGCCCCCTCCCCCTTGTGTCCACAGCCCCTTCCCCCAGTAGAAGACCTTGCACATCACCCTGGGTGCTCACACAGGCACTTCTTGTCTCTGTATCCTGCTGTTTCCTGAAATAGTGTATCTATTAAACTTTTCCTTTGTTTCCTAAACTTTCTTTCGTCTTTGGTAAATTCTTTTACTGCCTGTGACACTGGCCCGCCATGTCCCTCAACATCTCATTTACTCTCAATAGGTCCCACAGACTGATATAAGTTCAACTATTTCTCATCTGAGAAAGAACACTTGGGATCATTCTATTTCAAAGATATCACCGCTGTGAAAACCAAACAGCCACAGGAAATTCTGGCATCTTCACAGACAAAGTGAAAAAGGAGAAAACAACCTCGCTTTGATTTATCCTGGCAAAGATACGTATTATTTCTCAACGGGGTGAAATAAGCTAATTTTCTTCACAAGAAATAAATATGAGGAAGAATTTTTTTTTTCCCCAGCAGCACCCAAGTTTATCAAATACATACCATGGAATATTTCAACTCTAAATCTACCCAGGTGAATGATCCCATCTCTGCAAACTTTCTGACTTCCTGTTTGCTGAATTCTTCCAAAGCTTACTGCTCTTAAATAGATCATAGCTTTGCTTCAGCACTGAGAATTTGACAAGAACTTGTCGTGAGAATTCTGCTTGGCAGCTGCTTTTTTTCAGCTTATGGAACAAGAAAGGTTAGTATGAATTTTGAATCCTTGAATAATATCTTAACTGGAGGGTAATCCTACCATTTCTGGAACTGCACCAAAAATCTTGACTTAAAAAAATAAAATGCCATAGATACCACTTTTTCAAACCTAAAACACTGATCTCAGTTAATGTATTTTCATAATGAGATTTGAAGTCAGTCAATGCAACAACCTGAAATTTCTATTTGGAAGAAGATACTTAAATGTAAAATAGTTTCTACAATGTTGCTTATCAGATTAATTTTAAAAGGGATATAAAATCAAATATATTATGGAAAAGAACTAAGCCTTGAAGTGGTAAAATCACAGATTTTCTCTTGTGTTTCCTATTTACCCAAATATAAGCATGCAGTTGACTACTATGGCATTCTTCTAAAAATTTTTTCCACACCAATTTTATTATTTTCATGGCAGAAAGATAAAATATCTCAATATTAATGTATTTTTAGACTCAACAAATAGACATAATTACCCTATCAAGTGGATAAACATATGTAATCAATAAGATATCTCCGATATTTTCAATTTCTTATCTGTTTCCTTATGCAATATTGATGCTGCCACTAATGTGTTTCAGCAGATCCAAATTTCAATTATAACCTCAATAATCATAGGGAAAAAAGCAATTGTCTAGTACAAGACTTATTCTTTATAAAATAAGTGGTTTAAGATGCCTTTCACCATGAATTCAATTCAAAACCTCAGTGAGATATCTCACACCTGTCAGAATGGTCATTATCAAAAAGACAGCAGAGGGGAGGGTATATAGCCCAAGTGGCAGAGCACATGCTTAGCATGCAGGAGGCCCTGGGTTCAATCCCCAGTGCCTCCATTTAAAAGAAAGGAAGGAAGAAAGAAGAAATCTAGTTCCCGCCCCCCTCAGAAAAAAACAATCACAGGGGTTGGAAAAGATGGGGAGAAAAGGGAACCCTTGTGGACTGCTGGTGGGAATGTAAATTGCTGCAGCCACTATGGAAAACAGTATGGGCGTTCCTTACAAAATTAAAAATAGAACTACCATACAATCCAGCAATTCTACTTCTGGGTGTTTTTCTGAAGAAAATAAAAATACTAATTCTAAAAGATATCTGCATCCCATGTTCATTGCAGTATTATTTACAATAGCAAAGATATGGAAACAACCTAAGTGCCCATTGATAGATGAATGGATAAAGAAGATGTGGTGTATATATACAGTGGAATATTACTCAGCCACAACAAAGAGTGAAATCTTGTCATTTGCAACAACATGGATGGACCTAGAAGGCACTGTGCTGTGTTCAGAATTAGTCATTATTCATTTAGTCATTCATTCAGCCATTCAACAAAATCTTGTCATTTTACAATATTGTATCATTTTATCATTAAATGAGATGAGCACTAATTTCAACAATAGAGAACAGGATTCTTTGCAGGGTAGATTTTATTTTTCCAGATCTCTGTGCTGGTTTAGTGTTACGTAGTTGTAAGATGCTTCCACCTGCATGATTTAATCCTCTCCCTAGACCTGCACTGTAGGGAAATGTATCAACCATTCTAGTTTAGACAGGAGGTTATGGGGGAGCCAAGTAGCTAATCGACTTGCCCTCAATTTCATATGTAGTCAGTAGCAAAGCTGGGACTATAACCTAGTTCTTCTGGCTCTTTCCTTGACAATCTGCCTTGCATATCCTGTGCAGTTAGGTGCTCTGTATTTGTTTAGTCAATTAATCAATACATTTCAGGCCAACAAGGTAGATTTTTGCACTTTTCTTTGAATTAAATATTCTCTCCATTTTATAATCCAAGAGCTGAAAAATATTACTATGGGCTTCTTAATGCATAGCTTTTGCCTTTAACCATTAAGTCAAGTGAACATTCTGGTTCAACTACACAATGCTGTTAAGTTGATCTATGTATTAATGGAATGTGTATCATACCCTTTTATCCATAAAGTGAAACCAACCTTAGACATAGACTTTTCCTTTTAGAATAGAGAATATTAGAGCAATGTTTTTGCATGAATAAATTTCTATGCAAGTGAAATGAAGAGCTGCTCATAGATATGCTCAATAATTTATTATTTTTAAGTGTCTTTCTATTCCATTCATTTCTAGTTACTGTTACATTACCTATAAAAATAGCCTAGTTGTTAACTGGGGGTTATTTACGTCAGGAAATACAGACCCCAAGATCAATAACCTTGTTAGCAGATATGAGAAAATACTTTTCTCAGATTACAGAGAAATTTTCATACACCATTGACATCACCATAATCATTCAGTTAAAAATTGATGCTCATCATTGAGCAACAAAATATTCTAAATCATTGTGGTCTGCAGATGAGTGTCAGTAAACAGTTTGTCCACAGGGAGATAAGGACAGACACTGAAACAAATTTGACAGAGTAATCTGTCTGTGGAGCCTAGTAAGTTTTAAAAAGTGGGTATTTTTATCTTTTTTGTTTCATTATTGTATTAATTCAATTTTTAACTTTATTGAGGTATAATTGACATAGTGTCATGCTCTCATTTTACACATACATTTAAATTGGTTTTGGTAGATTTGTCCACCCTTTAACCATGAACAAAGGCATAATGTACGGTATGCTCATCACTCTGCAGAGTTTTGTTGTGCCCAATGCAAAGTCATCCCCCATCCCCAGCCCTAGGTGACCATGGATCTGCCATCTGTGCTTACAGATTAGATACACCTTTTCTAGAGATGTTGATTGCTGAGTGTATTTCCAGTGTATAGGTGTTCCACAATTTGTGCAGTGACTTGCGTGTGAACATTTGGATTGTTTACAGTTTGGGGCCATTATGAATAAAGCTGCTGTACCATCAGTGTTTAAGTTTTTCCATGGATGTATTTTATTTCCCTTGGGTAAAAGCCTTGGATTGGAATTGCTGAGTTGTGACAAAAATGTCTTTAACTTTTCCAAAGTAGTGTGTATTATTTTACATTTTTATCAGCTATGTGTGTGATTTCCATTTGGCCCATTTCATTGCCAACACCTGGTATTGCGAGGCTTTTAACTTTTAGCATTGTAATGAGTATTTAGTGGTACTGAATTGTGACTTTGTGTTTCCTGATGACTGACGCTGCCGAGAAACTTTTCATATACTTATCAACTATTTGTATATCTTCTGCAAAGTGCCTGTTGAAATCCTTTGCCCATATAAGAAAATAAGAACTTAAATCTTTGTCTACCCCAAGGTCATGAATATTTTCTTTTGTTTCGTCCTAAGTTTGAGAGGTTTAAAAAATTTTTATTTTTAAATTAATGTATAGTTGATTTATAATGTTGTATTTGTCACCATAAGTTTGAGACTTTTATGCTTAGCTTTTATGTTTAGGTTGATGGTCCATTTTTAGCCATCCAATTTTTATGTGATATAAGATAAGAATTGAGGTTCACTTTTTGCCACAAATATATCCAGTTGTCCTAACATTGGTTGAAAAGATTATCCTTTCCCTATTCAATTACCTTGGCATCTTTGTCAAAAATCAGTTAGCCATATGTGTGTGTCTACTTCTGGACTCTACTGTGTCCAATGGTCCATGTCTACCCTTATCACAATGTAACACCTTGTTGCCTAAGAATACGAAGCTTTTTATATAAATAGTGCAAGTTCTCTAATTTTTTTCAAATTGTTTTGGCTATTCTAGGTTATTTGCATTTACATACACGTTTTATAATCAGCTAGTTTACAAAAAAGACTGCCAGAATTTTGAGTTGATTTTACGTCAATTTAGGGACAATTTACATTTGCAAAAAAATTGAGTTTTCCAATTCACAGTTACGGTTTATCTCCCCACTGGATTTTTTTGATTTCTTAGCAATTTCTGTACTTTTCATTGGACAAGTCTCACACAAATTTTGATTAATTTTCCTCTAATAACTTCATTTTTTAAAATACTACTGTAGATGGTAGCTTTTAAATTTCAATTTCCAATTATTTGTTGCTAGCATGTTGAAATTACATTGAATTTTATATATTGACCTTGTACCTGACCTCACTAAGGTAATTCTAGGTTTTTTTTTAAAAAAATCTACTCTTTAGGATTTTCATTATGTTTGATGTCTTCTGCAGATTTTATTTCCTCCAATATTCAGGCTTTTCCTTTCCTTATCTGCAGGTAGGGTCTTCAGTATAGTGTTGACTAGAAATGGTGACAAGGTATCTTTTTTCCCCCAAATCTTAAGAGGAAAAACAAACCATTGTGTATGATGTTAGCTGTAGTTGTTCATAGTCTTCATCAAGTTAAGAAAGCTCCCTTCTAATTCTAGCTTGCTCAGAGATTTTATCACGGATGTCGAATTTTATTGTACACTTTTCCTCCATCTATTGAGATGATATTTTTTCCCCCTGTGTATTCTGGTGTAATCTGGTGAATTACACTGAATTTTTAAACTGTTCTAGTAACTCATTTTTTTTTAAAGTTTTAATTGTGGTAAAATACACATAAAATGTACCACCTTAGCCATGCTTAAGTATACAGTTTAGTGGTGTTAAGCATATTCATTGCTGTGACCAATCGTCAGAACTTTTTCACCTTGTAAAACTGAAACTTTCTATCCATTAAACAACTCCTCATCTCCCCTTTCCCTCATTAATTCACTTTTTATTTTATAAGAGTTTCACTCTGTAACGATGGAAATAAAGAAATGGTCCTTCACTACATAAAGTTTTAAAAGTATTGTTCGAAATCAGTTTGCTAGTAGTAAAATGCCTTTTAAACATGTGCTTATTAGCTAGCAAATTAAGCTTTAAAGTTGTACACAAAAATATGTGTCTTAGGAGAACAAATACGACTCCTGATTCCCTAAATGATGATTTTCATCACTTCAAACTGGATAAAATTAGATTGATGCTTTTCACACAAACTATTTCGTTTCAAAGCTTGTCAGTCAAATTTGATCACTGCTTGACCATAAACAAAAGCCTAAGTCAGGGTTTTCTTCCTGTTCGCTTTGACTCCTCTATACTCTGGTCCTGGCCGACGCATCCTACTATTACTCAGCCAACGTGGACAGGTAATTTTTTGTAATTAAAAAAAAAAGTTTTAAGAATTTTTATTTTAACAATCATGGACTTGCTTTTTGACAAGTACTCAGTGTTACCATTTTTTCTGTGGCTATTCTGAAACACTTCAACTTTGTGGATGGGATTTCATTTCTTAAAAAGACTAAACTAATACCTAATTTTACTCCAGTGAAATCTGTTCTTCTCAAATTGATAGCTTCTAAGTATATAGGAAACACATGTATAACACATCAGATGTGGACTGTCAAATTTTTATCCAACCTACTATCCCAGGAGTTTGAGACCATTTGCATACAGGGAAAAATTTCTAAAAAACACCAAAATATACTGTATAATAGTTTTATTTTTCTCATTTTACTATTTTTACATTTTATGCACAAATATTTTTTATCTGAGTAAAAATAGAAAATAACTTTTATGTAAAATTACAAAAAAAATAAAAACCACAAAGAAATACGTAATTGTTATTATGACAGTATAAGTGTCTTTATTTAAAGAGTAAAAATGTATGCAAAAATCCTCCTCCCTCTTACAAAAGACTGAGAATATTTTTTTCTGGCAGCAAGTGAAATATTACTGAAATATCAATATTTTTATATCTAGATATGAAGACATTAAGTTAGTCACAGGTTGTTTTGAAATTATGAATTTTAAAACATTTTTTGTGCTATTTCAAAGATACATTAGTTTTAAAAGGCAGTAGCATAAATGATGAATATGAAAAACAGCAGACCTCATCAAAAATACTCAGAGGCACAACCTTTAAAGAAATACTGTACTTGAGTTTCACCATTTATCAGGGGAGAAAAACAACTCAACAGTTTTTCCTAGTTCACTGACATGGATCGTTACAAAGATGAATGTGATGAGTCGATTCATGTGACGATAAACCACACAGCAATTCTGCCTAATTCGTTTGATCTTCTGATGCCAACACGAATTTCCAAACGTAAGGCTAGCAAGACAGGTATGAAAGTTGGCTCACTTGAGACTCTCGTGTGGGGAAAAAAAATTTTAAAGCAAAAATGAACAGTTCATTATTATTGTACTTATATGGTATAGAAATATGACCAATAATTTTATTCTTCCTTTGAATATACTACAAATTCTCTTATGAAAATTCATTCATAAAAACAGAGCAAAGAATGAAAAGCATGAACTATATTTTCTTTCACAACCCAAGTTATCTTTTAATAAAAGAAGACTCCCTGGCTTCCTGATCATTGTAATCTCAGTAAGGACAATGGAAATAGTTTATATGTAAGTTGAGGCAAAGTAACAGAAGTTTCTTGAAACAATTTAGAGAAACTGATCTCATTACTTTACCTGTATTATGGTGCATAAAATAATGATGAGAGGCAAAGAAGAAAAAAGAAACAGCACTTGATCATGTATGAGAACTGTCTCTGTTCAAATGATAATGAGGAATAAAATTAAAACTGCAAAAGGAAGAAAATGGATAGAATGTGTTTTTTTAAAAAAGGTGTCTGAGGAATGCTTAAAGGAAAAAAGACGTAACAGTTTGATTTTAGGGATCAAAAACAAATCTGGATGTTTCTTGCCTTAAAAATACACATACATGTAGTTGAGACAAAACAGAGGTATGTCATCTTGGCTAAAACTTTAACATAATGTCTCCCCCAAAGCATTTTAAATCCAAAAGTCAACAATTTTAAGTTCTTGATAATACACCAGTAGACTTTTTTTTTTTAAAGTATAAGTAACTTGTCAACTTCCCAGGCCATAAGAGGATGGTGTAAAACCTTCTTTTTAGCTACCTATTTGTTATCTGAAACTAGAACTTCTATATATTACTTCGTACTGCTATTCTACTCAGATACTCTTGCAATCATAGCATCCAACTTAAACTAATACTTTGTCAGTTTATTCTGTATGTGTTTATATAACGGTAAAAATGGAAATTATACATTTTTTTTTCTTTTTGGATTCTACTGCAAGGTCTTAAAAGAGTTAGTCTTAACACAGTAATAGAAATGGGCTGACATTACACGTGGTTGCAGTCCTACACCGTAACACTTAATATTATGACGAGGTGACCAGAAAAGGAGGGCATAGATTCCTTCCTCTCCTCCTCACTCCTGAGATCCCTGCCTCCTAAGGTTCCTTCCAAACCACTACTTAGTCCTGGCGGCAGCAACTACGAACAACGCCACTCTGCCTGCATCACCACAGCCCTTTCCTCCTCGTTAGTCAAAAGCATTAAATGAGCTCTTCTCATAAAGCTGTTTAGGGGGATGGATCTGATGAGGGAGAAGGTACATAAAGTAATACTTGAGAATCAATCTTCTGCTATAAGAGGATTAAAAGCTATTTGTCAGTATCTCATATCATGATTCATGCATAACACCTTAAAAACGAAAAGAAAAAAAAGGAAGCAAGGAAACCAAGCAAAGCAAGCAAGCGAAAAAGAAAGGCATCTAGCCATTTCTGTTTAGCGTTGGCTGGTGGTTAAGTGAAGAGTTTCATGTTTTTAAGAATTATTTACTTTTTAAAGAATTTTTGACATGAATTATTATCTTTTGAAATATCTTTCCTTTTGAATATCATTATGTCTTCATTTATATGTGTGTACATGTATATACATATAAGATGGTCAACTGGACATGTACATACATATCCATACACTCATACATATATAATATTCATAAGGAAAAATCAAATGGAAAATTTTGTTTTAAGAGAGAACTGCCTATACTGGAGGTCAAAATCTCCTTTTAAAACTATGTGCAAGTAATTCACAAATGTCTTGAAAGGTAAACTACTGCTGACTGATTTAAAGTCTTCATTTCATCAGAAACACAAGACTGTATAAGCTGTTTGGTACAACAAACCAGCACTACAGCGTAATTAAAAAAAAAAAAAAAAAAGGAAGCCGTATCAAACCAAACTAAACTTTTATTTTCTGGTTGAGGTATACTTTTTCAGTTTTTTAAATCTCTGACAGGAAAAACAGAGATCATTTCAGGATTTTTGTAGTAGTTGGTTTATTAGAATTTAATGCCTCTCTTATAATAATTTAAATTCTTGGCCTGACATTATGAATAATCTATACAGTAAGTCCTTAAAATTGGCTTGAGTAAAGCCATACTTAAACCTGGATCTCCTTCTTCGGCACTGCTCTTCTGCCAGTGTGTTTATTGTCCTTTGCTTGCAAATATATAAATTACTTTAATAACGTGATACTCTTAGTTTAGTAATTTATTAATATTATAATTTTATTTGATATGACTACTTTAGCCCTGCTTAATTAGATGAAATAGGCATACATGCTTTAGCGGTGAAAAATTCCATTTTCTGGTTCTATGTAAAGCAACATCTAAAGCAGCAGAGAGGGGAAACAGTTACATTTTCAAAAGTAGTTAAGCCAGACTGTTTCCTGGAGATACTTCATTTATTTTCCATCCTCGACGCTACTGGCTGTTTTTGGTAGGGCTAGACATTAATACTGACCACTGTAGCTTTCCTGACTGTTAACAAACTATCCCACAATGAACCTGCCTAAAGACACTGTGGGGATCCTTTAACATGTACACATTTTCTAAAATATATGCTCAAAGTAAAAAGATCCAAATTCACAAGAGTATGAAATATTTATAAAAAAATCATGCATGTACAGTCTAGAAATAAAAGAAGATTCAAATTCAGTAATAAAGGTAAGAGCAATACTTGCTCTAATATTTAAGAAAAACCTTGGACTCCCAGAACGTCCTGGGCTCAGTTATCCTTTTCTGTTTGTAGAGACGCAGTAGCCAGGGCCACTGCTGTGACTGGCTGGGCAATCCCATGGAGCTGCATCTTTGCAAGTTTCTTCTGTTCACATTCTGTGACCAAACGGTTCAACTCTGCTGCACTGTATCCAATAAGAGTCTTCAAGTCACAGACAAACTTGTACACAAATCTCTTGCCTTGAACTTTACAAATCATGTCCCCATCGTAATAGTACCTTTAAAAAGAGAAAAACACACTAGGACTATATAAAAATATGTGGGCTTCTTGCAGTATTTGTTTGTGTTAGACTATTCCATAAGCAGAAGCCTAGGAGAGTATGAAAGCTATCACAAGGGCAATTAACATTAAATGTTTCTACATAACTTCAGTGTTACTACCAGAGGAAACTTCAAAGCATTATTAGCTAAACTCTCAATGCTAAGTACTCCAAAAATTTTATATGCTAAATCTTCAAAGTTTATCTTCAACAACTATGATAAAACGTTGATTTAAAAATAAACACCATTAAGCAAAACAAAAAACCCTGCAAGTAGTAATAGAATCTGAGAATACAAGCTTTGAATCAGAACGCCAAGATTCAAAACTAACATCTCAACTTACCACCCTTTGTGACCATGGGAAAGCCACATTTTCTCTAAGCTTTTATTTCTCATTTAAAAGGTGAGGTTAAAACAGTACTAACCCTCATAGAATTGCTGAAGATTAAAAGGATTATCTTTGTAAAGTGCATATTAGCACACAATGACTGGCACATATAGCCCTCTACAAAATAGAAACCATGTTGGTAACTAAGAATCCACATAGATATGAAGAAAAATTTAATACACATATTCTTTGGGTTGTTGGAATGTCCACTTCTTCTCTGTCTTGTACAAAATCCTTTATTATGTAGCCATGCCTTCACCTTTATCATTTTAATATGTAAAGACTTTCCTTCCAGAGAAATTCTCCAAACCAATAGGGAGCCTCAAAAGTATAAGCAAAAGGGCTTAAAAAAAAAAAAAAAAAAGAGAGAGAGAGGAAAAACAGGAGAGAAGACATCATAAAGAAACAATGCTTCTAAACCTACACAGGTTCATCTGAGGAAAGCACTCCACAGACGTCTGGTTTACTGCTGCTTTCTATGGCGATAGAAACGGAACTGGATTTATACTTACTCTGGAAAACAGACTTTATTTACCTCTACGCATGGCCAATTCCAAAAGTAGGGAAAAAAAGATACCTTTCTGGGCTGGCAGATTGTGAAGCTTTTATTGTAAAACTGCACTGCCCATTTGCACCCATTTGACAAAGTGCTGTTACAAAAGAAACAACTATTTTCAAAAGTACCAGTAATATAACCTACCACATTTAGCAGACTTTTATTATAAAAGTCACTCATTTTAACCCAAAATCCATTAATGAAAAGACTACATGTAAGAAATTATGCCACCTTTCCTTAATTCTAGAACAACTGAAGTATAATGGTTATGCTCACCTTCCCAGTAAGAGATGTAACATAGTCTTGTGTCTCCTTTTTTGACAATTACATTAATACAGAATTTAGATCTCAACCCACAAACCACCAACTGCTTGTCATCCGGTAAAAATGCTGCAGGCATTTCAATTTCTTAGGAAAATTTCTACATAATATGTAAGGCTGTTACCGGACACTTGGGAAAAAGGGAAAATGAAGAAGGAAAGTGGTTTCATATTTCTAGGAGGAGAATGGAATTGGTATAATCTTGTTTTTTGGTAAGATGTTATAAAAAACACACACACCTAAGTTTTAATTTTGATTAACACAAGTTTACTTAATCCTTCCTTCAATCTAGCAGATGTATCATACGACAGCATGTAACAGCACTCACTGCAACTGTCCCCTCTAAAATGAAGAAAGTAGAAAGGTCCACAATACCTATGTTTTCATGAACATGATTTCTTCCCTCTTTTTTAAAAAAAACCTGTATTTTTAAAAACCTTTTAAATTGCAAAATCACAAACAGAAAGGACATAAAGTGAACAGCTCAGTGATTTATTACAAAGTGAATATTCACCTGTTAACTATGACTGAGGTCAGGAAACAGAACACTGCCAGCACCCCAGAACCCCTCCACGGCCCCTCCCAATCATCACCCCTCCCTTGCTCTAAAACGTTAACACGATCCTTTCATGATAATGAGTTCATTGCTCTTTTTCATACTCTTATCACCCAAATATGCATCCATAAATGCTGTAATCTAGTCTTCTTGGTTTTTTAACTCCACTATATAAATGCATTCATACAGTTACACTCTTTTGTCTCTGGAATTTTTCACTGAACATTATGATTGTGAGGTTCACCCACATAAGTCCACGTTCATGGGTACACTGTATTCTCCTGTATAGCACAGTTTATTTATTCACTCTACTCTTGATAGACATTTGGGTAGTTTCCACTTTGGGGATGTTACAGATAATGCTGCAGTGAGCATGCATGTGGACATATGTGTACATTTTTGTTTGCTAACACTCAGAAGAGAAAAACCTGGATTACTGGTCACAGATTACATTCCTATCAAAAGTGTAGAAGCATTCGAACTGCTCCATGTCACCAACACTTGGTACCGGCAATTACTTTGATTTTAGCCATTCTGGGATGTGTACTGTGCCATTACATTGTGGTTTTAAAATTCATTTCCCTGATCACTAATGAGATTGTGCACTAGTGCATATATCCACTGGTCATTTAGATGATCTCTAAAATTGTCTACTAAGTGTCTCTTGCCCATCTTTTCTAATTCTCCTACGGCTCTGTAAGAGTTCTTTAGATATCCCAGATCAGTCTTACGTCTGGTATGTATGGCTTGCCTTTCAATCTCTTGATGGCTGCTTCTGATGACCAGAAGTTTTTAATTTAAATGTAGTCCAGTTTATTTATCTTTTCCATTAGGTTAGTGCTTTTGCTTCAGTTTAAAGTCTTCTTCTCACCTACCAAAGTCATGCAGGTATCTCTAGAAGCTTTCCTGTTACCACTTTTCACATAAGCTACATGGGACGATTCTTAGTATGCTATGAGGAAGGGGTCAATATGGACAGTCAACTGTCCCAGCACTACTGATTGAAAAGTAGGTCTTCTCCCCACTGCCATCTTTAAGTCAAATGTCCCTATATTCTTGGTTCTATTTGGACTATCTAATTTGTGGTCTATTTGTCCATCCTAAGCAAATAGCACACTGTCTTACTGTAGTAGCTTTACAGTGAGTTTCAATATCCTGTAAAGCAAGTCTTCCCACTTTATCTTCTTCAGGTGTCCTGGTTATTGTGATACTTTATATTCCTCTATAAATTTTATAATTATCTTGTCAAGTTCTATGAAAAAACTTATTCAGGAACTTACTGCACTGAAATTTAGGCCAATCTAGGGAAAAGTGACATCTTAATTATTAACTCTAATAATTCATCTGTAATTTTGAGGGGGCTTGAATGTACACAATTACATCAACTGTCAAAAACGACAGTTTTAATTCTGATTATATTGAAAGGATCTTTAGACAGCTGGCAAAGTGTTTGAGATTGAATAAGTGATAAGCACATTGAAAATAAAGCATTAGTTATTTATGTATGCTAAGAAAAACACATGGTCACTCTGGAAAAGGAAAATGATCATGATAAACTATGTTATCGTACTTACACGGCCATGATCCTGTAACAGTGAACACTGTTCTAACCAACACTTCTGCATAACTATATAATTATATAATTAAACTGGGATGAAGAGATGGAAAGTGTGTTTGTGTGTGTCATGATGAGAGGTAAATCATGATCTCTCAGTGTGAAATTCACAATGAATTTCCTCAAGTGAAACACGAGGCAGCAGTAAAAGCATGTTATTTAGAAATACAGTACAGAACTGTCTTATGAAATCTTATCAAACTCTTCCAAAAAATAGACACAATTCCTATATATTCTACTTCTCAGAAGCTTAAGTGCACATACTGAATTTCCATCACTATAGTAGGCATAACTTCTGACAGTAATTATGTCAAAAAATTTCACACCACTATGAGAAATTACCAATAATTATTCTATTCCAACTCAACCGATATAAAGGTTGGATATTCAAATTTAGGCAGATTGTAGAAGAAGAAAAAACAGGGAAATGGGTTAATATTTTGCAATTATAAAAACTGACAAAATCTGTGTATTTGCTAGAATTTACACTCACTCAATTCACCTGTGCCAAATGACAGCATTTCTGTTACGTACATAACACAAACCTCAAAGATTAAATATGTTGGCTTTAAACATGGTAGTATAAGCTTTTAAATCAGATAAAAACAAGTAATCTTAGAATCATTAAAAAGATTTTGTGTACCTCAAATTACTACTAAAAATCTTTTGAAGAAGTAATTTTTAACATAAGTGTAAAAAATTTTAGCAAAAAAAAGTTGGAAACAACATTTATAAACAAGTCAAATATTTTAACATCATTCCAGAACAACGATTATGCCTAGAAAAAGAAGCCATTTTAACGAACGTATGATACTTGAAAAAAGAAAGTAATAAATGCTTACCTTAACGCACGACTAAGTTTCTCATAGTTCATTGTAGGTTTATTTTTACGTTGTCCCCATTTTTGTGCAACCAGTTCAGGCTGATTTAGCTTAAATTCTCCTTCATCACCAACCCAAGAAATGCAGTCTCGAGCATCCTTGTCAGTAAGAAGTTCTAGCAAAAACTGCCACAGCTGGATTTGGCCGTTGTTTCCTAAACAATTGACAAGAATGACAGGTACTGACCACAGTGCTATGGATGAACAGAAGGTCAAAGGCAAACACAGGGTCTCTGGGTCATCTCTCAGCCACACTCAAAACACAGATGTTTGTTACAAATGCCATGTAAGCACTGCCAGAGTAACAGTCCATATTTACATTTTTTTATGCAGCAAAATAAAACAAAACATATGTAACAAATATCAGATGATAATGCACAAATACCTGTCCTGTTCCCAGGAGAACTTCGATCTTCCCCTGAAATCCTTGGAGCTCTCTGTACTTTAGCTGCCTTTGCACTACTGTTTATAGCTTTAATGGCAGTTGGTGTAGCCGACTGCACTGATGCTGGAATAATTTGCACAGCTGCAAAGAAAGACAAGGGAAAAAAATCATTTTTTCTCCTTCCAATACAAGCAGTGAAAAGAAATTGCTGAAAGAAATAAAACACAATTAGTTTAACTAATGCCCTTCTAATTACCTCAACAAAAGTTTAGGGGATAAGGTATAATGTTTGCATTACAGTTTATGAACCTTAACTCAGTGAATAAAAGGTGGTCTCCTTATTTTAGAAAAACTTAGTGATGAATATATATTTGATAAAGTTATAAAAACATTTATTTTTAAAAAATACTTGTTCATAAAATATGGTCTATCAAATTTTGGAGAATGTGGACAAATGAGAATTCATATTCCACTGTTGATAAGAGTACAAATACACCACTTGAGAAAAACTTTGGTAATACCTAGTAAGGTCGAAAGGGTAGAAACTCTATGATATTACAACCAGAGAATCTTACACACATTCTTACAAGTACTCATTTAATGACATTCACAAAGTTTTAAGAATAGTATACACAGCAGTAAAAATGAATAGAATCGAGCTGTATGTATTAACATGGGTCTCATAAATGTTAAACAAAAAAGCAAGTTATAAAAGGATATGCAATTATTATTTTACCCCAAAAATATAAAAATATGTTAAACAATGCTATAAAGTGTTCATGGTTACACAGTTGGTAAAAATATAAAATATGCACAGAATAATAAACATCAAGTTCAGGACATTTAAAATGGATCTACAACAGGAAGATATATAAAGTTTTCTCTCTTATAGTGTACATAGATGTTGGCTATACTTTATTTCTTTGTGTATCTAAAGTACTTCATATAAAATTTAAAAATCTTTTTTTTTTTTTTACTATCTTGCAGTACTAAATAAAGAAAACATTTCTTATTGATAAAAGAGCCATATATTATGGGCACAAGAATACTCACGTTGATCAATTGTAACTATCTCATTCATCTGTTGTTCTTGGCTTGCCAATACATCTGAAGAACAAACATAAAAACTTTTATTTTCATTTAAAACCAGAAATGCAAACCCCAATCCAGTAAAATTTAACTTAATAAAAGAAATATCACAATTAAAAACCAAACAAATAAAAAAACCCAAAATATCAAACAATTGAAACTTATTGGCATAATAACCTAAAAAATACTTGATAGTCATTTTATACAGAAAAGATATTTTTAAGAGAAGTAACAGAGGGAAAGCTCCAATTTCTTTTAAGGTTCAGGAAAGTTATTCAAAGAACTAAATGTAAATATCTATATCTAAATCTATTTTTTATCTACACAAAATCATGTAAAACAGGAAACCTTCAAGATCAGATCAAAGATGAGAATATACACCACACTGAAATTATTTAGATATACATTCTTCATCAAAAAGTCTCCCTCAAAATGATTGGAGAGATCATCATAATTTACTGATCTAACATGTTTTTGAATAAAACTGTTTGAACTTTATAATGCTTCTTCTAAAAGATAGCTAAATTTTCATTAAAACTAGCTGTCCTCAATGTCACATCTGAACTAAATAAGTTAACAAGTCTACAAATACAGCTCTCAGCATAAGAGTTACAGTGTAAAAGGCCCTAACAACTCTTCGGAGAACCTTTCATTACTCATCTGTTGCTGTTCCCTACTCTTTACCTCTTGGACAAGTTACACTTCCCAGTCTATATCCTTCAGTCTGTTTAGTGCCCATCACAGACTGGATGCTTCTCTCTTGAACTGAAACTGTACCCAGCAGTCATCTGTGTACTGAGTGAGTCCTGGGGCCTGGGCTCCCACCACAGTTCTACCTGGGGGTCTTGAGTTTAGGAATTTAAACAACTGTATAGGACTACCCTCAGACAGATCTGGGTTATGATCTTAGCACTCACTGGCTGTGCTGACTAAGGAAAACTATTCAACCAACTTGAACACTGATTTCCTCATTTTTAAATGAGATACCCTCATCTACCACTTCACGAGATTGTTGTGAGGATTAAAGGGAAATGTTTTTAAGAGGCACAATGCCTAAAACACAGTTAACTTTCCAGTATATTAAAGACACTACTCTTTTACCCAGATTCCTAGTTCTGAGCAGTCTTCCCAAGAACACTTCTCCCTCTTGAAGAAAAATCCATGCTTTATATTTGTGACACATTTCTCCCAAAATTTTATAAGAGTGTCCTGAAGAGGCAAAGTGCTATTGAAAATGAAACTGTTCCATTCGTGACTGTAAATGAACACAGTGCCCTAGCCAAAAAAGAGGCAAGAGCAAGTCCTCACCACACAGCACAGGTGTTACCAACCTGTAAGATCAGCTTCTCAGCCCTGATTTTCAGAATGGAGTTTGGTTTGTTTCCTGGGAACTCTCCAGATGGAAGGCAGAACACAGAATGAGAGGGCTTTTTGAAAGGTTGGCCCAAGACCATATAGGCCCCTCTAAACATCATGCTCCTTTGTAGCCCTCACAGCCCAGCCACGCACAAGGGCAGCAGAACCCAAGAGGCAAAGCCCTGGGAGATACCTAGAGATAGAGCACTATCTGCTCAGGACTGCTTCTCCCTGCTAGATCACTGAGGAACAGACAACAGATGCTGGCTTAATAAATGACTTTCAGAAATATGTTGTAGACTTCATTCTACAAGAGGGGCCAGAGACGCAGACTGTGCTCATAGGAGCCTGTCTGAGAAAGTTAAGACTTGAGAATTAGAGAAAGTCTGTCAGAAACAGCCTTACACACCAGCCTACCCGCTCCCAAAGTCTGAACTGAGCACTGGATTCCCACACCAGATGGGACTTCCTTGCCAGGCAGAGCAAAGACCCACGGTCAGATAAGCAAGGAGCTCCCGGAGATACTCATCTAGCTCTGGGGCTTTGTTACTTCTGAACACAAGACAATTCCAGGGCAGAGCATTCTTGAAGAAGACCCATTCTACTGCAAGGACGTGGAACGATACACAAGGTTCCTCCGCCCCCTGTGCAGGAAAGGTCTCTGAATGAGCTTTAACGCTTGAGAAGCACCAGGAGAACCAGAAAGAGACAACCGACAAACTGCTGGCCTGGGAGAGACAGAGAATACCATGGATTTGAGAAAAACTGAACTGTAGTCTAAACACTGTCCTTGTTCTATTCTTGAGAGTTCCTATAAGAAAATGTTTCAGTAAACGTGACTGATGTTAAGAATCTGAAACAATTCAGTTTACATTCCTCATCTGAGAAGTTCTGCAAAGAAGAAAACCTGTGAAGCCAAGGACAAACCAACCTTCAACCACAACATTCAACCTGCTATCTAACAGGAACTGAAACTGGAAATAAACCCTGTAAATGGAATGATTGTAATAATTTTTTCAGATACTTCTTCCCTCCTAATATTTCAGAGAACCAACACAAGAGAGATACTACCAATAAAAACAATGAAGTAAAGCCTCTCCACAGAGCTCATTTCTTACTCAACAGCAGAGAATGCACCCTGGATCAACGACTGTGAAAAATCCCTCCACCAGAGCTGTCCCCTCATCGGTACACAGCAGAGAAAACGCTACCAGTTACATCTTTATCCATAACCATTAGAAGAACAGTGTCCTGTTTACACTTTCTTAAAAACATGCGAACTTGGCTAGCACAGCTGATTTATGTAATAGTGTTAGGAAGTGGGTCACTGTTAGGATACTTTAACAGTCATTGAAATTTAAGACAGATTAAAACTCAAAGAAAATAACTCATATTTGAACTCTTTCTGTTGGACAGTCAAGTGGTTTCTAATTTCTCTAGTCACTTAATCATTTTAAGAATGTCTGTGGAGCAACACGGGAACATGATAACCTCCAATTCAAGATGGTCGGCTGCATACTTACACTTTCCCCTTTTCCCTTAAGATCCATTCAATTAAAAGATATTTTAAAAGAATTAACCCCAGTAATGAAGACAATGAGAGGGAAGCCATCCGTGAATAGATAATCTTAAATTTCTAGAAGATGAGCATAAATGGAAGAACTGGCTGATGAAACAAAAGTCAACAAGCAGAGTATAAGTGCAGGGGCACAGAATCTTACTTAAGAACTCGGATTCCAGTGTTGGTCAGCTTGGGTTTGAATCCCGGCTCTGCCACTCCCTAGTCCTATAACACTGTGAGGGCTTTCTAAGCCTCAGTTTCTTATCTAAAAAAATAAGGGAAGTAATGCTCTGTGGCATTAGTACAGGACTAAATAATACATACAAAGCCCTCAGCGCAGCCTCACACAGTCAATACATGTTAGTTATTATTGCTATTATCAATGAACAAGATGAAAACAAAGTTATAAAGAAATTCAATTACACTTAGGTTACAATGCAAATAGATAATAATTTCAATTTTGTACATTTTCGAAGAAGTTCCAGATGACTCCAGAGAATTTCTCCCCGAGGGACCCGCTGAAAAAAATCTTCTTGGTTGAGGCTACATAGTTCTCTTCCAGAAATATTCAGCGTAGCGAGGTCGATGTCGGTCATGCTGAATTCCTTCATTACCCAAACCACCCAATGCAGGACTTGGTCTGTGGACCACTGTATGGGATCTATAAAGAGAAAAATACTATGATTGGTCCAATTGCATCTTAAATATTATATAAACTTACAGTTAACTTGTCAACACACACACATAGATAAAACCCAACAGGTTTTTTTAACTCCCAAGTAAGTGAAGTAAATAAATTCATTATATGAACTAAAAAGATTTTTATGCTCTATTTTCTCCTTAGCTCCTTTTCAATTTCTTAATCTAAATTTTTGATGGATTCATTTGTTTCTATCAGTTAGTCTAGAATTTTATCAAGAAAAACAAAATGCAAAACTGCCCTCCAGTGGGCCAAATGCAAGAATAAAATACATAATTAATCCTAGAGAAAATGGAATAAGTTATTCAAGTTTTAAAAATTATTTTGTGGTACTGTATATATGATGCACTGAAAAAAACTATAAGGGGTTTCTGAGGAGCTAGACTTATTCCAGAATATAAACAATGTAATCTTTCCTCACTTCTGCTTCTTATAAAAAGCTAGTTGCTCCTTCACTTACCCGTTTGGTGGCACTTACAATAAGCTACTCGTACATTTACTCAACTGTCTTTCCCCTATAAAATCTTTAGGTCTTAAATACAAGGACTGTGTCTTATAAGCCTGTGGATTATAAGGACTGTTTTAAATATGAGGATTGTATCTTCAGAGCTTACCACAGTGCATACATTTGTTGAATATATAAAAGATGAATCCAAATAGTTTCATTTTCTTCATTATTTTTTTTACTATCAAATGAATTCACAAACGAAAAAGATGGCCAACATGTATAAATATTATTGTGTCCCTGGAACCTAACAGTGCATTCTACTCACAGAACTTTAATAAATACTAACTGAATTCATTTTGGTATAGGTACTTCTGCTTGGAGAAGATAATCTGTCCAAATAACTGGTTATACACTCCCAAGATACATGTTATTCAGTAAGAAAACAGGTGGGAAAAATAACTTTCAGGTACTTATCAAGAGCCAATTTACAGGAAAAATGAATCAAATATAATTAGACAGAATTGACAGCCACAGAACTGATTTTTTTATTTGATTTTTTTCACAAAGAAGTTAAGGGGGGAGGATTCTGAAGATGGCAGCAATTTTTTTTTAATTTCCCTGAATGCACACATTAAAAAAAACAAAACACTAACAACAACTAGAGAGCAAAACCAGAAATCCATGGACATTTACAATAAATCAGGTGATGTGGGATCTCCATGGAACCCAAAATACACACAGGTAAAGACACAGCAGTAACAGCCACAAGAGCTGTGAGTATCAGCATCTAAACAGGAGAGAGCGAAGAGGAAAACAAAGGGACATCTGACGCATTCTCCATCCTGGGCCTGGGAAACCTCAACACAGCCAGGAAGTATTGCTTGAAAGCACAACAGGCCAAGCTGAAAGGAGCAGCTCAAAGTAGGTTAGCCCAACACAGCAGCAGTGGAGTACTGAGTCCATAGTAGCTGTAAAGGGGCTGGAACCATGTACTTGTGAGCTTTTCAAACTAAGCCAAGATCACTTCCAGGAGAGGGGAACACAATTAGCAGAAACTGGTGGGAGGGAAATCGAAGTTGAGCAGTATAGGAACACCTGGGAAAGGGACAGGGAAAGAGGAGGTCCAGATACAAGTGGAGTAAGGGACAGGCAGGAACCGAGAAAGCAAGAGGCTCTACTTTTTAATACAAGTCAGAAACAGCAGAAGGAGTTCTGGAAAGTTAGAAAAGCGTCTATCCGGCAGGGAGGGTAGAGCTCAAGTGGTAGAGCAATGCTTAACATGCACAAGGTCCTGTGTTCAATCCCCAGTACCTCCTCTAAAAATAAACCTAATTACCTCCTCCCCACAAAATAAACAAATTAAAAACTTATAAAAAGAAATTAAAGAAAAAAAAAAAGAAAAAAAAGCAAAGCTACCTATCCTGAACCACACTTCAAAGTTCAAGTCAGTGCGTTTATTTACATAAACAAAGAAGTATCAAGATCAAAAAGTTAGGGGAAAATAGTACTCATCTGTCTTACTTTCTTACGTAGTATCAGGAGTTCTGGTTTAACGTAACTAATTGCCATGCATGTTGTCCCTGACTCTTTGCTCTAAGTCCCTAGTAAAATGACAGTAAAGACATTTCTGAAAAATGTAAACTCATAGGAACATGAGTGGGAAATGACAGAAATGGATGAGACGGCAAGCAGCTTTTTGGAAGACAATAAGCAAAGTAAAAAAATCAAGTGGAATAAAAGCAGCTATGACCTAATAGCCATCACGGAGGAAACCAGTAAGGAGCGAGAGCGTTCCTGCCTCTGGAGCTTCTACTGACTCAGGTCACGGTGGTTCCAGGTTGTAGGAGGTTTAAGTGGAGAATGAGACTAATTTAAAGTCTACAGTGTGGTTAGAAACCCCAGGGCCTCTCCTTCATTCTCAGGAGCCAACTGAATGGAAGCATCCCCTACATGTGGACACTAGGAACACATCAGATCAGGGAGGATATGAAGCAGATACTGAAATAATTTCTTAATACATTTGTATTTCCAGCACCATTATGTGTTACAGTCCAAAAAAAAAAAAAAAAAGATACATGAAAAATTAACATATTTCCTAAAAATTCTACATTTAAAAGAGATAACTCACTCACCCTAGTGTCTTCTATGTGAAGCTTAATTCTGTTTATCCTACCTAACATCATTATTTTGCATTTGATTACCGTAGGGTATCCCAAGACGCTCCTGCTCTTTCCTGTAACCTTCCAGGGCGGCAGCCCATCTCGTCACCTGTTCTGAGGTTTCATCGGAAATGGTTGTAATGTGCTTTGTGCCATCAAGAGTTATCACTTGAGCTTCCTCAACAAGATGTGCTTCTGCTTCAGCATGGTGGGCATCTGGATCAATAACCACTTCAACTGTTTCCGCAGGTTTAACAATTTCCAGGATGTTTAGCTTTGGTTCAATTCCTTAACAGTGATTTACCAAAAGGATAAGAAAAGCAAAAACATGAAAGTCACTAACAAATTAAAATTTAGTTTACTTTATATGTTCTCTAATGGTAGAGCAAAACTCAATTTTAAATATTTTTTAGCATTATGTCTAGAGAACTTAACAAATTTCTATTAAATGATAAAAACAAAAATTCAACAGAACTTTGGTAGATTAAAAAAATTACTGTATCAATATTAATTTCCTGATTTTGATAACTGAACTGTGGTCATGTAAAAAGAATTCTTGTTTTTGGAAAACACACATACTAATGTATTTAAAGATAGAAAGGAATCATGTCTACATCTTACTCTTAAACAGGTCAAAAACAATGTGGGGATGAGGGAGAGAGAGAATAAAACAAAAGTAATAAAATTTTACATTTGTAGAATCTGGGTAAAGAATATCCAGGAATTTTTACTACACTTGCAACTTTTCCACAAGTCTAAAATAATTTAAGACCACCACCACCACCACCACCCCCTCCCACCCTCACACATACACCCTACGTACAAATATTTAACTAAACTAGGGAGAGTACAAATGAGTAGCTATCCATCCTCAGAACTTTAAGTCTTTCTAAGCAAATTGTTTACTGACTGCTTTTAGAAGACAAAGTATATGTTTTAAAAATAAACAGACACTGAGTATGTTAAATTCACATCATTAAATTCTGATTTTCATTTTCAACTGAATAAAGAAAAACCTAAATACTTAAGATATTCAAAATGTAATAGCCCTTTATGAAATAATCTCAGATACTTATGTTAAATGACAGCTCTAAGGAACTATCAGACTACTTAACAGCTACTGTTTACTGTTCAGTTACAATCTATATCAAAATTCAATCAAAGTACATTTGAAAGAAAAAACAAAACTCAATTTCAGTATCGTAAAATTCTATCGTGAAACCAATTCAATCATGAAAACCAGTATTATAAGAAAATACACTGCTATCACCCATTAGGTGGTATAAACAGAAGTCACTTTTTCAAATATACATGAGAAGAAAATCATAATTTTTGAAAAGAATTTTTCCTTAAATTTATCCCCTAATCTTCCATTCAAATTTTATGAAGTCAACTTCTTAAACACGCCTGCACTGAGAGATAACCATGCTTTTAAAAATAAAAACAAAAACTGATTTTCTTTTCTATTCCCAACAATAGTAAATCCTGGAGAAATTAAGGATCAGAAGTAAGTAATTACCATTTTTATAATCTGAAGAAAACTTTGGATTGTGAAACAGAATTGTAAGCAATAAAACATGTTCAAAGATTAAAATTAGTCTAAAACTCTGGTTAGAAAACCCAACAGGCCACATTTAAAAAGACTAAGATTCAACCCACCAAAATTTTCCTAATTTTCTAACTTGTGTACTTAACACAGATTAATAAAATACTGTGATGGATCTGGCTGACTGGGTCACCCACATTCTTTGCAAATTCCTCTGTCTGTGTTAAACTGTAGAGACTAGGTTCCCTTGCAGCTAGGGTTTCCAGGTGTGATTTAGGTTCTAGAATCACGAGCATGAGCCTTCTATTTGGAAATGAGTAGAGGAGACAAGCATGCACATGGCATCCACGTTTTGGCTGATGTGGATCACTGAAAAGGCAGCATGGTTCCAGGTTGACAGCTACAGTGGCGGCTTTCAGATCTGGCATTTTCCACATCCTGGCAGAGCAGCAGCTTCCTTGGCAGTGCAGTTCTGTGATGGGGCTGCGGCATTCTTAGAAAGTCCCCTAGACCTGTTCTTCTAGTCCTCCCTGTGGTCCTGCTATTTACTACCCTACAATATATCCTTTCCTGATAAAGAAGGGACAATGTGTTATACTATCTGTTTCACCCCAACAGGTAAAACAATTAAATCAAAAATATGAATATTTGGCTATAACATTACATTAAGTAATTGACAACCATCTAAAACTGAGTTCCCGTATTAGAAAAACATGAGCTGAAATTTTTAAATAACATTAAAAGTAACTTACCTTGGTAAGAAATTACCTGTACACTAAGCTGTACAGTTCCATCTGTTTTTACTCCTTGGTCAAATAAACTTCGTTCTGGATCCAGCTGAAGATGGGTAAAATGAGTAAGATTATTTTAGCTCAGTCATCTCGTTTAGTATAAATGGATATGTCAAACAGGACTTAATTACTGAAGCATACTAATTAAATTATAAAAACACATTTAATTATTCAAGTTGTCATACCATTTAATTCTTTGCCAAAACTGAGAATAATTTAACCACTGTGGTAGCAATTAAGGACAAGACAAGCAACAGGATTTAAGTGGGGGTCTCCTCTAGCCCCGGAGTCTAGTTTAGAATGTTAAATGATGCCAAAAGGCAACGATTTCTGTAAAAGTATTTAAAGTAGAAGAGAATGCACTTTATCTGCCATGAATAAGCAGAGGTATTTTATTAGGGGGGACAATTTATACAAATTAATTTACATAATTCTTGCCATATATATCTCCCTTGTAAACAACAATACACATTCAAGAGCAAGGTTAACTCTGAATTTCTGATCATAAAGTTACAGGACTTACAACCTATTATCCGACCTAGCTATGAATATGTTTTATCATAATTATATATCCTTTCAGGATCTTTCAGTATCAGTGCTTCTGAATGCATTTCACACAAATGGCAAATTGATGACAAAAGTAACTCTGACTTCCAGACATTCTGTCACCAGTTTAAAAACAGGCTTCCACTATTAATCCTTTTGACTAATGTATATCTCTGTGTGTCTGCGTATCATACAGCTGGATGGACAAAGCTCCTCCCACTCTCATTCTCAAGAATTCAGCCAGCACTCTAGTCATGGTACAAACACATTTTCTAATATTAAAAGCGTCACATACATAAAGCCTAAAACCTTACGTGGCTATGCATCTAACTTAAGCAGAGATGGGAAAAGCTGTGTCACCCTGCAGACAGATCAAACGTGGCAGCTTCACTCCTTAATACAATAGTCTCTGCCTGATATTTTGTTAAAAAATTCTCATTTTGAGATTTCCCCCCTCTCTAGTGGACACTGGTATTGTCTACCAGAAGCTGAAGCCTGTGTACCTCTGGAAGAGGGCTCTTAGGTGCTAAATACACTAGCTAGTTCAGTAGGAGCCGGCCCAACGACAAAACTCAATCATGGTATTAGATCTTGGGTCATATTCCTTAGAGAAGTGCAACTCAACTGCTGTTCAGCAGCTTTCAGGCCAAGATTCATCTGAAAATACAAGAGCATTACCACAAGCACTGTGACTCCAACTGCGTTTCTGCATTCGTGTCTTGACATGGAAAACAGAAGATGCTATCCTCCCACCCTTTTGAGGAGAGGAAGGGGGACAGGAAGAAATGCAAAATGCCCTAGATCCAAGACTAGCTCTGAATTCTATGATACTATAAATTTTGCATATTTTCTTTTACTCAACTAATATTTATCGAGGACCTATGATATATTGGGTGCTGTGCAGGTCATATTTTCATTTTGGTTAGGTCAGGTATTGTAAGAGCAATAACAAATGTCAGAGCTGAAAGACAAGGAAGAGATTGAGTCCAGATTCCCCACAATTTTACACATGAAAAAAAATCAGGTCAAGTCCAGTGACACTGAGTTAGTCAATAAAAACTTTCTTAAAAAGTCAGCTTCAAACAAGTGAAGAGAGTTTTGGAGTCACACAGGCCTGGGTGCAAATTTCAATGCACCCCTTTGTAGCTATGCATTAGGTAAATTACTTAATTTCTTTAAATCTCAGTCTCCACGTCTGCAGAATATGATTAAGAATATGGTGACTTCAAAGACTGAAGTGAAGAATAAATGCAACAATTTAGAAATGTTCTGCAGAAAATTTTCTATTCAGTGTAAACTGCCCATATAGCTTTAGTTCACCAAATTTTAATGGTTGCCCTGAATTCCAATCTATAGAGTTTATTTATCTAACTCTCTGTTTTTGGATCATTTGAGATAGCTTCTGCACAACCATGCAATGTACATTTCAGAGGTACACCTTTGTTCACCCAGGTGAGCATGTCTTTAAGAACAATTCCTTGAGGTGGAACTGCTAGATACTCCACATTCAACATTAACAGACACTAAATGCTATATTACCTTCCAGAAAGACTGTGCTAATTTATCCTTTCAGTATTGAGAGAAGAAAAACCTTAAATCCTAAAATTATACTATTATTAGATGCACTTATATTCTTTAGTTTTAGAAGAGCAACTTCCCTTCCCCCAATATTTACTAGACTTACCGAAAAGAAAGAAGTATGGTTAAATGGCAACTAAAATTCAAAAATTTCATTAAAACATTTCAATTTGTTCTACATCAATATCTTATTTTAAAATAGTAGACATAACAATGATCTGAATTTTTTAAAAAGTATGGCAAACGTTCTGTAATACATGGAATAGCTATATCACAAGGCGGGGGCGGGGGATGAGTAAAGAATAAAGCAAACCAAATGATCCAAAAAATGACATACTATACTTTAGCATGAGTTAGTATTAAAAAACAGAATAAACTCCTAGTATTTACTCACACGCTCCAGGAAGGCCTGGAGAAACTATTTGAGCAATCCTGTCTAGGCTACTGCCTTTTATACATAAAAATACTCCCTTGCTTGAAAGAACACCATAGAACATGACTATACATATGCCACAAACATAAAATATTATTATCATATATATTATTATAAATATATATGTGTATACATAGATATTTAAATTTTTATCTAAAATATACTGCTGGAGCAAATAAAGATTGAAGGGAATGTAAAATCATTCAGTCAAATCATCTCTTTATAAAGATGAGGAAACTAATGCACTAAGAAGTTAAAAGCTATTTAGAAACAGGGTACAAGGAGGACACACTCCTTCAGCTTCCAAGGTCAATGTGCTTCCCACAGCTCTAAATTTAAGCTCTGATTCAAATAGATTTAAACTTCTCATTTTCTATATGTGAAAGTAAAAAAAAAAAAAAAAAAAAGAACGCTTGATTACTCAATATTTTAAAAATAAATTTAAATAAAGGAAATTCTGTTGAAAGAATTCTTTTTATTTCTAAATGCTTAAATTTTATAATAATATAGGTCAAATCTAGGTTCAGAGAGAAAGGCTAGAGCTATAGAAATAAAAGGCCAACAACAAAAGAATTCTAATGCAGACATAAGTGCTGAAATAGAAATCTCAAAAAAGAAAAAGAGAATACCTGGATATCTTGCAGACAAATTTCATGAGCATCCAAAGAACACTGTAGTCGTGGTTCCAGTAGTTTCTTTAAATTGCCTATTGGCTCATTGATGTCTATGGCCTGGCTTACACATTCGGCTGGGGTGTAGGTTTGTTCCACAATGCTAACGAATATAATGTTAAAGGATATAGCAGTTAAGAATTACATTTCTACCCTGGATGTTAATGTAACAATGTGTTCAATATAAAATTCAACACCAAAACACATTTCTGGTCTTTGAAGCTCATTTCTGCAAAGGACATCTTTCATAGTGGTAGGCTCATCACCAACCAGCGTTGCCAAACTGAACAGTGAATCACAGAGAAACGCCAGCTTGCAATTTAAAGCAACCTTGCAAATATGCCTTGTTACGTATATATATATGTGTGTGTGTTTGTGTATATATACAAATATTGCACATACAACATTTAAGGGGAGATCTTTACGTTTATATATTTCTAAGTTATTTTAGACTCAAAAAAGAATATAAAAAGTCTCAAAATTTGTATGCCATCTCTACTAGTCAATTTCCCTTCCCAACATAAATACAATTTAATAATATAAATTATAAAATAGTTCCCATTTAATCTACTGGTTATAATCACCACAGATCCACCATAAATAATATTATATTATTCCTTTAAAACTCTCTAAGGGCTCTTTTGCATTGTTAGTTCATACTCTGAATTCTATGGAACCATAGCTCCTTAAGGGTAAAATCTTTGGTAAGCAATCCTATATATCTTTTGTGAATCCTTATTTGAGGCCAAACAGAAGACAGTAATATTTGCTGAATTGGTAAATCTAGAATTCAATTATGTTTCACACGTTTAATTTAAATATGATTTAAAACTCACTTGCAGTTGTCAAAAACAGTATGTCCTTAAAAACTTGTCAAGTTCCATTTCACATAAATTCCAAGCCTAATGCAATTTATATAGCATATTCATTGATTGTATTTAGCTTAAATTCCTTCTAAAACTTTTAACATTTACAAAATAGATGACTCATAACTGAAGAAAACAAGATTTTAAAATAATAGTGAACTATTATTATGCTTATTTGTGAGGGTAAAATAATTGGGGTTTTTGGTTAAGTATTTTTACCAAATACTTCAGCTGTAGTGCAGTGGGCTATATTTTTCCTTTCTTTGTAACAGTAATTCTTTAAAAGAGTCAGATATCACTTTGAGACAGATTTTTAAGGACCTACTTTACATAAGCTCAACATTTAAAACATTTTTAATATTCTGTTGCCACTATTTACACCTTGGGAAACTTCATACAAAAATCTGAGTATCAACTTCTCTCAAAAAAAAAGTGTGGATGATCTCCCATAACTAGATCTAAATTCCTGCTACAGCCAGATGGCCACCACTGCCCCCTTCGCCAGTAACCTGCTGCTACCCGCCAGGCGAGCAGTAACTACCAACAGCGGTAACTACCAATCTCTCAAGTGAGACATGGACAAAGGTTTTCGAAAGGGGGCAAACAGTAAAAACTTTAGATTCTGTAGACCATGAATGTGTATATAAAAATAAATACATGTACGTGAGGCTTCAAGATGGCCCAAAGATCCTCACCTCCTAATATTATACTTCCCTCCCGAACTGTACCAAGGTTGGACTGTGTGACCAAAGGACTAAGGCTGTGACATATGTGTCGCTTCTTAGATTAAGTTATTTAAAAAGATACCGATGCGAATGCTCTCTCAGACTACTTGTTTTCGGGAAAGCTGGCTGCCATGTCACGCGCAGCCCTACACAGAAGCCCACGTGATGAGGAAGTGAGTGGTCCTGCCACCAATCTCATGAGTGATCTCGGCAACAGACATACCAGCCCCAGTCAACTCTTGAGATGACTGCAGTCCAGACTGACAGCTTAACTGCAAGCTCATGAAATACTCTGAGCCAGAACTATCCAGCTAAACTTCTAGGTTCCTGACTCTGAGAAACTGTGCAATAACAACAGTTGGGTGTTTCAAGCCGCCAAGTTTTGGGGTAATTTGCTACATAAAGAAATAAATGTATGTATGTATGTATGTATGTATGTATGTGTGTGTGTGTGTGTGTGTGTGTGTGTGTGTGTTTGTGTGTGTGTGTGTGTATGAAAATTTTAAAAGGCATGTAGTCTATTGTTTCTTTGGCTGGGGAAAATTTCATAATCAAACATGTTGAAAAGGTCCATTAAAAATTTAAGATCTCCCAGGCAGTCATGTCAAGGTATTTTAGACCTTTTCTGTGAGGAAAATGTTCCTATGTCAGGACATGGTGAGAGAGGACAGGACTGAGGACAACTAAAATGGGGTTTGTCTTTTGAGCTAGAGTCAGGCGTCTCCTTTGAGCAGAAAAGGTGGTGTGGTTGGGGGCCTGAGGGCAAAAAAAATGGGGGAATGGGGGAGCTAATCATTAACTGGCATAAAATCTCAATTATGCAAGACAAATAAGTTGTTGAGATCTGTTGTACAACATTGTGCCTACAGTTGACAATATCATACTGTACACTTAAAAATTTGTTGAGGGTAGACTGCATGTTAAGTATTCTTTCCACAATAAAATCATCCTTATTTTATCCTTAGTAATCTTGTCCGTTCCCACTGTAGCTGTTCTAAAGCTCTGTAACTCTACAGAAGTTTTCGACTACTCTTTAGCCCCTTTTACCTTCGGCATATTAAAATATCTCACCTCCGGCTTTACAGAGTAAAGCAGAATCATTAGACATTACCTTCCTCAACCTTTTTGACTCCCAAATCTCTATTTTTACCCACATTCTCTCCTTGGATTCTGAACTCACTACAACTGCCCTCCTTCCTTAACAGAGAAAGTAATATTCTATTACTGTTCCAAAAACGAACACCTTCCACGACTCTGCATGCTTAGTAATGTGGTGGCTCCCAGCTGTATCTCCTCAAATACATGGTGGTCCCTACAAGGGCAGGTTATAGTCTCACTGATTCATGTACTCCTGATAGGTACTAGTTGTTAAATTCGTTCAGGTTGTGAATTAAAACTCTTCCTGAAATAAAGATAATCAGCACAGACAAGAAGAGAAAGAATCAAACAGTGCCCAAGGATAAAAAACCATCACAATCAATTGCTTGATCATTATCACCTACGCTTATTACTATCTTCGGTTTAAAACTACCTTTTCCTCCCAGCTACAAACCCATTAAGTTAGAGAAAAAAGGCAATACATTATCCCCCCAAATGCTGAGGTCAGTTGAAAAAAAGGAAAAGGGCCCCAAAGAACTCTGGCTTGATCCTTAATTTTAATTCGGCATGCTGATAATATAAAAGTGGTCAATTCAAAAAATACTAACCTTTCTTCTGTGCACTCTGGTTTCTCTGTTCCATCAATCTCAATTTCTATCAGCTCCTCTGCTTCTCTCTTCGTCATGGTTGAAGTATTTCAAAAGCTCAGCCCTATAAGAGTTAAATTTTAAGACATTCTGAAATTATCTGCATAAACAGAAATGCTATGTAAGAAGCAAAAACTCAATTCAAATAAAATCAGAGGTAAGCAGGAGGAAGTAACCTTCACATGTAAAGGAAAATCCATAATTTATAGATATTTACAAACTAGTTTTTGTTTAATGATATTTATTAACCAGACATGACATCATCATCACTCCACTGGATGTTCTGGGATGTTTTTCACCCAATCTTAGCTCAGTAAATTAATTTAAGCTACTCCAAAATCAAGTGACAAGTATGTCAACTATATTAAAGCAATTCAGTCTTAATAAAAGACTCAAACCTGCAGCTTAAAAATCAACATGGAGATGAACCATTTACAACTGTTCAGCTAAAAACTGTACCTTATTAGCAGAATTTACTGCAAACCACTGAACTAACAGAGTAATACAAAGTTAATCCTGGCTATGATTTTTGTTACAAATTACATATCTTATAAATGCCAGTGTAATAATCTCAAACAGCAAAATAAAATAAAATCACTATAGATATTTGCATTACTGCCTAAATACACACCATCACCAGTACAAGAGCCACCACCATCTCTCACTGGAATGCTCCAACAGCCTCTTCCTAACATGTTTCCCTGTGCTGCTGCCCTTGTCCCCCTACAATGTGGTCTCAGTCAGTACACAGCAGTGACCTTTTTTAAAAGTGCAGTTACATCATAGCACTCCTTTGATTGATACCAATCACAGTGAAACCTAAAGACTTTCCGATGGCCAGCAAGGCCCTATGTGAGCTACTCCCCATTCCATTACTACTGACTCCCTCGCCCACACTGGCCTCCTTGCTTGTCCTAGCTTTGTTCGTTCTTCTTGTCCCAGCATTCATCCTCTAACCGACTACAGCATTCATTTACTATAGTCTTTCTTTTTCTGTTGGCTCATTATCAAAGTGCGAAGAGCAAAACTGTCCAAACGTGACCCCAGGAACTTAAGTTGGTTTCTCTGGACTGGGGACTTCCCCTAGCTCCTAGAAGTGGGACAGGCTGTACCAGCTCTCAACTTTTCCAGGAACCAAGATCTCTGCGGTAGGCACAATAATGACCCAGAACTTGTGATTACATTCTATCATATGGCAAAGAAGAATTAAGGTTACTAATCAGCTGACCTGAACATAAAGAGAGTAGCCTAGATTATCCACATGAGTCCAATGAAATCACTTTCTTAAACTGAAGAGGTCGAGTGATTCAAAGTGAGAAGGGCTCGACTAGCTGGCTGTGACTAGTTTTGAGGATGAAAGTAAGTGGCCACAAGCCAAGGAATGCACACAGCCTCTAGAAGTGGGAAAAGAAAAGAAACAGGTCCTCCCTCACAGCCTCCAGAAGAAACACAGCTCTGCCAACATCTGATTTCACTTTTGACTTCAAGAACTGTATGGTGATAAATTGGTGTTTTTAAGCCCCTAGGTCAGTAGCAATGTGTCACAGCAGCACTAGGAAACAACACAGGCTTCTTTCCCACTTCAGAAATGGCTGTAACTCTCCACAGGGCCGAACACCTCCAGCTGCTCCAGAGCTGGTTCTGACAACTTGGTCCACAAATTGCTGGCATCCGAATCTAGAATGCCTGGTACAAAAATGATGATTTTCAACACATTTCCCCTATAAGAAGAAAGAACAATAAAAGCGTGGGGCTCTCCACTGGAATAGATATACCTCATGAACATCTAGCAGAATGCCTAGACCCCAGAAAATTCTGTTTGAGATGATTAAAGAATGAAGGGATTTTGTTTTCTTGCTGATCCTGGTCTAAGACTTCCCTTCCCCCATAAAGCCTATTTCTTAATTGATACTATGTGTAAAACTGTGGAATCCATCCTGAACACTACAGCAAAACAGGTGGTGATGACCCAGCAGGGACCAACCCCGTAGAACAACATAAGCTCCTCCTGGGAAAGGTGATTTGTTTACAGATGTATACAAGGTATTAAAATGTGTTGAATAAATTAATGTTATAAGAACTATTACACATGACATAAATTAACTCCAGAAGCCTAAAAGGCTTAAATATGAAAGGTAAAACTATAAAGCAAATAGAAGAAAATGGTGGGAATTTTTTTGTGATCTAAAGAGAGGTAAGGATTTATTTCTTAAATAAAATTCCAAAAACATAAATTTTGAGGAAAAAAAGCAGACAGATTTGAACACATAAAAATTAAGATTTATGTTCACCTGATAGGCTACAGAGGAGAAAAGATATTTCTCATATCCAAACGTGTATAGGGACTAATAACTGGAATAGACAGTGAACTCCTGCAAGTTGATAACAATCTCAAAAAAACCAGGGCAAATCAGAAAAGTAGGCAAAGTACAGGAAAAGGAAACTCACATAAAGGGAAACCAAAACGGCTAAGGACATGAAGAAATGCTCACATTCAGACCATTCAAAAATGCAGCTACCACTTGATACCATGTGTACATGGCAAAGATTAGAAGAGAGTCAGATCAGAAGAGGGACATGGAGGTGTAAGAGTCCTGCCTCTGCTGGTAAGAGTACAGAGAGGTCTGACAATTCTGGAGAAAAATCTGCTAGCACTTGCTCAAATAAAATACACTTATACCTATGATCCAGCAATCTTGCCCGTGGATGAGCATTCCAGAGACATTCTCATACTGACTGAGGATGCTAAGGGGAGCTTTGCTGGAGACAGCTGGAAGCTGGAGCCAATTCAAGCATCCATGTAAGGGAGTACTGTGATACAAGAAAATGTGAAAGAAGCAAACACACTATGGAACTTTCACAGCAGTTAGAAACAAGGCTCTAATGTACACACACGCAGAGGCAAAATCATAAAAACTGTTCTGTACAGAAAGTGAGAAACAGAATAAGGTTTATATAGTAGGTCAGCACTTAAAAGGATCATTTACATTTCATTTTCAGGGCCTACAGGGAAGCCCACTCCCACCTCCACAACCAACTTTTAAAAAAAGATTAGAAAGCAAGTGAATTTTCTGGGAACTTGGCGAAATAGAAAGCATTCTGAGACACTAACTGTAAGGAGACAGGGTAGGGGAGTTCTCTGGAGAAAGAGAACCAGGCACAGCTTTCTTTCTTTTTTTTAAACTCAAGACAAACGCAGCAGGAATTTGCAGCCTGCTGAGAGTGGCTTGGGCTGTTGGCAAGTGGGCTGGGTGAGGTGAACCTGTCAGAGGCTGGTGCTCCTGGGGCTGTTTCCCTTCCATCAGGCCACAGACAGCCAAGGTGTGCAGCCCCGAGTCCTGGGTGCCGGTCTCCTGAGTGATCAGGTGTCCAGGCATGGCCTTCCTGACATAAGAGAAGCCATTTTCGGCCTAAGCCATTTTGGGATCTTAGCCTGGCCACAGCACTTGTCCTTGAACAGGCCTCAGTAATAAAGATTTTAAAGAGTAACAACAGTGAAGATCATTAAGTCCGCTGTAGACTCCCAGTTGTGTTCCAAAGGCAAAGATTAACCTGAAGCACTTTCTTGAACTGTTTTGCAGAATCTAACCTCCTTCAAGCACTCAACTACCAGATCAACTGGAACCTAAGGGATGATGATGTTGACCTTTCTGACCCTCATGTCTTCAATCAACTAAAACTTAGACTCTGTCAACTCCCCACCCGCCCACCCTGCCCCTATTCTATGCTGCATTCTCCTGTTCAAGCCCCTTCATGAATATGCATATACCATCTAAGCCCTTTCATGAATATGCATATACCCTTAGCTTAATACTTTCCTGATTTAGGGAAAGATCCCTGGTGTTCTCCTTATTTGATACAAGTAATAAATCCTTCCTTCTCCTGATCTTTGGCTCCATCATGTCTTCTGACTTGACATTCACCTGAAAACTGCTTTCAGGTAACAAAACCAGAGCCTGAGAAATGGCCCTAAGGTCTTATCAGCAGGGATACCTGTGGCACCCGTTAATATAAGCACTAATACGGGGTTGTTAAAAAAAATTTATCCTATGATCTTCCAAAAAAGTTAAGAGATCAGTTTCAAGAAGGTGCCAAATAAAGAAAAAAAAAAAAAAAAAGAATCCCATGTAATTCTGGAAAAAAATCATGTTACTTCACAGTCTCTGAATTCATCTTCCTCTTTCTTTCTCAAGTTCTCTAAATTTAGTCTAAAAAAGCAACGGAGAGATTTGGGAAGTCATCTGAATCTTTGATATCGCTGCTTGAGTGGGTCTTAGCTCTTTTTCTGGAACCAATTCCCCAGAATTCTATGTCAATACTTAACATATGGAGAAGAGAACAGTACTTGGAGCCTTTCCACCTAGGGAAAGGTGCCCCTTGACACCCTGGTTTCTCCTAGATTAAATTTAATCTGGATTCAAAACGCTTCACAAAATGAATACAAACTAAACTTAAATTTAACTAAAAATTCCAGGAAAGGCTAGTATTCTTTAAAATACAGTTATGTTTAACATTCTCTTTTAGAGCCAGAGATAACTTGAGGGTCATTCTTCTTTATTGGAAAACATTATTAGTTTACACAGTTTAGGGTAATTTTTCCCAGGAAAGCTAAATAAATAAATAAAGGATAAATAAATACAAGTATAAGCCTGATCAACTGTACGTTTCCTCGTGCTAAAAAATACTTTTAAATACCTGAAGAAATTAAAACACATTTCTGTTCTTCAAAGATAAAATCAATACGGAAAGAAAAGTAAAGCATATACGTGTGTGGGTGTGTGTGTACCTGTGGAGAGAGAAAGCAAGTGTGGAGAAAGGTTAACACTTAGTGACCCTTGAGGGTGAAAGTGTTGCTTGTATAATTTCACTGCATAATTTTTTGTCAATTTTCCTGTAGACTTGGAAGTTTTATAAATAAAAGCTGGAGGGAGATTAAAGTCAACAGTTCTAATTTAGTATTCAGCCTCCATATGCTCTCATGACTTGCCCCAATTTAACATCTAGCTCACTATTTTCTTACTTCAAGACTATATATCCCTCATGACATTTGGTCCTGTAGGTGCAATCCAGGTAAAATTAATTTAAGTCCACCTAGTGTCGGGATATGTTTCAAAATAAATAAGCTTGGAAAGCCTGAATCAAATCTAACAAAGATTTCATTATTTCTTTAAAGAAGTTTCGAACGAGTTGACCAGTTTCTTTTGATATTTAAGACAACACAGTACCCAAGAATATTATCACTGCCCAGTTCTTCACTTTGCTCAAGCGGACCCTCCCAAATCTTTGCTCCGCCCACGACTCAGACCTACTGCGTGTATTTCTAAATTACTAGTCATCATCTTGCAATGCAATGTTAGGCGTAGTCCTCCCAGCCGTTAATCTAATCAGAGTAGGCTTCCTAAACACAAACACGCGCTCGCTTACTTTTCGGTCCACCAAAAAAAAAACCCTAAAAAAGCTGACAAGCTACGTTAACCCATCATTTTCCTCATGTCTTACTTCCTCGTTTTTAAAAGAAACCCAACAGACACCATATACATTAGTAGATGGCTTTGATGCAACTGTAAGACAATTCTAGAAAGACAACTGGATTTGAAGTGAGAGCGAATCGCTGAGCTGGCAAGGACACAGGGTTTGTATCTTCCTCTGAAATCCCGGGGGCATCAGGATCAGATGCCGACCGCGGCGACTGTGGACCACCGCGGACAGTCGGGTGGGGGACAGTGCGGGAAGAGGGCGGCGAAAGGTGACACGAACGACCTGGGACCCGGGGGCGCGCGGCTCCGCAGAGCCCCGCGCCGCGCGCCCCCCGCCCCTCCCCTCAGCTCCCCGCACAGCCTCCTCCGCCCCTCCCCACCCGGCTCCCTCAAGTCTCCACGAACGGAAATGGGAGTCACAGCGCCGGGGACCAGCGGAAACAAAACACAGAGGCGGCCGCGGGGGGGCCGCGGTGGGGGAGAAGGCCCCGGAACGAAGCCGGCCCGCGCGGGCCCGCGCTCCCCTCCTCCCCCGCGGCCGCACTCACCCGCTCCGGATTCGGCCCCGTCGCCCCCGCCCGCGCTCCAGAGCCGGCTGAGAACGACAGCGGCGCGGGCTCCACGTGCAGCGCCTCTCCCGGTAAGACCCGCAGCTCCCGCGACTCGAAGTGGGAGGCCGCTGGGCCCTTCCCGCGAAAACGGCGCTGAGAAACTCCAACCCCCCCTCCCGCCTCCCAGGCACCCCCGGGTCCGGGACTACAACTCCCAGCAGGTTGCGCGAAACGAAGCCCGAGGCAACGGAGGCTCGCGAGGCACAAGGGAGCACAACGCCTCAATCCGCTTTGTTTCACACTCTTGTCACTTTGTCTGCACAAAGCGTGCACTTCACCACCCCAAGAAGTAGGACGCTGATTCCGGGAGGGCTGTGGGAGAGTAACTGAACTAGGGGAAAGGCCAGTCCGAGTGCGCATGCGTACACAACAAGGTTTCCGAGAGGGAAAAACAGCGGGTCAAGATGGGCAAAGGAAAGATGGCGGAGGCGTCGCCAGGGGACCCGGAAGCACTTACCCTCCACTTCCTCCTCCTGTTTGGTTTCTGTCTCACCTACAGCCGTCCGGTCGCAGACTGTCTCCGAGACGCTTCCTGTCCGGTGAGTGTCGACCGACTGAAACGGCGGCCCATAATGCATTGCGATGGCGGGTGGGGGCGGAGCCAGGGCCGGAAGTAGAACGGCGGCGGCGGCTCTGGCAGCTCGGGACTTCGTGCAAGGTGACTGGGAGGGTAGCTGGACTAACTTGGCCTCTTGGGACTCGGATTCTGGGTTTGTTCTCGGGGTCTGGGATGTCCATTAACTCTGTCCTTCAGGAAGGGAGGGCAGCCTTTTGTCCGGGGCACTTTCGCGGCCTGGCCCCTGGTCATTGCTGACCGCGGCGTTTTTAGGCCTTGAAGTTTTGCGGCGGACTCAGTAGACAGCCGTGGTAATGCCGCTCTGAGGGCAAACGAGGTGGCGCGGGAGGCGGCGAGGCCGGCGTTTCTTGGACCCGCGCGGCCGGGCTAGGGCAGCCCAAGGTCATGCCCACGGGGCAGGTGTGCAGCCAGGCCTGCCAAACAGGGGCTCGCGGGAGATTGTTCTGAACTTAAGGCAGAAAGAGGGGAAAGGGTAATAGTAATCTTAAAAGTTTGCATCCCAGCCAATCTCACTTGCCCTGCACAATCACACCCCTCGGAAGCCCTAACGAACGGGACCCTAGCTGGGGTAGAGTGGCTGACTGCTTGAATTGGGAGAGAGGCCAGATTGCGCATGCGAACACAACACGGCTTCCAAAACGGAAAAAGAGCGGGGCCATAGTTAGGTGCATTTTGGATTGACTTCAGGATTATGTGTAGAAGAGGCAGCGAAAGGACTAACCTTTGGTCAGTCATCACCGTAAGCAGGATGCATACTCTCACTCACCACCAGGCCTCTGCGCATGCCGTGCCGTTTTGTTGCTTTCCCCTGTTTTTCTGTATCAAATTTCTTGTCATAGGCTGGCGCGGCCTCCCAGAGTAATGGAATAGGGAACTTAATCACGGTTGGTATTTTATATCTAATGGTGTAATAACAAGTGTCTTACTGATTAGATATTTAATCAGTGGGGGAAATAATGGAAGGGAATAAAGGAAAAGGAACAAGTTTTGATAGGTTATGCATTCATTTTTTTAGGTAAGTTAAATTTTAGGTCCCTGTAAAGACTTATGAAAGGATGAGAGATGTTGAAGGTATAGGTTTGAAGTTCAGAAAAAGACCAAAAGTCGAGGTGTGATTTGGGAATCATCTAATACTTAGAAAACAAGAAGATGGATTGTACTCATGTTGCAGTAGGAATAACATGGTCTTTGCCATCATCTAGACTTAGAGTAAATTAACTGTGGAAATATGGGTAGTTAATAACCTTTCTTAAACTTTGCTTTATTATCTGTAAAGGAGGGATAACACCTTCCTGTGTTTCTTAACAATATTGCCATAAGGGTACAGGAGAGAATATGTATGGAAGTACTTTACAGAATACCTAGAGCTGAGCAAATGTTAGGTGATCTTATTGCTGAGTGTTAAATGTGTCTTTAAGTTGCCAAAAGGGAAAATATACATTGAGTTGAACAATTTCAAAAATATATTTGTGTCCAGTCGGATTTCTATTGTGTGAACTGGGAACAAGTACTAACCAAGCCTCAGTTTCTGTATATGTAAAATGGGAATGATTAAGTAGCATCTTAAGGTCTTTAGTTTTTTGCTTGGAGTCTTTCTCAAGTATTTTTCTCTGATGGGGTGTAAGAGTGATGTATGATGAGTTCTTTAATTTCTTCAGATACTTTGCTTTCATTCTGGCAGGGGAAGGATATTTTGTTGATTGTAGGATTTCTTTTGGTGGTTTTTATGTGCCATTTCAGGGCTTCTCAACCTTGGCCCTGTTGACATTTTCGATCAGATAGTTCTTTGTTGTAGGTAGGCTGTTACTATTACTGTAACTGTTACAGGATGTTTTGCAGCATCTCAGTTTTTACCCCCTAGAGGCCAGTAATACTCACCCATATCCCAGACGTCTTCAGACATTGCCAGATATCTTCTAAGGTTAATGAAGACACACAAAATATGAACTCTAATTTTTATTATTAAGTTCAGCAGATATAAATTAATGTGTCACATTGCTGTAAAAGTTTCTAAATGCTCATTCCCATTTTGCTATTCCTATAAACCAGTAACAGTACGACCTTTGGTCCACAGACCGCATCTTGAGCAGTAGTATTGTAATTTAATAGCAGCCCTATGTTAGTATGACAGTGGTTATCATTTTATTGCTTTTAGGTAATTGGGGGAAGCCAGGAGAATCATGTTAGCATGTCAGGTTTTCACTTTAAGGTTCAGAAATTTTACCAGGCTATATTGAGGTGTGAATCTTTATCATCATTCCAACATAGGATTTATTTCTTTATGTCTTTATTTCTTTATTTAATGGGCTTTATTTTTTAAAGCAGTTTTAAGTTTAAGAGACATTAAGTGGAGAGTACAGAGTTTCCATATTTTTTTTTAATTAAAAAATTTTTTTTCCCTACATAGGGTTTAGTAATCCCTTTCAGTTTAATAAACTCAGTCTTTCTTAATCTGGGGAAATTTCTTCTAATTATTTATGGTCTCCTTATTCCTTTTTTGGAATTCCTTTCTACATATAATTGTGGTTTTTGCATTTGATCTTTCAAGACAGTAAATGAGATCTCAACTGAGATTGTCTAATTTATCTACTGAATTTTTTTAGTTAGAAAATCACGTATTTTAGCTTCGGTAAGTCTAAGGACTTGGAAGTCTTTAAGTCCTTATTTTAAAAATTCAGACTTTCTTCACAAATTCTATTTCACTGATTAGGTTGTACTGCTTGATTTTCCCTCTGTTATTGGTGAGCTCCTTTGGACTAGTTGCTGGTTCTGTGGGACTTGGATTTGATTGTTACAGTATTCTTGAATGCCTGGAATCCTACAATTGTAACAGGCAGAGCTGTTTCCCTTTCTGTGGGCCTATGAAGTAGAAAATGAGGTTGAGGCAACTATCTCCAGTCTCCCTGCCCAGCCCCATTTTGCCTTTTGAGGGAGTTAGAGAAACCTGGTTCTTTAATTTGGTTAATCAGTATTGTTCTTTTTCTGCTGAGGGTAGACAGTTTTCTGACATCTTAACTCGACTGTTTCCTCTGTTTCAAGACTAAAGTCATGGAGAAGAAACACTCCGACCCAGGTTTCAAGCTTTCTTTCTGCATCTAATTCTAGTGGAGCTGCACACAGGCCTGAGTGCTTCATAACTGCTGCTTGGGTCCCTGGGCCTTTTGGTTAAGAAGCAAAAAACTTGCACTGGGGAGTAGAGAGGGGAAGGGAGCTATGGTGGGGTGACTGTTCTGGGTATTCACTGGGTTGTGGTCTGACTTAAGTTCTGTAGCAGTCAGTAGAATGAAATGCCCATTATAGCATATTTAGAGGTGTCTTACAGTTATATGTATTTCAGAGTTTCTTAAGTTTCTGGTGCTTGTTTCCAGTAACAGAATCACCATGATCCTTCAGAGGCTCTTCAGGCTCTCTTCTGTCCTTCAGGCCGCAGTCTCGGTCTCTTTGAGGAGGAACATTGGTGTTACAGCAGTGGCATTTAATAAGGAACTTGATCCTGTTCAGAAGCTCTTCGTGGACAAGATTAGAGAATATAGAAATAAGCGACAGTAAGTGGTTAGATAATCAACCATGATGTAAACATGAGTATTCAAAGTATGTAAGTTTTGAGATGGTAATAAAAAATTACTTGGTGTTTGCAAGTGTCTAATACCTTCATTGAGCTGATTCCTGATAAAGATTTGGTAGGTGCGCTAAGAGAAGATGAGGGTCTTTTTGAGTTTCAAAATTTATATAAAATCGTTTATTATAAACTAGAATCAATTTATACAAGTACATGGTCTCTTGGAAATCATTTGGGAACTATATATGAGAAAACTAAGCCCCTGAGACATTGATTAGACTAAGGTCATAAAATTAATTGTGGGTAAAGCAAATATTCTAAAGCAAATATTCTAACTCAGTTTAGTGTCTTTTCTGTGACATCATGATTTTGGGGAAACTTATAAACACAGTATTTTTCCTTTAATGTTATTTCCATAGTTATATATTTCTGGGAATAGCAGAAGACTAAAATGGCATAAAGCAAGTCCAGGAAAAACATGATTATAGAACCACACAGTTTTGGAGATGAATAATAACCTTAGGCATCATCGGTTCAACCCCCAAGTCTTTGGAAAGTGATAATAGATCAATTCAGAGTTTCATTTGCTTTTATTTAGTTGTCTACCACGTGCAAAGCACTGGAATATTAACAGTGGTGGGCCACGAAGGAAGATGCCACGTTGTGTTTCCACAGTATTCTTAAAGTCTGATGGGGTAGAAAGTTTGTAAGCAAGTAAATACAGAGTAAGGTAAAATAAATTAGAAGCTAGGCTGGTGACACATTCAATGTTTGGGAGTTCATAGGAAGGAATGTTCCTTTCTAGCTGGTGCCTTTTGGAAGGCAGCTTAGAAGAGTGAATGTTTCTAGAAGCTTGTGGATACCAGAGCTGGGTGACAGTCATTAAAGTATCTGGTTGAAGGCTCAGTTGGAACTGTGCTGTATATCTCAGTAGCTATTATCCACACGTGGCTATTCAAATTCTAATTCAGTATAAATAAAAATTCAGTTTCGTGGCCTCCTAAGCCACGTTTCTAGTGCTCACTGGCTTTCTGGCTAGCGGCTGCTGTATTAGACAGCACAAATGCAGAGCATTTCTGTTATCGTGGAAAGTTCTAGTGCACATACTGACGTAGAAGAAAATTGGATCCATGACAAGAAACATCATTAACAAGTTCTTAAATTAGAGCTGGCTGGGTATTTTTTTGTGAAAATTTTGTATGAATAAATAGGACCCTATACTTTTATCATAGATATGTGTGAAAATACTTACCTTTGATGGAGTTTGCACTTGTAAATTTTTTATTTACTACATTGTTCATTGATAAATGGGCAGTAACATTATGACAAACAGAAGAATTTGTGCAAATAATTAGATTAATTGGCCCCACGGCTGGTCTGTGATGCTGTATTGATCTTCCCAAAGTACAACTCTAATTTTGCCATTTTATTGCTTAGCAAACAAAATACAAACTCCCAGGCTTAGCATTTCTGGCCTTCCGTGGTCTCGGTCCTGCTGGCTTTTCCGTCCAGACTGCCTAGTATTCTCCACATACCGCCAGTGCTTTATCACATCCTCATCCTTGGTTTTTCAGTCTTCGATCATCTCAAATTAAATCTGACTCAAATGCCTGCTTTGCCACCAATGCCACCTTTTTAAAATGAAGTTTTCCTGATTAGCTTAGCGCAAGTACTCCCTCAACTCGAGTAGCTTTTTGTTAAAACGTGTTTTTGAAGCTTTCACCTAACTCCCTTACAGCGTAAATGTTTATAAATGTTATTTTTTTCCTTCTAAGTGGCAAAACCTCTGAGTACATGGAATAATTTGCTTCTTTATTAGGCCCCCATTATAGAGACTTAGAGGTATTAAGATCTCTTGAAATCCGTTCTGTGGTGGTTGATTTAAGTCACAGTGGAAGTGGGTAACTGAGAGCCCCCTGTGTGCCAGGCACTGAGCTGAGTGGCACATGTGCATGATGAATCTCTCATTCTCTCAACACCACTGTCAGGTGAGACTCGCAGTTGTAGGTGTAGGAACTAAAGTTTGGAGTGTGTCATGCCTTGCTGTAGTTCACGCAGTTTACTAAATTGTAGAGCTGACGTCGAGATGGAGCTGTCATTCACCCCAGAGCCTGCAGACTTAGCCTTTACACCTTACTGCACCTTAGGCCCTGAGAGAGTAATAAGTATCCTTGATACTAACAAACCTTAAATGTTACAGGTTTGTTTAAAGCTGCCTCATTTATGTGAGACCTCATCATATTTAAAATATTTCGAATTGAAATTCAAGTGGAAATACTTGAAAAGTCTGTTTTTCTCTACATTTAGATCTATGAAACCTGATTATGAAAAGTAATTTTGGTTTTGTAAACTAATGCTTAAAATAAGCTTTTACTGGATCATTTCTACAACAGGACATCTGCAGGACCTGTTGATACTGGCGCAGAATATCAGCAAGAACTGGACAGGGAGCTTTTTAAGCTTAAGCAAATGTATGGCAAAGCAGACATGAATACGTTCCCCAACTTCACATTTGAAGGTAAGTCTTTTTAGTCACAGATTCATTCTTGTGGGAGGTGATTTTAAGTGGAGAATATTTTTACTTACTTGGGTTGTTCAAAGGATTAAATGACGATTATATGTAAATTTATAAGGCAGTGACTTGTGCATGGGAAGCTCTGGGATAAATGTTCGCTTTTGGAATAGGAGATCACATAACATAGAGGTTAATTGGTGGGAATCTAAAATCAAACTCCTTGATTTTGAATTCTGACATTATCAGTCATGAGCTGTGTGATTTTGAATAGTTGCCTGGTACCTGTTTCTCATCTGACAATTGGAGAGAATTATACTATCTTCCTCATATGGTAGTTGTAGTTAAATGACATAATATATGTAAAGTTAATTAATAGAGAGCCTGAATAAATATTAAGCAGTTGTTACATTTCCATGTGGATTTTTTTTAATCAGAAGATTGATGAATTAAATAGTGAATCTTTCTAGAAAATGCATTTTATTGCAGCGTAGCTAAGCTTGAACATTTTTTTTCCTTCTTCTTAGAGCCCAAATTTGAAGCTGTTGAAAAACCACAGTCCTGAAGAGAGAATGTAAAATTTTTCTGGTAATTTGTCTTAGATTAATTATACAGCTGATCAGAAGTATCAGAATAAACATACATTTCACAATTATCAAATGTTCTTTTAATTCTGATTCCAAGTAAATTATTTGGTGATGTTGGATGTATGCTTGAGTGTATTGAATTCTGGGTTTTTAGATCCTCCCATTTGTTATAACAAAGCAGGTGGAGACCTTGGAGTAATTGGTTACAACTTGCCGATAACTTGCCAGACTCTTCTCAGTGTGCCGGGTATCCTTTCTGTTGTGGAGACTGATTGCCTGAGGGGAGCCACCCTGACTTTAGGAATGTTCGCTGGGGAGGGCTGATATTTCAGGAAGCTCTGGTGTGACTGTGAATGTGTACAGGAACGTCCGTTGTGTTTTAATTTCCACCTCCTTGTATGTTAAATGCTGTTATTTTCCCAGTAACCCAGATCCCTCCTCTTCCTTTGCAGCGTTTGGTCATAGAGTCTGTTTGAGTGCCGTGTGGATAGTGGGAAGCTGGGGGCAGGGGAGAAAAGGGTTCTACAAGGAACTTCCTTTAAAAGATTAAGCTGAAAGGTGGTGTTTCGCCCAAGTGATGGAAGATCCAGCAGATAATGTGCCAGGTAAGTGGCGTACCAGGCACATCAAAATTTAGGTGGCTCTCTCGGAAATTATTTTTAATAATTTTTTTTAAAGGGGGAAAACAGCTGTGCCTTTTTGTATCTGACAGTCTCTGACTTGGGTCAGTAAATATGGGTCTTTAATAAAGCTTTAGAGATTTTCTTTAAAACTGTCAAGTCTGAAAAGCAGCCTTCCTTGTGAGGTTAGCTCACTTCAGAAGAGGGGAGGTGGGGTAGCTCAGTGGCAGAGCATATGCTTAGCATGCATGAGGTCCTGGGTTCAATCCCCAGTACCTCCATTTAAAAAAAAAAGAGTATATTTCAGTCTGGTGTGCCATATTAGCTGAAGTCAAACCTGGTGAGGAATACCTTTCTCAAAAGATCCACAAATATTTCCTAATAATGTGAGTGTGGTTAAACAGTAAGATGTGAAGCAGTGGAGTTGGGGACGGTAAAGTAGTAGGAGGAAACCACCCAGTTTTCTTCAAATGACACTAAGCAGTGAGGGTCAGCGGAACTACTTTTACTTAAGTCCCTGTAGGCGATGACATGGAATTCCGTGTTGGGTTCCGGCACCATGAAAGGTACCTGAGGAGGTCTAGCTCAGGTCCTTTCTCTGACCTGCCCTGAAATGGCTCTTCTCCACCTCGCTGTGGCCGGCCAGCAGCCTGGGGTCAGCAGTGCCCCTGCCAGTCGAGGTAGAGAAGGGACCGACCCTTTCCACGCATGCAGCCCTCTCCTACTGAAGAGTTTGGTTGAATTTTACCTTTTATCATCTCATATGTATTTCTTCACATCTTTTTTTTTAATCTGTCTCAAAACTGTTTGAAGTTTGCTTGAACATCACAGTCTCTTCTTTATGTCAGCAGAAGGACTCGATTCGTGGCTGACTGCGAGAATACTGTGTTAAGCACCCTCCTCTTGTGCACTGCATCATAGGGTTATGTGTCTATAGTTGATTTGGGCCCAAGAAATGCTCTGTTTTTTCCAACGGAATGCTATAGTGGTGCTTCAAGTCATGCATGTTAACCAAGGCCTCATCTTCAGAGCGCCTTCCTCTTTCTGGTGAGGTTGCCCCAAATATGCAACCTCTAGCCTTTCTGTCACTTCAGCCTGTCAGTGTGCTGCTCATCCTGCACTTACCATTTGGGGCCACCTTATGTGTTACTACAAGTAACCTCAACCTTCTAGGCTTTAAGCTGTTTAAATGGCATTTTTCTCCCTTGCCTGGTGGTGTGGGCTGAATTGTGTTCCTTTAAAATTCAGACGTTGAAGCCCCAAGTCTCAGAACTTAACACTGTGATTGTATTTGAGGGTAGGACCTTTAAAGGGGATTGAGTTAAAATGAGGTTGTTAGGGTGAGCTTGAATCCAGTCTGACTGGAGTTCTAAGAAGACTGTACTTACAAGAAGAGTGAATTTGAGTTGGGGAAAGGTACAGAGAACTGAAAGTGGACAGGTCCCTGCCTGTTGCCTATCCAGTGCTACCTTTAATAATGGTAATAAAGAGGACTTCTGTTCTAGGCAATTTTTACTTATTTAAATCCATTCAATGTAGGATTCTTTTTTGTTTTTGACTATTACTGTTTCTCTGATTGTCGGTGCCCTTGGTGGAGCAGGCCTGTATAAGTACTGGCTCTCTTTGGTTGGGTTAATGTGTGAGTTCTTGGAGGGCTCTTTGGGCTAGAAAGTCTCCATATTATACAGATTACCTTAAATGGGAGGTAGAGTCCAGTCCACCTCTTCCAGACTCCCCTTAGCTCCCACCCCAGTGGTACAGGCTGCAGTCTCTGTTTCAGATGTTTGCTCCCAGACGTGACAAGAAAGCTCAAGGTCAACTACTTTCAAAGATGCCTACATCTTTGCCCTGAGACATTGTGGGAAGATAGGCGCCTCACCATTTCCCCTGCTCTCTCCCTGGATATCTTTTTCCAACTCTCCTTCACTGCTCAAATAGCTAGTTGCTTCTTGGCAGGTGCCTTCAATTTTTGCTGGTGATTCTCTTTAAAATTCTCATTACTAGCCTTGGGGATGAGTTGGGGAATAGAACTCACAACTTGACAAACTAACACAATTTGGACACTTTGTTCTCTGTGTCTGTCCATTCCTCGCCCCCCAGCCCCAGTTCAGCCCTGTACATAATGAAGGTATCAATATATAAAAGTTCATGGACTTTGTGTGGTGGGATGAAGGGGAGAGGACCAGGGTAATAATTTCAGGGTAGCACCACTGTCTCTTCCTAAACATCAAAGCAGGCATTTATACCCAGATCACTTACGGGTTTCTTTAGAAAGTGAGGTATTTATCTTCAGCCTTCCAGCAATAGAAGAAGTCCCAATCAACAATGTGTTTCATGAATATATCATATCTTTATGTATAAAACTTTTTTCATTCTCTTTGCTATATGTTATCCTAAAATTGAGAAAAATAAATTTTTTGACCTACAGCAACTTCAGTATAATTCATGGTAGTTAAATATTTGGAAGGAACAGAAACTTGAAAAGTTAAATGACGGGGCAACTTTAGGAATCCAACTACAGATCTTAAGAAAAATCTCAATTTTTATGCCATCTTTAAGAAGCACATTCAGTGTTGAAAACATTGTAAAATGGAACTTTAAAACCATCTGCCTGTGATCTTAGAGTATTTTAACAAATCCTTGGTTGACACAACTATTCATTTGAGAGAATATTCTTAGTAGAAAGTATAAGGACATTATACACTAGTATGTCTTAATTAGTACATTTTTTTTTCAAACTTGGTTAATAAAAATATGACATACTAAAAAGTAATACATAAGATTAAATAGAAGGTGAAACCAAACAGGACCCTGTAGGGCACTCCCTGGCACAAAAACCCTTTCACTTCCCCTGTTTCTTGTTTGTAGGAGAAAAAAACGGCTTTAGTCTCCCTCCTAGGCCTTCCCCGAGTTCCAAAGAGCAGGCTCAACAGTTGGTAGGAGAGCAGAGTCCCAGGACTCCTGGCCCCTCCTGAGGGACACAGGGAACAGGCTGATGCGGGTCTGAATTGTTCTGCAGAAGCTAAGCCCCCACCTCGGTGGAGGACGGAGGCTACCTGCTGACCACAAGCACACAGACCTCAGACTGGTTGGAACCAGAAGGTTGTGAGATTCCAGAGACATCACCCTGTTACCTCACCACAACCGGTCATAAGAGTCACACATCCTGAAGCCCTCACCCCAAATTTTTCCTTTAAAAAACTGAAAATCCTCAGGGAGTTTGGGCCTTTTGAGCACAAGCCATCTCTCTGCATGGCCTTTGCAGTAAACCTTTCTCTGCTCCAAACTTTCATATTTTGCTCTGACCTCACTGTGCTTGGGGCACACGAACTTAGGATCAACAATAAAAGTACAAGTATATAAAATTTTACAGTTTATCTTAAATTTCCTGACCAATTACTACTACCCAAAATGTCCCAAGCTCATAATATAATAAGAAACAAGATAGAAAGTTGTATTTTAAAACTTTAGAGTGGAGAAATATTTTAAGATCTTTTTAAGAACTATGTGGAAATTGATGCCTAATAACTAAAAGGAGTAAGATAAGAGGAAAATAATTTCTCTTCAGCCTTAATTCATGGAACAATAATTTGTGTAACTTTGCATAATAAATGAACTAGATTATAACACTGCAGAATGTAACATTTTATTAATATTCTAAATCTGGAAAAACTATCAATAAATACTCTTTAAATGACCCTTTCACAAGTGCTATTTTGATCTTTAAAAATTCAGCATTTTTTAGACACTGACTACACATTAGATACAGTTAAATACTTCGGGGCTTCTAAAGATGTACATAAAAACATGATTCTTTTCTCAAAGTACTTCTAGATAGGTAGTGATGCTGGAGATGTATATACATAACTGTATTGTGAAATAAAACCAAAAGTGCCATGAGAAAACCAATCAAGTGCTATGGAAATTCAAAGAAAGAAACTTCTTTTAGTGGGGAGCACCAGGGAAGGCTTCATAGAGAAGATGGAATTCCAGCTGAGCCATGAAGAGGAACTAGAATTTACATATCCTGTGATTAGGAGTCTGTGTTCCAGGTAGAGGAGGAGGTAAAAAGGGTTGTTGAGATGGAGTGAACTTAGTTCAGTTTGATGGGTGCATAAGGCAACTAAGAGTAGCGGAACATGTAGATGTGACAATATGACCAGATCCGTATGTGTGGGAGTCGGGGGAGGCCCTGAATTTCAGACTAAAATGTTTAGACCTCTGTGAGGGGTTATGTAAAAGAAAAGAGTGAAAGATTTTTAGCAAGGGGATGGGAGAGAAAGAGAAGGGAGTTGATGATGATCAAGAGAGTAACCCCGCAGTAACTGTTGGACTGATGGCATGGGAGAGGGAGAGGCTGAGGGGGAAAGGAGCCTTTAGAACAGGAGAGATTAAAATTGCTAGTAAGAATGATTGGTTTTGGTCTTTTTGGATATATATCCAGGAGTGGAATTGCTGGGTCATCTGGTAGTTGTATTTTTGGTTTTTTGAGAAACCTCCATGCTGTTTTCCACAGTGGCTGCACCAATTTACATCCCTGCCAACAGTACAAGGGTTCCCTTTTCTCTACATCCTCACCAGTGCTTGTTATTTGTAGACTTTTTCATGATAGCCACTTTGACAGGGGTGAGGTGATATATCACTGTGGTTTTGATTTGTATTTCCCTGATAATTAGCAATGTTGAACATCTTTTCATGTGCCTATTGGCCATCTTCATTTCTTCTTTGGAAAAATGTATATTCAGTTCTGCCCATTTTTTAATTTGGGTTGTTTGGTTTTTTGCTGTTGAGTTGTTTGAGCTGTTTTTATGTATTAGATATTAATCCCTTATCAGTCATTTGATTTGCAAATATTTTCTCACATTCAGTAGGGTGTCTTTTTGGTTTTTTGATGGTTTCCTTTTTGTGCAAAATCTTTTAAGTTTAATTAGGTTCCATTCATTTGTTTTTCCTTTTATTCAGAAAGATAGATGTGCCCCAGTGTTCACAACAGCATAATTTATAGTTACCAAGACATGGAAGCCACCTAAGTGTCTACCAACAGATGACTGGATAAAGGTATGTGTGTGTGTGTGTTTGTATACACACACATACGTGCACGCACTCACACAGTGGAATACTACTCAGCCATAAAAATGAAATTTTGCCATTTGTAGCAACATGGATGGACTTGGCATTCTGCTAAGTGAAATAAGACTGAGAAAGACAAATACTATTTGATATATGTAGAATTTAAAAAAACACAACAGACTATGAATATAACAAAAAAGCAGACTCACAGATACAGAGAACAAACTAGTGGTTATCAGTTGTGGGTGGGGGACAATGCAGAGGTGGAGGAGTGGGAGGTACAAAGTAAGAAAGGCTCGAGGATGTTAGTACAACATGGGGAATATAGCTAATATTTTGTAATGACTGTAAATGGAAAGTAACCTTTAAAATTGTATAAAAATTTTAAAAAGTTTTAAAATATATATGTATTTTTAAAATTAAAAAAATATGGTATTACCAATATACTGCTTTTATAGAATTTGTGGATTTAAGTATGATAGGAATTATTTCTAAAACTCAAAGAAAAAAAAATTGCTGAGAGAGGGTACTTGAGGAAGGAAGTTCCTAGAAGACAGGTGAGATAAAAGTAGTGACAGTCATCAAATGTGTCATGAATAAACGGGAGGTTAAAAATGGAGTTTAGAGATAGGGAGGGTGTAGTGGTAGTGATAGAATTTAAATGTATTCATCGTGGTTAGCTTCAATCTTGACAAAAATAAGATGAAAGATTTGGGCATCTGTGGTGAAGGGATGAAATGGCCCACCGTGGCATTTAGACTGGGCGAGGGAAAAGGGAAGACAGAGAACATGACAGGCTGTGAGATTAGGGAGGGGTGGACGGGCCAGAGATTACTGAGGTTGAAGGGGAGGTGTTCTAGGAGCTTCTCATCTCAAGCCGCTAACGTGCTAGCCCTGTAGCCACGGACGGTAAGAGGGAGTGTTTCCTGGGTTTTACTGAACAATAGGTGGATGCCTTCCCCTGCACCAGTCAGTGGGGTGAAAAGTGGAACAAATTCAGCTATTTTTACTAACGTAGCCTGCAATCAAACAAAACCACCTGTGAGATGAAGGAAGTTCTTCGCAAAGCTGTATGGAAAAACAATCAGTTGTTCCAGATTTAGTTAGGTTAAACCTCCAACTGAAAATAAATTAAGTCTAGTTACGACAGCAACGATAATAATTAAAACAAAACAAAACAAAACAAAACCTGCTATTAAAGATTCGGGAGCCCTCACCCTTACACAACACAACTTCACTGCACAAAAACAAAATAAAAATGCTCTTAAGAGTTATAATGGGATTCTACCAGTTGTCAGTGTGCAAGCCCCTCAAATAAAAGCAAAGAGAAACACAAGTCCAGACCCAGGTGGATATACTTTTAATAATTGGAAAATGAGTGCTCAACACTATATCCTACATGTGGGAGAAAGCATTCTTTGCACAGTGATTTTTTTAGCTGTTTACAATATTCTAAGGTAACGTATGTGTGTTTGACATAAGAGACTAGACGTTGACACTGCATACAGTGAATCCTCTAGCTTATATGGCTTTTCTTCTGTTAGGAAAGCTAAGGCACCGCTTATTTTTTCCCCCACAATAGGGATCTGCATCATTTACGCTGAAGAAGTTGATCTTGTGTGCAGGTAGGGATGCCTGAAGAGGCATCTTGGAGCCTCACGTATCCCCTTGGTACTCGGCGATGCCAGAGGACGGCATTCCCCAAGCCAAAGCAAATCAAAGCATGGACAACATTTAGCTTAATTTCTGACAAAAGGTGTTAGATGGGTGCTTTGTTTCATGCTCCACCATCAAGAGTTGGGAAACCACACGTGTGGGCCAGATCCTGGCTGTGCCTGCTGTTCTTGTAAATAACACAAACCCGACCATCTGCTTGTTGTCTGTGGCTGCTTTCATACCACAGTGACAGAGCTAAGGAGTCCAGGCAGCCGTAACAGGGACCGTAAGGCCTGTATGGCTTATAGTATCTACCGTCTGGCCCTTTACAGAAAATGCTGGAAGGGGTCTGCTGAAAAGCATTGAATGTCACGGGTAAGTGGGGCAGGGATGGAGGGTGGGGGCAGGCAATCTGACAACAGGCATCTTCCCAGTGACCTGCTGTCCTGGCATATGTTAGGCACCTGGTGAGGACTTAATCCAGTTGTTGTCCAGTGAATCCTGGGGATTTGCTTTGCCAATTGGGAAAAAAGCAGGGCTCCTTTCAAAGCAGCGTAACCGTGTTCAAAGTTGTCAAAGGTAGTGAGGGACCTTGTCTTCCAGATTTGCCTAGAATTGGAAATGCCCTAGCCATGCTTTGTTTTTAATATGAATTGAATAATCAGCATAAGTTATAGATGATCATTCCTAACTGAACACAGCCTAACTGCTCTCCCTAGTACGTGGGTCACTGGAGTTTTCACGTTGTAACACTAGCTGGAGGTCTTTGTGACATATCAGTTGAGAAGCCAGATGATCAGGCCCAGTTTTCACTTCATTTCTCCTGTGTCTTCTAAGTCTCAAGCAGGGCTCCAGGTTGGGGGAGCCACACCGAGCTGCTTCATCTCATTTTTCTTGTGCGACAGCCACTCCTCCCCTCTGTATCCCTGACTTGGCCGTAAGCAGGATCGGCAGACCACTAGCCAAAGAGCAAGGGACTCAGGCCAACACAGAATTCACTGCGTGATTTTGAGAGACAGAGAGATGTGAAGTCACCATCACACAGGGACAGGTACCTGCAGGGTCCTGTGTGTTGGCTCCAGTGGTGAGTTCTGACGTCAGGGTCACTGTTGCTCTTCAAGGGGGCCTTGGGGAAGGAAGCAATGACAGGAAGCTCTGGGGGTGAAATAAGACGCTTGGGTTTGTGTGTGACTCAAAACAGTGTTTAATGAAGAAATCATTGACACACACTGGTGAGTGAGCTCTGGTCATTAGATGTTCTTCTTCATGTTGCTTTCAGTTCTCAGAAAGTAAACCCAGAGTGCAAATCCTTGGGTGTAAGACCCAGTCCCGCCATCTCCCTTCTGTGGATATATTAGTGATAAAGGAGCAGCGGAGTCAGGATTATATTAGGGGAGAAAAGAGGATCCTGGTAGATATGAGACCAGAGGTTCCTTTTGGATCTGTCAGAATATTTTCTGAACCCTCTAAATCTCACACAGAGGGTCATGCAGTTTATATTTTCAGGCTTTGGGGATTAATTTCACAACCAACATGATACATTTTAGTAACTTCCTCTAGGAGTTAGGATATTTAACGTTTCACAAGTCCCGCAATATTACAAAGTATTTTGATTCTTTAAAACTTCGTCCAGACATAAGAAACCAGACTGTATTTTAGGTGCTGACAGAACTATTTGTGTAAAATAAAAATTTCAAGTGATTTAGCAGTCATAAAGATTATAATGAAATACCCATTTCATCTCCTCATGGATCTCTTTGCAAATGTAAGACAAAGCAGAGTTTTATAATCTTTAAATAACTTGGGCAACAGCTGTGGTTTTGGTGTATCTCAAAGGTGGGGTTCTTTTAAATTATAAAGGATTTTGTATGCTTGAAATCCTAGGAAAAGAAAGAAAAACTGAGTTTAAATATCATGCATTAGTTCATCTTTAAAGAAGTATATGTCTTATGAGTATAAAACTACATCCACTCTGTGACTTTCACAGGTACAAACCAGTGTACACATAATTAAATCGTTTTTATGGGGGATAAAATAACTAAATGCTAGAAGACGAATCTTTGAAACATTGCCTAAAGAGTAAAGAAGTAGGAGAGGGAATTAGAGCAGGAGAAATCTTGTTTGCTGGGGGTGATGCTGCTCACATCTAATGGATAGAGGTCAGGTGCTGCTAAGCATTCTATAATCGTCACAACAAAGAACTATATGAAATTATAAGAACTCATTATATAAGAATTGTAAGAAATTGTCATTTCTTATATAAATTTTACATGAGAACTATAAGAAAATGTCCTTAGTGCCAAGTTCGAGAAACCCTGCTCTTGGGTCGAACTAGCACTGGGACTAGCTCTCAGCTGATGACCAGGGCAACCGAGAGGAAGACAAGGAAAAAGAAAGAGGCTTTTGTTCTTCCAGCTCAGCCACAGAGTGTCTCTTCCTGTTTGATGGGATGAGGTTATTTTATTCCACACTCAAGGAGTATTTTCCACAAATTGTAGGAGCAAATGTGGAGTTACATACTGCTTAGCTGCTAATTAAAGAATAACATGCGTTCAGTACTGTAAACTATGAAATAAAGTGCCTTCCGTGATAGATTCTGGAGTCGACAATTTTAACAATTTTTGACAGAAAATCCTCTGTGGAGCAGTACATAGGTCTTACACGTTAGTGTCCATTAGAGTCACTTCAGTGTTTAAAATATTGACGTCCACACCCCACCCCAAGCTCTACTGAAAGGAAAGCTAAGAGATCCCTATTGTAGAGGACCACGGAATTCGGGGAGCCAGCGCCCCATTTCTCAAGAAAGGACTTAGCTTCTAAAAACATAAAAACTCTCTCCCCCAAGTGTATCCCTGAAACATAGTCCAGAAGGCTGAATATCCATCCAAAGAGCTACAAAATCTGAGCAACAATGGTACTTAACTGCTTCCCTGTAGAGCTTACAAATGCAAAAGTTCAGGATGGTCTGGATGTCTAAATTACGGTCCCTTACCCATCCGAATTAGATCATCCCTGCATCTTTTCAAGGATTTCTGAAATGCTCCTTTCAACAAAGGCACAGGGTATTCCACTTCCCTAAAACATCTAAGTGCTCTGAATAACCACAGAAGAGTCCTGGAACCACAGATGTGCTGGAAGCGATCTGCTTGGTCAGCCTGACAAGAAATCAAGGTACCTGGGTCCCAGCTCGGCCACTGTACTCCTGTGAGCACTTGTGTCTTAATCACCTCATCTATAAAGTGGAGCTGATAATGCCAGATCTAATGATACCAAGGAGGCTGACTAATAATAGAAAACACCATGAGAGATTATAATAGCGCGGTAAAGCGCCATTGTTCTACACGTGCTGGGCAGCTTTATCGTCCCTCCCAGACAGGGGCTGGAGGCTGACATTTATTTAGCTCCTTCTAAAGACCAGCGGTAACCACTAGTACAAAATATATTAAAAGTGAAAATTCATCACTTCCGTACAATTACTTTTTTCCTGCCCAATTCCCTAAACACATTCGTTCTATAAATATGCTCAACAAATACTCACATTTTCGCTCATTGTCGTGGCTTTAGATGCAGAACTGCTCTTCCTGTTTATGGAACAGAAAAGACAATATTTACTACATTATCATGGCCAATTCTGAAACACATACCCGCTTTTGGTTAACGCTACTTCCATCTATTTTCTCAACAGGAGGATGAACATTTGTCTTAGCCAGGTACAACCCCCCTCCCCGCCCAGCAAGCCTAACTGAATTTCTTCTATTTATAGACAATATTCACAGAGAAAACCATGCAACAAAATATCAGTATGTGTGAACCCCGTGTCTATTTATAGCCTAGGGCTTGATACTAACAACTTTTGTGGAGTATGCAAACCAGAAACTTTACTTTTAGCTCATCAACTCATTAACGTTTATCATTTTGAAATCGTTATCATTATAATCTCAAATTTCATTTTTATTTCTATGGAAAGAAAGTTTTACAGGGTGACTATGGTTCTAGCTATCTGTTAATGGGCTGAACTGTGCCCGCACCAAATAGTCATCTGTTCAAGTCCCAACCCACCCCCTCCTCCAGTACCTCAGAATGTGACCGAATTAGCAGACAGGGTCTTTAAAGAGATAATTAAATTAAAATGAAGTAATTAGGGTGGGCCTTAATCCAACATGACTGGTGTCCTTATGAGAAGAGGAGATACAAACAGGAGAGGGAAGGCCATGTGAAGACAGGGAGAAGGCCAACTTTAAAAGACACCCTCAGAAGTAACTGCTGCTATCTTGATCCTGGACTTCTAGTCTCCAGAACAGAACAAGGAGAAATAAATTTCTGTTGTTTAAACCACCAGTCTGTGGCACTTTTAAGGCAACCCTAACAAACTAATGCAACATCCAATTCATTATCCAACAGGTTTTGAGGGGCATGGATTTGACAAATGGGAGGTGTGTCTAGGCATACAGATTCTACCTCCAGATTATTGTCTGGGTTAGAGATACTCTGCTCAAGGGTCTCCAGTGACTTCCCACCTCACTCAGAACCAAAGCCGAACTCCTGACAACTGCCTGGAAGAGGCTCCATGTAACCTGGCCCCCCTACACTGCTTGTGCACATTTATCTCCGCTTTGCCTTGTCCTCACTCTGTTCCAACCACACGGCCCCCTTGGTGTTCCTGCCTCAAGACCTTTCTCAAAGTCCCCTCATCTGCGAGACCCTCCCTAACCACTCTATTTAAAAAAATTTTTTTTTTCTGGTAAAATGTGTCAATTTTATTAAAATCTATTCTATTTTAATCTGCACATTTGATTATAGCGGTCAGCTAACTATGTACAAAGATGATATAGTCCCTATGCTAATATACTCGGTTTGCTAATGCTGTGCTTAGAATTTTGCATTTATGCTAGTGACTAAGACTGAAACACATGTTCTCTTCTTACATAAGCCATATCTGTTTTTTTTCCTTTTAATTCTTATTTTTTATTCAAGTGCAGTCGATTCACAATGTTATTTTCACGTGTACGGCAACGATCCAGTTATAAAGATATATAAATATTTTTTCAGATTCTTTTCCATTATAGCTCATTACAAGAAATTGAACATAGTTCCCTGTGCTACACAGTAGGTCTCTTGTTTATCTGTTCTACATACAGTAATGTGTATCTATTAATCCCAAGCTCCTAATCCATCCCTACCCCCTCTGCCCGGCTGGTAACAACAGATTGTTTTCTATGTCCGTTAGTCTATTTCTGCCTAACTACCCTATTTAAAAGGACAGTCTCCACTCCTCCCAGTGCATTCTCTATTCTCTTACCTGCTTTTCTCCATAGTACTTATCACAATCTGACATCCTGTAGAGTTCACGTATGTGTTAGCTTTCTGCCTCTCGCTAGTAGATTGTAAGCTCCATGAGGCAGAGGGCTTTCTCTGGCCTATTTTATTCACTGCAGTGTTGTCAGTCCCTGGGACAGTGTTGGGCACATAATTGGTATTCAATTAAATGTAAAAATGACTGTTAGGGAAAATTTTATTTGAACATTTTAAATTTAGCAAAATACAGAAAAAAACATTTTTAAGTAGTACTACAGAAATGCCTACGAAGTCAAAGGAGCGACTGTATTTATTCTGTAGGTAATTAAACATAAATAACAAGTAGGCATGAAGTAGGATGTGTTTCCTGATGAATCTGAATCACTTCCCATAGAATTAAACCCATACAAATAACTCAACTTCTCACTTTTGACTTAAAATGGATGATTAACAAAAAAGTAGTTGATATGGGAGAAAGCATGCATTAAGAAAGTATACTTACTGGAAGGAAGTTTCTTCTGCAAAAGAATAAGTATATATCATTAATACAAGAATTTACATAGTATACAGATTCATAAAAAGTGAGTTTTGCCGTAATTTATTTTTCTCAATTTTGATTTTTACTTGCTGACATTTATACCTTCTAAATCAAGGGTTGGCAAACTTTTTCTGTAAGGGACCACAAAGCAAATGTTTTAGGCTTTGCAGGCAGAGGTAAAAATTGAGGATATTAAGTAGATACCTATATAACAAAGAGAAAACAAATTTCCCAAAGATTTTATCAATGGATTCAAAATACAATAATAGTAATCAAAGTCTTACAACACATGTCTGGTAATTCAAAGAATGGAGTTCTTTTGGGAGAGGGGATAACATTTCTCTTAATTGGGGTTCAAAGTTAGTGTTCTCTATTATCAAACAGATTGCAGTGTTCATCTGTAAACACCATTCTTAGCTCGTGAGCCATAGAAAATCAGCTGGCAGACGGTTTTCTGCTAGATGAAAATGGGAGTAACATTTTTAGCTAATGAACTACTAATTTTCACATCAAATCTTTAATTGATTGAGGATTTTAAGAAAAATTTACCAAGTCTTCAGTAAAAATACTCAGATATTCTTTGCAAGTAGAGACAAAGACACCAGTGTACTTTCACTGGTGACCAGCAGGGGGACCCGGCCAGATTACATTACTCGGGACTAGACCAGCGCACCATATAAAAAAACAGCTACTGTTAATTCACAGAGCAGTTATTTTTAATTATAGAGAAATACCCCTGAAGCCATGTTCATGGAAACGTTTTTATAATACTTAATGCCTACTTATAGATATTATTAGAAACCCCTCTTAAATTTAAGTTTTATTTTGGTATAAAATATTTCTTAAACCTAAATTCCAAAATTAATGTTCACTTATAAAACAGTGGGTCTAAAACTGGTCCATGCTATCAACTTATTATTTCATTAAAAAATTCTACTTTATTCACGATTCCTAATGGACCTGATGGAGTTCTGCACCTTTTAAGGTCTCAGGTAAATTTAAAGACGGGGAGTAAAGAAATGCATTAAGAGACTAAAACATTATTTTAAAATCTCACGCATTTACATCAAACCTGTTGTATCCCCAAATGGGAGTTACAAGACAGCTAAGCTTGAAGAATTAAAAACCTCAGAAGCAACTGTAATACAATTGGTTTCTAGTTTTTATTGAACAATTCTCTTCTAAATACATTTGTGCTAAATTTGACATTCAACACTCCACTGTTCTGCACTGATGAAACATTTCACAGATTTATTTCAATGAAATTTCTTATCATAAAACTAGAAATTAATTTACATCTTGAGATGTACAATTCGTAACTTAAACTAAAAGGATCTTAAATATGTGTACATATACTATAAATAACCAACCACGTTGAGCATCTCTCAGTATCGCTGTACCAGGGCGCCTCTCACGGATGCCGTGGTGTTTCCCGGAATGCTGAGATGAGACAGCGCTGCCTTTCCTCCCTGTCTGCCAAGGTGCTTCATGACTCACCTGTGTGTCATCTGGAACATTTTCTACCGCAGAAAAATCAGTGAAAAATACTCTCCAGAGTTTGTGAGAACTTCTTAGGGGAAACAATGTCTCATAAGAAAACTCTATATCCACAGGAAGCTGTCTAGCAAAGAGTGAAATTCACTTACTTGAAAAGTAGCCTTTCCTCTGAGCATAGCACACACCGAGGCCACAGACAGAAATCACTAAGGCCCCAACCACTACGGCTGCTATGATGCCACTTATGTTGAGATCATCTGGAATGCAGAATAAACCATGTGTGAATTCGTGTCACAGAGATGGACAGATGGAGTCATTAAACTGAAAAAGCTCTGAAAAGCTCCCTTTCGGAGCTATACCATAAATGTGGATAGTTTCATGCTTTTGAAGCCTGTTAAACTCACGCATTCCCAGGACGTGGTACAAAATTGATTAAAAATTTAACAATTTTTGCAAGAATCTTAAATTTTAAAAAGTTCTATGATCCAGAAGAAAAAAAAATGTACGGCATTCTCTTGCATTCATGTGGAGATGTAATCCTATACGATTAAATATCAGGTTGGAAGTGAGCTTTGAAGTTCAGTGAGTTCAAGAATTCTACTGCCTCACTCCCCTCAAATTTTTCTTAAAATTCCTCTACATCATCATCTGTGTCAATTTCCCAAATACGGAAAACTCATTCAGCCCCAAAGAAAGCCCGCGCCACTGCTGTTCTATAAAACTACATGTCAGAAACATCTTTCTTGAATTTATGTGGGGGTGTGCGTGTGTCCACACATGAACACATACACACCCACATACATATATGCTGTTAAACTGTTATCCCATTAAGTTAAAAATTACTTAAACTCCCCAAGGCTTTTTCCTGTTGCTACTAAGTCAGCTTTCCTCTAACCGACCATAACTGTACTTTTTTGGACCTAAGTTTGAAATCACTACCACATTATCAACTTGTGAGGTTTTTCCAGTTACTGATTCAGTTGCCCAAGAATGAGATGATTAACCTTCTGAGGTTAACATTTCTGCAGCTGGGAAATGCATCAGAAATACTCTCATTCAAGTCATTAATAAAATGATAAACATGACTTTGAGAAAGAACTATTTAACAGGCTATTAGACATCTCTCTTCATATAACAAAATTTACTAGCATACTCTGGGTGAGGGATCCAACTACGTGTGAATCCATCTAGACATTTAATTTGGGTCCCATTTTTCCATCTTGTCCATAAGGATTTCATATAAGCCACACTCTTCCATCATTTAAACACTTCTTATTTATTAATATGCAAATAGCCTACACTTTTTAAAGGAACAAAAGGGTTCTTTTTTAAAAAGCAAGTATTTATTAACATAAAATTAAATAAGTTGGAGAAAATATTAGATAGCATTTTCTCAATAGTAATTTTAGATATTTTAAAGCAGTGTACATTTGGGGAAAGATTTTTTAACAAATATTACTTAAGTGAGTCTGCTTATCATAAAACTTTCTGGTCTTAAATTTTTTCCAAATGCCAAATGCTACTAATTTTTTCAGCTACCTCTCAAATATTAACTGATTTTTTTTTTTAAAAAGGGATAAATCCTTTGAAAGTCTGAGTAATTTGACTAGAATAAAAGACATTAATTATTATTGCTTGGTATAAACTCAGTTCATATTTGCTTGGGTATTGGGAGGTTGAGATTCAGCTATTTATTCACTTGGATAAAAAAGTAACAGAGAGGGGGAAAAAATCCACAGTAGTCATAGTCTAAGGCAAAATGAAATTAATAACTGAATAAAACTCCTGAGAACCAAACTGTGTGCCTACTGTTTTCTTTGTAATAGTCAATGAATTTGACATCTATGCAGGTTTCAAGCTAAAGGCAAATTCTAACCAAAAAAGCTCTTACCCTGTCAGTACTAAGTCGTGGTATAAATGTTATTTTACTTTTTTCAATAGAAGATGGAAGATTTCTAAGCTAGAGGTAAACTGTGTTCATCCCATTTGCCCATTTACTTTGAGTTTTTGAGCAAGTCATACGCCCACCTTATGCCTCATAAAGAGAAAATTTAATAACAAATACGAAAATACTGTTCTTTCTTAAAAATCACGATAAAAGGAAGGTATCATTATTCTAATTGAAAGGAAAGGAACCAAATGCTAAAATGCTACGTGTGAGTAGAATCTTCTGGAGTTGTATAATGAAGCGGCTCGGGAACAATCAGCAAATCCATGATTTTATCTCTTCCTACATTTCAAAAAGGATTTAGTTAGAATGGTTAACAGATCTGGTTTTGGTTACAAGTTATTGGTGATAATTCAGAAAACTGGAAATGCGACCTCATGAATTATGTATTTCCAAAGATGTGAATTCCAAACCAAGGGTGTGAACACCTAGGATCAATGGATCAGCTTTAAACAAAGTAATTTTGACTCTGAAGCCAATTATACCAGAAAGGGTAGATATGTGGAAATCATGTTCAAATTAAAATGACACTATTAGTGAAACACAGGCTTCTAAATTTTGTCATGTATTTGTTTACTGCATGCTACGAAAATGTAACTAGTATGTCAAAACCATGACTTCACAAATAATATTTCTTAAGATGAGGCTAAATCAGGCATTGAAATTAAACACAATCATTTAAAGAAAAACTAAAAAGTAATATGAATTTTTCTATTAACTCCAAAGCAGCATTGAGAGATTTTTTTTCTGATAATTTAAGCAAATGCTTATGTTTGACTATAAATGTCAGCACTTGAATGAGTCTGGTTAATGGTAGGTATCCCTGAATTTTAAGAAGACCTGAAATTCAAACTTACTTGTGGAAATGAGAGTATACGATTGAATATCTTTTACTTTAGGAGATCCTGTAGTCTAACAGGATTATGTTTTCTTTAAAAAAATTATGCTGAGAATTTAACTGTGCACAGACAATACAAACTATGCCCACATATCAAAACGCATTGGGAAAAAACGAATTTCTGACTCCACCAAGCTGAGGACAGGCTCCTGAACTGAGGGGCGCCCTCAGTCTTCTGCTTCAGGACACAGCCTCCCTGAGTGATCTTTCACCCCTCGGTGCCACCTCCAGCTCACCCCTCTCTATTACACAATCGTTTTCAAAACACACAGCTTTCATACAAGAGAGAATTCAACCAAATTACTAAAAATAAAATGAGAAAGAAGTTTGCTCTGAAACTCATCTAATCGGAAGAGATTCTTGGGCCCAAATTTTATTGGACATTAAGAAGCTTGTTTTGTGAAATATAATATATGGCAGCTATGTTTTATAGCAAACTAGATCCATAACCATATTTAACATGTCTTTTTGGGGTGATTACTCTTAGATAAGTACAAGCGTAGTATTTCAGGGGGTTGAGAAAATTAACAGTTAAAACAGCCAATACTTAGAGCTCACAATATGCCAATGCCATTCTCCTAACACTTTTGAATATTAATTATTTGAATCTCCATACCAACTCTATGAGGACAGTATATTACTATGTAATTAACTTGCCCAAGAGCATATAGTGAAAAAGCAGAACTGGGATTTGAACCCCTGCTCCAAATCCTTGACCCCGGGCAATTTACAAGACTCTTAGTTTTTGTTTGAAGGAGGATTTCTCAGATGAGCATATTTTAAAAATAATACTTGAAAAATTTAAAAAATCTGTAAAATATAATGATAAGTATCCTTGGCTTGTTTGGAAGCTGGATTGAAACAGCATCTTTGCTCTTGGTAACACGTTATGTCAAGCTGATTTTAAACATTTATCCTGTTCATCCTTCAAATCACTCAGTCCTTACCTATCCCTTGCTCCTTCCACCCTCGAATATGGTATTTGCATGTTCTAACTGCAAACCATTCGTCCCTCCCACTATTTCGTGCTTACCTACTTGCATTCGTTTCCCACGACACCTGCGGTGTCCAACGGAATTACGGGCTTCGCAGGCGTATTCGCCACTGTCCAGTTTTGAAACAGTATTAAATTGCTATTTGGGGAAGAAAAATAAGTATGTTTTTAAGCAATACATCTATCAATAGACTCCTAAAAGAACCGTTTTCCTTAAATTTAGCATTGTTAGTCTTTTTTTTTTTAATGACTTAGGACTTTATTATACCTTTGCTGAGAATTTAAAAACCTGCCACTCCTCCAAGGAGTAATTAGCTAGGCCACCTGTCTAATTTGACAGAGAAAGACTTAAACAGTTATGGGTAAGTGTCTTTTTGTGTGTGTGATACTGAGAAAGCAGTACGTTAGGAAGGCAGTAGGCATTTTTTAAAGTTTACAGCACATGGTAGTGTTCAGTATTCTAGGTATTTCTAATTCCTAGGAAACACCATTTATAAATGAAGGCCTTGCTGGCCTTAAAGGACAGTTTTCTAAGTCACAAGTAAGTTTATGGCAGCAGTAAACAACGAACACTTCCTCTAAAGACAGTAGTTTAGGGCCTAGGAAAGCCTTAATCAATGCTGTTTACTGGATTATAAATTCCATCAGCTGTTGAATTTTTGAAAATTCTGAGAAGATCAAGTGTAACCCTTGCTCAATCTATTCCCTGCCAAAGCAGCTGAAAGGTAAGACTTTGATACAATAAGCTTCATAATTGTTACTAGCAGTGTTAGCATCTTGGAAAATTTCTGGAAGGAAGGAAAGAAGGGTGGGTAGAAGGGATGGATGGATAGATGGATGGATGGATAGATGGATGGAAGGCCAGAAGTTAGTTAGTTAGGAGGGAGGAAATGCAGTGTGTCCTGGCCACTTTAAAGGATCCTGCCAGGACCAGCACAGAGGGTGAGAATCATCCTTCCAGCACCCTCCAGTCACACCCTCAAAACCACAGTGGTCACCACTGTCTGCATCCTTGAGAGGCCATGATCCTCTAAGGAGCACATCCTCACTGTCTGGTACCCACACACGAGGTATGTTCCTGAAAACAGCCTTCTCCTCTTCTCCTTACCCACTACTGACACCCCTCTTCCTCCTGTGTACCTCAGCATGGTGCAGCAGAAAGCTTCTCCTTGTGTATTCTCACCACATGGAATCAATCCTCAAAGCCAGACTTCTTTACAAACCATTCACCATGAACTCAGAGCCAAGGTTATGTATAAACCACAAGCTAGACTCAAACGGGAAATGATCTCCCAGCACATAACTGGTGATTAAAAGGGAGCCTCTGTCATCCACACACTGAGTCTTTGGCAAGTTTCTCAGAAAATAACCCATCCTGGTTCTGCCCTGGTGCCTCCCTTTGACATCACAGATATTTCAAGGGTTGAGGTTGACTGAGGAAAGTGAATCTATTTCACCTCAGACCTGCCTTGGGGCTTTTTAGCACCTGGTCTGAGAAAAACTAAATTTGAAAAGTAAATATAGCCAAGTGTGACTGCAGGTTTTCTGCCCAATTTCTCGATGTAAAAATCACTCGGAGCTGCTGACTGAGCCTGCTGACTGGGCTGCAGGGCCAGGGCAGGGCCTCCTTCCTTAAGGAGTAGCCGAGATGCTGATTTTTTAAGTCACTTTATCAATACACTTGATTAGTTACCAGGGGATCTAGTTTCTAAATATCATTGTGCACTTGGAGACTGAAGGAATGAAAGGAAACATTAGGCCATCCTTATAAAATTCATTAAAATTTTTATTACCATGCCTTTAAGATTCTTTGATTATAGTGATGCTAGTGAGTCTGCATCGCTGGAAGTCAGACATGTTTAAATTGACATATTATTTTGAATGAAAAAAACAAAAAGCCTCAAATTTTTTTTTAAAACATAGAAAGGTTCAAATTTAATGATCTTTTTTGTAAACTCCTCATCTCTACCCTAAAAAGTCAGGGACAAAACAGTAAAAATACTCTTATTTGTAAATGTCATTAACTTTAAAGAGTTTTTTCTAGATTTCCAGTAGGATTCCTTAGAAAGGCTTTTCAGTCATCAGACAATCTGCCTAAATCCAAAGCAACAGATACTCAAGTCACAGAGTCTGTTGCTGACGAACTAGCCATGGCAGAGTTTAATGACACAGACATCCTATCATAGGTTAGCAACAGTCACTATTCTCACGTGGCTGGCACTGAGGTCAGCGTGTCCCTAAGAGAGTGTTCGTGAACTTCCCTGATATTATAAAAATGAACGTGCTTAGTACCTTCCCTGGCCTGATCCATCACCATGAATCCATGCCAGCCTGTTTCAGGTCCCTGGCACAGGCCTCGGTGTGCCCGGCTCCCTAGGTCTCTGTCTTGTCTTCCCATCTCCTGGGGCAGCTTTTCCCATCACTTCTCTGTGCGAGCGCCGTTATCTTTCTTGCTACCCCCTCCTTTCTCTACTTAACAAGCAATGGTATCAGCCTTCTGTTCTCCATCACTGCAGTTCTAATAATTTCTTTTTCCAAATGCAAGACAGTTATTAGGTCAACGCTTGAAATGACCTTACCAGAGTTCCAGATTTTGTGTTCACTGTATATGAGCTGTTGGTGCCTTGGGAGCCGAGTTTGGGATTCCCCAACAAACGGATGCCATCCTTAAACCACGTGTATTCAGGAGCTGGATTGCCTTCTTTGTCTTGACATCGCAGCTCTACCACAGTTCCACTCAGTGCAGAGTTGGGTACTTCACATGACGGAACTGCTGGAGCCACTGAAGGATGGACGGCAGATGGTACTGGTTATTGACAATCTAAACACGGGTTTTAACAGCCAAGTGAAGGTGGACTTATTGGACGTCTGTGATAGAGGCCTGTCTCCTTTCTTCATAGGCACACAGCTAGAGCACATTTGCTAGCCCCTCTGCAGCCAGATGGGGTCACCCGCATGACTTCTGGCCAATGGAACGTGGGGAAAAGAGATACATGCTATTCCCCGGCCTGAGTATAATTCTCCATCACTCATTCTCCTCACCACTCCACTACCAAGGAGGTGTGGTGACCCCAGAAAGCTATGTAGTAAAGACGCCAGATTTACATTAGCTTGGGTCTCTAATGATTTCGTGAAGTAGATCAATGTAATTCCACCACTACCTATCTCTGGCCCAACTACTCAGACTTTGCTTACATGAGAAAGAAACTTCTATTATGTAAGCCACTCAGGGCTGACGTGTTATAATTAGCAAACATTATATTAGCTACTACAACAGCTATTCTTTGTTAGATAAACAATCTCTACTTCTCCCCTCCCCAATGGTTTTAATGTATTATTACCAACTATATTTAAATAAGTCAATCTTGAGGATATTTTCAGGACCAGTACTCAAAACTAAAATCCTGTTCAGGCCAGCACAGAGAATAGCTGTGTTAGGGTTATTCCTGTCCCAGGGATTTGTAAACCAGACTTTACTTAAATCCAGGACGCCCCAGACATGTCTGTGGTAGGCAGAATTCTAACACAGTTGGGCCCCCAAGTTCCCCAGCCCTGGTGTTTATACAGTTTCTCTCAGTTATTTAGTCAAACACTAATCTAAAGATTGTACTCTGAAGGGATTTTAGAGTTGTAATTAAAGTCCCAAATCTATTGTCTTTAAGATACAAAGATTACTTACATGGGTCTGATCTAATCCCATGACCTCTTTCAAAGGAGTTTTCTCTGGTTGGTAACAGAAGGGAAATGCAGAGATTCAAAACACAAGACGGATGCAACATGCTTTTGTTAGACTGTAGATGGGGAGGACCACGTGGCAAGGAATGTAGTGGCTCTAGGAACTGAGTGTGGCCCCCAGCTGATAGCCAGCCTGGAATGGGGACCTTGGTTCTGCAACCAAGGAACTGAAATCTGTCAACAACAAGAATGCGCTTGACATTGGCAGCAGATTGTCCCCTCAGAGCCTTCAGCCAAGAATGCAGCCCAGCTGACTCCTTGATCTCTGTGCCCCGAGATACCCTGGGCAGAGAACCCAGCCATGTTCTAAGCTCCAAGTTTCTGATCATTTGTTCTGGAGCAACAGAAGACGCCAGCTGAATCTTCTGCAAGTTTTACTGATTTAAATTTCTTCTCTACTAGTGTAGTGCTAGTATTTGAGAACGAGCCTGGACTATGTACAAAAAGGAAAAGGAGTTATTTATTCTCTTTGCTTGGCAGTTAATACCAACACCTGTGGAGCAGAACAGATCATGTTCCTCCACCAATTGTCACACTGGGAAGTTCTTTTTTTCTTTTTTCTTTTCCCCTTTCTTTTGTTTTTCTGTATCAGTGATTTTTAGAGTAACTAAATGTATTAGCTTTGGAGTTAACCCCATCAGGATCCAAAGCCTGGTCCAGACACTTAACTAGCTGTGCAGCCTTGGGAGAACCACTTAGCATCTATTTCCTCATCTGTAAAAATCAGGTTGTCAATGAAGATTAAGTAAAATCACATACACGAAAGAGCCCAACACATACCAGCTGCACAGTAAATGCTAGTTTCCTTTCTTTACCAAAAAGACTTCTGTCCTTCTCTGGTCTACTTTTTGGTTTTATTGCTTTTCTATCATCTCACTTGAGACATTTTATATGGCAAAAGAATTACGACATGCTGAAAGCGACCGAAAGATAAACCCTTGGGGAAAATGCTTCTACATACAGTGTAGGACCACTAAGATTTATTTCAATTGTAAGTGAAAAGAGATTTTGTCCTAATTAATTAATAACAGTAACATTTCAGCAGCCAATGAGGTGAAGAGGAAAAATAGCCAAGATTTTTTTCAGGAAAGGTGGTGCTGGTGGTCCGCTTTTATAACTTTACCTTCCTGGCCCCAACTGTGTCCCTGCCCCAGGGCTGGGTGAGGGGGACGAGGGTGGGGAACAGTAATCACACAGATACAAGCACATCACCTAATACTTCTAGAGTGACTGTATCCTCTTCCAGGTTTTGACCTTGTTCAGATGGGGCACTGACTTCACAACGGTATTTCCCGGCATCCTTTCTTGTAACATTTTTGATCCGGATGCTAAAATCAATCATCTCAGCTCGATCTTTAAAATCACCTTTTAGAAAAAGAAGACAATGACATTAATAACGATGCAATAACATTCTGTCCGCTACCTTCCTTTCATCTCTCAGTAACCAACACATTTATTTTCCTATTAGCTCAACTGAAAAACTTAAAAATTATATATGAGTGCTATTTCAAATTTCTTTTTCTTATAACGTCATACTGTTCACAAAAGAACGTTCAGTTCCATATTCCCATATTTTACTTTAAGGAATTCAGTCCTCAGTCCTCCCCCCTCCCCTTTCTAGGATGCTTATAAAAATACTCATATCTTCAAAAGATGCTGCAGAGCCTAGTTCAGTTAGCTGGGATGGTAACTTTACGTGTGGTGGCTCACACCATGCTGCCACAGAAGAGGTGAGAGGGTTCTTTTATCACCTTCTTTTGGTTGGTTTTTGATAGCCGTGTATGTGGAATTCAAATCGTGTTTTGTATGACGTTCAGGTGCCAGACTGACAATTATAGAAAATTCAAGAAAAGACAGCTGTTCTATTATCTCCCTGCTGTCTGTGGTCTATCTTGACAGATAAGAACCAGAGGGATATTTTAAATTTTCTATGAACTTTAAACATTTGTTCACTTGTTTAATTCTCTAAAATGAAAGTAACACATGGTATTTTAAAATAATAACACATTCATAACAGTTATTGAGTTATAGCACCAACTTTTGAAATATTTATAATGGAGAATTTCAAGTATACACAAAATTAGGGAGTATAGTAAAATAAACCTCAGTGTTCCCATCACCCAGCTATAACAGTCATCAATGCATGGCCTATCTTATTTTATTGGTGCCTTTAACCGCTGGATTATTTTAAGCCAATCCCAGACATCATTGTATTTCATTCATCATTATCAACACTTAAAATTAAAAGCTCATATATCCAACAAGAAGAGTAGGAGTGTAAAGAAATGTCTAACAAATAAACAATTTTAAAAAGAAAGTGCCGGATAAAGTTAATTGTATTTACCCTCCACTAAGTCCTACCTCCCTAGGCTTCTCAGTGATGGCTTTCTCGGTGGTGATACGGAAACAGGGTAAATTATCACAGCTAAGCAGTGACCTTCCATCCCAACCCGACACCATCTTTTCTTCTTTGCTCTCAAGAGTTTAACCTACTGGGCCAGCGAGAACAATTACACCTTATATACTCTAGGAATGAGCTGAGAAATGAGGGGTCCAGGGCCACCATGGAGTCCACCCGCTTCTGTTCCCTGTCCTCTGTTGTGGTGGTTGCTGTGATTTGGGTCTCAGTCCCTGTTATTTTCATCTCACACTTACAGAGACACGTTTTCAGTCAGCAGCCACATCCTGCTCTCGCTGGTTAAAGAAAGGATCTGGGGTACTCGGCCTTCTCTTATTCTCACCTCGTCAGGTCCCCAGCTTCTTACCTTGAAGAGCCTGTTGATAATAAACAAAGGAGACACTCCGCCCCAGTTTCTTCCACTCTAGTCTGGAGGAGACGGTCTTCTTTGGGTATTTACAGGCTAAAATAGCCTCTAGGGACAACAACAAAAATACTTGTTTTCTAATTGTCCCTGTGAAGTTACATTTTACTTATTTAATAAACTTTTTAACATCCTTAAATTATCCTTTGATATTTCAATTCGTTCATTCATTCATTCACAAGTTACCTCACCAGTTACCAGGCTGGCTTAATTCAAAGATGAACTGAAAGCGTTATGACTCTTGCACATAATTATCTGTGACACCACTACTTTCCCTAGCTCTTGAGCCTCAGTGACCATCTGTAAAATAAGAAAGTATGTCACAGAGTTGGTGTGAGTCTTCATATACAATAATATATGCCAAGCCTACCCACGGTAGGTCCTTGACAAATGGCAGCTATGATTAATTATTTATCTTTTTCTTCCCAGTCTCAGTCTTCAAGTTTATAGTTTGGTAGAAGAGATAAATAAGATAATGTCATTTCAGTCCAATGTGATGAGGGCCAGGACGGAGGTGAGCAGAGGGGGCTTCACACCTAGTGCCGAGGAAAGGCATTTAGTCTAGCCCAGGCCACACTGTGGAACCCACCCCAAACGTCCCTTCAACACGCTACATTCTCCATCAGATCCCTTCTTTGATAATAACTCTGCAAATACATTAATACAAACCCAATATGGTCTTTTTTTTTTTAAAATGGAGGTACTGGGGATTGAACCCAGGACCTTGTGCTTCCTCAGCACACACTCTACCACTAAGCTGCATGCTCCCCCAGTATGGTCTTCTAATAAATGACTGACTCCTACTCCTCTCCTCAGTCCAGAAAAGTTATTAAAAGGTCTAATCTTGGCATCAAGTTTAACTGCCTCAGTATAGCTCCCCAAGGTCCCTTTACCACAGGAAATTTACTGCAGTTGCATTGTTGAAGAATTCCTGGAACCACCCAAGGAACGAACCCCTTCTCTTAACTGTCCAAACAAGATGACTGAGGGAGGAGGAGCCCGGGACCTGTCTGCCAGCTGCTTCAAGGTGCCACATAGAAGCCTCTAGTCCTAAATCTGTTAAAAATACCTTTCAGCCAGGCTCTCTAGAGTGTCACCTTCCTATTTCTAAGACTTTTTTTTCCCTCTAAAATGCGTACAGTTTGACCTAAAAAACCCAGTATCTTTTACGAGAAGAGAAATTATGTAAAAATTCTTTCCATATCTCTGATTTTGATGTTAAGCAGATTTAATGCCATTTAAAAAAATAACTCAGGATATTACATGATATAGTTGAGTGAAGAGGAATACTTGTAAATATTTATCCCAGGTTTTATTAAAAATAGACCAAAAGCCTGTAGGAATATGTATGAAAAGATCAACCCAGAGGTAATTTCTGTGGGCAGAATTACGATCTTTTCTGTTACATGTAGTTTCGAATTTTATTTTTAGTTCCACACATATTGCTAGAAATATAGAAATCGAATAATAAGTAATGGAATGCAGAAAGTAAGACAGAGAAAAGAAAGGCAAGGGAAAAAAATCCAAAAGTTGCTTTCAAGGAGGCCTAAAGTTTGAAAGCAGGCTTTACATTACAAACAGACATCATTTTACAGTCATGTTTACAATTATGCCGCACGGACAAATGCGTGCTGAGGGACTTGTCTGAGGAAACAGAGTTCTGTTCTGTTGATTAAGGAGAATGGGCGGTGGTTTTCCGGAGTCTTGAGTTTTAGATAGGTTTCCTTCCCGTATTTTGTTGAGTTTCCAACAATTAAACACACACCCACACTCATTATTTAGCCCATACTCCTAGGTCTTAGGAATAAATTTATCAAATAATCACATTGTTTCATATATTTACCTAGACACACACACTCCTTTTTGTGAATTCTTCCTGATTCCTATCCTCATTGCTCTGTGGAAAACCTCTGCAGAAATTATATTACAAAATGTAACCAATGGTTTTCTTGAGTGCAGTCACTCCCCTCCAGCCTCAGTCTCATTGACCATATAAAATGTGGAGAAATGGTCTACTCAGTTTGTCCAAAATATATTGGGTACTTGCTGTGTGTCTGACACTGTCCTCCAGCTAGAACAGGGAGCAAACCAAAGTTCCCTGCCCTTTGGGACCTTACAATTTGCAGGGGGTCAGACACAGAAGAAACAACATAAAGTGAATTGTACAGTATGTTAAAAGGTCATGAGGGCTATGGAAATACCGTAGAGTAGGTCAGAGTACAGGAAGTTCGGGAATGCTGGGGGACGGGGGTGCGATTTAAAAAAACAGAATAGTCAAAGTGCAGCTCATTTATAAGGTGACATTTGACCAATGACTTTAAAAGAAGGAATTTGAATTTAGAATTTTCCATGTGGTTCTTTGGGAGTGTTCCAAGCAGGGGACTACCTTGACCTTCAAAACTGTGAGAAATAGTAAATCTCCTGGAATCATAGGGTCAACATCTCAGAAAAAGAACTAAGTGAACTTAGAGCCAGCTACCATGGACTCTCCTTTCTATTTCAGCCAAAATTCAACATTCTGGCCAGCAGAATTTCTGTATCTAGCCCCCAGGGTTACTATACCATATTCATAATAGAGTTTAAGGCATGGGTTTTGGAGTTAGACCTCTGTCATAAACTAGATGAGTAATATTGAGCAAATTGTTTAAGTTTTTTAAAAAAGACATGATTATGTTCACAGCTGTAAAATTAGAACAACAGTACACATCCCACAAAGTTGTATAAAGATTGTGCACATGGTACTTTGTAGAAAGTACATGCTCTGTAAATGGTCAGTATCACCCTCACCCATGAGGCACTTCTCTTACTTAGAGTTGTAAGCTTGTCTTGACATGATAGAAATCCATACTTAATACCATCACAAATTTCCCCCCCAAATTACTCAAATCTGAACTAAAATGTTGCCTGTGTTTGAGACAAAGAAAATAATACAGACATAAGTCATACTTTCTCCAAGCAGGCATATTAACACAAAAAAAAATGCGCTAAGTTTTTCTCTTAAGATGATCATTACATTGCCAAAAATATCTGTTTCAGTCTGGATTGAGAAGAGAGAATTCTTTGTTTAGAAAACGCATTTTCTCAACATGCAGCAAAAGAATCACTTTGAGGAGTCACATAGAATCATTAGGGATTTTAATTTTTCTAAGATTCTGTATTGCTGACTATCATTTGATTTTTTTCAAATGTTCTTTTTTTTCATTTGATTTTATTCTCTGTGCTCAGGTTAAAAATCATCAAAAATCTTACATAATGCAAGAAGACAATGGAGACTACCAAAGTAGCTCTGAAGAATTAGCATAAATTACCTCTGTGAAGAAAAGCACGCTGTTAAATTCTGATTTATCGCTCTCAGGATTGAACACCCTCTGCGTAAGGCGACTCATGTTATTTATAAGCCTAGCAGAGCAGACCTCATTTTACTCGATTTGCTTTTGGCATCACTGTGGGAAGTGATAGAGAAAAGCCATACTGAAAAGAAGGAATTAATTAATTTATGATTTACTGGCATCAGAGAGACAAGAGACAAAAAAATTGAATGAATTGGGGGGAACACACATCTGCAGATACATAAATCATAAAATATTTCAGACTTTAAGTAAAATTAAGTTACTGTGTAAAATATCCTAGACCTGAAATGTGGAAGAAGATAGAAATTAATTTTGCTTTCTGGGAAGCCACGTTGGAATGATTGGAGCACATATAAAATAGAATCAAAATGTAATTTTTAATTAAAAGGAGCAGAGGTGAAACCAAAAAAATAGAAAACACTTATTTGGGAGTAAAAAAGACCAATGTTTGATGGCAATAAATATAGAAGGATTTTCTATATTAAAAATAAAACACACATTTTAAAGTGATATAAAAGGTACAGGATTTTCATTTAAAGTAATGGAAACATTTTGGAATGAGATAGAGGTGGTGCTCACACAACACTGCGATTGTAATAAATGCCACTGAATTGTTCACTTTAACATGATGGATTTTGTTATGTGAATTTCTCCTTGATACATTTTTTTTAAAGTAATGTTAAGACTCAAGAGTATACTTTTGGCATCCTAATTCAGGTATCTTGGCATAGGGCCTGGGGATCCAGGGACGAATATGCACAGTATCCAGCTGGACCCAACAATAAGAACCTCCCGGAAAATAAAAGTAGGAGAAATTAACTTCGTTTCCTTTGTCCCACGTGGACATCCTGACCTACCTTTTCCTCGCACTGTGCTCAGTCATTGGCTTTTCCAGTCTCCTTTTGGGCACCTCACCCAGCCCTGTTTGTCTTCCCTATAAGCACTCCATTCTCCCAAATTACTTCCAATCATTAATGCCTTTTCCCCACCTCTCCCCATTTCAGACTAATTCCTGATGAAGAGTAAATGTTTTCTTAGCTTAAACATGTAAAATATTAGGACTTAAAAGAAACTGATTAACCTAAATACTTATTTAAAGTGAATGACAGGCTGGTTCTTATTACAGCATATTTTTACTTAACAAGCACAGAGAACAACTTACTAGATGCCAGGCACTACTGAAAGCACTGGTTAAATAGCAGTTCATTTAATTCCTCCTCACCCCAGCCCTCTTTTTTAATCTTTGTCTCTTTACTCCAAACCTCTCTCTCTCCAACTCCAGAACCTAAGGCATGCCTGAAGAAGAGGGATTGGACATTTGAAACTTGTTTCTTAAATGCTTACGATCTAAAGAAGCATCATATTTAACAAACAGTAATTCTGGTTGTCCACTATTATTAACGTGTTCTAGGTAAAAGATCCTTCAGAAAAGTAGTAGTCTGTCAATATTTGAAGTAAAATTTATAAAAGCTTATAATTCTTTTTGGTTATTAGAGCTTTACAAGATTTTTTAAATTGTAATAAAATACACATCACTTAAAATTTACCATCTTAATGATTTTAACTATACAGTTCAGTAGCATTAAATATATTCACATTATTGTGCGATCAAACTCCAGAACTTCTGCATCTTGCAAAATTGATACTTTATACCCATTAAATACCAACTCATCCCTTATAAATATTTTAAGCAGCTAAAATAAATAACAAAATGTTACCTCCAAATAGGATATATCAATGTTACCTTAAATACATAGAGTTTTGTATCTTAAATACAAAGGGTTTGCAATGCTAATTTCCCTTTGCCAAATCTAGCTGGCTGGAAACTGCGAGATCTTCGCCTCCCAGTTTTACAAATTAGACTGGCTTTGTTGCAGGTACTTTATGTAATAAGAGACCTTCTTTGTACAGCAGGTCTTTCGTGGAATGTCCAGAATTTCCACTGAGGAGGTGGAGAGAGAGTTCTCAGGTGGAAACCGCAGCAGGGAGCAGCCTTTGAGGCAGAGGAGTCAGTGTGAAGGGAGGTGGAGGTTTCTCACAAACAGACACACATGCCACCCTGGTGAGGTCTTTAAACAACACAGCCCATGAAGATCAGTAAGGTACTCTACCTTGGTACTCTACCGCTGTGACTACTTGATGATCTTTTGGGGCAGAGAATCCACAGGCCTTATGATCTGAAAGATTCAAACAGATAGGATAATTAAAACAGTGCAAAAGGGCATTTTCGAATGTTTGAATGGGATGCAAGATTAGAGAAAACAGGCCTGAAGCTGGGTAACAGTTTCACACAACTCATACCCCATAAGTTTTAAAGTATCTAAATAGGACGAGCCAGGACAAACTATGGTTTTTTTTTTCCATCTTCTATATTGTAGTTTTGCCCTTCAAGCATTTCCCAAAGCAGAACTCATGAATCTCTTTCACCCCCTCCCTGCCCCTACAGACACTGCATTGTCACAAGCAGGAACAAGAGGTTATATCCATCATTCAGCCTAATATGTGATTTATTAGTGTCATCAATATAGCTCCCTGCAAATAAAAGCTCATTATTTTAGTGCCTTATGTATTAATATAAGCTGCTTAGCAAACTTATCCCTATCTCTGTATCACATAGAAATGAGTCATTTAACATATGTTTGACTATGAAATGTATACATAATATATAATGTTTATAAACTTTGTACATAACATTATGATGAAAAATGCAAACAGAACATCTTTAGGTTCCCCCCCCCAAAAACATTTCAATGTTTTTCCAGGGTTGGTCTATAGGATTGAAATGACTAACAGACTATGGTGGGTGATGGGGTCTAATATGATGATGATGGTGACAATATTATCATCACTCTCCTAGACTTATACAGAAGTTTTCATTTTAAAAAGTGCTTTCATGTACTTTCAAAAAAAATTTGATAAAATTCAATATCAAAACGGCTTGGTGTGATAGGCAGGATTAAGACTTAAACGATAAAGTAGCAGGAATTAAAACTTTCTCATTCCATCTTTGATGTGTATCATTTTGTGTTATTTCACTTCACGGATGTCATTCGATGGTCCAGTGAATGACGATGTTTAAAAATAATTTAAGTCACTTCCTATTAGTGTGCACCTCTGAAATATAAATGCTATAAAGGCAAGGTTTTGAATTGTATTCTCTGATGGAGTCCAAACACCTAGAACAGTGCCTGGCCTAAAGCAAGGCACAATACACATTTGTTGAGCCAATGACTGAGACCACTCCTTACTGTCTACTAATGAGAAGAATCCAGGAAGTGGGGCTCAGAGCAAAATGCTGCTAATGAAGAGTTCCAGAAGGCAAGCAACTCTTTGGGGAAGGTGTCACAGGTAAACCATACTGGATTGGTGTTAATTATTTTAATGTAAAGCATTCTTGCTGATCATTTGAGGAAACAATTTAGGAAAAGAATAATCCAACCACTGTCCACCCAAAAAAATCATATATAAAATAACCTAAGACCAAATTAAACTCATCATAAAACTGTAAAGAAGGTTATTTCTTGAAGATATATTTCTGCAGTTTACTAGAAACACTAGTTCTCTGCTCACGCTACCTCTGTCTTCTGTCTTCATATAATTTAATGACCCTGTTTTCACCAAGGCAAAAATGACGTCTCTATTGCCATATTCAACGGACACTTTTAGTTTTTATCTTACTTGATCTCTGTAACATCTGACTCTGTTGACTCCCTTGGGTTCTGTGACATAATTCTTTCCTGGTCCTCATTCTGCCTCTGTGTTATCTTCCTCCTTGTTCTGCTCATCCATGCATCCATCTGTTTACCCTTTCATCCATTCATCCAGAAAGTGCTTTCCTGACTCAGCTAACTCCTTTTTATATAATCTTTTATATTCTTATCGATTCAACTACTATTTATTTGCTGAAAAGCCCTAAATCTGTACTTCTAGTTCTAATCTTTCTCCTGAGATTGGATCCATAAACTCCTCTTTCTCTTGGGTTTCTGTATCTCCATTTCCTATAAGCACCAAAAAACTCATGGGCAACACCGAACTTTGCTCGTCCCCAAACTTTGTTTTCTTTCTGCAATTCCCAATACTGTGAAAGGCACCACAATCCACGTGGTCACCCATGCTAGGGAATCAGGCATCGGCCATGAGGTACCTATTCTCTCATCCATTTACTCATCAGTTTCCACCTACAGACTGAGAATTGTATGTCATCCAGGACAAGGTTTTGAAATATTTGCCCTTTCTCTTCTTTGCCCTGCCCACCTTCATGTTGCCAAGTGTTCTTTGCCTCAGGGAGGGGATGTGGGTAGCCAAAACCAGAGAGAGAAGAGCAGAGTACTTCCTGCCTTTCCACATTTAGAAACCCTGGCCATGAGGAAAATGGAAATGACTCACAGCTTCGGCAAACATTTGAGAGAAACCATCATGAGTGAAATATACTTTCTTCCTGGACTCGGGGTAGAGAGGAGGAAGTGAGTTGGAGGACGTGGAACTTAGTGGGCTTTCGAGAAAGAAAGCAAGCAGCTAACATTTATTAAGCACTTGGGTGTTAGGCAACGTTCCCAAAGGTTTACAAATACTAACACATTTAACTGTCACAACAGCTCTCTGTGGTAGGGTACCATTTTTAATCCACATTTTTTCAGGTGAGGAAACTGAGGCACAGAGAGGGTAAGAAACTTAGCCAAGGTTATATAAGTAGTAAGTGGTGGAGTTGGGACTTGAACTTATCCAAATTATACCCAAAGCCCACATTGTTTATTATTATACTATACTGGGCCCCAAATCACGATCCCCCCAAGCTGAACTATGAGGAAGGACTGCAGATGGACAAAGAGGCCAGGTGGAAAGCCTTGGTCCAGTGAAGGCAAAGGACTGGCTCAGAAGCATAACAGGAAGGTGGAAGCTAACAGACTGTGACTGGAAGGGTAGGACATGAAGCAAATCTCAGAGGGAAGGCTCTAGACAAGGGTTTGTCAGTGTTGACACTACTGAAATTTGGGACTGGATCATTCTTTGTTGTGCGAGGCTGTCCTGTGCATTGCAGGATGCTTTCCAGTATTGCTGGCTTCCACTCACTAGATGCCAGTAGCATCCTTACCCACCTACCTCAAGTCATGACAACCAAAACTGTTCCTAGATTTTGCCAAATGTCCCCTGAGAATGGGATGGGGAGCTCATACCTGGTTGAGAACCACTGCTCTAGACTTACAGCTAGGTTGGTTGGAAGACCTAGGAATAGAAATAAACAAATAGACTTAAGGAGGGCAAGGAACCATGAGCTGAAGGATTTTGAAAGTTCCTATGAGATCAGAATCTCTTTATTATCAAATAATTTATTGCACTTCTGGGAAGGAGAGAAAAATCTTTCATATGACATGGCATCTTTGAATCACTCATCTATGTGGACAGTGACATGTAAATTAGTTTCCCACTGTGCTAGATTACATCTCTCCTGAAGAAAACATGCTATTCTTGATAATTTTTCCCTCTCTTCTCTCTCCCTTGGAAGCCTGGATAGCAAATCTAATTGTGAAATTAAAAATCTGAAAAATCTACAAACCTCAAATGTCTAGCTCCAACATTCAACCTTGTTAAACTATTAGGGTTCCACGTATCTCTCAAGTGCAAACATCTGCATAAAGGAAACTGGCAAATCTTGTATCTATGTGAAGAATGTAGAGCTGAACTGGTATTTTTTATTGACACTTTCAATATATTCGAATAAAGCAGAAACCCATGTGGCTCAGCCTTTGAGAAGTACCAGGGCCACCAAAGAGTAATTTCACAATAGCTCTTTGGCTTGTGTATTTCAAAACCCATGAAATCTTTTAAAGACGTCTTTTAACATACTATATTCTCCCTTTTCCATATCCTTCTGTCATATTCTAGCATATGACCCATGGCCCTCTGAACCCCTCCCTGACCACCTCATGCCTTTCTTTTCCAGCTTCTCCTCTCCTTCCACAATTTTATTTCATAGAGTCCAGAGGGAGGGTTTGGATTTTTAGAGAGCAGAGGAAGGGAAGAGACTAAGTTAGCCAAGCCAGAATCCTCTTAAATGAGCTGGAGGAAAGTCTGGGCCTCATGAGTCCTTGTTGAATTATACCAACATTTAAATGACACAGTTGCTGAATGTTTTTGCCAATGATTCCGATACTAAATGATTTTTCTGCGACACTTTTGAAGTACACTTTGAAAAAGTCTCTCTTCTCCTTTAATGATGTGTAAATTAGTGCCTTCAGAGACTTTCCAATTATGACAGGCATTTCTTGTGATTTTTGAACTATTGTAGTACACTTTTTAGACAAAACAGTGAAGATTCAAATCCCTTAGAAACCAGTAGGGGAGACAGCCTTGGCAAAATAGGAAAAGCTCATCTTTGTTCCCTTCACTTCATAGCTTTGAACCTTCCCAGCACCGCACGGCCTGCGGAGAATGTTTATTTTCTTTAGGAGACTTGGGCCTTCTTTCATTTGAGGCAAATGTTGGTCCAGTCTGAGGCTGGAAGATTCACGACTGGGTTGAGCCATTTTCCGCCTTTGTCAGTTCCAGTCTTCTACTTGCTAAAACTGCCCTTGAGAGATTTCTTAAATTTTCAAAAATCGCTTTTAAAGTTCTATGGAAAAATTACAGCTGTTAACTTCAGGCATTTTATTAATTCCCTCATAACTGTTACATGCATATATTTGAAAAGGAAAAAAACAAAAAACAAAAAACATGTCCCAGACACAAAGAAAGAGAGGATTGGTTGAATTAGGAAAATTAAGAAGGCAAAAAAGTTGTAACAGGGGTTAGTTGTATTAAATCAAGACGTAGATAGCATGTCTTGGTAGCTAAATATTTCTTTCTGTGATTTTTAGCATCTTCTCCTACCTACCTTGCTTCCTCTAATTCTATTTACTTCAAAGTTTGCCTTTAACTAAGTAAAAACATTTTTTAAAGTGTGGTCATTTATGTTGAACTTATTTAAACATAAATTTCCAGATCTTAAAAAAAAATGTGTAAGATTTCTACTGTTTCAGCCTTTTTAAGTCTTAGAATTCAGTTTTATTTTTCTAACTTGTGCCCAGTAACTCTTTTTATGAAAACAAAATGTTGGATTTTGTATCAACATTTCACGAGCAGATGTCAGAAACAGTCTCTGTCGGCTGCTTTCTTGAACTGATTTTTTTTTTTCCCTTCACTTTTCCAGAGTAAGTTAAATAGAAAAATAAACAAAAAATTGTCATGTAGGTCCACTGGTTGAGGTCAACAACTGTTTTAAGGTTAGCTACGAAACATCTTTCATAGTTATAGATGTGTTCCAAAATCTCTGGCAGAAGTTCATAAAATGAGGTTAAGAGATTATTATTTCCATGACTGCTAAAACTCCAAGTCAAGTAATTCCTTGTCAAATAAAACGTTTATGTTTCCTTTCCCCATCCCCCATAAGAATAAAAGTTCTTATATGGTCGATCATACATCTAAAATAATTTGGCTTGTCTAAGAATAAATATGTATTCACACTACCACAATATAAAAATTTACTATAAAAGTGTTATTTAAATTAATATTTTTAATTGAAAACATGACTAGGAAAGATTGACATGTTATAGAGGTTTTCTGTTTGTTTTAAAAGTATATGACAGAGAATATTATGCATAAAAACAAGTTATAAAGACAGTGGATACAAATTACTTCATTAGTTTTCAAAAATAAAACTTAATAGCCATGTGGTTTTGATAATCACTATGTACAATTATTATAGTAAAAAAATATTTAGAAGACCCACAAGGCTAGCAGTAACAAAATAATACCATCTGGGACTTATTATGGATAAGTATTTATATGGATAGAAGTAACCCAAATGAGGTAGAAGTTAGGATATGCTGGATAATGTACTCATCAGTCTAACTCTCTTGTCATTCAGCAACAGTAGGTCTAGAATAGCAGGGGGTGGGGGAGGGCTGAAGGAAGGAGAAAGAGTGTGGGAAAGGGAGAGAGAGAGACAGACACACAGTCAGACAGGTCCTTCTAGCCACTGGCCATTCTAGCCCTTCCTTTTAACGAGACATTGACATCCTATTTTCAGAGAAAGGGAAGCCTCACCAAAGTGCAAGGGGGAATAAAAGATGTGCTTGACTTTGGAGCTACCCGCGGCTGATGTGAGTTCCTGATGAGTTACACATCATCATGATGTGAGTTCATGACGCCCTAAAGAACTTCAGGGTGATTTTGACAATGAATAAATTTTCCCTTAAGGAACTTGGCATCCAACAAAGATGTGACTCCACTCTGTTAATATCCTTATTTGACAGATGTGACGATCGAGAGTGGTTAAGTACCTTGCTCAAGGTCACAACGTTCCAAAGCAGGGAAGCCACGATGTGCACCGATCTATAGCTAGTTTAGTCCTCCTCCCACCCTGCACTTCCCCCGCAGCCCCCCATTCTCAAGTCAGCGCAAGGCGTCGTGAGAAAGCAGTGTCACACATGGTACTCTCAGACACTCGGCAAAGAACTTCACATCCATTATCAATATTTAGGGTTGCAAGAATATTATTCAGGGAGTATATAACAAATAGCCATTTTAACAGAGAAAGTGTTAATGGGCAAATGTTTATGGTGAGTGAATTAACTTGAATAAGCCTTGTGTATTTATCATCTACTGCACAAAAGCTTTATGCCTCCTCCTCTTTTCTGTTTTTTTAATCATTTGAATGTAAGGAGGAAAACTGGTATTTTGGAACTGAGTATAAGTTGTTTTCATGAAACTATATGCGTTAGTAAATGTAGGGAAAGTTTCAGGGCATTCCGTTACCCAAACAACTGGATGATTAAATTTTTCAGGTGATATTCAAAATGAAGTAAATAAATTAACTTCTTCCAGTAAGATCAATTCTCAAAATTTTCAGAGAAATGTCCTTCAAGCATATCTTCAAGGAATTAATGGTGGTCAATAGCATCAGAAAGCCATCAGTGGCTAACTTCTCACCAGGTACTCCCCACTAGGACGTGAAAGAAGCCATTTTAGCATTCTGAGATCTTTCTTTGGTGTTCGACAAGTGACGACCTCAGCCAGACACAATTCGTTCACCAGTGGCATTAACTCCAGAGTTTAGATAGAGAACAACAGTCAACTCAAATCCAGCAGACTCTCAAGACAAGATGAAGAAATGTCATCTTCCAAAATTGATGCTAATGAGAATCACATACTCAGTGGAAGGCATGGATACTAACCACTCCATGCTCTCATTGGTTCAGGGTCAGGTTCAGGTGCCAGGAAACAATGGTCCCAACACTTTGATAGTGTAAAATAAGAAACTGTTACTAAAGATGTCAGATATCAAAATAGACACATGGGGTGATGGCCAAGAGCAGTACGGTGGGACAGGTGGATCATAACAAGCCCGCGTGTCTCTCTTCACTAACTGACTCGTGCTCTGGGTTGTGTCTCAGGCACGTCTTTAAGTACAGATGGTGCATCAAGCTTTGAGAGCCTGGTGACACTTTAAGATTATTCACTACCTTTTAATCTAAAATTATGGTTGCTAACTCCTAAACTTTGATATAATTTTTCAAGATTAAGTCCAGAGCCACCACCTGCATTTTTCAGCAGCAATGAGTATACTAATGTAATTGCCAAATAAATAATTTTTGAGAGCAGGCATTGTAAATCATTTCTCCAGAATTTTGATCAGCTCTGAGCAAATAGCCAAAACCAAGTTTCTAAATCTGGGTTCTGAACTCTGGTTCTGAATCTCCAAGCTGTGCAAACCTGCACAGAAGTCCTAACGCACTCCTAAAGCTGACAGCACAGACGAGTCAATGGCTGTTTGGGTCAGGGAATAATGAAACGGTTACCTACAGTCATTTGATATTCATAAACCCACTTAACAACATATGTGAGAAGATAGCTTTCTATCATCTACCAAGCCCTCTCCCTCCCCCACTCTATAACTAAGCCACTCCACCCCCAACTCTATAACGGTGTTTGTTTCAAACTTTCTTTATACTTTAGGAGCTTTATTCTCTGCCTTACCGAGTGAATTTCAGAAATCACTAACAACAGTTTATTGCATCAAAATTTTTGATTTTTTGAAAATACCATATGATATCACTCATATGTGGAATCTAAAAAAAAAAGAAGACAAATGAAATCAAACATAAAACAGAAACAGACTCATAGACATAGAATACAAACTTGTGGTTGCCAAGGGGGGAGGGGGTTGGGAAGGGACAGACTGGGAGTTCGAAATTTGTAGATACTGACAGGTGTATATAGAATAGATAAACAAGTTTATACTGTACAGCACAGGGAAATATATACAAGAGCTTGTGGTAGCTCACTGTGAAAAAGAATGTGAAAATGAATATATGTATATTCATGTATGACTGAAAAATTGTGCTCTACACTGGAAATTGATGCAACATTGTAAACTGACTATAACTCAATAAAAAAAATTTTTTTTCATTTTTTGAAAGCATGAACATGCAAATTGTTTTTCACAGGGATTAGCATAGAAAGTACCAAAAAGATCCTCTACTATCAGCAATTTTTAAAAATTTACCATCTGCAAATGAAGTTATCTTTGTATTTCTCAAACAAAGATAGAGCACTGCTAATGTTTCAATCATGTTCTGAATTTGAAGACTTATAAAATATAACGAATAGCCAGATAAAGGGAGGCGGACTGACCACGAGTTTAATGAGGCTTAAGCTTTGGGGTCCTCCCCTGCATGGACTCCTCCTCAGGCCCTGCGGGTGAGGTGCAGAGAGCCTTGGAATTTGAGCATATTTTATAAAATGTACAAAAGTAAGATTTTTTTGTACAATTTTTCTTAGTGAGAGCTCTAACAATCCATCCCTGCCCACAATTACAGACTTCTCCTTATTTACGAGTTTACGCGGCTTTCTAGATTTGACCACTCACAATAAAGTGGTCTCCAGAGGCCACTGTCTGACAGTTCGACCTTTAAAACACTAAGATTTTATAGGACCAAAACCATAGTGCTCTCTTTCTCAAATTTCAATTCTAAAACTCTGAAGAGCTTTATACATTTTAGTTTTCAACTCTCCTGCCAGATCATGATTCATCAAAAGTTTAGCCCGTACATTTCATACATGTGTTATTCATTAAATTCTACTAGTGTAAATGCTTCCACAGAGATTTGAAAACTAAGGGAAACCCTCCCAGTTTATTGTTGTTTCGTGTTTCCTTTGATTAGTGTTCAGGAAGCCAAGGGAACAAGAACCATTTATTTTGAGTTCCAGTTAGTGTTCGTTTATTTGAAAACATTTTATTAGTGTGAAATAGACCAAATCAATTAAAAGGACAGTTAATTAGACAGAATTTCGGTTTCTTACACACGCCACCTTGCTCAAGGTGTAGAGTTTAAGAGAACAGATATTTCAGGTGTCCCAGGTAGAGTCACTATGGTCTGTTTATCTTCTTAAACCAGTGTGGACTCCAAGGCAGAAGGTACAAGAAAATCCAGAGGGTTAAGAAAAATATTAGAATCTCTCTATATTTATCACGTTCTACTCTTGTTTTCTGTTTTTTTTTGGGGGGGGGCAGGCTTAAGTAGTTTTTTATTATAAAAAGTTTTCAAATAGGCACAAAAGTGGAGAGAACAGAACAATAAACCCGATATGCTCATTATTTGGATTCAACAGTTATAAAGACTTGGCCACATTTACTTCATCTATCCTTTTAGGTGTTGAGGAATTTTCAAATTACATATATATCAAAATGTTTTCTTTATTATTTAAGAAGGTCTCAATTCCAATTAAAGATATATGGCTACAACACCATTAGGACAACTTACAAAATTAAAAATAATTCCTTGGTATAATCTAATATCCAGCCCCAGTCGAATTCCTTGATGTCTTATTTGAATCACAATCCAAACCATGTCTCAGGCATTACATTTGCTTTGTAGGCTTTTTGCCTTATTTCGTTTTAATCTAGTGCTAACCTTGTTTTCCCTCCCTTTTATTTTCTTTTTCCATGCCACTAACTTGTTGCAGAAACCGAGTCACTTACTCTATAGACAAACCGACTTTCTGAGTTTCTCTGTGTGTCATGTAATCCATACATCTATTCTCCTGTAAAAAGAAGTTAGCTTGCCTAGAAGACTGAGTCAAGTGAAGTAATTTTTTTTTTTTTTTGAGTTTTTTTCTGGAAGCCAAGAAGGATGAAGGAAGGAAAAGACCAGAGTGAAGTAATGGGCAACCTAAGAGATTAAAAAGTAAAGAAAAACAAAATTAACATTTGAATGGAACTTTAGGATTGAAAAAAATACTTTCACGGGAATTATGGCACTTAATTCTCATGTTAACGTCCCTGTGTGGTACCTAGAACTGTTTTTATCACGTTTCAAAATGAGAGACAGAAGCTTAAAATGTTTTTAGGGCTACATAGAGGAAGGACTTGAAGAAGTTGGAATTGCTGACGCCAAATCTCATTTCTGTCCTTTGTGGGAGACAAAGTATCAGAAAAGGTAGAAGTCTGGGGAGATTTCAGGGGAAATGAAGATGCTCTTTTCTGGTGCTCACTTCAGCAATATGATGCACAAGTTGGGCAGAGAGGGAGCCTCTGTCTTGTTATGTGCAGATGTAGAAGCAGCACACGCCATCCCGCAGGCGCAGTGCAAGGATGGCAAATGGTTTCTATCGTAATAAAATAATCTGAATATTCAATTTATAATGTAGTTCATGGTTTAAATATGTGAATGTGTTATTAAAATACTTTTTGACATTTAGTATATTTGCAGTGTGGTAGTCTCAGCATATATAAATGCCTTCCACATTCACCACTCAAATTGAATTCAAGGCACTATTAACCTGAAGGGTAACTCATAAGCCTGCAATGAATATTTCATGATCTGAAAATATTGTTTAAGTAAATGGGAAAAATATCCAGAAATGATTTAGTCAGCCTAACAGCATCACAGATCATTTAAAAAGGAAATAGAAAAAGTCTCCATAATTTTCTGGCCTTTTTACTAAAAGTTTACATTTAAAGAAAAACATTAGTGCCATCTTAAGCAAAGGTAAATTTTTATATATCATGCATTTCCTAAGTTTTGTACATGTATTTTGTTTTAAATTGCAATGTGCTATCTGGCAGTAGCACACAGGATGTTTTTCCCTTAAGTTTGAAATAATAACTCTTTCAGCTGATTTCTTTGGTACCATTTCATAATTTGTTTTGTTGTTTTACTACTTCCCAACTTTAGTTTCCATAGGAACAGGATCAGTCAGAAAATATTTGGGACTCTTTTAATATGTTGAGTCCAGGATTCCTAATTAGGCTTCACGCATTTATAGCTTAATTAATATGAGTCTCTGTGTTATATCTTTGAAGGTGGAGAAAACTGGGTTATGATGTCACGATATGCTTACTTTTTCAAAGGTTTTTATTGAAGATTTGGATCAGAGATCTTTAAGATCATTTAAAGGTGTGCTAGTACCTGCCTGAAAAGGGATGAAATCGTTTTAGGCATACTATTCTTCAGATAAGGAAACTTAAGAGACACCAGTTACCCCAGTTAAACTCATAAAAAGTAGCTGAAAATCCCTCCCTGCGTCCATGATGCTGTTTGTTGCTTGTCTCTCATTTCGTGGGGCACCGTTTCTTCATTGTCTCTGCTCCTTTGTGTTCTATAACTGAGCACATCCTCCAGAGGTCAGTCCTTCGCCCCTAATCTCCCTCCATGTTTTCTCCCAGAATGAATCTATCTTCCTATTTTTATTTACCACTTAATTACAAAGGATAGGTACAGGAAATTTAGACTTCTCACTCTTTTTCTTTTCAATAGTCTATACAGATACTTTTAGTTGGATTTTTTTTTTTTTTGCCCCCTGAACTATAGAAAATAATAATTCCTTTTTTAATTAAATGCTATGATTTCCCTGGTTCTTCACATTTACAATACTTGGAAGTATTGTTTTGATTTCTTTGATGTCTTCTATATTTAATCAACCACTAAGTCTTACCACTTCTATTCTAAATGTCTTCTGGATTCAACTCTTTCTAAACAATTTTTTGACAGCTGCCATTTTAATCCTGGACCCTATTACCTAATAATACCTGGGTTAAAGTTACCTCTCTCCTCCTGTCTGTCCCACATGTAAGGGTCAAAATTATTGTTTACTTCCAATCCCATGTTTTTGGCATATGGTTTCACTCGTTGAAACTTCCAGCAACTTCCTGTTGCCTACTGCATCAAATAGAAACTTTAAACATAATATACATGAAGACACAAACTCCGTGAATACCAAGCCACTTTTGGAGCCCACGTCTTGCTCCTTTTCAAAACAAACTGTGTGTTCTAACCAATAAAGAGTCAGTTTAGAATTAAAGCATGTTCACAACTCCACATAAAATAATTTTATCATCACAGGCTAACTACGGTACGTTTTCCCCCATTTAAAAATATACGATGTTAAGTTATAAAGAACACCTAAATCATCATTAAATCAAACCCCCTCATTTTACAAATAGGGAAAATAAAATCTAAATAAAATTAAGCTGTTTTCTAAAGCTATATCATTACTAAGAGCAGAACGGACACAATCTTGGTTCCTTGGATGCCAAGTTCCATTTCATTTACATCACACTTTTTTGCTTCTTCCTCTTGAACACTTGACATTTACAGTTTAAAATATAAGGAAGTTCTTTGAACATCCAGTGGAGACATTTCACATGGATATTTAACCTATGATTTCAACAATGCATCACTACCAAAGATGTATTAGAAAAATAATTCATAAAAGGGAACACTCTTAACACTGTTTGGAATGTAATTTGGTGCAGACTATGAAAAACAGTATGGAGGTTCCTCAAAAAAACTAAAAATAGACTTACCCTATGATCCAGCAATCCCATTCTTGGGCATACATCTGGAGGGAACTCCAATTCAAAAAGATACGTGCACTCCAGTGTTGATAGCAGCACTATTTACAATAGCCAAGACATGGAAACAGCCTAAATGTCCATCAACAGATTACTGGATAAAGAAGTTGTGATATATTTATACAATGGGATACTAGTCAGCCATGAAAAAGAATAAAATAATGCACTTTGCAGCAACATGGATAGACCTGGAGATCATCATTCTAAGTGAAGTAAGTCAGAAAGAGAAAGAAAATACCTTATGATATCACTTATATGTGGAATCTAAAAGACATAAATTAACTTACAAAACAAAAACAAACTCAGAGACATAGAAAACAAACTTATGGTTACCAGGGGGTAAAGAGGGTGGGAAGAGATAAACTGGGAGTTCGAGATTTGGAGATACTAAATACTATATATAAAAACAGATAAACAACAAGTTTCTTCTGTATAGCACAGGGAACTATATTCAGTATCTTGTGGTAACCTATAATGAAATAGAATATGAAAAGGAATATATGGATGTATATGTATAACTGACACATTATACTGCACACCAGAAATTGACACAACATTGTAAACTGACTATATGTCAATAAAAAAGAAATATAATAATTCATAAAATTAATTTAAAAAGTGAAGGTGATTCTGTCCCCCATCCTAGTAAGCGTGAACATGCCCTGGAGTCACCCTGTCAGGGAAGATATTCTTTCAGGTAAAAGATGGGAATCTACGGTCCTCTGAAAAGAAACATTTATATTCAACACACTCATTGGTGAGGTAACTTAACTTTATTTTAAAAAAGTACATTTGTATCCCACTTCCAAAATTATTTGTCCTTTTATTTTCTCATAATTAGAAATGCATTTCCTCAGATAGTCTAGCTTATGTAATGAGCTAGTTTTGACTGGTCTCATCATTGCTCAGCATGTTTGGGTATCTCATCGCTAAAGATAAATAGTTGAAGTGTAAAATGGAACAAGGAAGAGAGATATGATTTGTTGGTTCCAATAATTAGGACTCTACATACAAATTCTGATAGAGGGCAGGGATGCAATCTTGCTTCCACTCTAAGACTAAGAAACAGTGGCATGGAAGGCGAAGTGGAAGGAAGACCCCTTCCTCAATTAACATCTGTGTTCTCTTGCTCATGAATTCACGGTGTATTTGAGGAAAGTGTTGAAAATAGCTTCTGACATAAAGGACTACGTTGCTAGTATGCATAAGCTGCTGACACAGCTTTAGGTTGCCTCCAAATGTCTCTATTTCTTCCATTCTTTCCCCATGACCAGTCTTCTCTAGAGAATCCTTAGAGCTTGAGAGTCTTCAGAGTTCAAGGAGCTATGAGAAATTAAATCACATAAGGAACTCACTTGCCACTTGATATTAAGTTTTTAATGACATGGGTTTGAACATTAAATAAATAATTTAGAAAGTCTGAGCAACTCTGAAATGAGTTTGAGTTGCTATGTCAAAGGCTGGATATGCTCTTACCCTACAGCAAGGCTACTACTATTCTGTTTTGTTGTTTAGAGGCTTGATGAGAGAGGCTTGATTGACTCAGCCTACATGAAATCAATGCAAGAGAACATTTTTAAATATTTAGGAATTTAATCAACTCTCTTTTTCATATTCACCTTTTCTTGCCATTAGTCTGTGAATGTGACATGAACTCATCTAATGGGAACTTTTACATTTTAGGGAATAAAATATTAAAGTCCCTTTAAAAAGAAATGAACTAAAAGGTCCACACTTCCCCATGAAGAAAAACACAGCTGTGATGCAGTAGATTTACTAACAGACTTTGCTGTATAACCCAGGAGTTCCAGTTAGTGACAGGGTGTTCGTTTATTGGAAAGCATTTTATTAGTGTGAAATACACCAAATCAATTAGAAGGATGGTTAATTAGACAGAATTTGGGTTTCTTATAGACACCACCTTGGTCAACGTGTAGAGTTTAAGAGAACAGATACTTCAGGTGTCTCTGATAGACTCACTATGGTCTGTTTATCTTCTTAAACCAGTGGACTCTAAGGCAGAAGGTACAAGAAAATCCAGAGGGGTAAGAAAAATATTAGAATCTCTCTATATTTATCACATTCTTCTCTTTTTTTCTGTTTTTTTTGGGGGGACGGGGCTTAAGTAGTTTTTTATTATGAAAAGTTTTCAAATAGACACAAAAGAGGAGAGAACAGAACAATAAACCCGATATGCTCATTATTTGGATTCAACAGTTATAAAGACTTGGCCACATTTACTTCATCTATCCTTTTAGGTGTTGAGGAATTTTCAAATTACATATATATCAAAATGTTTTCTTTATTATTTAAGGAGGTCTCAATTCAAATTAAAGACATATGGCTACAACACCATTAGGACAACTAACACAATTAAAAATAATTCCTTGGTATAATCTAATATCCAGCCCCAGTCGAATTCCTTGATGTCTTATTTGAATCACGATCCAAACCATGTCTCAGGCATTACATTTGCTTTGTAGGCTTTTTGCCTTATTTCATTTTAATCTAGTGCTAACCTTGTTTTCCCTCCCTTTTATTTTCTTTTTCCATGCCACTGACTTGTTGCAGAAACCGAGTCACTTACTCTATAGAAAAACCGACTTTCTGAGTTTGTCTGTGTGTCACGTAATCCATGCATCTACTCTCCTGTAAAAAGAAGTTAGCTTGCCTAGAAGACTGAGTCAAGTGAAGTAATTTTCTTTTTTGAGGGATGGTCAAAAATACTACATAGGGAACACTATGTCCTTTTACTGATGCTAAGATTAATCAGTGGTTTCAGGTAATAAACAGATTAATCCTTCTATTGTACAGTCCCCTATCAACATTTCCCTAATGTTTTTACCCATTAATAATCATATTGTAAGCCAATTACATGTAGCAGGAGAATGATGACTCGATTCTATTATTTTTTTCTATTATCTTTGTGTATATATTAGCTTGAATTTGATAAAGAACTTTTGCTTGTCAATTAAGGCTACACGGTTACATATGCAAACAGACAGGAAAGCAGGGTAAAGCTTACTTCTTTATTTTGATTGCCAAATATCAGAGTAAGAAACAATTGTTGAGTTCTAATGGTGACCAAAGAGTGGTAACTGTGGGGTTTTTTTAGCTGGCTTTTTCTCTCTCTGTATAAGTAGTACATTTCGTAAAATATGTTCAAAATCTTTAAATCGATTGCATTCAATTTATTTTTTGATTCTCAAATTGCCTTTAATTTGGCCAAAGGGGGCTTTTTAAAGTTGATTCCTGTGTCTTTTTGACACAATCTCATTAGCTTTGAGAATTCTAACTTGTTTTCTGGTGCAATAAAAGGTCCCAGACTCATCTTATACATGTCTAAGTCTAAACATGGAATCAGATGTTCCTCCAAAGATCTCTAGTCACTGCTAGTGTGGAATAGTATCCAGCAATCACAATCTGTATGATCACTTTTATGGGGTTGTAGGATAGACTGTATTATTATTCCCAACTACTCATTTCCTTCCCACTTACTATCACTGATTTCCAGGGCATGCCAGACAGAATTCACTCTGTTTCAGGATGGCCATGTGATGTGCTTTGATCAATGGACATCCACAATGTTAAGTGGATGCTTTGAGCCGTTACATAATTTAGCTCTGTCCCTTGCATTTCCCTTGACCACAAGGATTATCTGTCCCAAACAGGGCTAATTTCTTCAACCTGGGGCCTGGAATAAGGAGACATGTAGAGCAGAGACTGTGCAGCAGACCTGGAGCCACCAAAATTGAATGCAAGCAAAAAACAATGTGTATAGTTGCAAACTACTGAGATTTGGGGGTTATTTGTTACTTCATAAAAGCTGACTGATACAGGTTGTGATTTCATCCAGGCCTTTTTAGCGCACAGAGACAGGAAATGTATAATTTTAGGAAGAAAAAAAGCATCATGAGTTCATACTGATATTTTCAATTCAAATATAACATTACAGGACTTTTACTTAACTTTTAAAAAAACATTACACATATAACTCTTTTTTCCTATGCTGGAAGTTTTGATCTATCTATATTAATATAATTACTGATTTGCATTGTCCTGTAATACAAAGCAGTTTCAAAAGAACAAAACCGCTATTTTAAATTACTTCAGTTTAAAATGTATTTGTAGCTTTATTTATCCTTAAAATATATCCCACTCTTCAGTGGAATGTTACGTTCCAAGCTCAGACTGGAATAATTCTTTCCTCTGTGTGGTTACATCACTGATTTGAAATACAGTAGGTTCATTTCTTTCCATTTGTTTTCAATTTTTGGAGATGGATGTCTTAGTGAATTTTATCTTTTAAATAGAACCTTTAAGTTTTCAAAATCAAATCTGTGTAATAAGCTATTAAGAGAAAGCTGTTCCATTCTTGCACCTTCCACACATTTTGAATAGTTTTGATTTAACCTCCCAGTGTTTTTCTCTTGCATAAAACGTAGCATGCAAAACTATACAGTTCTACACCTTGCTTTTTCCAGTTACTATATCCATTCATGGAGATCACTCTAATTCCTTTTATAACTACATTGCATATCATTCTGTCATTTATTCAGTCAATCCCCTATTAATGGGTATTCGATTATTTTCAATCTTCTTTTAATTAAAAATTTTTTTTAACTTGGAGAAGAGGGTAATTAGACTTATTTATATATTTCTTTCTTTTTTCAATTTTTTTAATGGAGGTACTGGGGATTGCTAAGTATGCACTCTACCATTGAGCTATATACCCTCCTCCCTTCAATCCTTTTTATAATAAATAATTTTGAAATGAATAATATTATGTATGAATCATGTCCTGTTTTTGTACAGCTTTGGAACAGACTCCCAGTAGTGGGGTTGGTGAGTCAAAAGGCAGATATATAATTTTTCTACATATTGCTGGATTCCAGTCCGTAGCAGCTATAGCATTACACAGCCTATCAACAGTGTGTGAAAATGCTTGTTTCCATACAACTTCAATAACAGAGCATGCAGATGAGTTATGTGTTTTGATAATCTAGTAGGCAAGCAGTGTTATCTTTGTGAAGGTTTAATTTGCATTTCAAGTTATGTTGAGTAGAGCTTCATATCTGAAGAGCTTTTTGGACTTTCCTTCTCGGAATTCTCTGGGGTTTGCTTGTGCGTGTGTTTGCGTATGTGTCTGTGTTTGTGTATGTGTGCATGCATGCATGCACCATTTTTCTATTTTATTCTTTATATTTTAATTTTCTTTTCATTTTTAAGTGCTCTTATATCAGTGACAATACTCTAGTTGAGGCTTAAATTGCAAAATATCTTTTCCCAACTAGACATTTATCTTTTGATTTGTTTAAGGTGTTTTTTTTTTTTTTTTAATGCGGATGCTGCTTGGATATATAGACCAGTCTACAGAAATCTATACCATGCTTCCTTTTTTTTGGGGGGGGGGGTTTTGAGGGGAGGCAGGTAGTGATCTTTTTATTTATTTATTTATTTACTTACAGTTAGATCTCTGATTGATTTGGAGTTTATCCCCATGTATGCTATCAGATTCAGATTTAATTTCCCTTAAATAACTGTGCAACTTTTCTAACAGTATTAAGAATTCTCTCTAGTTTGAAATGCTACCATTTTACATGTAGATCAATAGACAGATAGACATGGTAGGTATAGATAATCTCTATTTTTACATCTATCTATCTATCCTAAATTTCAAATCAACTTGGGCCAATTTCTGGACTTTATATTCTCTACCATTGGTCTGTCAGTCTCTTCATGTACCAGTCCCACAGGATTTTAATTGCAGAAGCTTTATCAAATTTTGTAATATAGGGCCATTACCACCTCATTTCTCTCCAAGGGTATTAGTGTTTATTTTCCATTATCTCATTTGTTAATGTTTATTTTATGTATAGTTTATAATTAATGTTATGTTATTTACTACGTTACTTACTTTTATTTAACTAAGTATTTAAAAACTTCTATGTGCTAGGCGCTACGCTAGGTGCTAGGGACATAAAGATGTGTTATCTCTGCCCCAGAAAGATGTGTGTGTAAAATGATAACACTACAGCCCAGTAAGGGCAGTAAGAGAAACAGGAACATGCTGAGGGCACCAGGATTACAATATGAGGTGGACTTTGGCTTTGAAGACTAGATGAGTTGGAAAGACTTAAGAAGCCGTAAGAGACTTTGGAGTTAGACTTTCAGAGAGGAATCACATTTGGCAACATGGAGAACAGTTCAACAAGGACAACAGTAGAAAAGATGGAGGTTGGAAAGGAGAAACATTGTATCTAGGTAAAATGGCATAGATGTTTGCTCCCTTACACACACATACACACACACACACACACACACACACACACACAGGACACAAAAGAACCTGACTTCTTCTGGGACCAAAAGCATCACATGGGATCAAAGTACAAATGATACAATGATCCCATAGCTCCAATCAGTTTATATAAAACTTTTAACATATTTTTATGGCACAGCTCACTGTGTTAGATTATTAGATTAAATCATAGATTAATTAGCAACTGATAATTAAATAATTGCATTAAATAGACTAGTGTTTATTTACACTTGAGTCACTGTTTATTCCATTGTCTGTTCTACTTCAGATTAAAATCAATTCCTAATTTAAAGTGTCTCTAGAGCATTTTCTTAAACATAAACACGATTCTCTCTTTTCAAATTTAGCACTTTCCCAGCAGTTCAGCGTGTTCCAATTTTATTTGTGGCCATTGCTTCTTTGGTCTCCTTTAAAAATAGCACCAGCTTGCACTTGTCTGTAAATCCTAGCTGGTGCCGGTGTCTCGGTCCCCTCTGGGCGTGGTCCCTTATTCTCTTCTCCTTTGGACTTTTTCATTGGGTCTGGGTTGGAATTTTTCCCTTTTTAAATCTGGTCACTGGTTTGGGAGTTTATATTCCTCTCTTTTGTTATATCACTTTGTTTCACTACTTACATTTGGTGGTTTTAGCTAGAAGATAGTCCTGACTGCATCTTGGCTTAGGGTTTTAAAAAAGCCTCTGCAAGATGTTGTCACGAGTCCTGTTTGTGAGACCTAGCTTTGAGTCGTGGCTCAATTACTAGTAAAAATACAGTTTTCGTAGGAAAGCACAGAATACTATGCATGACATAATTTCTTTTTTTTTGGAATGTGCAGAACCATAAGCACAGCAAATTTTGATTTTGATTTTTAAAGAAATTATACAGGTATGCTCATATAGGGTGGAATTATATTTCCCCCCACACACAATTTTTCTGGAATCACACGCAAGAAACTTAAGAGTGGGCTACTTCATAGGTGAGGATGTGGAGAAAAGGGAACCCTTTTACACTATTGGTAGGAATGTAAATTGGTGCAACTGGTATGGAGATTCCTTAAAAAATTAAAAGCTATATAGAGCTACTGTATGATCCAGAAATTCCACTTCTGGGTATAGATCTGAAGAAAATGAAAACACTAATTTGAAAAAATACATGCAACCCAGTGTTCAGAGCAGCATTATCTATAATAGCCAAGACATAGGAGCAACCCAAGTGTCCATCAGCAGATGAATAGATAAAGAAGATGGGGTACACACACACACACACACACACATACACATGCAGAATGGAATGCTACTCAGCCATAAAAAAAGAATGGAATTCTGCCATTTGCAACAACATGGATGGACATGGAAGATAAAATGCTTAGTGAAATAAGTCAAAGAAAGACAAATACTCTATGGTATCACTTATACATAGAATCTAAAAAATAAAACAAACTAGTGAATATAACAAAAAGAAACTGACTCACAAATATAAAGAACAAAATAGTGGTTACCAGTGGGGAAAGGGAAGGAGGCAGGGACAAGACACGGGTAGGGGGTTAAGAGGTTCAAACTACCATGTATAAAATAAATAAGCTACAAAGATATATTGTACAGCACAGGGAATATAACTGATATTTTATAATAAGTATAAATAGAATATAACCTTTAAAAATTGTGAATCACTATGTTGTATGCCTGAAACATATAATATTGTACACCAATTAAACCTCAGTAAAAAAAATAGAAATAAAACAGTAGGCTACTTTTAAGGAGTGGAACAGAAGGCAGGACTGGAAAGGAGACATTTTTCATTTGATAACCTTTCTGCGCTGCTTGAATCCACCATGTGCAAACATTATTTTAGTTAAACATGTAAGTAAATGCATTTAATAATGATCTATTTTTGTCTTTGATTCTGCCCATCATAAAGTATTGAGCAGGTTTTTACAGTGCAAGCAAAGCAAAAACTGAAAACAGTAGGTGACTGTTTTGACAAGATGTGACCCAGCAAACTGGAAACACCTTGCATAAAGGAGAGAGACCAGGGAGATGTCTTCACCCTGTATAAATAGAAAGACAAATCTGCCCCACACTGACCTCATGAGACATTCTGAAAACTGAAACAGAACAGAAAAGCCAATGAAACAAATAAAATCTTGACGCCAATGGCATAAGAAAGCAAGAGAGAGAAAGGCAAGACTCTTCAGTTAGGAACTAAAACTCATGTCTGTCAAGCTCATGAGGTTCCTGGCTCAGGACTTTTTGAGCCCAGACAGTGGGCAGCTAAGAGAGAAGCTCTTGACACGTCACAGGACTGGGTCCAGTATGTTGCTTTGCCCTCTGCTCATAAAACATAGCAACAATTCAAATGGCAGAACAGTTCCAACCCACTCACTGGTTTGAAGACCCTGAGTAGGGTTTGCGGTCCTGCCAGCAGGCACTCAGTTGAGCACACACATCCTCCCTCTCTCTCGTGCACGCACACACTTACGTGCTTAGTAACATAGAAGGTCACGCCTCTCCGTATCACATCTAATCAAATCACCCTCTTAAGTGTGGCAACTTGGGGAGACGCTAAAAACACAACACTGACGGAAGACAAACTCAGGCGTTGGAAAAGAGAAAGATACTGAAAGAAGAGAAATAGGAGCCCAAACAGCTACTGTTTTATGCTGATACGTTGGGAACTGAAGAGAAAGTTGGAAATACATCATACGTGATTTTTAAAAACTTAAAAACCAAAGAGCAATTTTCTCAAATCTCTGATTAAATGTAATTGATTGCATTTCAAATATAAAACAACTTTCTGTGGGCATACGTATATATGTAATCATATGTGTTTGGGTAGGTATCTATTTCAGTCACTATATATCAGAAATACTCATGAAGGAATTGCATGGACCACTTCCATGGCATCTAACTGGTCTCCCCACTTCAGCTTCCCACCTACACCGTTCCGCCCATTCTCCACACTCCATCCATTGTGTTCTCTTTGAAATGCAAATCTGCCTGATATTCAGTGTTTAAAAGCCTTCAATGGCTTTGCCTTGCTTTAGGATAAGTTCAAAATCCTAAATATATCCCACAAAGCCCTCCAACAGCCTGACTGCTGCCTTTTTTCCTCCCCCCCCCCCCCCCGTTCTCCCCGCTATGACCATAAGGAACTTCTTTTATTCCTTCACACTCTTCCTGCTGGCTCCCCCCAAGGATGTCTGAGTGTGCTTTTGCTGCATCTGAAGTGGTCTCCTCCATCCTCTTTACCTCGGTACTAGTATATTCTTTGCATAGATAGATAGAGATAGAGATGTATGTGTGTATTTTGTAATAAAACAAAAAAAAATTCCAAAATAAACTCTTAATAAAAGTAAACAAAACAAGCTGTTTAAACGAGTACAATACTTATGCAACAGCCGATTACTTGTCTTTGGCTATGACTCTCAAAAATGTAAGAAATCCATTATAAGTGATAATAGGAGTGTTGAAGTTCATTGCCCCCCAATTTTAACAATAATAACAGTACTAAGTTTTCTAAGTGTGTTACACATATGAACACATTTCTTTTTCTCGAAACCTCTGTGAAGTAAGTACTGTTACTGGGATTACCACCATTGCAGAGGGGTCAGTTGACACACACAAAAGTCAAATGACTTGTACAAGGTCACGCAGCTAGTAAGTGAGCACAGCGTTCTGTATCAGAGTCCGTGTTCCACCGTTACACTACACAGTCCGAGTACAACCCATAAAAGTGTAAATATATAACACTGAATTGTAATTTAAAGGAAAAAGTTATGGTTGCTCCATAGGATCTAGAATGTTCTTGGCCACAACACCGATTGCCCATACCCTAATTCTGGCTGGTATGGCAGGCAAATAATCCCCCTGCCCCCACAAAGATGTCTATGTCCTAGTCCCAGGAACCTATAAACGGGTTACTTTACATGGTAAAAAGGAAGTAAGGTTGCAGATGGAATCAGAGCTCCTAACCAGCCGACCTTGAGATGAACAGATTATTCTGGACTACCCAGGTGGTCCGGATGTGATTTCAAGGGTCCTTATAAGTGGAAGAAGGAGGCAAAAGAGAGAGAACCAGAGATATGGCAGCCTGGCACTGTTAGCTTTGCATCTGGAGAAATGGGGCCATGATGGACCTCTAGAAGCTGGAAACAACATGGAAACAGAGTCTCCTCTTGAACCTCCAGAAGGAACACTGCCCTTCCCATACCTTGACTTTAGCTCAGCGAGACCTATTTTGCGTTTCTGACCTCTAGAACTGTAAGATAATAAATATGCATTATATTCAACTTGTGGTAATTTGTTACTGCAGCAATAGGAAACTAATACAGTTGGGCTGTTTTTCTGAGTTCTGACCTCAGTAACACCTTCCAAGAAAACTGCCCAGTTTTAAGTCATCTTTTTCTTCTTTGGCTAAAGAAAGCACTTCAACCTAGATTCTGATCCCCCTTTCCCATCCTCACTCTCATCTTCAAAATCTGGCAGAATAGGTGTCCTGGAGTATTGGCTCAGCAGTGCTGCCACTATATTGCTATGGGATGAAAAGAAATGATGTTTTAAATAATGGCTTTTACAGATTTCTGCTGGTCTGACCTCAACAAACACGCCAGCTCTTGCCTCTATGTTCTAATACACCTCCTCCACTAAAGACGCCCACAGATGGAAAGCAGTATGGTGAAAACCATGGGCAGAGCACATACGTGTAAATTCACATGGGTTTCTCTCACTGAATTCCTCGTGTGGAGGGGTAAAGGAGTGTCCTCAGCCACGGGGAACTCACTGTTCTCTCTATGCTAATGTTCTTACTTTTGACTTCTTCCTTTTCAATGTCATGTCTGTTACAGTCTTGAAATGATTAGCAGGTCTACCAGCAAGCCCAATTTGACCTTTAAGTTCATCAGGTAATTGAAACTATGCCCAGTTGGAACCAGTTCTCTTCAGCACATTGATTATGTTGCTTTGTTCTTAACAGTGTTGACAGAGGGCAAAATCTTCCTGGCACTGGTTCCCTGGTGTGCTGTTTTGGGTCAATTCCACCACAGAGGCAGGATCTTGTCATTCTGTAGACGATCCAAATCTCTCCCCACCTCCACCATCCTTATCAGTTGATGAGAAATTACAGACTTGGGCCAAGTAGCCTGGCTTGGGTTCCAGTCTAGATCTGAGAACCACCTGCTATGAGTCGTGTACTGCCACGAACAACACACTGCAGTCATTCACATTCAATTCCTTTGTTCAAATGTCACCTCAGAGAAATCTGATGTCTTACCTACTTAGAATAAGTTAGGGCTTCATGATAAACATTGCCATCATTAATTCTATCCATCCATTTCTTCCACCGACTTCACCTCATCCCCTTTCCATTTAATCGACAGGTATATATTTACATGTACTATTAACCAAGCACTTTGCTCAGCATGGGTCATACACTGGTGAGCAAACATCAGGAAATTTCTTCCCTCATGGAGTTTCTATTTTAGTGGGAAAGAAAAATAGAATTCAACTAAACACACAAATAAATGCCCATTTCTCAACAGGTACACTGAAATCATAGTTTAAATAAAACAACAATAACAAAAGCAACCTCCTCAACTACTAAGAAGAAATAATATTGACAAATAAAAGTAAAGGGAAAGAATGGAAATAAACATGATATTAGACATAATAAGATTGAGACAAAAGAGTGGTCCAGTTATATTTGGGGTGAATGTTAAGAAGATGATATATAATTAGAGCATAAGGAATCACTGTCTTCTTGAGTGAAGATCACAAAAAGGGATAAGCACTCAGAAAAATGAGAGGGATGAGGTCAGCTATCTATGGAACAAATTCTCAGATTTTCAAATTCCAGTTCCATCTCTTTTCACCCTGGATAAGTGAGCTTAGACAAGAAATTTAGCTTTCCTGAGCCTTAGGATCCCTATTTGTATGTTGAAGATATTCCCCATCTGGGGGGAGGGAAATAGCTCAGTGATAGAGTGCATACTTAGCATGCACAAGGTCATGGGTTCAATCCCCAGGACCTCTACGAAAAAAAAAAAAAAAAAGACATGTTCTATCTCATGCATTTGTTGAGGACTTAAAAAGAAAGTCCTAGGAATAGTGTCTGATATATACATAAGCCTTCAATAAAGTTTCTAATCTGGACATGAAACATGAGTGGATCAATCACAAATAGACCTGTGGGGTGAAATTTAGTCTTGATGAACATTCTTGTTTTTTCAACAACACCATAATAGCAAGGAATGTACTTGTGCCGAGCTTTTGGTTCCTAATACCATTCTCCAATTAAAGGAACCAGGGCTCCTTGGAGCCATAGCTGATTCTAGGACTGGAGTAGAAAATATACAAGATCGGCCTGGAGCAGTTTGTGGTATCAGAAGGTAAGGAAGTATTAAAAACAAACAAGCAAAATCCAAAACACATATATACACAATGATGGGGAAATGTCAAAGGGGCATAGGAACCAATTGAAAGAACTCCCAATGCCAAAGCTCGACAATCTAAAACAAAATAGTATTGGACTATAATCCAAAGTATAAAATAAATGTTGATGACCTTACACTGATATAAAAAATGAATGGAATAATGAATGAATGGAGGAGGGGGGAGAGACATATCTCTCAAGTAGAAGAATTCCAAATAATTTATGGAGATATTCCACTCTCAAGGAGATGGAGCATAACTCCTCTTCCTTAAGTGTGTTGTACATAGTGACTTCCTTCCCCAAAAATACAGTGTGTGGGGAGTGGGTGGGAGGGGGGAAGGTAACCCATGGAGATACCTAGCATACATCACCTCAACCAGATACTAAAGATTAACATCAACAGTGATAAGTCACAATCATAGTATGTACCTTTGATAAGATGTGACGAAAATGATACTTTGCCTTGGTGATCTTCCTCCAAAAAACCCATAAACCCAGTCAAAACATGAGAAAAACATCAGAGAAATACCAATTGAGGGAGAGTCCACAAAACATTTCCACCAATATTCCCAAACCCATTAAGTTAATAAAAAACAAGGGAAGTCTGAGAAACTGTCACAGGCTAAGATGCATCTAAGCATACACGATGGATAAATGTAATGGAGAGTCCTGGATGGAATCCAGGAACAGAAAAAGAACATTAGGGAAGAATGAAGGAAATCTGAACAAGATGTGAATTTCAGTTAATAATAATGTATCAGTACTGGTTGTTTAATTGTGACAAATGTATTATACTAATTAGCAAAATGATATTAGAGGAAAGTGGGTGTGGTGTACATGGGAACTCTCCACTATCTTTGAAATTTTTCTTTAAATCTGAAAGTGTTACAAAATTTTTAAGTTTATTAACAATAAAAAAAAAAAATTCTTGCAATAGCAGATCTTTCAGCATCCCAGGAACAATACGGAAAGATCCCTGAACACTTCTAAATTAATCCTCTATGTAGGAGGCAGGGTTAGAAGGGCCAATGTGCTAGCTTTACCCAAGGCTTGAAAGAGTTTATTCTGCCTATTTATTTAAGCCCGTGCTTGCCTCTGGGTTGTTTCTTGGCTACAATTTCAAATTTAGGGTGTATTGTTTCTATTTTGATTACTGAATAGACATACCAGAGTAAAACCATTTTCTCTGCTTTTAATCAGTGACAATTCTACACTACAGTCAGCCCTTTTTATTTGAAATGTAGGATTGTCAACGAAATACATAACTTTCTCAGTAGTTCTGTTACAATTTCGCCAGCCTACCTCTTTGTTGCCTTTCAGCATCAGTGATTTTTTTTTTCTCTGAGCGTTCAACATGATACCAATTGATATTTCAAAATTGCATCATGGTTTTATTGTGAAGCCTTGCCTTACTGGTTTGACTTTCTATAATATAGGTCAGCACAAGCCCTTTCAAATGAGACAGCTTGCACCTTCTCCCGCCACTAAGGGACAGAGCTCACACCACGTTGAGCTGAGCAACACTCACTTCGGCAATGAGAGCGCTAGAAAAAGTCATTGTGCTATGTATTAGACACTTATCTGGCAGGTTATTTTAAGTATTATATTACCAGACCTTGAATAGTAACAATAATAACCCATTCCATTAAAAGTAAAGAAAACTAAAGAAAAAAGAAAGACGAAACAAGGTAAAAACGAAAGAAAAAGGGTTCGTTGCTTAAGTGCTTAAGATCTAGTGTAATTTCCTCCACTGTAACTTCCTAAAAAGTTAACGCAAGGAAAAGAAAATAATAGGAAACGTTCCCACGATTTTAAGTCTTATGAGCCCAGAATCTGTGAAAATCCTGTTTAGAACCATCCCGTGAAATTGGCTTTGGGACGTCCCCCCGCTGCTCGATCATTCAGCTTCTGTGTCTTTCTAGCATCACCCCGTTGGCCGTCCGCTGAGGACACAGCAGCTGGCTGGAGTGCCCAGACCAGACCGCTCGAACTGAATGTAGATGTGCAGGTGGAGACGATAAAAGTAATTCTGGGTCCGCAGCCACGAATTCCCTCCCACACCCCCCGACACACACACTCCCCCAAAGTGCACGGCATATCACCCCCACAATTGGGACCCGCAGAAGCTGAGAAAACTCCGACACTGCCCCCTCCTCCGGTACTTAGAGCGTGGTCGGCGCCTGCCTCCGAGTGATGCCATCTTGGGATCTTAGCATCTTCTAAGGAGTTAGTGAGTTTTGCATTCTGTTCACGTCCCTGTGTCTTTGAAAACTTAACCCAACTTTTCAAGAAAATGAGAACCTCCTGGCGTGACCCTTAATTTTCTCTAGCTAGACCTGACAAAATCAGATGCTATTTACAATAAACCGGAGACCTCCGGCCCCCCGCCCCGCCGGCACCCCTGGTCCGCGGCTCGCTGGGTGTCAAGGCAGACGCCCCGCGGCAGCCCCTCCGCCCCCGCGCAGGCTGTGGAGACAGCCCTCCGCCAGCGCGGCGTCCAGGGGCTGGAGGTTTGGAGGAGCTGGTCTCAGCAGGAGCGGGTGGGAGGGTGAAGGTACCCCTGCAACTTACAGTCCAGGACGACCACCAGGTAGCGCAGCAGCAGGAGGAGGAGGCGGTGGCGGCTCCTCCTCGCCATCTTCGCGGAGTCTGGGCTGGCGGCTCCGCCGAAGCCGAGGGTCCCGGCGGCGGGAGCGCGGGAGGCCGGCGGGGGCGGGGGGGGGGGGGCCCTGAACTTGTAGCGCGGGAGAGGAGAGACGCGCGCAGGGGAGGGGAGGCGCGGACTCGGACGGGATGTCAGTTCCCCCGTTCCAGGGGCGCCTTGCAGGCGGTTGTCTAGCGGCGGGTCTGGCCTAGCCAGCGGCCTGGGGGTCTGGGCAGTTCTTTTTTTTGGGGGGGGGGTTGGGGGGCGATGAGAGGGGGCGGGCAGTGGAAGCCGGACGAGCTGTCGGCTTGGTCCTAATGAGCGGGCAGGAGGAGGCGACGAGCGGAAGGGAAGCCCTGGCGGGGCGTCCCCCGCCCCCGCGCCGCCGGGATTGATCGGCTTTGTGTCTGGTCCGGCGCGGGGCTGCCAGCTGTCCCCGGGGCGAGGAGCCCGGGCGCTGGAGGCGCTGGCCCCCGGGGTGGGGGTGGGGTGGGGCGTGGTGGAGGGCGAACGCCGCCTGCCCTGCGCCAACTCCTCTCTCCCCCTCCTTGGCACAAAACTTCTTTGGGGGGGGGGGTTAGCCTAGGAGTGGAGAATTTTGGAAAATTTCTAGCCCACAGGCGACGCTGCGGGGGAGGCCTTCCAGGGAGATGGGGTTCGCCGGCTCCGGCTTGGAGGCGAAGGGGAAAAAAACAGCAATCAACATTCGCACTGGAAGGCAGGTCTCAGATTTTAGCAGCCGCCTTGGCCCCTTCTCAATCTAAGCTTTCTGCTTCTTGGAGAGTTAAGGTGTGTTTTGTGTTCTTTGCTTTTCACGTGTCAGAGTTGGAAGTTCATCTAATGGTGTGAAATATTTATCATGTTTCCTTCCAGTTACATAACTGCCGCCTGTGGAGTTTTCCACATGTTAAAACTCTACAGCTGCCCTTTGTCAGGTTTATTTTTGGTCTACAGTGCTTTTAAAAGGGAAACCATTATGAATGCTCTGTTGCGCTCTTTAAAATTGACCCGCACTTATATTGCACACAGTCCAAGGGGCTAAACAGGCGATTTTTAGATTTTCTCCTAGGGACCAAAAATGTCTGGTGCGTTCAACAGTATTGACAGGTCTGGAAAAAGGCCATTCCCAAGAGACGAAATTGTTATATATGTTTTTTTTTTTAAACATATAATAATGGATAAAGTTCTGTATAGAAGACAGTTGATTTAGTCGTGTGCACACAAAGAATTTAGCTAGCTCTGTGGACAAAGGCAGCCAGAGTTCAGATACTCAGAGCTGTGAGGAATGAGGCATCCCTGCTGTTTCCTTGGTGACAGTGATGGAAGCTTAGTACCCATGGCCGGAGAGGGGCAGAGGACCTAGAAAGGAAAGTCAAACAGCAAAAATGTTAGAGCTATACTCTCATCAAGCAAGGAGAAGGGACACAGATTTAACAACAGGCTTATGCTAGTTTTTTCTGGGCAGAAACAAAAAAGATTTAATGCTTTACAAGTTTTGGCATCCTCTTTTCTCAGTCTTGCCACAGCGATCTGTCTCTGTTGTTCCTCCCTAAAGATCCACATGAAAAAGGAATACTTTTTTTTTTTATTCTGTGACGTCTTATGTGAATAATTGATTCACTCAGTTATCTGTCACCCAGTGAAAGCATTTGTCAAAGAGTTACGATGTAGAGGATGCTGGCGGACAATGATGAACAAGACTGAGTTTTTGCTGCTAATGAGTTCACAGTCTTGAGGAAAGAGAGACAGTCTCATCTGGAAAGACCTCTAATACTATGTGTTAAGTGCTACGGGAGGACAGAAAATAAAAACAGTTTTTATTGAGTGCTCTCTCAGTGGTGGAGTCTGAATAGTGCAATATCTAATCCCCCAACAACTCTGTAAGGGAGCAAATGTTTTCATTCCCACTTTACAGATGAGAAAACCAGGCTGAGAAATGTTAAATAGCTTGTTCAAGGTCGAGGATAAGGGGATGCGCCTATATTGGGGATGCCTGCAGGACGTATAACCTAGACACGTCTTCCCATATACACTTTATTAGGCATGAAAAGTTGAGGCAAAATTTGACAGGAAGGAAGTAAAGGAAGGGCATTCTAGGTAGGGCAAATAGCAGGATCAAAAGCTGAGAGATCTCAAAATTACAGCGTGTTTAAGAAAAGCAGGTTTCTACAGTGCTAGAGTCCATGTGGAATTGGGGCAGGGGGTGTAGCAGAAACTGAAAAGATGGTTGGATTATGAAGGTCATTCAGCGTTACAGTATGATGACGCTAGACCTTATCCTGTAGGTAAAGAGCTTTTTGCAAGCACTAGGGTAGGTATAAAAAAAAAAATCCATATTTTAGAACTGTGCCATCAAATATGGTAACCTCTAGATCCATGTGGCTATATAAATTTGAATTCAATTAAGTTTAAAATTCAGTTCTTCAGTCACCCTGCCACATTTGAAGTTCCCAATAGCCACATAGGGATAGGATAGTGGCTACCCTCCTGGACAATGCAGATATAGAGCATTTCCATCACTGTAGAAAGTTCTGTAAGACATTGGTGCTGTAGAATGATGATTTGTATGGAAATGGAGAGCATGGATTAGAGATAAGGGAATCAGAATGTTAGACAAGTCTGAAAACGATTGCAGTGTTGCAAGAACAAGACGAAGCATGAAGTACATGGTCACAGTGGGGTGGATGAAAACACAGGTAGATCAAATGATGTTTCACAAACCTGGCCAGCAGGACTCTGTCATCAATTAGATATAGGGGGAGAAAGAGGAGAAGTAGTAACTGAGATTTCTAGCCTGAGTGGCCATTTGTGCTGGTTATAAATAGCATCACTACCTGGAGAAGAATCATAGGGAGCATACATGGTTCCAGCAGGTTTGGGATGAGTGGATGAAGGGCTGTCTAGATGAGGTGACCGGCAAACTATTAGAAAGTTTGGGCTAGAGATCAGGAACCCTTGCAATTGACTAAAGAAATACATGTAAATATTATCAGTATCTCCTAAAACAGTGATTGCTAAGAATGCATCTCAGAATCCCCTAGAAATCCTTAAATGTGGTTCTCTGCTTAAAATTATGTTAAAAATTCTGAGTTCCAGAAGTTTCTATCTCAGGGGCACCTGGGAAGCTGCACAGTCTCTTCCTTAGTGTCTGAGGGGGATTGGTTTCAGGACTCCCGAGGGATACCAAAATCTGAGGATGCTCAAGACCCTTATTTAAAATGCCCTTAGTATTTGTATGTAGGCTATGCACATCCTCCCATATACTTTATTTATTTTTATTATTATTTTTATCAAAATATAGTCAGTTTATAATGTTGTGTCAATTTCTGGTGTATAGCATAATAGTTCAGTCATATATATACATACATTCATATATTCATATATATTCATACACATTCATACATTCATATATGAATACATATATTCATTTTTATATTCTTTTTCATTAAGGTTATTACAAGATATTGAATACAGTTCCCTGTGCTATACAGTATAAACTTGTTGTTTATTTTATATATAGTAGTTAGTATCTGCAAATCTCCCATATACTTTAAATCACCTCTAGATTACTTATAATAGCTAATACCATGTAAATGCTATGTAAAGAGTTGCCAGCATACAACAAATTCAAATTTTGCTTTTTTGGAACTTTCTGGAATTTTTTGAATATTTTGTTCTGTGGTTGGTTGAATCTGAGGATGCAGAATCTGTGGACCCAGAGGGCTGACTGTATGACTGATAAGAACCCTGGTTGATTCTGATACAACTGTTCAGTAGACTGGTGTATGAGAACCTTTCTAGAAGACTGGAGAAGATAAGAGAGTGAATGAATGAGATCAATCAGAAAAAAAAAAAAAAAGATGAATGTTCCTCTAGAGATAAATCTAAGGAAATAAAGCCTATAAGAGGTAGGAAGAAGATCTGTGTTAAAAAAAAAAATAATGAGTGAATCTAGACACAGACCTTATACTCCTCACAAAAATTTACTCAAAATAGATCACAGACCTAAATGTAAAATGTGAAACTACAAGCCTCCTAGAAGATAATGTGGGGAAGGAAAAATAATTTTTCCTCTACCATTCTAGGCTGTTGGCTGAGATCCCCCCTATAATCAAAAGACAGATTAATGAGAAAAAATAAGCATGTTTAACAACACGTGTACCTCCTGTATACATGGGAGATATCCAAGGACACTGAATAACTCTCCAAAATAGCCCAAGCCACCACCTTAAATACCATCTCCAGCTGAAGACAAAGATGTTGGAGTCTCCCTCTGCCCCTCAGGCCAGTTATGGGAAAAGCACAGTAAACAAGGGTGAGGTTGCTATGCAGATTTAATTCATGCCTTCACCATTGATAAGTGTTTCCAGAGATTTAGTGTCATCTTTTTCCAAGTACAGAGAGGGAGATAACCACACAAATGGAGATTTCTCTTTAAATACAAATGTCTCCTACAAAAGGGTCATGTCTATTCATTTTCAGAGCTTTACCTATGTCTGTTGTTTCTTAAAAGTAATCAGTCTAAAATAATTCTTATCCCAAAGAGGCATATTTTGGGGTGACAAATTCTGCTCCCCTCCAGTAACATGGGACAAAATCTAGAGGATCTTGGGTTTGTTGATGACCTTTTAGATATAATACCAAAAGTGTGATCCATGAAAGAAAGGATTGATAAACTGGATTTCATTAAAATTAAAAAAAAAAAAACAACTTCTGCTCTTTGGAAGAAATTTCAAGAGAATTAGAAGCCACAGACTGGGAGAAAAATATTTGCAAAAAGCATATCAGGTAAAGCACTGTTACCCAAAATATACAAAGAACTCTTAAAACTCAACAATAAGGAAACTGGCTTTAAAAATTGGTCAAAGACTTTGATGGACACCTCACCAAAGAATATATACAGATAGCAAATATATAAAAATAATGAACAGAAATCTCAATTAAATACAGTTGGGAGACCAGAATAAGAAATTCTCACACCCTGCAACAATAGCAGAGCCCAGCAGGAAGAAGAAAGAGAGCCTCTTCTTTCTTGGAAGGACTCAGCTATTGGGAAGCTGTGGGCTCTTTGTTTATTATAGCCCTCCCAACTATCTTTTCCCACTCTATTAAAGTGTTCTCTTTTCCTTGCAGTGCAGGGACTTGCATGTGGCTCATCGTGTTTGCAGACCCCAAATTGCAATTTCCTGCTGATCCCAAATAAACCCATCTTTGCTGGAGAAATAACCGGCAGTTGAAAGATTACTGCTTATTACAAAAACTGACATCTCAACTTAATGATTTTAGTGCTTTTCTATGTATGGGAAGATACAAGAGTCTGGGCTCATTGAAATTATTCCTTTGATATGCATCTTAACTATCTAGGGCCAATATCCTGCTTTTCTCCATCCTGAATTCCCCTCGGGACACACAGGTGAGGGTGGCTGCAATGGCAGATGACTTGATGTCAGGCAATGATTTTGCTTACTGAAATGGCAGGCAACAGTTCTTTGTCTACAGTCCAAACCCATAGAATATACAATACCAAGAGTGAACCCTAATGTAAACTATGGACTCTGGGTCATTATGATGTGTCAGTGTATATTCATTGACTGTAACAAATGTATCACTCTGGTGGAAGATGTTGATAATGGATGTGGATAAAAAATGTTGCCTGCCATATCAGTAAACAAAGGAATGCTATGTCTATGGAGTCATCAGCCACTGCCTCAGCCTCTGACAGTGAGTGGAGGGAACTTAGGATGGAAATAAGCAGGCAGCCTGGCCCTGCACCCAGAGGGAACTCAGGCTGTGAAAGAACAGAATACTGGCCTTAGACAACTAGATGAATATCAAAGGGATGATTTCAGTGAGCCCAGACTTTTGCATCTTGTCATACATAGAAAAGTGCTAAATTTCTTAACTTGAGATATCTGGTTTTCTTTAACAGTAATCTTTTGATGTTCTGACTACCTGGTATTTGTGGCAAAAATCCTATATATCCTGGCTTCTCCCTTGCCTCTCTGAAGCAGTCTCTTAGAGCTATCTGAGAGGCAGCACCCCGGATTTGAGTCCTCAGAAAGTCCAACGAATAAAACATAACTCTCAACTCCTAGGATGTGAAATTTTTCAATCCACATGGGGGAGATTATGATGTGTTGGGGGCAGGGAGTATATGGAAAAATCTCTGTATTTTCTGCTTAATTTTGTTGTGAACCTAAAAAATAAAGTCTAAGAACAAAATTAAAACAAGCAAATAAATAAATGAAATAAAAGAGCAATAAAAAAATGTATGAGAGGAAACTGGAGAGAATCAGGAGCCAAGGGTGGAGGTTTTTACCTTCTTGAGTGCTAAAATGATGACTGAGAATTGTCTCCTGCATTTAGTAATCATGAAGGCACTGACCACTTGGACAATAGAGAAAGCAAGCCTCCAAAAAACTTGTAGAATAAAATTAGAGACTTGTGTTTTTTACTTAATAAAGTATAAAGCTAGTGCATAAGATAAAAACAAGTACTGAAATGATTGCAAACAACGGGCGTAGAACGATGAGAGGGGTGGCAGTAGTTAATAATGCTCCATCAGGGGGTGGTTGGGCATTGTTTCTGTTATTGTCCTGCCTGTGAGAATCCCTACCCCAGGGCACCTGGGGCAGCTTACGGGGAGGAAGGGGAGGGGTTAGCATGGGGGTCCCTCCCAGCTCTGTTCTGTTCTCCGTGATCACCTCTCCCCCACCACCCCCCATGTGTCATAATCACTTTCACTCTGACACTGTAAGCATTTGGTCAGGTAAACATCCAAGGGGATTTGGTGTTTTAGGACATCTTACCATTTTTCCTTCTTTCCACCCCCTCTAACTCTGAATCCAAAGTACTGTTGAAGAGGTGTCGAGGCACATTTCCTAAAACAAGCAATGCAGCGAAGGGCTGGGTTTAAATTGAGTGACTTCTCACAACATCTCAGATTTGGTATTTCTGTGTTGAGTGGCTTATTTTTCCTCAGGGGTGTGGAGAAGATGTGGGAAAGTGTGCCTCGCATTCTGCAATTTAGAGAAAAGAGGGGGAAAAAGTCTTCCATTTCAAGAACTGCGTACATTTCCAAGTGCCTCTCATATAAATTTCAAGCTCCTACGGATAGAATTTAAGGTTTGGAATGGGACCCTTATTACTTATCCCTCATTATTATCTCCGTAGATCATTTCCTAGAATAAGACTCATTTCAGTATTTCATTATGATATGCCCACGGGCACACTCATGGGATGTGCTCAAACCACAGCCCTTTCCAGCCAGATAAACCTATTCAGAGAAGCCCACAGGATCTCCAGTGTGTAGACTGCATGCCTCTCCCAAGGTGACATCTTTCTTCAAGTGTACTGTAACAATACAGTGCTCAAAACTTTCTTCCAATAAGAAGAACAATAGCAATGTGCTAGCCTCACCTGATTCTGATCACTGCCAGCAGGAACATTCTTTCACATTCTCTGCTCCTAAACGACTAAGCTGCATCTATCTGCCAGTTAAGCGAAGTTCGTCAGAGATCAGTCAATTAGTTCTGAATGCTGTCTTTCCTCTTTTTAAAAACATTTATTATCAACTAAATGGTTGGTTTCCTTATTGAATGACAATTAGTCATTTCATAGGGAATTAGGCAATAGGAAAATGATATAAAATGACTTTTTAAATGGCACTTTCTTGGGGGAGGAGAGAGCATTTAACAAACATTTGCCAGGAGCAAACAAAAAAATGGACAGGTATCACTTAGTCTGTGAGGATGGAGTCCTAACAACTAAAACTTGGGGAGAAAGATAATGCCCAACTCCATCCCCCGTCCCTCATGTCACAGTTAAGGATGATGAGACCCAAAGTAGTGACATAAATTTAGTCACGATCATACAGCAAGATTAGAAAAGAGCCAAGCCTGGAATGAAAACTGGTTATGTCTTTCCTGTGCCGTCCCCCAAACAGTATAGATCCTCAGCGCTGGCTGGGCATGGCTTTGTATTTGCCCTTTGTAACTTGACCGAGGTATGTCTGATTTTCTCCCAGGACCCCTTGCCTGGGACAACTACACTTAATGAATGTCCTTAATTAAAGAGTGGGGGGGGGGGCGCGGGAATAACATCTCTCCATTGGGTTGCATATTATCTAATTTAATCCTCATAGTCATGTAAATGATACACTCTTTATTATATCCATTTTACAGGTGGAGTCCTTGGGACAGAGAGATTGAGTGATGGGCCCATAAACACAGCAGCTCGTGCTGGTGGGCAGAGGGGGTTTGGACCGGCACCTGCCCTAGTCTAGGCTCAGTGCGCTGAGCCGTGATGTGCACCGCTCACCGTCACCTCCACCTCAGCTGGTCAAGGCCTCTTCACCCTTCTGTCTCTGCTAAACTGCAGTTTCCTTAGGAAACTTCCCTGCCCTTCCTGACTAGATCAAATCCTATTGCAAGCTCTCTTTACCCCTTCCTCTCTGGTATCAAAGCGGGGATTTTAAACTCAGTTGGTCACAATCAGTCACCAGTGGGAGACTGTGGACTCCATGAAGACAGGTTCTGTCTAATTTTTATCTCACTGTTACGGTCTCTTTTCCTAACCAAGCGCTTTTCAGATATTAAATGCTCAATAAATATTTGACTACTGGTGGGATATATGGGTCCAAAAGTCTTTGACAAGAGTCAGATTGTACTGTAATTTTTTCTTTAAGCTAACCACGTAGTTCAGGCTGCTGTAACAAAGTACCAGAGACTGGTGGCCTAGAAACAACAGAGGCTTATTTCTCACTGTTCTGGGGGCTAGGAGTCTGAGATCAGGGCGCCAGCACAATCAGGTCCTGGAAAGGGCCCTCGTCCGGGTTGCAGACAGCCAAATTCTCATTATATCCTCACATGTGGAAAGAGCGCTCTTTTTACACATCCACTAATCCCATTCGTGAGGGCTCCACCCTCCTGACCTAATTATCTCCCAAAGTCTCCACCTCCAGATACCATCACACTGGGATTGCGGTTTCAATATATGAATTTTGAGCAGACACAAACATTCAGTCCATAACACCTAACAATGTCTTCTGTAAGTCAGCCTTACTTTGAAGCTTCAATATCTCTCTATGCCAATCTCATTGCTAAGGGCTCATTTTTCATTATTATCTCCTTTGATTCTACATATGAAGGCACTGAGGGTCTGAATGAGGTCCAATAAATTGCCCCAGGACACCCAGCTGGTCAATGACAGAACGAGACACGATTCCGGGTCTGTCTGCATCTGAAGCCTTTACTCTACAGTGCTGCCATGTCCCCTCCACTCTTGTAACCAACCGTCTTTCCAAGTCAATCAATCTACTGCCACGTCAGTCCTGATGGCACCACTGTATTTGCTGTGGGGTTATAATAACTGTTTAACAGATCCATATTTTATTTCCTTTTAGGTGGTTTTGATTCTTTTTAACATAAACAATTTTTTAGCATCATAAATTTTTTTTAACATCATAAAGAAAGCATAACATCATGAAGATGTTTTTAATATCATGAAGATGCACATTCTTATATATTTGTACTTCCATCTGATTATTTCCTTAGGGTGGTTGGTGGTAAAAGTCAGAAGTTTCTGATTCATATGACCAAATTGGCCACAGTAATCTTTGAGTTTCTGGTGGTGGATTCTATTACCTGCCTGTTTGCCAAAAGAGTATGTTTGTGCCACATTGTGCCAACGAAGAAAAACGACATGAAAATACTCTTTGCGTTTTCGTTAATTTGTCTTGGAGTACAGAAAAAAATACCGACTCTCCTGCAGCCCTTCTCCTTTGGACCTAGTTCTCAAGCCATTCTTTCAAAGTAGAGAATTTAGTGTGTACTCCAACTTAAGGCAGATGAATAGGAGGACGTGTAGCAGAAACAGGCTGCTTATGATTTATTTAGTGTTTACTGTGTATCCTGAACACATTTTTCTCTAATGTATCTGTATAAACCTTCAAAAAAAATTTTTTTTCATAATCAACTTCCTAATGCCGATGAAATTCCATACCTAAAATAGCTTTTCTTACCAGCATCTCAACTGCATTTTTCATCTTTAAGATCACTGGGAAGGGGCTGGAGAACATGAATAAACTTGACCTACTTTGCTACAGAAATAATGAGATGGAGAGACGAGAGACAGACTAATGCCTTTTTGCTCCCAGAGATTTAGGAATTTCGCTGTGTTCTTAGATCTGCCCCCTTCACCCCAGGTGGATGGTCTTAGTCTTTCTGGAATGCTCTTTTTGGCCCTGATGAAAAGTAGCTGACTGGGAGAGCAGCAGCAGATGAACACTTAGTTTCACAACTGATAACAGTAAGTGAAAACATTCTGTCCACCACACCAGGCAAGATTTATGTTTCTCTGGAGAAGTCAAGAAAGGGCATATTTTCTCATGCACTAGCCTTGAAAACCCTCTCCCTGTTTCTCTGATTCTTGGGGCTTGCCTTGTGCCTTAGTGATGTGAGTGCTCCTCGGAATGGGAACAGTTCTCAAAAAAATATTTTTTTTCCTGGGAGTGTGATATGACGAAGGGCTGTTGATCCCCTGCTGTGCTAGGAATCCTTGCAGGGACAGAAGTTCAAGTGCCTGTCTGCTGGCTTGGAGCCAGTGAACACAATGGCAGGGAACTTTGGTGGAGAGTTTGGAAAGGCGCCGTGGGGTGGACGCAGTTTAACAAGCAGGATACGGGGTTAGAGCCCATGGCGGAAATGGCCATGCTTGTCTTTCCTTCCTAGGGTAGGGCCTAGACATCCTGGGGTGCTGAAAGGCAAAAGTGGAGATACAGGGGGAGGGGGATGGCTCAGTGGTAGGGCAAGTGCTTAGCATGCTTAAGGGCCTGGGTTCAATCCCCAGTACCTCCACGAAAAAAAAAAGTGGAGGTACATTGGCCATTCCAGAAACTACATTTCCCCCACCAAAGTCACTTTTAGATATGCCACCAAAAACTTTTGAAACTTTGACTCCTCATATACTGAAAATGGGACTGAGGTATGTGATTTTAAAGGCATTTCCAACTATAAAACTAGATTAATCTTGACGTTTGAGTCTTCAAATTTGGAAACAAAGAATAAGCAAGTCTTCTAATAGTAATACTGTATTATATTGCCGCTGGGAAGTCACCAGTATGACAAGCAACCTCTACTCAACTAGTCCAGATTTTCACTTTCTCCTCCTGTCCCAGCTGTTGAACACACACACACACACACACATTTATACACAGTCTTCCTCTCCCTCTCATGAACTATTGAAAGTATATTTAACTTTACCCTAGTAAGTCAAGAATGTTAGAATAGAAAGGGACACAGGGAGACATAAGAAAGAGAGGCCTTGATTGTGGCATTTGAGTTGGGGTTTATAAGACCATCTGTTTCTTTTCTTCTCTCTTCTGGTCACTTTTCCCTTTTCTGCACTCCCGTCCCTCCTTTCTGCATTCAAAATCTCCAACCTGTTGACTGAGATTCTTAATTAAGAAAAAGCTCCTGGTATTTAGCTGAATCTTTCCACTGCGTTTTTCAATGAGAAGAGCTTTGGCTTTGGTCTAACTTGACCACAGTCCTTGTCAATAGTTTAGAATTAAAGAGAATTTTGCTTTCTGAGGTCAGGGCGCCTCTGAAAACACCCAAAAATAATGTCTCAGCTGGTTCTTGGACCCATTCTAATAGGTCCAAGTTTTCTGTCTCTTCTGCTGGTAAGGGAAGAAGTGATGGGAATAATAATGACAGCTTTGTGGTACTGGAAGTCTCTCCAGTTTTAACCTCAAAAGTTTAGTCAAGTGTAGCTTGTTTTCATGTAATAAAATGTCATTATTCTAAAAAAATACACACTGAAAAATTAGGAGTGAAATGTCATAATATCTGTAGTTTATATTAAAATGGCTAATAATGTTACAATAACTATGTATAGGGACAGATGGCTACCAGACTTCCTGTGGTGATCATTTCATAATGTGTGCACATGCCAAATCACTGTATAGTACACCTGAAACTCACATAATGTCATATATCGACTATATTCCAATTTAAAAACATAATGAAAGAAAATATTTCATTAAAACATGGAAGAAGCAAAATGTGGCAAACTGCTAACCTAGGTAGTGTGTATCTGGCATTTGTTATACTATATTTCCTTTTCTGTATGGCTGAAACGTTTTACACAAATTTCCTACACATTTAAGAATTTCACACACATAAAGAAAAGTGAATGAAAAATTAATCTCATCTTCATAACTAAGAAGCAAAAGCCTTGAATTAATTTGGTACCCTCTCCCCCTATGCTAACTTGCTGGATTTTTCAAATAGTAACATAGATAAAAAAATCTCTCTGCTTGTACTGGCTCCACTTACCCACTGGATCCAAGAGAAGAAATTCTTCTCAAAACAAGTTGAATTTTACAGAGACTTTGACTGCGGGTTGGAAGGCCAAATTCACTGGGGGAGAAAAACAGAAACTTCATCGTTTTATCTTGTTCTCTCCAAGTAATTCTAACACCCCTGCTGTTCTCTGGGGGAGAAGAGCAAAGGAAAGAAAGAGGAGGCAGGACAGCAAGATGACACTTCACCGGGAGATTCACTTGCTTAGAAGAAAATAAAATTAACCTTTCCCCAAAAAACAAAACACACCCAATTCTAAGTTTAAAAAATAATATTGATGACTTTCTCCTTTGATGGAGGTACTGGGGGTTGAACCCAGGACCTAATGCATGCTAGGCAACCACTCTACCCCTGAGCTATACCATCTCCCTAACCCCAAGAATAATATTGATGACTTTTAAGAAACTTGGTGTATTAAATTAGACCTTGAGGGGGAGGGGTGGGGGGGACTTAAAACCCATTTTTAGGGCCTATGCATATTTTTTTCCATTCATATGTTAACTTAATCTTTTCCAACTGAGTAGAGGATTGTCCTATAAAACAGTGTTTCCAGACTCTAACAGGCATCTGAATTAATAGAGCATCATGTTAAAATGCAGATTCTGATTCAGTAGGTCTGAGGTGAGGCTGAGAGCCTGCATTCCTAACAAGCTCCCAGGATGATGGTGACGCTGCTGACACCTGGACCACACTGAACAGCGAGGCGATATTTGAAGGTAATTGAATAGCTACATCCTGTACCTGAAAATAACGAACTGCAGGAGGAAGGAAGCTCCTGCATTTGATTGAGGAAGATAGTTCACCTTATACTTTCTTACCGTGTAAAATCTGAATATTCTTGGCCCTGAATTCTCAATGGGAGAAGTATTGCCACCAGAGGGAGAAAATTATTTTGTTGGGGGTGAAAAAAGCCTAAACCGAAATACAGTGTATCAATGGTATTAAAAATGTCATGGGGGGAGGGTCATTAGGAAAATGTCTAAAAAAGCTACTTGGGGAAAGTATAATAAAAGAAAAGTTTGAGAACCACTGCTCTAAACTATTAAAAAGTCTCACGAAACTGCCAAAAATAAAAACCAGCCAGCCAACCTATTTAATAAATTAAAACTCAGTCACCAACATTTGGGATATCTGTTATATATCCACCCAGATTCTCAAATTCTCATTGACAAACACCATAGAAATGTTTTATTCAAGAGGACACTGGGCTGGGTTGAATTTTCTTGCTTTTTAAGCACCTGAATATTGTAGATTGTAAAGGAAAGGGATGAGGATAAGATACATAATGATTATCAGAAATAATTTATACCATCAGGAAAATGAAACTAAATTGAATAAAAAACAATCAGATTGCAAATAAGGGGAAGGTTTAAAACTGGAATTGCAAGCACACTCCCCCTTTTTGATGTTTTAAATGTTCTCTGCCCTCTGCATGCATTTCTTTGTACTTTTATGTGTGATTATTTTTCTAAGAATGGGATAATGCGTCCCTTTAGTTGGTATATAGAAAATTTAAAAATTAAAAAAATGTAGAAAATTTCAAATTTTAAAATTAAAAGATGTGTAATTGCATTTAACTATGGATGTGTGCTAAACTACTTCTGATGCCCAAATGTCTGCGCCACCAGCCCAAGGCCACCAGCAAAGAGGCCGAGAGCCTTCTTCTGGGTTGGGGAGCCCAGTGAAGCACGTGCTGTCATCTCCAGGAGAAACAGAGTGAGAAATCTTCCAAAGCTGGGCCAGAACCAGTCCCAGGAGGGTCAGAGTTTCATATGCTGAGGCACTCCCAGTAACAACAACAATCTTACTGAGCGTACCCCATCTAGTGCTAAACACCTTCTATGTACTATCTGCTTTACTTGTCCCCAAGTGCTGTAAGATAGTATAATTACTCCAATTTTTCATATGATTAATTGGAAGCATGAGGTGCAAATAAACTTTTTTAACTGAAGTACAGTCAATTACAATGTGTCAATCTCTTTGTACAGCACAATGTCCCAATCACGCATATACATACATATATTCATTTTCATATTTTTTCCATTAAAGGTTATTATAAGATATTGAGCATAGTTCCCTGTACTATACAAAAGAAAAAAATTTTAATCTATTTTTATGTATAATGGCTAACATTTGTAAATCTCAAACTTCCAAATTTATCCCATCCCACTTGCTTTCCCCGGTAACCATAATATAATATTGTTTACTAAGTCTGCAAGTCTGTTTTGTAAATGAGTTCATAGCATCCTAGTTCTTTTTTTTTTTTTTAAGATTCCACATATGAGTGATATCATATGGTATTTTCCTTTCTCTTTCTGGCTTACTTCACTTAGAATGATGATCTCTAGGTCCATCCATGTTGCTGCAAATGGCATTATTTTATCCTTTTTTATGGCAGAGTAGTATTCCATTGTATAAATATACTACAACTTCTTTATCCAGTCATCTGTCGATGGACGTTTAGGTTGCTTCCATGTCTTGGCTGTTGTATATAGTGGTGCTATGAACATTGTGCATGAATCTTTTCACATTGGAGTTCCCTTTGGATATATACCCAGAAGTTGGATTGCTGGATCATAAGGTAAGTCTATTTTTAGTTTTCTTGAGGAATCTCCATACTGTTTTCTGTAATGACTGCACCAAACTACACTCCCATGTAATTGAACTGTAATACAAGTCAAGGGCTAGGAACTGGAGAGGAGGGGTTTGAACACCAGCACTGTGGTCCCAGAGCACATGCAATCTTCTTTTCTCTTACAGGCAGTGTATGCCGGGTGCATCCAGCTAGTACGGGGCACTTTTGGGTGGTCAGGACCCAGCCTGTGTCCTCTCTCCAGGGGATGTTAAGGTTGATGGGAAGAGGCAGGCAGCTGTCATGACCAAGGGACTAGGAATAAGGCATCCTTTCAAAAGGCCAGCCAGATGGGTCAGGAAGTTTTTAAAAACAGCATTATTAAAATACAATTCACACACTATATAATTCACCCACTTAAAGTGTAAATTCTACGTTGTTTAATATACTTAGAGGAATGTGCAACCATTACCACATCTGATTTTAGAATATTTTTGTCCTTTCTAAAGGCAACCTAATACCCATTAGTGGTAACCCTTCACCCAATTTCCCAACCTCCTTTCCTATTATGAACGTTCAATATAAATTGAATCATACAGTATGTGCTCTTTTGTAATGGCCTTCTTTCACTTGGTCACCGTGTATTATCTTTTTACATATTATTGGGTTGAATTTGCTAGTATTTTGTTGGGGTTTTTTTTGCATCAATATTCATAAAGGATATTGGTCTGTATTTTTTTTCTTGTGACATCTTTTTCTGGTTTTGGTGTCAGAGTAATTCTAGCCTCATAAAATGAGTTGGAAAATTTTCCTGCCTCTTTTATCTTTTGGAAGAGTTTGTAAAAAATTAGTATTGATTCTTCTTCAAATGTTTGGCCAACTTAACCAGTAAAACATCTGAACCTGGTCTTTTATTGGTAGGAAGTTTGAAAATTACTAATTTGATTTCTTTACTTGTTATAGGTTTATTTTCTATTTCTTCTGGCATCAGTTTTGGTACTTTGTGTCTTTCTAGGAATTAGTCCATTTCATCTAAGTTATTTAATTTGCTGGCACATAGTTGTTCATAGCTTTCCTTATAACCCATTTTATTACTTTGAGGTTGGCAGTAATGCACCCTCTTTCATTCTTGATTTTAGTAATATGTGTTTTCTCTCTCTTTTTCTTGGTCAGTCTAGTTAAAGGTTTGTCAATTTTGTTTATTTTTTTCAAAGAGCCAATTTTTGGTATTACTGATTTTCTCTGTTGTTTTTTGGTTCTCTATTTCATTCATCTCTACTTTATTATTGCCTTTTGTTCTGCTAGGTTTGGGTTTAGCACACTCTTCTTATTCTACTTCCTTAAGGTGTGGCATTGGCTATTGACCTGAAATCTCATTTAATGTAGACCTTTACAGCTCTAAGTTTAGGAAGGAATGTGGGCTACTTTTGGCCTGAAGAAGATGTAATAGTTCGATAGAAACCTACCAGTAAGATTGATTTATAATTTTACATGGATGTTTTTGCTTGGCCTCTGATTCTGTGGCAAACACCCAAAATGTGCAAGTTAAATACATCAACTCCAGTGAGCTTTTGTTTTAGTAGTGACAATTATTAAAAAAGTCCATATAATTTTTAATTTTGGCAGGTGATTTATTTGATGACAATTGTGAAACATTCCCAAACCTGTCACATGTAATAATCCCATAGTCTGAGAAATTGTTACTGGCATTTGCAAGCGTGGCAGAAATTTAACAAACTGTCGCCAAACCATTTGCTTGTTTGAATGCCAAGGTTTCCTTCCCCACATCACGTGCAGTGTCCTGCTGCCAACAGTTATCAAAATACTCCCACAGTTGTTACAGAGAGAATTGTCCAGGGAGTTACTATTTCATTATTCTTGTCCCTACATTTCATTGCTTTTGCCCCTTCTACTTGGAGAGTTATTTGAATAACCTGAATAATGTCAATATAGAGCAGTTAGACATTAAATAATGGATTAAAAAATAAAAATATCTGAGACTTAGCTATAGATATATAGATACACAGCACAGCAACATTGAGAAGGATGATTTTTCATGCTAAACTCCTTACATGTTCCTAATGTCTAGACTTTTACAGAGAGAGTATGCTGTTTGTGTAATGTAAAACAGTAATAAAAAATGTAAAAATAGTTGAGACAGAGTCTGGAGGAAAAGTCTAATTAGATCAACTCATTCTAATCAAAGATATGCAACTATGTGGTGTAAGCCTTTATAATGGGATTTAGAGATAAAGTTCAGTACTTTGAAGCAAAGATTGACAGAAGTTGAAATTATTGGCCCTGAGTTTGCATTTTCCTTGATGACTCTGACAAATAAATGTCGTACTTGAACAGGTTAATGCTTGGCTAGGTTAAAAAAGTTCTTGCATCTGAAACACAAAATGTGCAAGATTAGAGGGTCTGACCTTGCACTTTAGTTACAAATTCGAAGATGCATGAAAGTGTAGCCTTTTACCACTATGATAATATTTGCAGCTATCATCTGGAATAAATATTATTTCTGCTTTGTCTTGTATGTTAATGGCTTTGATGGACACGTTGGAAGCACTTGCCAATATTTCAAACGATATACCCTTGACCAAGCAATTCCACTGCGAGGAACCTCTGCAGAAATTTGTACACCAGTGCACAGATTTTAGATACATAGATGCTCACTGCTGCAAAGTATCTCAAATATCCTAAGTGTACATCAAAGAAAGCATAGTTATGTACATTATGGTCCAACTGGCCCAAGGCCACAGGGCTAAGTGGAGATCTGGGATCTAACTCAGGCTTTTTCTCCTCACAATACTGTATTTCATGAGTTGGTCTGTGGGTGACGGTGGCTTTGGGTGATCATGACTGAGCCTGTGTGTTCTTCCCAGGATCTGTGAAGATTGGATGCTGGGGAGCAGAGAGAGGGCATGTAAATGTCACAGCCAAGGCATAAGGGATAAGACAGGGGAAGTCAAGAGTTTAAAATAGCAATCAAGAGTGGAAAAAAGGTTGTGTATAATTAAGAAAGAGCGATTCTGGGGGACAGCATTCTGTTTCATCAAAAGGGCATGACCTTAGTTAATTTTCACCTCACCCTGCAGGGACACGAGCCCCCATTCTAAAAAGCTCTGAGTGTGTAGTGATCTTTCTCACTCTGAAATAGGACAGGGTGGGGGGAGCGCTGAAGGAGGGGCTTACTTCTGGAGAATGTATTTGTCCTTTTTCATCAAAGACAATCCACATTAACATGTGTTTGAGGGATTAGTACATCTTTGAAATCCTAAGCAAATGGGAGAATTCTTTCAGTGTTCACAGCGCTGTGAAATGAAGGATTTGGTGTGGCTGCCGTGGGTGGGATGATCCAGAGCATTTTAAAGAACACATGCCAATTTCAGGAGTCCTGGCATTTTTCGCATGCCCTGAGGTTTCCAGTCCTGCCAGATGCTACACTGGCATTCAGTATGACCTTGAGCCAAACACTAGCCTTTCTGTAGCTCATCTTCTCTATTAAACGAGGTAGAGAGGTATGTGGAATAAATGCTCCTTACTATCTCTTCAACTTGTGATTCAATTTATAGTTTTCACGACTTAATTATTAGTATTTTAAATAAACATTATTTGCATTTTGGGTCAAAAAGAGTGGAAAATAAGAATATCCATTTGGGTTAGCAGACTGAGGCCTCAAGAACTCTCAGAGATATGTAAGAAATTATGAAAGAAATCAGTAACAGCGGTACCCCCTGTGAGGTTTTGGTAAGAACTTGTGAATGGGGCAGAAGCCGGGAGGCAACTTTTCACCATCTACCTTATGATATTCTTTGATTTTCCAAGCAAGTAGATGTATAATGATTTGAAGATGTAAGATTAAAAAGACATACACATTTGAGAAAAAAGAAAACATAGGCTTTGGAGGTCGCTCCACATTTAAGTCCCAGGTCATCTTGTGATCTTGGGAGAGTAACGGTGCTACTGGATTCTAGGTTTCAGTGTTTAGCTTTTCTTCTTTTTTGGGGAGTCCTGGGAATTGAACCCAGGACTTCATGCGTGCTGTGCATGCTCAACGTGCACTCTACCACTGACTGAGCTACACCCACCCTCATGCTTTTCTTCCTGAAGAATTCTGTACCCTTGTTCACTGGCTCCCTGCCGAAGGCATGCATCTCCTGCCGGATGCCACTGGGCTTGGCCGTGGGACTTGGGGGTAGGGGGCTGAGAATCAGGTGGGTGTGAGCAGAAGCTCTGAAGAGCCAGTGCACTGAGTCGTCCTGTTCTCTTTCCTCTCTGCCATAGAACCGGAAGTCCTCAGTGGGGGCTGCTGCTCCAGCCTGGATTCTGGAATAACATTGCAGAGCCACAGAGGGCCTGGAGCTGCTGCCCCTCACACGCGATGTGAGCAAAACCAACTTTCGGGAGTTGTAAACAAGGGTGGTTCTTCCCCCTCAATTTTGGATTTGGAAAAAAATTGAGAATAAAGTTGAAAGAGTAGTAATCAACACTTGACTTAGCTTCACCAGTTGTTAACATTTTGCCACATTTGTTTAATTTCTCTTGCTCCCTCTCTATATTTACTGAACCATTTGAGAGTTACTTATAGGCATAATGATCCTTCACCCCTAAATATTTCAAACTTATATGCTAAGAATGAGGACTTTCTCCTCTATCACCACAATACAATGATCATATCCAAGAAGTACAACATTGATACAATAATATTATTTAGTATACATTTCATATTCAAATTTTTCTGTCATAATAATATCCTTTGTACATTTTTCCTTCTTTCTGATCCAAGATCCAAGTGAGGGTCATACCCAGGAATTAGCTGTATGTCTCTTTAGTTTCCTTTAATTTAGAGCAGTTCCCTGAACTTTTTGGGTCCATCTTTCATGAAACTGATATTTTTGAGGAGTTCAGGCCAGCTGTTTGTAGAATGTATCATATTCTAGATATATCTGAGTTTTCTTCCTCATAATTCTTTAGTTTCAGGGTCAATATTTATGGTAGGAATACTACATGGGTGATGTTTATATCACAACCAGGGGGCACACATAATGTCAGATTGTCCCGTTTTGGGTGGTGATACGTTTGCTCACTTTGTTAAGGTGGTATCCACTAGATTTCTCCATCGAAAAGTTTCTTTTATCCCTTTATGTTTTGTTAGTAATCTGTGGGGTGATATTTAGATACTATGTGAATATCCTAACCCTCAAACTTTCCCCATTGGTTTTAGCCTCCATAGGTGATCCCTTCCTGAATTAATCATTTCATTGGTAGTTGCAGCATGGTGGTTCCCCCCATCCTGTTAGTCCTACTCTGTGTATTATCTGGTGTTCTTTTGTAAAGAAGACTTCCTCTCCACTCTCTACCATCATTCATTCTGAGTATCACTATAGGCTCGTGGATTTTTAACACATCTAATGTTATCATCCTTCATCATTATTCTTTTTATTTAAACTATTCTAAATCAGTACGCTGGGAGCCCCTTCCAGCTGGATCCTGTGTCCTTGTATTATGTTTTCTTCTGTCTTTGAGTATTTTCTTGCCTTCTGGCACAGTAAGATGCTCCATACTCACCTTAGATATCTGCTGCCACAGATCTGATTTTTTTTTTTTTTTAACTTGGGAGGGAGACTGAGAGAATGAGACTAAGATTTGGGGAGAAGGTCCTTTTTTTGGAGAAAAAGGCAAGAATGGAAATTTAGGGTAAGGAAATATTTTGGTGGATTCTTGGCCAAAGCTCTACCTCAGGTAGGTTTCCCAAGCTCTCAAAATCTGAATTTCCTTTCCTACAAAATGAAGATTAGTATGCATATTGTATGAGTAGGTTGTGAGAATTAATAAACCTGATAGATTGGAATGTTCAATATGTCTGGCACATGTTCAACATTTGTTGAACAACATTATCAACATTATCAACATTATCATTACTGACATCCTTGCAAACAAGTTAACTTGTGATGCTTGTGACTTCCAATTGCTACTTCCAATGCAATTTATGATTAAACTAGTTTAAATTTTATGTTCTGAGGCTTTGCTTAAAGATTGCTCTAAAATGTTCTGAAGGCAACTAGAAAAGGTTAAAAGGGGACAGACTCTAAAATGCCAGTGAAACAAAGACCAGGGATAATTGTACACAAATTTAAGGCAGAAGCAAAAGATATACACACACACCATAACAGACATCACACAAATATGTCGACGTATGTATATTTCATGTTTTGAAGTAAGATCTTAAATGAGAGGTGGCCTAGTGAAATGCAGCCTGGGTTGAAATCCAAGCTTGGATACTTACACACATTTTTCATTTTATAAGTGAAGATAGCTACACTTTCCCTATGCAGTTGTTGTGAATGTAAAATTTGGGCTAAGGAGACAGGATCTATCAAGACAGCCTTTTTTTTTTCCCTCCAGTTTTATAACTGATTACCACACTGTTTAAGGTATACAGCATAATGATTGACGCATGCATATACTGCAAAATGATTACCACAATAAGTTTAGTTAACATCCATCAACCTCCTGTACTTACAAAAACAAATTTTGTTTTCCTGGGATGAAAACTTTTAGGATTTCCTCTTTTAGCAACTTTCAAATATACCATACGGCATTGTTAATTACAGTGATTATGTTTACGTTACATCCCCAGTTCTTATTTATCCTACAACTGTATGTTGGTACCCTACGACCACCTTCCCCCCAATTCCCCCACAAGAGGCAGTCTTAGGGCGGCGTTAGTTCCTTAGCCATTACCTCCACCTGGTGGCGGTGTATTTCCATTGCGAGTAAAGGAGCTGAGCGGAGGAAAAGGCCGTGGGCGGAATTTGTCAACTTACTGATTTAAGCAAAGCCAGAGCCATAAGCAACTTTGAGTAACAGCATTTCCATTCGTCACCTATGGAGGGCTCACTTCAATAGCAACAACATCCTAGTAGGACAAAGGAATCAGACACTGCGCTGGAACTTTTTGCAAGAGCACTCAGTTGAATAACGAATATATACACTGAGCGCCTACTGTGTGCCACGCTGTGTTCTGGGCACTTGGGATCCATCAATGAAAAGAGACAAAAATTCCGCCCCGGGATGTCTTCTAACATGCTCTCTATCTCTATCGTATACAAACTAACCTAGATAATTTGGAAAGCCCTCCACGGATTACAAAGTTTCCTCCAATGTCATGACGCATTTTGAGGTAGGTCCGCATCACTATGGCTAAAAAATGGAGAAGCCGGGCGCAGACCAACCGGAGAACTCACCCTTGCAAAATCGAATTAAGCCACGACCTAGAAGATGTCATCGGCGGGGCTGGCTGGGCTGACCACGAAGGTAAGAGTAACCCGAAGCCGGTTTTCCTTAATTTTTCTCTCCAGAAATATTCTTCGCGAGAAGCAAGGGCTTCGCCCAGCCGGCCGGGCTCGAACCCGCGGACGGCGGAGAATGATGGTGCGTGACGGGCTCTTTGGGGACGCTTGTCTCCCCGCAGAGCCCTCGGGGTGGCGGACCGGCCGCCCTACCAGGGGCCCGGCACCTCTGGGTCACCCTCCCGGCTTCAGACACCGGACCTCCCACGACTGACTCTCGGCGGGGTACGAACGCGCCCCCTGGTGGCGGGCGCAGTCAGAGAGCCGGGCCCGGAACGAAACTGTCGTGCGGAACCCGGGGTGCGTGTTCGGAGTTTCCGGGGAAGAAGCCGGAAAAGGACCTGTGCGCCGCGGTTCCTGCGGCTGCGGGAGAGGACATGGCCTTGGGAGTCTGGGGGCTACGGCTCTGGCGGGCCGCCCCCGGCGGGGCTGGCCGGAGTGAGTTTCAGCCGCCGTGGGGACGGGGCGCGAGGCTTAGAGGATGGTATCTGCCCAGAATGGGCCCGAGGCGAATCCTGGCGGGGTCCCGCGGGGCTGATGGCGGAGGAGGGTCTTTAAGCCCCGGTTGTGGCGGTCGCCCCTCCCCCCTTGGGGTACAGTCTCGGGGCGCAAGTGGGACAGGGAAGGCAGGGGGGCGGCCGCGAGAGGAGCTTAGGGCGCCTCTACGAGGGAGTCCACGCCCCGGTGCAGACGTGTCCTTCTTTTCCCATTGGAACACCCGTGCATGCCTTGCCTAATGCTCTGATTTGGGGTTTGGAAAATAAACTCAGCGTTTCTTGCTCTAAATATGGATGATTTTGGCGTGGGACCTCTAGTTATTGGAGCTTTCTTGTCCCCAAGACTTTTTCAAAACTACAGCTTTGCTCACTTTCCCAATGACTGGGCTGGTTTTGACTTCACTTTCTGGTTACTGTTTGCCCCTTATTGTAAAGCTCAGATGGGAAGACGACTGAGGAAACTGGTGGGAAATGGAGATCTAACGGTAAAGAGTACAGCTCGGATAAAGGCGCGGATCTGGGCAGGCTTTGGGTTCCCTCTGTTAGCGTTTTAATTATTAATATTAAGAGTTTAAGTTTACCTCTGAGCTTATTTTGGCGAACGGCGTTTAAAATTCCCTTGCCTCCTATATTCTTTCCCTGATGTAGGAGTGGAGCGGGGTGAGGCAGGATGTCACTGATTTGGTCAGCTTTCATATTTATTGTAACTTCTACACAGGACTTATAGCAACATCACCAGCTTCTCAGCTGTCACCGACAGAACTGATAGAAATGCAGAATGACCTCTTTAATAAAGAGAAAAACAGACAGCTGTCATTAACTCCCCGAACTGAGAAGATTGAAGTTAAACACGTTGGGAAAACTGACCCGGGCACTGTCTTTGTGATGAATAAAAACATTTCAACTCCGTATAGCTGTGCGATGCGTAAGTAACGAATCAGGATGCGTTCTGCCGATTAAACTAGGGGAAGGAACTGGTGCAGAGGAGACAAGATGCTGTAATTGCTCCCTGAACTTCCCGGAAATTTTCCTTTATCTAGCATCTTACTACTGTCGGCTTAGCTGTTGAGGGTGCTGTGGGTCTTGCAAAGTTGGTGGTGTAATGCCGAGTTTGTCCTGGCGCTTGCTTGAATCTGGTTGAGTTTAGACTGCTGTAATTGCTCCCGGCAGAAGAAGGCAGACCTGAATGCATTGTTACCAGTGTGGTTGCCCCTTGTAGACAGCACACTTTTAAGTAAAATGACTCATGAAGGTCTCTTTAAAGGATTTGAGGATAGAGGGACTGCCCTGTCCTCAGATGACTAGCTTTTTTTGTCTTCTTTTCCTTTTCTGCTCTTTACAGCCTAACTTGTCTTTTATAAACTTACCACTTACCTCTTTGTTGTGTGTGTGGTTTTTTTAACATGTACATGTAAATGTAATAGATCTGTGAGTGAAAATAGGCATGGGGTGAATGGGGGGTAAAAATATTTGTTGTGCTCATTTCTTAAGGGAGATAACACTGCCTTGTGTGTGATTTGGCGTGAAAATGAAGGGAACAGGGCCTCTCTATTATTTTTGGGAAAAAATGCTTTTGTAGTAGCTTTGATAGAACTGGTAATGTTTAAATTCTGAAAGAACAAAAAACAGATACGTACACCTATGTGCTCGCTCATGTGTGATTAGCTGCATTGTTTAAACTTTTGGAAAACTCAGTGAGGATTCCATTTAAGTAATTAACTTGAGTTGAAAACTTATTCTGGTCTACGGAGTGTATATTTTCCATGTTCCTTCACTTTGGCACTTGAATTAGTATTTATGATAACTGCTTACTCGTTTGGCAAGCATTTCTTGAACCTCTGCTGTAGGATGGGCATTAGGATTACAGAGGAGGCTAAGACAAAGCTCAGGCCCTTAAGGGGTTTTACACACATCACGTGCAGAGACGAAGCCCCTGAACCCCCTCAGCAAGGCCCCTGCCCTCAGACTTGCTTGTCATTCCTGCCGTCAGTCTTTCAGTAAACTTCGATTGAGTACCTGTTATATTTCAGGCCTGGTGCTGGGCTCTGGATATACTGGGGAGTGAGCAAAGGTAGGCATGATCCTTGCCTTATGGGAGTTATTTAGACTCTAGTTTGACCGCTTGTGTGAGTAGCTGTGTACTCAAAAAACATCTAATCAGTGTTGGAGTTGCATTCTGGAGTCATGTAACAGGCCAGAGTTGATTGGCTTGTAATTAAAAACTGTAGTATTAACTTGAAGAGTCCATGTAGGGAAGTGAGAGATGATTTGGGAGCAAGACCCCAAACCTATTTAAAATGAATTTTGTATTGATGTATGCTTATATATTTTCCTTCTAAGTTGTGTGTGCCTGTTTCCAAATATATCCATGATGCTGCTTTCTGAATATTTATGTGTAGCTCTTGGAAAATTGTCTTATTGCTTAATAATTAGATTAGACTTAATTAATTAATTAATTTCAGATTAGACTTAGCTTTAATGATTTTTGTAAATGGTTCATTTGGGTAATTTTATTAATAATTAACAATACATTGGGTGTGTTGGGAATTATTTTCTTATTGGCTACAGATATTTTTTTTCTCCAAAAAAAAAAGATGGCTTGTAGAATCTTGCCTTTCTATTATTTTATATCTTAATGTAGCACTTAAACATGTAACTTTTCACTTGGATTTTGTTAGATTTAGGTCTTCAATCTATTTTATATTCCTAGATTTAAGCGAGTGGTACTGCAGGAAGTCCATTCTGGCTCTTGTGGATGGACAGCCTTGGGACATGTATAAGCCTTTGACCAAGTCCTGTGAAATTAAATTTCTTACTTTCAAAGATCAAGATCCAGGAGAAGTAAATAAGGTATTTCTGCCTGTATGTTCTCTTGTCATGCACTTCCCCTACCCTTGCCCTCCAAGTTTTTCTCTTCTCTTTTCTATTAAAATCTGTTTTCTATGGATTATGAAATATACATATATGGTCAAGGTCAAAGGTTGTCCTATACTAGTTAATCAGGGTTTTACTTGGTGGATTAGGCATTTTCATAATTCAGAAATTCTCAGTGGCATTCATATCTCTGTATTTTGGCATTCATATCTCTGTATTTTGTTTTGAGAAAACTATATGACATGTCTTTTACATTCGTATCTTTGTTCAGTTTACCTTTATTCATCACCCTGTATATTGAGGTCATTTCATTCCCACTGCTACTGCTTGAATTCAGCCTTTGACCATCTTCTCTGGCTCATTTCAATAACTTTGTAGCTCTTTTTCCTCCTCTTCTTTCCCCACCCGCTTTTAAAATATACTAAAGTCTTTAATAGTCCTATAAGAGTGTTGTTAAACGGTATGACTAAGGGTCATATCACTTGTCCCTGAAGAACTTGCCTACCTGATAACTGTTCATATAACTTTCCCAGCCCCACGTGGACACTTTTCTGACCCCAGCTGGTCTCTGTAGCTTCACCTTCACTGCATCTTTGCACTTGCTGTTTGCTCCAGCCACACTAGGGGACTTGGTCACTAATGGTTTCTGCCACGTTGTCCTCCTGGCTTTTGTTGCTGCTCTTCTTTCAACTCTTTCCTCCCTATTAAAATCCTGTTAAAATCTTTTATAGTTCAATTAAAATGCCACCTGCTCTGTGGAACCTTCTCAGTTTCTTCTTGACAGAGTGAATTGCTCTTTTCTTCAGGGCCTCACAATGCTTGGCTAGTATCTCTTCATAGGGTATTTTAATTTTGCCTTGTAATATGAACTGTGAAATGCAATGGATTCTTGGCTCTGTGAAGACAGGGATAATGTCCCCTATGGGACTTTGTCCTTGACTTATGTGCAGTAGGTGTTTAATAAATACGTGTTGAAATGAAATACTTAAAGAAGAAAATGATGGACGTAGTAATAACTAACACTGAACATGTGTTATGTCTCAGGCACTGTTTTAGGTGATTCGTGGGTATTAGCTTATTTAATCCTCAAAAAATTCCATAAAAAGGTTCTGTTATCCCCATTTTACAGGTAAATAAACTGAGGCAAAGAGAGGTTCAGAAGCTTAACCAAGGTTACCAGTTTAGGAAGTGGTTGAGCCTGGATTTAACTTAGGCATTTTGACTGTTCAATAGACATTTAAAGCAATAAAGTGGGGAGGATATAGCTCAGTGGTAGAGTGTGCCTATCATGCACGAGGTCCTGGGTTCAATCCCCAGTACCTCCAATAAAACAAACAAACAAACAAACAAACAAACCTAATTACCCCTCGCCCCCAAAGCTTTAAAAAAAAAAAAGACTAAAACCAGTTAAGTCAGATAGAGGAAGAAGTGCATTTTGCTGTTGGCCTTCAAGGCCTGGGTTTGTATTTATTTTGAGTGTATTTGTGTGGTTGTATAGAACACATTCTGGAATAGTCTCGGCCACATACAACCAAGCCAGCCCACTCTTGTCCTTGGATGTGGAAAAGAGCTTAGGAAATTCAAGTGCCCAGTTGTAGCAGTGTCAGTACTGGCATAAGGTGGGCAGCTGTGGGTCAGGACTTGTGTTTCTCTTTACAACTCTGAGAAGGTCATTGCGAGGATACACGTATTAGGTGTGCCCATGGATCGAAATATGCTAGTGAGAGGAAAGCCCACTTAATATAAACATGAGTAACTTGAGTGATGTGTTATGTGCTGTTAGGTATAGGATAGGAGTCATAAACAATTACTAAAAGTTGGGTTATCCGTCCATGTCTATATATGATACAAACAGGTACAGATTAGTATGTTTATTTCACTTTAGCACAACTTTGTTAACAAGTTAACTTTCTTCTGAGTTAAAAATAAAATTCCTGCCAGATAGTAAAACGTTTTATTGGTTGATAAACATTATAGTGTCTGATGTCTTACACAGACATCGCTAACTATGAAGTTGGTGCTTTGTTCTTTTGTGGGTTTTGCTTGGTAGAGGCAGTGTCATGGCCTGGTGGTAACTATTGCTACATGCTGAGGATGGATAGATATTTGAGAAATAGTTCCTAAGTCAAAAGTCAACCTAAAATTTAATATTGAAGAAAAGTTAGTGCATTTTAGTATGTACTATGTTTGTGTGTGTTTTACTTTTCTAGGCTTACTGGCGTTCTTGTGCCATGTTGATGGGCTGTGTAATAGAGAGGGCATTCAAAGATGGATATGTGGTCAGTTTGGTCAGAGCTCCAGAAGTTCCTGGTAATGTACATATACAAAATGTATATATATATGTATATAAACACACGTATATGCATACTTTACTATGTGTGTGTGTGTATATACTTTTCATAATCTGAATCTCTTGGTACCCATTTTTGATATTGTATAGAGTTCACTTCTAATTTTATCTAATATAAATTACTATCATATATAAATTTATTTATAATAGGTAGCAAAATTCATTGTATTTAATTATTGAAGGCCAATTATTAACATTATTAACATAATAGTGGGAAGGTATAGCTCAGTGGTAGAGTGTGTGTTTAGCATGCACAGGGTCCTGGGTTCAATCCCCAGTACCTCCATTAAAAGGAAAAACAAAAACCTAATTACCACTCCCCTCACCCCCCACCAAAACATAGTAGAATTAGGGGAGAATGTTTCTTTTGAATGTGAATTTCATGTAATTATATTATCTCAGTGTATATTTCTTACCACGTTAAGCATTTATTTCCAAGTGGAATGTGTGGAGGAGGAGGAGGCATGATATAAATAGATTTTCTATGGAAAATCTTTCTGTGGAAAGCTGTGTTTAGGTGGTACCGTTTCACCAGGAATGACCGTGACTCTGGAGAGGGACACCATTTTGGGAAGATGTAAGAAGTCCACATTCTTTGTAATTTTCCTAAAACCAAGATTTTAAAACATATGTGTGGTAGGATCATGTTTGCATTTTTCTTTAAAAACATAGAAGTATTTCACAATACACCAGGAGTATTTCATTTGACAGTAAATGATTCCAAGGAGAATGAAACAAACAGACAAAAAAATGAAGAAATTTAGAAGATATTAAAAAAGAAAACATTTCATGTCCATTTAGTCATTCATTTACTTATTAAATATCTTATTCTTTAGGAATTTTTATGTCTAGTAACTATTTAAAATCTCTGTAGTTATAATATTCCTGAAAAAAATGTGAATGTTTAAAAAATACTGGTGATGGGTTAACACAAAGGTGAGTTAATTTCATGGGTGAGGGGAAGGTTGGTAGAGCTCTGACAGGCAGCTGAGATAAGGGTAACAAGTTTTATAATTTGTAGAGTTGGGAGAAATTGCTAACCCTTTGTTTTATGGTCTAAATATTTATTTGTTGCAAATCAGTAACTTTTTACCCAAACAGGTTTGACTTTGCTTTTTATTTATTTGGATTTGCAGTGATGGCTGGAGCCTTCTGCTATGATGTAGTTTTGGATAAGAGACTTGATGAGTGGACGCCAACGAAAGTAAGTGTACTCTTTGGGGTCTCAATTTTGGGGTCTATGCCTTTCTTTGTTAGAATGATTCCTGTGTTAGCATTGCTGAACAGTACTGAATGTTGAAGATGTTTAAAAGAATGAGTCAATCTGTCTGTCTGTCTACTTACCTGTCTGTTTGTATTGCTGCTTTTTCAGTCGATTTAAGACAGACATATGACTGAGAGTACTCACAACAGTGTGGTGCTCAGAGTATAAAATACAGGAGCTTAGCTATCCTGGTTGCTGTGGTGATGGGAGGCCTAGACCCTTACCTACTTAGATCCCTAGAGCACAATTTAAAACCACTGCCCTAAACCTTTTTAGTCTGTTGTGTACTGAGATATTCCTATAAACAAAGGTTACATTGAGAGTGGTGGGGGTGAGTTAAAGAATCAGCCTTTGCTAACCCAAGTGGCAGCAAACAACTCGATTCTTCCCAAATGGTCTGCCTTTGTAACGAGGGTGCTCCCTGTTGGCTGAGACTTGGGTGGCAGTAGGAGTCTGGCTAATAAAGAGGTTCTGGATCAGGTGCTGTGTAGGTGGAGGGTGCTGACGGCTTTCAGAAGTTAGGCCGAGAGACTTAGTTATGATTGGGGAGAAGAGGCAAATGCCTAATTCTTAATTAAGCGAAACTGTATGTCCTGTAGTTTGGAAGCCTGGAGATCCGAAAGGGGAGGCAGTATAGCATCATTACCATTTTATCAGTTCCACTGTGTACATTTTTTTTCACATTTTACTATCTCTGAAAATAAATGTGTCTTACAGTACTTAGCATCTTATGATTATAATTGGTAGTGTTTTTTCTTTGAGGTGCATCTTAGGTTCAGTGAAATATTGTGCCCTTTGCTTCCTAAAAGCAAAAATTTTGGATTCAAGCAGATCCAATTTTAAATTCTGGCTTTGAAAGTTATTTCTTGTATAATCCTGCCCATATTGCTCAATATCAAGAAGGAGAGAGGAGGGAAACGGGAAGGAAGGAAGAAAGGGAGGGAGAGAGGGAAGAGGTATGGGGAGAGGTAGGGAGAGGGGTCAGGGAAGAGGCTGGAATGTTTTCTTCATGATCTCTGGACAATATAATTGCTTTTTTCCCCCAAGTCTGTCAAGATTCTTTCTTTATTGGGAAAGTTAAATAAAAACTAATGATCAAGATTTAACTCTCACTGTCTATAAAAGTTGCTGCCTCCTTTTCTGTTTTTTAAAGATAAAACTTTAAAAAAAAATGTACTGGTTAATTACAGTCACCATGGGGCTGGGTGGGAGACTTAGAGAAAGTAGGGGAGAGTTACATTCACGTAACAGCTCTCTTAAACCATGAATGTGGACTTGTTACACAGTAAATTATCCCTGTAACATTGGAGACGAGTCATTTCATGCAATCTACTGGAAGTTACAGAAATAATTTTATTACAAAAATTATTTGTGTAATAGTGCTTGATCTTTTCTGTATTATAATGTGAAAACTCAATTAGAGTTTTTGTAAAAAATCTCATAAACATTGTTACCGTGTATTAATCATTTTAATTGTGTAAAGTTGACATTTTTACTAAATGGAAATTTCTAATACTGGATTTATGTACATACTGGGCAGGGCCTGTGATGACATTACATTTCCTAGTGAAATTTCCATTACATTTCTGAAGCACATAAATAATTTTTTCCTTCTGCATTTATTTTAAAAGCTTAGTTTTACTCATAGTGTTAACAGGTTTTTGTATCTTACTGTTTATTAGCATTTCTTCTTGTTACATCATCATTTTAATAAACATTTATAAGACTGTATAATTTGAATAAAATGTTTACTTAAATTTCTTTGTAGGATTGTCCTTACTTATTAGTAATACAAGCTGATATTTAATTACAAGTTAATTACAAGTTTCAGAATTTGTAGAGTTGGGAGAAGTTGCTAATCCTACATTTTACGGTTCAGATATTTAATTGTTGCAAATTAGTGCCTTCTTTCCTAACAAATTTGCTTTTACTTTTTGTTGCAGTTAGATTTATAATAGTAAGCATACAATTTTATTTTATCTGACTTATAGAGAGATGTTTTTAAGTAAATTGTTGCAAAAGGTTAATACTTTCATTTTTAAGGAGAACCTACGTTCCTTCACAAAAGATGCTCATGCTTTAATTTGTAAAGATCTTCCATTTGAAACTCTGGAAGTTGAAGCAAAAGTGGCATTAGAAATATTTCAACACAACAAGTAAGTGTTGGCTTCCTTTAAAAAAAAAAAATTAAACCTTCCAAAGTTGTATGTAATGGAGAAAATTTAGCTCTTAAAAATTTTTATATTTGATGGATGTAGGACACCTTTTAATTTTTACTTCTAAGATCTCTTTTTCTGCACTAGCCTAATTACTTTTGTTCATCCCATCATTTATTTCACAACGGGAAAATGTCCCCCACCCCACCTCTGATAATTTTCTTACTTTGTTTTATTTCTCTTTTTCTTTGTCCTCTTTATATCACTATAGTGGTATGTTTCCTTTTTTCCCTTCCATTGTGAAGTGATAGCATCTGTTAGGGAACAGTATTATTTTGAATTTAAATTTAGATTTATTTAAACTGTATTGCAGCCTTTCCTTCCCATCTTTCCACTCTTCAAATGAAAAGGGTAAGAGAGAAAATACCAGCTGTTTTGAGGGAGCCAACAGCTGCAGTAAAAGTTCATGCAGCCAGGTCTTAGTCTTCTGTGTGGGAATTATCCATGTGACGAATTTTCTTTGCCAACATTTTGAATCCTACCTGGCTTCTCAATTCCCTTTCTCACTCAGAAAATTTCCAATTTATTTTCTACCAATTGTGAGAACATAAACTAAATTTTAATATTAATCTAATTGAAATTAGAATTAATTAGAAAGCAAAATCTGTGTTGCAAAAAAAAAAGAAAAATAACATAGATACTAGAGTTTCACACCAAAGTATGCACCTGCAGATTGTTAAAGGTCATGGATTGGAATTTCTTTAGGTAATTATAAATTGAGGCACAAATTCTCATGAGGCTAGTTTATAATACTTAGCATATCCAGTGTTCTTAGAAAGCAGCAGGAATATACTGAACTAGAGTACAAATAGTTCTTTACAACCCAAAATTACCATTAATTCTATAAGAAAATTCCTTGAATTGTTGGAACATATCAGGTCACCTCCCCTGCCAAAATTCTAGAGCCATGTTTGTCTAACAGAAATATAAGGTGAAGTTGTCTGTATAAATTTTCTAGTAGCTACATTAAAAAAAAATTCAAAATAAAGGTGAGTTAATTTTAATAGTACATTTTTATTTAAACAATGTATTTGAATCGTTATTTCAACATATGATCAACATTAAAGAAGTAGTGATTTTTTAATTCCATTTTTCTTACTAAGTCTTCAGGGTCTGGGCTGCATTTTACACTTAGGCGCGCTTCAGTCAGGGCTGGCTACGTCTGAGTGTCTGCAGCTGCCGTTCTGGACAGACTCTAGGCTTTCCCTCCACGCACACTCAGAGTTCCCTTTGGACTTTGGTGACTTTAACTGAATGTGTAAAGGGAAGTAGGGGATCATTTGGAGGCAAGTTTGAGGGGACAGAGTTTTGGATGGTTGAAGGTGGATTGGTGATAAGGCCTGTCTGCTGCAGGGGGAACTTTCAGTGGCTTTGGCTCCCAGGGGACAGGAGCATCTCTTAAGGGTGGATCAAGAGGAACAATTATTGAAAGGATTGGCTCTCTCAGTAATGCATGGGGGCCCTGGCAGAGGGTATGGCAGGGGGTGGATATTTTTGCATAAACTAGTGCTTTCCAACCTCGCCACAAACACGTGTAGTATTTGTTTAGTATTCGGGGGTACACAGGCAAGGCTCTTAATAGTGAGTGGTAACGTCTTGATGAGAGCCAGTGCTGTGCAGTTCCAGCTGTGCTGTTAGCTGTGCTGACAGAACTGAGTGGATCTGAGAGACATGTAGTTAGTAGGCTTGATGTGACTTGGTAATGAATTGGATGGAGGGAGTGCGGTGGGGGAAAGAGGAGTCAGGGACATCTCTGAAGTTTGTCACTTGGACATGTGGGTGGTTGGTTGGTGGTGTCATTTATTAAGCTAGGAAATTCAGAAATAATAAGTTTGGTGAGGAAGGAGAAGTTAAGGTTTTGTTCATTTTGAAAAATTTGGGTGTGTCAGGTGCTTGTGGAACACCCCAGTGGATGTCCAGGAGTGTCTTGGACGTACAGTCTGGGACTCAGAAGAGCTGTGTGGATTAGAAGCAGAGGGGTGGATGATATAAAAGCATAAGTGGTAATTAAAGCTGAGCAAATCAAGGAGCTAGCCCAGAGAGGAGGCTTAGAGTGAAAAGAGCCTAGGGACAGAATCCTTGACAGGCAGAGAAAGAAAAGGGTGGCCAGATAGTCAAAATAACAAGCAGGAGGGAATGCCACAGAAGCCGGTAGAAAAGAACACTGAGCAGGGAAGGTGAGCAGTGGGAATGAGGACCAAAAAGTGTCCACTGAGTTGGCAACAAGGAGGTGTGTGGGGAGAATGTTTTGGTGGAGCTGTGAGGCTGTGACCAGATTGAAGGAGATGAGGCAAGAATGGGAGGTGAGGAAGGGGAGGCTCCAAGGGTAAACCCCACTTTCAAAAACTATGGCTGAAGAGGAGCAGAAGGAGGGGGGTGGCTTTAAACACCTTTTTGTATATTTAGAATGAAAACTTTTTTTTTTCTTTGCTGCCTTTTAGGTACAAATTAGATTTCATAGAAGAGAAGGCATCTCAGAACCCTGAGAGAATAGTCAAACTATGCAGGTAAGTAAAAATTTAAAAATTGGCTGCTATGCTAATTTATAGGAAGGTTTAGTGTATGGCTGAAAAAGAGGGATTTGTTCCTTAATTTGTTATTTTTATTACTCTATTTTCTGTTGGTTTGTTCCGTGTGTGATATGGTGGTAATTGGAAGCTTCATGTCATCTTCAGGAACAGTTGTGGTTTCTGTTCCTCACTTTATTGTTTGTTATTTTTATTTCTACATTTTAAGAGCTGGAAACCATTGTTTAAAAATGTGATTTTTTTTTTAAGAGTTAATACTGAGATTGGGCAAAATAGTCATTGTTATGAATTGAACACAATTCATAGCTATATAGAAATATGAATACTGACTAGTTACTGCTTATTTTACACATCAATAAGCTTTGTCAGTCAGAATGTGCTTTCTGTCATGGGAATGAGAGAGGTAAGACAGTGTATTATGCAAAAATGACTTCATGGCCTGTATCTGTTTTCTCAACCTTATATTTTCTTGACTCAGACCTAACTTTTTTACCCTAGAAAGCTGCAATTTGGACACAATCTGTTCCACATGCTAAATTCTGAACTGTATTGAAATTAATTATTGTAAGGTTATAAGTTACCAGTTCTAGACATTTGATCCACTTGATAGCATATGTCCAGTGATCCTAAAAATCTTTAAAATTATATCAATGTTAATTAAGAAAAAGGTTCACTGACTTTAATTTTCAAAATTTGAGTCTCTTAACCTGAGATGGTTATGTCAAGGGCTATTAGAGATTGAATTGATCCACATAAATAGATTGTTCTTGATTAGGGATATAGTGGCAAAGAGAATGAATGGATTTATTTTTAATTATTGTAGTGATTTGATTTTGCGGTTTCATTTATTTTTAAAATCGAATCAGATTTGGTGACTTCATTGATGTGAGTGAGGGCCCTCTTATTCCAAGAACGAGTGTTTGTTTCCAGTATGAAGTATCAGCGGTTCACAATCTTCAAGCCACCCAGCCGAGTCTTGTACGAAGATTCCAGGGTCTGTCTTTACCCGTGCACTTGAGAGTGAGTAAAGCTTAGTGTTTCACGTCGTTCCGTTGGACGGTGGGTGTGATTCTGATTCTTGGTTTTTATACCAATTTGAAGGACACACATTTTAATTTTCACTCACTTGTGTAGCACTGATCTTTTGAAAACTCAGGTTTATGGTTAAAAAATAATTTTATACGGGATATAAACAGATAATTTAGAAAAGAAATATTAGTTGAGAAAGTCAAATCCAATTGAAGTAGTATTTTTAATGTTTAGTCTAGAGGAGGGTGTGGTAAGGAGTAGAGTCCATACTGAGAGGACTTTCTGGAATGCCTTTTGGCCTTACATTTGGCATGTTCTTCTCCCTAATTTTGAGGATCTGTTCCATTTATTCCATATCATTTTCAGTATTGTTCCCATTCCATGCTAACCCTTTTCTTTTTAAAATTACACTTCTGATTTTTGAAACAACTGTAGATTTACATGTAGTCATAAGAAGTAATACAGAGAGATCCCTAGTACCTTTACCCAGTTTCTCCAATGGTAACATCTTGCAAAGTTGTAGTACAGCATCACAGCCAGAGCGTGGATGCTGACACAGTGAGCACACAGGGCAGTTCCTTCGCAGGATCCCTCATGTTGGCCTTTTATAGCCACAGCCACTCGCACCCACTCCCCTCTGCCCACCTCCGCCTCCTTGCTTCTGGCAACTGCTAATCTGTTCTCCATTCCTATAATTTTGTTATTTGAAGAATGTCATATGAATGGGATCACTCACTACTGTAATCTTTTGGGACTGGCTTTTTTCATTCAGCATAATTCTCTGGAGATTCTTCCAGGTTGTTGCAAGTATCCATATATGCGTGGTTCGTTCTTACTGCTGAGTGGTGTTCCTTGGTGTGTTGGTACTCCGCGTGGATGTACCAGTTTCATTTGTTCATTCCTTTGTGGAGGGTATTTGGGTTGTTTCTGGCTATTTTGAATAAAGCTACTAGAAATAAAACTGCTATGAACATTGATGTATTGGTTATTGTGAATATATGTTTTTAGTTTGTTGGGATAAATTCCTCTGCCCCAAACTTTCCGATGGCTTCTCATCAACAAATGCCAACCCTTCACTCAGTCTCACAGAGCCCTACGTTATCTGACGTCATCTCTGACTCACCACTTTCTCCATCACCCATAATATTATCCACTCACACCTTAAAGTCTCCCAGCAGCTGTTCGTCCTGCCTGAGCCAGGTGTGATTTTCCCTTTAAACATACCGCTGCTCTTTCTCCAGAGGGGTGGCGTGTACGTATTTAGTAATTTTACCTTTTATCATAGATTTTAGCAGCTCATCCAGTGTAAAATAGTCCCAGACCCTTCAGCTGACTTGGTAACGTTAATGTGATTACTGTGCACTCTGCACAGTTTTCATGCGTGCGTTCTGATAATCCTCTGCTACGTGAGATTGTTAAGGATTAAGGAAATTGGTTGTATAATTTTACTATTGCCTTCATTAGTTTTTACTTGTTCTTTAAGGTAATTTACTAAATCCTCTAGGTTGTTTGTTTTCAGTATGAGATATCACAATTGGTTCTTAATGACCCTTTCCTTGCAATTGTTTATGATTTGAAGAATGACCTCTAGAATGTTGAAATTGGCTGTTTAAAGAAAGAACTGCAGGAAAGTGGGGCATATTTTTGCTTCTCCTTAGAAAGAAGGCTTTCTATGGCAGTAGTGATTAAGAAGCACATAGAGGAAGAATGGCATTCTCAGTCCTTAAGTCTTTTTGTCTTAAATGTAAAACAGCAGCTGTTCTGCAAAGTACATACCTTTTTTCCCGATTCGAACTCTTAGCCTCATTAATCTGCCTAACTTTTTATATATTTGCTTTGTTTAAAACCTATATGAAGACTTAGCCTCTTTTATTGTAACTTTATGGCTTTATTTAATTCATAATAAATCTTGTCTTTTCAAGGCACATTTTACAGTATGGAATAAGCTATTGGAAAGATCTCGGAAAATGGTAAGTATTTTTGACAGCACATGAGTACACTTCTATGAAGAAATTTTCTTTGAAATTAAGCAACAGCCCACCACCACCACAACAAAATAATAAAAGAGAAAAGAAGGAGAAAGAAAGAAAAAAGTAATGAGCTGTGTCAGTAGCTAACGCAGTATTGTGGTTGTTGACCTCGTTAGTGCTTTGGCAAAAGAAGACTTGTTATTTGGCAATTCTCTTTGTTTTTATTTGTTAACATCATGGGAATGATACTGTAGAACTTGAAGGGTAATAAGGATGTTACTGTGTAGTAGTAGTCGTTGTCAATGGTTTTAATGGTGTTACTTAGGTCTTCACAACTTTTTTGTAAACTTAATGAACGTTTAAAGATTTGCCAGATTTGTTTTAAAGCTGCCTTGACAGTTGACATATTAAATGTGCAAATGTCCTGGAAAACCAAATCTGAATGCTTGTGTCACTACAGTTTATTCTGTGTCGTTAGCATTTAGATTTCACAAATAGAATGATTGGATTTCTTGACCACAACTATCCCTACTCACTGTTTCATAAACTGAGTGTTCAGCTCCTACTTACGTTATCTGATGGCTGTCCTGTGTAACCTGGCCTCATGAACCCTTCCTCGTTACCCGGATTTTCCACTCTAGTCAAGCTTTCAAGCACACATCAAACTTACTTTCTTGTGCTTTTTAGTTAGTTAGTTGACACATCTGTCATCTCACAGAGTTACGATTTTTTTTATGGTGAGAACTTAAACAATCCACTTTCTTAGCAACTCTCAAATATACAGTACAGTATTGTTAACTCAAACTTGTTTACCGGTTTGTTTCTTTCTTCATGACAGTTCTGTCAAGACCCTATTTCCCGCCTTCCTCCCATCTTTTACACCCTACTCGTTCTTCAGTGCCATGCTCAGGTCTCACCTTCTCCATGAAGCTTTCTCAGAGTAATCTCTGAGCAAATAATCCATTCCTACAATTTCCACTTGATTACACACGTCCTCATATTGTTCTCTGTCTTTGCTAGTACCTCTACATTCAGTGTGTGAACCCACTCCGGATTTGTTGCACATGTGTGATGCCAAAGTTGGAACCCAGTATTTGATACTTGGGAATATTTATCGATTATTTTGCACGATGGTGTATAAACCTAGTCCTTATTAACGACTTTACAGATAGAATTTACTTTTTAGGCACTTAGCCATAATATCTTGTGTAAAGGTTATGTAATTCTCTTTCATGAAAAGAAAGTTTTTTTGAATAGATGGAATCCAACTTTGTCTCTTTGGTTGGTCATAATGACTATTTTAGATTAAGAGATTAGAGAATAAATGCGTATTTAAGAAATGAAGAAAAATAGGGGAGACAGTAACCTAGAGTATTTAGTGGAAATCAGTGAGTAGCTGTTTCTGCAGCATTTATTCTGGTTTAGTTTTCTTCTTCCACTCTTCATTTTGCTTGTCCAAAGGGAGTAGGTTAAGCATATGGTTGGTTCATTGGTTCAACTACATTGACTTATTGAGTGTTTGTTACATGCCAGGAACCATAATATAGTGCTGAACAGAACTGACTTGCTGCCTCAAGAAAGTTACTTGAACAGGATAACTAGACTTACAAACAGACAATTCAGGGGGACAAGTGGGGCTCTGGCATAAGAAGAGAAGGACCCAAGCCAGGCTGAGGGGTTGGTTAAGGAAGGTCCCCAAGAATTGGTATTTCTTAAGCTGGTTTTAAAAGGTGAATAAAAGTGGTCCAGGCAGATCATTTGCTTGGGATTGAGTTTATCTCAGAGGAAGCTACTTGCCTAAAAGTCATGGAGGAATGGAGAGCATGGCCAGAGTAAGATGAATTTGGATGTATAGATGTCCTGATGAGTGAAGGGTAGGTGATGAGTCCAGATATGTTTGCTGGAAATGGAATATGAGGGTCTTGTTTTCCATGACATGGAGCTTACATTCCCTTCCTGGAGGAGATTGGAGGTAACTGAAGACTTTGAACAAGGATGTGACCTATTGGTAAACTAGTCCTGCTTAGAAACTCATCCTGGGTGCAGCACGGAAGATAGCTGTGACTTAAGCCAGCAGTCCTGTAAGGGGTGGCAGAGGGCAGGATCCTGCCGTTCAGGCACGGTTGTGGAAATGGCCGTGAAGGCTCCTTCGGTGGGGTTAATGGAGCTGGTGATTAAACAGGCAGTAAGAGAGCTGTGGTTCCCTCATGCCAGGCTTGGACATCGGGGCAGAGCCCTTCACTGAAGTAGATCGTGTGGGAAGTGGGGCAGGCTAGGAGACGAAGGATACAGTTTAGCTCTGTTTGATATGTCTGAGTGACATAGAAGAGAAATATGAACATACAAATAGTCTGTTTCTACTAAACCTGCAATATACTATGTTCAAGTGGAATTACTAATTTTTTCAACAAAATAGATTGATTTAAAATATCTTGTGGGAGCATTGCTGATACTCTTCTTATACTAATGACTTCACCTCATAGATAGAAAGTAAAATGACTGATTTGAGAAGTCTACATATATGCTTCATATTACATTTCAAATGGAATTGTTGTATTTTACTTGGTAATTTATATTGGGAACTTGGCTGTGTAAGTTTTCTTCTCTTTAACTTATTTAAGTTTCTATAATAATTGCTATTGAAGGAGAAAGACAAAGGGTCACTATAGGAGAAGGACCGTGGAATGATTTTAAATGATGGGTGGAGGGTAAAACTAACGTGTTTATTAGAAAAGTAAAGCTACTTATGTTTTCACAGGTAACTGAAGATCAAAGTAAGCCTGCAGAGGGAAGTGCAACTACGTAGTAACTCTCTCTGACTTAAATATGTATAGTAAATTAAAATAAAAGTTTTCTATGTGATGTTTGTGTGTGCTTATAAAGATTATCGTTTTCTGCCTTAAGATTTACACTGATGTTTACTTTTTTCTTTCTCTAAAGGATAAAACAACCATGTTCACAGTAACAATTTTACATAGAAACAACCCTGTCCACCCTTACTCCCCAGGTGTAAAACTTCGACATGTTTTCTTCTTTCAGTCCTTTTTTCTACATGTATAAACATATATGTACAAATGCAAATGTAATCTTCAAAAAACATAAATAGGATCATACTAGTATCCATTTTTTGCTATTTTGAACAGTAGGGTAGTAAACACCCTTGTGCAAAATGGCAAGTGTTTTGTAGGTAGATAGATAAACTATTTACTGAGTTAGCTGAGTATTTACTGTATACTGGCCATTGTGCTAAGCTTTTCATGTGGAATCTCTTATATAATCCTGACGACAACCTGTTGAGAAGGTGAGTCCCTTTTGTAAATGAGGAAACTGGAGAACATAGAACTGGCGAGTAGCAAAGCCAGAATTTGGACCCAGGTAATTTCACTCTCATGCCCTTCGGTACTACACACTGCCTCTCCTGTGAGTAGTTTTGTAGGAATAGATTTCTGGTAGTGGAATTCTTGACAGATGCTGCCAGAACCTAGCCTGCAGAAGGGTTTGTCAGATGGCCATCCCAACAACAGTGTCTGAGGGCGCCGGCTTCCCCTGCCTTGGGCAAGTCTTGATTATCAGGCTTTAAAATGATTTTGCCAAAAAAGTTCTTCCCGTTCCAGGTTGAACCCCTTGCCTTCCGAGCTGGGTGCGTAGGTTTCATCCAGAGATCTTCTTTCTTCCCTGGGTGGGATCTCCTTCTTCCTGGAGTCCAGTCTCCCTGTTCCTGGTGCACAGCTTTCTCAGTGTGCTGGAGTCCATGGTGAGTTCTGCCCAAAGAAAAACCTCTAGGAGGTGAGCCCTTGCATGGCTGAAGTGGCTTTGTTTTACAGCCTAACATTTGACAAAGTCTGGCCAGATGGAGAATTCTAGATTGAAAAATAATTTTCTATTGAGACTTTGAAAGCAGCTCTCTCACCTGGCATCTGGTGCTGCTAATGAGAAGTCTGATACCAACCTGATTTAGTTCCTTTTTACAGGCAACCCTGCCTTCCTCCCCCCCTCCTACCCTGCCACTCGTCCACATGCACACATACTACAGATATTTTTAGGACCTTATGGTTCTTGGTGTTACAAAGTGCTAAAGTTTCATAAGATCTTATGTTACTCTCCTTGGTACCTTGAATTTTCACATCTCTTTTGAGCTCTAGGGAAGTTTTTCTTTTTTTAAATTCTTTTTTTTTCCTCTCTGTTTTTCTAACACCTTTTTGTTGGTTTTTGGATCCTCTATATTGATCTTTTGTATTTTTCTCCTGTCATTTTTCTTGCGTTTATATTCTAATTTTTTTAATTAAAAAATTTATTTATTTTATTGAAGTGCAGTCAATTACAATGTGTCAATTTCTGATGTACAGCACAATGTACCAGCCTTGTATATACATACATATGTTCATTTTCATATTTTTTCCATTAAAGGTTATTACATGATATTGAACATAGTTCCCTGTGCTATACAAAACAAACTTTTTAAAAAAAATCTATTTATATATATAGGCTAACATTTGTAAATATCAAACTCCCAAATTCTCTCCCACCCCCTTTCCCCGGTAACCATAAGATTGTTTACTAAGTCAGGGTCTGTTTCTGTTTTGTAGATGAGTTCATAGTGTATATTCTAATTTTTAAATTGAATTTATTATTACCTCAAGCATATTTTAATTTCTGAAAGCTCTTCTGCATGTTCACAACATCTTGTTTTTGTTTAACAGATAAAATACTTACTTGGAATCTTTCTGAAGATACCAGTGGAGTTATATTCATTCATTAGTTCATTTATTTCCTAGTCCCTGAATGATCTCTTTCCTCTAGAGACAGATGTTCTGCTAATCTCAGTCTTTCGTGTTTCAGGCTCCCCCCCCCCCCCCATCTGGTGATGGTTGGTTGGTAGTTTTAGGTGAAGATGCAGCTGTAGGGAGACTGAGGGGCAGCTCTGTGGTCTGGGCGAGGCTTGGCTTCTCTAAGGATGAGTAGCTGAAGCTGGCTGTTATGATGGGGATTTTCTAATGCTAGAATGATGAGGTTGTCTGTCTTGGTGACTAGTTTCCATAACGACTATCCTCATTCTCCCCAGTCTGCCCTTTTATTTATTTCATGCGATCCCTCCAGTGTGTCACCTGTAGGCCCATACCTGGGTTCAGGCCCATCTGTATTTGGAGGTCGGGGGTAAGGGGTAGAGACCACCTGGTTTGCCTGTAGACCCCTTACTTTTTAGCTCTTCTTTCTGTCTTCCACCATCTCTGAGCTTCTCCAGGCCAGCCTGGCAGGTCGGCCCCTCTGCTGGATTCTGTCCAAGTGCGTTCCAGTGCGTTCTAGGTGGTGACATCCACCGCTGTTAAACTGGTCTCTTCACTGCCGGTCTTTTAGAAATTGGTCACAGTTTCTTGCCTGCTGCTGCTTTCCTCTCCCATCCCCTTTGTTGTTTGTGGATTTATACTTCTCATTTTTTTCTTTTAAAAAGTTGTGAAGTATTTTGAGTGTACAGAAAATAATTTAACAAACCCTTATTTGAGTTTATGCTGAATGAGAGCATTTTTCATGCTTTCTGAGCACCTAGCGCTGCCGGAACACCCACTGTTTGGTGGCTTCCCCCTTTATGTGTCTTATCTTACCAAGTGAGAAGTGGAATCTAATTTCCAAACTTCCCTTGCAGCTAGGGGTTCAGTTAGGCGTCCTGGGCCTAGTTAAACACACCCGTGTGAAATTTAAAAGTGATGCTGTGAAGACACTGGCCCGTGGGGGTCCATCTTGTTGAGGGGAGCAGTGACGGTAGCAGCAGCAGAAGTCCCGTGTCGGGGTGCGAGGTGCAGGGCTATGCTCAGTGGTTGCCCCCTGGCAGCTGCTCTGTGGTGTAGTCGTGGGCACTTCTCAGGGTCTTGTAACCTGCTCTCCAAGCCTCAGCCCTGCGAGCCATTGGTTTTTTGCTAACTAGTAGAGGAGATCCTGTTGTTTGCAACCAAGAATGTTGACAGATATCCACTACCCAAATCAGCCATTGTGAACCTTTTCCCTTGTCAGATCCTTTGTTTTTAAATAAACTGCCTATCCACCAAAGGTTTTCCTCATATCATTTCCTTCCAAGAACTGCTGTCCTTTTTGTGCATATCCTCACCAGTCGTGATTTGCAATGTATATCATTCTCTATATGTTAAACTAAACAATTGATTTCATGATTCGCGTATCCTCTTGAAATTTGCTTTCATTGCTTAGCGTTATGTATTCATATTTAATGTGTTGATATATGTAGAGGAAGTCTATGCTGAGCTGGTTAATAAGTGTAAATGTATATAGTATCTCACTGTATGGTTAATCCCACGATTAGTTCATTCTCTCATTGATGATCATTGAGGATGGTCTTGACTTTTTAGTATTATAAACAGTACTGCAGAAAATACTCTTGTTTTTGTTTCTTTGTCCACATTTGACAGTATCTCTAGTACATACCTGGAAGTGGGAGATCCATCCTCAAGTCCACTAAATATTATTAGTCAGTCACCACAATAGCTGTACCAGTTTACTCCCTATCAGCACTCCGATGGTTCCCGTTTCCCCACTCCTTCACAAGCAATTTTTATCAAAAATTTCAAATATTTGGTTGGTTGGATATGTGCAATCCCATCTAATTAAATTAATTTGTTTAATACTGTTCATGTAGTGACAATGAGCATCTCTTTATTTGTTTATTCTCCAATAAGGTTTCCTCTCCTGTGAGTTATCAGTTTACAGACTTTGCCTAATTTTTTTTTTTTAATTGGATCTTTGGTCCTTTTAATAGGAGTTCTTCATTGGTTTAGGAAGTTAAACCTTTGTCACTGCAGGTATCTTCTCTAGTCTGGCTTCCCTTTTAACTTCTTTGATGCTGTCTTTACTTTTAACATGGTCAGAATTATCCATCTTTTCCCTTACGATTTATATGTGTTCAGGAAATTTGAGAAAGCCTTCCCTAACTTGACATTATAAGGCATTCTTCTGTATTTTTTAATGTTTTAAAGTCTTTTAATATTTAATTGTATCACTTATTTGACATTTAATTTTGCATGTAGAGTGAGGGACCTCATTTTGAATCTTCCCTCCCCCATGGATAGTCAGTTATTCTCTACCATTTATTTTCTCCCTGCTCGTAGTGGTTATGCCACACATATATCATACCTGTAAATGTCTGGGTCAGCCTCACTGGTCCATTTGTCTATCCTTGCACCACTGTCACACAGTTTCAATTTTTTTTTTTTTCAAATAAGAAAAGAGTTTATTTGAGGTCTTAAGAATTGCAGTTTGGGAGACACAGATTCAGGTATCCCTGAAAGAATGTTCCAAGGAAGAGAAAAAGGCAGGTGGTCATAAAGACAAAAAGCCACGAGGTTGTTAAAAGTTGCCTGACAAGAATTGTGACTGACTCTAATGAGAGTCAGAAACACAGTTTTAATTATTACAGCTTTATAACACGTTTTGATTTATGATATGGTGAATCCTTCCTTATTTTTCTTTTTCAAAATTGTCATGGTTGTTGGATCAGCTTGTCAATTTCTGAGTGACTTGTCTTAAAATCTGTTTTTCTGATAGTGATATATGTACAAGAAGTTTCTTTAGGTTAGTGGTAAATTTTTTTCCTTTGTTTTTAACTTTTCATATCTATGTTTTAGGTTTTCCCTTTTAAAAAGCATACAGGAATCTTTTTTTTTTTTTTTCTGCCTTAAATCCATACCCCTGCGGTGATCATGGATTTGACAGTTTGTATTTGCTTATTATATTTTGAGACTATTTTGTTAGCACTACGTATTCTGATTTGTAACTTTTTTAACTTGGTGGCAAATTGTTTTCCTTTAGCATTAAATAAGGATCCTCTGTATCCATAATAATGATTTTCCCCTTAATCTGGTTTTCTCAATCTGTTTTTTCTTTAATCTGGTTCTGTTTTTAGGTTAGATTTTTGTTAGTATTCACATGGTATATGTTTTTCTGTTTTTGACTTTTCAAATGTCGTTATGTTTTAAGTCCGTCTTTTGTAAACAGCATGAAACTTATTTTAAAGTCCAGTCTTGGAGTCTTTTATGAAATAAGATTTAATTCATATGCCCTTTCCTGTGATTACCATTCCTTTGCATTCTTTCTTCTCCTTTCTTGCCATTTACTGGATTGATCTGATTTTCCTTACTTTTTTTTTTTCCTATTTTAAAAGTTACATATTCTGTTCCTATTCTCTCAGTATGTGATACTCTATTTGTACTAAATATTCCACTTTGCTAAATAAAGGTGTACCATTAATCCATTTCCTGTTGATGGTTGATTTTAAATTTTTGCTATTAAAGTAATGCTTCAATTAGTAACCTTGTATGTAGGATGCTCCATGTATACTAGTAGTTACAGGTGATCCTTTAAGTCAGAGTATGTGTATATTTGATAAACATAGATAACATCCTTTTGATGACGAATTTATCTGGTTAGCAGATTTTAGATTTCATACATGATTAAATATATTGACAGAAAGAGAAAATGTTTAGTTTTAGGGGAGGCTACTGCATTGTTATTTCTAAGGGATCTCAAAGTTGGGTATTACTATGTCAAGCTTGCCTGGAGAGAGAAAAAGGGCAAATTTTCATATATATATGTATTTAAAATAATGGAATTTCTTAAAATGAATATGGAGACTGTGTTCTTGAGCTGCAGAATTTAGGAAAAGCCAAACTGATGCTTGAGCTGTCTGTAATGAGACCGTCTGAGTCAACGTGAAAAACACAGTCCCTCAGGTCTGGACATACACATATGCCAGGTACAGACAGTCTCCAACATCAGAACAAGCTGTATTTCCAAAGGCACTGGAGACTTGGATAGGTTTTCCCATTCCCGTCAAGCAACTGTGAGCAAGGCCAGGAGCCGAGTGGAATACAGAAAAGTTTAAAACGATACTTGTTTCTTACAGGAGCTCATGATCTAGAAGAGAGGACAACATGTACGCAGGTAACAAATGCGGGGCACGGTGTGTAGGAGGGCCACAAACTGCTTTGGGGGAGCGGAGGAGAAAGATCACTTTTGGGTGCAACCCTTTTCAGAGCTCTTTTCCTGTGTGCTCAGCATGGGCACAGAGGTCAGAAACTGCTGAGCGCTCAGCCTTTGGGAAAGGGTAGGATTTTCACAAGTGGAGACTGGGTATAAAGATCGGTGAGGCCTTGACAGCACAAGAGGAGAGAGTGAGATAGGACAGCAGTGACATTTCATGCTTGTTTCATTACTCAGCCCGCTCTTTGGCAGGAACTGGCACCCACTTCCTTCTCATTGACATTCCCTAACTACTGCTCTAAGCAGCAGCTGATCGGTTAGGTCTAGATGGTACAAGATTATGGATTGGTTCCAACTGGTGGCAACTGGTTTCAGTGGGTGACTTTCAAGTTAGGTGGATTTGACTGAGATGGTTAGGATGCTTTTGGCAGGGAGGAATAATGGGACCTGAAATTTAATTGCTGCTTATCTCCCAGAGAGGTCAACGATAGGGCGTCTCATCCCTCGGCCCATGTTGAGAACCTCTGTTACACAGAGTGAATGCTGGGTAAACATTACACTTGTATGTGGCAGGATTCCTGCTGAGCACCATTCCTAGTTGCCACACCAACAGTAGCCCTGAGTGTTAACCACTGTTTCTCAGAGTTGGTTTATGAACCGCTTGCAACTGGATCACCTGGTTAGCTTGGTAATGGTAGTTTCCTCAGCTTCATTACAGAGTCAGAATCTTTGGGATTGGGAGCCTGGGAACCTGCACCTTCACAAGTTTCGGAGGTGAGAATCACTGCCCTAGCTCTTCAGTTAAATGTAGAACTTTCCAGTCATTTGTTGGCTATAATAAACTTTTATTGACCCCATATCACCCCTTTGAGCCTATCAGTATAAAGTGAAATGTTCATTGTATTTAAACTTTTTTCTGTTTTTGCAGTTGGACTTGGAATAATACTGATATGATAAAGTAGTAAACATTTGAGGGGGATGCAGAGATGCAGGATGGCAGATGGACCCTCAGGGGTACCACCTGCTCTAGTGCCATCATTCACACACCGAAACAAATGAGGGTACAGCGTGTTCAGGGTTGGTGACCTGGGAAATCCCTGAGCTTTGCAGAGAAAGGCGGAGGAGTGATCAGAGACAGAGAAGACATCCTTGGGATGCTGTTTGAGCAGTCCACCTAAAAACATCATTACTTAAGTGGTCAGGAGGACGTATGTGTTAGCCAGGTGAAGGCTAAAACTGGAACATTTAGATGAGTTAAAACACAGTAGCAACAAAAACAGGCCTTTTATGTGTACATTACTTCCTTGTCCTTACTGAATATGAGAGAATTGGAAATCCAAAGTGGAAAGCTGAACTCTTCAGTTTGTCTGTTGGTTTCACTGTTTTCTGGTCATCATTAGTGGAGAACCACATAATGGGTCAACTTTTTTTTGAATGCTTTCCATTTATGGACTCTATTTTCTTCAAGCTCTTTTTCCTTTCCAAGTTTCCCCACCTTATTTAAACAAAGTCCTGGTCTCTCTCCATCTCTCCTTTCGGAAAAATTCTAATACTCCATGTTTCCTACACCTACTTTGATCCCCTGACTTCCCTTTTTTTCTTCTTAATCCTCTATTTTTCCCCTGTATTTTTAAGCTACTGAGTCTATCTAGCTGCTGATAGTGAATAGGAAAGGACTGGTCTCTAATTTAGCACATTTTTGGGGAAGTGGGTCAGACCCTAGAAACCATCTTGATAGTCTTCAATTTTTTTTTTTAAAGAAACCAGGTCCTGCATAATGTAGTGCTTCACGCAGTTCAGTTATTCTGTGTACAAAGTTGGGTTCCTTTCCTTTCACCGTCTACCACGGAAGCCACTTTCACTGCAGCCACACTTAGTTTCTCACCTCAACACACACAATTCCTTGCTACTTACCTCCAACCCAAACACACACCCAGTCTTCCTCATGCTCCAAGAATTTTTGAAATGACTGAATATATTGGTCAGGAGAGCTCCATCTAAGACCAGGAGATCCAGAGCTAGAAGGCTTGGAGTGTCAGGCACCAGAGAAAGCCCAGTGACCCTGGCAGTATCTGGGTCCTTGGGTTCTCTTCATGGGGTTATGGTTAGATTGGAGCTACTGTGTTCTTGGGGAGACCTGCTATCGTAGATTGCTTGATTTAAAGGCTGAAATTAAGTTTTAAAGCTAGTGTTTATTTAATACTGCCTGCATAATAGACATGGTACTCTTTGAGTGCACTCTTTTCATTTAAGCCGCCATCCTTAACGAAATCCATTCACTGAGGAGGACACTGAGGCTTAGAGAGGTTAAGTAACTCCCTTAAGTTCCATGTAGGGTAGTCTCATGCTCTTCAAACAAGGCATTTCACAGCAGTTTTTCTGAAACTGCCTTTGTGATGTTCACAGCTTTTCATTATAACAGCAGGAAGGTAGTACCAGGTGAGTGTTTCAGGCCTAACACTTTGGGACTTCGTGGCTGTAGGCAGCCAGCGGGCTTTTGAAGACTTGGGACTCAAAGCAAGGACAAGCCATGCAGGTGAAATGAACCGTCTGAAGAAATACCTTGAAAGTGATGAACCTACATGGAGGTCCGTGGAGCCAAATGTTCATTCCAATGGTTAAGAGGAGAAATTTATTTTGGCAGCACACACAACTTGAAGAGAAATGGGGGCTAGATCTAGGGGATGCTCTCAAATGAGAATATTGTATCCTAGGAGTCAGGAATATTCCCCTTGGTCTTCTCATAATTTCTTTCCATTGTCTTCTTTTGTGTCAGCAACTTTTGAAATTATAGTTTGTACTTTGTGAAAAAGGGCCATAACAACAACAACAACAAAATTTAAATCAACTAATGACTCAAGGGATTTATTTGGTTACAGTGCATAACTGTTTGACAAAATGTTGAGCTGCTAATACAAATAAATTTACATTAAATATGCTAACAGTTACAATTAATTATATATTTGTAAGTGATCTAGTTCTATAATTATGCAGAAAAATTGCATAGAAATCCAGGCCTGAAAAATTCTGTGAATCAAATCATTAGCTATTCTCTAACAAAGCAGGGGGACTAGTTCTTGGATTAATTTTACGATGACATTAATGTAGCACTTTATATCTTACAAACTAGTTCTCTATCTCAGGTAAGCCTCACACCAAACTTGTCACGTTTTAGCCCCATTCTGTGGAAGAAGAAACAGGCTGAGAGAGAAAAAAGTGGATTCTCTGACCCCACGGCATTACTATGTGGCTAAGCTATTGAACTTGAAGCTAGATTTGAACCTTAATTTCAAATACGCAATTTTCATTAAATCTTTATATCTTGTAGGGAAAAGGCGGGGGTTAGCTCTCAGACATTATTTACTATACTAATTTTTAAAAATAATTTCTAAAAAACATTGTCATAGCCTTTCAGTCTCCTTAATTCACATAAAAGTATTCATTTTAAACTCAAGTTGTCTAGATAGCATTATTGTTACGTAGGGAAAAATACCATTTCTAAATCTTTTTAAACAAGTTTCTAGACAATCCATGACAGTTAAAGTAGTCCTTCTAAATTTTAAAAATTATTTATTTACTTATTAATGGAGGGACTGGGGATTGAACCCAGGACCTCATGCATGCTCAGCATGCGCTCTACCACTGAGTTACTACTGCCCCCCACCCCCAATTTTTAACTACAAAGGCTCTAGAAATTCATTTCAGAATGTATTTAGTCCATGTTTCTTGCAGTTGAATTATTAAAAGTGTTTATGAACAGTTATAACGAACAAACCATAACTCTGAATTTAAATGACACGAATACATTTTCCATTAAAGAGAAATACACAGATGTGGGCTTGGGGGGTTAAAGTAAAAATGTTTGCAGTCAGGTTACTGCTGATAAATCTTTTAAATGACCTGACTCTGAAAACTTAATTTAAGGTGGAACATCTCAGTGACCTGATGATGATTAACAAAAAGTAATAAAGCCTGGAGTCTAAGTTTGTCCAGCAGGGTGACTCATGGCACTCTGTCACCCTCCCACGGCAGCGGTTTGTTCCATGTGAATGCTAGTAACAGGCATCATATCCTGCTAATGCTAACATGTAGGAGTCAGTCGGAGTAAAAACCCCTATCACGATTAGCATTAACAGCATACGGCCTACAGCAAGCCGCCAGCACTCGGAGGATGAGGCATAAAGAGTTTAAACCACAGATTTCCCCTTCCTGGTTTGTGCCACCTGCAAGAGAGAGAGAGAGAGGGTTGTGTACGCACATGCAGTTGTCAAGTTGGAGTGACAGAATATAAATATGCAAGCAAAAAGAGTCCATGTATTTTTTAAAGAAAAGAGCTCATGAAATGCTAGGAAGTCATTTGTTGAAAAGGCTAGAGAAATTGGCAATTAAAACTTTTTACCTTTAAGTGTATTTGAAGACTACTTTAGAATTTATGTTTTAAATTCTGTTCTGTAGTTGTGAATTATTTACACATACGTATCGTCTTCTTTAAAACAAAACCAAAACCACTCGTCAGAGTCCCCAAATGCTAAGATGCAGAGGGCAGACCCTGAGTTCTGACGCCGTTCTGTCTTTTCTGGTTTAGATCTCACCTGGGAACTAGGCAATTTAAGTAAAAGGCCAAAATATTAACAAGAGTAGTTTGTTTTTGATGAAAATTAAAACTGAACTGTTTTACAAAGGTAGAGTTCAAGCTAGACTTTTATTCTGTAATAAATAGTTGCGGCTTTATCTTTATTTATAACTTATTTTTTCCAGGAGATATGATACAGTCCGTGGGGGTCTTCCCTACAAATGACTCCGTCATAGAACAGCGCCAACTTCTATTTAGAGATTCCTTTGGGGAAAGCACTAGCCAGTAGCTTTGGTTTTGACCCACGTAAAGGAAGCAGGACTTAAAAGAGTGCTGGGTTTCAAACTACTTGTCTTCGGCACAGTGGATTAAAAAAAGAAAAAGATGAATTTGCTACTTCCTGTTACAGTCTGATTTTACTCTCTCAGATAAAGTGACATTTCTCCCACAAGCTTCTGGTTTCGGTGTTACTACAGCAGAACCTCGAAGTTAGACTACCATTCAAGTATGTGGTCTCCCCTAGTGCAAAAGGGGAATCACCTTCTCTTTTATTTAATCCTGAAACCAGCTAGATGTAAAACTGTGATTAAGTTCAAAAGAAGTGTATAAAGTTAAAAATTCCCCAGTGAATATATTTTGACAGGGCAGAATATCGTGGTTTGGAAATTTCCAAACCAAGGAAATTTATCATTCTTACTGACAGTAACTTTTTTCTTTAACCTTACTGTTTGCTGAGATGAATTAGTTTAATGATGAAGAGCTTTGAATTAAATGATGTCAATTCAGGATTTTAGCTTTTTTTTACAGATTTTCAGTCAATATTGTTAAAAAAAAAAAAAAGGACTTTAAACCCCCCTCCACAGAGTCTTGGACACAGTAAATGCTCAAGAAATATATGTTAGTATCCTAATGTTAGTTCAGCCAGTATAATTCAGCCTTCTCTTAAAGAGCTGTGTCTAATTCGTATTTAAGGTGAAGTGCTTGCATACTGTTCTATCTATAAATTTTACTTCTGTTCTTTAAAGATGACATCTGAGTACAGGTATTAAAAGAAATATATTTAGTATAATAATTAGATTTTTTCCTCTTTCATCTTTCTTTCGCAAATTGCCCAGAGTGCTCAGAAAAATGACAAATGTATTTCACAATGTGCTATACTATATTAAAAATTCTAACAGCTTTTATTTTTTTCTACTGGTACAAACACTAGAGGGATGCTGAAATAAAAGTGTCGCACAGGTCCCCTTTTTGATGCTCAGACAGGAACTGTGGTTCTGTGTTAATCTAGACCAACTTCTCAGGCATGATGCAGTCCTAAAACCACACGGAATAAGCAGTTTGTCTAAATACATGACACAATCTTGCATCTCATCTAAAACACAGTGAGGGATGAAAAACATTCATCCCAATAAATAAAAGAGAAAATATCCCGGAATAGTATTTTAAAAAGTATAGTCAGTAGACTTGTAGATATTAGAATGACCACAAGGTCACCCACCCACCAGCACGGAAGCTGTGCTCACTTTCAATGTTTTTGCCTGGGTTTTCGCAAGGAAGACTCAAGCTAACCAGCGACGGAGCTGCTGTGTGTCTGAGTGGAAATCAGAAATCACAGACAAGAAAGGCTGGTCTATGAGCCAAGGCACTGGGCACAGGATGATGTCATGAGGTAGCAACAAAATGAAGTGGTTTCTGGGATCAGTACAGCCACCCTGCTGGTGGAGTGGCAGAAGACGAGTTACATACGATTACAGACCCAGCAATCAACAGCGGCGGCTGCTAACCATTTGATGAGACAGTAACAAGTGTGATGTGTGATGCATAGCAATGCCGAGAAACTGATGTGGGTTATACACTACGAGTCAGAGTGAGGGTCTTGTCTCGGGTAGTTCTAGAGACACACCTCCATTCCTCCCTTCATGCCATGATGCTTTTAGCCCCACAGCATGACAAGACCATTGTGAATGTAAGCTTTACTACAGCCATGGTTCTTTTCAGTAGCTGGTTCCAAGTTCAATGTAGTACTTGGCAGAATTTATTACTCAGTAATTGTCAAAACCATTCCTTCTTATCTTGAATAAAAATCTACCAAATCTAGATATACTAGATAAAGAACAAGGATAGATATCTTTCATCAGATGGTAGATCTCGTCTGCCCCTGGTAGTGAGAACTAAACTGAGGGCAGCACTCTGGGAAAATTTTTCTTAAACGATGCTTTTCTGAAGGATGATTTCTTTTTTTTGGAAGAGGGGGCCATATGATTTCAATATATCCTTTTATTCTTACCTTGTCGATTTGCCAGGAAAGATCTTACCAGCTACATAGTCAGAGCAGAATACGTCTTACGTTTGTCACTAACGATCTCTTCAAAGATGAGTCCTAAGTTCTATCCTTCCGCAATTTTATATATTTCTGTATTTTCTTATTTTCCTACTTATTCTCAGCACTGACCACTTACATTTGCATACCAAAAGAACTGCATGCCATAAAGTTATCTTTAAAAAGAAGAGTCACAATGACTGACTTTCACAGCCAAGCCATCATGGAGACAGCCCCGACTTTATTCACCATGAAAGTTTAAATATTTGGAAACTATTAATTTGTTGTTACAAAGTGAATGTGCACCTCTTTCTACTGGAAGTCATGATTTCATACAGATGTAGCCATACGAATTCTAGCTCCAAAGCCATTTTAATACGTGAAAAGTAATTATGCTTTTGAAAATTAAAATGATTAAGCTTAGGTAGCTTCCTTCAAATATTTCCCTATTTTTACTTAATTTTCTTACGTACCAGTTAGAGACACAATCATTAGAATGGGACTGAATGTCGACTCCTCTTTGGACCTGTTCCCTGAAAGTGATCAGCATCTAATTGCATAAGAAAGCAGTTTCTGACCTTCCCACTGGAACTTACTAACTCCCTGTGTTCTGGAGTTGCTGTATTTATTTAGATCATACAACTAAGCAGTGGAGATGAATGAAAGATGTAAAAACCAAGATCCTGAGAAAGTTTGTACCTATCATAGTTCATCTTGGAAGAACAATTTCTTGATCACCTTTTGACCTAGGGTGCCTGCAAACATGATGTCCCCAAGGACCTGCCCCTCTAAAAGTTCTGCCTCTGTCTTAATGCTTCCCTTCCCTTCAACTTAGTCTGAATTTCTTACCATCAGAACCATCTCCTTTGGGTGGGAGAACCAAGGTGACAGGTAAAGGTTTCAGGTAAACTGTTCTTGAAATGCACATTACTTATTTGGAGAAGGAGAAGGATGGGGTTGAAGCCTCTCCATGGTCACATCAATTTAGTCTTGTTAGTTAGGTTAGTTAGCTAGTCATCTTTGAAAGCAGACATGAAGGACAGAGGAGGGAGGACCTAGGATGGGTAAGTTTTCATGGGGATAAAGAGTGAATTAGAGGAAAGATGAGAATATACCCCAAATTGTTCCAGAGCTCATCCTTTTCACGTCCAGCCTAAAACAACCATAAATTAAGTATTTTAAAAAGTAACACCTGCATTTTAGCTCAGTCATCTGTGTTTCAACCTCTAAGTGTTATAAAATCTTGTATAAAGTGTTTAATTTCTCAGTAATTCTTCAACAAGACTTTTAAATATTCTGTGACAAAAAGAAATATTCCACTGACTGGTTTTCTAAAGTGTGTTTATTCGTGTGAAGTTTTTAATCATGTTTTCCCTAGAATAGGATTATTCTATGTTACATCTCAGTTACTGATTTTAGACGAAGTCAACTTCTGGGCTGTAAGGAAATGGGGCAAAGAGTATTAATGCTCCTCTTGAATTCACATGAGTTTCCTCATTAAAAAAGAATTGATGGTGTGACCTGCTACTGATTGAGATGGTAGCTAACTGTGGTCACGTCTTCAGAAGCACACAAATGCATCTTCTAAAAGCAAAATGGATTGTTCTATAAGAATAACTCACATCCTGACCTCTTGATGAATGAGAAAATTACTTTTCATATCATTAATTTACATTTAAGAAAAATCCCCTGTCTAAGCTATTGCTGCGGAAAAAGTTATAAACTCACTATGGCAGGATATTCTCTTCCACTTACTTCCATAAAAATCTAACATCCCTTTTCTGAATAGTTCTAATTAAAAAAATGTTTAATGAAAATACCCACTTTTTCTAAATTAGGAGCTCCTTATTGAAAAAGACTGGTTTGCCCATGAAACAGCTTTCATAGGATATACCTTTCTGTATTTTAAAATTCAGAAAATTAGTGTTTTTAAAGATATATGCCAATAATGATGTTAACACATGAACCTAAGTGTGACATACTTCTGAACTGTGTCAGAAGAAAGCCAACGTGGATACACAGGGTCACTATGGAAACATTGTATTGAGGGACCATTTACTTGTGACGGCACAAACGAGAAAGGCCACTGGCCTGAGAGGGTTATTCTGTTCTTCCCACTTTTAAAAGCAGGCAGTTTTTAACTGAAACTTCTTTGGAACTTATTTACAAGCTAAGGAACCTTCCCAATAGTTCTGCTATGGACAGTGATTAATACCTGCACTTTTCTGATAAGGATGTGGAAAAATACAGGTTAGAAATATTTTCCCCCAGAGTCATTCCGTGGAGTGAGCAGAAGTAGGTACAGAGCCAGCCCACGCCCAGCTGCTCATCCTGGACCAGAGGCTCACAGAGGGGACTTCCCCTACACCCTGACCTCACTCTAGCTCAGCCTCAGGCCTGAAATTTTGGGAAAAGGTTTTCGAAGAAACATGGATAAAAACAAGGGGCCGGAAGGAGAGAACTCAGGGAGCTGCAGTCAATCGCTTTAAATCACGGCCCTTCATTCTTCTTTCAGATTGACCAAACGGTTTCCACGTGCCTTTGACAACTTAAAGGTATCACATGTCCAGAGAGAATTTTAATGATAATTTTCTCTTTTTCATTTATCATTTATTTTCAGTATCTTTTCTCTCCCCTCCCCCCAGGACAAAGGAACGGTGACAGCAGTTATCAGCTCTGTGTGTCTGCCATCCTTCAAAGGGTCACCTCTTCTAGGAGGCCTTCTCTGTGCCTTTGAGTTCACAGTGATTATTCTCAACACCTAATTTCAGTAAAATGCCTCCTTTAGAAAGTATTGTGTGTAACCTGTTTGTTAGTTACAGATACAGGGTCCCCTATGTTTGGCCTTATAGGAAAAATTGGCTTTTCTCTTTCTATAAGCCACAGCTTATAATTTTCTACCTCTACACACCGTCATGGCAAGGAAAAATCTGTGTACTGAGAACTGTTAGACAAACTGGGCAAGTTCTGGGAACAGTCTGGTTTTGTCCGTTTAAAAATTAGTTTTCTTAAGATGCTACATGTATCAGATACCCTGTGTTACAAGCAAATCCCATACCATTTACTTTTTACACCCCCGCCCAGCACTTTACTTCGTGCCTTAACACACGAGATGAGGGTTATGTTTATGCTCCACGCAAAGGCATCTCTAGACACAGTTCATACGTACACTTAGGCATTAAATATACCTCCAGATTGCTCGTCCACCTTGCGGTCTTTCTCGGGCAGAGAGCAAACCCTTGGAGGCTGGGTTCTTTGTCTTCTGACGTGACCCTCCCGGCTGTCTCCCCCAGGGTGGTCCGTCAGTCCTCCCCCCATTACCCTGCCCCATGACTGTCTCCTGTGCTTCTTTGCCAGCGTGGAGATGTCTGTGAGGGCGGGGACTGGGTCTTGATACATAGCTGACCCTCAGTAAATGCTTTGAATAAATGCTTGAGCACCTCCAAAGACATGTCTGTCTGCACAGCTGGCTTGGATTTGACATTGGAGCACTTCAGTAAGATTGAACTAATATGCAGATCTCGGAGTGCTAGTGTGGAAGGAGCTCATAAATGTGGAAACAAATCAGTGAGGTGTGTTGGTATTCCAGATTAGTAATGGGCCATTTACATTTAGAGGAGTCCAGGCGTGGATCTCAGTCCAGAAAGTATAATCGCTATAGGATAAAGCCGGAAAATTCTACCCGATATTATCATCTGCAGTATGGATAAAAATCAGGTTCCATTCCTGTTTCTTTCTGACCCGTACTTGGATGCCATAGTCATGTGTAGGAGTGGGTTCGGAGTCTTAGGGGGTCACAGCCAGAGCAGTTAGAGATGGGATACCAGGTCTGCCTATAGGTACAGACATAGTGATGGAGAGAGAGATGGATAGGGACAGAGAGAGAGAAAGCAAATGTGGCAAATGTTAACAATTAGTGCATCTAAATTAAAGGCCTGGGGTGTTACCATTCTGTTGTTTTCAACCTGCCTGGGTTCCCTTCCTGACCCCAGTGATGTTACTAGCTGTGTGGTACTTGGCAATTTCGTCGATCTCTTTAAGTTTTAGTTGCTTCTTTAAAACTGGAGATAATGATAGAACCAACTCAAAAGGTGGCTGTGAAGATGAAGTGAAATATGAACGTAAAGCATTTAGTAAGGTGCCAGGCTCATAATCACAATGGTTGTTAGCCACAGTGTTAACTGCCACAGTCAGGAATTCTTGCTGAGTACCTGTAAGTCTCTGTCCATCTATTACGTGTTGTGCTGGTTGTTTCAAAAGTATAAGTCAAGATACATTTACTACTGTACAGCTGGGTCATTATATAAATTACAGGTTATCGAAAATCGTGTACAAGGCAAATAATTCTTTGTTACCCTGATCTCTAAGTCATGAGGAACTTTTAAAAGGTACACCAAAATGTTTCCTTGGAAATAATTTTCTAAAATGTTTTATTAGTTTTTCTCTGGATTCAGGAGAAAAATGCATTCTGAAACTATTACAACTCCTTAAAACCAAGCAACTTTTACCTTGTCAAGAATTTTTAGAGACCACTTTGGACATAGATGCTTTCCTTTCTCAGACTGCTTTTGTGTGTCACTTTCCAAAGTGGTTTCCTGAAATATACAGGATCATAAACGTACTCATAATAAAAGCAAACACTTCCATGGGGCACCCTCTGGGCCAGGCACTGGTTTGACCGCTTGATGTACACTAACTGGCTTGTTTCTCTTAACAGTCTCCGTAATGAGTATTATCATCCTGCCCATTTGCAGAGGGAGGCATGGGCGGGTGAAGTAACTTGCCCAAGGTTATATTGCTGGGATGCTAACCTGGGCAATCTGGTACCAGCATCCATGCTCTGAACCGTGATGCTGGCCTGGCCGTGGACCAGCCACATAAAAGAGCACAGCATTTTGTTACGACAGCCTGGAATCTGTACTGCGTAGAGAACATTCTCATTTACGAGTAATGACACCAACGTCATTACATGTCATTGTCTGTATCCAAACATCAGCTTCGCAATTTCATTAAATCAGCTGTCTGATATCCTCAGTAATTTTTCCCACTGTCAGTGCCTTAACCCCATCTACCCATGTACAGTTACAGTTTTTCAGAATTAGCACGGATACTCACAGTCTGTCTTGTCCCATGCTACCTGACCGATGTGAAGCCTCCTTTTCTGACTAGTGTGTCATCTTGCGTAAGGGTGGGAATCATGCCTTTTGGTTCAAAGTGTTTTTCCTTTGCTGTGAGTCTTGGAGCTGTGAGTGAGGATGCGGAACTGTTCAGACATGTGACCATGTGACCATGTGACCATGTGACGTGTTAATTTGAGGATAGATATGCTTTTGGGGTAGTTTTGCTCGAGGCCCTGAGTATTGTATGCCCAAAGACAGGACTGATGGACAGAGTGTATATGTTCCATGATCAAATTAAAAATGCTGCATCTCCTTAAGAGTCTGAAGTAACATAATACATACTAGAAACAGGTAGTCAAAAGGTGAGATAGAGAGGCTTTTAAAATTTTAATATTTTTCCCTTGAGAAATAATGTTTCACTGTTTTCTTATTCTATCCGATTTCAGTTGACATGTGACAGTTTTGACACCAGTGAGATCAGTGAAAGACAAACATACATTCTCTAGTCAATGGCACTGGTACTTACTTACTCTGACCCTCTTTGGACACAGAGGATATGAATTCACTGAGTCCAACTCTGTCTTAGGAGATATCTAAAAAGTGAAGTGGCAGTCATGCTGGAATCATAGAATTTCATCAGTTTAAGAGACTTTAGAAATGACTCAGTCCCAGCCACCCATTTTAGAGATGAGAAGAATGAGGCGCAGGAATCGGCACAGAGCTGGGACTTAGAAACCTGCCGTGGTTCCCAGGCTGGTGCTCTTTCCACAATACAAGGCTTCTGCACTGTGGACTGAATGCCTAACATCAAAGCAATAAAGATATTAAAATCAATAGCTTCAGCTAAGCAAGAGCCACTGACTTCACAAAATTGTAGCGATGCCAGCTAGTTAAAGACAGAGGTGCTCAATCCAGGTGCAAAGTAGAGTCCACCCACCAGTCTCCACCATTCTACTAGGTTTAGAATAGAGATTATGAAACTATACCCTCAGGTGGATCATGGTGGAGATTCAAGGAAGCCTGGAGCCTGCTGACAATGGACGCAAAATTGTGTGTGAGCATGCCATGTGCTTTAAAAAAAATTTCTGGGAAGAGGATCCATAACCTCTATTAGATTTGAGACAGGAAAAAAGTTAAGATCTATTCCTTTAATATGAAAAACCTCTTTTAAATTTAATGGTAAATCTTAGTCATGACATAAAATAGATGATGAAAAAACTTTTCAAAAGTTAAAACCCAGGGCTTTTGGGGGTGGATTTTTTGATTCACAGAAGCCTGACTTGATGAGATAAGCAGAAAGATGGTTATTAATTTTCCATGTTTGGGACTGGAAAGTAAAGAATGACAAACTTCTCAGCACATTCTAACCAGGTTAAGTATTTACGTTACTGAAATGATCTCAAATTGCACAGCAATGTGCTGTTCGTCTTTTCTAACTTTAAGATTCATGAGGGTAGGGCTGTGCCTGTCTCGCCCACTTCTGTCCCCTCTCCAGCATCTAACGTGGTGTCAGGCACAGGTAGCTGGCCGATGACCCTCCCATAGAGAGCAGGGCAATCAAGGAATTTTTTTTTTTTTTAAAAACCAAGAAGGTATACCTTTTTATATATGGTTCGTTACATAAAACCAAGAGTAGACATTTGTACCAATGCCACTGTTCTGCCTAGAAACAGTGCAGGTCTCAGCCAGTGCTTGTGTTTCTCTTTCTTAATATGTATGGTGAGGATGCTTGGTCCTGTGGCCAGGGGGAGCTGACCCACCGTGTGAGGGAACTCGGTTATTATGGACCATTACCGAGTAGTCTGTGCCACAGAAGTAATTACTAAATGTGCTGTGGTCCCCTGAAAGAAGTCAGGGAGGCAGCAAGTGTAATGGACAGAAGCCTAAATGGAGAGTCAAAAGGCTCCCAAATGCAACGCTGCCCCAGTATCCCCCATCCCACATCAAGACCTAAAAGCAGGCTTTACCCTAACGACCTGCTGACCTTACCAGAGAAAACATAAATTCGCTGAGTCCTCATGGGCAAAATGGGGACACCACCACCTACCCTGCCAACTTCCTATGATTGTGACTATCAAACTGGACAATACTTGGGAAATTGCCCTGACAAATTTATAGCTCATATTACTGTTCACATAGATAAGCAATTATATACTTTATACATATCTATTTTTAAAAACTCAGTCCTATGATTATCAAAAGTTCAGCTGCCCTAGTCATTTAGATGATACACAATGTTAAAGCCATACAACAGAGGCCCTACTTCTGAGAGATGAATGGAGATACAGAGTAATTTCAGCATTATGTGATTTTCTGCATAATGTCCTGTGGAAAGTATATCTCCATTTGACCTCATCTATTTGACACAAACTATAATTTATGAGCGTCTTTAGACACTGCTGGCTTCTTCAAATCACGTGGGATCCTGGAGCCACTGTGTGATGTTGGAAAAGTAACTTCACCTCTCTGGTCCTCAGTGCTCTCAGTTTTAAGGATTGGATTCTGACTTATACCTTTGTCAGCTGTCAACGTCTGTAATTCCTGGTTAAATTTTATTCACAATCATCCCAACATGCCTGCTTTAGCTGACAGAAAATTCAAAAGACCTGGTCCACCCTGGAGAGGTGTAAAATATGGAGGGCTCACATACACGGGGGGAGTTTTGTGGGAATGAGAAAAGCTAACCATGTGCTACGCCAAAGTGCACTCTGGCACAATGGGAGCAAATAAAAACAGAATCTCACGGAACGTCTGCTGAGTCCTCACGTCTATTAACCAAAGACATTGATATCTAAGACGTTGATTCTAACTTCTATAAAATGAAGGTGTATTAATAGTTATTTTTCAAAAGAAAATCGAAAAGGCTCATATCTTGAAGGCAGTGCCTTTTGATCCAATCCACGCTGGCCCTCAAGAGTGTTCTGCACACTTGTCGGGCCATTCCTAAAATTAGCTAAGCTCACTCAGGGCCACGTCCCAGGTACCCCTCCTACCAACTAAAGGAACTTTGCGGAGAAGCCGAGGGCCCGGTCTTTAGCACCCCTCCTTCCCCGCCAAGAATCCACCCCGAGCGACCCGATGACCGGCGGGGGGGAGGGGGGGAGGTCCCGCGGACGGCGCCCCTCCGACGGGCGCTGGGCGGCCACGTGCGAGCCGCCCCCGCCCCCGGCGCCCGGCGTCCGGCGTGGGGACCCGGGAACCGCCGCCCGCCCGCCCTCCCGCCGCGTCCCGGTGCGTCCAAGCGGAGGGCAGAGTGGCCGTACCTTCCTTCCTTCCTTCCCCGCGTCGCGTGATCGCCTCTGGGCTCGGCGCGCCGCCCGCGTCCCGGGGCTGGAGGCGGCCCGACGGGACCGCCGCGCTGCGCCGCGGCTCGGCCGCGCACAGGAAGCCCGCGCCTGCGAACGTGCGACCCTTTTATAACCCACTTGTGACTCATAACCGACCAGGCGCCTTTTCTGTAACACCCCCCCCAACCCCGCCTCACCCCCCTCCGGCCTGTTCTTGGAACCTACGGCTTGAAAAACTTTTTTTCTTTTTAAAGGAAAAGTCGAAAAAGCCCAGCGCAGGATTGGTGTTTTCCCCTTTCCCTTTCTCGTGGGTCAGTGTGTGTGTGTGTATGTGTGTGTGTGTGTGTGTGTGCGCTCTCGATACACGTCGTGTACTTTTCCGGCCCCCGCGCTGCGAGGCTTGGACTCCATCCTTTGTTCTAAATGAAAAGGAAACGCATTCAAATGAGCGTTCAGTCCGCTGGCTGGAGGGGAAGTTGCTACTTTTTATAAATAGGTGGCGGGGGTGTCTATACACTGTCCCGGCAGATGAGAAAGAAGGGGGAGCCGAAGAGAAGCAAAGGGGAGACCTTTTCCCAAAGGGTATCAGCTGGAGGCAAGTGGGTCCCTAAGAGGAGAAGAAAAGGTCACGTGACTCTGCCATGTGACCCCCCCTCCCCCCAGGACCTTCGGGAGTCAGCGCTTGGTTTGGGCTGTACACCTGGGGTTTGAGTACGCTAGTGCTTTGCCTGTTACTCATATTACCCCTTGGGGATGCTAGGATGCAGGGCCCCAGTCTTCTCTATTTTGGCCTCAGGGACATATTTTCCCACTCTAAGGACATCTTCCTGGAGCACAGAAGACATCAGTTTTAATTTTGGTTTCATCGTCCCTCTCAACTCTCCCTTATCCTATCAAGAGGGGTTTATTTTCCTGGAGCAGGTCATTTGGCACATTGGATGGAAATGAATAGAGTAAATCTAAACCATGGGACGTGTATACTGCAAGCCCAGCTGAGCAATTAATTTTTGAGCCTCCCTTCAACAAACTTTTAGACTTTAAGGATTAAGAAGAAAGAAAGATGAGGGGGAAGGAGGAGGCGGAAAGGAGGAGGGGAAAGTCAGGAATGGACTTAGCCTCATCACCACGTGACTCATGCCTTTTTTGTGGATGAGACAGGGCTACTGCTGGATTCCAGCACAAGTCTCCTGTGCTTGGATCTCCATCCCAAGTGGGAGCAGGAGACATTTTAGAATAGTTTATATTAAGCTGATGTTGGAACATTAGTTTCTAGAATGCCTGGATGCATAGCAGAGCTGGAAATCACGTAATCCTTAATTTACAGATGGCCTCGGTTGGTTAAGGAATTTGGCGGCATTTTAAACCCCTCTGTTCTTAATGCTTATATTTTCCCTCTTCCTTGTAATTCAAAAAAAGGGTGACCATAATAACAAGTAACACTATAAAGCATTTGCTATGTGCCAGACCCTCTTCTGAAACTCCTTTCATATATTCATTCCTTCAGTCCTCACAGGAGGGAGAGACACTGAGGCACAGAGAGATTAAGCACTTTTTTCGTAGGTCATCGTAAGAAGTCAAGGAAAGACTCCAACCCAGCTCCGCCTTGGGTATATGTCTCCACAGTCCTGTCCCCATGTTTGCTAGATCCACCTTGGGTCCCGGGGCTGGAGAAGAGCGGTTAAGTGTTCGGCGGGGAAAGGCATCTTGAGCCCCACCAGGCTGGTCATACTCTGTTGCTTGTAGACACCTGCAAAGCCTGTCCAAAGATCCCTTTTCTCATGTTAGGTCTTAGTTTGGCTTACGCAGTGATGGTGGACGGAGAAATGGTTTTGGGGGGGTCTAACAGACTGGCATTTTATACTGGTTCTAGCTATGGTACCTGAGGGTTAACCTCTCTGTGCCTCAGTTTTCTCATCTATAAAATAAGGATAATAATGTCTTCCATTAGGGATTGCTATGGAGTGAATTTTGCCCCCCCCCATGTTGAAGCCCTATGCCCCAACGTACTAGGAAATAGGGCCTGTGAGGAGGTGATAAAGGTTAAATGAGGTCTTGAGTGGGATCCTAATCTGATGGGAGGGGTGCTTATGAGAAGAGGAAAAGACCCCAGAGCTCCCTTTCTCCACTCACGCAAAGAAAAGCTCATGTGAGCACACAGTAGGATGGTGGCCACCTACAAGCCAGGGAGAGTTCTCACTGGAAACTGAATCCTGTTTGAACTTGATCTTAGATTTTCCAGCCTTGGGAACTTAAGAAAACATACTACTGTTATTTAAGCCACCTGTCTATGGCATTTTGTTATGGCACCCTCAGCAGATCAAGATAGGGCTATAATGATTAAATAAGATGATGAAAACACAGTGAGGGCTTGAGAAAGTAGGGGCCACCTGCTGGCACAAATGTTGTCTTGAGGATGTTATTAATGGGTTGAGTTGTGTCTCCTCCGAATTTATATGTTGAAATCTTATCCCCAGTACCTTAGAACATGACCTTATTTGGAAATAAGGTCATTGCAATTGCAGATATAGTTGGTTAAGGTGAAATCATAAGGTGGGCTCCTAGCCCCCTAGGACAGGTGTCCTTGTAAAAAAATTGCCACATGTAGAGAAACAGACACGCATAGAGGGAAGATGGTGTGAAGCGACAGAGAGAAGATGGCCATCTACACACCCAGGGAGAGGACTGGACCAGATCCTTCCCTCACAACCTTTAGAAGGAATCGACCCTGTCAGTACCTCCAGCTCTGTGTCAGACAAGAGAGTTCAGTTGTCGAGAACACCTAGTTTGTGTTGCTTTGTTATAACGTCCCTTGCACATTAATCCAGATGTGTGTCCAAGGCTGCCCTGCTTGGCATCCTTGTCCCTTCTCCTGACGCTGCATGTCCACCAGAGGCTGAGCAGCTCAGACCAGCGACCTCCCAGATCAGGGAGGTACTTGTTGGTATTACTCATTACAGACAATGATGAATAGATTGTGGCAACTGGCACAACTACATACCAATGAAGGAATTTTGCTAAACACACCGTAAGTGCTTGAAAGTTTGCAGCAACCACAATAATCACAGGAAATGACTAGGAACCAGCCTATAGCCCCTCTCCTTAAAAATTAATCATGGACAAAATTAAAAATAATTCCTGGAGGCTTAGTACTAAACTCATCTTGAAGCTCAGTCTTTTGGAAGAATGTGTGAGAGAGCCATTTCTCAGCGTGGATCAGACTTGTTAGATGGTGGGTGAAGAAACAGACCAACATTTCAACTTTGCCCAGCTTAATTAATGTAGCATGAGGTTTCAGTTGAACAATAAAATGGAGATAATTCATTACTCCATGAACTTGTGGATGCATTCAGTCCCTGGGGATGAAATGGGTTGAACTGGTTTCCTCTAGACCTCATCAATGGCACAACCGTAATTAATGCCCGAGGCCAAAAATCTTGCCTCCACAAGATGCTCAGACTTAATAAATGGTGTTTGTTTTTGTTTTTCATACACAAAGCATCAGAAGTTGCATTTTTTCCTATCATAATTTAACTTTTATTCTTTTCACTGTTTATAACGTCTTGGAAGTTCAAATATGAAATCTATGTTTTCCCACCTGCATTTCCTCTGTAAGTGGGTTTCTAGTTTAGTGTGTCATGTGATGCTCTTAAATGTTGAGATGCCTGCCTTCAGAGGATAAAGGAGTGCCCCGCCTCCGCCCCTTTTTTAATCTCTTTCCATCCAAGAGATGAAGTTTACAAATTAGAGAGATTAACCTTTCAACTTCATCTTTCCCATTCACCCCTTCCCACAGCGCAGTGGAATGAAGTCAGACCTCTAAATAAGAGAGTAAAGTTGAAAAAAAAAGTTGTTTAAAAAAAAAAAAGAGAGTACTGTTTATTGCAGTGAGTTACAGGCTCTGATTAGCTATGTCCTGGTTGTCTGATCATTTGTTCGCACCAGTTGTGTCATGAGAATCCTTTTGTCTGTATATACGCTGCCTTCCTTCTGTAGATAACTTATTTTATAACCTTAATGTTGAAACTTTATGGTAACGAAGACTTTTTGCTCTTGGTCCATTTCTTCTTTTTTATGTTTTGGGAAGCCAGCTTGTGGTCTGTTGGAAAATTTCACTCAGTGGAGGAAGAGTTAGAGCCTTGGGATTGAACTGAGATCCTGAAAATATTTTGATTGGTGAACAGTGTTGGCAGGGGACCTTTCAGCTTCCTTGTCTGCCATCATCAGATGTAGAGAAAATTCCTCCGCCCACCCCCCATGGCAGTCACTTCACTCTGTATCTGACCTCAGCCGTGTTCTTATCTCTACTGGCCTGGCCCAGTGTTCGCAGCTTCAGTTGGTGAGTTGATGAGTCATTCGCAGTAAATCACTCTCTACTGTCTTTTTTCCCTCCCCCCCTTCTCCCACCCTCTTCTTCCCTGAAATGACCAGGGAGACGTCTCTGAACACCAGTACAGTCTGTTCTTGTATTCTGGTTCTACCTGAAGACCGGTGTGTACAAACCAGGCACCTGGAACCATCCTGCGCACTCGGTGCTGCTCTGCGTGCTCGCTGGCTCGGCTTGGGCCGCCACAGCAAAACGACGCAGACTGGGCGATGGGGGTGCTAAACAACAGACACGGAGTTCTCACAGTTCTGGACGCTGGGAAGTTCAAGATCAAGCTTCCAGCCAGTTTGGTTCCTGGTGAGGACTCTCTTCCTGGTTTCCAGATGGCTGACTTCTTGCCATGGCCTCTCGTGGCCTTTCCTCAAAGCACACACAGGGAGAGATCTCTCTCGCTTTCTCTTTCTCTTCTTATAAACCCATTAATCCTACTGAATTAGGGTTTCACCCTTGTGACCTCATTTAACCTTGATTACCTCCTCGAAGCCATATCTCCAAGTACAGTGATTTTGGGAGCTAGGGTTTCAACATACGAATTTGGAGGCGGGGATACAATTCAGTCCATAGCACTCATTGACTATGATCATGGTGTTTGGTTTTCTCCTTATATTCTTTTAAATAAATACAATAATCTCAGTTTTTGCTTTCCAGAGATTTATTTTTATTTTTAGTTTTTTACATTTTTTTATTGAGTTATAGTCATTTTACAATGGTGTGTCAAATTCCAGGGTAGAGCACAATTTTTCAGTTATATGTGAACATACATATATTCATTGTCACATTCTCTTTCACCGTGAGCCACCACAAGATCCTGCATATATTTCCCTGTGCTACACAATACAATCTTGTTTATCTATTCTACCAGAATTTATTTTTAAATTATTTAAATATTCCCTGTGGCTCTTTTGTACCCTCTTCTGGGCCTGTTTCAAGGACAGTACTCTAATGTTCATTCTACTGAGTACAATTTGAGCATGACCCCAGTGCTGGGCTTCAGAAATGTGAAAAAAGTGGATCCAAGGGAGTAGCATGAATAGTGACAGTAACAGATGAGTGGACAAAGAAGATGTGGCATATATCCACAATGAAATATTACTCAGCCATAAAAAAGAATGAAATTTTGCCATTTGCAACAACATGGATGGACCTGGAGGGTATTATGCTCAATGAAATAAGTCAGAAAAAGAAAGATAAGTACTGTATGTTTTTAATTATATGTGGAATCTTAAAAAAAAAAAAGCAAACAAATATAACAAAACAGAAAGAGACTCACAGATACAGTGATTACTAGAGGAGAGAAGGGTGGGGGGAGGGGCAAAATAGGTGAAGAGGATTAAGAGGTACAGACTATCAGGTATAAAATATGTAAGTTATTAGAATGTAACACACACACAGGGACTATTGTCAATATTTTATAACTTTTTATGAAGTGTAACCTATAAAAATATTGAATTATTATGTTGTATACCTGAAACTAATTTCATATTGTAAGTCAACTATATTTCAGTTAAAAGAACTAGGATAGTAAATTGTGGAAATCAGAGCTAGTCTTGAGGAGCAAGATTATCATTGCAGGAGACAAACGAGTTATAAAAATAGTATAGAAATGCCCAAAAGGTGACTTCGCTTTAATATACTTAACAGGAAACACAGGGCTCAGTATGTTCCAGCCTCAATTATCTTAAATAGCAACAACATCCTTCCATATGGTTTAATGGATAAATGTAACAGAAAACCTTACTTCCCAACATATTATATTCGCCCAAGCCTCAAAGAACTGTGTAGCTAAAATTCCTTCTTTTGTAGAAGTGACCAGTATCTTAGATATTAGCAAACAGAGCTGCAGTCGTGCAGATTTCTGTCTAACTTCGTGGGCACGGCTCTTTGTTGGAGTCCATGTATTGATTTTTCAACAAAATCTTCCCTGATTTCTCCGGGTTTCAGAGTCTAAACTTTTTGTCCCAAGTTGTATGACATTGATGGCCAGATTTCTCCATTATTAGCCTTGGTATTTCATACAATTTCATTTGATTTCATAATTTTGTGGCATTACTAGTGTTTCTGTCTTACCAGTGAAAATATAACATCTTTGAGAATTGAATTCATGTTTTAGTTACTAAATTACTATCCCTCATAGTACTTAGCATAGTACTTAGCGTTAAGCACAGAGTAGTTAAGTCCTGAATTAAATTAACTTTGCTAGGAGACAGGAGGCCAACAGAAGGCTGGCAAATGTATACATTTGAAGGTAACCTAAAGAGGGGTACAGCTTTGAGGCAACCAGTTGAGAGTCTACAGATGTTAATAAAGCCTTTAGAATATACAAAAGTATTTAATGTATTTTTGTATATGTGTATTGATAAAATCGTATTGATTCATGAATGTCCTTACTTGAAGAATAACAGAAATTAATTTTCACATTCAAAAGTTTAGCGGTTTTGATTTATGTGGTCAAATTTATTCCTCCCTAACTTGACCATCTCAGTCGCTGCTGCCACCACCCACTTTGTTCCTCAAGCATTCCTGATTTCTTGCTTTCTCTTACCCTCCATATTCAATTCATTAAAAATTCTATGGACTCTAACTTCCAAACCATTCTGTAGACTCTTCTTCCTAACTCAGATGTCACCTCCTTACTCAAAACTCTGCGATAGCCTGCCATTGCACTCAGAAGAAATTCCAAACTTTCAACTTGGTCTGCAAAGTCCTACAGCATCTGGGTCTCACTTATCCTTGACCTCATCTCCTGTGCATTTCCCATTCTGACTCTATTTCAGCCACATCGCCTTATTTTTATTCCCGGAATTCACTGAGCCTGACTCTATCTTAAGGATTTACACAATCATTGGGCCCCTTCTGACTTTATGTTCTCTGAACAGTAGGAGGAAGTTTTCTGTAAAGATAAGCAAACAAAACTGTGGGATGGACACTTTTACTCACCTTGATCCTTTAGGGGAATGAAATCCACCATTTCCAGTAAAATGGAGCTGCCCCTGGTGATTAAGCTGAGCAAGAAACCCACATAACTTCTTGCAAAAGATAATGTAAACAATTTAGTGTATTTTTACAAATAATTTGATTTCTTTGTGAGGAACGGTGACCAAAAGGCGATTGAGGATGAGTAATGGGAGAAAGCTGGGGAACACAGCTTGATAGAAATCAGGATCTCATTGTGCCACAAATACCTTCTACTGAAAAGCACAGTGAGCAAATACTCACGGTGCCAGACAGTCAGTTCCTCAAACCAGGTCATTGCTGTTTGCAGCACTGATCCTCCACCCTAAGAAGCAGCACATTTTACACCATAGGACTATATCCAAAGCCCCACAGGATACCTCGATGCTCAGAGATGTAAACTGTCTTCCCCTTCTGATAAACTAGTTTTCAGGAAGTGACCATTTCCTTGAAATTCGGTGTCCAAAGCATTCAGTGTCTTAAGTATCATCCCTTAGATATTGGCAAGATAATAGATCCAATGTCAGCATTCTCTTAATGCAGATTTAAACAGTGTATTAGTTAGGGTTCTTTAGAGAAAAGGAACCAATAGGATATCTGTATGTATGTATGCATGTGTATATGTGTGTGTGTATAAGTATGAGAAATATATTTATTTTAAGGAACTGGGTCATGTGACTGCAGAGGCTGGCAAATCCAAAATCTGCAGGGAAGGCCAGCAGGCTGGAGGCTCAGGGCAGAGTTAGTGTTGCAGTTCAAGTCTGAAGGCAGCCTGCTGGCAGAATTCCCATTTCATCTACAATAATCTTGGAGCAAATATCTGGGTACTGTGGCCTAGCCAAGTTGACCCCAAAATTAATCATCACAGGAGGTGATATTCCTCTCCCCTCCCAATTCAAACACAAGTCCCCGAGTTGGTAATGGCAGAACCCCTTGTGTTTGGGTTCACATGGAGGGTTACAGATTCTGTCTGAGAAGGGTTTTCATGTTCCCCACACCACACATCAACACACTGATATAATGTCCTTAGAAGGCGATGTCACACAAAAAATTTGGACTGCACCCTGAAATAAACCCTCAGTGGAGTGCCCATCGGGAGAGGAACTGCCTCCTGCAGCCACTTATCTCTGGGATGTCACACTGTGCTGTGGTGATGTCACCTTTGTGATGGCAGTCTGTGACAGCAGGACCTCTGCCCTCACCAGGTCCCTCTGAGGACTCAGGGTGCACTCTAGCCATGGAGGTGCCCCCCAGAGGCCCCCTCCTTCCCAACTGTATGTCTGTTGTTTTCATAGTTATGTATTTTAAAGCAAAAGTTTATTACTTTAAGAGTTGTTTTTTTTAACATTGTACCCTTCTCTCTCTTTAATATATTATGATATATTAAGTGTGTGTAGATATCATATATAATATATTATCTATAACCCTATTATTATAGGGTTATACCATCCAGTCTGGATTAGGGTTAGAGTTACGGTTAGGCACACAGACACAGTGCTGTGCTGAGAATGGACACACAGTTCGGCACAATGCTACGTTGATGATAAACCAAAGCAGCTTAATTATAACAGAAAAGAAAAATGATCTTACATAGTTTTCTCTCCACGTAGAGAAATAATTATCCTTTGCCTTCTGTGTATTCTGCTCAGAGAGCAGAATTTCCATTCTGCCTCACCTTACGAATCCTTTTGATTCCTGAGTACCTGTCAACTTTGTGCTTTTATGCTGCCTCTGATCACGCTCCTGGCTTGTTTAAAGTTAAACAGCAAGGACTCCTTATGTCAGAAAGTACTAAAATTTTTAATGATTATAATTTATTGTCTGCTCTGTTTATTTTGAGATACTGCACCATCACTTTTGCTAATGAAATGGTTATATTTATCTTTTGTTAGTGGAATCAACCTTCTCTAACCATAGTTTTTGATATTGCCTTCCTAAGAGAAGGTGTTACATTCAGAAAAATCAACTGTCAGATGTCTTTGACACCCAATTCCTTCTTGATATTTCCTGGGTAGTTTCTAGGGAGCACAAAAGGTTTAATTTCTCCCCTTATGAAAGGAAGATGGTGTAAATATTGAAACTTATTTGGTATGCTCCATATTTTTAAATTAGCTCAATATTATATTATTATAAATTATTATAAATTTTATATTGTATATTAATATACAATATTATAAAAATTAGACTACAGTTTAGAGACAAACACTGAAAGTCTGTGAATTAAAAAAGTTACATATAAAGTGTACACATAAATATGATTCAGTGACATACAAAAATTTTTTAGGATGGGTACATTTAGGATGAGTACTCTTTTTTAGAAATGTACTCCAACTTACGTACAAGAACTGTCACAATGATTCAACAGTTAGCAGAAAATTTCATTTCTAAGTTAAAATATACTTGCTTACAAGTGACTTTTGTGGCTCATACTTTAGGTGGTCAAATGGAAAAGTCCCAAAGATTTGTCAATGTGTTTTCAGTCCACAAAACTTTTTTTAAATACATAATTGTGCTTTATTATCATCTGAATCGTTAAGAAATAATATGGGCCTACATACGTTATATATTACCCCAGTGGAGGACTTCACTTCTCCATTCTGTATTCTTCAGTTGCTGTAACTGGTTAACCCAAGACTCTCAGTGATGTGGCTTCTACTTTCCTTTCACATTGCATGAAGGTCTTTACTATAAGCTACAGGCTAATGATTGCATTTTCTGAAAGAGACATCCAAGACAGGCACACTTTAAACCATAGAAGAATGATCTGTATTAAGATTCTTAGTCTCTGGATTTATAGAAATATTTCAGCTCATGAGCAAATGCCTTCCTGAAGGTAAGTTGACTGCTAACCCAAGATCGACAGAACAAACGGATGACTTCCAGAAGCAGATCACCAACTTATGACCATTAGAAAAATTATGATCATGAGATTCATAAAACTGATCAGAAAAATCTGCCTGTATACTTTTAAAGTTTGGCCACTGTTCTTAGTAATTGAAATTTGACAGCCTTCAATCTTAAAGTCCTTTGTTCCATTTTTGTCGTTTCTCTAACCATTTAATGATCACTTTTGCATATACATGCTGTCTTTACAACCAAACTTGGAAATCATACTCACAAATTGTACTAAGAAATGATACAAAAGAATTCAAGAATTTCGACCTTCACTGGGTCAATTTGTAGGAAACAAAAGATCCCACCTCATATACAGAAAAGGTGCATATAGATTAGTCTATAAATAACTTTGCCCTTCTTGGAGTAATAAATTGTGTGCTAACACTAATATAAAATTCTGTCAAATGCTTTTTCAGCATCTATTGAGATGGCCACGTGACTTTTATCTTTTGTATTGTTAACATAGTGTGTCACATTGATTGTTTTCTGCATATTGACCCATCCTTGCAACCCTGAAACAATTCCACTTGATCATGATGTATGGTCCTTTTCATTATTGTTGAATTTGGCTTGTTAATATTTTGTCGAGAATTTTTGCATCTATATTCATAGGGATGTTGGCCAATAGTTTTCTTTCTTTGAAGTTTCCTTGTCTCATTTTGGTGTCAGGGTAATAGTGGCCTCTTGGAATGAGTTTGAAAGTGTTCATTGATCTTCAGGTTTTTTTTGGAATAGTTTAAGATAATAGGTATTAACTCTTCTTTAAATGTTTGGTAGAATCCCCCTGTGAAGCCATCTGGTCCTGGACTTCTGTTGGGAGTCTTTTGATTACTGATCCAATTTTATTACTAGTGATTGATCTGTTCATATTTTCTATTTCTTTCTGTTTCAGTCTTGGAAGATTAACTATTTCTAGGAATTTATCCATTTCTTTGTTCTTTTACATGTAGCTGTCCAGCTTTCCCAGAACCACTTATTGAAGAGACTGTCTTTCCTCCATTGTATATTCTTGCCTCCTTTGTCATAGATTAATTGATCATAAGTGCATGGGTTTCTTTTCAGACTTTCTATCCTGTTCCATTGATCTATGTGCCTGTTTTTGTGTCAGAGCCATACTGTTTTGATTATTGTAGCTTTGTAGTGTAGTGTGAAGTCAGGGAGCGTGATTCCCCCTCCCCCTCCCCCCACCCCAATCATTCAACTTCTTTGATCTGTATTTTTCCTTTTACACTGTAGTGATTGATGACATTTACTTTCCATTTTGCAACCATGGTTAAATCTTCCAAGTTTGTTTACAGATTCATGGTACAAATTGAAACCCAGTAGTCAGAATTTACATTATTAGAGAAAATATAATTTTTCCCTTGAAGAGTATTGCCTTTGCCATAGTCTTATTTCCTCCCTGCCCCAGTCTCTTCATCATGCTCTCTATTCTGTCAAGTTCTGTTTCCTAGAGACCTCTCCTCTGTCTTCCCAACCCAGTATGGAAGAGATGTCCCTGACTTACTGCACTGTTGTCATCTTGACACTTTTCTCACTATTCTTCTAGGTTAGAGACATCGTTCCCTGGATGTCCTTTCCTTTCCTGTTATTCCATTCTCTAATAACTTCCTAAGAGGGAATGATAGATTAAGTTACTCATTCTTACATGTTTGCAATGACCCCATGCTTGTGTTCTGAAAGTTGCTGGTTGTTGTAGAGTGTTCTAAGTGAGCAGGTAAATCTAGGTTACAATCAGGAAGCAGTTCTGGGAAAGCTTTTCTGGCTAAATCTCAAAAGAGAGGGATTAGAATCCATAAGATTTTGTAATTTGAACTGTGACTTATTTTTCTTACATAAATATTTATTTTTACACAAGTTTTATATTTTTAATTTTGTATTTTTAAAAAGAGCCTCAGTATTGATTAAGTTTTAGGTTACACAAAAATCTAGATTTTTATTAGCTTAATTTCTCTAATGCCTTTTCTAAGTTATTTTCTGCTTTTTTTTTTTTTTTTTTTTGGTTTTATGTGTTTCCTTGAGGTAATTTTGTAGTAGGTAATTTTATATTACCTTTTTCCCCACAAATGTCTGGTGATCTTTCATTTTCCATTCATATTTCAAAGTGAGAAGATAGAAAAGCTGACTCTGAGGTCTGTGAACAGGGGTGGGACCTGTTAACTGGCAAGTTTTCCTTTAGGGAACTTGGAGGTAGGGTGGGGTCTCTGGTGCTGACCCCCAGTTACTTCAGTTTTCCCCAAAGAGTTCACTCCATATTTAAAGAGAAGAATTCCCCATTTTTTTCTTCCTTAGGGGTAAACAATTGGCTCTCAGGAGGGGACTGACTGTTTCTCAGCAGCCTCTTGTTTTTAGGACCCACGCTCACTTCCACCATCTGGCTTACCAAAGACGGTATTTCTGAGTGTTACTGGTAGACCGGGAAGGTGCCTTCCATTGGTACAGCTCTGTATGTGTGTTTTAGGCTGCACCTCCCTCTATTGTGCATCACCAAGAACTATTCATGCTTTGTGTCTTCCAGAAACTTACTGGATCCCTTATTTACTAATGGTCCCCCTCTTATTCTCTCAGCTGTGGGTTTACTGTGCTGTAACAGGACCTTGGCAGATAGAGGAAATTAATTACACTCAACTGTGCCTTGAACTTGGAGCTCTCTAGAGCTTTAATCTCCTCACCAGCCAACTCATAGCTTAATAGATGGCTCAGCTTTGGCTGCCTATGCTTTTAGGTTTTTTTTTTTTTTTTTTTGATTTTCCCCCCCGGGATTTCTTTTGAAAAAGACTCTTTTTGAGTGAACACTTTATTTGTTTATATCTTGTTTTAGATGACATTCAGCATCTGTTTTATCTCTTTATATCTTCAAAAAATCCTCACCGTTTTTTCCTGAATTGTTATATTTATTCAAATTTTTATATTGTGTCATTTCAGGGGGATTTATGGTGGGAAGAAAAGGAAATGTGTATGCTTAGTCAACCATCTTCAATTGGAAGCAACAAATTTCAAATTTTTAAATGATCTAATTCAATGGCCTTTTGTCTTTTAATAAAAACCTTATAGCCTATAAATCAGAAAGCTTTCAGAAAAAGCAGTCTAGAAATATAATTATGCACACACATTTATGGATGGTTCTAATGAACTTCTCTTTAAAAATATTTGATCCTGAAGACATACTCTAAAACTTCTTATCAATTACACTCTATGTTTGACTTATTTTCTTCTCACAAGATATATATTTTTATCTGCCCCTTCCTCTTTTGGTTGGGTATTTAACTCCTTCATCCTGAATGATTCAAAACCTTCCCATCTTTCTTTGAAATTTTACTGTATTTTAAATTCTTTTTTTATATGACTGTTCTGACAAAGACCATTGACATTTTAGGTGAACCAGAATCCACTGAAAATTACAAGAAATATTCTGTGTATTAGGTTATTTAAACTGAAAAGAAAATACAGTGTTTTGCTGGGTACCCTCAGATAAGTATATATCCATGAATTAATCCAATAAAAGATTTTTTTGAATGCATACAACGTGCCAGACATATTTTAGGCTCTAAAAGTGACCTAGTGACTAGTGACTGAGACAGAAAAATCCCTGACCTCATGATGTTTACATTCTAGCAGAAGACAATCAACAAAGTAAATAGGTAAAAGATATGTGTATTAGGATTCTCCAGAGAAAATCTACAGCATATATATATAAATGAGATTTACTGTAAAGAATTGGCTCATGCAGTATGGAGGCTGGCAAGTCCCAAGGTCTGCAGGCTAAACTGGCAAGCTGGAGATCCAGGAAAGCTGATGGTTTAGTTGCAGTCTGTGTCCTAAGACCTGAGACCCAGGAGAGCCAGAGGTCTAGTCCCATTCCAAAAGCTGCCAGGTTTGAAACCCAGGAAGAGCCTGTGGTTCAGTTTGAGTTTGAAGGCAAGAAGAAGCCAATGTTTTTACTCAAAGACAGTCAAGCAAAAAGAGTTCCTTCTTGTGCAGAAGGATCAGTCTTCTGTTCTCTTTTGCCCTTCGTTAATTAGATAAGCCCCACCCATACTGGGGAGAAAGATCTGCTTTACTCAATCTACCTATTAAAATGGTAATCTAGAGGATAAAAACAAATTGGAAACTGATCACGAGGCTTAGAACATACTCTCTACATGCAGTTGTAATGTATGCTTGAGGAACTGACTATAGCATCTTGCAGATTCATAATGAAAGACTACAACACTAATTTGACAGTGGAAGAGGCCCTGGAATTGTGTTTGTTAAAACATTCAAGCCAATGATGAGCTATGACATACAGTGTCCCTTGAAGTGAATGGAAACTATGACAGATTGGTTCTAGACCAAGTCAATACAGCACAAGGCACATTCCCAGGGGCTCTGAAAACCCTATACCTGGATAATCAACCACGTGTTTTTTGGCAGTCATATCCATCAGCAAGGCACAAGGCATGAAAGAAGCCCCTAAGTTAGTCATGGTTTCAGGGGCTGTATTGTATGGATTGAATTTATTTGAATGGGCAGGATATCTCTTTAAATAGCAAAATCAAGAGGCTATGCACACACTGAAGAATTGGTGTATATATCTCCCGAGGGCTTATGTCAGCCATAGAAGACTGCCCAAGTGACCCTTGCCAGAGTAAAGGCATTTGCAATCCATCACCGGCTGGAGGTTAGTATTGAGAATTGCAGTGCCTTCAACATAGGGGCATATTGTGAAGTGAGCATAAGTCCGTGTTCCTCCAATCTGTGCCTTTGTGGTGGTAATGCACTGTGGGCAGTGGACTTTGTTTGCCAATGTAGATGATTATGTACTGGTCAGAGGTGCCAGCTCAGTCCATGTTGCAAAGATTGAACCCTGTAAAAATGGTGGAATATGTTTTGACAGTTGGGATGGTACTGTTTGTTAGTATGATTCAGGTTTTAGGGGAGAAATGTGTCAGAGTGACATCAGTGAATGCGCTGGAAACTCCTACCATAACAGGGACTTTTACGAGAATACGCATGGCTCCTATCAGTGTAACTGCAGCCTTGAGTACAGACGGAAAGCACTGGGAGACCACAACGCTTAATCAACATGTGTTGACTCTATGAAGTATTAGCTTGGCTGAAAGAATTAGGATTGTTTTTATAATGAGGATCTTTTTATTGGTGGTGGTGGTGTTCGTCCTTTGCTGCAAGATGAGTTGTTGAAAGAAGAAACACCAGGCTGAACCTGAAGACAAACATGTGGGACCGTCCATGGCTTTTCCTGCAAAGACTGTGGTTTGAGTCAAAGTTAAATAAGAACGTTTGCTTAGACGTACCGCCCCAGGTGTCTAACCATCCTATTTCCTACACTCTAGGCGTTCAGTGTTATTCTAGGAACAGCCTTTACTGAAATTCTTTTGAAGGATCTGTTATACCACAGCATCCTGAATTCAGCACCTTTAACCCTGAGCCTGAGCACAGACACGGAAGTGCAGTGGTCGTCTGTGTGGTGCTCTACACTTGCCTCCCGCTGCTCCTTCAAACTCTCCTCCTGACAGGGACTCAATACTGAAGCCTAACAGGGACTCCACCACTACATACTGAAGTAGTGATCTTGATTCCTGTCTTTCCAAGAAACCTTTAGAAGAAAGGCCTTCTTCTTCACACGGTGCCTGGGAAAGCCTGTGTGAAGGGCAATCCCTTAGTCCCTTTCCATCTGAATCGTGTGATGACAAGGGGTCTCACCAGGATACATTGGACTGGATGCCAAGTTTTCCTCTCCCAGATAGACAAGAATTCCCCAGTTACTGATGAGCAGACAGCCCTGTACTCAACAGATCCAAATGCCATTGATATAGACAATTACCCTGAAGGTTACGACATTGAAAGTGATTTTTCTGCCACCACTAGACTTTCGCGTGCCTGATGAACTGCCCCCGTGACCTCCAGAACTAAGTGAGCAATGTGAATCTGCAGACCCTCTGAGAGACATGCTGGCTGAAGGTAGTTTGGGTTCTTCATTGAGAAACTGGCCAAAGGTCAACCTGAATCAGTGACAACAGTGCCCAGTTTCCATCCCATCAATATGCCTGAACCCCAAAAAGCAGGCACTGGTGAGAATAGCACTTGTAGGGAACCGTACGCCCCTTACCCTCCAGGCTATCAAAGAAAACGTGAACGTCTCCACTGTAGAAAACATGCCTGTGTCTGTGTTCGCGTCCACACCTTCCTGCTCTGATGCGTCCGTGTGGGGAGTCCAAGGTCATGATGACTGACCACGGGAGTGCAGATGACTGCCCCTTTGAAGAGGTGATGATCCCGCCACTAGATTCACAGCAACATATGGAAATCTGATGCCAAAACTCCCCCAAAGTGCCTGGACTTTAATGAACTAAGAGATTATATAAGTAATTTTCTGTATTGCCTAAGCATTTTTTTTCAGTGAGCTGAAAGGAGCATGAATCTCATGCTTCTTGACATATGAGGCATTTCCAGTGTCCTAGCCTGCTGTTTTTAGATGAGGTTTACGTTGGCTGTGACATTTCTGAACACTTTTTATGTTTACATTTGTCTGTGTTAAAATCATGAGGCAAAAATCAGTCCTCCCATCTTGGGAGCATGATTCATGTATTTATATAGATTTGATTATTTTAATTTTCCTGGGTTTCTTTTTTTTTTTTTTGGTAATTTTTATATACAGATTTGATTTTTCATAGTTTGAACTGGACTTCCGAGATGTTTTGTGCATTTGTTTTTGGTGTTAGTGTCATTGCTTAGCATCCTGATTTTTTAAAATATAACTGGCGTTTCACTATATGTCTCTTTTCACTGAAGTATGGCTGTTTAGAACCAAAACCATCATGACAGTTTTTATAGTGTTTGTATAGTTGTGATGCAATGGTCTTGTAAAGGTTTTTACCGAAAACTACCATTAGCCAGTTCTTTTTACTGACAATAAATGATTGATAAAATTAAAAAAAATATTAACCTCATTCAGAAATACTCTCACAAGTACACTCAGAATAATGTTTGACTGAAGGTATGGGCACCCCATGACCTAGTCAAGTGGACAGAGTTAACCATCATACTCTGGTGTATTAGATGGAGCATGTCTGTCATATTGAGGAACAGCCAGGAGGCTGGTGTGTCTGGAGTGGAGTGAACATAAAGTATAGAAGGAGGAGATGAGGCCACAGACGTAATGGGGGGCCAGGTAGACTCAAGCTTGGTAGACCATTTGGCTGTTACTGGGAGTGGGAGCCAACAGAGGGATTTGAACAGAGAAGTGACTTGGTCTGATTTAAGTTCTAAGTATCTCACTGGCTGCAGTTTTGGGAATTGACTGCAGTGGTGAAAATGGGGAGTTCACTTAGGTTGCCTGTAGTGGGCTGAATGGTCCCCCCCCCCAAATATGTCCATATCTTAATCCTAAAAGCTCTGAATGTTACCTTATTTGGAAAAAGGGTCTTTGTAGTTACAATTAAGTATCCTGAGATGAGGAGATCATCCTAGATTGTAAGAGAAAGACAGAGGGAGAACTGGGATAGACAGAAGAGGAGCAGACAGACAGAGAGGAGGAGGCAATGTAGCCATGAAGGCGGAGTGGGGAGGCCACAAATGTAGGAATACTCACAGTCTCCAGAAGCTGGAAGAGGCAAGGAAGGATTTTCCTCTAGAACTTTCAGAGGGAGCACAGTCCTACCCAGACCTTGACTTCAAACTCCTGGCCTTCAGAACTCTGAGAATAAATTTCTGTCGTTTCAAGCCACCTAGTTTGTGGTAATTTGTTACGGCAGCTACAGAAAAGAATGTACGAGGCCTTTGTGATAATCTTGGTGTGAGAAGTTGCTAGCTCAGCTCTTTCCCATAGACTCTGGATCCTGGCTGCCTAATGGCTGTGCCCAGATTACCCAACAGGCCACTCAATCTCAGCTTCAGTCATCCCTTTCTTATTTTGATTCTGCTCCACTTCCTGAATTCCCTACTTCAGTTGACCATACATCATTCTTCTTGGCATTTATTTCACTGTGAGTAGTTTTATGAACTACTTCTTCCCAAGCAGAGTTAAGTACTTTCTTTCTTTCTCCCCCCCCCCATGAGACCCTGCCTATAGATCTAATATGACAATGATAATGTCCTATTATGCGTTCATCTCTTTCTCTGAACACTCTGAAGGGCAGGGACTGTGTTTCATTTATTTATCTCGTGGTCTAAGCACTTGGTATATTGTCTGTTTAGAGCATATGCTTAATATGATTTACAAAGTGAATAATCTATCTTCCTAATCACTCAAGCCAGAAGTCTTAGAGATGCTCTTGGTTCTTCATGCCTCATTAATCTCTATATTGAATTGGCCATTTACCGCTATTCACTTTACTTTCCAAATACCTTTTGTATCTGCCTCCCACTTGCCATCCTTGCTGTCATCAACCTGGTTTTCACAGTTATTCACTGGAACTATTTCAAAGTGCTTACTTCCTCCAGTTTTATGGTTTATTCACCACATAGCTGTGAGGATGAGGTTTTAAACATGTACATTTGGTCATTGTATTTCCTGTTAAAATGACCTTGGTGACTTTCAAAGAACTTATCTGACATACCAGTTTTTTCCATGTTCTGGCTATTTTATGTCCTCACAGTGCAATTGTGTTGAACTACTTGTTCTTTATTCATGTAAATCTATAGATCTACATCTTCACCACAGGGCGTTGGTGATAGGCTCTCAGGGCAGAAAGGTTTATAAGAGGTGATTCCTACCCTCAGTGAATTCTTAGATGAATATTGGAGGCAGTCTTTTTTTAAATTTTGTTTTATTTTATTTTATTTATTGAAGTACAGTTGATTTGCAATGTTTCAGGGGTATGGCAAAGTGGTTCAGTTAGACATATATATATTTATCTATTGTTTTTCAGATTCTTTTCCATTATAGGTTATTACAAAATATTGAATATAGTTTCCTGTGCTATACAGTAGGTTCTTACTGTTTATCTATTTTATATATAGTAATGTGCACCTGTTAATCCCAAATTCCTAATTTATCCCTGCCTACCTTTCCCCTTTGGTAGCCATGAGTTTCTTTTCTATGTCTGGAGACGGTAATTTTAGATGTTATAATTGTTACAATAAAATTGATTCTAAGAGTGATATAAACACTTGAAAGAAATATGTAGCCAGATCGGGGGATGAAATTGTCACACACAGACTGGTAAAGAGGATAAGAGATAACATACGAGCTATCTGAAAGGATAAGTAGGAATTAGTCAGGTAAAGAAGAAAAGGTGGCTTTTCAATTTTCAGCTAGAGGAAACTGTATTTGCAGAGGGAGAAAGTGCTCTCTTGGGGAAAACTGTGTGAACCTGTGTGTGTGAGTTGGGGGTAGTGATGAGACTGCAATTACCAGAAGCGGGTAGGTCAGAAACGACTTGTATACCTGGTTAAGGGATTTGAATATTCTGCTCAAGGCAGTCAAGAATTATTGAAAGACGTAAATGCATAAGTGGCATGACCATATTTAGTTTTAAGAGAAATAATTCTGTGAGGAATGATTCTTGTAAAGTTATGAGAACTTGAACTAAATCCGTAGTCAGAGAATTAAGTCAGGGAATCAGAGAAGAAGCTATAACTTTGAAAGGTAGAACTAGTAGTATTTGATACCTGACATATGGGTCAGGGAGGAGGATGATTTAGGGGTGGTTCTGAGGCTTCTGGTTTGGGAGAAGAGAAAAATACAGGAAATACAGGAAAAGAGTACTGAGAGGAAGATGGTCACATTGAACTAAGGTGCTTACTGGACATCCAAGGGTAGACATGAGTGCACAATTAGTTTGGTTTCAGATATATATTTTGGAGTCACTGGCATATAGGTATTATTTGATGCCCTGGAGATTACATAATATCAGATAGGAAAATATTAGTGTGGGAAGAGAAGAGATGAGGAAAAAGGCCTGTTCAACCTCAAAAAGTCTGAGAACCTCAATACTTATGAGATGATTGAAGGAAGAGAGAGAAGTGGAAGGACAAGAAAGGAGGAAAACCATAGAAGAGTTTTAAAACCCCCAGCTAAGGAGGGAGTTTTGTGACATGGGGATGTTCTGCAGATTTAGGTGCAGCAGGAAAGTCAAGTAACATAAAAACTTTAACATTTTCTTTGAATCTGGCAACTGGAAGATCTTTGATAATATTAGTGAGAGCAGGTCCAGGAGAAAGTGAGGATAGAAACCGTCTTACAGCAGTGGTTTGAAGAGGAGATGCATGTTTATAAATGGGACATAAGGTTGTAGACAACTTTTTCAAGTAGGAAGTAGTTTGGCATTGACGAGAATGATGTATGGTAGTAGCTATAAGACACAGAGGGTCAAAAAGCAAGACTTTTTAAACAGAAACACTGATGAGGAGATTAATATGCTGAAGGAAAAGAGCTAGAAAGAGAGAGACAGCTAAGTATATGGTCAGGAAGGGATAATTAATTTAGGACTATCCCTAAAGATATGGAGGAAGAATTAGATACAGAGCTCAGGGAAAAATATTTAGCTATAATTTTTTTCAGGGGAAACAGTAACTAAAGAATAGCAAGATAATGGCTTAAAAGGTCTGGATATGAGCACTAAAGCTCGCTGAAAGATGTAGATAACTTATCTTGTTAAAATCTGAGAAAAAAGGCAATATTTTCTCCTGAATGCAAAATGGTAAACTAATAGCAAACATCTAAATATAAAACATAAGATAATAACAACAACTGAGTAGTGAGAGTAGGGGAGACAATGAAATATGTTCTAAGTTAAATACTAACTCTTACAAGATCTTGATTGACTCCTATCAATCTTAGGGTCTTGGCTTGGATGTCGTTTCCTCCATTAAATGTTCTTTGAGTAGCTCAGTCAAGGTGGGGTCTCTCCTATGTGATTCTGTAGCATCTTTTGCTTTCCTACAGTTGCCCGTGGAATACTGAGTTGTAACTCTCAGTTCACGTGCTTATTTTCCAACTAGATTTCAAGCTACTTACGGATAAGCACCAGGTTTATCATTTTTACCATTTGATTTTCAAATCTCATTACAGTAGTTGGCAAGAGTAAGGGCTCAATATGTGTTGACTGAATATATGAGTCATTCTTGATTCTGAAATTTGGACTTATAGATTACAAAATGATTTAAAAATGTAAATGTAACCATAAATAGAATTTTAAAAAACAACATTTTTCTCTTTACTAGAGACTAGCATAGATAGCTGAATCATATTGTAAATTGTAAACAAGAAATGATTAAAAGTAGCATTAAAGGATACATTTAATATAAAATATATAAATTGTGACAATATTTATAAATGTGTTAAACTCTTTTATTAAAAGAACAATCCTTTCACGTAGGATTTAAAAATTCAACAAAATGATATTGAAAAAAGGTACTATTTAAGCAAAATCACCTAAAAAGTTAGAAGTCAAAGAATGAGCACTGGTCAATACAAATCAAAAGAAAGCTGGCACCCAAAGCAAAACCATTACCATATAGTAAAGGGGAAACTCACATTTTGCCATTCTTTTTTCATCTGTCTCTACCTCTTTAAGGATGTATGCATTTCATTAGTGAGTTATTGCTGTTGTATTTCAGAGCATATTCTAGAGATCATATTCTTTCACTAATAACCACTTAAGTAATGTAGATATCATTGACAGTTTTTGTGTCCTGTACACAAAGAATATGTTCATAGGACATTACAACATGATCACATATTAGGACACATAAACTCAACGTGTTATAAAAAAGCAGAACAGTTACAACACACAACCCCTGAACATGATGTAGGACACACAAAAATTAACAATATAAGTTTGATGTAAAGATCCAATCATTTGGAAATAAAAAAAACCTTATCTGTGTAACTTCCAGATCTAGAGGAATTACAGAATATTTAGAATGAAGTGACAACCAGAGTAGTAAGATTGTACTCAAGAATTTTAAACATGTTATTTATTTTATTAAATAAGAAAAAATAAAGCTTAAACGGGTTGTGTTAAAACAAGAATTTAAAAGAGGGCTATACAAGGAATCTAGAACCAACAGTAGGACAGAACAAAAAAGATTAAAGCAGAAAATTATGAATTTAAAACCAAATTTAGTATATATATTCCAAACCCACTTCCTTGAAAGGATCAATTAATAGATGAGCCTCAAGCAGAACAACAAAAACAACCACAGCAACAGGAAAGTGAGAGACAGAGAGAGAGAGAGAGACAGAGACAGAGACAGAGACAGAGAGAGGAGAGAGAGAGAGAAGGGAAGGGAGGAAAAGTGAGAAATTTTAAATGAAAATGGTCATAACCACTAATTCATGAAGTTTCATTGTTATAGAGGCGGTAACTCTTCCCCAAGTCACTTATAAATATGATGTATTTCAATCAAAGTTGTGAAAGTTTTTCAGGGGGCAGATTTGACAAAATGATTTTAAAGTTATCTATGAAACTAATGTATTCTAAAGCTAAAAAACAAGTGAAATAAACAGTGTTTGGTAAAAATTGTTTTAAAAAAGTGAGGAAATAACAAACACAAAACAGGATGGTGGTTACCTGCAGGTGTGTGTGTAGGAAGGAGAGGCAGGGGGATGGGACGGGGAGGACACAGGTAGGGGTAAGTTACCATTAATGTTCCTGTTCTTGGGCTGGGCGATGGATTAATGGGTCTTTATTTCATTATTAAACAATAAATGAATGAATGCTATATAAATAAAGTAATATAAGTCTGTTCCAATAACTATGATTGATCAAGAATTACAGTCACCTCAGTTTCATGCACCTAAGGCTCGTTGTGAAAATTTAATGAGAGAGAAAACCTAAAGAAACTTTTCCATAGAAGAAGAATATATGTGTGTGTGTGTGTGTGTGGGGGGGGTTGGGGTGGGATGGGGCGAGGAGGCATTAAGGGGTAGATTTAAGCTTCTTGGCATTAAAATGTATTGTAAAGCTTTGTTAATAAAAGCAGTATATTCCCGGTCCAAAATCAATCTAAAGAAATAGAGTAGGAAGTCCAGAAATAGATGTGTGTTTTGTGTATTAATGATGATGAATGATGTGTCGAAGATAATTTAGCATAGTTAACCTGGGCTATCTTGTTCTCAATAGATTTTTATTGTCTTCATTAAGTTGATATTTCCTACCAATGTCAGACAGAATAAATCATTTAAAAATTATTTTGAGACAGTTACTAAAAATTCAGAAAGAGATTAAGCTCCATTTCTTGCTTCCATAATAATTAAAATAAATTTCAGTTGGAATTACTATTTAAATAGAAAAAGAAAACAGAGATATTGGAAAACAATATGAGCAAGTATTTATGTAATTGAGAAGCATGTGAAAGACTTCATAAGTATAAATGTCAAAGAAGTAAACAAAAAGGCTTTTGATTTTTGCCTCTTCTGTTAAACAATAGTTTGGAGCGAGCCTTTCCTCCCCTAGGACTTTGTGGTTAGTTGCCTTCAGGAAATCTTAGCCAGACTCATTTCTATGCCCCTCTTCAGAGAGATTTGCCTTTTCTAAAGGGGTATGTGAATTTTTTTTTTCATTTATCCTTGAAGTTCAATCAATTAAAAAAGATAGTTATGAGTGAGCCATAGTCTGCCACAGATGTCCCTGAAATATGTATACTCTTACTTGGCATATTTGGGTTCTTTCTTCATTTTTGAAAGATTTTTCCAAATTATATCTTTGACTATTTTTAATAAAAAATATTTTGTTGGATTTAAGATGACTGGTGAGTATTACCCATTTCTTTCCTTCTCAAGTTTGAAAACAAGCAAGAAATAAGACCCAGGAGACAGATTAGTAGAGTTTAATATGCTACCTTTATTACAGTAAAGCTGGAAAGTATGCCTTGGGAGCTGAGGCCAAGTGGATTTCTGATAGTCCTCCTGCATTAGACAGACTTACTCACCGTGTTTCATGCCCCTCAGACAGCCCTGTGAGTCGCCCTGAGATGGAGAGCTGGCTGTACCTCTCCACAAACAGGAAGGTCAGAAGCAAGGGCCAGCGGGCACAGAGCCACGCCTTTCCAGTCCTTTATTCCAAATTCACCCGTCAGGTAAATCAATCTGTCCCGGGGGAAAACAGAAGGAAAGGACAGACTCAAGGTGAAATAGCTGTTCCACATTTTTTCCTCTCAGAGAACCGAGTATTGCTTCCCTCTCTCAATAGAAAGACGAAGCAGGGGGAAATAAGAGGTTGATAAAGAGTCCTTGCTTGAGCCAGCCTGAGCCAGGCTCCTGAACCTCCTCCTAGGCCCAGCTGTGACCTTCCTTGTAAAATCTAGTTTTGGGAAGAACTTGGCTATATCAGTTTGATGAGAACCACCACCCCTGGCACCATGACCCTTCACCCTTCACGATGTCCGATCACCTTTGAAACCTGATCATCTGACCTGGTTCTTCACCGCCCTCCCCCCCCCCCCCCCCCACCTTCCCCCGGGGAGTGTTTTCTCATCCGGGCCTGTCTTCAGCAAAGAATCCTGTCAGGTCAGTTTAGCCAGAATCTCCCTTACCCCTGATGTTTCTTCTTAAAAATTTTCTGTCCGCTGACCCTCACCCTGCTCCTTGGCTATAAATTCCCACCGACCCAGGCTGTCTTCTGAGTTGAGCCCAATCACTTTCTCTTGTAAAATTCCATTGCAATGGTCCCTATACCTGTCACGGTGGTCCTGCATAAAGTCTGCGTTACCATCTCTAACAAGTGTCATCGAATACTTTTTTCCAACATTATTTGGAGGGTTTTCTATTTCAGACAACAGTTATGACAGTCTATCTTTTTTACCTCGATTCCTTCATTTTTAGTTTTTCTCTGATTGCTTTAATCTCTTTATCATCTGTCTTCCGTGTGACTGTCTCCATCTTTCCTCCATGACAATTATTCAGTCTGTAGCCATGTGTGTTGTGTTTCCTGTTTTTTAAAATTCATCCATTAAGTCTTTGCTAATATTATTTTGGCCCTCAAGTTGTTTCATTAAACCTGCAATCCTCTCATGTCATTCTTAAAAAAAAAATGTTTGAGCATTTTTGTTAATATTCTGAATAGTTTGACGCACTTGGGCATTTTTTTCCCTTAGGTTATGTGTATTTTCCTCCTTCTCTCCCTTAATCCTTTCTTCCCTCCCTCTCTTCCTTGCTTTCTTTCTTCCTTCCTCTGTGTAGCCTGCATGTTTCCCAGGCCATTCCTTTTTCTAGCTTACTCATGCTTGGGTGGCTTTGCCCAGAAACTTGCTTTGATTTGATAGAGTGTGGGAAGATTCTTACCTCCCTTTCCACCATCCCTTTGACATATTTACTTCCTCCACAACTTGAGTGCTAAATTTGTGGTGATCCATCTCCTTTTGGTAGCAGTAAAGCTAAGCAGTGACTGGGAGGAAGAGCTCAGCTAAGGGGCTGTGCCACCATTATTGGAAGACCTGAACTCTGCTGTCTCTTCCAAGATCGTGTAAACCAGGGCGGCCACTCCAGGACCCACTGGACCTGGTTGGGGGTTGTACTCCATTCCTGGGGGTGAATATCTTTGCATTACAGGTGGGATCCCCAGTTTGTTATGTATAACTCTGGGTCTCGTCTCCAACATTATTATTTTTTTTAAAACCAGTTTCTCTCTACATTTGTAGTATTCTAGAGTCAGAACAGGGGAAAGACGATACTTCCCCTCCTCTGCATTTAGCTCCTTGTAGACGTGAGGTGTGGTTGGCATAAGGTCCTATGCCTCCCCTAAAGATGTTTGTGCCCCAGTCCTTGGAACCTGTGAATATGTTATGGTACATAGCAAAAGGGACTTTGTAGATGCAATTAAAGTTACTGACCATAAAATAGGGAGATTATTTTTGGTTTACCCAAGAGGGCCCAACCAAATCACATGAGCCCTTAAAAGCAGAGAACTTTCTCCAGCTGGAGGCAGAAGAGATAAGGCAGAAGGAGAATTCAGAGAGATTCAAAGCATGAAGAGGACTCAACAGGAAGTTGCCGGTTTGAAGTGGAGGGGCAACCTGCTGAGGAATTAAGGAGCTGAGAGAGGCTGCTGGCTGACAGCCAGGAAGGAAACAGAGACCTCAGCCCTACAGCCCAAAAACCGAACTCTGTCAACAGCCTGGATGAGCTTGGAAACAGACGCTCTCAGAGCCTCCAGATAAGAGCCCAGCTTGCCAAAGACTTGATCTCAGCCTGCGAAACCCTGGCCAGAGGAACCAGCTGAGCTCACCAGACTCCTGACCTACAGAGCTGTGAGATAATAAATTTGTGTTGTTTTAAGTGGCTAAATTTGGGGTAATTTGTTATGGCAGCTATATAAAATGAACGCCTGGATGTATTAGTTAGAAATGTTGTAATTTTGCTGACTAGACTGGTCTGTGAACAGGATGGGCGGGGGTGGGGGTAGGATTTACTTTGCTAAGCTACCTGGTTCTACCCCAGGCTCTTCTTGGGCACCTTTTGGGGAAATAATATAAAAATAATTAGACTCTGCTTTTTTGGGGGCAGCTTTTCGTGAATTTATCTTGTTCATTTGAAAGTATATGTGCTTGAAATCACGTGGTATTGGAAGAGAGAGAATCAGTATAGCTTCATTCAACCTTTTGGGTCCAGAAATCTCATCAAATCATCAGACATGAGTGTGACGGAGCATTTCATGCATCTAGAATCAAGACACACTAGTGAAAATAAAGGCTGTTTGAAAATAAAATAAATTATATATATGTATTTGTGTGCAATAGTTAATTTTACATACCAACTCACCTGGGCCAGGGGGTGCCCAGATATTTGGTCAAACATTATTTCTGAGTGTGTCTGTGGGTGTGTTTTCAGAAGTTATTAGCATTTGAATTCATAGATTGAGTAGAGCAGACTGCCCTTCCCAGTTTGCGTGGGCATCATTCAATCTGTTGAGGGCTTGAATAGAATAAAAGCTGGGGTAAGAGAGAACTTGCTCTCTGCCTGACTGCATGAGCCGAGACATTGGTCTTATGCTCTTGGGCTGGGACTTACACCATTGGTTCTCCTGCTTCTCAGGCCTTTGGACTTGCACTGGAACCACACCACTGGCTTTCCTGGGTCTCCAGCCTGCAGACAGATTGTGGGATTTCTCAGCCTCCATAATACATAATGTGAGCCAATGCCTTATGAGAAGTCTACAGTTATATCTCTTTATTATCCATCTATCCATCTTTCTATTTATCTCCTATTGGTCCTGTTTCTCTGGAGAACCCTGACTAATACAGGGTGTGTATATATTTCTATGTACACACAAATAGGACACAATATACTTTTATTTTATTAATATATGAAAGCTGAAAATATAAATTAAACAAATATTTATTCTTCTTTCTGGAAAGGTAAAGTATAAAAAGTAGCATGACTTTAACTTTGAAGAGAATATCAATTGTAGCCCCAAACACTCATCTTGGTCGCAGGAATGAAAATTGGAATATGAGAATGGATTTCTTGAATTTATTGTTTTGGACTTCTAGTATTTTCATCCCACAGAAATGTGCCAGGAGCCTGTCTTGTGTCAGTACTGGTTGTTGAGGAGTGAGTGATGAGCAAGGTAGATCCTATCTCTGCCTTTTAGGAGCATTTGTGACAGCCCAAGAGAGCAGGTTTGGTTCAATTAAGTCAGCAAGCATGGGCTCATATTGATATGAATATGGTTGACCAAGGCATTCTTCTGAGTGTACTCTTATCCTCCTATTTTTTGGGGGGCTAATTAGATTTTTAAAATTTATTTATTAATTTGTTATGTATTTGTTTACTTTAATGGAGGTCTTAGGGATTGAACCCAGGACCTCATGCAAGATAAGCATGCCCTCTACCACTGAGCTATACCTTCCCGACTTACCAAGCCCTCTTCTGTGCTGTTGGGCTCTACCAGTGTTCCTGTTATAGGGTGTGCTGGGAAATACCAGTCACTAAACAAATGTCATAAAATAGAGGACATGCAGTAGAGGAATGAACCAACTCAGTAGCCAAATGAAGATTTCTCTGAGGAAACCTCTAAGGTAAATGGTAATTAGAATCTAACCAGTTGATGGGGAGGCCTGGAGAGCCTGCCAGGCAGAGGCAGAAGACTCAGGGGATATAGAGAGCATGGTAAGGTTGTCTGACTGGTAGGTGTTTTTTATGGTGGGAGGAAGAGAGTAGGGTGGAGTTGGGCTAATTTCTGGACTTTTGTCAGCAGCTATAAGGTAATACCATTTTGTCTGTCTTGATCAACTGCCACAATAACTTGGGGGAATCAGGAGATAGCATGATTTTTATTTTTCTTACTTTATTGAGATATAACTGACAGATAACACTGGGTAAGTTTAAGGTACACAACGTAGTGATTTTATATACATATGTATATATTGAAAAGTGGTTATCACAAAAACGTTAATTAACACACCCATCACCTCATATAGTTACAATTCCTTTTCTGTGGTGAGAAGTTTCAAAATCTATTCTCTAAGCAACTTTCAAATATACAATACAGTATTGTTAACTATGGTCACCATGCTGTACATGACATCCCTAGAACTTACTCATCTTATAACTGGAAGTTTATACCCTTTGACCACCTTCACCCATTTCCCTACCTACCCCCCCAATACCTTTGCAACTGCCACTCTGTTCTCTGTTTCTATGAGAAACAGAAAATTCCACGTGTAAGTGAGATCACGCCATATTTTTCTTTCTCTATTTGACTTATTCACTCAGCATGATGCCCTCAAGTTTCATCCATGTTGTTACAAGATTTCTTTCTTTTTTTTTTATAACTGAGTAATATTCATTGGAATATATATATATATATATATATATATATATATCAAATTTTCTTTATCCATTCATTCATTTATAGACACTTACGTTGTTTCCATGTATTGGCTATTGTAAATAATGCTGCCATGAACACAGAAGTGCAGATATCTCTTCAAGATAGTGATTTCATTTCCTTCAGATGTGCACTCAGAAGTAGAATTCCTGGATTGTATGGTGGTTCTATTTTTAATTTTCCAAGGAGCCTCCATACTGTTTTCCATAGTGGTTGTACCAATTTACATTTCTACCAGCAATGCCCAAGTGTCCTCTTTTCTCCACATCCTTGCCAACACTTGCAATTTCTTGTCTTTTTGATGACAGCCATTCTAACAGGTGTGAAGTCATATCTTGTGGTTTTGATATGCACTTCCCTGATGATTAGCTATGTTGAGCACCTCTTCATGTGTTTGTTTCAGCCTGATTTTTAACACATAATCTTCATTAGACATGTTTTATCGACACTCTATAGAACGGAAATCTTCAGGGAAAATGATACTGAGTCTATGGATTGTTATTATCATGCTGTGCGGCTGGTGACTCTTATCTTTGATGGAGCCCAGAATATGGTTGCCAATTGCCCTATGTTCCTTTATTCACTCATTTCTCCATTTTTTTCAACAAACACATTTAATATATTGTTTGCCCCCTTTAGTTTGTTCTCAGTCATTGGGCATAGATCTGTGTTAGTTTTCTATCACTAGCAACAAATTGCCACAAACTTAGTGCCTTAAAACAACAGCAGAAGTTCATTCTCTCACAGTTCTGTAGGTCAGAGTTGGACACTGAGCACTGGGCTAACACAAGGTGTTGGTAGGGGTATATCTCTTCCTTGAGGTTATAAGGAGAATCTGTTTCCTTGCTTTTTCTGGCTTCAAGAGGCTGCTCTTATTCCTTGGCTGGAGGGTCCCCTTTTAATTTTTGAAAGCAACATAGCATTTCTCTGAGCCAGCTTGCCTTGTCATATCCCTTTCTCCAATTCTCTTCTGTCTCCCTCTTCCATTCTTAAGAACACTTGTGATGAAATTGGGTCTACCCAGATAATCCAGGAAATCTCCCTCTTTTAAGGTCAGCCCAATAGCAACCTTAATTCCATCTTCAACCTCAACTCCCTTTGCCATGTGATGTAAGATATTCATAGGTTCTAGGAATTAGAACATGGACATCTTTTGCGGGGGGTGACATTATCCTGTCTACCATGATTCCTTGCAATCTACTTCTTGTCTTTTCTTATTTGGGTAACATAAAACTGATCTCTTGACTTTTTTCCTCTAGGCACCCCTCTCTCTAGAGGGGTTGATCTCTTGCCTGTGGTCCCCTCCTTTGACCCCATCTCTTCTGTACCTCCTGCACTCTCATCCCCATCAGCCTAGCTGACGTCCAGATCTGACATTTTCTGGCTTGCTTTTCCCTTCTGTTATCAACTACATTTTTGAATTCTAGGCACATCTTATCCTTTGTCTTTGGGCAAGCTACTCTATTCCTCCCAATGCTGTGAGTTACATGGTTAAAATGTAGAGAGTGAGTTGTAGCAAGTGATTGTAATGAGCCCTCCTCTAATTCCAGCTGTGAAGAAGGACAGATAGCACCCTTTTGCTTGGTGTTATGCAGTAATAGCTGCTGTTCTTAAAATTTCATCACTAGCATTCATCACTTTATTTTTCAATTAGCTTTACCACAGTAAGAACAATGTTAGAAATGGCTTACAAGGAAGGACTTACAGAGCCAGAGAGTGTGAGAAGCAATGACATTATCTAAAATTTTTACAAGGTGTGCAAAGTACTTAGAATCAGGGAGATTATTTTTATTTGCACTTGTGATGACATGGGGTCTACCCAGATAATCCAGGAAATCTCCCTCTTTTAAGGTCAGCCCAATAGCAACCTTAATTCCATCTTCAACCTCAACTCCCTTTGCCATGTGATGTAAGATATTCATAGGTTCTAGGAATTAAACAAAAATTCATTAGAGAAAATTTTTTAAATGCTAGTCAAATTAACAATTAAAATACTGAAGAAGCTTTTAGCTGACTTTTACAAACATGAAGATTTGGTGAAAATTTCACAACAAATCACAGAAATCTATTGATTTCACAGATGAAGAAGTTTTCAGTGTTTTGGAAATATCTTCTTATACAATTTAAGTATTATATTCCATTCTATTAGAAATCTGAATTTATAATAAATGGGGAAAATGACCTAAATGCACAACGATGATACCAATTTTCTAAAATGGCAATCTGAACAACTTGGTTATATTCTATTTCAATTACAGATAATACTCATTTTTCTTTAGTTTTTATTTAACAGGCAAAGCATTGTTCATTCTTACAAAGTAAGTTTTTAAGCCTTAAATTTGTAGTGCATAAAAATTAAACCTACTTAGAATATTTGTATTTTATTATTACAATAAAACAGTTTTAAGGTTCTCTAAAATGTGCAATAATATTTCAGTGAAAAGTGATTGGTGAGAAAAATGAGAAAATAACATCTACTTTCATGATTTTTGAAAAATTTTCATTAAAAAAAAAACAGGTCAGGATATCTGCAGGAGCAATTTACATACCATAAGATGTACTAGATGAAAAATGTAGACCTGGTTTTATTTTTTAGATTACTCTCAGGCTGAATTATCTACCTCTAATAGTAGGACCAAATTTCATAGCCAGATCAAGCGGAAGAATAAAAAGTCTTTAGTGGACTTTCAGTTCATTTTGCTAATAAACAGCAATTCAGAAAAGAGTTAAGCCTCCAAAAATGAAAGTAAATGTTTCAACATGACCTCTCAGAAACCTACTCACATCCCTTTGTCCCACCAATAAATGAATTCTGTTTGGTGATGGTAGTGTGTATTTGATGTTAGTGAAAGTTTGAGATCCTTCAACTTCATTTATTATTCATTTTAGATTTTTCTCCTAAGGATCAGAACTGAACTGCTGATTAATGACGTGCTCTCTTAGGCATTCAGGTGATTTTGGTTTTGCTTGGCTGATTCAATTTAGTGGGTGGAATTGCAGCGTGGTAATAACAACACAGTTTAAAAGCATTTGAGGAAATAATCACTTGATTCTTTGTGCTCCCGAAGTTCCCAATCAGCCAATTGTAAAGTAACTTGCTTGTAACGTTGGCAACAAATTTGATTAGTAACTATTCGCTTCTTTAACAGACCCAGTGTGCTCCTTTACAAGTGTAATATATTAGGAAGATAAAGACTTTTGTTCAGAACCTCCTCCACTCAACTTGAAACATACTCAAACTTTCGAGTCCCAGGCTGAAAATGTTTAACGTGGTCTTTGAATGTATCACCTGGACTCATCTCAGGTTATCAGAAATCTGGGAGTAGAGAACAAGACCTGATATGAAATAGATTTTAAGAAGTGGAAAAGGCAGCCCTTTGTTTCTTAAAATACTGAATTTACTTAAAGAGCTGATGTTTAAGAGGGAACACGAGCAGTTCGAAGAGGGTATTTTTTATGTGTGTGTGTGTGATGTTGCAGTAACGAGAAGAATCTAAATCACATTTCCTGTAATGTCCCAAGATTGAATGTTACATGTAAAAAAAGCACACGTTGATAAAAGGAAACCAACCTGTTTTCTATGCTCAGGAATGGGACTTTGAGACACGCTTCAGAGAACAATGTGGGTGGGGAGTTTTTTAAATGAATTATCCACCTGCCACGTATTCAGAAAATTTTGGTCAAGACAGTCCTTTGATTTTAGTAACACATGGGATTTCACACTTTCTCTGAGCAATTCAAGTTTCCTTCTCAGAATCTTTTAACTGCTTAGCTTCAATTGTATCATGTCATAAACTGAAACATTTATGGGCTCAAATGTAAAATGGTTCTTAAAAATAAAGTTGAAAAATAATTTTAGTAATAAAATATTGGGTAAGATTTGAAAATCCTTATTCAATGTAGTACTCAATGGAAGAGAAAAGACTTAAGTAGATAAAGTAGATTCCAGTGCCTCACTGTTTCATCCATATTTGGAATTGTGAATTAAAGCCCTTCTATCATAGAAGATGGATAATCAGAGACTGCATTTTAAAATTAATTAATCAAAGTGCCTCCTATTTTTGTTTTATTAAAAATTCAAGCATAGGAAATTGTATTTGACATTGAGAGAAGAACATAGGACACAAAAGTAATCACTGGTGAAAAACGTTATTTATCAATGCAAAAATCAAAATGATAGAATTGAATGTAACTTATTCTAGGGAACCTATTTAAAGAATTTGTCAATTTAAAGAATTTAAAGCATAGGATTATACATCAGTTCTTTTCTAACTGACATTCAAAAATGTACTTAATATAAACCAGAGCTCTTTGTTAGATAAAAACCTAGGTTAGTGTAGAGCATCATAGTTTAAGTGAGATTGTTAGACATTTTGAATAATTTTCTTCCTAAAATTTTACTGAAAGGAAAATGCTTCTGTGAGTAGTAGGCAATTATATTCTTAATTTAAATATTTACTTTAGAAAAAAATGATTTAGATGTTACTTATGAATGAGTTTTGAAAGTGCTGGATCTTACAGTTGGGCATGAGTCAACATGGATTTTTTGACAAATAAATCCCATCAAATGAACTGACTTTTTAAAAACTGAAATAATCATGGTCATAGACACTCCCCTTAAATAAGATCCAACCCACCTGTCTAGACAAAGTGACTTATATAGTTACTATTTGATTTTAGAATTCCTGGAATATACTAGTCACACCTACCATTTGCTGGGCAACTACTTTATGTCAGACATTTTACCAGGCATCTTTCATGATTTCTCATTAAGTTCTCAAAAAGTCATGGGGCCGTTGTGTGCATATTACAGATAAGGAAAATGGGGTCTCAGTTTAAAAGATTTGTCCCACGTTGTACTGTAAGTGGCAGAGACAGAGCTGAGATATGTCTTTTTCTGAAGCCTCCGTTCTTTCCCTCAGCCTCGGACTGTCTCACCCAAGGCCAAAGACAGCCCTGGCTCCAGGAATCCCAGCAAAGTCTTGGGCAACCCCAGGTGGGTTGGTTCCTTGATCTGCAGGTGTGTTCTAATGGCTGCTGGAGAGTCAGTAAGGCCATTCTGCTCTGTTAGAAGCTTCCTATTCCTGCTAAATTATCTGCACTTGGTGAAGCTATTTTTCTGACCAATAAGATAAAACTCAAGAGACCTGCCTCCCAGAATAGCTGGATCTCCGTGCTGCCCAGCTCTTGATGCACAGACAAAACTGAGATTGTTATTTACTCATCGATCCCAATCTTTAGCAAAACTTCAGAACTCTTAGCTAAAATGCTCCAGGCATTTTATCATAAATCTGTAATGCAGGACTGAATAAAAAAGATTAAAGCAGAAAATTATGAATTCAAAAAGAAATTCTAGTAAATACATTCAAGGCAGACAGTTCACTGAAAGGATCAACTACTAGATAGACCTCAAGCAAAACAACAAAAATAATAACAGCCACAGGAAAAAGATGTATTTTCATCTCTGTGTCTAATGCAAGCGGAATCGGAGTATCCTCTGATTAAAATGCTCTTTTTATTGAACAGTGCGTCACTCACTAGTCCTTTGTTTTTCTGTTCAATCTCATCCCTCACCTGTGAGTATTCTCACATCTTTCTCCCCCCCCAAAAATTTTTTTTCCTGGTTCTTGATGGTGGAATATATGCCCTTAGGTCAGCATGAAGGTAAGATCACAGATTCTGGGGATAGGCTGTTAATTTCTAGCTGCTGCTGCTGATCAAAATGACTTAACTTCCCTGTCCCTGTTTCCTTCCTCTTTAGAAGAGAGACAATAATAGTTCTTCCCAGATAGGGTTGGGGTGGGGATTAAGTGAGTTTTTTTATGTAAAGAATTTATGGTAATACCTGCCACAAAGAAAGTGCTAATTATATTAACGTGCTTATTTTACTGGTCTTAGATACTATGCTGTTCTTGCATTGGGGACACTCATCACTGCTGTCTACTTGGTGAGGAGTATTTGGCATCTAGCACGTATGCTGGTGCTGTCACAGCCATTTTCTCTAAGAAACAGGAATTCGTTATTCTCTGTTTTTGATGCACTGATTAGTCCTATGGCAGAACCAAGAGGATTGCAATTCTTACTGGCCTTCAGAGAGGATGCGATTTTGAATTTGAGGCTGGAATGTTCTTCCTGTGTATAAACTGAGGAAAATCTCTCTGGTCATTTCTTAGTGCTCCCTTTTTTCCCCATGTAAGCTACAAATGATTCGTAAGTGTTGAGACTAGTTTTGTTAAAGAGAAAAGTCTCCCTGGTTATTTAAAATATACCACTAAAGCTTATCATTTATGGGCCCCATTTAGTGAACTCGGATCTCCAAAGCAGTATGAGATTGCAAAGCAATGAGCCTGGGCAGTGGTCTGAAAAGACTTACTGATGATCACATGAAGGTGCTTCCACTAAAATGTAAACTTCGAGGGAGGGAAAGGATCCCTTTGTAATTTGCTGTCCAGAGACGGACACGCTTTAGGATACATGTCTATCAACACCATATGACTTTTGAATACTGTATGTTCCACCGCTGCCTGCTGTATCCACAACACTGTGGTGTCTGTGATTCAGAGTAACTGTTGACATAGTGAGTCATTCTACTCTTGGTTTTTGTTTTTGTAAAGGGGGGAGGTAGTTAGGTTTATTTATTTATGTTTAGTAGATGTACTGGGGATCGAACCCAGGACCTTGTGTATGGTAAGCGTGCAGTCTACCACTTGAGCTATACCCTCCCCCAACTCTTGGTTAATCAAGAGAATTTGTGAGATTGATTTAAGGAGGAAAGGTATGGTAGTATGTACAGAAAACAGCTGGCTTTTAGCAGCAGTTTAAGTGTGTTGCTATAAAAACAATAACCAGGTAGAGACTTGAAGAAATACCTATGGATTCTCATGCATGACTTCTTTCCTGTTTGCTTTATAATGTAAAGTTATTTAACCTAATAATTGTCATCACTAATTGTTTATTAAATTTAATAAGTATCAGGCATTATGCTAAGTAGATTAATAAAAATTATTATTTGAATTCAAAGGATGTGATCAAGTTTATGAAGTATGACTAAAAATGTGAAATACTGGCAGACATTATTAAAGGTACTTATTTTGGTTGAATGTTTATTTAATATGCTCTGTTACCAATAGAATGACAGTTCTAGGGAACGCCAAGGCAATTTTATGTGAAGGTGTTATCATGGGAAAGATCGACATATATTTACTGAAATTAGAGCATTGCCTCTTCAAAGAAATTTTTGGAAGCTTCTTAACTAATTTCCAAATATCTCTAAACTAATTTCCTCTAGAATAATTTCCAAATATCTCCTAGGTCATTATATTAGAAGGGATGCAATGATCTTTGAAAATGCAGGAAGTCTTTCTGGAGTGTTGACCTCCGAATATTTCAGGCCAGTATTACTGAACTGCCCATCCCTGGCACCTAAGTGTTGGGGGTGCTCCTGAGAGAGGAATGCTTGAGCACGACTGAGATGCCTGGGACGGGCACCACAAGCCAGAAGCTGATTCAGTGACAAAGGTCCACTTTCCTTCCTTCTTTGCTTGTTTACATTCCTCTTTCCTGGATACTGCTTTTTGTGCTTGGATATTCCTTTATTCCTTGAGAAATAGGGAACAAATACCCAGAGAGCTGATTATAAGGTTACTAAATGGCCAGGGGGGTAGATTGGATGTCTAGTGCCAGTTAACTCAGCTTTCTGCAAACCACACCCTAAGTAGTTATTAACATGTAATAATTGGTACATAAATTTGTATCTCTCCCCAGGAACTAGGGGAGGCCTTCCCCTGTTCAATTAAGCCTATTTAGAACATAGATGTGATGACTGGGGATGAGGCAGCCATTTTGTGATCGTAATGATATTACAAATTTAGAAAGAAAAAATTTACACATGTAATTTTTTGATTTAGAACTCTGGTGCTGTGTCAGTGAAAAATTACACAATGTAACTCCAGACAGTGTCACAGCTCTAAGACCAGTCAGTTGATAGCTACCTGAAGCTGGCAGTTGTCAGTAGCTCAAATTCTGAAGAGAAATATGATGGCATACACATTATTCATGTAGGAGTGTTTCAAGAATTTCATTTCCCTCTGCCTGGTGAGAGGGTCCTGGGTTCTTTGGGTCTATTGGATCCCTCTCTGCACCATTTGATGGGGCTGCCTTGATGGAAGGATGCTCTGTGACTCATTATGCAGAATCAGAAGGCAAGGATGATGACACGAAGGACAATAGTCTTGCAGGTGGGTCAGGAGGAAAAGTTTCTTTTTCCCATTTTTTAGGGACTGTGTGTAAGAGGTATTAGAGCAGCTCTGGCATGTGGGAAAGTGGATGTGAGATTCAAGAAATCCGCTTGTGGCAGGTACTAAAGGTTTAATGGTTTGACTCTCTTTCTGGTCCCTGCACCCCTTGCCTTTCTCTAACATAGAGACTGAGTAACAGCATGCTCAGTGTCTCGGGTGCCCTTGCATGTAGGAGCGGCCGTGGCCATGATTCTGGCCAGTAAGATATGGACTGTAGTGTATGGGGAGGTGAAAATTACCTTTCTGAATAAATCCTTGCTGGGAGAAAGCTCTTGTTCCCTTTCTCTCTTTCCCTGTAAAACGTAGAGCATCTTAGAAAGGTCATGATGAAATCATTTGCCAAGGGCGGTGAGAGAGCGAGAAAGAAGGAGCAACACAGTGGATCTCCCACGTTGAAACTGGATTGCCTCCCCCTGGACATTGTGAAGTGAAAAAAGAGAAAAAAGGAAAACCTTGTGTATCAGGTAGGGTCTTGGCAGACACAAGGGGTGGAGCAAAAGGCTTTAAAAATAATTTAATGAAGAGACTTTACAGAGGTGTGAGGAAGGATGAAGGAAATATACCAGAGTCCTTGAGAGAAATAGAATCAATAGACTTCCTTCCTTCCTTCCTTCCTTCCATCCTTCCTTCCTTTCCTTCCTTCCTTCCTTCCTTCCTTCCTTCCTTCCTTCCTTCCTTCCTTCCTTCCTTCCTCCCTTCCTTCCTTCCATCCTTCCTTCCTTTCCTTCCTTCCTTCCTTCCTTCCTTCCTTCCTTCCTTCCTTCCTTCCTTCCTTCCATCCTTCCTTCCTTTCCTTCCTTCCTTCCTTCCTTCCTTCCTTCCTTCCTTCCTTCTTTCCTTCCTTCCTTCCTTCCTGCTAGCTTAAATGATTATGAGGTTGGCAAGTCTACAGTCTGCAGAACCAGCATCTTAGTTTGAGCCTGAAGTCAACAGGCTACTGTAGAGCCAAGAACTGATGTCCAAGTTCACAGGCCAACAGGCAGGACAATTCTCTCTTACTTGGTAGAGAGTCAGCCTTTTTGTACTATTTGGACCTTTAACCAGTTGGATGAGGCTCACCCACGTTAGGAGGACAATGTGCTTTACTCAGTCTGCCTCCATAGACACACTCAGAATAATGTTTGACAAAATATCTGGGCACCTTGAGACCCAGTCAAATTGATACATAAAATCAACCAACAAGGAACTAACAAGAGATGGTGCAACACCACTAGAAATAGTGGGGATTCTCATAGACATAGAATACAAACTTGTGGTTGCCAAGGGGTGTGGTGGGAAGGGACAGACTGGGAATTCAAAATTTGTAGATACAGACAGGCATATGCAGAATAGATAAACAAGATTATACTGTGTAGCACAGGGAAATATATACAAGATTACAAGATCTTGTGGTAGCTCATAGCGAAAAAAATGTGACAATGAATATACGTATATTCATGTATAACTGAAAAATTGTGCTCTACACTGGAATTTGACACAACATTGTAAAATGACTGTAACTCAATAAAAAATGTTAAAAAGAAAAAAAAAGAAGGTGGGGATTCTGATCAGTTAAGGGAGGGACAGTACTCACTGGAGCCAGAAAAAACTTTAGTCAGAAGAGATGCTGCCTCATATGACCTGTGACTACAAAGGAAAGTAACTTTGCCAGAACTGTAGCTACACAAGTAAAAGGGGTGGGGGTGGAGATTATGGGAAATAAATACGAGATCCTTTCTCTTCCCACTTAAGCCAGAGGACAGAAGAGCTTGAGTAAGGCTATCTGTGGAAGTCAGCCTCCTGGGACCTGGAACAGGGCAGAGATTGGTGAAGGTAAGTGGGGAGATTGAGAATAAGCAGCACACATTAATAATTTAAGCCATTCTGTAAAATGACTTCATACTTACAGCAACAACTTCATAAAGTTAATTTAAAAAAGCCATTGTAGGGTAAGTAAACCAATCAGTCAACTGCAATCCCAACTGTTACAGAAGGTGACAAATGAGTTATTTTAGTCACTGGACTTTGTTCTCTTGATTGAAACACTATTCATATCGGACCATATGGATGATGGCTTTTGACATATTGCCCAACTAAGATACTATAGGGAAGTTTACCAGAAACCTGTGATTTGCTTTATGATTTACATATTAAATGATTTCATATGTTTCTCAATACATTTTCTCATTGGCATAATACAAAAAATAAGTATACATTAAAGAGTTGTAGGTGATTTGCTAGAATGGAAAATTAGTATCTCCATATTCCTGCTAAGGAATGTTGAACGAATATTCAAACAACGTTGACTTAAAGGAGAATCAAATTACTAGTCTCTCTTGTTCTTACAGTGGGTCCAGGGTTCTAGCTAATTCCTACTTTATGGATTGAGGTGTTTCTAACATTTGAAGAGACAGTTTGGTCTTGCGGTTGGATGACATATGATCCAGCTATGACTGGTGCTTTCCTGGAGCTGACTAAGGCAGGGATTCAGTTTATTTTTGCAGGAATCTGCACATGGGGCAGTATCTGGATCTTCCAGGACTCCAGTTGATTCCTGTGGACCTTGGAGTTTGGCTCAGGAAGCAGAAGGCAGCAGCTCTAGTTCCATGATACAGAACTACCGGGGTTGGAGATGCTGGCCAACCTGTTCGTGGAGAAGAGAAACTATTTTCTATGATACCATCAGGTGGTTTATCCGACGGGTGGGCCAATACATGGAATCAGTCATGAACTCGTAATTCCTACTTGAAAGCAGACATGGCTAAGTGCTTATCTAGGTCTGCTGTGACTAAAGTTAAATATTTTTAAATGTGTGGGTGTGGCAGTCCAGGATACAGATCAGCCAAGGAGCTGAATTACCCAGAGAAAGGAACAACGCCACCGATCCAAACTTGGCAGCTTTGCACGCTGCTGTTAAACAGCGCTGACTCATAGCAGCTGTGGTCATTTTCAAGCGTCCAAAAAGACTGGCTGAAAGGACAGGAATCCCACAGCATGTGATGGTCACCTAAATTGAATGGCACGGCCCCTTGAATGCTTGAAACCTTTCTCAAATATACTAATGTGTGAGGCTCAGTGGCATTTAGGGACCCATAGGCTGAAGAGCCCAGATTTCCTTAGCAGATCATAATACTGGCGTGGGTTAAGATGCAGAGGACTGGGATTCTGTTGAACATGGTACATCGCTTGAGGGTCCTTAGTTTCTCTATCCTTTATAATAAAATGGTTGGTGGATACTGTTCTTTGAAGATAACCATGGAATTTTGACTATAGTTAGTACAAATTTTATGGGTTGTTAGAGGTTTTTCCAAGTTTTATTTTTATCTCTCTTTTTTTTTTTTTTTTGAGTTGTTAGCATGAAAATCCAGTACTTTTCGCACGGGCATGGAAAACACGACCTTTGTGCTAACTGTTCAGAGCTTCTGGTTGGCATTATGTTGCATGGTCCATTAAAGCGTATATATCTCATTGTTCTGCTGCAACACTCAGCTGATATCTAGAGATAACTGAAAAGCAAATTAATTATTTTTAGTGCAATCTCTTGACAACAGAGAGTGCATACCTCCATAATGTCCAGTTAAATATCTTAAAAAATCCCTCCACATATTTTATTGAAGTATAGTCAGTTTACAATGTTGCGTCAAGTTCTGGTGCACAGCACAATGTTTCAGTCACACGTATACATACATATATTCCTTTTCATATTCTTTTCCATTATAGGTTACTACAAGACATTGAATATAGTTCACTGTGCTATACAGTATAAACTTTCTGTTTATCTATTTTATATGTAGTAGTTAGTATCTGCAAATCTCAAAGTCTTCCCTCATATTTTGGTTATCCACTGCTGTGGAGCAAGCCACCCCTATACGAGGCTGAACATCAGTGACTGGGTTGATGACGTCACGTGGGCGGTGGTTCTGTTCTCTTGCTGTTGGCTGATGCTGTTGGAGGCTCATCTGGGCGCATGTAAGAAGCCACTGCAGAACTTTTTAGGCTCAGCCTTGGACGTTACACAATATCACTTCTGTCCCACTTTATTGGCCAAAGCAAGTCACAGATTCAAACCGATTAAAGAAGACGATCCCTCTTGATAAGTGTAGTGGCAACGTTTGTGGCCAGCTTTCATCCTCTGCAACTCTCTCAATATCCCTCGGGCATGGCAGCTGCTGCCGAACCTCTCTCCTCTCTTACTCTCACCCCTGCCCAGACCTTCCCCCTCCAGTTCTGTCTCTCAAATAGTTTCTGTCACCTCCCCACTGCTTTCTTTCCAGTCCACACCTTTCATTCCTCATTCATCTCTATCCTTTCCGCCATGAACCCAGATAGCATTTTTAGTTTCCTTACTCATCGCCTTGATTTCCATAATACATCATTGATTTTCTTCAGGATTGTGAACAGCATGATGCTTCTTAATGGGAGCAAGCAGAGTGGAGAGTGGGTGGAGTTACTGGTTTTATTCCTGCCGTATCTGTGTTTAGGGGATGCACAGCACCATGGGAGTTGATTTTGGTTTTCATTGCAGATGACACCAGTTGATTTTTAAAACTGTGACACAAGGGGAGGGTGGGCAGAGAAGGTGACTGACTCAGGACTGAGTTCTGGAGGTTGCCTGAGGCACATGACGCCTCAGGACTGTTGGGGATGGTGCTTATTGGGTACCATGTTATTTTGAAGAGTGACAGTGCTGGTTCTAGGGAAATCTTTAAGATTTTAAAGAGTTTAATTGTGACTTGAGTCTTCTCAGGAGTATAGTCCTTGCAGAAGTTAGTTTCTGAAGACGATGAACTTTTTTTTTTTTTAAACATTTTTTATTGATTTATAATCATTTTACAATGTGTCAAATTCCAGTGTTCAGCACAATTTTTCAGTCATTCATGGACATTTACACACTCATTGTCACATTTTTTTCTCTGTGAGTTATCATAACATTTTGTGTATGTTTCCCTGTTCTATACAGTGTAATCTTGTTTATCTATTCTACAATTTTGAAATCCCAGTCTATCCCTTCCCACCCTCCACCCCCCTGGCAACCACAAGTCTGTATTCTCTGTCTATGAGTCTATTTCTGTCCTGTATTTACGCTTTGTTTTTGTTTGTTTGTTTGTTTGTTTTTGTTTTTTAGATTCCACATATAAGCGATCTCATATGGTATTTTTCTTTCTCTTTCTGGCTTACTTCACTTAGAATGACATTCTCCAGGAGCATCCATGTTGCTGCAAATGGCATTATGTTGTCAGTTTTTATGGCTGAGTAGTATTCCATTGTATAAATATACCACATCTTCTTTATCCAGTCACCTGTTGATGGACATTTAGGCTATTTCCATGTTTTGGCTATAGTAAATAGTGCTGCTATGAACATTGGGGTGCAGGTGTCATCCTGAAGTAGGGTTCCTTCTGGATACAAGCCCAGGAGTGGGATTCCTGGGTCATATGGTAAGTCTATTCCTAGTGAAGACGATGAACTTTAAGCAAATACACCTTTCACCAGGCTTGTCCTTAATGCTGTCTCCAGAACAAGAGTGCCAATGGAGGCCATATGGTTATACGTCTAAATATTAAAAATTGTAACCCAAGTGAGAATGTATTAAATAAAAGTTGTTCTGTCTCCTTCCCTTGACAAATCTACCTTTATAGTGGCCTGGAAGGCCAGGTGCAAATTTAGGACTCTCAGATTTCTTAGAGTTCTGTGCTAAAACTTGGCATCTTGGGGAAAGCTGGCCCTGGCCCCTGCCTGCTCCTCTTTCCTCCCCACCAGCAGCACTCTCTTGTGCTGAGAGGGGCCTCACTGTGTGTGGACCATCCAGGCCATAGTCTCTGAATACAGCAGCCCCTTAGCCATACCTCTGCCCTGGGAGGAGCAAACAGCCAGTGCCATCTGCTTGTAGGAAGCCCACCTGGTAAAGAGTCCCATTATAGCCTTGGAAGTAGGCTCAGTGATGTCTGGGTGGGGGATTCCAGGGTCCCGGGTGCCCAGAGCCTGGTCCATCAGGGGAGACAAGGTTCCTCATGAGCAAGTTTAGCTACATGAACTTCTTGCCTGGGGAGGGACATGGCGAGAGAGGGGCCAGAATGAGCCCTCTGAAGCCCAGGGTACAAGGCTGGGGCCTCATCCTGGTCAAGGGCAATGCTGCCTTTAGCTATGGTGTGCAAAAATTCAACCTATTTTTCTTTCCCTCAAGTACAGCAGCCAGCCACTTTTATCTTGCACTTCTGTTCACATTGCAGGGGTTCGCAAAAGGATGAGACTGTTGGGGGTTAGATCAGAGTGCGGATGAGTGGAAAGCACTGAGGTTAGTGAGGGAGTGGGCCGAGGCTGGCTGTGGGCTTCTGCCAACAGGGAATTAACTAGGAGGCTGAGTCAGTGTGGGGCGCTGGGCCGGGTCATGTGATCTTGATGGCATAGGGCTCTTGTCTAGTGAGGCTACCTTAGGGTAAATGTCTACATTGGGACTTTAAAGATTCAGATTTTTGGAACAGCCTAGTGATTATAGAATACTCATGTGTAAGCTACACCCAAGAAATCCAAAATATTGAAGGGCTTTTAAAAGCATTTCAAACAGTCCTTTCTGCCCAGAGATTAAATGGAGGAGAAAGTTTTGTACTGGATGTCCTGAACGATTCTTCAGTCTTGACCTGATTCAGTTTCCTTGGAAGTGCTTTCTGTACATGGGTAATTGTTTATATCTGGTACTTTCTGAGTCATTGGTTAATGCAGGTTTGCATCATGAGATGCACCTTGTAAACCAAATGCTCAGAATGTTTTCTAGTCATTTTTTGTGATTATACTATGGTGAGAATTTATATTCTTTCCCTGCCCCATGATTGGTGTCTACGCTTTAGAAAAATTTGGTGTTGGTTCTACATTTTTGTATTGATCCTTGCTTATTGAAGAGTGTACCTAGTGCCAAGAAATTTCTGGAACACCCTGTCCCATATGGGTATTTCAAACTCAAATGGGTTCACGTTATCATCAGTTCTGCCAGGCCAGATGTCTATGGAGAAAGAGAAGGGTTGGGGTTGGATCTCTGGGGTTAAATGCCACTCAATCATTTCCTAAAGTCAGAGGCTCCCTTCTGCCTACTGATAACACTCTCAATGCCATTTTGGACTAAAGAACAAGTGCAGATTAAGTGTGCCACTCTGAAGGGTGCACTAGCGTGTGACATGGGCAGCTGATCTTCTGATCTTCTGAACGGAGCTTGAGTTATCACCTTACTTCCAGGATGCACTGTGCAGTCAATAAAAGCTGAGCTTCTGCAACTCAAATACCTGTTTTTAACAAAATTCTTTTATGCTTCCAGGGTACCACTGGGGGCCAGGTTGTGTATGCTAGGTCATTAGGATTAGTTACCTTTTTATTTTTTCATCTGGGGAAGTTCTCTAGGGCTGGAATAGAGATGGCGATGCCGTTCTGTGTATATGTGTGTTTACGTGAATATGCATATATGTGCAGGTAGGTGCGTGGGTGCCATGTGATTGCTCCTGGAATCAACCAGGGCAATTCAGGGTGAGGCTGAGGGAGGCACTCTCTCTTAGGCTTCCACAATATTGGGAAATACGGAGTTTTTTCCATGTGAAAGAGAAGAGATTGCAGAAATCAGCTTTCTGAACATTCCCTAGGGAAGTTAAAACTCAGCAGAAGCGTCAGACCATACTTCTCTTAGTTCTCCCCTTTTTTTCTTTATTTGGCTATGAAGGGATAGAAGAGAGACAATTACTTTTTATTCTGCAATTTACAGCTCTGAAATAATCGGGGTCTAACAGGTAGTCATCTACTTGCTGGGATCTAGAAAGACAAGATTTTTCTGATTGAAAGTGTCTCCCAGTTGGGAAGAAATGGGGCTGGAAGTTTATCCCATTGGTGTTACTTAACAGGGCTATGAAGCAGATTTCAGGAAGCTCTGTTAGAATCATAAACATTATCTGAGAAAAATGTACCCATCATTGTCTCTTAGGACTACATTCTCCTCCCGCCCCCCCCCCCCCCCCGATTGAGTGGAATGTAACACAGCACAAGTAAATTCTATAATGGTCCCAAGGAGAACTCTGGGATGGGGAGGAGGCAGGTCAGGGTGGAGTAATTTTGGGGGAAGACTTTGAGTTGCCAGGTGGTGACCTGTGTGTACTGGGGGCCTGGAGGGAGCGAGGCTGGAAGCACTTCAAAGAAGATCGAGAAAGGATAGAACAAGAATATGACTTTGCAAATTTTTCCTGGAGTAAATTTTGAACATTTAATTGAATGTAAAGTTATTAGTGCTTTCTATATGCCAATGATTCCAAGTTGTTTACAAATATCAACTGTTTTCAACTTCAAACTATGAGGGGGGTACTATGAATTTTATCCTTACAGGTAAGGAAACTGAGGAAGGGAGAATTTATTTGTCCAAATGCTGTAAGTGGCCATGACTTAAATCTGGATGTTGTGTTTCTGAGTCAGCAGTCTTACCACTACCCATCTTGCCTGCCGTGCTATACGATACAAAATTGTAATGCATGCCAGCATTCAGAGAGAAACGCAATGGACTTACACTTTTACCTTAATTTTGATTTTTCTTTCAGAAAATCTGATGATGGTGATGTATCTTTTTAAAAATTATTTATTTTATTTATTTAATCAAACTATAGTTGAGTTACAATGTTGTGTTAGTTTCAGGTGTACAGCAAAGTGATTCAGGTATACATACATATAAATCTATCTATCTATCTATTCTTTTTTCAGAATCTTTTCCATTATAGGTTACTACAAGATATTGAGTGTAGTTCCCTGCGCTATACAGTAGGTCCCTGTTGGGTATCTATTTTATGTACAGTAGTGTCTATATATTAATCCTATACTCCTAATTTATCCCCCCTCCTCCTTCCTCTTTGGTAACCATGAGTTTGTTCTCTATGTTTAATGATGTACCTTGGTGGTTTCTGTCTGTCTGCTCCCATTCTTACTGGTATTGAGTCTCCATTCTCACCTGCTAGGACTGCATTCTTCTCTAGTTCATTCATTCCTCCTCCCTCCCTTCCTTCCTTCACTCATTCATTCATTCCTGTGCAGAGCACAGCATGCTGCTCTCTTTTCAGTTTCTAATAGTAGAAAGTGAAAGGGCTTGTGGACTATCTCATAAAGCTTGAATGGACAAAAGTTGAGTATTTCTGGGCAAGATGAACTAGAAACTATAATCTAGTAAAGATGGATGGAACACTTAAACTACATGTTAGGGATGATATTAAATACATTACAAGGATTCGCTCATTTAATCCTTACCACAAACCTATGAAGTAGCTACGATTATTGCCTTCATTTAGTAAACGAGAAAAGTGAGTATTAAAGAAGTAGAAACAAAAGATGAAAAGACAGCCAAAACAAAATAAAACACTAGGAAGTAGCAGCGCCAAGATTTAAATCAGCACTCAGATGGTCCGCATTAGAATCCTGGATTTCACTCCATTACTGTAGATGCAATGAGTTAGCATGTAAAAATGACATAGATAAACATCAGCTAGAACAAAAGCAAGTACTTGATGAAGGATGTCTATTCGTTTTTTTCCTCCAGTTTGTTTTCAACTTTTATGTCATTTTTTTGTTTAGTTTATTAAATTAAAAAAATTAAAGTCTACATAAAGAAGGTGCACATATTCTAAAGCATAGAACTCACTGAGTCTTTACCAGCTGAAGACTCCCATGTAATCATAGAATATGGCCAGTACCCAGAGACCCCTTTTGCCCTCCTACAGGCATTGTCCCCCTGGCCCCAGGGGTAACCACTATCTTGACTTATAACAGCATCAGTTTGCTTTCACTTGTTTTTATATAAATGGAAGCATATAGTTTTCTTTGTGTCAGGCTTCTTTCACTCAAATTACATTTGTGAGGTTCATCCATATTGTTGCATGTTGTTAAGTGTGTTCATTCTTATTGCAGTAAGTTGTGGAGATATATCACAATCTATTTACCCATCCTACTGTTAACACGCATTTGGTTAGTTTCCAGTTCAGAGCACTTGTGAATAGTGCTGCTTTAAAGGTTCTAACACATGTCTTTTGGTGAGCATATGTTAGCTATTTTTTTTAACCATTATGTACACTAAAGACAGTGCAGAATAATGAGTTAGTAAGGAGGAAGTTAAGAAGAAGAAGAGTCTATTAGCATGCATTAAAAACTAATGTTAAAAGTGAGAAAATATGGCAAAACAGAAATAAAAGAAAAAACAATTAGAACTCAGTAGAGCTAACCATCAGTTCTCTGGTTAATCCCACATTGTGTCAAGCTGTACATACAAAAAAAAAGATGCACTCTATAACTCACAGAAAAAAAAAAAAAAAAGGACCAATAGCCACTAGACCATGGGAAGATTCTGCTACAGTTTCCCAGAGGATGAGAGGTATGATGATGGTTCTGAGCTGAGACCATAGTTTACCCTTGCAGACTTAAGGTGGCCATTCAGGAGATGTGCTGATTTTTCAGAGGCACATCTGAGTTAGGATGAAGAGCTTGCCAAGACTCATCAACTCATCCCCCAAATAACAAAGGTGAATGGGGAGCAGGATGAGTCATTTTAAACCAGAGCAACTGGTAAGAAATGTGGGATATCATTCTAAATAATCAGCTGGATTCAGTCAGTATGTATCTCACACAGAAACAAACAACATAGTAGGAAGTAAGGCACAGAGTGCATCTGGTGATTTTAAAGTCTGGGTGGCAAACTGAGTGTAGGGCACCGACAGATATTTCCAGTTGAAGGTTTGGAAGAGAAAGAGGATATGGAGAGAGAATATTTGGAGAGATAGATTGAGAATGCCAAGATTAAGGATTTGATTTTTAGAGTCATCAGTTTCTGGCAAGAGACAGGGTTAAAATGATAAATATTGGGGAAAATATGAAGGTTAGAGTTGTTGATCTGATCAAATAAGCTTTACATTCATTTTAAGTGGGGCAGGTAAACATTCAAACTAATTGTCAAACTCAATAATGCGTCTTCCACAAACAACTCAGAGAAGTAAATACCAGCATGAAGAAGGGACCCCATCTTGCACAAGAAAATGATAGGGAAATGAGGCTAATTTTCCAAAATCAAAGCATTAAAGATGGACATTTCATCCTTGGGAAGGTAGAGGAGGCAATGTGAATTAATGTCAGAGAAATTTAGACTTGAAAGACATCTTAGAGATTGGTCTGACCCTTGCCTTTCATAGATGAATAACATGGAAACATGCAGAGGCTGAATTAGGCTCTGGAATCAAGTGATTTAAGTTGAAATTGCAGGTATCAGACTGATCTGTTTGGCCAATTTTTCATGTGTAAAATGGGTTGATAATTGTATCCATCTAGATTATTTTGAAGATCAGTGACATAATCTACATCGTGCTTAATGAGTGCCTGCCACAGACTTAATTATTGGTTTCCAGGGACTGACATGACCCTAGAGTTTCACAGTAAGTTAGCGCTAGAGCTGCGTCTAGATCCCAAGTTTAACTGGTTTGCAAACTTCCAATTTAGTGTCGTCCAGCCATATCACACTGTCTCTTGCTGGAATTTCAGAAACCCTTTTCCTTTGCTCTGAGTTCTGAACCAGTTTTAAGGTAGGCACGAGAGTCAGGCAAATGAGACTAAAATAATCAATTTTCTTACTCATAGAAGCTGGATTGGAGATTATGACTTAGATATAGGACAAAAATCAAACTCCTGCCCTATTCTCTAGCCCACCCGTGGGTCCTAATCTAAACTTTGGTAGAACAAATCCAAAAGAAAGTTTATGGTCCACTAAGATGGCTGCCTTGCTGGGGTAGGGGAGGGAGTAAGAGAGAGAGGTGGGGAGAATGGGCAGAAAGATCCCAAATCCTTCTTGTGTAGAAATTTTGAAATGTCAGCTCCATTCAGTCATTGAATATGGACCAGTATCTGTCAACTAAAGGATGTACTCTGTCTTCAGGGGTGGATTACTCAGTAGATCTCTTTGGGAGATGCCCAAGAGTTAATCAGGAAAAGAAGGGGAGAAAGGACATTCTGGGCATATGTGAATAAGGCATTCTTGGAGATGGAGACAACAGAGTTGCACAGATGCTGGAAGGCAGGGTGATTGCAGGACTGGGGCGCCAACGTCCTCTCCTGCTTCTGCCAGTACTGAAACCACAACTCCAGATGTAAAAGTTAGCACAAAGAACTTGTTGATTTGGAAATGTAGGGGACATAGTTTATTTATTTATTCAACCATTATGGAACCACCGTGTTTTTGGACGCAAGTGAGATTGTATCTCTCTTTTTAAAGCCCTCTGGTGGCTTGCAACTGCATTAGATCAAAACCAAATTCCTTATCATGACTTTCAAGTCCTCATCTGGTCTGTCCTCTGCGTACGTCTCTTTCACTATTGCTATGACACATCCCTGTAGGCCTCCTTCTGTTCCTTGGGCACGCTTTTGCTATAAGGCCTGTAAGCTCTGCGTCCGTATCTTCTTCTTCTTTTTAAAAATTATTTCAGAACATTTCCCCCCAGCTTATTGAGGTATTATTAACATATAACATATATAAGTTATACCATGTGATGATTTGATACCTGTACGTACTGCAAAATGATGACCACAGTAAGTTTAGTTAACACATCCATCCTTTCACATCATTGCCATTTTTGGTGTGTGGTGATAACATTTAAGATCTACTCTTTTTTTTTTTTTTTAACATTTTTTATTGATTTATAATCATTTTACAATGTTGTGTCAAATTCCAGTGTAGGGCACAATTTTTCAGTTATACATGAACATATATGAATTCATTGTCACATTTTTCTCTCTGTGAGCTACCATCAGATCTTGTGTATATTTCCCTGTGCTATACAGTATAATCTTGTTTATCTATTCTACAATTTTGAAATCCCGTCTATCCCTTCCCACCCTCCACCCCCTTGGCAACCACAAGTTTGTATTCTATGTCTATGAGTCTATTTCTGTTTTGTATTTATGCTTTGTTTGTTTTTTGTTTTTTTGTTTTTACTCTTTTATATACTTCTAAGTATATAATACAGTATTGTTCTTTATAGCCACCATGCTGTGCATAACATCTCCAGACCTTATTCATCTTATAGCTAGAAGTTTGCATACTTTCATCAGTGTCTCCCATTTCCCCCAGCCCTCAGGACCTGGCAACTACCATCCTATTCTCTGTTTCTTTGAGTTTGCTTTTTCAGGTTCTTCATATAAGTGAGAACATATACTATCTGTCTTTCTCTGTCTGACTTATTTTACTTCACATAATGCCCTCAAGCTTTATCCGGGTTGTTGTAAAAAGCAGAATTTCCTTCTTTTTGTACATGAATAATATTCCAGCATATATATAAGATACATATGTATGTGTATGTATATGTATATATATATATACACACACACTGAAATATTATTCATACATATACATATTTACATACATATATATACACGTTTATATACATATATATACACACACACACACATACACACACTCCATTGTCTTTATCCATTTATCTCCTGGCAGACACTGAGGTTGTCTCCATGTCTTGGCTATTGTAAATTATGCTGCAATGAACACGGGGGTCCAGCTATGTCTTTGAGATAGTGATTTCATTTTCTTTGAATAAATGCTCAGATGTGGAATTGCTGGATTATATGGTAGTGCTATTTTTAACTTTTGAGCCTGCATACTGTTTTCTATAGTGGCTGTGCCAAGTTACATTCCCACCATCAGTTCACAGAGGTTTTCTTTTCTCCATGGCCTTGCCAACACCTGTCTTTTGATTTTTGATAATAGCCGTTCTAACAGGTTTGAGGTGATACCTTTGTGGTTTTGATTTGCATTTCCTGACCAGATCTTCTTGATGCCATTCAGACTGCAACTCAAATATCACCACCCCAAGAGGTTTAGTCTCACCATCCTATTTATAGTACCCTTCCCATCACACTATGTTGGCCTGTTTTATATATTTTATTGATACCAATTCAATAATTTATTGAAATTATCTTGTTCATGTAGTGGTTTACTTGCTCATGATCAGGCTTCATCCTACTAAGATAAAAGCTTCCACTGCTCTACAGTATAAACTTCTTGTTTATCTATTTTATATATATTAGTTTCTGCAAATCTCAAACTCCCAATTTATCCCATGAGTAGTAACTCATGGTGAAAAAGCATATGAAAACGAATATATGTATGTTCCTATATGACTGAAGCATTGTGCTGTACACCAGAAATTGACACAACACTGTAAACTGACTATACTTCAATAAAAATTTTTAAAAAAAGAAAAAATAAAATAAAGTCTTCCAGAGAACAGAAATCTTGTTTGTGTCATTCAGTGCTATCTTTGGGGCCCAAAAAACTATTGGCATACAGTAGGCTCTGGAAAAGTATTTTAAAAGGCATGATTCTATGAGTAAAGAGGTAGATGAATGAATGAATGAGCTTAACATATAAGCTCTGGGGATTTCAAGGTCAACAGACTTTCTTGCAAGAACTCACGGTCCAGGCAACTCAATGTGCTAAGTGTTAATAGAGGTTAATAGAGTGCTAAGTGTTAAGAGGGTGTTAACATGTGAAATGTTGGGGAAGAACAGAGATGGGGGACTGAAGGCTTCAGAGAAAAAGTGATTACTAAGTAGATCCCCTTTGAGGATGACAGAAAATTGGCCAGAAAGAGAAGGGGAGGAAGGACATTCTGGGTAGAAGTAACCGTATGTGAATAGCCTGTTCTTGGAAATCAAAACACTGAAGGGAGTGCAACTCCAGGCACTCAGATATGTCATTCTGTTTTTTTTTTTTTTTTTTTAAAACAAATTTCAAATACAACTAAGACGGAAAAAGTGCTGTAATTCCCTATCAGGGATCCTGGTGCACAGACACGTGGTTCCAGAGGGATTAAAAGATTCTTTCTAAATAACAACTATAAATCTCTAACAGGAAAGGAGCAACATCCAAGAGGCTCTTGGATGGATTTAGATTTTAATAGAAAAATGAACAGAATATAGACACTTCTTCACACTCTTGGAACGAGGGATGCGATGAAACAGGAATTGTGCGAGGCCCGAAGGAGCTGTGGCTTAGAGAAATTCTAACGAAAGTCTTTCAGACCCTCAGCAGGAAAAAGAAGTGTAAACCAACAAGGTAGAGTCAGCCCTGCCACTCATGGAAGTTAGCTGGCAAAAGGAGGCCACCCAGACTAGAGATGTCACAAGCAGCCGTGAGTGCAGGGAATAAAGGTCAAAGACAGATGTCATTTTGCATAAATGTATGCTTCCGGACTAAAAATACATTTAAGTTAATGAAATAATGAAAAATTCTGATAATAGAGAGAGTCATCAATTTCTCTGAAATGTGGAGAATGAGTGAAGGAAATATCAGAACAAATAATGGCAAGTACAGAAGAAAAAGATTATTGCCCCATCCGGGAATGACCTTTATAGGATGGTGCAGTTAATTCTGGCTTACGAGGTCACAGAAATTACTTTCATGCTCCAAAAAAATACCCCTTTGAGTTACAGTCCTTGTGTCTGAATCCAGACATTTGCTGGCTTAGCTTGGTTGTGAAGATTCGGGTTTAGTTTATTTAAAAAAAATTTTTTTTTCATTGAATTTCCCTATACCTTAGCTATTGCTCCAGCATGTGTCCTTTGGCTGAACCATGCAATGTAGAAAATCTCTCAGGACCACAATACTTTGGTTTGGACATTGGGGATCCCTTAGTGAATATTAAGGAGTTATTGTGAAATACTGAGTTTTAAGGGTCTATGTTCAATTATATGGGAAAGCTGTTCTTTAGCTCACAAAGACCTACTCTGCCACTCTTAATTATTTAACTGGAAATATATATTCTGAATGTCTCTGGTACACATGTACTTTTATGACACATAACTGGATTTTTTGAGGTCTTTAAAGGGCAAAAGAGAAATGATTAAAGCATCCCTGGGGAAATATGAAGAACTCTTTGAGTCACAAAATTACCCCCAAATAGAGCACGTTCAAAGGGACTTTTTGTCTGCATAGTGAATAAAATTATCTCTTTTTTTTATGCAAACTACATATACTTTTACAACTTAGAATTTGGCAACTCATCTAAACCACCGAACGTTAGGAAGTATTCCTGTCCAGTTTCTTAGAACTTTCACTGTTCCCTTTTCTTCTGAAGGCTGCTGTTATGAACATATATGTCAAAAGTGATTTATACACTTCACGATAAGTCTTGGTCCATGTTATTATTCAAAATCTTCCTGGGCTGATTCAAGACCGTATCAGAAACAAATGTATGAGTTGACGTGGTTGAGCTGTTAAAAACACCTTTAGGTTATAGATTGTTTCAAGTAAGTTGCCTCACTGAATTCCAAACCTCTTTCTGTTCAAAAGGTTTTAAATTTTAATTTTGGATTGCATTTATATCCCTATAAAGACGTTTATCATTGGCACTTACTAAATTTAAAATTACAAACCAGGATGAAGCATTATTTTGCCCTCTAGACAATAGATAATCATTTTGCAGTACTATATTATATTCCAGGTGATTGATGTAATTTTTATGTCTCAAAGAAAAATGTTTCCAATCAGTAGCCTTTTAAACTGGATTTTCTAAATATACACATTCCCAAGCTATAATAGCATGCTGTTGAAAACTAAATTTTCCTGTTAAGTTCAAGGACTACTAAAGAAGAATCTATGTGTATTAGAAGAATTTGTCAACAATCCTTTACCTTTTCCTGTCAATGTTTTGGTAAGGGAAAACTTTTTAAGAGGGTCTCTGAGAGGCCCTATAATATATTGAAGCTACCCTAGAAATACCATTAGTAAATACTACCAAGCATGTTGAAATGTTCAAAGAAGAAAGATTATGTGGGAGAAAATATGAAACAGAGGGAAACTGTATTGAGGTTGATTTAAAGTCAGTATACATATGAGACATGATATGAAAAAGGATATTTATAATCTCCATAATGATTATCTAAGATCAGTCTCTTGATGTAGGTAGATTGTGGTTGTTACTTAAAAGGAGAAAAGGAGAAAATTGCAATACAGAATGAGGGCAAAATAACACTTTCATCCCCCTCTCCCTCTCTCTTTTTCTCTCTTCCTTCCTCTCCTTTGAACACTTGTTACCCACCCGTGGTAACTCTTGGTAATATTATAATTAGCAAGACAGAGAGGCTCTCTCTTCTTATGAAGACTGTCAATACAGATGTAAAAGTAGGGGCCCAGAAGGGGATATCCCTGAATTCTGAGACTTTGTAGATTCTCCAAGTGCCCATGGCTGATTTCCTGTCTTGTCTGTTTCCTTAAATGCTCTCTTGCTATTGAAGCTTCTCTATTGGAAGGGCTACAAATATAAATGTAAATAAGACTTTCAAATATTTAAAAAAAATGCATCCTAGATGTTTGACTCTCTTTCCTTTTTTCTTTCCTTTCTTTCCTTTCTCCCCCCCCTTTTTTTAAAGAGTGAAAAGGGGTGACAGAAAGCTTAGACAGACAGATGGGTTTGGTTTACAACTCCTACCTAAGAGGACAAAAGCCATTCTGAATTGAAAGCAGCCCGGGGACGCAGCTGTGGCTGGAACCCCTTGGCAGTGGATGGAGGAGGAGGAGGAGGCCATGACAGTAGAGAAGCATGAGGTCTTATCGTATCCTTACTTGGTTCTCGTCCCACAGCTCCCTCCACTATCATCAGGGTCTGTGTTGCTCCAGATCCTGATGGCAACACCAGGTAATTGTGAAAATGAGCCCATAGACTCAACATTGACTTAAAACTCTGCCCACAAAGAGAAATGAGGAGGACTGACTACCAGCTGGAGGCCAAGGACCATTACACTTCAGTCTCTTTTTATACATGAATAATACCCAAGATTCCCCTGACATTTCCAGGCATTGTTTTTGGATGCAAAGGTGAGGGAGGCCCTTGTACTCACAAATACACAAATAAGTAAACTTATAAACTTCTAATATACATTCAAAAAGAGATGCAAGTCTACATTTTGAAAAAAAGTGTGGAGCAAATGTTATGGAGGTCAAACATATATGTGACCAGATTCCAATTTACATTTTGAAAAGAAAAGGGGTTGTAGTAAACAATGCAAAAATATGTCTGAAAAGATTTTCAGGTTTATTTATAAAACAAAACAAAACAACGACGCCACCATATTTGTTCCAGAGAACAAAGGGGATTATGACAGTTAGGGAATGAAGCACGTAGGATATTGTCTGCAGGTGGAGCTAACTTTTGAACACAAAAAATCAGTTTCTGCTGATGGGGATGCAAAGGCTGAGTTTCCTCATCAGGGGAGATGGCATAACCATGGATCATGAAGAGAGATATAGCAAGCTTTATAATCGTACTACAAACCATTTTTCTGGGAGCACAAAGAAGAGAGAGAATTACAACTCAGGGAGTCAGGAGATACTTTATGGAAAAGATGTCAATGCACGTACCTTGAAGAAGAAGTAACATTTCTAAAAGTGGGCGTGGGAGAGCACAATACTTGGGGTGATGCTAGCCACCCCGAGGGAATGTGCATGTTCAGCAAATCTTAATACTGAGCCCTTATTGTGTATCTAAGACCAAAGGTTCCTCTGAAGGGGACTTGGTTTGCTTGGTTTACTGAGAGCATTGTGTGACTGGAGCTTAGGAAAGAAACAGGGAGTATAAAGAGAGATAAGGTAGGTAAATGAAGGTTGGGGCTTGGAAAAATGAAATTGGCTTACTTTTTAAGGCAATTTTATACAACTTTGGTCAATAATTTTGGATCTTATTTAAAGCAGGGCTGAGAGTGGAGAAGTTGACTTTATAACTTACTAGCTTGCTTTTCTGAGGCACTTTTTAAAAAATAGCTTTTTAAAATGGATGAATATTCTCACCTCCAGAGGAAACCCAGCACCTCTGGAAGGGAAGCCTCCTGCCATGCCCCATTCATCTCCATGGGGAAAGATGTGTGATACAGGATGTGGACAAGGTCACATAGTTGGGCTTGGGTGATGAGGAAGAAAGTAGCAATAAGTGAAAGAATGTTTACCTTCAGCATGGATTTTTCTTTGAATTTTGAGCTCTCCTTCTCTGTCCTACTTCCAAATTGGATCATTTCCCTTTTTGTTTTATATGGTCTCTTTGAAAGATTTTTCATTTTCATGTAAGATGTCTGATTTTGGACCACCGTCCCCTTCAGAGGAATCTTGGGCCCTAGAAAGCCAAGGAGGAAATGTTCTGGAGGTCAAGGAGGAGGCCTTGGTATATAAGCATATCTTGCTTTGTTGTACTTAGCAGATAATTGTATTTTTTACAAACTGAAGGTTTATGGCAACCCTGCCCTGAACAAGTCTGTTGGCGCCTTTTATCCAACATCATTTGCTCACTTTGGGTCTGTGTGTCACACTTGGTAATTCTTGCAATATTTCAAACTTTTCCATTATTATTATGTCTGTTATGGTGATCTGTGATCAGAGATCTTTGATATATTGTAATTGTTTTGCAACACCACAAGCCACGCCCGTGTAAGACGGAGAACTTAGTTGATAAACGTTGTGTGTGTTCTGACAGCTCCACTGACCAGCTGTTCCTCCATCTCCTCCCCTTTCCTTGAGTCTTCCTATTCCCTGAGATATAACAACATTGAAATTAGGCCAATTAATAACTCTACAATGACCTCTAAGTGTTCAAGTGAAAGAGAGAGTCACATTTGTCTCAATTTAAATCAAAAGCTAGAAATGATTAAGCTTAGTGAGGAAGGCATGTCAAAAGCTGAGACAGGCTGAAGGCTAGGTCTCTTGTGCCAAACAGTTAGCCAAGTTGTGAATGCAAAAGTAAAGTTCTTGAAGGAAATTAAAAGTAATACTCCAGTGATGCATGAATTATAAGAAAGTGAAACAGCCTTATTGCTGATATGGAGAAAGTTTTAGTGGTCTGGATAGAAGATCAAACCAGCCACAACATTCCCTTAAGCTAAAGCCTAATTAATCCAGAGCAAGGCGTTAACTCTCTTCATTCTGTGAAGGCTGAGAGAGGTGAGGAAACTTCCAAAGAAAACTATGAAGCTAGCAGAGGTGGCTTCACGAGGTTTAAGGAAAGAAATCATCTCTATAACATCAAAGTTCAAGATGAAACAGCAAGTGCTGATGTAGAAGCTGCAGCAGGTTATTCCCCTGCTTTTTCCAGCTTCTAGGAATGTAGCTTCTCCATTTCTTGCCTTGTGTTCACATTTTCCACCTTCAAAGCCAGCAAACCTAATTTCATCTCAACCTTAATCCCATTTTACAATGTAATCTACCATATTTATAAATTCTGAGGGTTAGGATGTGGACATCTTGTGGGGGGCTATTACTCTGCCTACCACATGATATTTAATAATAGTTTCTTTTTATGGTTAGTGCTTTTTCAAGTAATCGCTGACTATCCCAAGGATATAAAGATACATTCTCCTGTGCTCGCATCCAGAAGCTCGATTATTTTAACTTTCATGTTTAGGTCTATGGTCGATATCAAATTAATTTTGTGTATGGTGTGAGATAAGGTTTTTTTCCCCCCTCGTGAATATTCAGTTGACTCCAAACCATTTACTGAAAAGACCTTCTTGCCCCAACTGAACTGCGCTGCTGTGTTGTTGTTCAAGTTACCCTGTAAAAGTAGGTCTGTGTTTGGAATCTTTTCTGTTTCTTCTTGTATTAGCTCCCTAGGGTGGCATTAACACAATACTACAAACTGGGTGGCTTAAGACAAAAGAAATGTATTTCCTCTCAGTTGTGGAGGCCACCAGATGTGTGAAATCAAATATTGGCCGGATCAAGTTCCCTCCGAAGGCTTTAGGGCAGAATCCTTTCTTGCTTCTTCCAGCCTCTGGTGGCTCCATATATTTCTTTGCTTAGAGCTTTGTGACTGCAGTCTCTGCCTTCTCCACAGGGTGTCTGTGTCTCAAATCTCCCTCTGCTTTTCTCTTATAAGGATGCCTGTCATTGGATTTAGGGCCCACCTTAATTTAATTACACAGATGATCTAATCACATCTCTTTTTCCAAATAGATCATTTTCAATGGTTCTGGAGGTTAGAACACGGACACATCCTTTTGGGACTATCACTCAAGCTGGTGGTCAGTTTCACTGGTCTATTTATCTATTCTTATACTAATTCCCAATACCTAGTGTCAATTGCTGTAGCTTTTAGTAAGTTGTGAAGTTGAATTATATACAATTTTCAACTTAATTCTTCCTCACTGTTGTTTTGGCTATGCTAGGTTTTTGGCTATCTATATACATCTTAGAATCATCTATCTATTTCCACAGTAAAAACTACTGGAATTTTGATTTGTGGCTAATTAAGATTTCAATAATATTGAGTCTTCTAATCTATCCTTGTGGGGTATCTGTCCATTATTTAGGTCTTTAAAAAATCTCTCAGCAATGTTTTATAGTTTTCATTTTAGAGGTCTTGTTTAACTTTTGTTAGATTTTTTCCAAGATATTTTATTTCCGATGCTATTATAAATTTTTAAAAGTTGTATTTTCTAATTGTTGCTAGTGTGTAGAAACATAATTGATCTTTACATACTATTCTTGTATCTAGAGTTTTTGTTAAATTCAGTTAATAATGCTACTGATTTGTAATGTATGTTGTTTTGAACTGTCTATATACACTAACATTTCATCTGTAAATAATGACAGTTTTCTTTCACTCCAATCTTTATACTCCCCCTCCCTTTTAATTTACTGCACTTACTAGAATTTCTGTACAATGGTGAATGGAACTAATAATGGTAGCTGTAGGTGATTTGTAGATGCAGTTTTATCAGATTATCAGATTAAGGGGCTTCTATTTATCTGATTAAGGAATTTCCCTTTTATTATTTTTTGCTGTCAGTTTTTATCATGACCAAGTGTGTTTTTTTATCAAATGCCTTTTTGCTATCCTTTGATAAAATGATTTTTCCCCTTTTTCTGTTAATGTGTCAAATGATACTGATTGGTGTTCAAATGTTAAAACAACCTTGTATTCTGGGGATAAACTCCACTTCCTCTCCTCTTTTTTTATATAGTATGTGACTCTGTTTGCTAATATTTTATTAAGGATTTTTGTATCTATGTTCATGAGAGATACTAATCAGTATTTTTTGAATGTATCATTATTATGCTAACTTCATAAAATGAGTTGGGAAACATTCCTTCTTTCCTTAATCTCTGAAAGAGTTTGTGTGAATTTGCTATTAGTTCTTCCTTAAATGTTGGTAAGAATTCTTCTGAGCCTGGAGTTTTCTTTGTGAGAAAGTTTTAAATTATGGATTAAGTCTAATCAAATTCATTATACATATATATGAATAAATATATGTAAAACAATCTCTCTCCTTTGTGGTCACACAACATGCATTTGTATTTTTACACTGTTTGCTTAAACTTTTAATGCATCTTTACATATTCAAAATCTCATATTTATATTTGAACCAACCTCTATCATGTATAGCCTGCAAAGAGCCAAACTAACCCTGTTAAGAAAAAAGAAACATTTTCTCAGAATGTCTGAATATATTAATTGACTAAACCATGTGTCAGCGATTATGCTAGTCAGTGGTACTACCAACTGCTCAAAATAGAGTGAAGCCCACAGATATTTAAGCAAATAAATTACGGGACATTGTCACAAATAAGCACACAAAGGAGATACCTATTAACCCAGCAGGGCTGGGAAGACATCACCGAGGAGTCAGCATCTGAAGGATGACTAGGATTTCAGTAGCCAGAGAAGAGAGGAAGGACCAGGCAAATGGTATGTCATAGGCAAATGCATAGCCGTGGGTAAAATAAGATGTGAAAAAGAGGGATGAGCTCAGTGTCACCAGGGAATAGAGTACTTGGGGGGCAGTGGTAAGAGCTGTTGCTCCAAAGAAATATCAAAACCTTTGGGAAGGGCCATTCTTTGGCATATAATAAGTTGAATTCTATTCATTAGGCAATCGGCTGCCACCCAAGGATTTTACCCAATGGACTGACTAATTAGAGCTACAGTTACTGTGGCAGTGGGGTGGGAGATGTATTCAAGTGGCCAGAGACTGGAGGAAGATAAAAACAGATGGTGTACAACTGAACACAATGAAGATTGCTTTTTACAAATATCAGGGAAGAGTTTGTTTCACTGAAGTTATATGAGAACTAAAAATTCAGGACTCAGTTCCTTCTACAGTTGAATACACAAACATTTTTGTTTGTTTATCTAACTGCTATCAGGTTGATTAATTTTTAAAACAGGGTTGGAAAGACATGACTGCTTGCATTAGAACAGTCAGAGCTCAAGTCAGTGAAGCAGAGCCATGATGAGGGCTACGTGATAAGGGGTCTATTAAAGGAAAGGGATCTTATCAATTGCAGGAGAAGCTAAGTAAGTAAAGAGAAGGGGAGGATGGAGGATGAGAGTCACGGTCCATCACTAGCCTTCCTGAAATTCCAGTGGCAGTGGACAAGTAAGAATGAGCAGGGGGAGATGCAAGAAATCCAAGAGTATTCAACCACCATGGAACCTTGAGGGAGAAGCTTTGGAGAAGTCCATGGGAACCTTTCCTTTGTATATCTACCACCTGTGTGAGTTTCAGCCAAATGTCAGTGGCCCTGAGGCTGCTCTTGGTCAGCAGGGCCAGCAATTAGGAAGAAGATATATAACGTGGAGCAGATGACAGTGAGGTCAAGCTGAGATCTCCTGGGCAAACTTGCATCTGACCGCAAAAGGACCTTCGAAGAACAAGGCTGATTATTTTCACTTCTGCTTCCAAATCTCTCACGTGTTCCCCTTTTGGCCAGCTCTAATGTGGAACAAGACAAGAAAGATGATTTTGGGAAATGTAGTTCCTACCTTAACCAGGTTGATCATAGAACAAGTACTACATATAACACTTAAATATGGGATATAATAAGATGCATGATATACGATGTAAGACTTACCAAGCCTCATGTAGCACTTGTTATATGGTAACATGTGAAATATTTAGTCTGGGTCTTGATACATAGCAAGTGCTCAAGGAATGCCATGATTATCTCAGAACCTCATTCCTATTTTTAATGTGTCCTGTACAAAGCAACAGGAAACACACTGAGGAATCAATGATTGTGTTAGATTTGTCAGAGGTGTAAACTTGAGGAGAGAGTCCAGGGGTAGTGGATACTCTTTGCTGTCCACTGCATTAGTCTCTTCTTTATTACCAACAGGACACACATTTGTTTGGGCTGGTATTGAACCCCTGAGGTCTGGTTGTGGACCAATGAGATGGAAGCCAATGTTCCTGGTAGGGTTTCCTGGACAGGCTCTAAAAAGGCAGGCAGTGTCAGGCTCTTTGATTTTCCACTTCTTTTCTTCTGCCTGGAACCCAGACATGGGGTGGTTCTTTCTTCTTGGGACCATAAGGAGACACACACATGCTAAGGACTGCTGAGCATAAAGATAGAAAAATCTTGAGTAGGTATGGGGTGGCACCTGAGAGTCCGCATTTCTTTTTTTTTAAATTGTAGTTGATTTACAATGTTATGTTAGTTTCTGGTGTACAGCATAGTGATTCAGTTATACATATATATGTATATGCTTTTTTCTTATTTTAACTATAGGTTATTACAAGATATTAAATATTGTTCTCTGTGGTATTCAGTAGGATCTTGTTGTTTATCTATTTTATATATAGCAAATCCCAAATGCCTAATTTATCCCTCCTCCTCTCCCTCCCCTCTGGTAACCATAAGTTTGTTTTCTATGTCTGTGAGTCTGTTTCTGTTTTGTAAGGAAGTTCCTTTTTGTCATTTTTTTTTAGATTCCACATATAAGTGATATATGATATTTGTCTGTCTCTGACTTACTTCACTTAGTATGATAATCTCTAGGTCCATCCGTGTTGCTGCAAATGGCATTGTTTCATCCTTTTGCATGGCTGAGTAGTATTCCAGGTCCATCCACGTTGCTGATGTGATCTAACAACTCTCACGTAAGGCTATTGCTGCTGCTGTTTTGTGGACCCACTCTGTATAGCAAGGATCTAGAACACCATTACAGTGTCAGTTGCACCAATAGGTGGTATTGGTGTTCTAATTACACATTCACACTAATTTCTTATACCTTAGCTGCTTGAAACGTAAGGGCAACGCTTGCTCTGTTACTGCATCATTCTAACACATTTAACCATAACAACACAAAGCAAAAGAAGCTGGGTGAGTAGATCTATCTACTCAAATAAAGGTGTTTCCAAAAGAACTGCAAATCACTAGAGGTGACTTTAAAAGCAAATGGATAAGCAGCTTGCATTCTGAGGTTAACAGAAAGGATGCTTAAGTGCCTCTTTATAATAAAGTTCTCTGCACAGTCTCATTATGAGGGTCCTCTTGGGACATTAATAAAGTTCTTGAATGTAGAATTTTCACTGTTCCTCGGCTTTGGTAATATCGAACTCTTTGCTCAATTATGTTTAGGGCATGCTCTGAATGAGCAGCTAACATCGTTTCCACTTTCGTGATTGCTGGCTGGTTATTTGAGTAATGCTGTTGTGCTTCTAGAAATAGTGGGCCTTTCAAGAGAAAGTGGAGGCCAGTAACTGCCAGAAACATTAGACAACTAGGAAGAAATACGTACTCAAGGAATTCCAGGGTTCCCAATTCTCACTCAAGTCCTCTGATATTTTTCTCTACTCTCCAACATGAATGTTACATCCTAGCTCGTCTTAACTGCTTGCCATTTTCTGAACACACGTGGTCCACTCCCACCTCAGTACTATATTTCTCACTGATTCCTTGGTGTCTTAGTCTACCCAGGCTGCTGGAACAAGCCCATGAACTGCTGGGGGACAGGGGCTTAAATGACAGAAATTTATTTCTCACAGTTACAGAAGCTGGGAAGTCCAAGATCAAGCTGCCAGCGTCACTCGGGACCTGAAATGCTTCTGTTCTGCCCCAAAGCTACTAAAGCAGAAGCGTTGTGGGGGGAGCATCTTTTCAGGAGATACTGATGCATGCTCAGTTATAGACAATTGGCTACTTATTAGTGGACCACGTCTGCATGTCAATATTGGGAACATACTGATATGAACAATGTTGGTAAGATCTGTTACAATGATAAGACAGGCACCTGTGGCTCAAAACCACAAAGTGAAAAACCTCCCCATCCTCCAAGTTCCAGTTCAAATCTGACCTCCTCCATAAATAGTTTTTTTCTTTTCTTTCTTTTGTCTTCACTGCCACTTTGCTAGTCTTACACATGGTTGCTATAAAGTATCATCTATTCATCTTCTTCAGGGGTAGGACTACCTTCCATCATTTTGACTCAGCACAGCAATAAGCAGTGTCTCATGTTTACTGCTTGCTCAATAAATATTTGTTGGATTAATAAATGGGTTTCTATTCGTAGAAGAGCTTTTCTTGGTTCCTTATGTTTGAAATTCTGTACCAGAAAAATTTGTGATCGCCAAAAAACCCCCACAAAAAAAATCTAACACTTTTCTCCCTTTTCACCCTGGTGTGTATTTATTTTGACAATTGCCAGATTGCAATAGAAAGGAGCATCCCATTTATAATAAAATCCGTAGATAATTCTGAAATGTGATATTAAATTGAAGGATAATGCAAATCAGTTTTAAATGCCCAAGCATTAGGGAACAGGAGGGATGAAGAAGGAAATGAGGAAATATGGGAAATACAGTTATTTTTGGAATAATTGAGCATTGGCCACATGCTGAATTGGCTTAGCGTCAAGTAAAGAAAGACATCTCTGACAATGCTATTACTTTTTATTTGCCTCCTGTTTACTTTCCAGCCCATCCATATACTGATTTCAGTGTTATTCAGTGAGATAATAGTAAGCATTTGGTCCCATTAGCAATAAAGATAGACCCTAGTGTATCCAAATAACATTTTTGTCTGTAACTGAAGTATATTTTAACATTTTTGTATCTACTGAAGTATATTTCAGCATACCTGTTCTGTATCACTGGTTTCTGTGGTGATGTGATGCTTCATTCACCTGATGTATCACTGCATCCTAAGTACGATCTATGTAGGATAAAAGAAGTACTAGCCGAGGAGTACTTATTTTGCAGCCTCCTTGGTACTGCAGATTCAGTGGGGCGCAGTGCATCTTGCTGACATCCGTGATTCTCAGCTGACCAAGTCTACTACAGCGACTAAAAGTCAGGGGTCCAAGTGACCTGTGATGCTTGTGGAGCCGCTTCAGGTCTTCCTAACAATTTGGGAGAAGTTGACACCATGTGGTGCCTTACCCACATCTCCAAGAAAAAGAAGAAGGTAAAGTCTTGATTTGTCGCATTTACTAATTCCAAGCCATCAACTTGAAAATGTGCACAATCAACTTTCCAGCATACTACTGGGCTAAACAAACATGATCAAAACAAATTTTTTTTTTTAAGAATCAACCCCAATTTTTGCTTTTTAGGCTTTAACAGAAATTAGGGACTTAGCAATAATACACAACATATTTCAAATATCATCTTTTGATTTAAAACATCATCCTATGCCAGTCAATACAAGAACTGAAGATTGAAATTGAGAAAAATTTCTTTAAATGTGTATTTCAGATGTGTCTCAGATGGGTACTTATCACCAAAAACTAATTTTTCACTTCCTTTCTCTCTTGAAGCCAAATTTTTACCACAGTCTTTGATATGTTCAGACTCAACAGACTCATGTTTCAACTTCCAGCCAATGTTTGGACACAAAACTTCCAGATATAATTTCTGTGGTAGCCCAGGAAGAGATGGGGGATAGGGTGCAGGAAAGCATTTCTCATTTTAGTCTGCATTCAATGAAAACTCTTACACTGCATAACATTTAGATTTATTTTTTCTTTTTATTCTATTTTTTTAATTGAAGTATAGCCAGTTTACAGAGTTGTGTCAATTTCTGGTGTACAGCATAATGTTTCAGCCATACATGTACACACATATATTCGTTTTCATAGTCTTTTTCATTATAGGTTATTACAAGATATTGAATATAGTTCCCTTTGCTATACAGAAGAAACTTATTGTTTATCTATTTTACATATAGTAGTTAGTATCTGCAAATCTCAAACTCCCAGCTTATCCCTTCCCACTCCCTTTCCCCAACTTTTAGATTTAGATGAATGAGTGTAGCCAATGAAATTTGGCACATAATTTAAGCAGAATGAAAGGCTGTAATGATAGTAAAGGAGTAGCAGGTATATTTTGATGTGATAAAACTAGTGATAAATTTTCTTGTATGAAAGCTGTAAACATCTGAGGGATAAGAGGACATTCTTTGTTTTAATTTTTATACTCCAAATAAAGAAGGAATAGTTTGTTGTTTGCCTTGAAATGTATATATAATCATTTATTCTAATTGACTAAATAACTTTCTGGAAATTGATATAAAAGCACCGAAATGTAACCTTGATTAAAAATAAAATTTCTTTTGTTAGTTTATTACTAAATCAATTATCATAAAAGGAAAAAAAAATCAAAAGATACAGACCAGCAGAAAGGACCTAAAATTGGCATATACTTTCAGAACTTTAATGTATTTGTTATTTTGTTACCTGATTTTTTTTTCCCTTAAAAGACATTTACATGTCGGTAAGTACATATTACCACATGATTTCAACTGAATTTAAAGCATTTCATTTTGTGGGTGTACCCTAACTTAACCAATCCTTTCTGTTGAATGTTTATATTGTTACCAATTTTGCTATTACATGCTGTAATAGGTACACGACTGCCATCTTTACAGGTTAATTTTTCTTCACATTTTAATATTTATTTTCATATAAAATACATCTAAAATTATTTCTTAGTATATAGAGGTGAAATTACTGGATCAAAGGTGAGAAATACTACTGGAATTATTTCCTCAAAAATAGATGTGGACATTTAGGTTAAATGTCAAACATGTTCCCCTGACTTCTTAAATGTATCACCAATTACTCTTCCAAAACTCTGGGCCGGTTTATGTGGCCGTCAAGAGCTCATCACACATGATGTAACACATTTATCTACCACAATTTCTTTTTATATGTTTTCCCAATATAACAAGGAAAACATTAAATTAAAATTACTTCTCACTGTCATTTTTTGTGTTAGGAATAAGTCTTTTAAAATGTTGTTAGCTATTGGGTCTTTTTTATGTTAAGTAGGATGTATTTGTTACCTAGCACAGCCTTAAAATTACCCCAAATTTAGCCACTTAAAACAACACAAATTTATTATCTCACGGGATAGGGTCAGGAGTCTGGTGAGCTCAGCTGGTTCCACTGGCCAGGCCTTCGCAGGCTAAGATCAAGTCTTTGGCAAGCTGGGCTCTTATCTGGAGGCTCTGAGAGCGTCTGTTTCCAAGCTCATCCAGGCTGTTGACAGAGTTCGGTTATTTGGGCTGCAAGGCTGAGGTCTCTGTTTCCTTCCTGGCTGTCAGCCAGCAGCCTCTCTTAGCTTTTAAGGATGCCTGAATTCCTCATCATGTTGACCCTCCATCTTCAAGCCAGCAAATTCCCGTTAAGTCCTCTTCAAGCTTTGAATTTCTCTGAATTCTCCTGCTGCATCTCTTCTGCTTCCAGCTGGAGAAAGTTCCCTGCTTTTAAGAGCTCATGTGATTAGATGGGACACACTTAGATAGGACAATCCAGGTTAATCTTCCTGTTTAAAGTCTGTAAACTTGATTGTATCTGCAAAGTTCCTTTTGTCATGTAAGATGCATTAGTCAATATTCTCCAGAGAACAAGCACTAGGAGATAATCTATCTATATATCTATTTATATATATGCCAAAGTCCTTAGAACCAGGGAAGCTGATGGTATAAATCACAGTCTTAGGGCATCAATCAATGAGGCAGCAAAAAGAATGAATTCCTCTTTCCTCTGCCTTTTGTTTTATTCTTGCCCTCAATGGGCTAGATGACATCAACCCATGTTGGGGAGGAGAATCTACTGAGTCTATCCATTCAGATGCTCATCTCACCAGGAATGCCTTCACAGACACATCAATAACGTTTAATTTGGGAACCCCATGGCCAGTCAAGGTGCCACATAAAATTAACCATTGCGTTAGGTAATGTATTCGTTGGTTCCAGGGATTAGGGTGAGGATCTTTGGGGTCCCATTCTGCCTGCCCCACTGCACAAGGCCTCTGGTATTTGATTTACCTATTGCATTTCTCAATTCTAGAGCAGGGATATGATGTTTTTGTCTTTTGGAACTGAGGGAGAGTGTTCACAAACATCTGTAATAAGAATGATTTACTACTTGTATTATTTACTTTTAAACGGACATATTCAAATATACTTAAAAATAGAGTGAAGAATACAAAGAAGTCCAAGTGCCTATTACTCAGCTTCAACAAGTATCAATATTTTGCCAATCTTGATTCATCTATTTGTTCACACCCTGAGTTTTTATTTCAATGTATCTTTTTATTGAAGTATAATTGATTTACAATATTGTGTTAGTTTCAGGTGTTCAGCAAAGTGATTCAATTATACATATATATGCATATATCTGTGTTTTTAAAATTCTATTCCAATTTATTACAAGATATTGAATACAGCTCCCTGTGCTATACAGTAAATCCTTTTTCATCTCTTTTATATATGGTAGCGTGCATCTGTTAATCCCATGCTCTCAATTTATTCCTCCCTCTCTTTCCCCTTTGGTAACCATAAGTTTGTTTTCTATGTCTGTGACTCTGTTTCTATAGAATATATTCATTTGTGAAGACTCATTAAGCTTCATTTTGGGGGAACTGTAGTAGTTTAAAATAATACAAATTAAAGAACGAAAGATTAACAACGTAACAAAGCAAAAATAATTCTAGTGCTTTTCTCTCATTCAGTGGGTTGAAGATAACTTTTAGGGTATTAAGTGCTTGCCTAACTTACATAATTACCATTATGATTCATTGACATTTTTTATTAACTGTCTCAAAATATAGGATTCTCTTATTTCATTCTGGTGCTGGTACATCAGAGAATGCTTAATGAAAGGGAATGAGAGTAGTCAGCTTTTCTTAGAGAATTTGAGAAATGAAACCCAGATTGCACAACATTCCTGCTTATTTTCCTTTTTCCTCTTGGTGCCAAGCTTTCGGTATTTGCAGGGTAAGTTATTATAGAACTTACTTAAGAAGATATTTTACTATAATAACATGATTAGTTGCCACCATTGGGCAGTATGGAGATATAAATAGACCAAAACCCATGGATAATCCAAAAATAACATTTCTGTATTTGAGATGCATTTTCATATTGCATTTAACTGAGCATGTGCTAATGTTCTGGGAATTTAGTTGGAACAGAATAATAAAGTACACCATAAAAACCTGGCTTCAGTCTGTGGACACCTGGCTCTGAGACTGGTGGGAAGTGTTCCTCTTTCCAAGTGTTCCCATCAAGAGGAAAATCATGCCCAACTGTTGCATTTAAAAGAGCTCTTCTCTACATAAACATTTTTAAGATAAAATCACATATAAAATATTGTTTAGAGAATCATCCTCAAATTTATCGTTTGTTACCACATGCATTATCTCTTATTCTTTTTTTCCAGTTTTTGAGAATGATACATTCCTCTTCTACAAAATTGAACATTTGTGATTTTGATTCCAAACCTTACCATCTCCTGTGGAAACACGCTCTGTTAAGTATCACTTCCCTTGCCTCTGCCCATCTTTCTTACACATTCAATCACTCTCATTTAATTTCATCATCATTTACAAATATGATTAACGTCTCTCCTATCTGAGAAACACAATCTCTGTTTATTTTTTCCCTTTACCAATGAGCTTCTTAAGTATCCACCTCATAGCACCTATGTGTTCTTAAATTTGTTTGAATTTATTTTCTGTTTCCATCATGTTTACCCCGCATTCCTCACAATTCCCAGCAAACTTACTCATTTTTCTCGGTTGTCATATTCTTTAAACTTTTGTACCAGTCGACACCATTACCCAGCCCACCCACCCATCCTTTCTTTGGCAAAATTTCTCCTTTGTGTCTTCTTAGACATTTTCTTATCTGGTGCTTATGCTCCTCTTCCAGCTTCTCTCTTCTTTTTTCACACGTGATGTCCACTTAGATGAGGCTATTCCTGGCTGCTTCCTTGTCTCTCTGTTTTTAGCTCTCTTCCTGGGCAATCTAATTTCATGGCTTCAATTTTGCTTTCCATGTAAATGTCTTCTAAGCCCATGCTGATACTGCTGAATTTCCCCCCAAAGCTCAGTCTCAATTTTCCTACTTCTGGCTTGACATTTCTATCTGGATGTTCCTCTAGCACATTCTGTTTAGCTGTTCAAAGAATGGAACATCTCGTCTCCCTTTTAAATCTGGTTCTATGACCATTTCTCTATTTTGTTACGAACTACTACCTTGTCATTTAGACTCAACATATCAAGGTCATCTTTGTTTCCTATTATTCCTATTCTTTTCAAAACAACTAATGTTGTTAAGTCTGTTTGATTCTATACCCATAAAGAGTGTCTCCTCCCACCCCCCAAATAAATACCGTTTAATCTCTCACATCCAATTCCATGAACTCTTTTATATTTCAGAACCCTATTATCTTTGACTAGGAGTATTGCAAAAATATGTTAACTTTTCTCTCCCACCTTACTCTACCCAGTTAGCATTCAAAGCCTTGCCAGTTTAATGTTTCTTGACTTTAGTTTTTATAACGTCATCCTCTGCTTCAAATCTTCAATGACTCCACTTTGTTAAAACAGTAGTTCTCAACTAGGGGTGCTTTGCTTCACCATTTGGCAATACCTGTAGACAAATTTAACTGTCATGACTAGGGCAGGGAGTGTCTGGGACGCTGTTAAACATCCTACAATGCACAGGACAATTCCCTAGAGCTAAAAATGATCTGGCCCTGAGTGTCAATTGTGCTGAAGTTGAAAAACCCTGGTTTAAAGAATCATCTACAAATAATTAATTTAGCATTCTTATCTTCATTTGCACTTCATTTACAATCCCATGGGATTTTGGTAATTGTTCCTCTTTTCTGTTTCCCACCTCTGGGTCTTTACTTACACATTTTCCTGCCTGCTAGTGTTTTCTTACCTTCTCCTCTCATTAAAAAAACAAAAAACAAAAAACAAACAAACAGTAGTATCCATCTCTTAGTGCATAAGACCCCATAAGAATCCGAGTTGAAAGTGATGGTCATTTTTCTGAATCCTGATAAGGATTTTTTTTTCATATCTCTCTTACCATTTCTTGCTTTTTTTTTTTTTACTTTAAAAATTTACATTTCTTGCTTTTAATAGTTATTTATGTAAATATCATTTAAAACTAACTAATCTTTACATTTATTTATATAAAAGCTTTGTTGAGATATAATTCATATGCCATAAAATTCACCCTTGTAAGTATGTATTTTAGTGGTTTTTAGTCTATGCACAGACCTGTGTAACCATCACCACTATCCAATTGCAGAACATTTTCATCACCCCCAGAATAAACCCATACGCATTAGCAGTCACTTCTCATTTGCTCCTTCCCCAGCCCCTGACAAGTGCTGATCTATTTTCTGTGTCTGTATTTTAATCTTCTGGACATTTCATATGAATGGAATCATATGATACGTTGTGACCTCTTTCACTTAGCAAAATGTTTTTAGGGCTAAAGACTGTCTTGGGAAATCCACGATATAAGATGCCTTGTCTGTATGATTAGCTTTTCACTTTGCAGACACTGAGCAGTTTATTCAAAACCTTCCTGGCTTGTTTTATTCACCAACCCAGTTCCATTCATTTCTGATCTTTCCGAAATATGTTGATATTTCTTGTTTGCTGGCAAAACAACATTCCCCTCCCTATCATGTCTCTATCATATTATTGTCTCTGTAATGATTTTATTCTTTTTTATACTTTTTTGATCAGCAGGGTTTATAAAGTATAAGAGAAAAATATGTGTACAAAGTCTGCTATCTTAGAATTTTAAAGGCAAGAAAATTATCCTTTCTTGTTCAACTTTTCAAGCTCAGCTTTGGGATTTGTGGAAAAATTGATGCCATTAGTTAAGCGATACTAACTATGCTTTATGTTAAACCACAATTTATGATAACATTGGAATGTGACAAAAATGAATGTCAAATATATGGTGCTGATGGATAGAATTAGAGTTCTCTGAGTGGAGGAAAATACCGAAAGCAAGGCTTAGAACATCTGTAAAGTATTTGTACATGGAGAATCTTAATATAACCAGTTTGAGCTAGAGGTCAGTACATAATAATGAGTAATCTGAGTTCTAATATTTGAAAAGAAATACAAATTTGAAACTTTAAAGTGTGTACTCCACTGCTTCCCAAGATCATTTGGATAATTGGGAGAAAGAATGTTTCAGACCGAGGGAACATTAAGTGCAAAGCCTGAACCAGGGGTTGTCTGCTCTGTTGAAAGAACAGCAATGAAGCCAATTGAGTTAGGGTGGAATGAAAAAGTAGGAGGAGACGTGGTCAGAGAAGTTAGGTGGACCTGATCACCCAGTTCCCTGTATATCATGGTGAGGACTTTTAGCTTTTGTTCTGAGTGAGCTGGAAAGCCATGGAAAGGTTGCGAGTAGAGGAATTAGATTCTGTTTTAATGGAATCTCTATTTCTGTACTTTGGAAGATAAGCTGAAGCTGGACAAACATCTAACAAGAAAGACAGTTAGGAGGTGATTGCAGTAATGCAGGCAAAAGTAATTATGTCTTGGATCGGGCTGATGTGTGATATACAGATTCTAGAGATGTTCTGAAGACAGAGTAAATAGAATTGGCTGACAAATTTTGTGTGGAGTGTAAAAGAAGGAAAAACATCAAGGAAGTTTTTGGTTGATAATTGAAAGGTTGGAGTTGCCACTATATTTCATGGGGAAGATTGGAGAGGAGCAGGTCCGGAGCTTGGGGGAGGGGGCAAGATAGGTGGTTGTCAGGAGTTGGGTTTTAATTATTTTGTTTGAACTGGCTTTCAGGTGGATTTGTTGAGCAGGCATTTGGAATTCAGAGGAGAGATTCCAATTGGGAATGTAAATTTAGGAGTTGTTAGTGTGGGGATAGTACTTACAGCCATGAGACTGGGTGGGATCAACTAAAGGAAATGTGTAGATAAAAAAGAAGCAACCAGCGACTGTGCTCTGGAGCCCTCCGGATCCTAGACGTCAGGAGATGAGGAAGAACCGGCAAAGGAGGCAGGGAAAAAGGAGAAGAAGCAAGTGCTGTTTCTCCTAAGACTCAAGGAAGAGAGTCAGCCTGCAGGTGTGTTCTCAGAGAGGAGGATCTTGGATCTTTTAAGCTTTCCTCATTTTCTTTTCACTTGGTCCAACACACTGTCCTGGTTGATGTTTTGGAAGAGAATCACTTATGACTTCTTAAAGAGACATTCACAATTGTGTGTCTAACACCCCTTGCAGTGCCGAGCACTCCAACCAACACAATGAGTCGTTTTAGTCCCGTTACTCTGGTAATATTTTAATACGGGTATAACAAAATGATTTCCTTGGTGGTGCCTAGAAACAGTGTATGTTGACTTAGTTACAAATGTTCTCTGGATGGTGCAATACCACACAGTATGGAAAATCTATTTGAATATATACTTTAGAGTAAAGGGATGTAATAAAAAATAAAACTCAGAATTTTAACTTTCAAAATTTTTGCCACAGGAAAAATTAATTCAATTCATGATGCACATAATTCTCAATGAAAAGACTTAAAAAGTATAAGAGGATGTATTTTTGAGCCTTAGTTTTCAAAAGTTTGCATAGTACTTTGACAATTCTTAAAGTTGTTGAAGAGATGGTGATGACATTTCTCAGGACATCCTAGAAATTAGTGGTATCTTCAGGCCAGCAACTAGCTGGGGCTAATGCAAATTTTGAAGGAAAAAAAAAGAAAAAGAATTGTTCAGGAGAAGTAAACTACTGTCCTTCTTCAGTTGCTTGCATTGTTATGAAGATGTAAAACACCCTTGGGCTAATGGCTTAGAACATTCATCCTTGTACTGCTTTAAGAGTTGGGTAAAGTGAGAAAGTAATTTAGATCTGGATTTCTAAATCTACGCTATTATGTTCATTTTGGGCATCATAATAATAAACATGTAAAGCATGTGTCAAATTTCTCAGTTTGTCCCTTTACTTCATAAAGGCAGCTTTCATTCAAGGGCTCCATAGTGAGGGTGAAGTTGCAAATTATCTTGTTAATTTCCACTTGCAGATTTCTGATGACCAACTCTACATAAAAACATGTCCTCCCATGAGACAAAAATGAGAAGTAAATGACATTTCTTTTTCTGTGGGCTCTTTTGCTTCCTAAAGAACACTAAAGAAAGAAGGGTTTCCTTTCTCCAGTTTAGAAAATGCACTAGGGTTATAGCTGAAAAGTAACTTATGAGATTTGTTACTGATTCTTGATGGAATCTAAGAAGAGAATGGAGCATTTGTGTTAGGTCGAAAGGATTCTGAAACGTTTTATCAGAGTTAATCAAACACAATCAAAGAGTCTTCTGTCAAACAAGATGCAGACCTGAATAAAAGTTCCTACAAGCTTTTTTCTAAAAATATTTTTGTTAAAAGTAATTTACAACTCATATTTTAATTTTACTTCTCTTCTCTACTTTGTTGTGGAGTATTCTCAAGCTTTTGGGTCACCCTTAAATTCATACACGTCAAATATTGTGCTGAAATTCTTCTTGGAGGATCATTATAAAGACTTTTAAAAGGTCATTTTTCTTTGGTTTTCTTCATTGTCGTGAAACCAATGAAAAGTGTCAGAAGTTTTCCTGGGTTGTTGGCTGTCATAACAAAATGCAATAGAGTGGGTAGCTTAAACAACAGAAATTAATTTTCTCACGGTTTGGAAACTATAAATCCAAGATCAAAGTGCAGGTCAATTCTGTTCTGGCAAGCCGGCTCTTTTCCTGACTTGTAGATGTGTACTCACATAGCTTTCCTTGGTGTGTTTGCTAAGAGAGATCTCTGTCTTCCTCTTAGAAAGCCTCCAGTCCTATCAGATGAGGACTCCACTCTGATGACCCCCTAAAAGCCCCATCTCCAAATACAATCATATTGGGGGAGGTTTAAGACTTCAGCATAGGAATTTTGGGGTGACACAATTCAGTCCATAGCTCCAGCATAGCACCAGACCTAACTAGATCAATATTTCCAGTGGTTTAGCATCCTGCACAATGTTCCCATTTCTACAATCCACATTTACAGAGCATGTACTCTGTACTCAACACTGCACTAGATTTTGGTTGTTATAAAGATGAATAAAATAGTCTTCTGCCTATAAGCTTATAGTCTAACTGGTGAGATTAACACGTACACTGACAAACATCATAATACCACGTGAGAAGCAAACAGAACTGTGCACATGCTAATTCACAAAAATGTCTCTCTACACTGTATTTCCCATCAATGCCTTGATTCATAATATATATACATATATAATATGTATTTTAACATAGTAGAAGACCATTATTTTCTGCTCTGATCTCTGATGTAGCAAGTACTACCCAAGTACTTTCTTGAGGTACAAGAAACTCTATTATGTTTTAGATAGAACATTTTATTTCTGAGCTGCCTCAGGGTCTTGTGCCAGAAGTTTTTCCGCTTGTTTCCGTGACTGTGGCCAAGGTTCTTTTTGTCGCATTATTTCTTTTCAATCTCTCCTCTTCCTCAATGTATGATCAATACGATTTAAAATATTTAGATGATTTTCACATCCTCGAAAAGTCAATGGATTGCCCCTATCAGCTGATAGGACTGTTTTTAACTGGAGTTGAATCCCTTGCCACTTCTGAAGAATGCATTCTTGCAGACTTTGAATTAAAATTAAGCAAAGGTCATAATGTTACAATTGTGTCAATTTCTGTTTTGATGTAAAATGGAATTACATGTGTCCGTGCATCAGTGTGTCATATAATGTATGCTCAGTCACCCTTTCATTAATCACAAATAGTTCTGAAATCACTGGTATCAATCATTGGTACCAAAAGTGAGACTACAGTTAATACAATTTTGAAACCCTCTTTATTTATTTATTTATTTATTTATTTATTTATTTATTTATTTATTTATTTAAAACTTTTTTTTTTATTGAGTTATAGTCATTTTACAATGTTGTGTCAAATTCCAGTGTAGAGCACAATTTTTCAGTTATACATGAACATACATACATTCATTGTCACATTTTTTTTCTCTGTGAGCTACCACAAGATCTTGTATATATTTCCCTGTTCTATACAGTATTTGAAACTCTCTTTAATATCGATGTCCTTATCAGATCTTTTCAAGGCTGTTCCATGGTTAATTTCCCAAATTAGGCTGTAAAAGTTCAGAAGGCACCCTGAGTTTATAAGCATTGAGCCTGGCTTTGTCCTGCCAGCTTCCTCAGTACCATTGTGACTATTGGGTTTTAAAACTGTTTCTTTGAGTTTTGCCCTTTTATTTACTTTAGCCGGTGGACACACCTTTTCCTTTTTAAAATGGTATGTTGATGGCCTTTCCTTGTAATAATAGTTGACATAATCCTGTTGAGCTGAAAGAAAACACTGCTAAGGAAAACACTGGCTCTTTCCAACTTTCTCAGACCTCTGTAAGGAGGAATGCAGTCTCAAATCAGGGTCAGGAGACACAGCTACCAGTGGATGCAACTAAGATTTCAGGTTCTCAGGCATCTTTGCTTGGGATTTACATCTTTGCCCCTACCCTAGAATGCTGAATTGGACCAATAGTAAGATATCCCCCTTTTTTTCCCCCCTCCTGTCAGATTCGCAAATTTTTTAAATAAGTAATAACAACCACTGCTGCCAGATACTCAGGGATGTGAATGTTCCCTTACTTTGGTAGTAGGATTGTGAATTCCTCAACTGTTTTGGCAAATAAGCCTGGTGCCAATCATTTGAAACTAGTATGTGTTATATACCAATTCCAGGTCTTGAATTCTACCTTACATTAAAAAAATCACATCAGATAAGGGATATATGTATAATGCTATTAGTAAAATGGTTTTTAGTCAACAAACCGTAAACAGCCTGAATTTCTGCAAGTAGAGAATTGAATAAACCATGACACATGTGTATGTACACACATGCATGCACACACACACACACACGGACACATTGGAAGATATATTGGGATGTATCAATATCCCAAATGGGAGGGATGTTCACAATATACAGTGAGATGAAATTAAGCAAATTCAGAGTAACATGAATAATATTAACCTTTAAAAAAGTATCAAACCTAAAAACAGGTTATGTGGTTGGTCCTTTTCTCCAGCTGGAACCATGGAGGGTGCAGAAGAGAAGAAAAAGATGGTTCCTGCTGTGCCAGCAACCTTAAGAAAAAGTGAAGGAATTTCTCAGAGCCAAAGATCAGGTGCCTGAGAAAGGAGTTTGCCAAAAAGATGTTTTGAAGGGCAAGGCAGAAGCTTATCTATGGAAAGGTAAGAACCATCACAAGGAATATAGGCACATGTACAGAACTGAGACAAGAATGGCTAGGATGGCAAGAAAACCTGGCAACTTCCATGTACCTGTGGGACCCAGACTGTCGTTAGTGTTTAGGATCAGTATCCATGGTGTGACTCCGAAAATCTGAAAAGTGTTGCAGCTTCTTTGCCTTCGCCATGTCTTCAATGGTAACTTTGTGAAATTAACAAGGCTTCAGTTACCATGCTGAGAACTGAGGAACCATATATTGCATGTGAATTGCCCTGATAGATAACACAGTGATTGCTGGCTGTCTTGTTAAATCTGGAATCATCTGCATGGAGGATCTGATTCTTGAGACCTATGTGGTTGAACAATGCTTTCAAGAAATGAAAAACTTCTGCTGGTCCTTCAAATTATCTTCTCCATGAGGTGGAATGAAGAAGAAGATCATCTGTTTTGTAGAAGGTAGAGATACTGGCAACAGAAAAGACCAAATCAACAGACTTATTTGAAGGATGAAATAAGGTGTCTTCCTTGATTATTTTTGTAATCTGGTCAGTTAATAAACAGTGACTGCTTTCCAATTGAAATGTAAAACAAAAACAGCCCTCCCCACCCCCAAATAGTTACATGATTGACAAAAGAGAAAATGGGAAAAGTATACACTCAATTCTTCAAATTTGTTACCTAAGGGAGATATGCGGGATTATTTACTTGTTATTTATTCATTTATTCATTATGTCAAAAGGGAAGACACAGTCAGGAGACAAAAAAAGGTGGAACACCATCCCGGTGATGGATGCTGAGTGAGTTGAGAGCTGGACAGCAATATGGCAGCCAGTCTTATTATCTCCTCCCTAAATGGGAAAAGGGAGCTGCTTCTAACTTTTTATGCACAGAAATTTAGAGAAGGATGTTGATTGAAGAGGAAGAGAAGAGCTAGACCACTCAAGTTACTTGCAATTACTGACAGCCCTACACAGTCTTTAGGTTGCCTGGGGCAACTCTTCCTAGTTACTTGCAACCATGCAGTGATACCCTTCCTGAGAAGTTCTGCCCTTACATGTGACAAGCTTCGGCTCCTAGGGCAGGGAGGATGAGGGCAGCATAAGGTTATTGATGGATGGAGATTCATCTACTCCAAGTATGAGAAGAAACCTCCAGATGAGTCAATAAATTTGCCAGATATCCACGCTCCCCTCCTCACCCCACCTACAATGCTAGGCATCAATTTTGTATGGGGTTGACTGTCCAAGATGTGCTAGAAGACTATAGTAGGATAATATTTGAAATGATTAATCTATACTTTTCCTTCTCCCTATGTATATATTTTCCTCTCTCTGTTTCTCCTCATTCAAGCAGATCCTGGAGAAGTGTGAGGCAGGATAATATTTCTGGCTATTAATTGCCAGTAACTCAAATTTGAAGGAGAAATCAGGCAAGATTGCCAGAAAAGGCAAAATGAAAGAGAATTTATGGGCATTGAACAAGAAAGTATCTGGGCCAGAGATGATGGGAGGGGAATTTTCCAAGCTAGAAAGAGATTCTCATGAGAATAGAGAACTGTAGAAAAGGAGGAGAAGGGAGGAGTCAGTGGGAGCAAGGAGATAGGGTCAGTGTCTGATTTCCAACTATATTAAGAAGGGAGTAGTAAGACTCCATATAGGAAACGGTTGCTTGATAGTGAAACAATTGAAATCAAGAGTATCCATTCCCCCAGGGGAAGACATCTTGAAATTACAAAAAAGTGTTGCAATGAATTGTCCTTGTGTCCCTGTACAAGAGTTTTTTGGAATTTACATTTTAGAAGTTGACTTTATGGGTCCTAACCTTCAAACTTTGCTAGCCATTGCAAAGAGCTTTTAACATTGTACCAATTTGGTCTCTTAATCTCTTAATCTTTTGTCTTCTCAAATTTAAACTACACTCCCTATTTTAAAACTTCAATGTTCATTAATCATCAGTAATTAATGCTAAGAATTTGAAATTTCCTGTTTCCCCTACTTCCTCACCACTGCTTGTCATCAACAAGCTTTTGAATTTTTTCCAGTATGACGACATGAAAGGGTATCTTGATTTAATTTGCATGTTTCTATTACTAGCAAGTTATAACTTTTTAAAATACCTTTATTGGTCATATAGAACTTCTTGTCTGTGAACTGAAGGTTTATATTAATTTCTTTACTGGGATTATTGTCTTTTTCTCACTTATAGGATATTTTTATATATTCTAGATTGCAATTATTTCTCAAATGCCTTATAAATATTTTCTCTGTCTCTAGCTCACCTTTTAACTTCATGATGGCTAATGTATAAAAATTTAAAATGTTTGTATTATCAAATTTATCCATCTTTTAGTTGTATTTAATCATTTGGTCCTTCTGTCTTCTTAATAGACTATTTTTTAGAGCAGTTTTAGCTTCATAGTAAAATTGAGCAGAAGGTAACAGATTTCCCATAAACTCCTTGCTCCCACACAGGTATAGCTTTCCCTCATTATCAATATCCCCATCAGAGTGGTACATGTGTTACAACTGATGAACCCTTTTATATTTTAAGAGATCTTTCTTCAATATTACGAGATAATATCCTGCCTTTTCTCCTAAATTTTGAGGGTTGTTTTTAGTCTTTAAGTCTTTAATCCATGTGGACTTCCTATTTGTATATGAAATGAGGAGGAATTTAATTTTCTGATGTATTTTAAAATTTGTTCCTCAATCACATGAAGTCAACTTATCCTGTTGTCAGATTCACTAGCAACCCCACAGAAAGATCCAGGACAACAAAGCAGTTACAGCAGGGATCAGGACTGAACATTGTGGGTAAGCCACTAGACTGATAGGTAAACCTCATAAACCAAAGAGCAAACTGGTTGTGTTACCTGGATTGGTGAATGGGATGACCTCTGTGAAAGCCCTCATGCATGTCATGGACATTGACTAATGGGGACCCAGGGACATTCAACTGATTGAAAAAGGGTACAACTGGCCTGGCCTCACAACTGAACATTAGGAGCTGAGTTGAAACAACCAACCAACCTGCAAACACAACAGCAAATATGGCAGAACTAACACAGCCAAATTATTTTCTGACCAAATATAGACACTCCAGAGGAAAGTATTTTCTGGATAATGTTTCCTTTCTGTAATATCACAAAGTTATTTAACATATACTATAATCTTCTTTAAGTTCTTAAAAAATTCAACACAGTGGAAAGGAAATACACCATTATAATGATTTAATTGGAAAAAATAAAACATATTTATTTCTTCTCTGCTAAAAAAGAATAAAATAAAATCAATTTTAATAATTTGATCAGAGACAATAATTTTTTCTTATAAGCAAAACAACAGTAAGGAATATCATGATAATTTTAATATTTATACAGTTTTTTTAAAAGAAAATCTTGAATTATAAAAAGCTTTTATACTAGTGTTATGCTTTCTGAAGTAAAATCTCAGTGTACATCATCTGAGTTATCAGAATTAAAAAGTATAACCCAGAATCCACTGTGTAATTTCCAAGATGAGTGTCAATTTAAGTATTGGAAATACAACTTGATCTTTGCAATAAAATTAAAAAAAAATTAGCTGGGAATATCCCACATGCATTCTAAATCCCCCAGTTGACCTAGGTAATTTTTCTTCTTCTTCCTCAACACATGGCATTCTTTCTATGAATGACATCAGTTTGGAAATACCCTGTGGTTTCTGAGTTATAAATGGATAGCTCACTATGAACTCCTGATTATATTATGATTCATACTTTCACTTCTGTTTTTTTTTTATACTATCATTTTGAGAAAGTGAAAATGAAACTGTGTTTCATTGGCAAGTGGTTCACTAGGGAGAACAAAAAATACGGTTGACCATAATGATTTGTAAAATATTTAAGGTTTTTTTTGTCAAAGAATATTGTGAAAACCATTTATTAAAGAAAAAACAATGTAGTTATGAATAAAAAGTTGCTCCTAGAGAGTGAATCTGGGCCTTAACTGTGATGATTATCAGAATTCTGCTTTATATAGGAGCCTGGCTTAAATTTCTTTAGCTATGTATCTATCTATCTATGTATCTATGTATCTATCTATCATTCTAATCAATTATTTTTTAAAAACTCTTTTTCTTCATAGAATTGGGTTATGAGTCCTAGCCTTTTACCTCTAGAATTTGTTTTCTTAACCATTACACTCTGGTAGAAATATGATAGCTAGCTAGAGAAAGAAAGAAAGAGAGAAAGAAAGAGAGAGAGGAAGAAAGAAAGAAAGAAAGAGAAAGAGAGAAAGAAAGAGAGAGAGAGAAAGAAAGAGAGAGAAAGAAAGAAAGAGAAAGAAAGAAAGAAAGAAAGAAAGAAAGAAAGAAAGAAAGAAAGAAAGAAAGAAAGAGAAAGAAAGAAAGAAAGAAAGAAAGAAAAAGAAAGAAAGAAAGGAAGAAACGATGAAAAGAAGAAAGACCCATATGGAAAGTTCCAATGATTCCAGGCTTAAGAGCTTTTATTTAAGTTCCCTTGGGGCAGGTGTCATGCCTGTTCATTGCTGTGTCTCCTGCATCTTTGTCATTTCTTGCCACATAGCAATGTTTAACAAATATTTGTTGAATAAATAAACACAGCAGGTTAAAAGTAATCTCTTGTACTTCATGATTTTCTGTGGAAAACCACAAAAGAAAAATGTCTTCTGAAGTCTCAGCATTCTAGTAACCTAGAAGTATCAGGAATCTAATGAATCCTTCTCTTAAGAGATCCTTTAAGTAGCAATGCTTAGTATCATAAGGTATGAGGGCAAAAGCCAGATACCTCAATTGCCTTGTGATTCTTCATTCAAAATTATTTATAGAATGGGAATTTTGTCAGATTATAAACCCTTTATAAAGATTAATGTGATTAAAATTTTTTTTTATTAAGTATAAATTTACCTTCCTGGGCTGCCTGTCACCAAAGGGTAGTTCTTACTAAAGAATTATGTCTTGTGGGTTAATATGTGTTTTCCTATAAATGAATTAATTTCTCAAAATCAAATATCCCCTTCCCAGAACAAAATTTTTTTTCTACTTACACTGCTTTGATGCTTGTATTTCAAAGCTACCAGATCCTTTAGCTTAAGGCATTGGAGAGTGATCTTATCTAAGAGAGGATGTCACCTTCTGTTTTTAACCATAATTAACATTTTAAAATGAAGTAATCTAAAAGATCAGTTAGTCATTCACTCTCAGTATTTCTAAGAGGTAAGAACAGAAGAGGGACATGATTATGTAAGCAGTAAGGAGTGAAAAACGTTTAGAAGGCTGTTAATATAAAAGTTAATCCCTCCAGAAATTGTCAGGAAGACACAAAACATCATTTAAAAATATTAGAACATCCCAGCGCTAATTATGCCAACACCCTGAGCTGATAATAACATTGAGAATGTGCTGAGAATAGCAGAGATACTAATAAAATGGTTCATACTTTAAGCCATTACATTTTGTGATAGCAATAGATTACTACATTTTAAAAATTAAAAAAAAATTTCTATTTTTTAATATCTTTTTAAAATTGAAATATAGGCAGCTTACAATGCTGTATCAATTTCTGGTGTACAGCATAACCTTTTAGTCACGCATATACATCCATATATTCCTTTTCATATTCTGTTTCATTATAGGTTACTACAAGATACTGAATATAGTTCCCTGTGCTATACAATATAAACTTATTGTTTATCTATTTTATATATAGTAGTTACTATCTACAAATCTCAAACTCCCAATTTATTCCTTCCCACCTCCTTCCCCTCTGGTAACCATAAGTTTGTTTTCTATGTCTGCGAATCTGTTCTGCAAGTATGTTCATCTGTGTCTTTTTTTTTTTTTTTTAAGATTCCACATATAAGTGATATCATATGGTATTTTTCTTTCTCTTTGTATCTTACTTCACTTAGAATGATGATCTCCAGGTCCATCCGTGTTGCTGCAAATGGCATTATTTTATTTTTTTTATAGCTGAGTAGAATTCCATTTATATATATATATATATATATATATATATATATATATATATATATATATATATTCACACACACACACGTGTATATGTATATATCTATATCTACACATACATACATACACACACATGCACACACACACACATGCACACACACACACACACAAACTTCTTTATCCGGTCATCTGTTGAAGGACATTTAGTTTGCTTCTGTGTCTTGGCTATTGTAAATAATGCTTCTATGAACATTGGGGTGCATATATCTTTTCAAATTAGATTTCCCTCCAGATATATGCCCAGGAGTGGGATTGTAGGATCATGTTTTTAGTTTTCAAGTCTATTTTTAATTTTTTAAGGAATCTCAATACTGTTTTCCAAAATGGCTGCACCAACAGTGTAGGAGGGTTTCCTTTTCTCCACATCCTCTCCAGCATTTATCATTTGTGGACTTTTTAATGATGGCCATTCTGACTGGTGTGAAGTGACACCTCATTGTTGTTTTGATTTGCATTTCTTTGCTAATTAGTGATACTGAGCATGTTTTCATGTGCCTATTGGTCATTTGTATGTCTTCATTGGAAAATTGCTTGTTTAGGTCTTCTGCCTAGTTTTGGATTGGGTTTTTGTTTGCTATTAAGTTGTATGAGCTGTTTGTATATTCTGGAGATTAAGCCCTTGTCAGTTACATTGTTTGCAAATATTTTTCCTATTCTATATGTTGTCTTTTTGTTTTGTTTATAGTTTCCTATGCTATAGGTTTAACTAGGTCCCATTTAAAAATTTTTACTTTTATTTCTATTTGCTGGGTAGACTGCCCTAGGAGAACATTACTAAGATTTATGTCAGTGAATGTTTTACCTATGTTTTTTTCTAGGAGTTTTATAGTGTCTTTTTCACGGGACTAGAACAAATAGTCCTAAAATTTATATGGAATCACAAAAGACCCAGATTTGCCAAAGCAATATTGAAAAAAAAAAACCAAACAAACTGAAGGAATAACCCTCCCAGACCTCAGACAATACTACAGAGCTACAGTAATCAAAATAGTGTGGTACTAGCGCAAAAACAGACATATGGATCAATGGAACAGAATAGAGAGCCCAGAAATAAACTCACAGACTTACAGTCAATTAATCTTTTACAAAGGAGGCAAGAATATATAATGGAGAAAAGACAGTCTCCTTAATAAGTGATGTTAGGAAAACTGGACAGCTTCATGTAAATCAATGAAGTTAGAACACTCCCCCACACCATACACAACAATAAACTCAAAATGGCTTAAAGACTTAAACATAAGGCAAAATTACTACATTCTTAATAGCAAAAGATTAATCTGCATAGATCACCAGAACAATTAGGAGTTTGTGGTTAATACGTATACACTACTATACATAGCATAGATAAAAACAAGAACCTACTGTTTAGTACAGAGAATTACATTCAATGTTTTGTAATGAGCTATAATGTAAAAGAATCCAAAAAGCATATATGTATGTGTAGGTATAACTGAATTGCTTTGCTGTATACCTACACATAACCTTGTAAATCAACTACATTTCAAAAAAAAAAAAAAAAAGAACAGAATTGCTATAAAGATTAAATGAATATTAATGAAAGGAAAGTCAAACCATGAACTTCTCTTTGAAAACTTTAGAAAATTAAGAGCAGAAATATGGAAGTCTTCCTACTTTAAGCCAGTAAGACTTGACTGGTAACCTGTTAAATAGAATATTTTTAAAAGAAATAATATGTTAAAAAGAAATAGAGTTGGTCAGCCTGGCATAAGAAAGAAGAAAGTAAAGAATCAATGAAGTACGCTTTGGCAGAGTATTCTGGGGAAATTTTTTTCCAAAGATTTGTCCTTTCTGGTGGTGATTATTAAAGTTGTAGTGTTAGTTATACTTTGCTTGATGTCATTGAACATCTTATTTAATTCAACTCCCAGTTACTCAGAATTCATACTCACTAAGTGATATTTGGATTATAATTTGATTTCTGATACAACTTTTGGAAAGAAGGAATGCTTTGGATAGAGGACCCTCTGGCAATTTTATCTCCCATTATAATTAAACAGTTTTCCCCCCTGGCTTGTACAGAAGTCTCTTGAATGTAGTTTGTATAAATCACATTTCCCAAGTTTGACAAAGTATGGGACACTGAGGAAGTTGAATTTTCAACTAGACCAAGCGGAGCAACAGCTTGGGCTGCAACAGCTTCTGCAAGGTTATTGCCACTTTGATGAGTTTTCCTGACCTTCCCACTTCCCCTGGGGACAGTGTGAAAGAGTATCTGGTAAAATGCATGGCATAGAGCAGTGCATCACTTATGTGAGGAAGAGGGAAGAAAATAGTGTACTGAGAAGAAGCAGAGTAGGAAGGAAAAAGAGAGCAGTTTTCTGAAGGAATGCTTTATTGACATACTGAGCTCTGACATGTGTGACAGCATATTTATTGTACTTGGCCAGTACGATACGTATGATGATTAATTTCATGTGTCAACTTAACTGGGTCATAGGGTGTCTAGGCATTTGGTCAAAAGTTATTTATGATGCTGCTGCTGATAATGATGATGATGTCAATGAGGGTATTAATCCATGAGACTAACATTTGCATTGGTAGACTGAGTAAAGCAGATTGCCCTTTGCAGTGCGGATGGGCCTCATCCAATCAGTTGAAGGCCTGGATATAACAAAAGGCTGAACTTCCTGCACAAGAGGAAACTCCTGCCTGGCTGCCTTTGAGTTGAGGCATCAGTTGTTTTCCTGCTTTCAGACTGTAACTGAAACATCAGCTTTTCCTGGGTCTCAAGCCTACTGGTATTCAGACTGGGACTATACCATCAGCTCTCCTGGGTCTCCAGCTTGCTGACTGAAGATCTTGGGACTTGTCAGCCTCCATAATCATGTGAGCGTCTTCCTTAGAATAAATCTCTTTATCCATCTATATACCTTCTTTTTGTTCTGTTTCTCTAAAGAACCCTGACTAAAAAATATATCAGGTATCCTCATGAAATGTCAATTACCAGAAAATTTTACTTTTGCAAATGAATTAGGTCTTTGATGTACCCCCTGGCAGGGGAAAAACATTTTCATCCAAACTAGATTTTTCTGTGACTCAGTGTGAATGTGTTTCCTATTTTTTTCTTTAATGAGAATACATCCCATCTCATTAACTCTTGTCAAATCTATCCTCAGTAATGGAAATTATATGCAGTTATGAACTTAAAAATTTGGTGTACTCTTATGTCAGAAATGTCTTGGTACATCTCATCTGGTTGGTTTTATTTGTGATGCTGCCACATTTCCCTCAAATCCCTGAACTCAAAACTGACTCATCTCTCCGTCAGTGTCAATAGCTCCACAACTTGCAAGTCCTGCAAACGTGATTTTAAGAATTATGCATTAAGGAAAATATAAATCAACAACGTGACATAAGACCACTGATTCCACAAGTGTTTATTGAGCACGTACCAATATACTAGACTGGAGAAACACATATGAAACCAACACAGACCTTTTTATTAAATAGGGAAGATAGAAAACAGAAATGAAGACTAAGAGGGAAAAGAAAATGCCTGATGTTTATTGAGCTTCTGTGCTTTACCAGGCACCCTGTTAAGGTCTTTACAATGGATCTTCACAATATCCTTCCAGGGTAGATACTAGTATCCCTCACTTATGTACAGGGGCACCAAGGCTCAGAGAGTTCCTCCAGTTAGGAGAGTAGAAATTAGAGCTAGCATTCACTGAGCCCCAGTGACAGCATGGAATTCAAAGATAGATCTATGGCTTCACATGTACTCTGCTTTCCACTTCATCTTGTTAATTTGTTCTAAACCCACACTGTGTGATGCAATAGCCACTAGCTACATGTGGCTATTGGGCACTTAGAATGTGGCCAGTCCAATTTGAGATGTACTATAAGCATAAATACAAACCAGATTTCAAAGACTTGGTCTGAAAAGGAATGTAAAATATCTCAATAATTTTAATATTGATTACATATAGAAATGATAATACTTTGGATATACTAATGTATTTGTCATGGTTTTCTAGAGAAACAGAACCCAAAGTACTCATCTGTCTATCTGACAGATACAGAGACACGGACAGAGAGACATATGTACACACACACATAAAAAAAGAGAGACAGAGATAGAAAGAGGCAGAGAAAGAGACAGAGAGACAGAGACAGAAAGGAGAGAGAGAGAGATGGATATATTTTAAGGAGCTGGCTCCTGTACTTGTAGAGGCCAGCAAGTCTGAAATCTACAGAGCAGGCTGGCAAGTTGGAGAGTCAGGTGAGAGCTGATATTGCAGTCTTGAGTCTGAAATCTTCAGGATAGACCAGAAAGACTGGAAATTCAGGTAATGTAATGAATGAGTTGTTCCCACCCCTCTCCCCTCCCTCAACAATCCATATGTTGAATCCCTAACCCACAATGTAACTATATTTGAAGATATGGCCATTAAGAAGTAATTAAGGTTAAATGAGGCCCTATGGGTGGGGCTCTAATCTAATATGACTTGTGTCCTTATAAGAACAGAAAGAGACATTAGGGATGCATGAGCACAGAGGAATGGCCATGAGAAGATACAAGGAGAAGAAGGCTGTCAGCAGGCAAGGAGAGAAGCCTCAGGAAAAACCAAACTGCCTACCTTGATCTTGGACTTCCAGCCTCCAAAACTGTGAAAAAATAAATTTCCATTGTTTGTCACCTAGTCTGTGATATTTTGTAATGGCAGCCCTACAAAGCAAATACAGGTGGGGTTTCTATGCTGCAGTCTTGAGGTTTTATTCCTTCTTCTTTGGGAAATCTCAGTCCTTGCTCTTAAGGCCTTCAACTGATTGGATGAGGCTCACCCACATTATGCAGGGAAATATGCATTACTTAAAATCTATAGATTTAAATGTTAATTACATCTAAAAACATTTCACAGCAATATTTGGATTGGCATTTGAGAAAATAACTGGACACCTTAGCCATTTTTGCTTTTATTTCTTTTGCCTTGGGAAACTGATCTAAGAAAATATTACTATGATTTATGTCTGAGAATATTTTGCCTATGTTCTCTTCTAGGATTTTTATGATGTCACATCTTATATTATGTCTTTAAACCATTTTGAATTTATTTTTGTGTGTAGCTTGACGAAATGTCCTAATTTCATTGATTTACATCAGGCTGTCCAGCTTTCCCAGCAACCATGCTGAAGAGACTTTCTTTTCTCCATTGTATATTCTTGCCTCCTTTGTCAAAGATAAACTGACTATCAGTGTGTGGGCCTTTTTCTGGGATCTCTATTTCTTCCACTGATCTATATGTCTGTTTTTGTGCCAATATCACACTGTTTTGATTACTGTAGCTTTCTAATATTGTCTAAAGTTTGAGAGGGTTATGTCACAGCTTTGTTCTTTTTCCTTTGCATTGCTTTGGCAATTCTGGGTCTTTTGTAGTTCCAGGCAAATTTTAGGATTATTTGTTCTAGTAAAACAGATAGCTTCATCTTCTTCATATATTATCCATGGTATGAGATGTCAGTAGGATATAGAGCCAATATGGGACTTTCCCAAGGGTAAATGATGAATGTAGAGATCACATCAAAAGTCTATAAGAAGACAACGTCTCTGGTTTAGAACCCTGTGAATCTCTGAATTGAGAGCAAAGATTGAACTGGAGTGTTTATGTTTTTTATTCCTGACGAGTAAGACATTGCATACAATGGAGTGTAGATTTTATGGTGATTGGAGAGGGGCTGAACTTGGAGAGAACTTTTTATTATGGGATAAAAGCACAAACCTTCATGAAACCATATCCCTTAAAGCTGAACTTGAAACTTTGCATAGCCTCTCACCAATGCCTGCAATCAATCAGTCATTCTAGGATCAATAAAAGTGTATCATGAAGGCTCCACTAGTTTTCTGTCTGCTCGCCAATGCTTCAAGATTTCATTGAGCACTGCTATCAACAAAGGAGCATCAGTAGCAAATGTCTGTACCCTTTAAATATCTACCAAATATGTACCAGTTACCAGTTGGGCAAAATGAGTAAAATGATGTCATTCTGTTACATTTCAGGCACTATGACAAAGCCTCAGAAAGAAATCCTGAAAAGAAGATATTATTGAAATAGATTAAGAGGAAGGGAAGATTTGAGGGATATTTGGGAATAGAATTTACTGAATTCGGTGATTGGATTGCATGTGAAGAGAAGCTGAATAAAGGAAAAAAAATCTCAAAGATGATTGCTCATTTTCTGTACTAGCTGAGTGTTTCATCAAAGGAGTGGCTACATAAAAGGAAAAGGTTATTAGGAAAATGATGTGGTACCTCTACAGGACACCCAGATGGGGAGGTTTGAGTTGTACCTATGGATCTGGAGGTCAGCAGTGAGGTCCAAACTAAAGACATGCTCCTGGAACTCATCAGCATAAAGGTGGTAATTTAAATCATTAAAACAATGACACCTTTTAGGGATAGTGCAAAGGAAGAGAAAGAAGGGCATGAATAAAGGAAGCTCCAACATTTAAAGGATGTTTAGAGGAAGAGAAGCCTGTGAAAAGTGAAGAGAAGGAAAAATCATGTAGGTAGAAAGTAATCCAGGGTTGACTATAGTCGATAAAACAAGAAGAGATTAGAACTTCTAAAAGGGGGTATGTGGGGAACAGCTTCAAATTCTACAGAAAAGTGAGACAAAACTGAAAAGCATCTCTTGAATTTAGCAGCAGGGTGATGAGTGAGATGACATTTCTCTTCGGTTTAATGATAACTTTTGCTACCTACTCTCCTCACTGGAGTAGGGCTTGGGGTAGTTAGCAATGGCTGAAGAGAGAGGTGTCAGCTTGGGATTTAGACACCACTCCAATATCCAGAAAGAGGTATCATGGTAGAATAGTATTTCTCTCGGCCCCTTGAAGTAAAATTACTGAAATCAACCTTTTGTAATTTCTCTGTGGAAATTAAAGGACTGTTCCATAGGAGACTGCAGTAGGAATAAGGGTTTGTTTTTTTTTTTTTTTTCCACCTTCAGAGCCTCTCTGAGTAAAATCTATGCAGCGAACATCGGATGAAGAGTCTCTACTGTCAGTGTCAGAAGTTGTGGCGTCCAAATTATGTTTGTAGATTAGTTTCAAGAAGATAACATCTACCAATCACACTGAATGAGAATTGTGCCTTGGGACACCAGACAATTCACCAGAAATAAAAATTTTCAATGGTTAAGCTTGAAGTCAGGTAAGCTTGTGTTTGGATACTGCCTCATACTTTCCAGGTGGCCTTAGGTAAGTTATTTCTTTTAGTTCCAATTCCCTCATAGGTGAAATGGGAATGATATCTACTTGTAAGTTTTTTATAAGTATTTAAGGAGATAATGTATAGTTCTTTGCACATAACCATTGCTCAGTAAATGTTAACCACTCTTACTTCTATTCTAATCTCTGAAGTTAACTTTTCTTCTCTGCTTTGGGACCCATCCCTGAATGGGGCTATTCATGAATTGTTCCCACATTTTTCTATAACCCACTCTCCTTAGGGTTCGCAATCTTTCTTTTAAAAAATCTTTCTTAGGGGGTGGGGGAGGGATAAATTAGGAGTTTGGGAAGAGCAGACACAAACTACTATATATAAAATAAAAAAACAAGGTCCTACTGTATAGCACAGGGAACTATATTCAATATACTGTAATAAATCATAATGGAAAAGAATATGAAAAATAACATACATGTATATATATAACTGAATCACTTTGCTCTACATCAGAAACTAACATAACATTGTAAATCACCTATAATTCAATAAAAAAATATTTCTTGCTATTAGTCATGCCTAACGATCAATTACTTTAAACAAATTAAATTTTTCCTTGGGAGCCAGATGCCTGTTTAATGAACTTTGAATTTATTTCCTTCCGTTTCATGACCAACTCTTGAAATATTCTACACTCACTCTCATTTTTCCTTTTTCTGTTTTGTTTGTAAACTTTGAGATGGAATCTTAGCTTCCTGAAACTGCTTATGGGAAAGTCATTAGGTACCTATTTCTAGTGAAAATCAATGGCCTTTTAAAATTCTCAACTTTTTGGGCTATTCAGCTGCATGTGATTCTGTTGAGAACTGCTTCCTTGAAAACTCTCTTATCCTTTTTTTTTTTTTTTTCCTGTGTCTCCACAACATCCTTAGTCTTTTTTTCACTGGTACTTCTTTTCTCCCTCCATCCTGGTCATTGGAGTTTCTCAAGGATTGGTCTTTAGCTTTCTCTTTTCTTTTATAAACTAATTTCTTCACAGAGTTTTATCTATTAAGAATTTTCATCATAACTTTGATGATAAAAAGTATCACATTTTCATCTGTGCTCTGAGTTTTTAACTCAACCTTCCTATTTCTAAGCACCTAGAACTTCTGTCTTCTCAGTCTTCAGCAGGTGAGCTCAACCTTCATCCCTTTCTTGGGTTTTACTATTCTCTAGCCAATAAGGACTGCTTCCTTTTCTGTATTTCTTTTAGGCCATAACATTCAGGTTAGTATCCACCTTAAACAGTGTGGAAACACTGTTCTCCAGTAGCTTATTTGTGCCTTGAGGGCAGCACTCAGATTGCTATTTCTTGTGTGAAATTTAAATACTTGATAATTCATTATTGTGTCGATTTAAAAAAAAGTCAGTGTTACAGATGAAAAACAAAACACAGATAAACATCAGAGTAGAAATAATTTTACACCCTAGAATGATGTAATATTTATTTGGGAATTTGTGTTTATTATTAAGCTAAATCTATTTAATAATATTAAGAGACACAATTTGAATAGGAGATTTAAGTATATTAAATATTGGGGGTCATATAAAACAAACATACTAAACAAATGTTGTTTTCGTCTTTTTTGTTAATTATTTGGCATTGGAACTTAATCTCATTTAATAAGTTTCTTCATAACCCTTGTTAAAAATGAGTAAATTTTTTTCTGGAATATTAAAATGGAATATTTAGCAAACATTTTATGACTCACAATTGGAAGAATGCAATTAATTCTCAGTATAATTACTTTCATTAAAATCCACTGTAATCTGATTTGTGCAGTTAATTAGAAAAAATAATGGGTGGCAAATTCTGTCTTGACAAAATATTTTGTTTTGTGTGGTATTGAGAAAGTTTTCCTAAACTTTCATGTTTTTTATTTGAAAAAATCCAAACCAAATCTCAAATACATTGTAAATTCAGTTAAAATACAAAATAAAATATAAAATAAAATTCAGTTAAATATACACACACACATATAGAAACAAAGCCAGCTCCTTGATACAGATCTACACAGAAAGGAAGCAATTTTTCACTGATTTGAAAAAAAAAGAACCATTTCTCTTATTCCTACCTAGTGTACCTAGATCAGTGTCAGAAAGTACATAGGACTTGCTCATGTGCTGTCTGGTTGAGAAATGACTAAGATTCCATTCTGGACAAGGTCACTTGGAAGGCTTCCTGGTGGTGATCAAACAATAATTATGATACTATTTGGGGCTATATTTCAGAATATTGAAAGCTCAATTTGAATTCTTTTCAGCAGCTGAGTCACTGCAGGTCTCTTGCAAATGACTTATTTTTGCTCCTCAGTTTTCTCTATCATAGTTCAAAGGGGAATTTCAATCAGAAAACACAACAGATTGCTTCATAATGAGACAAGCTTGAAGCCAGAAAAAGGGAAAAATAGAAAAGCTAATAAGGTCTCGCAGGAATTTGCCAGCTGAGAGACAAGGGGTGGGTGTGTGAGGTGAGGCATTTGGATAACACCAGTATTTCATTTTAGTCTATCCAAAAGAAGTAGCTCTTCAAGATGGCATATTTCTGGCCCCAAGCATCAGCTTTATTTGATGTGTTGCTACTGTGCTTTTATTTATTCACTTCTTTATTCTGTCAAACAGATATGTGCTAAATACCAACTATAAAAAGTACCAATGATTGGCGCCACCAGTAAAGAGTGTGACGCAGTTATAGCCCTTCTCCCTGTTCAATTCTCATTCATCCTCATCCAGGCCTTATTCCATGATGGGAGCCATCTGCAGGAATCACAGGATGTGGGTTTTATACATTGGGGATTGTGGGATCCATGGAGGCTGCAGTATTGGGAAAATGTGTTCCTGGCTTTCTATCATACATCCTTTGTTGCCTCTACTCTGCTGGAAATAGCAAGGGGTCAAAGGCTAAGAGGTAGAAACTGGAAAGTCTGCAGTCTATTTTGAATGGCTTACCTGCCCTTGGAGGAGGGGATGGTGACCACCATGAGTTTCAGCTGTGTGGGTGTGGAGTCTGCTGCAAAGACGATGCTTAATGATTTTGTGATCCATGTTTAGAGGCAGCTAAGATCTTTATAGATAGGTCCATTCTTTTCAAGGAGATATTTTTATTCTAGTTGCACTTTTATTTTTTTGTTGTTGTTGAAGTATTATTGATTTACAATGTTGTGTTAGTTTCTGGTGTACAGCATACAGATGCAGTTCTATATGTATATATTCTTTTTCATGAGAGGTTATTACAAGATAGTGACTATAGTTCCCTGTGCTATACAGTAGGGCCTTATTGTGTACCTATCTTATATACAGTAGTTTGTATCCACAAATCCCAAATTCCCAACTTATCCTTCCTCCTCTCTTCCCCCTTCCCAATAAAACCATGAATTTATTTTCTATTTCTGTGAGTCTGTTTGTGTTTTGTAAATAAATCCACTTGTATCATTTTTTAAGATTCCATATATAAGTGATACCATAGTTGTACTTTTCTTTATATTCTGTCTCCTGTCTTTCTTTCTCTCTCCTTTTTATTGTTACACTGTGTACTTTCAAAGATCTGTTCCTTTTCCTTATTAAAAATTTTAAAACTTTAAAGGTTTATGAATACACACACACACACACACAAACAACAGATGGATCCTTTTTTGAAGTTAGGTTTATAAAAATATAGAGGAACATAACTTGGATGGAAATAGATTGATTCCATGAAGTTAGGGATAGAAAGGACAGAGGGAAGAGAATTTGCATACAAGAGAATTTCATATGACATATAAAGTTCAAATTAGTCCTGTAGGGACTTGTCAGTCCTGGGGACATTTTCTACATAGAGAGGAAACTTACTACTGTATTACTGGTAACCTCCTACGGTACGTCCCAGGACATACCTACTCGTTTAAGCTTCTCTGACCCAGTATAATTTACAATCAGAGGGGAATTTCCTTATTTGAAGTCTCATAACTTCAGTGGCTTTCTAAATAGAATTGGGAGAACCCAGAAAAGTTTTGAAAAAAATTTTAGTTCTTCCTGGTAATTACACATTTTGTTCTGTATGTCATTTGGACTTGAGAAACTCATTACCTCAGGAACAAATACAAAACAGTTCTCTGGAAAAATGAATTTGGTTTTAGGTCAACGTCTGGAAAATACTTTTTTTCTCTCCAATGAAAATGTCTGTTCAATACAACTGAGGAGAGAGACTACAAATATTGCTTTTTATTCATGTGTGTCTCTTTGTAGAAGTGTAATGAAGGTGAAACCTGAGTAATTAAGAATGTGAAATTGATCCGTGCTTCAATTTTCTTAATATTTAAAGAAGTGTATACTATAGACAGCCATCTAGAAATTTACTTCAATTTTCCACTGACTTTCTTATGTAGAAACAAATATTGTCACGTTTCTTTTTTAAAAAGTGAAAAAGTGACAGAGACAAATGTTTCGTGGGTCATTGATTATGAGACTGAGGAAGACCGTGTGTGTGAGTGTAGGCATGTAAGAATAAGTGAGAGAGACAGAAAGGAAGGAGAGAAAAAAGATCAGTAGTTAAAGGAGGAGAAAGGAGGGTGTTTGGCAAACAACAAGTGTGCATCTATGCTTAAAGCATAAACTTTAGTCTAAAATAATGCAAAGTAGAAAAATGACTCTAAGAGAATACTAAGGAGAAAGGGATTGGTGAGGCAGGAGATTGTTTATAGTAATTTAAAAATTCTAGTTATGTATGTGTTTCCTAAGGTACATGAAAAGATTCTGGTCACAAACTTTTAACTCAAGTTATTATTTAGATCTGATTTTTGTCATTTCCTTTATCTAACTGTCAAGATGATCACACTGTTAATAACAAGGATTCAGTAAAATTAATATAATTATTTGTATTATATTAGTATAATTTTTAGATTGATGAAGTAGACCAGAACCATTCTCTAAAATGTTTTAAAGTAGTGTAAATCAAATCTATTCAAACATTGTGCCATAAAATAATGAAAAACAGAGTTGTTGAAGGGAAAGTACCAAGAGAGACAACATTCACAATTTGAAAGTGTTCTCTTCATACTGATAAGACACTGAAATATCTGTTAATACTCTTGTTATCATATAAGAAAACCAATTTTCCAGTATAAATCTTTTCAGATTTTCAAAGGTTTAGCTATTTATGCATGACACTGACCTCATTTCTGATGCCCACAGATGTATAAAATGTTAATAAACTCATGCATCAACTTTCTCCCTTTCTGGTTTAACTCTTTTTTTTTTTTTTGAGAGTTATGTTTTATTAAGCAGACATTTCTGAGGACTTGAACCCCTTTGAGCCTGGGATGACAGCCTCCCAGATGGCTCTGAGGGACTGCTCCTCCTTCCTGGTTCAACTCTTAAATTAAAAAAAATTGATTTTGTTCAGATTAATTGCTGAAGGATCTCAGAATGAGTTTTGAGGCTTTGAAATGTTTTCCAATGTAATTTTATAAAAATAGGAAGTTCGGTTGTGAGTCTCTTGATGTTTGGAATTAACATGCAGGACAACATTTGACCCATCGTAGATAATCAGTAAGTGTTTGTGGAAGAATGAAATGGTCACATTGTCTACTCTAGATGGATTGGTTAGCTTCGATTTGCTCCATGAAAACAGACTGCTTCCCTAAACTTATATACTATTTTGCAACTTTCTGCTAAAAGTTATAACTAAACTCAGCCTTCTTCAGTAATCCGGGTGTACCTGCACCAATCCAACACCAATTCCACAAAAATTGATGTAAAAATTGTCCAAGTCTTTTTCCTCCAGAAAAGTATATCATGTGTTTGTTGGCATTCGAATTAAACAGTCATTCACACATAAAAATTAAACTTTGCCGAAGTTTGCAAAATTATAAGTGAAAATCAAACAATCTAATCTTATTACCCCTGACTTATTGAATTGAGAACGTAGACAAGCTATGGTGCTGCTGACATTCTGGCCAAGGTTGAGTTCAGTCAATAGTCAATGCCATGAGCATTGCACATAGAGCGCTGGTTAGAGGGCCACACCCACCACCCACCCCACCTTACCTGAGTAGGCACAGGAGGCACCAGACATGTATGAGAGAAGAGGCTCACACCTTGGAGAGGAGCAACGGGGCTCCCACTGTTCCCCTAATTTCTATGTAAAGATAAATTTTGTGATGCATAAAGCCTTAATATTGATACATATCCAAAGAATTCTGGTAAACCACTTAAAATGTATATTTTCTAGATTATGAAAATGAACAACTTTTCCTGGAACATAAGTTACCTGTTGTTTCAGGAAAGGGAAATAGTCAATTGTCCTTGAGATGCAGTGTTAGACCTTAACTGATGAGTCCGTGTCTTGTCTCCTAAGGAACGCTTCTAATCTTATTATAAATTATAGAATTTAAAGAGATTATAAATATCAGTCATTCACTTGTTCTTTAAATCATTCACCAAATATTGAGCATCTTAGTGGGTTGGCACTAGGGGTAGAGAAATCAAAAGGACAGAAATAGCCTGTTTTCATGGGATGAACATGAAAAAGTTCCTATACATAAAAAATTGTTACGAAGGAAAAGCTTAAGACTACCATTGGAAGTAAGAGTTGGAAGGAATAAATAAGAAAGACGGAAGTGCACAGCATGCTGCTTTTTCTCACGTCCTTTTAAAAGCTTTCTTGCACCTAGAACACCCACTTCAGGGGGACATCTCTGATCACAGCCCACTCCCCAGGCTGGGCTAAGGGCCCCATCTCTGTCCTTGTCTGTGTTCTACGTCCGTGTTCGTTCTCTCATTGTCTTCGCTATGTTACTAGAAATGATCTCTTCACGTGTTTGTTTCCGACAGTGAACTGTACAATTCATGAGGGCAGAGACAGGTATTATTCATCTTTCAATCCCAATCACTAACAATTTAACTGAGATAGTAGGTTGGTTAATTTGCTGAAGGTTGAGTTTTTGGGAGAAGGCAAGAAGAAAAGGAAAAGTTTCACTTTTGGGGGGGCAAGAAGACTGAATTCCACTCTTAGGCGGCCACTAACAAATTTGTGCTGGGAACTGAAAAGAAGAACGTGACATGAATTGAGGTGGCCGCTGTGGGTGCTGAGCTGTGCAGAAGCTGTGGTACCCTGAAGCTCTTCTTTTTAACCCAACTCTGTTTTCAGCCATAACTTTGCTGGACATTCCCTGGGAATACATCCTTATCTGCTACGGGCAGCCGTGTCCTGTTTGCCTGAATTGGCTCAGAAAAGTGTAGACTTGGAAGTGCAGGGATTTCTGTCTCTGGGAGCAATCCTTAACCTAGGATGATGAGAAGCTGTTGGAGAAATGCTTCAGCCTCTTGGCTTTCAGGAGATGATTCTGAGAGGCATTTGTCTCTCTTTGCAGAGGGCCTGGTAGACTCAAACCCTCCTTTATGATAATGCAGCCTTGAATTCCCTTTTCTCTTTCTCTTCTCACTCTTTTGCTTTCTTGTTCCCATTTCCTGGGATCTCATCCCAAATAAACCACCTGTATCCAAATCCAAGTCTCCATCTTTGGCGCTGCTATGAGGGAGACCCAAACCAAGGTGCCAGCCAAGTGACAGAATTCACTGTTCGGTACCATTAGTAACCCAGCGTGCTCAGTACTTTCCCACTCCAGGTTTCCATATAACACCCAATACGATGTCCCCATCAGCCTGCATGCACTTCCTTATTTATGGTTAGGTCCAGCCAAGCACATTTGGACTGGTATTTTTTGTCTTAGAATATCTTTCTATTCCTACATAAGATTGATTCATTTTGGTATTTGTCTGCTCTGTTGACAGATGACCCTGGACAGGAAATATACACAAACCCAAAGTAGTAGCCTAAGTTACAAGCTCACCCGGATCTACTTGGAAACGTTTATAATGCTGAGTGGCAGGAACCCTAAGCTGCAAGATTTCAAGAATCCTCAGGAAGAAGATGTGTGAGCTCAGTATCCCCAAGACTTTCAGCCTTCTGGATTTCTGTCTTTCAAATACAAATTCAACAGCTGAGACCCTCCTGCACAAATTCAATAAATGGTAGAGTCAGTCTAAGACCCTTTCTCTTATTTCCTCAGGTTGGGGAGCGAAGGAAAATGGGTACAAGATGCTCTTGGCTCTTCTATTGTCCCATCTGCCATGCCTCCCCATATACGTTTCCTATCTCACTTTCATTAGCTCTGCATCTGTCGTCTTGCTATACCTGTCTCCTGCCCAACCAGTTCATTCAAAGCCAACAACCATCACCTGTCCTCTATTCTTTCCTGTATCGCCAGCCTGGAGCTGCTATGGAGAACATACGTGAAGTCTTGGCGATAGTGGCAAGGAATTAAATCACAAATCAGCAAACAACCTAAATTCACATCAATGAATCACTTGCCTCAAGTTCATTAGCCATTTCTGCTCTACAGGATTCTTATCTTTTTGTACATTTTTGAGGGGCTCTGAGCCTGCTACCATTTTTGTGGGTCTTCTCTCTCACACTAGAATCTTTTTTTCCCCTCTCTTTACTCCAACTCCCCAAATTCACCTCCCACTCATTTTAAGGAAAAAAAATTTAAAAAGTATGTTATTATTACACATGGAATTTACTGATAATTTGTTAAATGGAACAATTTAGCTTTTTTTTTGTCAACCTCCTCATTCCAGACTGCCCCATAGTCTTTTTTTTTAGTTGAAGTATAGTTGATTTATAATGTTGTGTTAGTCTCTTGTGTACAGCATAGTGATTCAGTTATACACACATATATATATTCTTTTTCATATTTTTTCATTATAGTTTACCACAAGATATTAAATACAGTTCCCTGTGCTATACAGTAGGACATTGCTGTTTATCTATTTTATATATAGTAGTTAATATCTGCAAATCCCAAATTCCGAATTTATCCCTCCCCTTCTTCACCCCAGTAACCATAAGTTTGTTTCCTATGTCTGTGATGAGTCTGTTTCTATTTTGTAAACAAGTTCACTTGTGTCATTTTTTTTAGATCCCACATATAAGTGACATCATATGGTATTTGTATTTCTTTTTCTGGCTTACTTCACTTAGCGTGATAATTTCCAGGTCCATCCATGTTGCTGCAAATGGCATTATATCATTATTTTTAATGACTGAGTAGTATTCCGTGTGTGTGTGTGTGTGTGTGTGTGTGTGTGTGTATACACACACATATACACATACACCACACCTTCTTTATTTTATCCAGTCATCTGTCGATGACATTTAGGTTGCTTTTATGTCTTGGCTACTGTAAAAAGGGCTGCTATGACCACTGAGGTGCATGAATCTTGTCAAATTAAAGTTTTCTCCTGATATATGCCCTGGAGTGGGATTGCTGGGTCATATGGTAAATCTTTTTTTAGTTTTTTAAGGAATTTCCGTACTGTTTTTCATAATGGCTGCACCAAATTACATTTCCACCAGCAGTGTAGGAGGGTTCCCTTTTCTCCACACCCTCTCCAGCATTTATCATTTGTGGACCTTTCAATGATGGCCATTCTGAATGGTGTGAGGTGATATCTCATTGTAGTTTTGATTTTCATTTCTCTGATAATTAGCAATATTGAACATCTTTTCATGTGCCTATTTGCCAAATGTATGTCTTCTTTGAAGAAATGTCTGTTTAGGTCTTCTGCCCACTTTTCAATTGTTTTTTTGTTTGTTTGTTTTGTTATTGGGCTGTATGAGCTCTTTGTATATTCTGGAAATTAAGCCCTTGTCAGTCACGTTGTTTGCAAATATTTTCTCCCACTCTGTAGATTGCTTTTTCATTTTGTTTATAGTTTTCTTTGCTGTGCAAAAGCATAAAAGTTTAATTAGGTCTCACTTCTTTATTTTTGCTTTTATTTCTATTGCCTGGGAAGACCACCCTAGGAGAACATTGCTAAGATTTATGTCAGAGAATGTTTTGCCTATGTTCTCTTCTAGGAGATTTATGGTGTCTTGCCAGACATTGTCTTTTAAAGTCCCAATAATTTGTCCTCTCAACCAAAATGTCAGTTTTCAATGAATATTGGTAGAAACTTTGAAAATCACAGCTTTTCTAGAACTGGTTAGAGATGAAATTCTTAGGTGGCCTCAAGTTCAAAGTATTACTCGTGGCTTCCTGGCCAAGGGCTTTTGTGAAAGGAAGCAGGACGCAGCGGGCTGCTTTACTCATTCCCAGAATAGGAAATCCAAGGGTCAGATTTACCTCATCTGCCCCATGATCAAATACAGCTTCAACTGCTGAATTTGGGGTGTGCTCCCAGTGACAGCCCTACTCTACGTCTCTGGAAGATTTGCAGTTTCATGTCATGGGAAGGGACTGCAACTGAGAGTGAACCAGAAAATTTTTAGGGTCAGAAAAGGAGTTTTTGATTTACACAACTTTTACCAAAATATGTATCTTTGAACTGGGCTTCGGATGCTGCATTGACTGCCCTCTTATGGTGCATTGTGAGGCCAATATTGTCTTCCTAAAATTCAGCAAGCCAGACTCTAGCTTCCAAGAGTAAGTGAAGTGGGAAAATCTGGGAATTGATGGTGCTAACTTAAAACAGTGTTATTCAAATATTCAGATTCTGTCTCTGAATACATTTCCAACCCCGTTCTCTTTCTCCTTCCTTTCTAAGACTCCAGTGACACGTAAGTTAGATATTTTATTAAGTTCCAAAGGTCCCTGAGTTTCTGTTCATTTTTGCCCTCAGTCTATCTGCTGTTTTCAGATTGGGAAATTTCTATTGTTCTGTTTTCAAGTTAACTGTTCTTTATCTTTTCCATTCTGCTGTTGAGACCATCCGTTAACGTTTTAAAATTTTTGTTAGTATATTTTTCAATTCTAAAATTTCTATTTGATTCTTCTTTACATTTTCTACATCTTTGCTGTGACTTTGTATTTTTTTCTTTTGTTTCAAGCATGTTCATAATTGCTTGTTGAAGCATTTTTATGATTCCCGTTTTAAGATCATTGTCAGATATTCCTAACCTCTGTGTCATCTTCCTGTGGATGCTTGTGGATTACCTTTTCTTATTCATGTTGAAGTTTCCCTGATTCCTGGCAGGATGAATGACTCTTGATGAAAACCTGGACATTTTGGGTATTACATTATGAGACTTTGGGACGTATTTAAATTTTCTGTTTCAGCAGGTGTCTTCTGACTCCATTCTGGTGGTTGCATTGCCCTGTGACTCCCAGGTGGGATGGAAGTCCAAGTTCCCCATTGACACCTGTAGAGAAGTTGCTTCTCATCACTGCAGTGGGTGATGAGCGGGAGTTCAGAAGTTTTACTGTCTCTAATGATACTACTCTGGTTTGGAGGGACAGAAGTGCCTTGTTCCTTCTCTCTACCAGGCCTCCGTTAACACCATGGGGATGGGGGTGCCCTCCTTACCTACAGGTAGTGTTGAAAGTCCTGACTTTCCTCTAGGCCTCCTCTGACACCACCCAGTGGGGAGGGAGAGGGGCGGTTGTGGAAGTACAGCTTCCACAATGACACCACGAGGGTGGGGACTAACATATGAAAGTCCTTTCTCCCTTCTGGGTCTTCTCTGACACCACTCTGGTGGAAGGGTTGGGGTGCCTCATTCCTTGCCTTCCTCCCTGGCAAGTCTAGATACCCCACTTGGCCTTTACTGGTGGGAACAGTGTTTTGAGGGGTCAGGGCACAGTTATTTTTCCATGGTATTTAGCTGAAACAGAATGGTTACTTTCTAAACATTTTCTGGCCACTCTAATTCAGCATAGTTTTGGAAGTCCTAGCAATAGGAATCAGAGAAGAAAAGGAAATAAAAGGATTCAAAATTGGAAAGGAAGAAGGAAAAGTGTCACTGTTTGCAGATGACATGACACTATACATAGAAAATCCAAAAGATGCCATGACAAAAAAAGAAAAATTAAAAATAAGAAAAAAACATTTTCTGTCTTGTTGGCATGCTCCTTCTGGATAATGGGAGCAGGCTTTACTTTGGGCTTTTTTTTTTTTTTTTTTTTTGTGCCCATTGGTGTTTCTGTGTTGCTAGCTTCTCCAGAAAGCAGTCTTGATAAACGAGGAAAGAACCCCCACCAAAACCCCAAACCCCAAACCTACAAAACTCACTACTGTATCCTTCCATGGACCCTGAGGCCCTTAGCCAGTTTTCTTTCTTTTCTCCACCATTATCTTCAATTTCTTATGTTTGTTTTATATGTAATGTCCCTCCGCTTTTTCCCCACTGTAGTTAGCAGGAGGAATAGGAAAATGTGTATCTACTTCATTTTTCCAAGAGTAGATGCTCTCTGATGCCTTTAAAGATAGAGTGGCTTCAAGGCTTTGCTCAGCAATGACCTATCCAGCCAACCTTTGGGTTTTAGAGGCTCAGTGGCTCTCACCAGACTCTCACTATCTGGTTAGTTGCTTTAGCCTTAATACCAAACCTCTGGCTGCAGGATAAGCATGACTTTCCCTGCCCAGGCTTCTACCGTATTCCCCACTCTGCCCTTGTATAATCATGTGTGCATCTTTTCATGTACTTCCTCTAGGTCCTTCCCCCTGTCTAGTCTCTTTCTGTACTCTGTTGAAAAATTGAATAAAAATTCTCCATAGCCTGGAGAATGAGTACCAAAAAGGATAAAAATAATCTCAGTTATGCTATGACTTGACATGCTCTAATATCTGTGTAAGTCAAAGTGAAATTTATCATTTAGTGATTTCATTTTTAAATGGGTTTACTTGCATTTTACCAAAAATACTATTTTCTCAAAATAAAGTTTTGATTCTCTTTGTAAGAAAGTTGTTGTATGTGTACTGTGTTGCTGAGTAGTAGAGAAAGACTAAATAATGTTGGGGATATTAGAATAAATGAAAGAAAACCTTAGTTTACAAACTCTCTGTCTTGTTAAAAAACTACTTGTATAACTATTTTAGATTCCAAATGCCCCAATATTCACCATTACTGTTTTTTCCTGGCATTGAGAGTTGAAACGTCCAGAGAGGAAGAATGTGAAATAGAATGGCTACTAATGGAAAAAGTGTGTTTAACCCCAGGCCCTAATATCAATGAAACTAATATTATGGCTTCATGAGTTTTTTTTTCAAAAATAATTTCCCCTCTCTAGATGTTCTTTGACAAGCTACTTCTTGCCATCTGCCATGTCTCAAGGGTTGTGTACTGACAGGAAATTTTGAGCATCTATAAAACTGTTTGTTGAATTTTTTAGTAATTAGATTCAAAACCAGCAATGAGCAATGATCATTTTCATGTTTGTTGAGCAATTGCTCCTGGTTGAACCACAAAGTTGGACTACAAAATTTTGAAGAAAGGGCAGTGTACAATAAGTTGTTTGCAAGGATAACACACCCAGAATTACTGAAAAACAAATCAATCAACCAACCAGCCAAACAAACATCAACTAAAAACAAATTGAACATGAAAATAACACTAGAACAAGTCCAATATATCCAGAGGAAAAAAAAAATTACAACAGTGTGTGTTAAACACAGTTCTTTTCTGAAGAGTTTATGTCCAGTGTTTCTCTTCCTGATGCAACTTCCCCCCTCTAAACTTGCGATGGCTTAAGGGGAAGAAGGATAATAGATAAGTTCTTACTTTTCCTTCACTTGTAAAGGAGACCTGAGCGCATGGGAAGATCTTTAGATTCATCTCCCGCACTATCTGTCCAGTGAAGAAATCCCTTCTCGAGGTCATGTCTGTTTAGAAGCAGACTTGCAGATGTAGTAAACATTCTTATGGTTACCAGGGGAAAGGGAGTGGGAAGGGATAAATTTGGGAGTTTGAGATTTGCAAATGTTAACCACCATATATAAAAACAGATAAAAAACCAAATTTCTTCTGTATAGCACAGGGAGCTATATTCAATATCTTGTAAAAACCTTTTATGAAAATGAATATATGTGTGTATATGCATGACTGGGACATTATGTTGTACACCAGAAACTGACACATTGTAAGTGACTATATTCAATTAAAAAAAAAGTTAAATAAACATAAAAGATCATGTCTTTTTAAACCAGAGGATGGGCAGAGAACTGCTGTTGCTTTGACGCATGCCATTTTCTGTTAGCTTCAATTGTTGGATAGTCTTTCCTCAGACTGAATGGAATTGTCCCTCTACATTGTGATTTTGTTACAGGGAGCGCTTCTAGGTTCTCTTCCATAAGATGAGCTGTAAATGCCTTTTTTTTCTTCTAAACGTTAAATATTTCCAGGTTCTTCAAATAGCCCACTTTAACTAGCTCTTCTAGACATTTTACCAGTGTAATGACCCCCTTCTTTGAATGCTCCCCATGTTACAAAAACATCTACTAAAATGTGATGGGAAAAGCATTTTAAGAAAATTTCAATTCAGTTCAATTCAGGGAATAGTTATCAAGCACGTAGGATGTGCCAGACACTATGTTGGGCCCTGGGGCTAAGTCAGTGAACACAACCATCTATCCTCCTGAAGTTAGCAAAGGCAGATAGATATTCAATGAGTGATTACAGCTGGGATGAGTGTTATGGGAGAGGCTGTAAAATTGTTTAAAGCAAGGGGAATTTAATTAATCCTGAAGAATCATGGAAAATGTCTACGATGAAGAGATGTTTAAGTGCAGACTTGAAGTATAAGAAGAAATTAGCCAGGATAACAGACATCCAGGCAATGGAAATGATACATGGGGAAGACTTGGGGTTGAGAGATGTCCCAAAATCCAAGGGAAGAGAGTGTTTAAGAAGAGGATTCCAAATTCTCATATGAGTGGAGAAGGTCCTGGGTGGTTGCCACCACGGGGAACTGAGTATTTCCTGAGTAGTTGTCCAGATATGTAAGAAGCTTAACTTTATTCTTCTACATATCTACTAAATTCTTAAAATCTTCTGTTCCCCAGGACATCGAACACTAAAATTGCCTCTTCCTTGGCTCATGTCTAAGTTCCAGGGAGATATATATAATTTCAAGGCTTTGTAGGACCCCTCTTGTCCTTGAGTCATCTGTCCACACATATTTTCTGATCAACCCAAAGTTCTGTTTGGTCTTTGTGCACTGATCCACAGTAAACTGTCGAGACAACCCTCAATCTTGTCTACCCAGGGTTTCAGGTCCAGTGCGTCTCTCTGCTGCTTTCATGCCAGGCTTCAGAACTGGGGCATCCTCCTGTTGCTTCCATGCTATTCCCTGGTAAGGGAGTTTCCCTGGGACATGACTATGACTTCATTTGCCTTAATGCTCTATCCGTGGCTTTATCACGTCTGTGGGTTTATGATCTAAGAGGAGTGAATACCCACATTTGTTCTCTGTTTCCTAAACCACATCAGGGTCTTGCCTCCTTACTGATGTTTCAGTGTGGAAAGCGGAGTAACTACCTTTCTCTAAACCACCACTCTTTGTCTTTTTTTTGCTCTCCCCCAGTTTAGTAGATTGTTTTTCCAACCTTCAGGGAAAATCTCTCTCTCTATAAATCTTGATGGCTTCCCCCAGAGTCATTTTTGCTCCTGAAATAACTCTTTTATGGGTTTAGGATTTTGGAAAATATAAACCAAAGACTTATAGGAAGTTTCTGTTTTCCACCCCACCCTGTCACACCTACATCCTCAGGAAACAACTCAAATAGACTATTTGCCTGAATTGGGTGAGCAGGTGGGAAAGGGAAAGTGGGAACTTTAGGGAAAAATCCATTTGTACTTCAACATCCTGTGATAATGACGACGCATTGCGTTGCTGTACAATTTGCTACATAAATCGTAAATTGATAAAGCTCCTCTATTGGTTATTTCAGTCTGACCAATCTTCTACAGCAGTGCATTTCAGCACATTTTTTTATTCATCTACATTCCTCACCTGCAGTGTTTGGAAAAAATATTTTGGACAAATTACTTTAGCTCAACTGATGAAAACTCAGATTAGTTGACAGAAATATTAGTGTCTGGCAATCACAATTCTAAGATTAGATGGGTCTCATCCAGGCTTTCTTCTCTTGGAAGAGTCTTGAAAACTCAATATTGATTCTTGCCCAAGGTTTCTTGGTCACTTCCTAAGGGCATAAAATTAGTTTTGGCTGCTTTGTGCTAAGAAGTGTAGCTTATACTACTTTTACTTACTTAAAATTTTATTCAATAAAAAATCAATTAACAGGTTGGTAGATTTCCACTTTTGGTCAGTGCCTTCATGGAAATAAATTCCAGATCTGGGCTACACAGAATTGAAGATGTATCAGGATGAGCTTCTTTTGAAAGCAGATTTTCTAAGGAGTGTTATAGGGTTTGTAATTGCTTTTATTGCTTTTATTTCCCAAGAAGTGCCTCTTATAGATCTCCTTTCCACACTGAGCTTCAGAGAGTTTAGCATCGCCCAGAGACATCTGTAGGATTTGATGTTCTAGCATGAACATTTCCAGTGACCCAGCACAACGTGACACAGGCAAGGTGATGACTCATGGTGTCGGTATTCGATATTGCTTTCCTAAGTGCCCAAACAAGCATTTAGTTCTAGGCTTTGGATGTAAACTTCCAATGTTATGTAGAGGACTTCATAGTTAAGGGTTGTACAAACCTTTGGGAGAGCTTCTAAAGAAGCTTGTGATCTATACTAGCTGCAAAGATGCAAGTCCGAGCACAGCTATAGGGTACTTGTCATCCTTGACAGCAGCAGAGACATCGTTAAAGCATCTGCTTTTCAAAGTGTGTGTGGTTATTCTTGAACAATTGATGTCTCTGGGCCATCTGGCATTTCATGGTTGGGCACCACACCAGCACCATGTGGTGAGGTGGCAGGGGCAGGAAACGGTGGTTTGTTTCCATTGTCTTTGCTAACAAAGACTCAGAAGTCAGTAACTGCCTGCCGGTCCTGAAAGTGTCCTCCAGTTGGAGAGTCCACACGTAGACAATGAAATAAAGAAAGGGTTGTGCAATGAATGTGTGCGTGTGTGTGTGTGTGTGCGTGTGTGTGTGTACGCAACACCCAAAGTCACCACGAGGTTAAGTGAAGGCCTGGTTTTGTTTCTGGAAAAGATAAATTATAGAGTGTTCTGCCTGCCTGCACACCACTGTTGGGGCTGAATGAAGTAATTCAAGCAGACAAACATTTAAAAAAGTTAAGATTTTATTCTGTTTTCTTCCTGCCTCAGACACATGATGGATAAAAATGAAGGAGGCCTCTTAAATCCTCCTTCTGAGTGTGTCTAGTGTTAGCGCTGAAGCCAGGACGCGCTCACCTGGGACAACACACCAGGCGTCCCAGATGTCGGACTTTCACCAGAAGCATTAGAACATTCCAGGAGACACAGGCTTTCAAGGTGCTTTACCTGGGACGTCAGTCAGTAGGTGTTCAGTCATTTCATGTCTGTAATAGCATCTGATGAGCAAAACCATCACTACGTTTGGGCCAGAACTTCACAGACTGGCTCACTACAGTTCTTAATATACAATTGGACTTAAAGTCAGGATGATAGAGTTGAAACATAAAACTAACCACCACATTGTTTTTTACTATTGACATAATAAGACATTAAATAATGAAAAACCGTATTACAAATGGAAACTTGTCTTTAGAACTTAAATTTTCCAGAGCTTGATAATTCCTCTTTGGAGAGTGTGTCATTTCTTCTCAGATTCAGTGTTTCTTTTATATTTTAGTCAAAATTCCAAATACCCCTGGAAGTTATTGCTCAACGTCTTCCTTTAGGATCCTCTTAAAATTTGTCTATTTAACTGGTATTAAAATATATATGTATCATCCAGCCCTAAGAAAGAACAAATGTTATTCCAATTTTCTTAAATTTGTCAACATTTTGAGGACTATCATATATAAAATAACATTTGTTTTACATTCCATATGTCCTCAATAGATATTTCAAACTTACCTGTATGCAGAACTTCCACTGGAATGATCATTTCTATTCATTTGCCATAAAGCTACTCTCACACCAAGAAAGCTGCCTTGGATTTTTATATATTTTCAAACAGGTTCTTTTGTCAAGAGAGAGAGCCATAAATATAATTAATATCAGACACAGAAGTGCGGCTGGAAAGTGAACTTCATGCATCCTGACTCTAATCGCAAATTGTTTTCAGTCTTTATGGCCACATCACGTAGAATTGGATTTAATCAGAGTTTAAAGGCGAATCCTTGGCCCCATCTGCGTGTTCCCTCCATCTCTCTGTCTCCTCTCCTCAGCCCTCTGGGTCTTTCGCTCTTGTTGTGAAAGTCAAGCTCCCCACACAGGCTCCTGCTCCAGGCGAGGGGTCTATGGCCCTGGGGTTTGGAATCATTCATCCTTAGAATACAGCCATACCTGAGATTAGATGAAGTAACTGTGACTGCAACTGAATTTTGCCTTAAACGAGAATTTGTGTTAATCCATATGCTCTTTTGTTTGTGCTCTGAATGGCTTTTACCCAATTCACAGTGACCAATTTAAACCAGAGGAAAAAAGATTTTGTTAAAAATTAAATTTGCTCTGTGTTTATATGGGCAGTGAACCATACCCAACTAAATGACTTTTTAAAAATCCTTCGCTTCAAGGCTGGCCCTAAATACAGCTAGGATAGTTGACTATACTGTATGTGGTGTCACTTAGAGTGATGCTCATGTGTTGCCTCATACATGCCTTCTCTGTTCTGATCTGTGAATAATAGCTAACACTTTTGTGGTACTTACCCTGTGCCAGGCTCTGTTCTCCACCACTCCTCTGCCAGAAAACTTTAATATTCTGAAATAATCTCAACTCCCATGGTCTGCCACCCACAACTGTCCTCCAGGTGGAAATGTTTTCATTATCCTTTCTCCAGTGAACTCTTTTCCCTGGTATGGCATCTACCATTAAAAATCCCACCAGAAGACCCAAATTCTCTTCTAGAACAAGTCTCCCCAAATCTCATTAAAGAATGTTCTTTCCCCTTATGCCTTAGTCCTACTAGCGCCTTAATTAATGAGTTTTTCCTCTCAGTTATCAGAAAGCTTATTCCCTGATTATAGGTTTCTAGCCCTTGACCATTATTTATGGCTTCCTTCATAAATAATTTCCATCTCCCACAATCACTATAGCCAATTGAATTTTATTTTAAGAGCTACGTTACAAACCAATCATTTGTCCTGAAATTAAGACTCAATTTGTATAGAAAAATTAATTCCATGAAATCAGGTATTAGATTAAAATGTTTTTTAGAATATTTTTATGTAATTATATGATGATTAAAAACTTCAGAAATAAAAGGAAAGTTTTTTTTTTTAATGAAACACATTTTAACCAAGACTATTTAAAGATGACAGTGTATAAAAAATCAGAAAATTCAAATATAAGTAACAACATAAATTGGAAGTCCTTCCAGTGGAGAGTTTTAGATACAATAATTTTCTGAAATAGATATAGAAGTAATTAATTCATTGCAGGTTTCTAAGAGACTAAAAAGAATCCATTTAATCTCTGACTCTTGTGCATTATAATGCAGGATGTATTCAGATCCAGATGGCTCTTTAGGTGGACTGCTTGATTTAAATGAAGTAGAATAGAATCAAGTACTTGCTTTGACTGGAATGGTTTAAAATTTGGGGACATTTTTGAAGTGGCATCAGGCTTGTATCTTCTACATCATTTATGATTTTCCTTTTGATTTTACAGCCGTATCTGTATGGGCTGAGTTTATTTCTCGCATTAGCTGAATGGAATAGAGAGATGAACTCAGGTCTGGAAACCTTCCCTGACACAGTCAAGTTCCTGTTGACTAATTCTATGACCGTCGAGAACTGTCTCGGCGTCCTGGAGGCCAAACGCTGCCGTGCAGCCTGGGCTCGGAGTCGAGAGGGTGGTTTCTATGCGACTTCATCTCAGTGGATGAGGAGAGGATGCAGCACGCCTCTGGTCCCACGTTCACAGCCCCTTGTGCTGGTGGAAGATGAGGTGTGAGTGGAGGGGCTGTGGGCGTGATGAATACTTGAATGACTCATGGGCAAGGGGCATTAACAGGGCTCTGAATCACACGCCACTTGCTGTAACTTTCATATGATAGGCTTGGAAAGCACCTCCACATGGAGGAAAGATGGGTTGCTGTACTCTTTCAGAAGGGCTCCAGTACAGAGAGCTATCTTCATTTTGAAAAACCCTGAGAATCCCTGAAAGATGACCTAACCAGTCAGTGACCTGCAGCCCTCTCCCTCACCCCAAATTGTGGTGTTTATCCTCTCCCTTGGAGAACGGAGCAGCCTCCCACTATAGCTTGAATCACAGGGAGACTTAAATCCCGACAACGGTCTAACCATTCCCTCAGCTCGGAGAAGTTTAAGTGTCTCAGCCACCCGAGGTTAATTTCATGTAGGATCCTTATCGTATATTTTAAATATTATTTTGAAAATTAAATGGGTTTGGAGGATTTCCCCCACTCCCCTATCCACTTACCAAAGGCAATAACTTCTCATGCCAGGAAAGTTGGAAAAGTAAAAAAGAAAACAAAATTATTCATGGTTCTGATCAATCAAACTAAACCACTGGAAATTGTTAGCTTTTTTTAAAATCCAAATTCCCTCACACCATCCCTCTTGCCCTATATATGTGCTTATTCCATCCTTTTCCATGTTGGATTTTATCATCTATTTATAACTCTCTTAAGAGTTATACATTTTTGCTTTGGATAATTTGGTAAATGAAGAAATGTATATGGAAGCAGAAAAAGCAACCATCACCAATGTTAATGGTTTGGCATATTTCTTTACCAACCATGTTCATTGTCAGCGTAAAGGTTTTCTTTTGTAACCAAAAGCTTTTACTTTTGAAAACTGAATAAGAGAATATTTTAAGGATCTATCAAAACTTTTTTTTATTCTTATTTTTTTATTGAAGTGTAGTCGATTTACAGTGTTAGTTTCAGGTGTACAGCAAAGCGATTCAGTTATATAGATATATACATAAATATATATTTTTTCAGTTTCTTTTCCATAATAGCTCATTACAAGAAACTGAATATAGTTCCCTGTGCTATACAGTAGGTTCTTGTTGTTTGTCTATTTTATGTATTGTGATGTGTATCTTTTAATCCCAAACTCCTAATCTATCCTTCCTGGCCACTTCTCCCTTGATAACCACAGTTTGTTTTTTATATCTATGAGTCTATTTCTGGTTTGTAAATAGAATTTATATCTTTTTTTTTTTAAGATTCCACATATAAGCGATATCATATGAAGGATCTATCAAAACTTAAAAAAAAAAAAGCCTCCAAAGTATTTCCAATATACTATTTGTTGAGGAAGCAAAGTATATGGACCATCTTTGAGAAGTCTGCATCCCGGAGAGACTTCTCTTTCTCCACAGGGCTGCTGCTTCTCCCTTCCTTTCACAGGCTTTGATCCCGAATACACATCTTGCACCCAAATGCCATCTCCAGGTCTGCTCCCAGACACCCAGATCTGTGACACTCCAAAGAAACTGGCAAATTTTGTCTCATTTTGATTTTTCTCCAAATCTCTGCAAATATTGATCCCCTGAAAATGTACAAAGATTTACAGAAAATAATGTTTAGTCTTTTTATGTACTTCTCACTGGCTTTAATTTTGTTTTCATAGACTCTGCCTTATCTACAGTTCATGGGGAATATTTCAAAACACAGACAATAGTTACTTTCCATGTGATGAGGAGTACTGAGTACCTATTGGGGGCAAGGCATGTATCAGATGCATTTTCTGTTGTTAAGAAGTAAGACGGAAGGAATGCATTGTGTTTATGTTATATTAGCAAACAGATTGAAAACTCACTTGAGGCCATCCTCTGCAGTACAGAATCCAGAGAACCACACAGATGCAGCAGATAGCACATCTGGAATAAGACCAGGGAACCAAAGATTCCAACTTTTGTATTTGGGAAGAATCGCAGGTGTGATGAATTTTGGAATTAGAATCCTTTAGTTAGAAAGCTTTTATTTAATTTTCCAAATAACGGAAAATTGCATTTCCCCTAGATCTATTAACAAAAATTTACAGAAAGAATCATTTTGGTAGCTTTTCACTGGCCATGATCTATGCAAACAAAGTCATTTAGTATTTTGATTACATGGGAAAAATGTCACATGATGATCAATTGATCTAATTTCTACGTGATTAATAAAGCACTCCGCCATTAACATGTGGTTAGAGATGTGAGTTTTTTCCTTTCCTTCCTTCCCTCTCTCCCTGCCTTGCCTTCCCTCTCTCCCTTCCTTGCCTTCCCTCTCTCCCTTCCTTGCCTTCCCTCTCTCCCTTCCTTGCCTTCCCTCTCTCCCTTCCTTGCCTTCCCTCTCTCCCTGCCTCCTTCTCTCACGTTCTTTCTCCATCTTCTAGTTTTTTTTTTTTTTTACAGAATTTTTAAGAAAACCTCCAAGACATAATATTAATGTCTGTTCTAGAAGAATTTTCCTCACATTATTGAGACCTTTCATACTGAATTTCTGTTTCATCTCTCATATTTATCCCAGATTTAAATGAGCGTGTTTGTTTTAAATTGGTTTTAAGATAATTGTCTCTAATTGCTGAATTATATTTTTGAACCAATTCGCAAGAGATTTGGTGTAGAAATCAGCAACTTCCCATTTATGTTCATGAGCTCCCTGAATCCTCATCACGGAGCCAGAGATGCTGGGAAGTGGTTTATTGACAAGGGCTACATTCTGGCTACTTTGTATATTTTCTCTGCAAGGAGGTGTGAACACTGAGCATTGTTTTTTCCAGCACCAAGCTTCTTGTTCCCAGGAGGGTTAGATGAATAACACAGGCAACTTAACATCCTCAGTATTCTCTCAGATTTATTCTGGTTATCTCAGTAAGGAGAGATGAAGACATCCACGATGTGACAGCAACTTGGACTCTGGTTAGTGCGCAGTGTGAGGGAGAAAGAAATCTGATGTTCTGGGTATAAAACAGAGGTTGGGTTCTACAGTGAGCATCTGAAGGGTCTGAGCTCATGGTCACCAGCTCTCACTTGAGGGACATGTAGTAGGGGGTCCTGTCATCCCTTCGCCTTGTGAAACACCAGCATTTTCCAGGTAACTTAACTCTCTGTAGAAATGAGGAGATGGCAGGATGTCAACAGAAGAATTTGCATCCGGGCTAAAATAGTGTCTCAAGCAATTTGGTCGCCTTTGTAGCAACCTGGGGGGCGTTTTTCAGTTTCAGTGTCCGACATTAGCAGTGAGACTTATCACCTGCCTGCTCAGGTCTGTGTGCAGTGGATAGGGGCTCCGATCAAGGGGGTCATGAGTGAGTTTATGAATGTGAGTCGGGACTCCTAAGGTGTGAGACGTTGTGACAGCTTACGTGGCCAGTCTATTACCGTCATTAACATGTAGCGATGCGCCTGCCGAGTCAGTTTCAGGTGCTGAGATCCTTAGCTAATGCTGTTGGTTGTATGCAGCTTTGAAATTGTCCTTCTGAAAATATGAAGCAAATGGCAGGATCAAAAGCTCTGATATCCGTCTCCCTTCTGGAGCATTAGGGATAGAGAAATACAGAAGATAGGATCCAAATGTAGTTTTGTGGGCAGATGCCAGAGATGTCTTTAATTCAATACTAGGGAGTTTTAAGGTTATTTCTTAGCTGAGGGGCACCCATAAGAATACTTAAGAAAGGGAATGACATGGTATCTTTACAAGAGGATGTTTAATCAGGCAAAGGTCTGCAGGATGCACTGGAGAGAGGCACCCAAGGAGGGGACAGGCAGTTATCAAGGCTTTAGCCCACAGTCCAACTTCCAGAAAACTGTTACCAGCCCCGGAAAAAGGCAGGGAGGAATCTTTAGACTCTGGAAGGAAACGATCTCTACTCAAATTTAGAGGACACACCCTTAAACTGTTCCCTCAATCCAATCAGAAGATACCAAGAACCATCTGGTGCAAATGAAAACAAATCTGTTGACATGGGTGTAAGCACAGTCAAGGGGACCACAGCCAGCCTCTTCTTAGAGCACTGAGACCCACAGGCTAGAAACCCTAGTGGTGTCTCAAACACAGCTTATTCAAAGGGTTCTAATGCCACCTGGTATTGTGTGACCACAGCTGTGGTCACACTCGTCTGCCCACTGACATGGTTTTGATTTCGTTTTCTAATCATTTCTACCCATACGACCCTGTCATGAGTGCTCATGTGTGATCAAGCTACAGCTGCCCTTCTGCTAGCGACACTTTGACCCCACTGCTCCCTGGAAGGGTCTCTTTCTCTAATAGCTGAAGCAATCCAAAAGATAGCGATATGATCTTAGTCGTGGCAGTGGGAAGGGAGAAGCAGGTTTGCAGTGAGAGCTGTGGAAGGTTGACTGGGCAGGACTGGGTAATAAACTGGATGTAGCCATTACAGAAGAGAGAAGAGGCAAGCTGAGCCTACTTCTGGGTGTTTAAACTCTTTTGAGTCTAAAGCTCAGGATATTGTTCCCAGAAAGACCCGTGTACACACCTTTCACCTACAATTTCAGGAGGTTCATGGATGTGGTAGCCAAGGTTAAGAACCTCTTTTGTAGAGAAAAACCCTGGAGGCAGGACTGGATGATCTGCAAGGCATTTGGTGCTTCCTCAACACTGGGGTGGTTATACAACTTGAGTATGGATATATTGTTGGAGCCATTGATAGCTGCAAAGAAGTCAGGATGGTGAGCTGGTGTGTCTGTGAGACACTAAAGAGTGTAGAGAAGAAATGTATTTTGTTCAGGACTAGTCAACCTGTATGCATTCATAAAGAGATGTTGAGCAGATCATGAAAGGCATACACTGATAAAGTGTTTATTGCATTAGATCTGCACTATCTAATATGGTAGCCATTGGCTACATGTGGCCACTGAGGACTTTAAAGAAATATGGCTCAGTCTGAGATGCACTGTAAATAGAAAGTACACAGTCATTTTGAAGATAGTCCAAAAAGCAAACCAAAAAAAAAAAAAAAAAAAAAAAAAAAAAGGAAAAATACCTTATTTAAAGATGATTATCATCATATTTTGAATATACTGGGTTCTATAAAATATGTTGATAAAATTAACTTCATCTGCTTCTTTTTAAATGTGGCTACTAGAAAATTTAGCATTATGTATGTGACTTGCAACTGTGGCTTGCACTGTATTTCTCAGCAGACAACACTGCTCTAGCTAATGTTTATGGTTAGTTATTGGTGAGGACTTGGGAAGAGCTGAGACCTCGGTGGGAAGGATGTAAAATGCAAAGTGTAGAGAGTTGAGGACATGATTGTGGAGAATGCCCACATTCATAGGTCTAGAAGGAAGGGGAAGCTGGGAAGGAGCTAGAGAGTAAATACAAGAGAAGAAGAAGACACTGAATCACAAGAACAAGAGGAAGAGGGAGCTTTAGGGGGAGGGCTTGGGGAAGAGGGTTGCGCTAAGTAATTTGGCCTTTATTTATTGTAGAGGTTCTTCCTCTAGAAAGAGAGATGATCGAATTTAAATTTTTAGATGATTTTGGCAACAAAATAAAGGATTGGTCTGAGGGAGAAACTGAAGTCCAGGTGGCCCATTAGAAAATTAGGGAATAAGAACAACTCTAAAGACCTTAAGCACCTATGAAGCCAAACAGAAAAGAATCACTCTCACTTAGAGAAAAAAAAAAAAACTTTCTACTTTCTTGCAGTGAAAAATGAGGTGACTGAGATTTTAATTTAAGCCCTATATCTTCTGTTTCTGGAATCCAAGAGAATGGGTTGCAATGAAAATCAATGCTGCAGATGATTAAAGATGCTGTGTGTGGGAAAACAGAAAGATGTAAAGGAACTAAGGACACAAAAAATTATAGGATTTCTAAGAAACAAAGGTTGTATTTTTGTATAAATGTCCCATGTAGGAAAAAGAGAAAAGAATATTATTCCCCATCCTTGAGAACATGACAGTAGGAAAGAATGGTTTCTAAAAAGAGTTTTCCTTGGGGCTCTGGCTTCATAACTTATGATCATTTCAGGTACTTCTCAATGTTTACAAATTGAACAAGCTGTGTCCTAGGATGTCCTTTAAGCAGAAAATGTGGTACATACAATGATTTATTTGGAGCTCCATTTAGGTCAAAGAACAGACTGAAGTCTATGAAAGTACAAAATTCAGAGTACCAAGTAAAGGTGAGCTGAATGTTTTGAAGGTATGTGGATACTGCTTAAATGTATGTTTTAAATTCTTTGCTATTTTAAAGGAAAAGAGGAAAAAATTATGGTAAATGAAAATCAATGGAAGTGGTTACACAAGAGAACTAAACAAAAGGGAAATAGCTGAGTCATTAAAGACATTTGGAAGCCAGGTCTGGGTGGGGCACGATATGAGTGAAATACTCTATAGGAGCTTCTACGTACAGAATTAGAATAAAACCCATGTCTGTTGCAGAATAATAATAGTAATAATAGTAATTAATAAGTAGTGGTAAATAACACTTATTAAGCACATAGTATGTATCAGATAGTGTTTATGTGTTTATAAGTTTTCATTCCTTTATTTATCACAATAAACTCACAAAATAGGTATTATCTCCATGTTATAGTTGAGGCACAGTGAGATTAGGTAATTCACCCAGGTCACACATCTAGCCTACTATATCATCTGTCTCCTCAAATGTTAGGAAGACACAAGTTGTATCAGGCAGTGTTGTCTGGGTTATGCTGTGGTAACAAATAGCTCCTAAAAATCTTAGTGGTCTCTAACAATGAGTTTAACTTTTTTTGTTGTGGTCTCTAAACTCCATCTCTGGTTCATCAGAAATGAACATGCTCTGCTTCATTTCTGGTCTTTGAAGAAGCAGGTCCTGTCTAGGACGTTGTTAGTCTTTTGGCAGGGGAACTATACAGCAGTGGAAGAACCACATGATGGCTCTAATAGCTTCTACCAGAAGTGGAACATACCACTTTCTCTTACATTTCTTTGGCCAAAATAAGTCACTTGGCAAGCCTGCCAAGGGTGTGAGAAGTATAATGCCTCTGCAGGGTTGGCCTTTGGAGGAAGAGGACCCATGGGGAGGGTTTTTTGGTTCTTTTTGTTGTTGTTGTTCATATGAATCTTTAGTATTAGAGGGACAAGAATCAAAGATTGGTTGATTTGACTTTGTTTCACACCAAAGAGTTAATGTTATGACCCCAAAAGTTAATTCTTCGGCTGTTGGTATTAAATGGGGGATTGACAGAGAGTCATGTGAATGGGAGATTCTGAAATTGAGAGCATCTCCCCCCTCCTCCCGATAACCAAGCGAGGACATATAAGCCACTGGCAAAATCCTTGCTGAGCAGGACACTTGGGAGGAAGACTGAATTTTAGCAATGTATTAAGTCACAGGGGTCAGAAGGTAAGGACTGACCTGGGTTGAGAGCTGGTAGGGAGGGTAGACCAAGCAAGGAGAGAGAAATCCCAGGGTCTGGTGAAGACTGAAGATTTAGTTCAGTTATCAAGGTGGGAGTTGGGGGGACACGCTCTGAATTCTTTTGTCTGAACCCCGCCCCCCACCATGAATTCCTCGGGAGCAGGCTATGAACTAATGAACATCAATGTGTGAAAACAGGAACAATTAGGGACAGTCCTATTCATTAAAATGTGCAGGAAGATGGACACAACATATCTACAAAAACCAAGCAATCAGAACATGGACTCCTGCAGGCAGGCAGGTAGAATGGACACGGGAGGAAATGGAAAGAGCACTTTAATTCCTGAACTGATGTTAAATTCAGCCTGAATTTATTGGACACATTGATCATTTGCATGCAAATCAATCTGGTTTAAAGACTCTCACTAAAGATATTTCCACAGAGATGTAAACTGATACTTGATGAGTACAGTCAAATCAAGTGGTGATCACTTTTTGGAACCTAGAATAAATTCACATCAGGTGAGGGTAAAATATTTAGAAATAAGACCATTTATTTTCCTTTCCAATAGTGCAGAACCGTAAACATTGTGGCAATAAATTGGAACATTTGGGAAATGGAGACAAAAAATCAGATTTAATTTCATCACCTGTATATGCAAAAATTCTTCAAATTTTTGTGCATGCCTTATAGTCATTCCCTAATGCATACTGTAATTACAGATTTTAAAATTCTATTGTAATAAAGCCTTTTCCATAAATAATTTTCCATGTTAAAGCACAGCCCTTATGATGATAATGATTGGAAAACTGTCCACTATTACATAATTACATAATTTGTTATTCTTTTATCATTAAATATTTAGTTTCTTTCAATTCCTTATCATTATTAGCAATACTGAGTAGATGGCTATGTAAATTATGCATATTAAATTTTTTTGTAGTAGCACAATTCTAAAACTGGGTCAAAGGTTATAAACTTTTTATGACTACATGTGAATTGATTTTAAAAATAAGTGCATTACAGTAGCCAAGACATGGAAGCAACCTAAGTGTCCATCAACAAATGAATGGAAAAAGAAGATGTGGTGTATATATGCAATGGGATATTACTCAGCCATAAAAAAAGAATGAAATAGTGTCATTTGCAGCAACATGGATGGACCCAGAGATATTCATACTGAGTAGGGTAACTCACACAGAAAAAGACAAATATGTGATATCACTTATATGTAGGATTTAAAAAATTGAGACAAATGAACTTATTTACAAAACAGAAATAGACTCACAGACATAGAAAACAAATGTATGGTTACCAAAGGGAAAAAAAGAGGGAGAGATAAATTAGGAATCTGTGATTAAGAGATACAAACTACTATATATAAAATAGATAAACAACAAGGTGCTACAGTATAGCACAGGGAACTATATTCAGTATCTCATAATAAACTTTAATGGAAAAGAATCTGAAAAAGAATATATATGTATAACTAAGTCACTTTGTTGTATATCTGAAACACTATAAATCAACTATTCTTCAATAAAAAAATATAAAAATAACTGTATCAATTTACCTAAAATGTGTATGTAATTTACTACACTCTCACTTGGTTTAGGAATTATATTTAAAACCTCACAAAATTGGCTAATTAATACAAAAATATGGTACTTTGTGTTAATTTGTATGTTTGAATACTTCCAAAGCTGAGTATTGTTCCATGTGTTTATTTCCCAACAGCGCGGGTCATAATTCATTAATTTACTCCTTCTTTAATTCAATCACTGGACAAATATTTTGAGCACCTCCAATGTGCAGGGTCCTGTTTTTGTTTCTGGGCACACAGCAGTGAGAAAACAAAAATCCCTGCCCATATGGATTTTATATTCTTGGGTAAAGAAGATAATAATAACATAATAATAAACATAATAAGTATTAAAATTGTGTCGTATCTTGAACGTTATAATTGCTGTGGAAAGAAAAATAAAGCAGGGTAAAAAGAATAAGCAGTCTGTTGGGAGGAAGTTGCATTTGTAAACAGGAGGATCTGTGATAAACAAAGGTGTGAACAAAGCTTGAACGAGGTGGAGCAGGTCCCATGTGGGTACCTGAGGAGAGAGAGCTACAGGCGGAAACACTCAGTGGTCCAGGGCCCTAAGTGGGGGCAGGTCTGATGTGCTGGGGGAGAAGCAGAGAGGCTGGTTTGGCTCGCGTGGAGTGAGATCTTTTGATGACGTTCATTAGTTCAGGAGGAGGAGAACAAGAAGAGAAAACATAACTAAACCCATCAAAAGAAGAAGTTTAAAGGAAAAGGTTGTCACCAATGCCGAAATAGGCCAAGGAATCCGGGTAGAAGACAATGGAAACCAGGTAACCATAGGGAAGAAAGATGAAGGCGGCCAGATCCATTGGCCAGAGGTCAGTCATGTGGCCACACCCAGCTAAAGCGAGGTACTAAGTGGAGTTTAGGTTTGAGCCCAAAAAGAAGAGGATACTGGTTGTTTATGAAAAGCCTGAAAGCTCTGTCACATCCCATCTAGAATCAACCTAATCATCAACTGGGATTAACTGGGAAACTACCCGAAGCCCTTCTCTCAAACACAAGATCAAAATATCAATGGCTAAGTCTCACGAATGTGTTTTCTAGGGACTCTTTTCGGCATCCAGGTTTGAAAACCTCTGGGTGAGCCTATCTTTTGGAAATAAAAATACATCAAAACATTCTTAAAAAGCAACCCCACCCCAACCTTGTATAATTTAAAGTAGGTCTGGCTATAATACAAAACAGCCACCAGGTGGCAGAAGAACTCCATTCTTGTAAGCCTCTTCTTGGCTTCCGTATTTCACTTTTCCCTATTCCCCCATTTAATTTTCTTTCTTTGGTCTCCACCGGGCCCCCCTCCACCCCGATTTGTTTGCTTGAAATATATAGGATTAAGTTTCTTAAAAAGATTGATACTAATATTCTAAATAGATTGCAATATGAAGAATTTCTTTTCTTAGAAAATACCTCTAGTATTGTTAGTGAACCATTCAGAATTAATGCTGTTAAATATAACATTTCTGTTTTTGATTGAAGCAAAATGTTCTAACTGAATAAAACTAAATATTGAGGTAAAATAACCATAAGAAACTTTTTTAGTGTTTAATAAGGAAGGTTTGAGGCACAGATTTTATAGATTTATTATTAGCATACATTATATATGCTTATTTTATTTTTAATGAAAACTTAAATTTCTATTTTTGTAAAGTTAAAAGCTCTAATGGTAATTCTATACACTGACTTCTCATGAGAACTGTGTCCTGGACTTCGAAGAGTTAATGCTATTGGTTCAAACAGATCTCATATAAATCTGGGTTCCACCTCTTCAGAGATTGACCTTGAGTAAGTGTCTTAGCACCTCTCAGCTTCTGCTACAAAAATGTAGCAATAATGCCTAGTCTGTAAGGTTGCTGTGAAGAGTCAGTGACAGAACAAGCAAGTGCTTTATACATACAAAATTAGGTAAATAAAGTAAATTTCAAAATTCCTTCCTCTAGTCCAACTTTTTCTAATGGCAGTTACCACTTGTGTTTCAATGCAAGAAGGAAGGCTGGAATACATACGTAGCTAGCAGAATCAATCTAGTTCAGATGTTAAAAAACATCACACTGTTAAAAGTCTTCAGAGTTGAAAACTTGTGTTCACTGCTTTGAATCTCTCCACTTCTTGACGTTCTTCCATGACATTCTTTGAAGTGTACTTTTTGGCTTCATGCATTGTAATTATTCATTTGTTACATAAAGCATATAACGATTTATGCCCTATGGTGTTATTCAATACACTGTAGAAAAAGGAGACGAAAGAATGTGTGTTTGTTTTTAATTGAATTGTAGTTGACTTACAATGTCGTGTTAGTATCTTACAGAGTCATGATTTAGTTATACACATATATATTCTTTTTCTTATTTTTTTCATTATAAGTTATTACAAGATATTGAATATAGTTCCCTGTGTTATACAGTAAGACCTTGTTGTTTATCTATTTTGTATATAGTAGTTTGTATTAAAGAGTGTGTTCTATCAGCAGGCAAAGATCATCCTCTTTATCCTTTACGCTCTTACCCTTGCTTGTAACTTACTAAAGAGCTGACGACGTCACAGCCCAGGCAGCCCCTCACCACATGACTTTGCAGACAGTGAAGAGACTAACCCTGTCTGAGACTATGCTTTTTAACGGGGCCCATGTAAGAAATCTGATAAGGTTATATAGATTCTTCATTCCTATACTGTTCAAGATAAGAAGGAGGCATAAAGGCAGGTGCTTTGGACAAAGCCACTGGCAAAGCTGCTGCAAGGATGCTTAGCAACCCAATATTTGAACACTGAAAGGGCTTTGGAGTCGTCTTTCATTTGGCCGCAAGGAAGAAAGACATTGAAACATTAAAGAAAAGCTCTGGGAAAACAACAACAACAACAAAACAAGACAGTGGGGAAAAATACAGGGAGTTTGTGTTCCTGATGAGAGAGCTATATATATGAAGTAGATGATATATAATTACATTTTGCTATATAGATTTAATTTAAGTATATTTTATACTAAACATGTTTAATTCTAAGGATTGAAAACCTTGTGAGGAGTTCAAATTTATATTTAATTTTGTTCCAATAGACTGATGGACTTGCAACTTCTAGGTTTCTTAAGTTCACTTGATGACCTTGAGAAGCAGGGGGAAGTACTCTCAGAAGAGCTTGAATGGGAATAGAGGAGACCCTGATTTCACTGGGTATCTCTTGACAAATGTCAAGTATTTCCTGTAGTTGCTGGCTTCTACTTCTTCTCGGCTAGTTAGCAATCATAAAAATGGAAATTACCTTAGCACCTTATTTAGGGTATGTCCTAAATGTGCATGAATGAAGATTGCAATACTCCCAAGGGAGACGAGCCAGCATCTTTTCTTCTGCAGCTGGAAAGCCTGGCATAATCTCCCCGTCCCTCCACTGTGGAAATCCCAGTCCTCAAGGTCTCTATCATGGGATACCTCTGTGATGTTTTTTCTCACTCTCTGAGTTAAAATATTCTTTCCTTTTCCTGCTGTCACATGACCAGTAGCACATCAAGCGGTATTGGTGTCCCTAACACAGCAGCTGGGTCCAGCGTGGTCCTCCTGACTTCTGACACTGGCATGCGGCTATTGGTCTGTCATTTTTCTCAACTCCCAGCAAGAAAACCCATCAAAAGCAATTTGGTTTTTTTTTTCTTTTTTTTTACTGTAAAATATACACAATCTAAACATACTATCTTAACAATTTTAAGTGTAGGATTCAGTGGTGTTGAAATACATTCACAATGCTGTGCAACATCACATCTCTATAGTTTTTTTTTTTTTTTAATTTTAGGGTTCTCTACATGTCATATGTGAACAGAGATGAATTCACTTCTTCCTTTCTGATTTGGATGCCTTTTATTTCTTGGCCTTGCCTAATTGTTCTGGCTAGAACTTCTGATACTATATTGAAGATAAACCAGAAACAGAAGGGCGAATATTCTATGATTCTACTTATATGAGAACCTAGAATAGCCAAATTCAAAGAGACAGAAAACAGAAGGGGCTTTAGGAGGGGCTTTGGGGAAGGGGGAGTGAGAAGTTATTATTGTTTAATGGGTGTGAGGCTTCAGTTTGGGATGATAAAAGGCTTTTGTCTCAGGCTCTGCTTTCCAAGGGAAACAGTCAATGTCTGATGCTCTTTGGCCAGCGGCTCGAAAACAGAAGTCTGGGAACTGATGGGCAGAAGTAGGACTGGCTCTTTTAAATCTCAGAGACTCACTTGGGGAACAGGTTTGTCTTCACAACCTTAGGTTTTTCCAGAATAGAAAGTGTGGTTCTCATGTGTACAACACACAATGGGGGAGGCAGTCAGGGTTCCACTGAGTGAAGCTACACGACCCCTGGTCACTGCTGGATCCTGTCAGAGGCCCAGTAGGGGAAGACAGGGGTTCTACGCTGGTGGGGAACTTGAGTCTGATTATCACAAAAAGGTAGGACTGATGCCACATGATGGGGTCAAGGAGAGGTAGCTCTGAGATTTTGGAATCTGCTGAGGTGTTTTTCAGTGATTCTGTATTTTGTGGCAATTGAACAACCTTGGCCCAACTAGGACAAGAAAAAGAAAAGCTTGGATTTCTAAATGATGAAAGTCTGGGTCCTCCAACCAGAAAAGCAACCAAGAGCTGCCAACATGCTGCCCAAGGTCGGGGGAAACAGAAAACTGATGACGCAGGTTGACGGTGGGTATCAGTTCTGACGTCAGGCTGACTGTCACAGCAGAGATTGCTCCATCAGTCTGTTGCATTAGGTCCTTGCAGACACTGTGGCTGGTCATAGCCTGAAGGGGACTCTAATATTTTGGACTTAAAGAAAGACATGCCATGAACTGTAATGCTAATGGAAGACTGTATTGGACATAATAGCTTCTTTTACTCCACCTACTTCTATGACCACTGGTACCATGCAGGACTTGACCAGGTCTCCATAGATGCCACCAGACAGTTTCCATCTTGTGTCTTCACTCTGTTCCTCTAACTTCCTGCCAAGGGCTTCTCTGGTGGCTTGGCATTGATGTCCAGGGGAGCCTGCTCAGTTCTCATGTCTGTGCAGCCTGGGTTTTGGGGGAGATGGTGCCCCAGGGACACTCTTGCCCAGTGGGGGATGAGAGCCAGTTGATAGATGCTCTCTGCTTTTATCCCAGGCAGACAATTCAAAGACATATTTCATGAGTCCATGGAAAGTCTTGAGAGATCAAGCACCAACTTGATAAAGAATTCTTGACACTTGTCTTTTTTTTTTTTTTTTTAATGGAGGCACTGGGAATTGAACCCAAGACCATTCATGCTAAGTATGCAGCTCCACCACTGAGCTATTTCCCTCCTGTTGATAGAACATTTTTTTAATTGACTTTTCCTCCTTCCTTGTTTTACTTCCTTCATTCCTACCCTCTAGAGAATCACTTTACAAATAAAGTGTTGCACCCCAAACTTTGCGTCAAGATCTCCAATAGGCTAAGGCATAGCTGAAGCATCTGTGGAGCTACTTTTGACGGTGGGGGTGGGGTGGGTGCCGTTGGAGATGGGGTGACAGAGGTAATACTCATCATGGTGGGTGTAATTTCACTAAGTAAAATATTGGAATTAGGAGGCCATTATCAGGTCATAGGTGATTTGACTTTCAGTTTTCCCCAACTAACTCCCATCACACATTTAGTTTCCTTCACTTCGGGATTTCCTCATCAGCAGTCGGCCTAGTGACTGATTGAGTAGAATGAAGTATAATGATTATGCTGAAGTTTAGAGATGTTGTGTATATTTTAAAGGTGTTGAGGTCCCGAGAATGAGTGGATACAACTCTGCCATCTAGAAATTCTCCCTGAAGTGTACCCGAGGAGGGGAATGATGAACTCGAGGATTAATCCTCAAAAGAAAAGTAGAATGCATCCACTATAGCGAAGTGTGAATTTATTAATATCCCTAAATACAGGCTCATGAGTTAAACCAAAGGAAGGGCTCTCTTTTTCCCCCCTTGAATCGAATGTTATTCAATTGCATGCTCAGTGGAAGAGAAAGAAGAGAATGAGGGAGAAAGAGAGAGAAAGAGAGAGAAAGCTGAAAGAGATATTCTAAAGAGTCAGACCTTGCCTGGGTCTGCTTACTACGCAAATCTGGAAGGGAGGAGGAAAAAGCAGAGAGCTTTCACGGATGCTCTTGAAGGACACTTTAATATTTAAGGCACCTCATCCAGATGTGCTCGTAAACATCTCCATTTCTGGTGATTTGCCATTCCTCTCTCGTGGCAGAGTTGATGAGGAGTGGGTTGTTCAGCAGGAGCTGGTGGGGAGAGAGACAGGAAGTGAAAGGACGGAAACCACACCCTCCGCTGGGGCGCATGGCGTGAGGAGGGCACATGGCGTGAGGAGGCCGCGGAGGTCTTCCTCTAAGAGTCAGCATTAGCTGTACTTCCCTGCGTGTCTAGGGGGAGTTTCGCTTTGATCCCAAAATGCTTCATCTCCTGCTCCAGCTCAGACTACCTGGTGTGTTTAGCAATTTCCCGAGCCCGGAAAATGCGTCTGAGGCAGTTAATCAAATGTTCAATAAGGTAGTCTCAGCTGCCGGTAGAGAAGTCCGTGCTTCATTTATATAAGGACTTTGCCAGCCAGACCGTAATAAATAAGGTAGACAAGATCCTCTGAGGTTTACCCGAGACCGCGGTGCACGTAATCCTTCAGCTGAACACGTTCCGCGGTTATTCACAGAAGCGCGGTTTACATGAACTAGGTGTAAGATAAAAATGAATCTACTGCAGCCTTTATCCAAGGGAGTCCGGGAGGGTTATGTTTGTGGGCGTTTTATCTGCAGAATGCTTTGAACTGGGGATTAGTCCAAGTTTACTTAGAACAAATGCTGTTGTGTGTTAAGTGAAATCTCAACGGTGTGCAACAACTCCTAATCAAGGAGTTACTGCAACCCAATTAGCTTCAGAACACTCAGGTCCAAAGGGAATGCAACCAAATAGGACTGAAAAGTGCTCAGAGCAGCCCACGATCCCACAGTACCATTTGCCTGGGCATCTGTCAGATGTCTATGGCTAAATTGAAGTAAGGAGGCAATGGTGACTGTCTGAAAAAGTGAATCTCCTATGGCTAGTGACTGGCCATTCATTAATAAGGTTGCACTCACTGTGTGCCTCTCTGAGCAGAACACGATGAGGGGGGTTTATTTGAATCCAATTATACCGGTTGATTCTGGAAAACTGCGTTTGCTCTGGCCCTGTCTCACTTCCTCCTCTTCTAAGCACTCTGCTAAGCCTAGGGTCAGATCTGCCTATGGAGAAATATTGTCATTTTGGAAGGAATCTGGGATTTGGAGTTAGAAGAATGCTATGGTCTGAATGTTAGTGTCACCTCAAAGTTCCTATGTTGAAATCCTAACACCCAATATGATGGAATGAGGAGGAGGTGGGGTCTTCAGGAAGTGCTTAGGTGAAGAGATCTCAGGCCTCAGGAATGAGAGTGATGTCCTTATAAAGGAGTCTCGAGGAGCTAGCCCCTCGCTTCACCACGTGTGGACCACAGCGAGAAGATGCCAGCGGTGAACCAGGAGGGGCCCTCATCACAAAGCAGCCATGCTGCTGCCTGGACCTTAGACTTCCCAGCCTTCGGAATTGAGAGAAATGCATTTCTATGCTTTATAAGCCACCCAGCCTGTATTTTGTTACAGCAACCTGAGCGGACTGAGACTAAGAAAGTGATGTCCATCCCTGCTCTGCAACTTGCCGGCCGTGTGGCTCGGGGTAATTTATAAAACCTTGTTGTGCCTCCATTTCCTCCTCTTTAAAATAAAGATTACAGTAAAACCTATGCCGTCGTAGAGAACATCAAGCCACACGAGTGAAATTATGTAAACATAGGAAATGGCTGTCCGACCTCCAAGTCACACCATCTCTTCTTTTCCTGGGGAAAGCTTGGGGATTTCCACGGCGTCAAGTGGATGTCACAGATTGGAAAGTGTACCTTTCCCCCTGCCTGTCCTTTTGTCTGCATGATTCTTCGTCCCGTTTGGAGGGCACGACGCCAGCCAACTGCGCATGGTTCTGCGCCTCAATAGCAACTCCGCAGAAGGTGAACTTAAGGTATGCTGCAGCACGTGTCTGGGAATAAACGGGCTGCGAGCAGGGAAATGCCAGGACTGCCTCGCTCCCAGTGAAATCAAGATGAGATGGCTGTGCCTAAAAAATGAAGCCATTTGAAGAGTTAACGTGGAAGACAGACAGCCCCATTCAATGGTGAACTCCTGTGTGACTGCTCACAGACCATGCTCTGGAAATTAATGAAAGGACTGACGAAGATGCGAGGGGCATACAAAACGAAAGCCAAATGAATGAGTTAGTTTTCCCATCTGGTTCAACAGCCCTGAATCCGAAGTCTGCTAGGCTCTGCTGGTCTATAGTTTAAATGGTATTTTGGGTGATTTACACCAAGGCTGTGTAGAAAATCAAAGCAAAGCTGGATAAAAATAAAGAATGATGACACTTGTGTTCCTAGTGGGTAAAAACGCATTGGAAAAAAGAAATACATTGGTAATTGAAAATAAAGAAAAATTCCTTATGTTTCTAACTTGAAAGCTTACCCATCATGTCAGTCAATATTTTCAGCATTCATTTAATTTCAAAAGAGCTTCTCATCCACCCAAATGTTTGTTTAGTCATCTATTCATCCAAAAAATTTACAGTTTCTTTTGTGTACCAGATCCTAGGCTTACAGCGTGCATATACTCCTCATTTAATTGTTAAAACAGTCGTTCTCCACAGGTATTATTATTCCAAGATTATAGTGAAGGAAATTGAGATGCTGAGATTTTAGTAACAAGTCAGTATGATCAATTTAACTCGAGATGGAACTAAGATTTGAATCCAGTTTTTCTTTTCTTATTGTATCCAATATCCATTCCACTACCATACCTCTTATGCATTCAGTTGGTATGTTAAAGTGAGTTGAACATTTTGTTTTCTTTATTTTTAAGTCAAAGTAGTCTTTGGAGCAACATAGATGGACCTGGAGATCATCATTCTAAGTGAAGTAAGACAGAAAGAGAAAGAAAAATATGGTATGATATCACTTATATGTGGAGTTGAAATTTTTGAAATTGAAAAATTGCAAAGTGTTTTTTTTTTCAATTTCTTAATGGCCCTTGAAAATTGGAGACAACATAATTGGGCACTTATCCTTACTCAAAGTGCAGCCAGAGTGAGAGAGGGTGGTAAAATTCTGTCTTTCTGTTCATGCCATTAAGCTTTATTTTATTGCATTATGTATCTCATGGTTCATTCTGCCAGGCATAAGATAATATTTTTATCTTTTTTATTTCACAGTTACCACCTTAGACCATGGTTTCTCATCAGAAACCTACAACAGAATCACCTGGCAAGTTTGAAAAATTCAGATTACTGGGTTCCATCCATGCCTTATTGAATCAGAATTTCTGGGGTTGGGTCAGGGAAGCTGCACTTTAAACAAGCAGACTTATTCATTCTGACCCATCTTCAAGAATCACCATCTTGGATGACCCCCTGGACAGATCCCACCCATAGTGGTTGGTGGCAGAGTAGCTGACCCCCTCAGAGTCTGGTTCAGCTTATAATGCCCAGCCCATCACTTCTGGGTCCTTCTACTTAAACTGCATCACATAAAATGGCATCACATCAATGCCTAATTATCCTTTTGGTGCCCATCACATCAAAGCCAATGTTCCATGACAGCTCCTAGCTCACCTGAGTCCCTACTCTGAGTTCAGAGTCAGCCTCTTTGGACACCAGGAACTCTGCCATAACCTCAGTCAGGCTGTGGTCCCTTCTTCTTGCTTTCAATATCCAGGCCTGTGCTATGGTTCCAATGTGATACCTGGATTCTTTCTTGGCCAACATAGGCCTTTAGTTCTACAGAAGAAAGTCCTCATCACCAACTTACTTAAAAAAGTAATTTTTCTCTGGTTGATTTAGGTATTGAAATTAAAGATGTAAAAATATTTATTTACTCAGTTAATGATGAATTAGTGTCTCACAGGATTCGTGATTAATCATGATCCACCTGGAAGCCAGTGTCAAAATGACTCTGCTAATAGAATCCATCAACTGCTGAAGTCAGTGTTTGCACTGAGGGCGTTTTATTATCAGTTCCCCAATTTTATATTCTAGTTGTGTATTGACATTCCCTAATAAAAATTGGTTGGTTTCCTCTCTGAAACATTTGGGGTGAGTCTTGAAGAGATAATTTGCGTTAGCAAAACATTGAATTATGAAACTATTTCCATTATTCTGGCAAGGCAAAACATTGTTTATTCTATGAGATTTAAGCAATCATTTAAAATTAGCATTTCAGCAATTCCACTCCTGGGCACATATCCAGAAAAGATGAAAACTCTAATTTGAAAAGATACATATACCCCAATGTTCATGGCAGCACTATTTACAATAACCAAGACATGGAAGCAACCTAAGTGTTCATCAACAGATGAATGAAAAAAGAAGATGTGTGTGTGTGTGTGTATATATATATTTATAAAGTATATGTATATAGAAAGTAGAATACTATTCAGACATAAGAAGATGAAAAATGTCATTTTCAGCAATAGAGATGGACCTAGAGATTATCATATTGAGTGAAGTGACTCAGACAGAGAAAGACAAATATCATATGATATCACTTACATGTGGAATCTAAAAAAAAAAAAAAAATAAATGAACTTATTTACAAAGCAGAAAGAGGTTCACAGACGTAGAAAATAAATTTATGTTTACCAAAGATGAAGTGGGGGAGGGATAAATTGGGAGTTTGAGATTAGCAGATACAAACTATAATATATAAAATAAATAAATGACAGGGACCTATTGTATAGCACAGGGAATTATATCTAATATATTGTAATAATCTATAATGGAAAAGAATCTGAAAAAGAATATATATATATATATATAATATGTATATATGTGTATGTGTGTGTGTGTGTAAGTGAATCACTTTGTTGTACATCTGAAACTATCACATTGTAAGTCAACTCTAATTCCAAAAAATAAAATAAAATAAAATTAGCATATCAGAACAACAAAAGTAATAATTATTAAAAGCATGAGGGCTGTAATGTTGTACTGAAAGAGTACTCAATCACTAGCCAAAATATTTCTTTGTTGCCATACATGAGCAGGTCAGCGTTTAGTGTGAGCAATGGAATAGCCGAGGGTTAGGTATAATCTTCCAGAAGTCTTCACGGTCGGTGAGTGACTTTCTAGCTCAGAAAGAATTTTTGCTCTCAACTTGACTAGCCACCAGAGAAGTTTTAGCAGCCAGAGAAGACCTTCATAGCTCTGTCTGGGTTATCGCTGTCAGCTGTTTACTTGGACTTGATTTTGTTCCTAATGGGAACAACAGGACAAGGGGAGCAAGGCTTGGAGAATCAAAGTGGTGAGCACTGACTCACACACCTGTGAAAAATGGAGAGACAATTTCACATCCATCTACTGCCATTTTCAGTCTTGAACTTTGATGGAAGTGAACTAAATATGATCTTTGGAGTCAAGACTAGATCTGAACTGTGGCTTCACCTCTTACCAGGAATCTGGGAGTTAAACTTTGGGGTCTCCTCCCAGCTGTATATGGAGGACCCTGGTGTGAACTACCCTGTCCACCTTTTTTCACTGGCTAGCCCAGGTGAAATGGGTCTTTGTGCTTCATGAGCCAAACCAGGTGTTAATTCCTCTTGGAAACTACTCTCAACTCTCAGGCCAGAGAGGTGACCATTTGCTCCACACTTCAGGTCACTCATCACCTTCTACTTCAATTGCTAATGTCATATCTGCACCTTTGAGGGCAGGTAACTTCGTGGTGCAGACACGTCCTGCAGGAAGGTGTGAAAAAATATTTGTGAAAAATTTGATCTATCAAATCTGGGTAGAATACCTATTTCAAAAAATAGTCAGAAAGATTGAATGATTATAACATTTGTAAAGTTCCTGGCAGATAGTAGGGTTTTGATGCATTTTCTTTCTGTTTGTTCCTGACAATGATAGCAACACCATGGCCCGTCCCTGTTTCCCCTACTGTTTCCACCAAAGTTTTGTGAGTCAGCCCAGTGTAGTCTTTTGTGAGCTTTGTGACATTGTCATAAATCCCATCTGACATGACATGGTCTGTTGCAGGGTGAGTTCTCCAGGAGGCAGAAGCTGAGATAGAGGTTGGAGTACAAGAGGTTTTTTGGGAGAGATGCCTGTGAAAGAAGAGAGATGAAGTGGGGTTGAGCAGATGCTATAAATCTGCCAGCCTGACAGGGCGTCCCAGAATAAAGTTTGCCCCTTAGAGGAGTCTGGCCCTGGGTCGAAATGATGAGGTCTTTTGCAGCCCTGCCTCGCTCGTTCATTGGCTGGGAGTGTCCCGAGACAAACATGACCTTGGCTGCCAACACCTTGATGAGTGGCTACAGCCGCCACACACTGAGAAGAGTGTGACCTGGTCCCCAGTGCTGAGGTGAGTGTGAAACTGCTAACAGCTGGAGACAGCCCACTGCACTCCTTGCTGGGGAGGGAGTCCTTTCATGAGGGGGATCTGAGTGGTGCGTCTCTGTGTCTGCCTCAGTGACAAGGATTTAGAGTGAGTGTGGTATCTTTCTGGGGATGCTACGTGCTGATGGAATTCTCTTAAAGGGCACAAAGCCTTATGAGCCCCAGAAGGGCCTTCATGGCACTGAGACATAGGCAAATGTTTGAACCTAGAGCCTTTACACACTTTTCAAAAGCTCACCCCGTCGACCTGTTGCCAAGGTTCTAAAATAGGTGTGGTTGTGGTGTTTGCGTGCTGATCCTTTCTTGGTTTACATTCCTCAGTCAACAGGGTGTGGGGTCTAGTTGACTCCTGTGGTCTAATTCCTTCTTGTGTCAGGAATGGAGATGTATAGTCAGGCAGGCTTGTGGTTACAGAGACCCTTGTCCCTTGCAAAAAGGGCAACCAAATGCCGTTGCTATAATCAAGGAGATTAAAATATAATTTAATGTACATTAAATGCATTTTATAAAAATGATGCATATACGTAGATGTCACTCTCAATCCTATTTTAACATTCTACCAGAGATTAAAAGTGCATTTTTAGCTGGAGAGGGTGTGGAGAAAAGGGAACCCTCCTACACTGTTGGTAGGAATGTAATTTGGTGCAGCCACTATGGAAAACAGTATGGAGATTCCTTAAAAAACTAAAAATAGACTTATCATATGATCCAGCAATCCCACTCCTGGGCACACATCTGGAAAAGCAAAAAGTCCAATTTGAAAAGATACACACATCCCAACGTTCACAGCAACACTATTTACAGCAGCCAGAACATGGAAGCAACCAGATGACTGGATAAAGGAGATGTGGTGTACATACGCAATAGAATACTACTCAGTCATAAAAAAGGATGAAATAATGCCATTTGCAGCAACATGGATGGACCTGGAGATCATCATACTAAGTGAAGTAAGTTGGACACAGGAAGACAAATATCATATATTTATATGTGGAATCTAAAAAAATGATACAAATGAGCTTATTTACAAAATAGAAACAGACTTGCAGACATAGAAAACAAACTTATGGTTTCTAAAGGGGAAAGAGGGGAGGAGGAATAAATTAGGAATTGGGGATTTGCAGATACTAACTACTGTATACAAAATAGATAAACAGTAAGATCCTATTGTATAGCACAGGGAGCTATATTTAATATCTTATAGTAACCTATAGTAAAAAATTATGAAAAGGAACATATACATCTATATGTATAACAGAATCACCATGCTGTACACCAGAAACTAACACAACATTGTAAATCAACTGTACTTCAATAAAGAAAGTACATTTTTATATCAGAAGATATGTATCTAGAACACTTCTCTCTATGCAACTACAAGACGTACGATAGAAAGTGGAGATCCTAGAGTCAGACCGCAGAATGGGGGTTATACCCAGGGTGTGGTTCAACGTAGACAGAGCAAGAGGCAGGACCCTTGGGAGCACTGGAGTAGGACTTGCTGGCTGGGGTCTACCCTGGTTCTTATTTACTTGTCAGTCACTATTCAGATGTCATAAATGTGTGCAATGTTTTACTATAATAATTTTGGTAAAAGGGTAACTCCACATGTTTTAAAATGCAACTAATTCTCAGAGGTTAGGAATACAGTAACATATGTATGACGCATGAGTTGTGTGGAGTGGGTTTTTGTTTGATTCAGAAACCGATTAAGACTTTTGCGGTATTCCATAATTGCCTAGTCCAGGCAGACCAGGCTTATTAGGAAGACATTGGTGGGCCAGACAACAGAAGTTAGGGACTCACAGTTGAGTCTAGACTCAGGGCCCGAGGTTCACTATGGAATGGAAGATTGAGAGAGGAGACACAACAGATCCCTAGGAAAGAGTGGTACAGGATATACAACCAACATGCGTGTTGTTTCCAAGTGAGCAGTGCTTTAACCAGGACAACTGTGGTCCTGCTAAGTCACTCGTGGTGTAGACGGTCTGGAAGTGAAACACCTGCTCGCACTCTAGTCTGGAGCTCTTATTTGGAGAGTGAAGCGACCTCCACTTCTGGTGCCTGCTGACTGGGGCAGTGAGTTGTACCACATCCTTAGGTTAAACTTGGATCTTCCCTGGGAATCAGACAGGGGCAGGCTGACTGTTTTCTCTCTTAGCGGATTATCTGTTCACTTTTGACTTGTACAGCTTTAGTGGTGGGATACCATGTATTCCAGACAATCTCAGTTAGCCCTTCTAAGAGCAAGAAAAGAATGTTCAAAATAACCATAACAAGAAATATTTCTTATTTTGTCAGATAAGTCATTATGTTTTCATGAAAATATACAGACTAAGAGCAGCCTAGAACAGATTTATCTTTTATTTGTATAGTTTTCAAAATACCTTTTTTATTTTGGTTTATAATACTCAGCGAATGGTTCTTAAAAAGAAAAGTATAAGATGAAATGCAAGGGTGCTTGAGAGGAAGAAGCTTGTTAAGAGGTAATTGTCATTTTTTTTTTGCAGGTCATGAATTGAATCTTAACTTTTTAATTAAAAAAGTTGCTACATATTTTAAATGACTGAAAAATGCAGCATCTGAATCTGAAATGTCCTTAAATCACCACCCCCAATTTATCCTTTTTTCCCCTTCTCCAAAAGAAACCTTTATCATAAACTTAACTTATGTTCCTGTTTCATTGTTTTACACAAAACTAGCATTCTTGAGCAGTATAAAACATTATTTTGGTATGATTTAAAATTTTATACAAATTAGAGCATATTTTAATATATTTTGAAATAAGCTTTCTCCACTTAGTGTATTTTTGGGTTACAGTCATGATGATATAGATTTTTATTTTTTAAATTGCCTTGAAATCTATCACATGGTATGCCCCATTTTATTTATCCATTTTCCCATTAATGGGACATTTTTTAAAAGTCTGTCATTTAATGACGTTTGTCCATCTAACGTTTATTTAAAAATAATTGTCTGAACTAGTACTAGATATGGGGTATTCCAATAAAATATTTTGGGGAGTGAAGAGCTTCTGTCTGTGCTATGTATAGGAATTCTCAATTTTTAGAGAGGTTAAATACAATAAGAGACAAAACCTGAAATGTTTCCTGAACATTTTTCTATTTTATTAGGTTTCAAATCGTTCTTAAAGATACTGTCAAGTTTTTTATACTCGTGTTGTTGTATTTGAGAGAAGTGTTGTTGGGTTTGGGGCCATGCCAATTCTAGTAATCCACTAGCATTTCCAGTTTGAGTCTAGCCTACTTGAGCAATAGACAACAGAGTGACATGGTGAGGAAGCATGGTATTAACTTTTTTTTTTTTAAACCTCAAATGCAAGGTGTTTTTTAAACATGTTGGAGAATGTGGCTTGGTCCTAGGGTATGAAATGAAGCCTCCTACTGCTCTCCCACTGGTCTTCACACCCACGTGCCTGAAATAATCAGAATACTAGAAACACTATATTTCTTTTCTTGCCCTAGCCTAGTTCTGAATTTTCACTCATGGATTCGATTATAGTTTGGGTTTGAAGAGCTATGGCTTATAAAAATGGCTCCACAGAACACAGCCTGAGCCCAGAACTGTGTCAGCAAAGTGCAGGATAGAACCAGTTATATGATCATTTTAAGCTGAAATATTGCAGGTGTAAGTATGTGGAGGCGGGGACTTAGACATTTTATCCGATGATGTATCTTATCATCATGCCCCGCTGATCTTTAAATCATGGATATACGAACTATGTATGCACAGTCTCGATGAATATTTAAAGTGAATCAGAATGCCTAGCATCTTAACGAAACAAAATGCAATTAGTAATACTGCCCAAAATCTATAAGTTTGTAAAATTTGTTGCAATTGTGAATAGAGAGTTGTTTTGAGTAATTATTTTAGTGTTTTAGAAATGTTCCCATTAGGAGCTTGTATAAAATAAGATGTTAATATTCTTTCAGGCTATAATGCATTTGCAGAGTGTGGAAGCACTTCCCATTATCCTTATACACAGGAGACCTGGGTAATGACTTTATGTAGATAATTTTACCTCAGCAGAAATAATAGAGCCCTGGATATTGATGATAAGAAAGACTCAAGAGGTACTTTCGTCCATTAGGATGAAAAAGTGCTGCATATCTTCAACTTCCTTGTGTCGATTCTCATTTGTATGACTCTAATGATACCATTTTAAACAATTTCTGAGGAAAAGTGTTTGAATTTTTAATTGAGGTATTTCTCATTTTACCTAAAGTAATAACCAGAAGCCACGTGATAGAAATGAGAAACAATGCAATCTTTAGATAGATGTTAGGTGGCTGGCTTTTTGTTTTTTCTTCTAAACATTATTTCTGGTCTCATTTTATCAAATCAGAAGAATATAACACCCACTAGTTGACTGGGCGATCCTTTCTGGAGGAAATGATTCTTCCCTGGTCAGTGCTGAAGAGACAGAGATACATTACTCATGTGTCCGAAAGTCTAAGAGTCACCTCTGGTCACAGACGAAAGCAGATTTGGTTTCTCTTCAAATATTTTAACTGATAGTTTCATGGAAAGTCCCTATTGTTTTCTCCCTTTCTTTTTTTTTTTTTTTATTAACTTAAAATACTTCAAAAATTTTATTTTTATTTTATTTCTTTTTATTGAACTCTAGTTGATTTACAGTGTTGTATTAGTTTCTGGTATAATTCAGTTATATATATATATATATATATTTATATTTTTTTCATTATACGTTATTACAAGATATTGAATATAGTTCCCTGTGCTATATAGTAGGACCTTGTTGTCTATCTATTTTATATATAGTATTTAACTCTTAATTTCAAAATAAATATAAATTCATAGAAAGTTGCAAAGGTAGTATGGAGAGGTCCCATGTACCCATTAGTCAGTTTCCCCAATGGTTATATCTTATGTAACTGCAGTAAAATACCAAATCCAGGAATCTGATATTGGTACTATACGTGTAACATGTGGTGCAATGCCGTTTTATCACATATGTAAATTCGTGTAAAACCATTACGATGAAGATACAGGACTATTCCATCACCACAATCATCTCTTTGATGCTATTCCTTTATAGTCCTCATACCCCTCTCCCATCTTTAACCCCTGAGAACCACTAATTTGTTTTCCATCTCTATAATTTTGTCATTTTGAGAATGTTACATAAATGGAATCATATATTATGTGACCACCTTTATCTGACAGTTTCATGGAAAGTCCCTAGTTCCTGCTCCCCTCTTTTAACACTCCCTCTGGTTACTTCCACGTTTCACCTCTGTACAGTTATTTTTAGCTCTGACATTTTATAATATTAGTCAAAGAATCAAATGCAAAAATGTAAAGTGACTTAGTCACTCTGCTAATTGCTATGAAAATTTGGAGTTCTTTTTTTTTTTTGGACAAAGAACTCATTATAAACATATATATTAACATGGGACTTCATTCCTGTGGAGAGGTGGAATATATCTTCTTTCCAAGAACATGTCTGCTTATGACCATATCTTCAGCACCTAGAATAGTGTCTGAAATGTAGCAGGTCCTTAATAAATTTTGTTGGGAAGATGAATGAATGATGGCTTGTGAGGTTCTGTACCTGTGTGAATGGACAACTTATGCTAAATGACCATTGATGGTTAAGGAAAAGCAGATGATGAAAATGCTAGTGATGACTGTCACCTGTTTGCTTAGGGATTGCTTCCTCCCCATGCTGCAGGTGCATTCATGTGTCTCCCAGCCCTATACAGGCACAGACTCTTTGGTTTGTAGCTTAGGGATTCCTACCTGGTGGAGCATGGTCTTCTTCCCCTGCTTTTGGTCCCCAGGTGAGATCTTAGAACACTATCCTGAGTGCATCACGCGGAAGCACTGTCCACCTGTATGGGGCATGGAGTTTTTCCCTTAGACCATAATTTCAGGAGGTCCTGATGCTCATCTTTTTCCTTCTCACTGGTAATTTAAGTTAGTTATCTTGGTTGCCAAATACAAGTATAACCACAATTGTCTTAGCTTAATAAATAGGCTTTGCAGGAGTATTTCTTAGATTATGTAATAAGACTACCATGGTGGTGCTAGGAATAAAAACCCCTCATGCAAAGTGCTTCTTTGTTCTCCCCTCTCTGGTAATCCTTCACCAGATCCCCTGGGCACCTTTCCAGATTGTACTCACTGTGAATGTAGCCAGAAGAAGATGAGCAAAAGCCATCAAAACAGGGAAATATTTATTAAGAAAATGACCGGTTGTGAAGGAATCTCAAGTCCCTCCCCAACCGGCACTAATGATTATCTGCACCCATTGCATCAACAAGCAGATCAGCCTCAAGATATATGTGAACGAGGATGTTGTGGGAACATGGATTGTTAGATTGGAGGGTTTTTAACCCACTTGTTAGGTCATGGGATATCACTGAAAACTTTGCGTTGGTGAATGATATGACCGGAATAGTGATCTAAGGAGTGTTAACCCACTGAGGGTAACCTCTAGGTGGGCTGGCAAACAGTAGTAGAAGCTCAAACAGCTGGTACCACAAAATGCAAATTGTTTACATTGCAAGTGAAGTCTTCTATTTGTGTAATGCCTCTACTTCATAAAATGCTTATTGTATTATTATATTAAATGATCTAAATGACTGAGTCCAGGTAGGTTTTAAAGTTGAGAAAACAAGGAATGAGAGGGCATGTGACTTGTTCAAGGCCACACATTTAGGAAGAAAGTAGGGCAGGGGCTAGAGCACAAGTGGTGCTGATCATCACTGACTAGTCTGAGTTCTGTTATCCAAGTCTGACCAGTGAGCTAACCCATGAAGGGCACACTGTGCTGGCCAGTGCATGAGTTGGACCAGTTGCCTTGGGCAGGGGCTGAATCATATAGGGCTAGAATATTCCTGAAAGGCATAAAGATCTTTAATTCAGGGATACTTTGACCCAAGGAGTGTAGAGAACATTTCAGATATTCAGATAAAATAATATCAAAGAGTATTTTTCAATCTGTCACAAACTTGTTCCTCTGCCTTTTTATACACTGAACCAAGTAAACAGACATGATCCTGAATACTGTGCAAAGTGGTAAATGCCTCTATGGATACACGAATAAGGTGTCTTTTGAAAGCTCAGCTGCCTCTACACAGATTTGTCAATTGAAAATCTCCTTAGAACACATAATGCACAAAATCCCCATTTTAATTTGTGCCCTATCTCTGTTAATAACAGAATCTACTAAGATCCTCTTATAAGAGGCTATGATGTTAATTTAACAAAATGATTCCAATTGACCCCTATGAGACATTTTTCTGTCTGTTACGTGAATGCTGGCACCATAATAGATGTATTAATTTAATGAGCATATTATACTAATTGAAATAAAGACCTAGGGCTGTAGAGTAGCAGAGTAACACTTGCTAATCATTACTGAAATGTTCAATTCCTGACACAGAAGACCACCTTAACTGTTACAGAATTAAAGGCAAAATATTTATTTAAAAAGAAAAAAATAGAAATTTATGAGATCAATAGCAAACAAACGGAATTGATAACAAATAATTTTACAACAATGTAGAAATGAAAAACTTAAATTAAACACCACTTAAATACAAATAAACACAAAAAGTTAAATAAAAGTGGGTAAATATATTAATTTTAGAGAGAATAATGCATACTTAAAAGCCTAAGGCATTCAATAAATAATGTTAAAACAAAACTCTGCATCTTAGAATCAGCCATTTGGTGGTAATGAGGGACTTTGAACATCATCTGGTTCTACTCTGTCTTGGCAAATGTTAGTTTTTTGTTTCTTTGTTTGTTTTGTTTTAAGGAGGCACTAGGGATTGAACCCAGAACCTTATGCATGCTAAGCATATGCTCTATCATTGAGCTATACCCTCCCCCAATGTTCATTTAAAAAGTCTTTCTTGAGCATGTCCTCTGTTCCAGAAACTCTGCTAAATACTAAGTTTCCAAAAATAAAAGAACAGGCATAGTCCCTGCTCTCATGGAGCTTAGAGTTTAGCAAATCTTACTTAAATCACCATAAATAATAAATATAAAATATTTTATTATATATATATATATTATATATAAAACTGTAAGATGTGAAAAGGAAAGAATGTGATGAAGCAAGCTGATTTGGTTTAGGTCAGAGAAGTACTTCAAGAAGGAACAATATTTTGTCAGAGATCTGAAGGCTGGAGAGGATCAACTAGATATATTGGGAGGAGAATATTGAGAGCATTACAGACAGAGAGAACCATATCTGTGGCAATAAGGAGCTTGCTGTTCTTAAGGACTTGAATGAAATCCACTGTGCTGGAGTCTAGGGAATGCAGAAGCATTATACACACATGAGCTTGAGTCGTGGGAGGGAATCAGAAAATGCAGAACCTTCCAGAAGACCTGGTCTGGGAACACACCCAGCAAGGCAGCAATGGGTATACACCAAAGGGTTTCAAACTTGGGTGTGACATTATTATACTTGTTTTGAAGAGATTATGCTATCAGATGGAGAATAGATGGGAAATGGAGCAAGAGTGGGTGTCTTCAGAGCAGCCAGAAGACTCTTATTGAGTCTGGGGGCAGGGTTGGCTTCTTGGACCAGGGAGAGAGTGGAGGAAATACAAAGAGATGGACAGATCCGGAAAATCAATAGAACTTAATAAATGGATTTTGTGGGTTGAGGAGAGGGAAATATAAATTTGATATTTGAGGTTCTGTCTTGTGCAAAACTGGATGGACAATGCTAAAGAATTCTGAGACAGGGAACACAGGAAGAGAAGTAGATTTCAGGGAAGCTGGGAGATTTGGGGAGAGAGTGGAGATCTTGAGTTCAGTTCTGAATGTGTTGAATTTGAAGTACTTTTGCCAAGGCTACCATTTTCCATAATTCCAGAAGATGCCATTCATGTAGATTTCAATACAAACATTGCCCTCTGAAATGGTCATTGCAGGGCTGTTGTCTCAAGCATTCAATTGGAAGCAGATGAATAGATATATGGGTCTAATTTTTCAAGGAAAAATCAAGGCTGAAAATAGTTTATTTCACTGAATCTGAGATCCTATCAATTTAAAACAGCACCATTTAAAAAAACTTTTTTATTGATTTATAATCATTTTACAATGTTGTGTCAAATTCCAGTGTAGAGCACAATTTTTCAGTCATACATGAACATATATATATTCATTGAGACATTTTTTTTCTCTGAAAATAGCACTATTTTTTATATGCCACTAAGAAAGAAAAACAATACAGTCAGCACTATGGCCACATCATCCACTGCAAGATTCAGTTTCATTTCAAAAATGTTAAAATGTGGAAAGTAAGCATCTTATAACTGATGAAATGTAGTATAAATTTGAGTGACATAGGTCAATGTAGAGTGACTTTAAGGCATGGGCAAAATGCCCAAGGAGAGAGTGCTGAAGGAAAAGAAAAGATAGCTTAATAAGCAGTCTAAAGGCAATACGTTACTAGGATAGGGAATGATGATTCAAGAAAATCAAAGAAGACAGATCACTGGGGAGGCACAGAAACCCAGGGAGAGAAAAAAATACTGAGGAAGGAAATAAATATGCTAAATGTTACTAAAAATACCCATGGAATTTATGAAAATGGAAACATCAGTGACCTTGGAGAGTGATATTTGGTTGAGTGGTGTGAATGGAAGTCATATAACTCATGTTGGAGTGGGTGGAAAGTGAGAGGTAGATGAGAAAATGAAATCAGTAGGTGAAGACAAGTTGAAAATTTTGTCTTCAGGGGTAAGAGAGAAACATAGGAGTAGTTAAGGGAAGAGAGCTTGAGTGAAACTTTTTTTTTTTTTTTTTTTTGTAAGATGGGAGAGATGTCGGCATGTTTAAAAGTCAATGGGAGAGATTGAATATACAAAAGAAAATGGGAAAAGACAGGATCCAAAACACATATGGAAGAATAGGTTTTTGGTAATCTCTTATATATAACATAGGTAGAAAGAAGGAAAACAGATGAGACCAATGAGAACTGAGTTTTCCTAAATGGGTACAAGAAAAGGCAGAGGGAGGAAGGATTTTATGATGTAGGAAAGAAAGTTATTAAAATGATGGCTCATGGAATCTAAGGTGAAGACTGAAGTGATAAAAGGGAAGGTCTAATGGACTGAGAGATGTTAGAGGTGTTGACGCACAAGATTCTTACTCCATCAACTGTTATCTTTCTTCTCTTGTACATTCAACCTGCTTCAAACAAGTGGGTCTGTCTCACTGGCTTTGAACCATACACACATCTGCACCATCTTAAGTCGATCCAATATCGTGTACTGATGAGTCTAGAATGATACAACAATGTGGTAAAAAAAGCAGGAGCCTTGATTTACTAATTTTTCAGGCAGAGCAGCTCTGGGTTAATGAGTATGACCATAGCTGTAGGTGAGTTAAGTGAAAGAAAGAGAAAGTCTTTAGAGGAAGGAAAAGAGTCTTCAGAGACAAGAGATTAAGGGGTTTGGGTTAAACAAAGCCCTTGCTGTGAGTGTTGATGCCACAGGACTTAACTAGGCATGACTAGGATGGCTGTAAACAGGAAGTTGGTGGTGGGCATCGCTAAATAGCAGGAGCTGCAGAGGGGTGAGTTCTATTTGTTTTTTTTAAAGGAAATCCTTTAAGTTTCAGAGTTTACCAATTTAGATGAAATGGTGTGTGTGAAATAAATGACACAGGGAGAGAAAGACAAGGGAGGAAAGATAAAAACAAATATATCTGGGAATCTAACCCTCATAAATTGTACACAGAAAGGGAAATTATCTTTTGTCTTCTTGCCTCATTTAATAGCAGAGCTTCTACTGTAACCAAAGACCAGAACCAGTTCTCACAAAGATTTGTCTTGTTTCTTGAGAACAGAGTCAGGTTAAGAATGCTTGATTATTAGCTGTGCATCAAAGGGCCCTTTCGGAGGCGATACTTCAACACTGAAGCCCTAGCTGAGCAGCCCAGCCCCCTCTGTGAGTGCTGAGAATCACCATGCCCTCCTCTGCTAACGCTTCTGTTGAACTTGCAAGATAGCAGCACTGTTCTTCAACTTCTCCAGGTCCTGCTCAGCCTTCCAGCTACATTAAAGGGAAGAAGAAACAAACAGAGGAAGTGAATTTTGATTCTTACTTGGTTTTCACAACCTTCTATAGCAGACCCACTGAGAGTCCTTGATAATTGTATTTTACCTTTGATACTGATTTAATATTTTGTACTGTGTAAGGATGCAGTGATGGTATGAGTGCTCACAACCTCGAACCCCCCTGGAGGCAAAGAGAGTCGTCAAAAAGAATCTGCCAGTCAACCATATTTATGCTTATTATTTTGAGAAACTGAAATTTTTACAAGTACCACTACTGTTTATTCCTTAGGATAAGATACAAAATTATTCAGCTTAGACTTACTTTGGATGAATTATTTAGTTGATTAATGATATTTAGTCAATTCCAGCTTCCGTAGCACACCATTAGGGACACACATTGACCACTTTTCTCCCTTCCATGTGGTATATTCCCCAACGTATCATAAATGGGCATATTGAGATTGATTGGCCAAATATAACATGAACATCACAGATCTCTTCATGAGATAATATTTATAGTTTATTTTGGTTTAATTTGCTGTTAGGATGAGAAGACAGAGGAATATGTTCTAAATGGTAGAATAAGATAAAACCCCAGGGGAAAAAAAACCCTAATGAAACAGATTTGAGTAATTCACCCAATGAAGAGTTGAAAGCAACAGTCATAAAAATGGTAACTGAACTCAGGAAAAGCATAGAGGAACATGGCAAGAACTTCAACAAAGAATTAGAAAATATAAAAAAGAACCAATTAGAGTTGAATATAATAATTGAAATTAAAAAAATACATTTGAGGAACCAACAGCAGACTAGGTGATACAGAAGAAACCATAAGTGACCTGGAAGACAGAATAGTGGAAATCACCCAATCAGAACACCAAAAAGAAAAAAAAAAATTTAGATAGTTTAAAGAAACTCTGGAACAACATTAAGTACACTTATATTTGCATTATGGGGGTCCCAGGAGGAGAAGAGAGAGAAAAGGACAGAAAATGTATTTGATAAAATAATGGATAAAAAATTTTAATTTTTTACAGCACAAATTCAAGTGTGATTGTCATTTCATAATATAAGCAGGTGATTTCATGAATTATTGTTTTGTGTTTCACCCTATTTCAAACAATTTTATTTTTGTTCTTTTCATTGTTGGGTCTTTTGAGTTTGCATGTGCATATACGCATGAATGGTGAGGAGGAGGCGGTCTGAATGTGCAGTTGATGTGCCCCCACACCTCCACTTTTGTACTGCCTAGTTGAACAGAACTGCAGTGGTGTGATTGATAAAGGAAATGCGCCTGATGATTTTTGCCCACGGACCAAATACATCCAGTCTTGCTCTACCAGTGAAAGACCGTGGACTCTGCAGTGAGATAGTTTACCTGCAGCTTACCAGCTTTCTGACACTGACATGATGGCTTACTTTTTCTGAACCTCATCTTTTTCCCCCATAAAATGGGAACAGTTTACCTTCATCCTAATTCTTTTGAAAGTATCACATGAGATATGTTCCTTAGACATTTGCACAGCACCTAACACATATTAGATGCACAAAAGATGTTCTTTTTTTTTCTCATGTTGGAATAATACATTTAAATACTACAATAGATTACTTTTCACTTTTAGGATACACTGGGAAAAGGAGATGCTTGTGTATTTTTATCAATATTATAATAGGAAGAGGAATTACTTAGTATTAATCTAATCACTTTATACACTTTTGTTCTTGAAACTTGATGTGATTTATTTCAGCAGGATTTTTTTTCAAGCACCCTTCATTGTAATTTAACAATGGTGGATATTCAGTGCTGCTAAAATTTATTCAAGAGAAAAAAAGCCAAGTGTTTCTTTAGTAACATCAAAAAGGAAGCATTTTGTGAAGTAGTTTTATTTTTAAAAATATATTTTTTTGCAAGAAAAAAGGTCATGCACATGTGCATGTGCGTGTGTAAGCTGCATAGCATTTAAGCAGACCTCAGGGATGAGTATGTTACTAAAAGTTCTTTTGAAAATGGCATGCACATTTAGTTATTTTAGAGAGGTTTTTTCCAGCTAATTTTCTGTTTCATAATAAAAGCTAAAATAATCTATTTGGAATTTGATTAAAATATCATATGGAAAGCTTTTGTCATTAAAAAATTTGGGATTGTAGTTATAAAAACACTCTAAATCTAAGTTGATTGCTTAGATTTTAACTATACATATAATCTTGAATTATGAATTTTTTTGAGAGTAAGGAAAATATCAGAAGTTTTCATTGTTTCAAGACTCTATTAGGTGCATATTTTTATTCCATTCTCCCTTCTCTTGGTTTATATATGCCTTTAAAATAAAATTGTCCTGTTAGTTGTCCAGTTTTTAATTTTTTTCTCTCATCTTTTTCAGCAAACATTGAGAGTTTCTTTGACAATGTTTGCTTTTTTTGTTTGTTTGTTTTGCATGCACAGTAAGTTCAGAGTGAGTAGCGTGTGCTTTGAGAACGCAAATCAAAACAGGTTTGCTTTAAATTTCTTTTTTGTTTTAAACTATTCCCTGAAATACTTGGAAATTAATTTCTGTTTCTTTTCTCCATCATAATGTCAAACCCCAATTTATACTTAAATATTTTAGAGTATTCCTGGAGCACTCTAGTAATTAAGAAGTTATGATCTAGCTTGAGTTTAGGAGGAAGCAATGACGAATTCTCTAAGCATATCAGCCGGTAAGGATTGTTAGGAACAGTTATCATGAGGTATCATTGGCCCCATTATCTTGCATAATCCCTTCAACACCACTGCCAGGATCAGAGTTGTTATCGTCACTACATCGATAAAAACAAGAAAGCAAGCTCTGTATGACCAAGATGCTTCTTGTCTTCTTGTCTTCTGTAGTACTAGCTTTGCATTCTCCAGTACTGACGCACTTAAACTTAAAATCTTAAGCATCTCTAGACAGCACATGAAATCTTGCCTCCTGTCAAAACATTGTGTAACATGTCTGAAGGTCTAGGAAATGGTGGCATGGAGCTACATTTCAAGAAAATATTGATTAGGGTAAAATTGTTGGTGACTTATGTATCCATTCTCGGGGTTATCTCTTTTTTTCAGGTTTATGAAACAGATCCCAGACTAAAGGTTTATTCACTATAGAACTGCCTAATATATTTGCCATCTGTAATTAATCTTTAAAGCAATTATATTCTAAGTTCTTGCCACTTAACTTGAGATCTGTGGACCAACAGCATGAACAGCACCTGGAAACTTGACATAAACTCAGAAATCTGTGGGGCCCCCCACCCCAGCCCTATGCAATCAGAAACTGCATTTTAAAAAGATTCCCCTGGTCGGTAATCTGAAGGCACTGGCCTCAGCCTGTATCTCAAAGTGAGGGTGAACACACCCAGGGTGGGGCAAAAATAACCCATTGTGGTGCACTGTAAATTTTATTTGTTTTTATTTAACATGTGTAGGAAAACAATCAAGCTTATGACTGTTTATTCTATGGGCTGACTCTGGCGCCCCCACGTGGTCTTAGACTGGTAGCCAGGCTACTCCTGCTAAAATGCCAGTAAAATGAATAATAATTTCAGGATTGGTAGCTTCACGTAGTGCAAGTCAAAACTCTTTCTAAGCCCAATTGTGACATTAAGGAAGGAATACAAAACAAAAGAAAAGACCACAACGATCTGGCCGGATCCTACAACACCTCAATAAAAATTCGGAATCATCGTGATTATTGAAATATGGGTCCATTACCGTTAGTACATATTGCAGATTGTAGCTTTGTGAACTATCTTTTTCAATTTTGATATATAGTAAAACCACTATAAATACAAAATGAACTTTGTCTTCAAATAGATGGATCCTAAAATCAATCACATTGCTCTTACTAAAATATTATTGAGTCAAAAGAAATTCTTTTCTTATATAATAAATTGTTAAAATGTTTTAACTTTAGTAAGAACAAAAAGCTTTCTATACCTTTATAAATAAAATTTAATTAAAGTATATTTTTAATTTTTATGTTGTCATCTAAAGTTTCTAGGTTTTAGGTTTCATAATTGCACAATATATTAATTTAATGACAAAAGTATGTAAGCTGTAAGACACACACATAAACAAATAAAATTAGAAACATTTTTACTGACAGAAGTGCAATGCAAAAAAGTTTTCTGCTTTACCACCTGGAGCAAAATCTTATATGTTATTTCTCTTCAAAGGACTTGCAAAATAAGCAAAATAAATAAGACAAATAGCAAGATACTTGTTTTTTGTTAATAACCCTGAGAAAGAGTGTAAGTGGAGACATTCATTATGAGGCAAATTATTGTCAAAAATACTTTGTTGAATTTAAAAAATAACTTAAATATTGAATTAATTGACTGTACAGTTCTACTTCTTAGAATTTTAGAAACTGAGTATAAGGAAAAAATTAGTAATCTAAAAAATCCTTTAAATGAATGTACATGGTGCTACAACATTTCACAGTACTTTCTATATTTTCTCTCTCTTTAAGTGTGTTTATCACAGATATATGAGTAACTGTGAGGGAGAAATCTGCGCAGTATTTCTTTAAAGAAGAGAAATTGGAATATGAGGTTACTGCTTAGTCTGACAAGTTTAATAAAGGGATTCTTATATAGGTCTTAATAAATTTATTTTCTCTTCTCTATTTCCTATTGTCTCCAAATTATTTGAATTCCCATTGGCACCATATTTAGGTGATGGTGTCTCAATGTCACAAAATTATATCCTGAAATTCGTTACCACTTGTGTCCTCAAACCAGTGGGCTTATTTTCATGAGACAACAAAACTTTATACTTTTGTTACTTTGTATCATCACTAATCTGGCTTCCTTCTGATGTGTTAAAATGTCTTCCCAATAATTGTGTTAGAATGCTGGCATCAACATGAACTTCATGTGTACAATGTATATTGCACACACACATTTCTGCGATTTGTTGGACACCAGAATCCCTTCTCCCCTGCTTCCTGGGCACTTGGCAAGACTATCATTTCCAACCTCCCTTTCAGGGAACTCAATCGAAGGACCACCCTTTGAGTTCTTCTTAATGGAATGAGATTAGAAAGACTGTGCTTCCAGGCTGGGGTCTTTACCTGAGTGGATGTATCTCCTCTATGCTCTTTTCTCCTCTCTGCGCCCTTAACCTTGGGCATGACAAACAGCCTCTAGGATGCGGACAGTGTTGGCAGAATTCTGGATACAGACAGCCTGAAGCTCTTCATCCCTGTGAGGAGGAGAGCTGCTTGTCACGTGTCTGGACTATGGAGGGAGCAAGAAATATGGACTCTTCGTGGGCTTATTCGTTGAAGCAGTTCATCCTATATTAGCGATGTGCTTTAGGACAATATGTTTAGTAGAGTATGCTTAATGAAATATGTTTTAATTTGGATTATTTTAAGTGAGTTCCTTTCAAAATCTCACAGTATGTCTCTGTTGACCTTGCTTGGTGCTTTTTTTGTTTGCTTGTTTGTTTGTTTGTTTGTTTGTTTGTTTGTTTCTGTTTCTGGGCTGTAATTTCTGGGTCATACGTTGGTGGGAAAACTGATATTCAAATCTGATTTCCCATCACATTTGATAGGAAAGCCTTTTGCAGCTTTTCTGTCTGCTTGCTTATGGTTTTCTGCTAGTCTTGCTTAATGTACTGATTTACGCAGTGGGATAAGCGGGAAAACATATTTTAAATCTGAAAGCTTATATTCTGCTGAAGAGAGCAAACATTGTGAAAAAGCACTGAAATGTACAAGATCTGTCAATTCTCCACACCCCTGCATTGTACATGCTCTTGTTAAAAACTCAAAAGATGGCAGAATGCAGATTGTGTTTATGAAAAGTTCTCTCCCTGTGCACCACGCATCATACATTTGATGCTTCTGCCTGAGGAAGTTTTATGGTGAACATTAGCCATTGAAGGAAACAGTCATACACCCTTGACCACACAAATAACTATTTTCTGCTCTGCTTTGCAAATCCCTGGTTATTATGGGGCCTTAAGAGCAACCATCACTGTTTGGAAACTATGCAAGTGTGGTTCATTCTGGGACAGACACTGTACTGCTGACTTCCTCAGCTCTAGGGGGTACAATTCAAAGCCTCTTTCCAAGGTTCAGAGAATTTTCCCTTCATGAATCATATAATTATTGGGCTGGGAAAGTCCTCAAGAAACTATGTGATATTAATTCCTGCATTTACATAGACCACAGTCTATGGAGAAAGTAAAGTCTTCAAAATCCCCTAGTGAATCATTTCCACACTTAAAAATCATCCTTACACGTATTACTTGAGGAGATACTGGTAACAGATTAACACAGAAATAATGAGACTGGGAGAGAGGAAAAAATTAGCCCTAAATCAAAAGTTTCGAACGCAAGGAAGTCAGGGATAGAAGTCACTTACCTGGAATAGGAATAAACATGATACGGAAAACACTTTACATTTTGTTGCATCTGACTCTAGAAACAAAGGCTATATACTAGAGTCATTTGAAGTTTAGAGAAACTTTGTAGCTTTCTTTGAGAAAATGAAGTAGGGATACCACGGGCTAAAATGCAGGTTTTAAAAAATTCTGCATTACTGCCGTTTCCTCCTGTCACACGTGACTCACATCACTTCTTCCTCACAACATGGTCTCTTTTTCTATTTCTCTTTAGTTGAGTAAACCAGAGCACAGCAGGAGCAATTTATGCCAAAGGTGCTTCTCTGGTTGGGGATTTTAGAGATTTTGTGAAATCAACTATTTTGGGAACGATTATTAGGTGAGTGGGAGGGTTCTCAATTCCGGATGGGTAATGGGTAGAGAAACGCTGATTCTGGTAAAAAGTAGTTCTCTTTGCATTTAATGATCAAGTATGGGTGTACCATCCAAAAAGCCTGCTTTAGAGAAAGTAATTTGAAAGAAAAAATTCCTAAAATTACTCAGTTGAAGCTGAGAAATGTGGTTCCTGACACAGTGAAAGCCAAAAGTAGCACCATATTTAAAATTCAAGCAGCACATACCTTAACTGGATGACTAAAGTCTTTCAAAAAACAGAGAAAACTACAAAAAACACTTAATTTAGCTTGCCCTTCAACACATAAGTTAATATTTTAAGCTTTTTAGTTTTACTCATGACTTTTAAGACTGACTTTCGTTTTGTTTCTCCCTACTTAATTCTATTATTTAAAGGTAGTTCTCACTATTGAAAAGTGGGTGATTTTCCAAGATTTGCTGTCCACAAAGAGAATGTTCTGATGTGCATTTTGCGGAGGGTCTTGGGAAGTTGTAAAGTCTTAATGGCATTCCCAGATTATACAGGTAGTAAACTGTTATACATCTGAAAACTTGAAGCCTTGACAAAATTTAAATCATCGCCTCTGGCACTTAGCTGACTAACGCGCGTTGCCTTATTCATTGGAGCACCAGACTGATGAAAACAATGTCGATTGGATCCAACATAATCAAGAGTTTCTTAACACCGTTAAAAAAGAAACAAAAGAGTTTGTGTTAATTAGGATACTTTCAGGAACAATTAAAAGAAAACCCATTTCCAAGGGGCTCAAATGTTGAGGAGGTTTACTGGCTCAGAATCCGGTGGGTCTGGCCTCATCTTCTTACCTTTTATTCCTGGATCTGTTTCTCTACTGGTGTCATTACTGGAAAGGATTTTGCAGTTTGGGGATATTACAGGGCAGCTTTCAGAGGAAGATGTTGAGCACTCCATCCTTTGCTTCCAAGCAAGGGTCCTTCAGCCTATTCTGAATTTGACCATTGGGAATGTTAACTGTGGCTGGGGGAATGGAGTGAACTCTTTAGCTTAAACTGAAAAGGATCTGTTTCAGGAGCTGGGCTGGGTGAGGAGGCGGTCAGCTTCCTCTGAACCACAGGTGCTATGTGAGAATAAAGAAATTAATGTTGAGTGGACAGCCACCTTTGACTGTGGGAGATTTACTGAGAATTACTACACCAACGCTATGTAATTAAACAGAGTTGGTGTATTAGACTATGCACTTAATCACAGTTTAAGGCAAAAATTCACAAAGAAGTACAGAAATGATTATAACGTGGCTGTAGGGTGAATCTCCCAATCTTTGCTTCCCAAAGTATTTGTTTCTGAAGGTTTTCCCTATGCATTTCTAGAAAAGCATTTTCTTTTATCTCTAATGACCATATCTTCTCCATATACTAATGTATTACTTAATTTTTCTTGCTACTTTTGTAATGATCTAGATAGTCTAATGATTTTTTATTACCATAAAACTAAATAAAAATGTACTAGAATCTATTTTTAAACTAATTAACCACAGACTGAAGAGTCTCTTGTTTAATATAAGAGAATATGTATTCTTTCCTTTCTACCTTTCTTTCTCTTTCCCTTTCTTCCCTCTTTCTTTTCTTTCTCTCTCTCTCCTTTTTCCTTCTTCCTAGCTCTACACACTCTTTTTTATGTTGAATCATGCTATTTTAGAGAATTATCTATTGCTGCTTTTATATGACAACATTGATGATTATTCAGGCAATAATTCTAATAATTACAGATGATATTGTCACCAAATACCCTTTTATTTGGATTTATTTCAGGGTTTGCTCTAACATCTCTTTTGAGAAAAATAATACATGCGGGGAACACTTTCTAAGTTCTTGGATATGAGAATATCTTTGTTGCCTCCAAACATGATCGATAGCTTGGCTGGACATAGATTTCTTGGGCCCAAATCGATAGTCATCTTAACTTTAAAGGTGTTGAACAGTTTGCTTTTGAAATAGGGAATTGTGAGGGAGAATGATGACATTGAGATGGTTTTCTCTTTTTGGATGTTGCCTGGTTTTCTGCCGGGACAGTTTTAGTGTTTTCCTTTTTTCTTTATTCCTGTAATTACCAAGACTCATTTCCGTCTTTTCTTCACATTAATTTTACCAAGTTTCCAGGTAGCCATTCTCGATTTAAAGTCTCAGCTGCTTTCAGCTCAGTGGCCTAAGATCCCTTCATTTCTGTTTTCTTTGCTGCCTCTCCTTTCTATACAGATGGCTTTTCTCCATCAGATTGCTGCATTTGGAATTTTTATAAAGAACCTAGGGGAACTCCTGAATCAATTTTCCATCTTCCCACTATCTTTTCACTTAGTGTTTTGGCCCCTTGGCTATCTTCTTCTATGTCCTATATTTCTTGGGGTTAGCTAAGCTGTATCTTACTTTCTGTAGCAACACATCTGCTGCTCACCGCCTCCATTGATTAATATATGAAAACCTAATTTCCATCTGGAAGCAACTTCTCCTCGTCTCAGACTATTCTGTTTTATGTGCTGCCCCCTCAAATTTCATGGACAATAAAAATGAGAGGTTTTCAAAGTTTTCTTCTGTTTCTACCAATAAGGCTGTTTCATAGGTGAAAATGAGCCCTGATATTTCAGAGAAGTCTGCATGCTCATAAACAAATTTACAGATAGTTAAACATATATTAAAACACATTTTATTTTTCTGTCTGGTCATCCTTACAGAAGATATAGGTTTGCCTACTATTGAGAGGTGAAACGGTTCTTGTCGAGGTTATATGGAACCCTATTTAAAACTTTTGGATTCAGAGACAAAGAAAGTGTATATGTTTGGTCTATTCTTTTCCATAACAGGATTGAAGTTGTCTGTGAGGAGAGGCAGAAAGCTCCCACCAGAGGGACCTGCAACGTGGAGAGTTTCATCCCTGTGGGATTTTCAAGCGTGGGCAGTGGTTGGCCAAAATTGACTCCAGGAAAGTCAAACTCTCACCACCATGTTGTGGTACTTCCATGCCCCGTGTGGCCAGCCATTTCTCTGCATCAAATACAAGTTTGGAAGAATCACTGTAGCACATTGCTTTGTGTGCCAACACTTACTATATTTTCCCCAAGTCTCTTTTGAGATTGTAATTTACCACTCGGTGCCTGACCTGTCACTCTGAATTAGGCTGGATTACTTCCCAGGGTGGCTTAATTTTTGCATTTGTTACCCCTCAGCTTGGTCCTTGTCTTCAGATTGTCTTGTCAAAAGTCTGTACAGTGGAGATTCCTGATGTTTCTGGCCTGTGTACACCATCTTTCTTCTTTTTCTTCTTTTTTTTAACCTCTTGGGATGACACACATTTGTCCCTATCTCTTTTTATTTCTTTGGTTATTCCACTGAAAATCTGAGAGGTGGAAGACTTGTGAAACAGGGGAATTTACTTTGTTATCTCTGTCTTTGTCCTAAACTCCTTTGACTGTGTGTGTGTCAGAGTCTTTTCTGTTTTTGTTCCACAATATTCCCTTATGAGTCCCATCATGGTTGGGTCATCATCTAAGACCAAAACTAGCGCTGAGTCTCAGTTTTCTGTGTGTTATTGTTCAAAGCCATATTAAATGGATTCTTTCTTCTTTAACTATTTGGAATCTATCAACTGTGAATCCAAGAACTCCCAGTTTTGCTATTTCTTTGCCTATTGCTACTGCACAAATTTATGTAGAGCAGAGTCTTTGGGATTTCTGTGTCTCATTCTCTTTGAATTCCTTGGAGAACTTCTGTCTTTGGTGATGGCTGGATTGTATAACTCTTCTTGCTCCCAGGAAAGAAAAAAATATCAACTTCTTGTTGAATATTGTCCAAATACTCCCACCCTTACATTTTTTTCCTTCTGCTTATTACACAAAGCTCTACTTCAAAGACATTTCTGTTACTGGTGGTGAGATTAGCCCAGCAGGCAGAATCAGTGTTGCTATTTAGTTGTTTTAAGTCTATTACATGAGAGGAGGATAAAATTATTAGGGAAAAAGCTTAAAAGGCTTTTTAAAGTAAAATAATTCAATAATATTGTTTATAAAACAAACTTTCTCCATCAGAGTAAGAGGTTCTCAAAGGAGTGTTTCCAAAAAAAGGAGTGTTTTTCATGTATTCTAACACATTTGCTTAATTCTTTCACTTTCTTTTGAACAGCATTAACTAAAATCAACTTCAGGGGATCAAACATTTCATGCCCTTAAATCACCCCTCAAAATAGCTTTCCCTTTTTAGTAGTATGAGGCTGCTGATGGTGATAAGAGATAATATTAATATTTATAATCATTTTTGTTTCATTACAGGTCAAACCACAACATTAATTAGATTGCATTATTGGGTTTAACTATACTCGGTGAATCAAAACAAATTGAAGTTAGAATTTTGTCTCTTAAAAATTTACTCTTTTACTCATGTAGAGGCTTTAATGATTGTAGTCTGAGTTTGCAATGAGAATAGGAATGAAACAGATTTTCAACCTATTGCCTTTCAGAGCCATGAAATAATCCATTATCAAGCATCAGCACATATTCTGGAGCAGACAGAGTGATGGTGATGGTGATGGTGGTGATGGTGATGGTGATGGTGATGACGATGTCATACTAGAGCCAGACCTTCTCCCTGGTGTCCAGGCTACTGTTTGAGAAGGCATCTTAACTTAGTAGAAGTATCTTAGGAAACACGATGGTCTTAGCTCTGCACTTATATGTGAAGATGCACTCAAAAATTTTTTTCTACCCTAATGTCACCCCTTCCTCCAAATTCCACTTTGTTCTAACTGTTCTTGGCATACAGGTCTCATGAGTCAGGCAGTTTCAGTTTAAATACCTAAGCACTTTCAAGGCAGTAGACTTTGTGTAGGAAAATTTTGTAAAACATCATGGATTTCTGCACTTTCTTCAGGAAGGTGGCTACCGATGCTAGCTGTGGAAGCATGACTTTTTGGATGGTTTCCCAAAAAGAAGCTTGGAAATCTAAGAGTGGTAGCTGGGAAAGATTTCCCCACTTGTCTATATTTTTATGGTAATTTAGGCCCCTGGAAAGTATCAATATATTTTGTATTTTTGTTCTTTTTTTTTAGGCAATTGAGTTTCAAGCTTAGAATACTAGTAGTTTGAGATTTCATTCTTTGTAAATGGTGATCTACCTACTGTGAGTAACTCTTCTTTACCTTCTGAAGCTCTGCAGTTTCCTGCCACTCTTGCCCATCTTAATTGTGAATGTTTCCTAAAACAAAAACTTTGAATTTTTCCTAGTTCCTATCTCCTCATTTCTTGCTCAGAAAACTGATCTATTTTCACAGACTGAGTGTCCACCATAATGCTTTTTGTGCTTCTGTTTTAGTGTCTGGATTGTCACTAATGGTTATCACAATGGTGAAAAAACATAGCAACGTTTGTTTACTACCTATAAAACTGGCTTCATAATATCCTCTTCCAAATCAATAATCTCTTCTAAATTCTTTATTGTATCAATGACTAGTATGTTTAAATATTATCCTTTTCAAAGTAGGTGTGTTCTCGGAGGTCAAAAGCCTGTTCTCACATTATTTTAATTTCCCCTAGATCCTTGCTACTCAAAGTGTGATCCATCGACCAACAGCATTGATGTCATCTGGGCACTTGTTAGAAATACAGAATCTTGGGTCCTATTCTGGACTTTCTGAATCAGAATCTGCATTTTAACTTGATGCTCAGTTGAAAGCATCATGTCTGAAACTTCAGTATGAATACAAATCACCTGATACTTTGTTTTAACAATTGTAATAAGATTTTTGTACACACCCAGGTTAGGCTGATGTAACTGAAACTTGGATTATGTTTTTTTCAGTAGCAAGACTGTCGAGCAGCCCTGTCCAATAGAACATCTGTGATGATGGTGATGTCCTATTTCTGCTGTTCGGTAAAGAAGCCACAGGTCACGTGTCACTAATGGGCAGCTTAATTAATATAAATGTAAGTTTAAAGGGCCACGTGTGGCTAGTAGCTATTCTGTTGGATAGTACAGCAAAATCCAAGGCACTCAGTGGGAATTTAATAAATATCAGGGAAGTGAAACCAAAAACTTAATGCTATTAAAAAATTCACTTCAGACTCTGGTACATATATGTAAAAAAAAAGAAAAGGAGATTGAATATGTGTAGAGTTCCTAAATAGCCACACTCACTGCTTGCCAAAAGGTCGTCTTCCGCTGTTATCAGTGGAGTGCGCTATATTCAAATCACCTGTGCTATTTGTCAAAGTGGATTATTCATTTGCACCAAGAAGCTGACATGACTTTTCAAAGCCGAGATTTGCACAGACTGGGACAATATCGGACACAGCACACTGCTCCTACAGAAGGACTTTCATGCCTTCTGGGTCAGTGCTGAGTTTCTGTGGCTTTCTGGGCTTTTTCCTATTTAAATATCCCTATTTACCTATTTTTGATTTAAATTAATTTCAGTTACCACAGAAAGCCCCACATGTTACATAGGAACATAAAAAAAAGCTTGTTTCTCTGATAATTTTTTTTAAGATTGTAATGATGCACAGAAGAGTAAGAAATTTGGAACAACACGTTTTAGCACATTATGATGTTTTGATTTGAATGTGACAATGATTTTAAAGATGACTATTCACATTATTTTCAAAATAAAATTTGATTTAAAAAAATAAAACATTGCTGTATTAAAATGTTCATTAAATTTATTTCAAAAGTGCACTCATATTTATAAAACTGTTATATATCCTTTAACGTAAATGTGACTTTTGTTTTTGCTAATGGCAGTGCTTTCCAGTGTATAAAACATTTGCAATCAACATATACTAATCGGATTGGAAACCCTAAGAGAGTTAAGGAGGCAATGATCAAAGGTGAGACTGGGGTGGACACTAATGCGAGAGGGAAAATGGATCTAAGAGAGGGCAGAGGGCTGTGTCTGAAGACACTCTGCTCTGGCTGGCATTAGACAGAGGTCGGAGAAGCAGCTCAGTTACCCCACACCTCCTGGAATGAAGAATTTGAACATTCTCTTACTTCTTTTTCCTGATACTCAACCTCTGACTCAGAGTTGGAGAGCAAGAACTGCTATTTAAAACCATTGCCAATGGCACATCCCTTCTTTATCTTCTCCTTTCGATTAGTAACTCCTTAATTTACAATCTCAGGGACAGCACTGTCTCCATAAGCTTATTTCCTCTTATCAAAAGGAACAGTGGAAGATGTGAGAACCAGACCTTAAGCAGATTAAAGCATAGTTGTGAAGTCCATCTGCCAACGGGATCTGTGAGTATTAAGGATACCCTGGAGCTGAACGGAGCTTACTTTAGAAGTGTCACTGCTTTTGTACTTGAGGATTTGTTGGGAGTTTTGTTTTCCAACTTTCCATTTAGAAAGTGGGTCATTAAGGATTGTCATTTGCTGAAAAATTAACCCTAAGTGCTGTAAGTGCCTTGAAAATAGATGAAGTAGATTTTTAAGAGTTAGAGAATGCAAGTCCTTTAGAAAGTGTTTAAAAAAGAACACAAAGGGTTTACATTTAGTACATTTTAGGAGAGACATGATATAAGCTTATCTGCTGCAAGCAATGCATGTCTATAACTGACCTTGCTCAGAAAAAATACTCTTGTCAAATTCCTTTTCTATAAATGGAGCGTCTCTCCCTGCGGCTGCTATTGATTTATCCTTCCAGGGAAGACAAATTTTACAATAGGTCAAGCCTGATATTAGCATCATGGCATCCTCTGTTCATTTTGCTTTAATGGTCTTCTTTACACTTAGTATAAATACTAGGTTAAATAAAAGTATGGTAAGGGTGATGCTTCATTTTTTTTTTTCCCGTCTTTTCTGCAGAATCCTGATGTAACTGTAAAATAATGATTGCATTGTTTAGCTTGTGAATATTAAATTAGTACCTTTATTTGGATCTTTATAAAATATTAAATTAATTCTACCTATAGGCTGATGCTTCTGCTAATACCCTACACTAGTTTGAAGTTATTAACACTCTTCATGGCAAGATCGTGTCTGTTTAACAAACTACCCTAGCCTTTTGTTTAGAATTATCTCAGTACTTAATAGACATTCTACTTATTTATTCTGCTGAATAAAATAAATACATAAAAAGTGAATTAGTTATAAGACTGAGAGTGAAGACCAGCCAGTCATTAGCCTAAAGAAGGAATTTTTATAAACATGTTTTTTTCCTACCAGCTTTTGGCAGAAATGAGAAGAGAGAGGTTGTTTTTTTTTTTTTTTTTTTTTTGCTCCAGAACTCCAATCATCATTGATTACAGTTCTGGAATAAAACAAAGTACTTTATTGGAAACTTTGTGTCTACATTGAGCCTCTGGATGGAGGAGGTAATTTAAAGCTTATTTCTCTTCCCAATGTTACTTAAACCAGCTACACTTCATCCTCTGGAAGTTCTCTTCTGATCCTTAGGCTTTGACATGAGATTCTGATGATCTTGCTCCCTGGCTTCACTGAAATCGTTGCCAAAAGAAACTTTTCATTTTATAAACAGAAATATTCTTCCCTTAAGGTAAGGAGGAATAATGACCAGGCTTGAATCTGGGGTCTTAGTAAAAAACTGTACACAGTTCAATTCTACTACATAATTTTAAACTATGTACTTTGCACTGTATTTATTTTGGACTAAATAATAATTCAATTTGATGAGCATTATTAAAGTTTCCATTATCATGGTCAATTCCAAGGAATGTTGATAAGCTTCCAGTTCATCAGCTGATAATTTTTCTGTAATCATGAGCAAAATAACTACAAATTAATGACCAGGAATCATGTAGAATGAAGAGTGAGACTTGAGATAAGTGTTTCAGTACAGACTGTTTCTACTGATCAAAAATCACCAGAGTCCTGCTCAAACCTTTGCTGCAGTTCCCATGTAAACTTGAAATTTGTAATCTTGGAGGCAATCTGATGAGAAGGAATTGCTAAAGCCTTAGAGAGTAGTAGACACATGTAATCTACGTTTATACAAAGCCTCAGCTTTGATTTGATGTCTTCCTATTAATGTCTTACAATGGAAGAACCAGAAATTGTATCTAAGTAGTCTTGGGAGAAACATCATGGATGTATCAGATGAGCAGTGTATATTCAGATCTGATGTTTTGTCTTACAAATTTCAATATACCTCTTTTTAGGAGAAGAAACAAGAATCTAATGCTTTATTGCAAGCAATCCTTTAGGTTTGATAAATTCAACCATTCTACTTGCCTTTTTTTTTTTTGGTGAATACCTTCCAGTTTTGCAGTTAATTGCTGCCCCTTTTCTGTTTATATAATTTATCAGGTTACTTATGGGACCAAACTAATTTTACACCGTTATGTTCCATTCATCTTCTCACATTTTGAACACAGAATTACCCCTTTTCTTAATCTATTCAGAGTGCCTCACTTAACGTCATTGATATACCCGCAATACATCATTCTGCATTTTCACATGAAGAGGATGAAGCTGAGAACCAAGCATTCTTTTTGAACATATTCAAATTGTGCTGTCTCGTTGTCACAAATCAACCTCCTAGCCTGGCCACTGTTGGGAACTGGCCAAAAGAACAAGAGAGAATGTGATTCAATGCAACTCTGATATTGTTAATGCAATATTCAAATATATTGCTAAGCCAGCCATTTTTCGTAAACAAGATGATCATAACGAGGATAAGCATATACAAAGCACTGACTGTGTACACTGTGAGTCATTTTGCACATATTATATCCTTTAGAATTAAACCACAAATCCATACTCCATTCTACTTATCAGTCAGGGTCTTGGCAAGAAGGAGCTGGCACATGCATCTGAGTAATTTGAAGACACTTTATAAAAGTGCTATTTACACATCTGTAGGCAGGGTTTAGGGAAGACGATTGGCACTGTACCACATAGTGCGAAACCCTGGGGCTAGCAAAGGAGGGAGGCTGTTCCCACCCCAAGGCTTGAAAGTACAAGGGGAGAGAGCAGTTTACAGGAATCTGAAGAGGGTGGTGGGATGGAAAGGGACAACTAAAGGGGTCTGTAGCTTTTATAGAAAAGTACAGTGAACTATTAGGGATTTAATAGGAAAGCAGCTGGGAGAATCAACAGCCCTCACCCACTCTCCTCCAGCCTTCTGAGCTCTTGCTACTGGCTGAAACCAACTGAACCGTATCCTTTTATTGGAATGGAAGTGAGCATTCTGGGCACAAAGCAGGATGCAGGAGGGTGGAGAAGGGACTTGAGGAGGCAAATGGAAGGCATCCTGTATCATTTCCAAGCATAGTTTACACCCAGCCCATCATTACCTAGCTCTTGGATCTCTTGATCTCTTTACCTACTATTTGTTTTATCACTTACTTTGCTCTGGTCCTCATATTTTTTTCTACAGCACCAGCTCCTAGAACCCCTTTGTGAATGAAAAGTGTTCCCTGCCATATCAGTAAACAAAGGATGTTGCAGCCATCAAGTCATTATAGCTGCCCCTGACAGCAAACCCTAAGGGAACTCAGAATGGAGACAAACGCAAGCCCTCAGCCACTTCAGCTCCCCCCCCCCCCCATCAAGTGGTGCACCCTGAGGGGGCTCAGGATGGGATGCTGGCCCTAGATAGCTAAGGTGCTCATCAAACTAATGATTTCAATGAGCCCAGACCCTTGCATCTTTTCATACATAGAAAAGCGCTAAATTCCTTAACTTGAGATATCTGGTTTTCTTTAATTAACACTAATCTTTTGATGTTCCAACTACCTGGGTCTTTGTTGCAAAAACTCTTGTACATCCTGACTCCTCCCTTACCCCTTTCGAGCAGTCCTTTAGAACTGTCTGAGAGGCTGTCTCCTGGGGCTTGAAGTCCTCAAGAAATCCGCTTAATAAAACATAATTCTCAACTTTTGTGTGCTATTTTCAGTTGACACCTAGAGCCTTTTTACCTGTGGATCCACATGCTTGGAATGCCTCCCTTCTAGTGCTTCCTCAGTCCATTTGCATCAGTATCAATTGTCACTTCCTTCTAGATCCCTTCTCTGAGCATGTCATCTACAGTGTCCCCTTCACTAGTCACTCATTTACACATCATTTCTTTTATTTCACTCATAATACATATCAAATCCTGAAGATTCTCTTGTTTATGTCTTTATTAGAATTTATGCTGATAGGATAAAGACTTGTATATCATTTTGATCACTGCATTTTTTTTCCAGTGCATAGAAAAGTATGCAGAAGGAATTCACCAATTTAAAAATGAATCATATATAATTAAGTCCTTATAACAATGTTCTTAATTTTACAAATGAAGACCCGAGGGACAGCTATGTCTAAGACCATACAGATAGTGAATAATAGGACCAAAGTGAAAGCATAAATATCCCTGATGCCAATATAAGACGTCTAAACCACTGCCTCTTAAGAGGGTGATGGAAAAAACACTGTTCTTTATTCGTGACCTGTCAGAGTTAATGGTACTTTACAGGATGGTTAACTTGTAAACAAGAAAATAGGTTAGCATTGTAGAAGATTCTGAGTCAATGTTAGTGCTAAAGTAGAGAGGAGAATTTAGAATTCTTAGCTCCAGGTTAAGTACATCTACATAATGGTAGTTTCAGAATGTGCCTTTGGACTGTAAACATTTTCTAATCTACCATATTTCCTTCTGCTCCGTATTGCTTTTCATGATGGCTGGGTAAAGCCAGAAACAGCTTGTTTGCTGAAATACTAGCTTGAAAAAAATTTTTTTAAATGCAAATTCAGCTCCTGTTGAAAAGAAAAGATGCAATTTATATTCTCTCCTCATTTTATATTTCAATTAAACTCATTTCTCCCCTTGCTCTCTTGCCTTTTGAATCAGATCCAGTTGGAACGTAGGCGGTAATGTCATCACCTCTGGTCAAAACAGACATTTTTGCATTTACGTAGTCCCTTCCACTATTCTTCCCTGGCTTTTGTTACATAAAGTGAAAACAAAAGCTGATAAAGATGTTGGCAGAGAGGTGGGAGTGGGAGGCAGTGGGAATGGGGAGAAGAGAATGAGAAAGAAAAATATGTTTTAAGCATTCACAATGGTATTGTTTTCACAGTTTCTTTTTAGGTATCATTCCACCAGGAGCAACCCCTTCTGCTGGGGGCCTTTTCTTCATCTACTGTCCACATTTCTCACTCACATCCACTGCTCCTTGTTTTATGAAAAGCTACATGCAGGGGGGAGATAACCACTACCTTAACAATCAGAATTTATCACCTTGACATTTAGTCTTACAATTTATAAATTTGTTTTTGGTTGGCAGTGGGAGATAAGAGCATGTTATCTCCATAATTATTCCATTTGATTCATTTTTGCTTCCAAAGCTTCCAAACCTGTCCAACTTACCAGGGTTGTGTTTTCATACAAACTATTTCCAAGTTCAGCTGCCAGTCCGTAGATGTTTACAAACTCCGTGGTAGACATAAAGTGGTTTAAAGCCCTGTCCGAACCACTCATCATATTGAGGGCTCTCAGCACGTGCTTGGAGAGCACCATCCTTCACCCAGTAGCTGACCGTTTTAAATTGAACGTGATCTTTGTCCAAGATTTCAACAATTCTCTGCTTCTTAGTGTTGTTAAACATAGGATAGTTGATGTAACATGTTTCTTATTTTCAAACATAACAGTGATGTTGAAAAGAATTTTGGACTAAAATATAAGACAGCTTGAAATATAAATCCTTTGAATTTTTAGTTGCAAATGGATAAAACCTTGTCTCTAAAAGGCACATGCAGAGAGAATCTTTTTCACTCCACTAGAGCATCACTAATTAGCATAATTATAATTTTCAGAAGGTCATATGATCTTGTTTCTTTCTGCTCACATAGTAAATATAACTGCTTGTCATCCTGTTTTATTGAAGTAAAATCTAGCATGAAGCAAATTACCACCAATCTTGCCTTCAGGAACAAACTAATGCTAGCAACTTTGAATTGAATTGACCATAACCAGTTCATTTCTTTGTTTGGTTGTTATATTAAAAAAAAAAATTCCAGGTTGGTTTGAGAGTTAGATAAGAAAATCACGAATTTGGAAGTTTAAGGAAAGTTGCATTGCTCAAATGTCATCTCAAGGAAAGAGACTCAAATGAGATATGGGAAAAGGAGTCATTATGAAAAGCTTTACAAATTCAAGGCACTGGTTATTACTATGTGACTGAGTCACTCACTGCTGGATTGTGTGACTAGAGTCAGTCTATAGAGTTTTCAAGAGCAGCGTTCTCCAAGTGAGATAGTTTGCTTTTGGCATTCCCGGTTAAATGCATTTGCTTTTTGAGGCTAAGTTTGCCACATATTCCTTGTGGTTTCAGCACCTGAAATAGTTCATGTAGCTAATAGGCTAGAACCTTCTATGATTCCCCCATGATTCACTGGGGCCCAGAGTTCACTTGACTACTAGCTTGTAGATAGCCTGGCAAGTACTGTTCTCAAGCTTGAAAAAAAAGCCCTCTTAATTCAGGGGAAGTGCATGGTCTGAATCAAGTACTGCCCCAGGCTCCTGGCAGATTTTCAGAGTTTAGCTTCAGAAGGCCTTTGAAGCTGTGAAGTCAGAAGTTGCTGGCTCGTCTGAGATGTTGAGAGCCTTCTTCTTGTAGGGGACCTTGAGCTACAAGTCCAGTGCCTGGCATACCGCATGTAGTCAGTATATCTTTAGTTGAATCTACTTTGGGAATGTACACTCATTTTTTTTTTAAGCAGGTAGTAGGTTTGTGAATAAAAACAACACATCAGAGGTGAGAAGTAAAAAAGCATACCATAGAAGAGATACGAAAGCAGCAGGAACAGGCAACTTCAGAAGCTGTGTCAGCCCATTTCTGAATATTTGGAGTCTAAGGGAGGGTTTGGGTGTTGAGAGGAAGCCACACTATTTGGCTTCCTCATTATTTATACTCTTGAAGACCTTCCAAATTTGAAGCAGACTGCACAGGATGAATGGCTAGGAAATATGATGAGGAAGTCTCTAAGAAGATGGTCTTTGTGTCTGTTTATTTCACCCTTGGTTGTTATTGGGAATTCTTTGTGAACTAAATAGAAGTGATATGCACAAGACGCTCCCCAGCCTGTAACCCCATCAGGCAGGGCACTACCTGTCACCACAATCTCAGGGAACTTGGGCTTTTAAACTCTTGACTTTAATGCTCCCCTCTTCTCCCGTGCAACATGCTTTTTAAAAATTCTTCAAGCAACAAAAGAGTATACTGGGTACTCTGTGAACTCCTTCTGTCCCCACCATAGTTTCCTAGTTTGCTTTTGTTTTACACTATCTTCAACTTCAACAATTTTTTCTTTTTGTATTATTATTCTTTTTTCTACTCTGAGTAGTCTTTTGGCCAGAAGGCCTTCTTAATCCATGACCACTTTTTTTAGTGGTTCTTATTTCTCTGACTATAATTCATAGAAAACACAATTCTTGATTCTAACCCCTTCCATCTCAAATTTTGGATGGAATTGAAGGAGAGAAGAGGCCCCTTCTGTGACTCTGATCTAATCCAATTAGATCCACTGTCTCAAGAGTCCATGGGTATGTTTTGGCCTCAGAGTGGGAACCTAAGAAATGTAACTGACACTTTTAAATTGGAATAATCTTGGGTTATATAACCCATGACATTGTAGTTTTTTTTTCCTTCTGTTTTCTGTTTCTATCTCCATTATTCTCATATCTGTTTTTCTGAGCCACTTCTTGACACATCAATTTTCTCCTGTTTCCTACCAGTCATATTGAAATTCATACTCTGGCCTTTGACTATTATTATAATAATGATTATGGTAATTAACAACGGTAATAATAACGGCTACATTTACTGCACATACACTATATGCCAAACATTTCTGCAGCATTTTACTTATATTTTCATTTAGCTCTCAAACAATGCTTTGAATTAAGGATCATTATTATCCTCATTTTGCAAGTTAAGAAATAGAGTGCAAGAGAAGTTAATTCACTTACCAAAAATCACATCATTAATAATTGATAGAAAGGATTCCAAGATTTGTCTGAAATCGGAGCCTATATTCACTTTGTGAAAGTTTGTTTACTTATCTATTTATTTATTTTCAATTATACAGTGCAGTGTTATCATCAACTATAGTTTCTAAGTTTTTCATTAGACAGATCCCCAGACCTTAATCATCCTGTAACTGGAAGTTGGTACACATTCCACCAATCTCTCCCTATTTCCGCCACCCCTCCAGCACCTGGCAATGAATTTTCTACTTTCAGAACCTATATATATTATTTTAATAATTGAGGTATAGTCGGTTTACAACACTGTGTTAATTTCTGGTATACAGCATAGTGATTCAGTTATATACATATATAGTCCTTTTCATATTCTTTTTTATTATAGGCCATTACAAGATATTAAATATAGTTACCTGTGCTATATAGTAGGACCTTGTCGTTTATTTATTTTATAGATAGTAGTTAGTATCTGCAAATCCCGAACTCCCAATTTATCCCTCCATTCCCTCTTTGTCCCCTGGTAACCACAGTTTGTTTTCTATGTCTGTGAGTCTGTCTCTGTTTTGTAAATAAGATCATTTGTGTAACTTTTTTAGATTCCACATATAAGTGATATCATATGGTATTTTTCTTTCTCTTTCTGGCTACTTCACTTAGTATGAGACTCTCCAGTTCCATCCATGTTGCTCCAAATGGCATTATTTTATTTTATTTTTTTTAAATGCAGAACCTATGTTCTTAATCATGACATTGTACCATCAGTCCCACTAATGAAGTATTTATTACCATACCCTGGTTTCCATCCCAAGCTTAGGGGGAAAGTAAAAGTATGAACTTCTTATTTCTCTTTTTATTTTATTATATTTTTATATGCTGAATAAAAAAAAAATCTGTTTTGGCAGAGATGAGCTCAAATAATGGGAGACAAGAATAATCCTCACACATGTCTTCAGCATCACCAAGTTGGGACTGGGAAGAGACTGGCCAGGGACAAGAAGCCAAGGAAACACGTGGGCAGCTGTGCCCATGGGAGTGAGTCAGAGTCACCACCTGAACCCGTAATAGGGCTGGTTGCTCTGAAATCTTTGGACAGACACACAGGCCAAATTGTGACCTACTGTCTGCCTAAAACTTCTAATTTCTTCAGGAAGAAAATGTAACTGAATTAATTCTTGCTTGAATTCACATTTGCGACCCTACTGAATAAACAAAATGGTGACTGAGGTATGGGTTTCATGTAGTTAGTCCTGATCAGAAAGCCACCCAGACTGAGTGCATGATGTAGCCATAGCTCTTATAATTTCTGGGAGTTATTTCCCAACAATTATTATGTTATTTTAAATGAGAAAGAGAAGCTATTCAGTAATCAGGATTGTCATGAGATTGTGGTTACAGGGAAGAAGTTAAACACTTCAGCGACTTTCGTATGTGATTTAGTCATATTTTTATCAGTTGTCTTTCAACCCTACGTTAATTATAACCTATTATTTTGGAGGAGGGGAATACAGCAGTTGTGATTTTTTTTCACTTCTTTAGTTTCTGTGCTGAGAGTCCTCAGTTTCGATGCTTTCTTGGAACAACTGTAATAAAGCAATGTGTTCTATTCCTTGTTTAATAAGATAAAACCAGTGGGATGTCCTACTTTCAGAAATGTTTGATAAAGTGTCCTCACTGAGCTGAGAGAAAAGGCAATGGATTTTCTTTTCCATTTTATGAGCTCTAGGATGCAAAGTCCCTAAGTATATTACACTGTTCTTTATGTGACTTTTTCACAACATCCTGTTTTCTCTCTTCTAGTTCTTTTGAATAATTCTCACAGTTCTCCGGGAGCTGCTAATCAGTTTAGCTTGTGAAGTCTAGGATGGAACAAAGTACATTACTGGTGCAGGGAGATGAGATTTTTCTGAGTAAGACAGCATGGCTATTTGACATCTTTTTTCATTTACTAAGAACCGAGATTTAATAAAATTCTTAGTAAACCATAGCTGTTTTTTGCTTTCTTAAATTAATGTATTAATACTAATTAACATAAGTTAATACATACTATGCACTGAAATGAAATACACATGCTTCTCAGTTTACAAGAGCATTTTACTTTTAGGTGTTTTATTAACATATGCGAGCCACTATTAGAAATAGCTTAGTCTTAACTTAGAAAAACACCCATTGCAGTACTGGGCAATACCCTGCAGGATTTTACAACAGCAAATTATAAATAAATGACAGCCAGAGGCATAGTCTCTTTACCTATGTGGTTTCTGTAATTACGTATAGTATTTTGAGGCTCTGTGCATGTCCACGTGCATTTCATAATTTGCTTTCATTATACTGATTGTGGCTTAGCTGCTAAAGATTGAGAAGGTAGTACAAATCAAAGAGTAAATAGTTTTAAAATTATTTATAGTTTTTTAAAAAAACTTACATAAACTTCAAACTCTGCCAGTATAAGGGAAACTGAGCCTCCATCCTTCAACACCACCATTTCCCTGATGGGAAATACATGACATGTTGGGTGTTGGAATATAAAGGAGTATTTTTACAGTAATTTTAAGAAGAAATTTCTTAGATGTTTACATATCAGAGAAATCTCTCTCATGCTCTACTTTCTTTAATAACACTTGATTTCCAGACCTTAACTTTTTTCATTTTTGGCTTTGAGAGTTCACAAATTATTATTATTATTTTTAAAATGATTTGTACCCTGATTTTATTTATTTATTTAGTGTGTGGTAGGTTATTTATTATTCATTTTTTAATGGAGGTACTGGGGATTGAACCCAGGACCTTGTGCATGCTAAGCACACATTCTACCACTGAGCTGTACCCTCCTCCCCTACTTTGGTTTTGTTAATGACATAAAAGTATTCACTATTATTTAGAAATATTAGCTGTGTTCTTTTCTAGCCTATGTGATGATGACTGAAAATTGGGGATAAATGTATTGAAAAAATTATAAAATCTTTTTCCTTTGTCTCCCATTATATGAATGGCTGCTTTGCAAACTTCCAAGTTCCCCTGTCACCCCTCAAATCTCCTTGAATAGAAGTTCTAAAACTTTGGTTTGAATGGACATTGTCTGGGGATATTGGCAAAAATATAGATTGCAGGTACCCATTCCTAGAGATTCTGACTTGGAGAAATAAAGATTCATCACATGACTATTTTTAACAAGTCCCCCAAATAATTCTGACACCGATAGTCCATATTCACATTATGTCCTGGTCATTAACAAAGAATGAGAAACTTGTGGCTTTACAAGCAGCCTTGAGGCATTTCCAAATTATGATGGAGCAATGCTCTTTTTTCTCGGTAAACATTCTTTTAGTATGAACACTCATGTTTCATAAAATGAACCACCAGTGACCTGGCTGTGAAATTCTGTTAAACAAGTTTATTTGAAATGAAAAACAAGTATACATAGAGTTCATCTTTTACTTCTGTCTTGAAAGCAATTTAAAGAGGCTTTATTGACAAAAAAAAACCCCTGAACATATTCAACTATTCTTTTTCATCCCTGAAGTTGAATATTCTTCTTTGGAGAATTCATTATAATGAGAAAATGCTAGAAAAGAAAAAAGATACTTAAACTTTAAAGAAGACTTTCCTGGTTAGTATCAACGGCAGTCCTGCTCTAAATTTTGTCAGTTTGGAAAAACCTAGTGGAAACAATAAGATTCTCGGGAAAGTTCTTTAAAGAACTGACCTGTAAGTTGCTTGAAAGGCCAGCCCAGAGGGAAAAAACAAACGCTTCGTACTCCAGTGCCATCAGTAGGCAGGTCGTCTTCACTTGTGTCATCTTTTTACCCCCGCTTACTGGTCCTAAGTAATTTATTTTTTATTTCATGTGTTAAATTTAGTGCCCAGAAAAGCAAACTGCTTAAGTGACATTTTAAAACAGACAGTATCAAAAGAAAAAAAAAATTATAAACCCCTCTGACCTCTCTGGAGAGAACTCTCTTGCAACCAAAATCAATATTCTTTGTCAACCTGGGGAAAGAAATAAGAGATATATGGATGCAATGGAGGGGAAACTGGACACATTTCAAAAAAGAAACAAATTGGAAACTCTACTCAGGCATATGTATTTCCAGGCAAAGACTCCTGAACCATAGGGGGTTCAGTTTTTCTGTAAAGATTTGAACTTTTCAGATCTGATCTCAGTAGCTTTGCAGGATAATCCTCCAGTGACTTCAATGGTTTTAAAAGGCTCCTTGCGATTGTGACATGTTGGATTCATCTACACTTTCCAAATCGAAATTCACTTATTTCTTGAAATGCAAGGCAAACTTGGCTTCTGTTTTTGATAATTACACAGTGACAGCTGCAATACTTTGATGTTAATATCTTGCTTACCTCCATGATACGTGTTCTATCATTATCTCCACTTTCAGAAGAGAAAGTGAAGGATCATAGGAGATGAAGTAATCCACTCAAGGCCATGTAACTAGGAAGAGGAAGAACTGGGATTTTTTTTTAAATCTGTCTGGTTTTAGAGCCCACATTGTTAACTTCTCTGTGATACGTGCAACAGTGCTGAGTTATGGGGATGATCTGCATTTAATTCATTATAGTGGACCATCTCTAATTCTTGATTATGCCTTAAATGCTTTTGAAATAACTTGAATGGAAATATACACTCTGTTGATATATTTAGAAATAAGCTATTGCAAATTAGTATGACTATTGTCAAAATTTGATTCTGATATATCATCCTTCATGTTGAAAATGTAAATTTAGCTGCAGGTATCCTGGTCAGTGCACTTAGTGGTGTTAGTCACATCTTCTGTGTCCTTGCTGATTTATTGTCCAGTTGATCTATCCATTGCTAAAATAGGAATTTTAGTATCTTCAACTCTGATTGTAAATTTGTCTATTTTCCCCTTTTTATCCTGTTAATTTTTGCATCTGTATGTCGGTGCTCTGATATTAAAAACATACACATTTTTATTATGTTTTTTCATGAGTTGACACTTTTATCATTATGAAATAGCTTCCTTATCAATGGTAATAACTTTAGACGAAATTTCTATGACATTCATACGGCTACTGCATTCTTCTTATGATTACTGTTTGCACGGAATATCTTCTTCCATCCATTTATTTTTCATCTTGGCTGCATCTATAAAGTCAAAGTTCATTTTTTATAAGCTGAATAGAGTTGAGTATCATTTTTTTCCACTCTGGAAATCTTTACCTTTTAATTGTTATTCCATTAGTATCTAATCTAATTATTGATATGATCAAGTTTAGGTTTATCATTTTACTCTTTTTTAAAAAAAGTCATCAGTTTTGTTTGTTTTTAATCCTCTGTTATTTCTTTCCTGCCATTTTTTGAATTACTTAAAATGTCATAAATTCTTTTTAATTTTCCTATCGATATTTTAGCTATACGTCTTGTGTCATCGGCTTACTGGTTGAACCAGGAATTCTAATATGTACCTTTAATCTTTAACATTTCATTTCCAGTTAATACTGCCTTATGTAGTAATGAAACCATATAGGTCCACATTCCCCAGCTTTTATACTATAGTTATTACATACATTGGTTCTTCACATATTATAAATACCAGAAGACAATACTGTAGCATTTGATTTAAACCAATATATGCAATAAATAAATTAAGAAAAATAAAGAAAAACAAACTTTTTAAAAATTAACCCAATATCTATCATTTCCCATTTTCTTCATTTCTTTCTCAACATTTGTGTTTCCATCTGGTATCATTTCCTTTCAGCATGAAAAACTCTTTTCTCCTTTTTTGTGTTACAGATCTGCTGGTGAAAATCTTTTATTTTTATTTTATCAGAAAATGTTTATTTTGCCTTTATTCTTACATGTTTACTGAATGTAGAATTCTAATTGACAGATTTTTCTTTTCTTCCTTTCAGCGCTTTGAAGATTTCATTTTACTTACTTCCGGTTTCCATAGTTCTTTCCTGTTGAATCACTTTTACACTTTATGTAATGTGTCACTTTCTCTTTCTGCTTTCAGTATTACTTTTACCCAACTGGTTAATTATTATGTGCCTCAGTAGGTTTGATTTGTGTTTAATTTACTTGATACTCATTATGTATCTTGATAATGTAAATTAATGTCTTCCTTAGACTGGGAAAATTTTGGGCCATTATTTCTCTCTCTATTTTTTTCTGTCCTATTCTTTTTCTTCTTCTCTGTGGTACTACTTTAGACATAGAGAAAGAGAGAATACATGACAGAAAAATTCTTTGCACTAGGAAAAGAACAGGTGAAGACAAAGGAGTTAAGGAGAGTGTAGAAGAAACAAAGTGAAGCAGGGACAGCTTGGTGGATGTTGATGGTGGAGTGGGGGAGGGGAAAGAACAATCCAGCTTTCAGTACTGGATCCTCAGTTCTGTTTTCACAAGAAGAAATGGCAGATGACTAAGAATTATTTTCCCTAGAATTTCCCATATGCCTTTCTTTGTTTTTTGCTTATCCTTTCTTCTCCTTCCTTCCCTTTTACCATTGTTGAGAACTCTGATCTCTCCCTCCATTGTTTCTCAGAGGAAGTGGAAGTGACCAGTAGATGAACCGTCACCCCCATCTCAAGGCAGTAGTAGAATCTCACCTACATTGGCCTGGAGACATCTTTTTATAAGCTGCACACTGTGGCTGGAAGGTGAGTCAGCATTTACTGCATAGCAAGCTGGAGAGTGTGATCATATACTCCTTGGGAAGCATTTGTCTAGAAACTGGCCCCTCTTAGTACCTTTCTTCCAAAAGTGAATAATTTCACTTCTAACTGGTCAGTTGAGCAGAGAAGAACTGGGATATTTTATAGAGAAGAGAAGCCTGAGTTGGTTAATGTAAATGGAAAGACTTAAAAAAACCCCAAATATATTAGGAGAATTTATCTATCTATCTATCTATCTATCTATCTATCTATCTATCTATCTATCTTGGGCACTTGCTTGAGATAATATGGAGTAAATTATTGTTTTACTAGTGCAAATAATATTTTAAAAATTAATACAGCTTCTCATAGTTCTTATAGTAACTTAGTTAATAGAAAATTCCACATTGTTCTAGAACAAAAGTTTTTAGATGTTCTTGGGTTTCCTTTACACTATTAAAAATTATTGAGGACCTCCAAAGAGCTTTTTTGTTATATGGGTTATATCTGTTGGTACTTAGCAAATTAGAAATTAAAACTGAGAAATTAAAAATATTTATTTATTAATAACTTAAAAGTAAACATGTGTTAATATAAATCAAATCTTTTTGTGGAAATAATGACTTTTCCAAAACAAATGCAATTTTAGCAAGAGGAGTTGCATTGTTTCACATTTTGTACGTCTCTTTAGTGTCTGGCTCAATACAGTTGGATGATCATATCTAGTTCTGCAATCTATCTGTTGCACTATATTTTGGTTGGAGTATATGAAAAGATTTGGTCTCACACAGATAAATTTTGGAGAAGGGAGAATTATTTTAATATGTTTTTCAGATAATTATTGATTTTTTTTGATAGTCCACCAAAGCTCAAGTGGTAGTTTATTAAAACTCAGTTGCAATGTGGAATGTGAAATCATATAAATAAATTTTATGTACTCTCTTACTTTAAAATCCACTGGTCTCTCTTGCCCTTTGAACATATCTTCTACCTCCACATAACTTTGTGGCATGATGTGTTGGTCATTTGGAAAAATATTGGTTTCTAAGTTATGCACTTCTAAGCTTTGGTATATTTTATTACACAATATAAAAATCATGCTTATTAATGTCAACAACCAGTCTCATCAGAATGTATTTCAGTATTGTGAAGCTTTTAAGCTCATTGCCATCTGAATACAGGGTTTTCAAAATTCTAATTTTTGCTCAAAAATGGAATTTTATCACTGGTACCAAATACTGTTAGTTGTTTTCCTTCAAGTGACAGGCTTATTAAGTTCATTTTCAAGAAAGTATCTGCCAAATCTCCCAGTTCAGAATAAATATAGTTTGTCAGTCATTCTTTCAGGCAAAAACGGTTCTATTCAAAAGTCAGCTAGTTCAGCTAGCAACTTAAACAACTGCCAGCTGGTTTTTGGTGACATCATCATAGTTTATTATGAGCAAGATTATCTTTTGCATACTTTCCTTTTCATCACATAAAATATCTAAAAGGACCTCAACTCAAAGTTGAGACTTAAAATTAATTTTTTTTTTAGCTGCATCATCCACAATGTTCTTAAGTAAAACTGGCTTAAAATTTTAAAAAATTAAATGAAATTAATTAATTAAAAAATTTTCTGACACAAACAATGACTATGACCATACTCAGGGCCACTGTCTGGATTCATGCTAAGGCATCAGCAGTTTTACCCACCATTGCTTTTGCAGCAGCAGTGCAAATGTCAATATAGTAAAAACGGCAAATGACAAGTGACATCTTGGTATTATTGGAAGATAGTTTAACTTCACTGATCCTCTGAAAGGAACTCAAGATCCATGGAATATAGTTTGAAAACTGCTATTCTAAGCCATAGGAACAGTTACCAACAGAACATTTATATTGTTTTGCATATAAGGCAGAGAGGTAAACTAGATATTTGATGGTATTCCTAGAACTGTGTGTCCACAGGATAAGAGGAAGAAGAATCAGGGTTTCTTTGATGATTAATATCCCAAGGATTGTGAACACTTGGAAAATAATATGATACATCAAATAATTGTAATAGCATAGCTCTATATTAACTTTAATTCTTATAAAAGTCCATTAATAACACTTGAATCTTAGTTCTCTCTGAAACAAAATATTGGGATAATATATATACACAGAAAATAGAAGTGAATGTAAGTGATTTAAAAAGATATGTCAGTTACAAAAAAGCACTTCTTTACAAATGTGAATAATTTTTCTCTCATCTTCTGAATGTGGCCTGAAACGTATGGTGAGAGTTTTCTGACAATGAGGGAATCATGGAACCTCAAGGTTGGAAGTTGCTTTCAAGGCTATCTTGTACAAACAATCTTAAGTTGCCAGAGTCCCAGCATGCTACTCCTTCCAAAAGATGTTTCCTGTTAACGTTTGGACAACTTTTGTGATAATAACCTCACTATCAAACTTGAAGTATTTGGTTAAATCTCTGGTATCTGTTTCCCAATTTTAGATATTCTTATTCATTGTTTTACATGGTGAATATGTTCCTAGTACTGCCTTCACTCCGCTCATCTTACTTATGGAAGGATCTTGGACCGTGATCTTCCTGAGTCGAGGGGTGAGGGGGTTCTAAATTGGATTTTTACAAGTCAATTATAAGAAGCTATTTGCTTTCCAAAATCCCTTTAAATGTCTTCTTTGGCTTACTAGTTGAGAGTCTGAAATCAGGTATTCTGTGTATATGATCTGCCCAGGAAACTGACTTTGATTTAAATTGCTTTATTAATAGCAGTCTTACACAAAAGAGAGCATGTAATATTGTTCTTCCATTTAATTCAAAGGAAATTGCACAGCCAGCACTGACTATATTTTCTGAGGCCAGCTTTAAATTCATGACATTTTGGCAAGTGGAACAGTGTGATATTTACTGTTCTGGAAACACATACTAAGATGGATGTCACCAAACCACCAGTATTCCCTCACGTCAGAATCCTTTTTAACACTCTGTATGAGACTGTAGCTGTCATTTTCGTCTTTCAGTTAAAGGGTTTCACCCTCTGTGAACCAAGGTTATGAATTTTCAAAGTTAAAAAAAATGAAGACCTCATAAAATATTTGCAGGTAATGTGCAGCAATAGCAGTCTGAATTCTGATAAATAAATTATATTTTTCTTTAAAAAGTGAATTATTCTCACAGGAAACAACATCAACAAAAAGAGTGCTCCTATGTCTTGTGGGTCCAGGAAAATCCAGTATGCAGAGAGGCTAAAGTCAGCACAAGAAGAATTCAGAAATATTACAGTACATTAAATATAAGCCTTTTCCAAATAGTCTGAAATATAAACGCCACTTTCTCTAAAATAATAATGCTCTGAACTGTTCGTCATTAGGAAATGTGATTTAAAATTAGAGCAATATAAGGGAGAAGCAGTGTAGTTCAGTGGTAGAACACATGCTTAGCACGCATAAGGTCCTGGGTTCAATCCTCAGTACCACCATTAAAAAAAAAAAAAAAAGAATTAAAAAAAAGAGAAACTACCAAAAAAAAAAAAAAAAAAGACGCAAAAAATTGCTAAGGTATCCTTTAAACCCTGGATTCAGAAATAAAGCTCCTTTAAAAAAGTTTGAGCAATATATACAACAAAAACTACTTTGATGTATTATTAAAGGTGGTATATTACATGCAACTTATTGGTTTCTGGATTTACTTAATGATAATTATTGTTCTTTTCTGTCTTCTCTGATGTCTTTCTTATATTCTCATATCCATCTTTCATGAAGGCATCAAATGCTAAGTCTGAAATTCAGTGAGCCTTGTTGAAAGAAGGAATGAGATAATGAAATAAATAATCATGCCATCTTCCCTTTACTGCTTTGGGAGTTCATGTGGTTCTAGGTTATCCCAATTATTTCCTGTCCCAAACAGGATAGGCTGCAGATGTGAAAGTGTCCCCATATGTGGTCTAGAGGAGCCTCATAACATTTTAAATTTAATTTATTTTAGAAAATTAATTATTATATTATTATTAGTTATGATTAATAATTACTATTTATTTCAGAAAATGTGTGGGGACCAGGGTTCTGGATTTGTCCTTCTCTCTCAGCATAGAATCATTTCCCGCTGAGACCACAGAAGAAACTCAGGTTTTTGGGAAGATCTTGAGCTAGGGTTGCTGGATAAAATACAGATAAGTTTGTATTTCAGTATAAAAATACAGTTAAATTAGCATTTCAGATAAATATGTTTTAAGTATGAAACATAGTTAAAGTAGCATTCCAGATAAATTGCAAATGCTTTTTTGGTAGAAGCATATCCCAAATATTGCATGGGATATACTTATCCTAAACCTTATCAGCTGAAATTCAAATTTCACTGGATGTCCCCTTTTTTTCTTCCTTATATCTGGCTAACATGTTCTGGGTTGGGGATGTCCCTGTGCTGGACTGAATCTAGGTACTAGAGAGAGTGATATGATTTAGCAAGTGTAGACATTGCCTTGGTGTTGTGTAGATATGGGAAAAAATACTACATAGGGACACTGGAGGATGACTATTGCCTACTGGCATTAAGCTTGATACTTGCTGAAAATTAAGTTTTTTTTTTTTTTTTAATGGAGGTATTGGGGATTGAACCCAGGACCTCGTGAGTGCTAAGCACATGCTCTACCAATGAGCTCTACCCACCCAAATCTTTTTTACTGGACCCCACCTGAAACTTCACTCAACTTTATTGTTAAAAATAGGATAGCCAATTACCAATACCAAATATTTATTGGAAATATAACAACTTTGGCTAAAGAATTTGAGATTTTTGTGGCCATGTTGAGCCTTAGTGGGAAGAAAATGATGTGTGTAGTCAGAACAAGGGCTTGAAACATGGCAGGCAAGTTTCTTACTGTCTTTTGAGTCTTCACCTCCATGTCTATCAATAAGGATAATTTAAGCCTAACTGATAGAAGAATGGTGAGTAGTAAATGAGATGATGCAGATGGAAAACTCGTATGGTGACTTCTTCGTCCCTAGTAAAAGGAACTCTGATATTAGGTATCAAACTCTATTATTGAACCAAATCAATTTCTCAGCCATATGGAAACTTGAACCTCGAAGTCTCTCTCTTCTTTTATCTTTTCCTGCAACACCTCAACCTGACTGATTTCATGGTATCTTTTATCTTCAAACCCACCATTATTAAAGCCTGACTGCTGTGTGGGAGGGGACTGATTGGGGTCATTGTGGCTCAGGAATTGTGTGGCAGCTGATGGTTTGGGGAAATGACTCTTGCCACCCAAGAATGTCAGCGAACCCATTTAATGTTGTGAAATAACTGGCATTCATTTTTATTTAATGACAGAGGCTTAGTCTACTCGTGAAAAAAGGGCTCTGTACTTCACTGACCCCATAATTCAGCATTGCTGTGATTAAGACAGATTTCTTTTATACCAATTTTATCTTATTGAAATGTGATGGAAAGAGACCGTGAGTTGTGGCTGTGGAGTAGCGTTTTAATAGGTTTTAAAATTATTTAGGTAGAGTGAGCCAACAGATCAGCAGACAACTGCTAATGAAAAGGCAATTTGTTGTACCCACAGACCCCAAGAGAAGGGAGATGGGAAAGCACTGGAGTCAGTCAGGAGGCAGAGGGAGAGGGGGAACAGTGGGCAGAGCCTTTATTGTGGTTTCCAAGGGAAAGAATGCACCAGGCAAGGCAAGTGCATTTGGGATTGGCCAGTTTGAAAAATTTCAGTGGACTCTGGGGCATATGGGCTGTCCCTGGTTGTCTGTTCCCTGGCCTTGGAGTGATGGGCAGCTGGGTAGTGACCCAGCATGTGATAGCCCCAGAAAGGAGGTGGTTGGGGTTATGGGCTCTGGATGGGTTGGTTTACACTTGAAAAGTACACTCATGAGTGAATTGTTTACCATCTCTAGGAATTCACTAACCTTGGGAGGGGCAGTCCCTCCAGAGTCCGCAAGTCCCCAGATGTTAAAGCCTTAGAATATAGAAAATATAAGACATGATTAATATATGGAGAGAGCCTGGATATTGATACCACGGTTACATATTTCTGTTCTGCATTATTTTAAATTTTTTTTTTGAAAGAGAGCTTATGTTTAGAGATAAATACTGAAATATTTATAGCTGTCTGTATGTTGCTTTGAAATTACCTGGACTGAAGTGGGAAATAAGTGTAGAAGATGTATTTATACCCCATTTCATTCTAAAAATAATCCAAGATGATTTTCTGCCAGTAAGTGGTTGTACAATGTTTCAGCAAGTTGCATTAGCTTTCAGTGTCATTTTCCTCACCTCCCCGATAGGAATAGTAACACTTCTCTCAGAGATAATACACTAGAGAAGACTAGAATCCAGACAAAATGAATATTGTGCAGAATGTGTGGTCTCTGGCTGTGTCTTAATGTCTGATGTGCTTGTGACTGGTGATGAACTAGAGTGACCCTGAGCAGTCTGTTTCAACAAGCATCCAATTCAGAAACAGTATTGTGGGTTTGGTCCCTGATAATTTTATTATGTATTTTCACTTTTATCAAGGTCTTCTTTCCTACGTGGTGATGACTTGACTATTGTTTTTAACTAACAAGTTCAGTCTGTTACAATATCAGGTTGTAATTTCAAACTCGTGGCCCTCTATCTTTTGACAGTTGTAAACATGCATTTTTGATTCATCACTTGTCTTTCTATGGGAAGCCACAGATAACTGACACGGATACTCCTGAGATGGAGTCTTAAATAGGACAGATTCTCTGGGTTTGAAACGGAAATACTGTAATAGAAAAAGTACCTCTCTAGAAAGAACAAAATGAACCACTGTGAATGTAAAACATTTTTTGAGGATCAGCAGGGGGCACTAAGATTCCACAGAAAAAAACATCTTCCTGTAGCATTCATAATTATTTTTCTTTTGCTTTAACTCCAAACTGATAACACCATCAACTCTGTGCTTTTTTTATCTTCACTGTAGCTGACAGTGTATCTTTTCTTTTTAACCCTCAAAGTGTAGGTGCACTTAACAAATTTACTTATTTGCCAATTAAAAAAAAAAACCCTTCTGATGAACTAACTCATCTGCATGCTGGGTTACTCCTCATTCAACATTCAAAGGCAATGCTATTTTCCTCCCTTTGACAAACATAGAGTAATTAGGATTTTTCACAGACAAATGATTACCTAATAAATGACCTTCTGCAGGCAGCTCTATTAAAATAGAGCAAAAAGGATGTTTACTGCAAGAGGCAGCCAAGAAGGACAAACCAGTTCTGCATGACCAAGAGCTTCTTCAGCTCCAGGAATAGTGAAGGCACTTACTGGACTAGGAGATCTGCACTAAAAATAATTATAAGCTTGACAAGACACTGAACTATAAACTCAAATTATGATTGGCTATTGCAACAGTTCATTAATTCTGTGGAATTCCAAGGGTAAGGTACTAATGCTTATATTCACACTGGACATCAGTGAGTAAGAAAAAAAATCAAAGTATATAAACTAGGGAAGAATGAAAAGCATACGGATCGATTTTCATATGTATTCTCTGATTCTAGTACATTTAGAGGATGAGAAAAAGTCTGAACTCTAAGTGGAATACCTTTGAAGTACATCTTTGTGAAGACGTAATTTTTTGATAAAACAAATTGCTGTGGGGCTCTTGAATGGAATATTGGATATGGCCACAAATTTTTGCCTGTACCCTTAGTTTATGTTTATAAACAACTTAAGAAAACTACTTAGGCTTTGCTTTTGGTTATACTGGCCGCGGCTTTAGATAACTTGTAGATTCCTGGTGAATGACCTTAGATCAGAGAATTTTATTCCTGAGACGCTCTGTCGATGATCTCAGCCAATCCTTTAATTTTATAAATGAGAAATCTATGGATATAGCAAGATCACTCAGAAAGCTCTATAAACTGATGTGAACTATTCACCATGGTAACTGGGCTGGCAATAAATTTCCTGACTCTAATCCAGTCTCTGCTACACTCCCTTTCTGTTTGAAGTATAACCTATTCACTCAGTTTATATACACACACACACACACACACACACACACACACAACATATTATATAACAGTTATTGTTTATGTTATGTAACTGTTATATAACTACTATATATGTAATGATTATATATCACATAACATATTTATATATTATATATACACACACAATAAAGAATATATGTGTGTTATTTTATTTTAAAAATTTGATAGCAAAGTGATCCTAAGGTAAACAGGTGAGGACTGACTCCATGAGCATTTGGTAAATGTCCCTGGACCTTTTAAGTGGAGGATGCTTTAGATCACAAGAATGACATCCAGGACCACTAAGGAGTGGTCCAAAGGCATGAGCATGCCATTTATTGTTTTCCCTATTGGTACAATTGGTGGTCTAGACCATCCAGCAAGGGACAGTTGCTTTTCAGTAAAACTAGCATTGCTACCAGACAGGGCATCTGAGAATGGGAAAGTCCAAAAGGAACATCTCAGCTCTCCACTGAAAGCATCTCTCTGCTCTACCAGCCGCACAATTTGGAGTTGGGTGTCTTGCTTGCATTTTGTTGGTTCAGCTCATCCCCTCCCTCTTCTCTTCCACATAATTAAATCAATTTCATTACACTGAGTCTGTGATGACTCAGTGTGGCTGTGCTAGCTGCCGGTGGACATGGTCTGTGCATTACATTTCATGCTGGTCCCTTTTCTATTAACAAAAATGGAATTTTCAGGCTTCATTACAAGATTAAACTCCTGGTAGAATTAAAGATTGTTGATCCTTTCTAGGCAATTTTTTTCCTGGGGACTACCACTCTGAAAACTAGAGCTCTCGACCTCAGTTCCTTCAGGAATGCGTTTTTCCTCTCCTCACAGGGAAAAAGCATCACAGGGTGTCACTGAACTTGGCAAAGGAGATAGACAGTGTACCGATAAATCAATTCTTTGAAATTAATGAAAGAATCTTACAGAATGAACCACCTCAAAATATCCATGAGCTGCACAGTAGTAACTGGGACTCTTGGGACATAGAGAGTGGAGACTTCTATGAAATGGTGAAAGATGAACTCTAACTTGATAAAACAGTGGTTTGTTTATTCCTTTCGGACACTGAAGATGCAAACAAACTTTCTTTTAAGTGGCCTTGGGATTGGTTTCCTTCTCCCCTGTAGCAAAAAATCTTGTGGGAAACACTAAATCATTATTTGTTTGTTTACTTTTGCTACCCGTGTTGAGTTGTCAGTACATTTTTGTCATGGCTTATCAAGGGATTCAGGAGTCTGTGGCTAACAGATATAGACCCTAATGAAAGCAGAGATGCAAACTATTCATTTAAAAGACAGGTTTGATTGAAGTCTTGTATTTCTTTTGACATAATCTTTTTTATAGTGGATTAAACAAGATAGTTGAGTCCAAGAAAATGCAAGCGTTCATGCATGAAAATATGTTTGGAGAAAGTCTATTATTTAATGCAACTTGCTAAATATGAGGTTGATAATCTAAATGAAGAATGTCAATTAAGCCTTTTTATTTTTAGTGAACTGAGTAATTTTTTTTCCCTCATCATTTAAGTGGGGACCTAAGAATCTTTATTAGATCAGAGAGTTCTGGGCTGAATATCCCTGGGTTCCTCCCTGTCCTCTTCTTATTATTTCTGTCAAAGAGTAAACTAATACATTAGAAAAAAGGAAATTTGATCAATATCCAGTATGTATATTCACTTTACTGCACATGAGGTTAGAGTGGCCAATTTGACCAAAGTCATATGGTAGTGAATTGCAGAAGTGAAATTTGAATTTATATCTATCTGATGTCAAAATCTATATATATTTCCCCTGCTTCATTATACTTCCTTTTATGTTCAATTCAATGAGCTAAAGAATCTTTTAAAAGATGGAAGGATTTTACAAAGTAAAAATTTCCTCCATTAAAAAATATTTTTCAAAAAACTTTCCAAGACCCAAGATCATGTCCCAAACAATCAACAGTATGATAAGGACTCACTTGAAAAATAGTAGCATGAAGACGGCTTTATTTTGCTTTTTTTAATGTTGAAGATGCACATCTAATAAACTGACAGTATGATGACTTTTCTTCTGCCTTTTGGCTTTGTTCCTTGATTTGGTTTCTAGCCCGGCTTTCTCTGTCTGTTGTTAAGTTACTCAACAAAGCCCAGTTGGTTTTATAGGAATACAGACACAGAAAATAAATTGTAGAGTAAACATATTTGGAATAGTGGTAGAGAGATGTGTTTGGGTGATTGCAAACAGGTTCCTAATTCTTCCCTTCTTCTTGTATTATGCATTTTGCTGTGTGACACTGCAGCTTCTTCCAGCAAGAGATTAAGTCTAGTTCCCTTTGTCTTGGGTCTAGGATAGCCTTGTGACTTGCTTTGGCCAAAAAAATGTGGTAGAACTGAACTGCGCCAGTTCTAAGGTCCTAAGCTTAAGCTTCAGGAGATCTTGCAAATTCTGCTTGCTCCCTGCCCAGCTGCTGTGAAGGTAAGCCCAGACTAGCCCACTGGGTGATGAGAGACATGTGACTCAGTCACCCCTGTTGCCCCAGCCAACAACCCACCATGTACCAGACGTATGAGTAAGCCAATCTTAGAAGATCCAGGCCACAGCTGACTTCCACATACATACATAATCCCAGCTGACAGTAAACAGACATGGCCTAGGTCAGCAGAGCCACTCAGCCATGAGCTACAGATTCATGAACTATAATAGGTGATTATTATTTTAAGTCACTTATTTCTGAGATTGTTTGTTACACAGCAATAGCTAGATGATAAAGAAGGCTAAGGAACAAGGTGACTGAGCATTGCATAAGGGAGCAGGAGGGGGTGGGCTGTCCTCTGGGAAGTGTAATGGAGAGGCAGGAAAAAGAATCAGAGGAAACTAAGGATCCAGGGAACTGGAAATACAGCTCAAGTAGCGCATGTGCATTGCTAATCTTAAAGACTAAGATAGTTAAAAATAAGGATGCATACCTGAATGGCAAATAAAAAGTAATATCAAAGATTCAGTAGAACATGTCAACAGATATTGGCATTAGACAAAAATGTTTGACTTCCCGCCCCCACCCCCCATTGAAGAAAAAATTCACTTCTTGCATGTTATTGGAATTTAAGTGTTTAAGTGTTCTGGCCTTAAGTTTCCTGCTATTTGCTGCCATCAGTTGTTTGAAATGGTTGACTAAAGCGAATCATTTTGTTTTGGTATATGAGCTTTATGTTACTATTCTCTTTGTAGCTGAAATGAGCAGTGGAAAATAGCCTTTCTGCAAAGTCGGTCCTTTAAAATAGGCACCACTGTTCCAGACAGCAGGCTAATTTTCGAGTTCATCAGATGTGTATTTATATGGTGAATGTATCTGTCACATAAACATTTTGTCAATCACGCCTTCCTTCTGTTCTGACACAGTCTGCTAGAGTACCATCAAAATGTGATGAATGTTGTGCTTGTTCCAAGTGAGAATTAATTATGGCAATGACAAGTGTGTTTCCAAAGCCACCCATTTTCTATGACCATACTTCATTAACAGAAGCAACTGTTGAAGTTTCAAATAAAAAAAATTAAGTCCACAGTTGATTTAGCAAATCCTTTAATTTGGCCCTTAAATTACTTTATCCTTTAAATAAAATTTTTGCCAAAATCAACTCAACATAAATAGTTGCAATGAGTCTAAGGTCTGAAACTGATCAGGATGAGAGAGAATCATCAGTGAGAAAATTGTTTATTCTACTTCTCCTCTGAATCCTTTGAGACTGATTTTAAAAAATTATAATGAAATACAGAGAGCTTAAGAACATGGGGGTCATTCAAAAAGGATTTGAAGAAGATTTTGCCTGTAGATTTGATTCATGTAAATTTGAATAGAATAATGATAAACTAGAATATTTGATGTTTGCAGTGTGATGTCTTAGAATCCCTAATGTATCTAGATCTTTACATTTCCTTTGGACTTATTTTCTTAAGAACTTACATGTTCCTGAAGGATATTATTGTAAAGAGGATCCCATTAGTTTGTGAACATGACTGCATATAATCGAACAAGTAGCCTGAAGATGATAAATACTCAAATGTAGCAATTTAAAAATAAGTTTAGGATGACCAAAGAATGTTAAATTATATCCCCAGAGGTCTCAATCTAAAATAGCTATTCAAGCATTGTACACACACACTCGAGAGGAATACCTGTGATATTATTATATCAGACTCTTCTAATAGACAACATTGAATTGGTTTAAATAATAATGATAATGATAATTAATAATAATAATTTTAAAAATAACGTGTAAAAAAGCCCTTATGTGTCAAGCATTTGGCCTATATTTGTTTCACAAAATTCTTCAGCATTTTTTTTCCAAATGTATGTAACAATTGTAGATGACCCATCTTAAATTGCCAACATTTTACCCCATTTTACCCCCCGAATGTCAATTTCATGTAGTTTAATCCAACAGAAGTGCAGGTGAACAGACAATAGGTAATTGGGTGCCTAAAAACCACTAGGCCTACTAAGTTAAAAGGAAGGGAAGCACATCAAATAAAAAGGGATAACAAATCAGACCCAGCGCAAGTGTGGAACAAGGACTGTATAGCTCTCTGACCCCTGGAAGAAAGAGTAGGGACAGAATTCATGGCCAAACAGATGAAGTCGGTGAGGTACAGATACCAGTTACCAAATAAACGCAAGTGTAAATCGACAATCTACAAATAAGACAGTGTGACAGGTGATACAAAGGCAGAGAAATCCCACACGATGCCCTTTAAAAAGCGTTTACAAATGAGTCACAAATCTGCCTCATTGCCCTACGCCACATGCCTATCACCAAGGCTTTTTATAACTTTTAATGTAATTCGAAGGGAAGAGAAATGTAGGTTTTATTATTAATTATTTGAATGACATGAGCATCTAAAATGCTGTTAATGTAACTATTTGTAAATTAGGTGGCATTTTTTTTGAAATTAATAAATGATTCATTCACATATTACCAATACTTATTCATAAAAGGAAAATGAAGAGAAGGAAAACGTTGGCAATAAGGTATTCCCCACACTTCTATTGTCTTTGAGTGAAATTAAGAAAAATCAACTTACATCATGGAGGGCTTTGTGGGAGACCCCGAGAAGTCTCCTGCATGTGCCTGGAGACCTCCTGAAACTACCTTTTCCTAGGAAATAAATGGGATAGAAACTGTTGCTTAATTTCCCGAAACAGGATGCATCCAGGCCTTTGTGTGCTTTCTAAAAACAGGCTGAATTACTACAACAGCAGAGGAGAAAATATACTGTCTGCTGACTGCTGATAAAACGATCTCTGTTTAGAAATTGTGTCTGTTTGCTTTCTATTTTTACACAGAACAGGATAAAACCTGCCCTCCTGGCTTCTTAGAGTCCCAGGGTAGGTGAATCATCATGACCCACAACTCCTGCTAGTAGCAAAGCGCAAAGAGGATTAAGACCAGCTTCTTCCCTTGCTGGGAACTGCAGATAAAACCTCTGTTGCTTGCTCATCTCCAGCTCCAAAATGCGCAAAGGCATCTCTGCAGCTTAGACTGGGTGTCACCTCTGACCGTATCTGCCTTTTGAAGACATCTAGGCTTTGGCCCAGCACTGTTTTTTTGGTTAATTATGTAGAAGTCAAATTGTATGCTTGCCTTTTTGTGTCCTGAAGTTTTGTCTCATTCTGAAAATAATGAGTATAAGAATAAGCATGATCTGGTCTGGACAAGTAAGACGGCCCAAGTTTGACAGATCTGTGGTACAGGAATCAAGATTTAAGATTCCTTTAAGATTCCTGTCAAATACTTTAAAGAATGTACAAAATTTTGTGTGCATGTACTATATTTGTTTTTCTAGGACGTGGTCTATAATGTTATTATATCTTTAAGAGTATCTGAGATATAAATAAGTACAAAATAAATTAAGAGCCACTGATATAAGGAAGAGGGCAGGCCATCTACAGAAGGATCCCTGCATCATTTCCAAAAAGAGATGGCATGGTACAGCAAGAACAGACTTGATTGGAAAAAGTCTGTAAAAACCAAACTTGACCAAACTACACACACTCACACAAACCAAGGTATAATCCATTGCATATTTTCGATCTGAAGGAACACTGAGAAACTGGTCTTGAAAAGTGAAATGCAATCATAACTTTTCAGTGTATCTCTAGCATTTTGGTTAGAGAGAGGAATCTGACTCAGGAACTCAAGAACTGATGTATCAAAGGTTACTTGGTGTGGTCACTGCTTGACGATACCAACATAAAGATCGTCTAACGCATTCTCCCTTCTTTGTGTCCATACTCACCAAGCAATCTGGTAACAATTTATCTTTCAGTATAGACTATCTACACCCACAGGTAGGTAGTTTACTGCTTAGTGGATATAAGCATTTGCTTTCCTTGGTTACTTGAACTTTTCAAGGTAAATTAATGATTGGTATCTGATTTATATATTCTTCCATGAACTTGGTTAGTATCAGTGTGTTCCAAAGGTGATGTTTTCCTATCTCAGCTCACTCTACCTGAAACACAAAAAGAATGGTCAGGGTCCAATAATTCATGTTAATAAAGCTTACCTGAAAATATTTTCTGCTTACCTGAAAATTTTTTCAAGACCAAGAAAGTCTTGTAAATAGCTTCCTTAAAATTTAAAAAATGTACAAAATGTATAATTATTAGTCAGCTTCTCAGATTTTGGAGGGGCCTCAGAAACTGAAGATGTTTTTGTAGATTAATTCATTGGATTAAAATTTGGAAACCATTCTTTATGTATACTGAATTTTCTGGTAATTCAATAGAAAATACGTAAGGTGATTTGTCAGGGTTTTCTAAGACTTTACAAAACCCTGAACATATAGAAAATACAAGTCAGTCAAAAGCTCTGATCTTCCAGGAAGTGCCCTTTATCTGAAAAAAAAAAATTCTAGGTTATTGGATATTAATGACTAATGCAGTTCTATCTAGGAGAATACATGAACTAGCAAGGAGAGATTAGGTGCAGAGAAAAGTAAACCTGACACGGGAGTGGGTGGCCAGACACTGTGAAACCTGCACTGCAGCAGGGGTGAGAACTCAGGGCCATATTATCTAGCCATTATCATCTGACCTATGTTGGTAGTGGTCAACATACCATTTAAAAAACACTTGCATTCAAAGAGAAGATACAAGAATAATGTAAAAATGTTCAAATGAGATAAAAGTAGTGCAGTAATTCATGGTTAATAAAACTAAGAAAGTTTATTATTATGTTTGTGAGTGTGTTTTTCCGTCATAGTCTGATTCTTTACCAATGTTGGAGGTCACTTACATTCACGTGTAGATAAAAGGTTCTAAGACAAACATCAACTTGATACCATTACAACTGAAATGACTCATAAAAGTGTCACCACTTTGTAAAGAAGGGTTATGGCAAATGTGAGTAGCTTTTCCAATATTTTAAAGCTTGGACTTAAGTCTCATAATGCGTATTTCATAATAACCTGAGAACTTGCTACTTGGCTACTAGGGGTGATTATTTTTGTCTATGTGGGTTCCATCTAAGATAAGAAAAAAAGATTCTCTAACATCTGGGCTCAAGAGCGACTTATGTAAAGATTCTGGACATAAATGACCTGTCAGCTTCTGAGGGCCATCAAGGGAGAGAAGGGTTTTGCACTGAATATATGTAAATAGGGTGGTGCAGCTATACTGAAGTGGGAAAGTTAATGTTTTCTATGCCCATGACTGGTAATTTCCTGATTGCCTGCTTCATTCTAAAGTTGTGTTCCATCTCATACTTTGGAGCTGGTAACACCAAAGACATCATGGGTGGTTGAAGAATGATTATTCCCTGAAATGAATATAGGAGAAACAAACAAACAAAAAAACAAGTGCTGGGAAGATCATGGGCCAGGGAATTAGTGTCTCCTGAAGTAAAGTGAGAAACAATGGATGGTTTCTATACAATTAGAAAGAGGAGATGATTGATTAATCCTTTATTTATTCAGCTATTGCATGAATATTAATTTGATACCTGGACTTTTGTTCTATACACTAGTCCAGAACATTCACTCAATTACTCCAGAAATACATATTGAGTTTTTACTATATGATATGATCATTTACCTTGGATTGCAAACTTCTAGAAGACAGAGTCTAAGGAAATCCTCATAATGCAATGTTTCTAACATCAGCACATGCAATTTTATGTTTTCAAATGATGATAATGATGATGATTCTGATGATAGAAAATATTAAAAAATCTTCTTGAAATACAATGTTGAAAAGTGACACAAGAATGAAAGTGAAAAATAAAGCAACACACTTAGTTTTACATTATTTTGTAGGAAAGGGAATGGTTACCCCCGAGGCAAGATCATGAAGGAGTATAAAATACTTTGTATCACCTTTAAAAACTTGCTAGTATAATTGTAAATGTTGCATAACAATCCATTATATGGCTGTACCATAATTTACTTAGTCATGTCCTTAGTGATCATAATACAGCATTTATCTTGGTATATAAATATTTTCTGGCTTAAGCTTTAACTCAGCATAGAGTCTCAGAAGTAGAATTTTGACTCAAAGGGCACTGGTAATTTTATGGCTCTTCGGGTCTACCATGAAACCGGTTTCTAGAAATGTGCACCACTTGATACTCAAACCAGCAGTGCAGGGTGAAGATTAACCCCGACTTGAATGACTAAGACGAGAAAAGAAAAGTTGCACCTAGTGTGTACCTCCAGGCACAATGCTTTCACACATACTGCATTATTTAAAGATCACAGCTACCCGGCGGAAAGTTTTGTGGTTGAAATTAAGACTTGAGAAAAAGCTTGAATGATGCATAGATTTGGAAAAGGTGAAAAGAATGAGGAAGTGCCTTCCAGATGGCAGAAACTCCGGGAACACGAAATTGTAAGCAAATATAGTTCTGTGGTCTTTGAGGTGAGCCTGAGATAGCACCCCCCTACTCCCTCTGTATGTTCTGAACCAACTGAAAAATATGACAGTAGTAAAGCAGAGGGGGACAAAAATGCTCCTTCTGCGGTCAAGGGTTTTCTAAAGTGAAAATCCCCAGACTAGTCATCGAAGATCAACCTTCCATTCTACTCCATCTCACTCTGCTGCTGCTTCACTTTGGGGCAGAGCCCTTTAACATTTAAGTAAGGAGGAATAGGTGTGTTTCCTGCAGGTAGGCTCATGTCAAGGGAGGAAAGGAGCCCGAAGGGGGCTGCCAGATTTCTCCTTCCAATCTCAGAAATGGGTAAATTACTCCACTGGGGAAAAGGAGTGAGTGAGAGGGAGAGGAAAGGCTGGGATTCCTCCATCTAGAAGAGTTCCCTACCCCGAGTAAGATAAAATCAGGAGCACGGATGAGTTGTTTACTCCTGACCACAGGACAACTTGAGAACAGTGCAGACTGGCCTGGTTACAGCTGATGTTGGGAGTTACGAGAAGGCTGATTTGTGGGTCTTCTGAAATGTCATGTTGAGGTATCACCTTTTGCCTTTGGGGACCTCTGGTGATTCCTGAGCCACAGAGATGTAGTGTAACCTTTCTCTCTCTCTCATATTGTAATTGTCCCTTTTGACTGCTCAAGCTGTTGAATTCCACACCAATGGAGAAGATGCAAGGTCTTAAGTAATGATTCTAGTTTGTCTTGGACTGGGTCCTTCCTTTAGGTGGCGTTCTGTCTTCCACTATGTTCTTTTGTGGACCAAAAGCAACTAAAGAAAAATTGGCACTACAGTAATTCCATTATGGAAATTTTTCTGAAAATATGGTTTAGAATTATGAAACATCAGTGGCTGCAGATGAGGTAATAAAATCATTAATTTAAATTTTTTTGTGAGGTAGTGGTGGGACTCTTGTGCCAAGTCACTACTCTTTTGTTCACCACCAACCTTCCTCTATGAGAAGAGATAATTCTATGGCCAATTCAGTGTGCCTGTCTTGTACAGTTCCTAGATCAGGAGCACAGCTGATGCCTTCAGGGTGGAACATTCGAGCAGGAGAATGATGGTGCTTACAGAACTGAAAGGAAAGTGATGCCCTCTGTGAGTTTTCAGTTAAAGGATAAAGCTTTAACCCTCAGCAGTAGGGAATGGCTTCACATACGTGTCCCTTACTGAATCAGTTGTAGGTTCTGTTCCAGTTTATGACCGTAATAGCTGTAAACTGTCAAGACAAAGTCTTTATTGCCATGGACGATTACCAGTGCTTCAGGGCTCTGTTGTGACCAAAAAGTCATTGAAGGCCTTATACTTTCCACTTCCCTTATAAATAATCAGGACAGTTGAATCTTTCAGACCCCCAAGACTGCTTGCATCAAGAAACAGAGCCTTTTTTCATTATAGATTACAAAATATTGTTATAGAGTATATTTGAACATAGTATCTTTTTTCCAAGAGAGTAAAACATATTCTTGTTTTTAATATTTGGGAATTTATTCAAATGGGCAATGAAAGCCACCCCACTATTGCATGGAACTGATTGCCATAGTTCGTGTTACCCTGTGGGGCTGAGGCAGACAGCTCTGTGGAGCCTGGACTGGAGTTTCGCTCAGCAAGTCCTGCTGGAATGGCTGTGGGTGTGGCTTGCTGCCTTGCTGTGCTCGAATGATGGTCCCTGTTTCCCACCCGTGACCGTTCTGCAGTAGATGATAAGCTTGCCTACACTTGGCACTTTCATAGCATCATCTGCATCCTCCCCACAGAAATAATTTCCATTCTACTGTTTTTCCATCACTTCCAGAGTCCACTCTTGGGCTTCACCCTATATTTCCAGAGATCCTTACACAATAACAGCTCTCTATCAGAGAACAGAGCATGTTTTGTGGTTTGCAAATATAACATTCATAATTTGCCATAGAATGCCTTTTCCTCTTCTTCCTCCTTCTCCTCCTTCTCCTCTTCCTTCTGGTGAAAATAAATAACTAAACCACATTCATTTTAACCACAATACATTATTAGAAATTTTTTTTTTTTTTTTTGCAGACTAGGAGAGTGGCAGGGTTTGGGTGCACCATTTTAATATGAGAAAGGGAACATATTACTTACAATGTAAATTTTTGTCAACAAGAGCTCTTAAAATATTTCTTTCTGTGTTTGTAAAAAGACACGTACATAGTTACAGAAACTATGACTGCATAATAAAGAAACCCCATGGATACCCTTAACTTGGTTTTGGACAGCCAAAAGTCCCAAATGTTTTCAGCTGTGTTTCACGTAATGACAAGGAGATAGTACTGATACTCAATCTTCACACCCCATCACACAAGAGAATCTGAAGGCCATTGAGCACTGAATTTTCCCCTTGTACTGCAATTACAGGAACACCTGTGCTACCTAGCTGTGCACTGAGGCCCGTGAAATGCAATGTTCCAGAGCTGTCAAAATGTCTCACTTCTTGCCTTTAATTCAGGGCCCTAATTGTGGTCAATATGGTTATTATGTTGTACCATGCTTCATTTATAAGCACACAGCAGAAAGGCTAATAACTTTAGATTAAATCCAGAAGGCTCTTGTAAATATTCACTCAGGTCTGTGTACCTTTCCTTAAATAGGACTTATAGTATATTTGCAAAAGAAAAACGGGGTTTTCTGTAATATAAAAATAATCCTTAAATCATAAGGAAGCTTGAGCAGAACATGTTAATCCAGACACAAATGCAGGTTCTCAGATATCTCTCAGCTTCAAGGTCCAAGTTATGTAGTTTAAGCTCTGTCCAAATACAAGAGCAGGAAAGGTTGACTTTATTCACTGGGTGATATGGTGTAGTTGCAACATCTGAACAAATTTACAGTGACTTTTTTTTTTTAATGTCAAATCAGATCAAGTGATCTGAAAAGGACTTCATCTATTGAATGAAATTATTTACATGACCAATTTAGAAATTTTAGATTATATATTTAATAGATTAGTTTTACTGAAATGAATACAACTCTCAGGAATCGATACTCTACCAGAAACTCCCTTAGAAACAGGATGTGTCATTTCTACATTTAATAGCTTTCAAGAAGATGGTTAAGAAGAAAATGGCACCAACTGGTAAATAATGGCAGTAAAAGTGGATTCAAGAACATAAGTGTTCTAGGATATAGGTGTATACCAGGTCGAAGATTGAGCTCTTGTTGTTACATTTTTCTAACACAGATATTCTTTTGTTTAATCTAAAGTTCTACTGGGCTATGAGCTCTTTGAGGTCGGGACTGTGCTTGGTCTCTGTTACCAGGAAATCACATAACACCCAGTAGGTCCTCAAATATGGGTGGCATTTGTTGAACTGAAATAAGACTCACATTTGGTTATTAAATATTCTTAGTGAATCTTTGTATCTAAGAATTTCTCTGACCCCTGATTTTTAACACTTCATGGGTATCCAACAGAACTGTTAGATTTGTGTTGGGTGAAAATTGAGACTGTGGTACCTAAGATACCCTTGCAGTGCGCTCCTATGTTGCCTTATGCTAATCGCTGACTGTGAGCCCATGTTGTTTATAACTGTGTTTATGTGTCTGTCCCTTCAACTACCTGATGGGCAGATGTTGAATCTTTTTCATTTTTTTTATTTTTTGCCTGGCACTATTTGCTTTGCAAACAGTGGGCTTTTGAACTTAATTAATTAATGTTTAACATTTTGGTAATAGTAGGTAAGTCATTGTTTTATCCTGTTAACTGATAAAAGAGAGATTTTAGGCTTACAAAATTAATCATAGCAGTGCATTTTTTTTTAAATTTTAATATAGTTAACCTTTTTTGCGTATGATTTGTCAATGTTCTAGAAGTGCTTTTAATTCTTAGGAAAGTTAGTCTTTAAATTTAATAAAGGACTTTTCCTGTTGCTCTGCCACCAGGGAGAGTTGATGCTTCCCTAGAAGCAGAAGTTAAATTATGGAATCAAGTTTCTTCAGTTCTGTTTGTTCCTTTCTGAAGCTGTGGTACAGTTATGACTCTAGATCAGAACTTTTTTTATAATTCAGAGAAACTAATTAATTCATATGGAGATAGATTCTGTGACAGTAACATTATTTATGCTATTTATTGACCAACAAATGCAACTTTCTAAATGAATAAACTGAAAAATTGAGTCAAAGAAAATCATCTTGAGAACATCACAAGTTTACCTGAGATTTCCTAATACTGTGGCAAATTCCAGCTGCATACTTAGTGCAAAGATCAATTTTGAAAGTAACACCTATAAGACAACCATATTATTATGCTAATGTGGTACTAAAGGCTTTTATTCTGTAATGAAAAAGATACCCCAGACATCCCCTAGTTAAAGGATATGATCTAGCCACAAACAAAATTAAATCCATGGAATGGAGAGATGATAACAATACAAACATTTTATATAATTAAAAAAATATTTACAAAATACTTCAAAGTCCAAATGAAAAGACTCTGACTATGTCTGTGGAGTTAGGGCAACCTTTCCCATTAAATTGTCTCTCTTCCTTCTTCTCATAAAGCAAATGTTTCAAGAAGCAAGATAATTCTAGAGTCATTCCTGAAGTCTGCATTGTATGAAAACAAAACGCTATCAGGTCTGTGAAGTCGCTTGGTTCAAGGCAAGTGAGATGAAGTCATTTAGAACTTCAGATGGTCCCTTCTGCCCTCTGGATGAGCTTCAAGCTTCTAGAGAACTTCCTTCTGGTCCCCAGTGTCTCCCCATCTCTTCTGCCTTCTGTCTACCAACCACCTTTCACTTGGACTTCAGCCAGAGTGACCTATTTGTCAATTACCAAATGCCCCACACTCTCTTTTGACCCTGGGCATTTGCATGTGTTTGCCTTGCCTGGAGTGCTTCTGTCCTGTGTAAGCCTGGTGAATTTCTCATCCTTGGGGTATCAGTCTAGAAGACAGTTGTTCCAAGAGTCTCTGCTCATCCCCAAAGTCATGGTTAGTGCTCCCACCACAGCCCCCCTCAGGTGCATGGTGCTTCCATTGCTGCCACACTCACCGCTCAGTGGGATGTTGATTTCCTCCTTATTCCTCTGAATTTCTCACTTGATTTCACGCTCCATGAGAGCAGGAGCTATGTCTCCCTTAACTCGGTTGCATCCCCAGCAGCAAGCACGCTCAGTAAATATTCTTGAATGAATGAATAATTGAACGGATGTAAAATGCTACAGGTATTTCTGTTTTCTTCTGAGAAGGTTTCCATTACAGCTTGAGTGCAACTAGTTTACCTTAAAATATTTAATAATTGCTATTATTATGCTTATTTTTGAAGGGTTAAGATCAAGGTTTCTTACCTCTTTTGTAGACTTTAGTTCTCTTTTAATATCTTATTAATGATTTTTTTTTGAAGTTAGAAAAAAAAAAAAAACTACTCAGTCCAACTCTGCTGCTTGCCTAAGACCAGTACTCAATATTGCATGAGTAAAATGCGGCTGTTGCTCACCACAATTTGCTTGCTTTTGTAGTTTGACATTAAGGGTGTAGTTATGTAAACATATCTAAAAGATCTTATTACCCAAAGCAGCTAAGTCTTCACGTAGACAACCCTCCAGCTCTGGCTACCCAAGCACTCTGATGGAGCTATTTTTTCCACAATATATAACAAAGCTATATTATAAAAACCACAATAACTGTGAGATTTTAATTTCATTGAACTTAATTTTGTAATCTCCTATTAAAGCATAGACTTATTGTCCTTACTGAAAAGAGTTATTCTATTTTAATGATCAAGAACACAATAGGTATTGCCAAGAAACTGTAATTTTATTTCTAAATGAAGGCAAAGACTACCCAAAAAGAATTGGAGTATTCTCAACTAAAATAAAATTTCTTACTGACAAGCAAGAAGTGTTTAAAATTGTTTGTACTGAATGTTTAGTAAATTAAGTCAGCATTATTAGATAAGAAGCTTTTTGATATAGTACATATATATGTATTTAAAGGACCCAGGATACCAATTTTATTTTTTTTTACACTGATATATTAAATAAATGAGCATTTCTTGATCTATGCTTCAGGGAAGACTAGTGTCCTGAGAACTGTTAATAGGTGTTTTGGGAAAAAAGAATTTCTTGGCTAAATGAGATTGTTAAATGTTGCAAACTAAATTACCATCCTAACTAGTCACAGTATGCACTGGCATTTTAAAAGCTCGAAGAGCTCCCAAAGTAAAGAAAACTGTTTAAGCATGTTTGACCTAGTACTTCTCAAACCTCTTTAAAAGTTTTTAACCTTAATGGTCATAATTCTATAAATTCAGAAAATAACATAAGTACACAGCATAATGAATTATAAGCTGTACACCATGGGAACCACCATCCAGGTTAGGAGATAGAATATTCTCAGTTATCTCACACACTTTCCACGTGCTCCCTCCTTCCCCCAGTTAAACCCCCCCATACCACCCCCACCAAAACGAACCACTATCCTGGCTTCTTTGGGAGTCTATTTCCTATGCTTGTTTTCCACACAAATGCCACTGTAATTGAGTTGTGCCTTTTTATGTCTTTAAGCATTAAAAAATGCCCCTCTTTCCACATACATATGTAATATTTACAAATATAAATGTAAATCTAAATATATAAATATATATATATGTAGATTTCTTCCCCCATTGTAGTTTTGTGTATGCTTCTGTCCTCTGCTTTTCCTATTTATTGACAGATTGATTTACAAATTCATGTTCAGTCATTTGAAAAGCCTACTTCATAAGTGGCAACATTTCCTTCTATTGGGAAGGCTTAATGATTGGTTGTCTCTATTTTTGTGATGTTTATTAAGTCCATTAATCTATTGTCTTAAAAGATGATTATTGAATTTTTAAATTTATTAATTTACTAGTTAGAATACCTTTACAGAAAGATATTTTACCTCATTGGTTCTTTGATTATCTGAAGTTGTGTATTTAAAATAGGAAATGCAGAATAAATGCCATATACTTTCCCCTTATCAATTTTTAAAATAAAGAATTGATTTCTTAGCATTTTCCACAGATGGTTTTTTAATTATTTGAATTAATTTTTTAATTAAAATGTAAAAGACTTTTTTTTAACCAAGCACATGTTGTCAAAGGTGACACCAGTGTCATTATCACTGCTCACCATGATAACTAAGTTACCAGCTATTGGTGGGTTGGTGCTCACAGTACTTCTGCCCAGAATTTTTTACCTGCTTCATGTGTGTACTTTCCACGGATCCTTTGTGTGGGCCAGATCATCTGTGCTGTTGTTACAGAGACAGATACAGGTGGGTTTTTAAAAAAATATTTGATATGTTTATATCTACTGAAGACATACTCCTTAAAAATTAATCTTAGATCACACAATCCTAAAATTCATTTTTTAATATTTCTGAGTTTTATATAAGCACATAATTTCCTTTAAGCCAATTAAATGGAGCTCTTTTACAAATTAATTTTTGCAATTGATGTATATATAAAATTGTGCCTGATTCATGGCAGAAATTTTGGAATGTGAACTATGTTTGTGCACAGAGACCCCATAGCTCACATTCCAAGATTTCTGCCATGAATCAGGTACAATAATATAAAATCTGTCAGTTATAAATGAGGTTGGATTCAAACTGGGTTTCTGGCCGATGGAACAAATCAAGGTCAGTTCAAAGGATCTGAACAGCTAATCCTACAAATATTTTCACCTGCTAATCTAATTTTAGGAAAGAGGGAAAAAATAAAACAACACAAAAACCTCTTACCACTCTTGTTTCTAATAGACCTTTGAAGATTGACTGGGATCCAGAAGATTGACTGGCATGGTAAGAACTTTTACCTTCTGCCAGCTTTCTCAAATTGCATGTGCAAAAATCAGTTTTAGAATGTCAAAAGAACCCCATCTTGGCAGTTTCAGGGCAAGATTTCTTTTAAATCCCAATTAAGTAAATACTTGAAGTATCAGTTCTGTAAGTGATATACATAAATCCAATTGGTATTCCCATAGGTCACTATCCATCAGGTTGCTGTTTGGCCTTTGAGGTACAGTTTCCCATTATTAATTTGGTAGCCTAATTCAGGTATGAGACATGATCTGAGCAATTTCTCAGGTCAGTGTGATGGATTGGCTATGTGCTGCTTCTGAGTCTAACTCCTGAAGGAGTTATCCTTGGGTTGTTCCATGAATTTACATGTCTCAGTTTCTCCCTCCAACAGTCTAAAACTGCTGTGGGTGCTTGGAGCAGTAGGCAATCCATCTATCTCATGTGTAGATGAGCATTATTTACTTAATTGTTGTGGGGTTCCCTTTAGCTACTGCATATCACAAGAACTGATCCTTAGACACCTCCACTGGTTTCCCAGTTGCTTGAGGACACCTTGAGTCTGGAAGGAGCAAATGTCACTTGTTCTTTGGAATTAAATTATTCAGTCTCTCATTTCACTAGCAAATAGTTTGTTCAGACCATATATCAATCTGTTATTGTTGTTGTTTTCAATTTAAGTTAAATTTAACAAAAACCTAACACTTGTCTTTCCCTGGGCCTCCTGCCCAAATCCCCCTAGGTCCCTGACTAGGAAATACAACTGACTAACTCTCCAAAATGGCCAAAGCCATCACCTTAAATAACATCTTCAGAGAAATGTTGGAAGGGTTGTGAGGGAAGACCTGCTACTGGGAGGTTACCAGGAAAAGCACAGTAACAAGTAACAAGAATAAGGTTATTATGCAGATCTAAGTCATTGCCCCTTCCATTGATAAGCATTTCTAAAGATTTAGTCATCCTTCTATTCCTGGTACTGACAGGGAGACACCTTTATGATTCTTCTTATAAACGTAAATGACTCTTATGTTGACCCAAAGCAAATAGACTATTACATATTTATTTAGCTAAGATGGGTTTGTTTGGGATCAGCAGAAAATTGCAATTCAGGGTCTGCAATCATGGTGAGCCACATGCAAGCCTCAGTATGGCAAAGGAGAGGAGAATGCTTTTATAGAGGGGAGAAAGGAAGTTGGGAGGGTTATAGTAAACTAAGAGTCCATGAACTTTCATTGGCTGAGTCCTTTCTGGGAAAGAAGAGGAGTCTTTCTTCTTGTTGGGCTCTGCTGTAAACACAGGACAGGGCAGCTTCCTTTTCTGGTGTCCCAACTCTATTTAATTGAGATTTCTGTTTATTAATTTTTTATACTTACAAAATAGTAACTTCTACTCTTTTCAGAGATTTTCCTCTGTCTGCAGCCTCTCAAAAATAATCAGCCTGGAATGATATATTTGCCAAATGAGCATAATTTGGTGTGGCACATTTTGCTCCCCTCTAATAGTGCCCAAGACAGAGTTAGTGTTTCCCTCAGTTTGACTAAACTTTAGACAGACTTTTTCTACACTCCTGTCCCCTGACTTCCCTTTTCTTAGAACACTTACTTTAGACAATTTTTAAGTTTTTTTCTATGATCCTTTGAGATATAAATCTTTTTAAAAGCCTCTCACTAGTTTTACAACCTAGGATTGTCTTTCAAAGGGAGCCATGCCTTTGAAATGTAATCATTTAGGGAGACAGTGCAGCCATCTCTCAGTCTCTGTGGGAAAGTAGGATCTTAATTTCAGTGGGCACTTTACTCCAAGTTGTAAAACTTCCTCTTGATGTGATGAAATAAAGATAGGAAAAAGTTTATTTTTCTTATGAGTACAAAAAAAAAAAAAATTAGCAAATACAGATAGTCTTTGATCCCACAACCCAGTTCTTAAAAGCCTTCCCATACTTTGTTTCAACAGGGCTGAGTGTCAGAACTTGATTTGTGATCTCTTCCCTTTTGCTGGCAAGAGTATTGAAATAAAATTGATTGTTTGCTCATCATGTCCAGTGTGATTTTTCTTTAACAGTATTATTTGATAATTATTGGGAACAATGCTAATGCAGTTGATAGTGTTAAGAATTAACATATTGAAAAATCCAGCTGCACATACTAAAACTTGAATTTTAGAGTCTGCACATTTGCTGTTAGTAAATGTGGTGGGATTCTGTTCACATAATGGGATTTGGATATTGAAAATAAGCCCTTTATCAAATGATGCATTTGCCTATAAATAAAAGTAAAAAAATATATTTGATGTTAGGGTTGAAAAAAAGAAAAATTTTCAATTCAAACTCATGGACAAAGAGCACTAATTTAAAAACCAATAACAACAAGGAAAAAACTTCGGTACTACCTGGAAGAAAGTATTTGACTTGTATTCTTCAGATAGTTCAAGTAACTGTGTATTGTTTTCATATAACACCTTTCACTTGGGAATTCCATAAGTCTCTGAAGTAGCAAGATTATTGCTGACATCTGGCAGGTGAGGAAAATGAATGCTTAAATAAATCTTCCAAGGTCACAAAATCAATTAGCGGTAGTCTTGTACCAGTTTACATTATTTGCAAACTTAATGACAAAGCTCATTTTGAACACAATATTTCAGTATGATGGCTTGGGAAAAATCATTTGAACAATTAAGAAAATAACTTTTTAATCAAAGGAGGAGGAAAAATCAGTGATAAAAACTTCAAACAGCGAATTAAAACAAAACAAAACAAAACAAAAACCAAATGCCTATCTGTGAGAATTAGAAGTCAATTTTCTAGTTTATCATTCTTTCTTATTTTAAAATGCTTTTCTTGATTGTTATTTTCTTTTTTTCTCCCTTGTAGCACCCCTCTGATATGCTGATTACTTAATGGATGTTTATCTTTGTGTACACAACTTGAGAATGTTTGTATTGTTGAATGTTGCTTTTGTAGTCTTGCTTTTAATTGAGCTACAGATGTTGCATTATGAAAATAATAATAATCTCATTAGAGTCCATGAATGTGTTTGCAATGTAAAAACTTAAGAATTGAGGTAAATTTTTTTATAGAAAATGTGATATTATTTGTAAAAACAAACAGATTTTCAGGCATTTTACAATAATTGTAAGTTTTCTGACAGCCATTGTTGCTCAGAAATTGAATCAGAAGTTCCTTTACAACTTGATTTGGTTTCAAATTCTAGGAAGATTCATTATTACTGACCGACGTCTGTTTTGTTTCAGAATGTGAGTCCTTTATTTTTATGGTTACGTTTCTTTAGAATTACTGGGAAAGGATTTAAACATTCTGAAAAAGTGGGAATATTGGCTAAACTGCCTTTATTCCTGGTGTTTTAAAAAGTGTTATATCTTTTAAGAACATATAGTAGCTTTTTGATATCACAAACTTATATGATAGTAACTATTAATTATAGTATAGGTAATTTAGATTAATTTTTATCCAATGTAGTTCCCTAGGATGATCTTTGAAAAAAGAAGTCCAACATTTTACCAGAAACCTCTGTGCACAACTGCAAAGCCTCCTGACTCCACCTCTTCCCCAGAAGTTGCTGCAGCCACCAGTTCTGAGCAGACTCTGGATAACTTAGAGCAGGGGTCATCTGACAACCGTTCACCTCAAGCTCTACCCACATACTTCTCACTGCAGTTGGTCTTCTATATCCATGGGTTCCATATCAACAGATTCAACCAACCAATGATCAAAAATATTAAAAAAAAAAAAAACAAAAAAACTCCAGAAAGTTCCATAAAGCAAAACTTGAATTTGCAATGATTTACATAGCATTTGCACTGTATTTACAACTATTTACATAGCATTTACATTGTAGTAGGCATTACATGTAATCTAGAGAAGATTTAAAGTACAGGGAGGAGGTGCATACTAAGTTATTTTATATTAGAGACGAGCATTTGTGGATTTTGGTATCCACAGGGATAGAGGGAGGTGCCTGGAACCAATTCCCTGTGGATACTGAGGGATGACTCTTTATCCTTCATGCTCCTCTGACACTACAGAGTGGACTGTTGGAGAAAACTCACTTGTATCTATACATGCAAATTCTGGAAATGCCGGGGGGACTTGACACCTGTGAGGTCACCCTACATCAATGGGGTCTGGCATGAAGTCTGGAAGATGAGAGTTTGCCCCTTAAATCCCCTAGGTGTAGAGCTGTAAGACTCATTTCATAAGCCATCTTGGAAGATGCAAGAGAGAGCCACACTCCTCACCCACAACTGTGACAGATTTGCAATGAGACCTTTTATCAGTGTTTTCTCTGCTAGTGTCTCGTACCTGCTCTCTGAGTTTAAAGCCCTGATTTTGGAGAATGTGCATATAGATACTTTGGCAGATGCTATTCTATCCTCTTCAATTAATTCTGGAAGTGTGTTTATCATATTGGAGGCTCTGAAAAGTCCTGCAGTAAATACAACAGGTTTAGCTTTGTAAATGTTAGAATTTCTCAAAGTTAGTGTACTGCAAAGGCCCATGCTCACCTCATAGCACCTATTTCTATGGCAACACCTTGAGAAATGTTGACCTGAATGAAGATGCGCAATGGAACTCTATGATAAAAGCATGGATATCATTGAACAAGCCCTACCCCTGCTCACTTATCAGTTTAGTATCCATCACATTGAACCATGAGAAAGGCTCATCCTGTTTCTTACTTTGTTGTGAAAAGCAATCTGCCCATAAAACCTAGAACTTCATCTTCACCTCTTATGTCTGCCTCTAATAACTCAATAAAGATGGCGCTTTTTTAGATTAATCAATAAAAAGCATACATAAGTGATTGGGCTGTGTAAAGCATTATAAGTGATGGACACAGAATTTACGTGGCATAGATGAATCCACTGGTGGTAGGATTTGTTAGATGAGATTGACCATATATGGAACAATTGAGGAAGCCTGGGGATTTTGTAGGGGTGTCATTGGGAGACATATATATGTATCTCTATCAATTCTGAATTACTTTTAAAGGTTAAATCCTAAAGCTAAGGTACAGCCTGGATGACTGCTCTGACTTCTAACACCTTCCTGGAAAAGCAAGCGTCCTGTGGAATGGCCTGAGTGAGCTTTGCTCCAAAGGAAGCCAGAGACACATTTTGAAATGCCACAAATTGATATGTTATGAATTTTGGTTAAGATATGAGCTGGTGATAATTCAGACAGAAATGTGTATTGCTGCTGAAGAGCTGTTTAGCAGCATGCTGGCAATATCTGTTTCCATGGATCACTCATGAAAAAGAAGTCACATACTCCACTTCTGTGGTCATTATAAGACTACATTAAAGAAAAGTCTGTGTTCAGAGAAAACTGGAAGCAAAGATGAACCTCAGTTCAAGATTTCTCACTTTTTATCATTGCTGTTATCCTAAAGTGAAAGGAAAAGGAAAGACAGTGTTTTTTTTTTTTTCATTTTGATAAGAACACTTAACCTGGGATCTGCCCTCTTAACAAATGTTTACGTGTTCAGTTCATTCTTGTTGGCTAGAGGTACCGTGTTGTACAGCAGGTCTTTAGAGCTTATTGCTGATTGAACTTACATGATTGGTAACTTCCCGTTTCCTTTCCTCATAGCCCCTGCCTGGCAACCACCAATTTCACTCTTTGCTTCTACGAATTTGACTATTTTAGACACTCATATAAGTGAAATAATGTAGTATTTGCCTGTCAGTGACTAAATTATTTCACTTAGCAAAATGTCCTTAAAATTCATCCATGTTGTTGTGCAATGCAGAATTTCCTTCTTTTCCAAAAGCTGAATAATAGTTCATCCTGTGTACACATCACATGTTCTTTATCCATTCATTTATCAATGGACATTTAGCTTGTTTCCATATCTTGGTTATTGTAAACAGTGCTGTGTTGAACACAGGACTGATAATAACTTTTTGATATCCTGATTTCAAGTCTTTTGGATAAATACTCTTAAGAGGGATGTTAGACCATGAGACAGTTCTATTTTGAAAATTTTGAGGGACCGCTATACTGTTTTCCATGGCAACTGCACCATTTTGCGTTCTTACCAACAGTGTAGAAGGGTTTAAATTTCTCCTCCTTGCCACCAACACTTGTCCTTTTTTTTTTTTTTTTTTTTTTTTTTTGGTAATAGCCATCCTGACAGGTGTGAGATATCTTATTGTGGTTTTGATTTACATTTCTCTGATGATCAGTGACATTGAACATTTTTCCCATATACCTGTTGGCCATTTGTATGTCTTCTTGAAGGAATGTCTAGAAAGTGACTTTTGTTTACTTTTCCCTCCAACTCCACATTGGCTGATGGGAAATACAGTAATTTAACTAACACTGAACGTAGGTCAGTGGTTGACACCGAGAATACTATCTGGAAATTTATGAATTGTAGTGCTGCTTATGGTCTACATAATAGCTTTGTGATTATTAGGCTTCTATACTTTTATCATGAAAACAGAATGTAAGGAAGAAATAGAAATATTACTATTGTGAATGATCTTTATTGCCTTCGTATAATAACACTGATGGACATCTCACATTCTCCCAGTCAGTTGGACTCGTTTGGACTCAAAGTACCAGCCTCATCTGCACTCTCTCCTTTCCATCATCCCGTACAGCCAATGTGTCAAAACATTCTGCCAAGTTTTCCTTCTTTTTATCATCCGAATATCTCAAGCTCAGAGTCTAATAAACTCTTTCAATAATTATTTTAATGATTGGTGTTTTAAATGGTTTTTATAGTCATATCTCTCTCTTAATCAACTCTGTTTAATAAAAAATTGACAACATCATTAGTTCTTATGGAATACTTTTGCTTTCATGGTACCTGCCAATTCTACCCTTAGTAGAAACTCACTGATTTCTACACTAGTTAAATCTAGTCTATATGCTAACCTTTCTGTATTAGTCTGGGCTCCCTACACAAACAGAACCAATAGTATATTCATACATATGGAGAGAGAGAATTATAAGGAACTGGCTCATGCAATAATGGAGGCTAAGAAGTCCAAGATATAAAACTGGCAAGCTGGAGACCCAGGAAAGCTGATGATATAGGTCCAGTTTGAGTCAAAAGGTTGAAAGTCAGGAGTAGGTTGATGTTCCAGTTTGAAGACAAGCAGGTGGATAGAAAGAATTCTCCCTTATCCCACGTTTTCTTCAATCACTAGACTGTATGGGATCCGTACACACTGGGCAGGTTACTCAGTCTATACAAAAGTTAATCTCATCCAGAAACATCCCCACAGATATACCGAGAATAGTGTTTATCCAAATATCTGGATACCCCATGGCCCAGCCAAGTTGATATAAACAATTAACCATCACACTTCCTAAAATATCTTCCTTGATCTTTCCACAGAAAAGTGCTGTCTTACTTCTGTGAACTCCCTCACCACCTGGAACATGTCTCCTTTCTAGCCTTGTGTACAGTCAATGCACTAGTGTTAGTTATGTCCATGACCCATCTTATCCGGCTGATGAAAGGTACTTGTATACGGTTACTATTACCCTTGTGTTTGAATATCGATGTAAAATCCTAGGTTTTCTCTGCTTTTCTACCCAGAATGCTATGAAAGTTTAGCTATAGTGAAAGCTGCTAGAAAACAAATTGCCTTCTTTATTTTTGAACACTAGCCTAAGTGTGTATGAATATGCATGAACAATTTCCAGACCTTTATTTCAGAAAGTGGACTTTCACTATGCAGAGTAGGGATACTAGCCTGTGGATAAATTCCTTCCACTTCCAAATTAATGCAAGTTTTTTCTGTTTAAAATATCTTTAGCTATATTTAAATCAGTATGATATAACTAGATAGATGATTAAGCAAAATAAAGGAAAAATTATATAAGATTCTTTATGGTTGGAGTTTTGTAATGACAATTGTTTTCTGTTCACTTGAGACGTTATTTTCATGCAGGAACTTTTAACTAGCAAAGAATAAATCTGTAAAATAAATGAAAGACATCTAAAATTTTTTCCAAATGGAGGCCACTGGAATAAAAAAAAATTGAATCTTTAAATTACATTGACCAGGGGATAATTTTATATAGGAGAAGATTCTAAATTAGGTTTCTGGGCTCTTAGGATTATTACTCAAATTTGGTGGCATCCCCAATGTTCTGTAACCATATTTTTCATCTGTTTAGGTTTTGAGTTTTGACATGTAAGCATTAGCAGGTACAATCGATTTCAAGTCACATGGCAATCGACTGGTGCTTAAGTTACACAAGAGTGGTATCAAACAACAGTTCCACGATAGAACAGTTCTCTACAGGAGTCTGGCTTTGTTTTGCCGTCTTTGTAATGAATATGATTTTAACTCTCTTTGACTCTATGACATGTGACAGATACAGCTTGGTTTTTGCCAATAGTTAAGGTCCTATAAACATAAACAAATAGGAAATAATGTAGATTTACTCTCTGTTTATCTCTCCTCAATTCACTAAATTTTGATCAAGTAATTTTGTCTTCTCATATGCTGCATACAATCTACAGCTCTTACTAGAAAGCAAGGAATTCTAAAATTCTCTTAGCTAAATCAGATTCAGTAACAATAAAAGTCTTTTAGAAACAAAACTCTTGAAAACAGCTTCCAAATGAGAGAGGTTTATAATTTTAGGAAAATTAGAGGCGAGATGAGGTGTCTTATCAGTTTTCTGGCATCGTAACCTAGGTTTTCACAATCACCACTTGATTTGAATTATTGTAAATATCTAGAAAGTTTACACACCCCTCTTCAAATATACATGTAGGAATTTAAAGTAAAAATACAACTCATTTTTGATGTCTTCTATTTTACATTTTTCACACTACTGCTCTGTTCCATTGAATTTCATGCAATTCAGCTGTCATTAGCTGACCTTCAATGTAAAAACATATAAATAAGACCTACAAAAGAATCAATATTTATTTTATTGATTAAATTGGCATATAGGTTCCAATTGATTTTTAGGCACATTGTTATATTCTTATAAGATTTGGGGGCACAAGAAAGTATTGAGATTTCCAAAGCATATTTATAAAACAATCCTCTATGGTGGTTTTACAAAATAGGAGAAAACCATGTATACCAGCCTTTACATGTAAATACACTATTGCTGTCAGGGACTTTTTTTTTTTTTAGACATTCTTTTAAGAAAACTTCTTGAAGTTTCTTCTTGAAATTTTGAATCAGATTCTTTAAGAGTTCAGATATCTAGTTAACTATGAATGTATGTTTTGATGACTCATTTTCCTGGCCCTACACAAGATTTGCCTCACAATCTTAGACACTAATTGAGAAACCTTTTGAGAACTGATATTTAATTTAATTTTTATTGAAGTATAGTCAGTTTACAATATTATGCCAATTTCTGGTGTACAGCACAATTTTGCAGTCATATAGGAACATATATATATTCATTTTCATATTCTTTTTCACCAGAAATTAATACAAGATATTGAATATAATTCCCTGTGCTGTACAGTATAAACTTGTTGTTTATCTATTCTACATATATTAGTTAGTATCTGCAAATCTCGAACTCCCAATTTGCCCCTTCCTACCCTCTTGCCCCACTAGCAACATGCACTTATATCTTACATAGTCATGAGAGAACACTACAGAATTATATTTTGCAAAAGTATAGAAATAAAAACATAATTAAAAACATCATGTTATGTTATTGGTGGTCAAAGAGGTTGTTAAACAAGATGAATAACACTATAAATGCTTTTTCTTTTGTGTCTAAGCCTCGTTTTTTTCAATCATCACTAGGCTTCCAACTTGAAGAGTATACGTTGTATTTTTTCCATCACCGTTGCATCAAAAATTAAAAGTTGTAGTTTTCATGAGTGGAGAACACTACTGCAGTGTCTTTGAAAAGGAATAGTAAGTCGAAAGAAGCAAAGGCTGGGAAAAGAAATGCCAAGATGTCATGGTGCTGACAATAATAACATAGTGACAAGAAGAGTGACATCGAAGGTTCTGTTGGAAGGTGCAGTTATCCCAAATTGCCAGGCTAACAAACTGAATTACCACCTAGGTTGCAAATGTATCACTTAAGTCTTAGAAGCCTCACAATAGCTTTGTATTTATTAGGTATTAGGAAAGGGGAGCCACACACTTTGTTATAATGTTGGAAATCTCTCTTTGTCTCTCTCTCTCTCTCTCATACTCACACCTCACTCATGACATAGATGTGTGTTCATGTATTATGTTAAAAAATTAGAGGGAACTTAAGCTCAATGAAAGACTCTAAATTTTGCTTAAGGGCAAAACCATATTTTCCTGGTACCTTTATGTTTTGAGATTATGAGCATGTAAGGGTAAGGGTTTGCCTGGGGATGGGGAAAGGGAATGATTCCAAATGGACACAAGGAAACTCTGGAAGATAATGGATGTGTTCTTCGTCTTGAGAGTGGTGACGTTGTTGTGGGTATACACACATGTCTAACCTTCTCAAAATTTACATTTCAAATATCTGCAATTATTGTATATCAATTACTCTTTAACATAGCTGTTCAAAAAAGAAGTAGAAGAATTATGGCAGGTAAACTATATTTCTTAATCCAACTTAATTTGCCTTTGTATATGTAAGACATAGTTCATATGTCCATAGCTCCTGCCTGTGTCCCCAAGGACATTACAGCTTGTTCTTTACACACCTGTCTCCCCAGCTGGATGAGTGGGTATTTTTGAAGTCTTAGCACATGCCTCAGTGATATACATCATGAATATTCTTACATATATAGTCTGTTAACGCCAACCCCTTAAGTGTACATAGTGTTTAAAAATTTCTCAAGTGCTTTTAGATCTGTGAATTCACGTGGCACCTCACAACATCACTTGAGGGAAGTTTATTATCCATTTCCACATAAAGCAACAGAAATTTAAAGTATTTAAGAGACTTCCCAAAGTCGTAATGCTAGGTATACACATAATTTTACCCACAATTACGTTCACACAGACGATTTCCTCTCTCTTATATCCTCAACTCAACATTGAGCTCTAGTCTAGTTAGTGGAATTATTCATAATATTATGATCTTCTTGCATATCTGTGTCCTCCAATAATCATTTTCCATATTCTTTTATCATAGCTGAGTGATGACAATCAATTAACAGATGGAGAAAATTTTGTTATCTGCTTGAATAGTTTCATTGTGACAGGATGCTGGGTTGGGGTACTTACTGTCTTTTTTTAATCATAAAGATAGATTCTTTAGCTCATGGAATTTGTCAGGAGAGTGCAACCAATTCAAATAATTTCAGCAGTTTTGATCTGCCTCTGTCTTTCTTTTTCTTTGATCTATTTCCTTTTATAGCTGTAAGATGGACAGCTGCACTTGAAGATTGTAGTATCTTTATACAAATGATTCCAAACAAAAAATAGAAAGTTCACTCTGTCTCAATATAGCATTATTCCCCCAAAGTACCCACCTAGACACTTCTTGCTTGGTCTGTAACTAATTTTAAGCTTATGCTTCTTTGGTATCATTGTGGGAGTGTGGAAAAGGCTGCAACTTATTTTATTTTTTTATTTTTTAAATAATTTAATTTTTATTGAGGTATAGTTGATGTACAAATATGAATTACAGGTGTACAGCTGGTAATTCATCATTTTAAAAGGTTATACTTCATTTATAGTTATTATAAAATATTGGCTATTGTCCCTGTGTTGTACAATATATCATTGTAGCTTATTTTCTGCATAATAGTTTGCACTCTTAATCCCTGAGCCTTATCTTGCTCCTCCCACATCCCCCTTCCGCCATGTAACCATTAGTTTGTTCTTTATATCTGTGAGTTTGTTTCTTTCCTGTTATAGTCACTAGTTTGCTGTATTTTTTATATTCTATATGTAAGTGATATCATACCGTATTTATCTTTCTTTTGCACCTTACTTTTTAAAACTTCATTGTGAAATAATTTTAGACTTTAGAAGTGTTACAGAGATGAGAATTCCCAGATACCCTTTGCTTAAATTCCTATAATGTTAATATCACAAATAATAGCAAACTTGGGTAGGGGAGTATATATATGTAGATGGGGAGGGCTATCTGCAAACTCTGTATTTTCTGCTCAATTCTGCTGTGAACTTGAAACTGCTCTAAAAAAATAAAATCTTCTAATAAAAAAGTAAAAGCAAAAAGAAATTAACAATGCAACAATATTATTAACTAAAGTATAGACTTTATTCAGAGTTTACAAGTTTTTTCATTCTGAATCCAATCTAATATCCCACACTGTAACCGTCATGTTTCCTTACTCTTTCAGTCTGTGAGTTTCTCTATATATCCTTGTCTTTCGTGACCTTAACCTTAACACTTTCAAAGACTGGTTATGGATTTCCGGGAAGAAAAGCAGAGGGGTGATGTGTGCTTCTCTTTGTATCATGTCAGAGTGTTCATGATATCAACCTGAATGATCACTGGTGATGTCAACCTTGAGCACTTGGGTAAGGTTGTGTCTGCCAGGATTGCCCCTTGAAAAATTACTGTTTTCTTCTTTCCATACTCTATTCCAGAGGTCTGGGAAAAAAGCCAGTTAATAAATATTTTAAGGCTTTGTGGGTCATATGATCTCTGTCACAGTGACATAACTCTGCTATGCAGCAGAAAAGGAGACACAGACAATACATAATGCTCCAATGTGTGTTCTGATAAAACTAGCTGACCCCTATTCTTCTCATTAGAAGGGAGTCATTAAGTCAAGCCACACTTAAGGGAGGGGAATTAAACTATACCTCCTGGCGGGAGGAGTATCAAGGGATTTGTGGACATAAGTTAGACCTATTCAGTAATTAAGAAATATTTTGGGGAAGATACTTTGAGACTAAACAAATATCCTCTTTTCTTAGTTTCTTCTACTAATTTGAGCGTATGGAGGGGATCTTGGCTAAAGCAATAATTGTTTATTTTTAGAGTTGCTGTACAATGTTATATAAGCTACAGGTGTACAATATAGTGATTATAATTTTTAAAGGTTATACTCCACTTGTGCTTATTATAAAACATTGGCTCTATCCCCCATGTTGTACAATATATTCATGTAGCTTCTTTTATACCTAATAGTTTGTACCTTTTACTTCCCTACAGCTGTATTGTGTTTTAATGGTGATTTTCTATTTCTCTTATTCCTTCTACATTCATTAATTGGAATTCTTTTGCAAGAAAAATGTCTCTTCTTCTCTATTCACTTATTAGTTCAATTATTTCTTTATGTCAATATGGCATCTTGGATATTTATTTTATTCTTTCAGAAATAATCCATTTTTTTTTGTGGCTCATATTGTCACTTTGCCGTCAGGAGCTCTTCTAGGTTGGCTCCCACGTCACTTTGACATGTGCTCATCCTTCTGTGTTGGAGCACTTCCTTTGTTTCTGACATTACAAGATTCTCCAGGTCCATCTTGTCTTTTTCCTGCCCCAGTGTAAGAGTCAGCCATTTCTCCAAGGAGCACTGGTTCTGTTTGTTGGAGAATGGTATTTTAAAAACCAATATGTGGAGTTAGGCATGCTCATTGCTACGGGGTATCACAACTTCTGGGTCCTTTCAGCGGATAAAGCTAGGAAGTGATGTAGGTTTGCCAATCCATGTACAGGCTTATGTCTATATTTATTTCTGTATCTATCCATATATTTATTAAAACAAACATAAATTTCATTTTGAAATACACAACTTCAATCTGGCATCGATTTTCTTCTAGCATTCCCACTTTTCTTACTTGTAACTTCTTTTTCTACGTTGAGAAAAATTGCTCTCAGATACAGACAATATGAAGATGTTTCAGAATTTTGTATGTGTACTCCTGTGAGAAATAATTTACCAACTAGAGTATGGTGTTTGTGTACAGTTCTCTTGGTCATCAGGCTTACAGTATAAAGTCAAAACATTATTTTTTCAAGGAAACTTAGGAGACGTTACTCTGTACCCCTTCGGTGAGGTTCTATCTTGCATACAGTTACATGCATCTGTCACAGTCTGAATTCTTTACAGTGTTCCCCTGACATCTTGATTTATGGATATTTTAAAAATTTGTTCACAGTAAAATTTACTTTTTGTGACATAGAGTTCTGTGACTTTCACAAAAGCTGGAAGTCATGTTTCCACCATTCCAGCACCATATAGAACAGTTCCATCACTCTAAGAAAGCTCTAAGCAGCCCCCTTTGCACAGTCTCCAACCCCTGGCAGCCACCAGTCTGTATTCTATTCCTGTCATTTTGAATTTTCCGGAACGTCACCAGGATAGAGTCGTACCATATGTAAACACTTTTTTTTTTTAATCTGGCTTCTTTTACTTAGCGAAACATATTAAAATTCATATATATTCTTGTGTGAATCTAGTTCATTTTAAAATTTCTGAATAGTATTACACTGATGCTTGCTTCAGCAGCACACATACTAAAATGGAATAGTATTTTATTGTAGGACATATCATAGTTTATTTATCCATTCACCTACTGAAGGACATTTAGGTTGTTTCCAGTTTTTGGTGACCATGAATGATGCTGCTGTAAACATTTGTATAAAATTTGATCTGAACATCAGTTTTTAATTCACTTGAGTGAATACCTAGGAGTGGGATTGCTGGGTTGTTCGAGAAAGTGCAAAACTACAAGTAAGGCTGGAATGGAATGGGAGATAGAAGGAACATAACAGAGATAAATAGAGAGAAAAAAACCACTGTGGGCTTCCAGCCTGAAGCAAGCCTGAACTTGGTGAGGAGAGAAAACGCTAAATCAAGATCAGATTTTCAATTACTATTTTAGGCTGGACATAACTGAATTGAGAATGTTTTTGTGACTGCACCGGCTGAGTGAGCAGAAAAGCCATGGGACATGCTAAGATTTAACCTAGGGGGTAAACACATTTTAAAGGGGCAGAGGGAAACACAAAATGTGTACCTAAATTCCCTATAAATAATGCCTTTCAACATGCCCCAATCATCCAACAACCAAATTACATCCACTTTGGTGATTAATTTACTGTTCTGTCATTGGATGTGATAAATTAAGTCAATGTCTCATGACTTTACTATTATGGAAACAACAGCAATGGTTTCAGGTAAGGAAATGATAAAACAACTATAATACTAGTCCTGAAACAGAGGTTAAGTTAAACTTTGTTTTGAAATCAGCAAAATGAGTACTAAATTTTCAGGTCTTGCAGGTAAGTAATTTAAGGGAGAACTATGATATCATATATATGATAGTTATATATAATATATATATTTATATATATAAAATCTTATTACCCCTTAGAATATATCAGACTAGCTTGTGTAAAAGGGACTGAAATAAATATTTATTGAATGAATGAATAAATAAGAACTGGTGCTCAGTAAACACTTAAAATGTCTATATACATATATAAACTATTTACACTAATAGGATTCTAAATTAGCTATTTCCTTACATAGTTGTTTCTGAGGCAAAAAGGGATTTAGAGTCTAATAATTCATTTTATTTAAAAAGTTAAATGTTAATGGTCAATAACGTGGCCATTTACAGTGTTTAATAATATGGACTTTATATAGATTTGAATTTGATTTCGGGATTCACTTCTTACAGTGAGCCCTGGGGTACATAACTTCTCTGACCTTTCCTTTCCTTTCCTTGTCTATAATGTTGATCTCAGAGGTTACTGAGAGAATTAAAGGAGAGGCAGGTATAACGAAGGCCTGGGTTGTGGTGAACCCTCCATAAATGCTTGCTCTTATAGCTTCTTATTACATTACTAATTCAACTCACAGTGTTCTCATCTGCTTTGATAGACTACGCATATGAGCAAAAAAATCACTGCTCCACAGAATTCTCATTTTGGCCACATAGATCCTGGGACTTTTGTTTGCAATCAACCTATTTGTTATTTGAATGAGGGCCTATGAAGCTCATCAATCATACAGAGATACACGAGGAGGCTGAACATATTGATTAAGTAGTAATAAACAGGTTTGACTATAATGGGCTATTCGGTGTGGCAGAAAACATCATTTTGAAGCAAGTGTTTTATTGAAGTGTTTCCTTAGGCAGATCTGATCCCTTTGTGAAGAAAAATTGGCCAAGTGTAAATAGCTCAGATAGGCACATTTGTGAGTAGAGAAACTCTCTAAAAGATATTTCTTCTGCTAAATCAAGAAACATGCAGATTACTTGGACAACATGACACATTTTTTGGATACATTTGCTCTCAAAGTAAAAATATATATGTATGTTATTGAAAATTTAAAAATAACACAAGAACATGGATTGCATATAATTTATATTCATTTGTAAAACTTTTTGTTTCAAACATATACAAAAGTAGACAAAATAATATAATGACCCTCCCTTCCTGCACCAACCCCCCCACCATGAATCCAACATCTGACATTAAAAATCATCCACTCATGACTACTTTTATTCAATCTATTGCCCCCAACCCACTCCCCTATTTCTGAATTATTTTCAAATGAATCTCAGACAATTTTTCATGTCTGGGTCTATTTTTTTAATCTAGGGAAAATATAATTCTACCATTTGTATAGATACAAGGGTTATCTTGTGTGTCATTCACTGCATCTTTGTCAAACAGGGAACACTTTAAAAGCTATGTTTATATTTTAAAGAAATGAAACATGTTATCAGTATCCTTCTTAAATATATTGCAAGTTATTTTTTAACCAAAATATCATAGTTGGAAAAAGCTTTGAATAAAGTCCACAGATAAAATACTGTTTCACAGCTGAGCTTTTCATCTTTTAAAATGAGCCTCTAGAGGCAATATAAGACTTCCTTATGACATATTTAATTTCACATCAAAAATGATGTATAAGTGTATTGGAGCCATTACGTTTTTAAAAACCTAAGTGTTAATTTGTATTTGAAATATACAGAAACAAAACCAAATGTGATGATCTTTTTGTCCTTAAATGGAATACATACTTTTTTCTCAAAAGCACACAACTATTTAGAAAATCAAGTAGTTTGACCTTTCAGTTCTCCAGGTTCATATTCTCCTGGTTGTAATCATTTTTTGGCAGTAATTAGGTTTCCTTTTGGAATTTTATGAAATGACTGTTGGTAATATTAATCACGTTAAGAGATTTCAGAGTTCAGAAATGCATAGAGCTTAGGGTAAATGTTTGACCAGGATAAATGTGGCATTTGAATTTCAGAACATCATATATTGTCATAGAAATAAAATAAATGTTGTCTGAATGGCAAACATTTCATATAGCTGGAATTTAATGGAGCAAAGAATTATTTTGAAGGGCATAGAGATTTACTTTGCTTTGATATGATAAATAGTGAACACATACAATATGAACTAATTCATTTAAAGCACATATTTCAAGAAATATTAAATTATATTTCCTAAATACCCAGTATTCAATGAGATTTTAAAAAGCAAAAGCTTCACATTTGAATTAGCATTTATATTTACCTTCTTTATAACCAATTTCTCATTTTGGGGGAAAAAAGATTTCCATGCATATTTCCAATTCCAAGTTTCTTGTGAGATGTAAAGACTTATTTTTAAAAAAATCCCAAATAATGCCTTAGTATAGAGTCATATTATAACTTTACCCTAAACCCTTGATAGTTTTGTGTGTAACTTTAATGATAAAGTATTCAGTCAGAAAAGTTTTGATTTTGATGGTAAAGAGAAAAGAAAAATGATGAATTTGAAACCGGAGTGAGAGAGTATAAGTATTTGCCTATTTAACTACATTATTTTTGAATCAGTTCTCAAAAAGTTGAAAACAACTTTTTTGAACTTCTTGGAAACAAGAAAGATAGTAAATTTAGATTTCTCTTCAGATTAACTTGTTAATATTGGGGTCATCACACTAAACTATTACCAAATTCCTATTTATTGTTAAAAATAACACTTTTATAGATTAGATTAACTAGATCAGACCATTTGAGTTAATGAAGTGAATAGTTGAAACATCTGTAAATGAGAAATCGCCCAATTAAAAATTGTTGATATTGACCATTGGAACTGAGAGGAGAATTAGAGATTCATTTTGTGATTCTATGTGTTTATCTGGGTACGTTATGATAGGAAATGGAAGGTTACATTTTCAGTACCATTTTTGTAAACTTGCCTTATAGACAACTAAAATAAATAATCCTTCACTGTGTTTGTATTATGTCCAATGTTTACAGTAACTATTATGGGGTCAGAAGACGAAGAACACAGGGTACTGTCATCAGAAATGATGGCACTCCTACTTCTGCTTATGTTCTAGGAACTGGTATTACAATGAAAATGAAATGCCTAAAATCAATCATCTTTGCTAAGATCTTCTTACAGACTGATTATTTACCAGATTCCCTCACCTAATAAACTAGCAATCTACTTGCTGGCTTCAGGTTTTCTGGGCATGTTTATTCAGTTACGGTGAAATATATTATATACTGACAATCTCTCTGGTATCTTGTCTCTGTCACATGATTTATCTTCATTCAGGTGGATATGGGTGAGTCACAGGAGATTAAATTGGGTTAGTGGAATGGTTCTTTAAAAGGATCAGAGCAGGAAAGTGCCAGAGGAGGAGGACAGATAGGTCGTAAGGACCACCGTACGCCAAGAAGTTCATGTTTGTCCTGGTAGCTCAAGCTTGAGCTCAGAGCAAGAAAGATGAGATGAACACAAAAGGTTCAGGAGCTGGCTGGACATAGAGACAGGGCAAGACGACAGAGAACCCTGAGCAAAGCGATGTCCAAAATAGTGCTGAATGGATGCAGAGGGCTCCAGGCTCATTTCGCAGTATTTCTTTTCTGTTGAGTAGAAATAATTCGTTGTCTAAGTGGTTCACTATCTCTTCAAAGAACAAACTTCAAAGGTAACAATTATTCTAAGCAATTCACCATGGGCCACCCTCTCATTGCCCCAGTCATTCCTGACTTGGTCTCATCTCTGAGACCGCGACTCCAAATTCCAACTTTACAACCCACTTCTGAGTCCTCTTTCTTTGGATACACCAGACCTTCTCTCCATCCTCAGAGCTACATGAGAGTTGCGCTGTCCCTGGCTTTGTTCTCTGGTTTTTGCCCCCGTTAGTTGCTGTGAGGACTGCCAGCTTCAGCTCAGTCCTACAGAATTCTGCCTCCAGCCAGCCGGTCCCATCATCATCATCTTTGTCCATGGAGAAGCAGGTGGAGGGCAGATAAAAACATGACAGTGGCAAAAAGGCAATGTGGAGTTCGAAACAGAGTGAGTTTGAATTTTCCCTTATGAGATGGTGTTAGTTGTTAAGACAGATTTTAAAAAAGCTTTGGATAGAAAGTTATATGCTGATTGTGTGTGCTATATATTGTCAATACTAATTAAGCTGAACCTTTAAGATGTCTGCTTTTTTAAATTATTTGTGCTTTTTACCTCAATTTAAAAATAAAAGCAGGTCTGCAAAAGCAAGTATACTATGAACCCATTTGTGCATAATGATTATATGCATACATCCATTTGCAAAAAAGAAAGTAAATGATTTGCATTCCTGCTATTCAAAGGTAACCACTACACTCATTTTGGTAAACATTCCTTCAGATACTATTTCTTGTGTATGTGTGATAAAGCTCAGAGATTCTCGACCAGGTCCTCTCCACACCCCTCCCACCCCAGGCCATATTTGCCAATGGCTGAAGGAATTTTTGGTTGTCCCAACTGAAGGGATGTTACTGACATCTAGTGGGTAGGGGCCAGGATGCTTATGAACATCCTACAATGCGCAGGACAGCCCTCCCCCTGACTCCCCAGCAAAGACGTATATAGTCCAAAATGCCAATAATGCCAAGGTTGAGAAGCTCAGATGTAGACTGATAGATATATCTATCTTATCATTATGCATGGATGAAGTTATAGTATAAATACTTCTGCAGGTTTACTTCTGTTTATTTATTTTCTACTGTGGTAAAAAACATAAACAATGAAAAAGCACCAATCACAAAGTTTGCTTCATTAACTTTGACAGTTGACTACATCCATGTAGCCACAGCCAAAAATAACATAGGAAACATTTTTATCATTTGAAAAAAATCTCTTGTGTGTTCTTCCAGTCAGTTTCCTCCACCTACGGAGGTATCAGTTCTGACTTCCGTCACTGTACTCTTGGAGTTTTATAAGTGTGGTCACACAGCATGGAAATGTGGATGCATATTCCTTCAGTAAATTTTGTTTTTGAAAGCATCTCGTTAAATGTTCATGAAATTCATCTATGTTCTTGAGTCAATTGGTAGTTCATTCCTTTTCTATCATTGAGTGATTTTTTTTTTGTATGGCTATTACACAGTTTGTGTATTTTATTTGGTTTTTTTTTGGATCAAATAGCTCATTTATTGTTTTTTTTTTTTAACATTTTTTATTGATTTATAATCATTTTACAATGTTGTGTCAAATTCCAGTGTAGAGCACAATTTTTCAGTTATACATGAACATGTATATATTCATTGTCACATTTTTTTCTCTGTGAGCTACCATAAGATCTTGTGTATATTTCCCTGTGCTATACAGTATAATCTTGTTTATCTATTCTACAATTTTAAAATCCCATCTATTCCTTTCCACCCTCCACCCCCTTGGCAACCACAAGTTTGTATTCTATGTCTATGAGTCTATTTCTGTTTTGTATTTATGCTTTGTTTTTTTGTTTTTGTTTTTTAGATTCCACATATGAGCGATCTCATATGGTATTGTATTTAATTTGTTGATTAAGGATATTAAAACAGTGTGCCTTAGAATGCCCTAGAATAAATAGAAAGTTCAATTCAAAAGGAAATATTAACAAGTCTTATGAACTAAACTGCCTTAACATAAAATAATAACTTTGATTGCATTGTTAGTAGCAATATTGATTGTATAATCTATGTGAAAAAAATCAAATTGTGCAAATATCCTAAACATTATAAAAATAAAACAACTTTTTTGACATAATAGCTTTGCTTCAATAAACAAAAATTTGAAGAGGGTGTGGATAGTAGCAACAAATAAGAAAATTAGGGATTAGTGAGATAGTCTACGTGTATATTACAAAAATTTATTTGAAGGGATTTGAACATCATTTTTCCTGGTAGACTAGTAAAAGCCAAGTAAAACTGAGATCCACACAAATTTAAACGCCATTAAATCAGCTAGCATGTTCTGGGAGAGAACTCTCTCCTTACAACTCATCGGACGTGCATCTGCTCATCTGCCTTGTCCACAGGAATTGTTTTAGTTGTCTGAGCAGGAGCAACAAGTTCAGACGATTTGCTTTGAAAAACATTAATTTAGAACCAGCCAAGCTTAGAAGTGGCCCAGGCTTTCAAATGTCACTTGTGGAACAAATATTTAATCTAATAAATCGTAAAATGCACTAATAAAGATGCCAAGTACGAGGGTGCCACGAGGAGGTGGTTTCAAGGGCAGACTCTCCAGTCTGGCCATGTGGATTTGAATTCCAGCTTCGCTGTCGAATTGCTCTGGGATGCTGGGCGTTTGACTTTACCTCTCAGTGGCTTAATTTCCTCAGGAGTGAAGTGGGAATCTGATTATAGGTTTTTGTGAATTTTAAATGAGAAAATGCTTGTGAAGTACTTCAACGATGTCAGACACCTAGAAATATTCAGAAATATTAGTTATAATTGAAATACAACAGATGCTTGATAGAAAAATAATATTCAGTTTTTAAAATAAGCTGCATGTATTTAAAGTCAGTAACAAAATTTAGGTCAGCATCAGGATGTGCTTATTCAACTATACTTAATTTCTCCAAACCCACGAGGTTGTTAAATGCCAGAGGTGAGAGTCAAACCAAGATTGGTCTATTGTTCTGGTCCAAATCCTTGCTCTTGAGTAACATGCTACAGGGGAGTGCCCTCCACCTCCAGTGCTATCGGTCCATCCCCTCACCACCCCAGGTCGGCTGTCCTTAGCCTGACCAAAAGCCTGAAGATGAAACTTCCAAATTAGGCAGCCTAGAAATATCAGATACACAAATTTAAATGCATTTTAAGTGTTATTTTATAATAGCAACATTATAGAAATCTGATTTTTTAAAATTTCCTCTTTTCCATCCCTACTTTTTTTTTTTCCAGATTTGACTTATTTCTGTTGTATTTCTTTAGTGTCATTATAGTAACTTATTTTCTTTTTCATCCTCATTTCTAGACCATGAAGTCCTTAAACACAGGATCTGAATCTTGGTCATCTCTGAACCCAGGGCTCCTGGCGTAATAAACCAAGGAAGGAAAATGAATGAATGACTTCTCTTGTTAAGGAAAGCAAGTTTGTGTGCCCGATGCACTGTGAGACCAAACAGACCTAAATATCACATCAAAGTTTGGAGCAGAGAAAGGTTTATTGCAGGGTCGAGCAAAGAGGATGGGGTGGTTTAAGACCAAGAAAATCCTGAACTCCCAGAGGGTTTCAGCAAAGCATGTTTAAGGGCCAGGTAAGGGAGGGGGTTGCAGGGTACATGATCAGCTTGTGCACAATTCTCTGACTGTTTGATGTAGAGGTTAACAGGGAGGTCAACACTATCAACCCTTAGGCACCAGAAGGTCTGGGGGCCATGTGCTTGTGATCATCAAATGGTTAACTTTTCTCTTTGGTGGTGGTTTTCAGCATCTGAAAAACTTGGGAAATATGTATGAGATGCTATCACCTGGGTACTTCCAAGAGGACCTATAGCAGAGGATATGCGGGAGGGGTCTATCCTGGGAAGTCCCCGCCGGGTCCTGTTTGGTTACGCTCTGAGGCTCTTCCTCTCATCTGCCTTGATACACCGCCCAGCATTTCTGCTCTGGGGTTTTATTATTTCCCAGAGTTCTTTTCAGGAAAGGGGTCAAATAAAGAAAGGCACTTTCTACTCTCAAGTACCGTAACAGTTTCTGCCTAGCTCCCTCCCATGCTCGGTTTAGAAGACTGGGTGAGTAGGTGACCTTTTTAAGGTACCGACAACATCTCTCAACTTTCACTCCTGTTTTTCCTCCACTTCAGTACAGGGAACATTTGTTGCATCTGTGGAGTTCAGAATCTCTCTCATGTGCTTCCGTACTTCCTCCCCACGATGCATTGTTCATACACTCTGGCCTTTTGGTCATCTCTGAAGACTGCATTTGTAAATTTAAAGCAAGGAAAATGTTTGTTTCTTCCATTTGCTAGGTCATCCTTTCCTGGAGACAGAAGCGTCCTAGACAGGGAGGAAGGGACAGGGATAAAAGGAATTTTAAAGAAGAAAGATCACTACTACACAAAACACATTGGTTAATATTTTTGAAATTTTGTAGTACCCCATAACACAGAGAATGTGTTTGAACGTGTCTGCTTCTCTGACAGTGGACTGGTAAGGGAGGAAGTGATGTTAGTAAACTGGGACTTAGTGTGAAATGCAAGAATAAATTGTGCTTTCTTGCATAAGGCTGCACTCCTGAAATACTTAGTGTTGATGTTCACTTTCTTTCTTTAAATTCCTACTCTTCTTTTTACTCATTAGACAAGAGCTGCTTAGAATATTAAAATGAAATGTTACAAGTTTCTGAGTTTTTCAGCCAGAAGATGTTGATTTCAGAGGGAAGGGTAAACTTTTAAATACAGACATTTTAAATGAAAATGATTCTTTTGATCAAAAGTATTTATCAATCATTAACAACATACATAGGAAGTGTAAAACTTCATTATGCTTGAAACTGCCTAGGAATTGCCTTGATAGAGTCAGGGTTTTGTTTTTTTTCTTTCCATTTTTGTTTTGTTTTGCTTTTTAAAATCTGTTGTTTACTTAAGAAGGAATCATTCAAGTTAATTCTCACAAACCTGTGATTTCACTATGTCTTCACTAGGATAAGCGGGGATTCCATCTCCTCTAAATTGGAGCTAAGTGTTCTTTATTATTGCTTAGCTCAAGATCACAAGCATTTTTATAAAATACCCAATACTTATTGACATAATTTTCTTATTTTTAGAGACTCTATAAAGTGGGAACACAGGGATATTTTAAATTCTATAAATTGGAGGGCGTGGGAAATGTGTGCTTGTATCTGGGTGTATATGGGTCAAATACAAATTCCAGCTTCTTATTCAATGGTGAAACATTAAAGTGTTCCTTTAAAGTAAAAAAGAAAAAAAAATCATATGTATTTTTAGAATCCAGATAGTAAGTACTCAGTTCTGCCTTCTGCAAATAACAATTCCCAATAGATATTCGAGGGTGTTGATTTTTTTATATGATGCCTGCTGCACAAATCTCTTGTACGCTGAATGTTGAACAACCATTACCATTATTTTGACAAATTTTCTAAGGTATTTGGCACTAGTTTTGACAAATGGTCATGATGGAGCGGATTCAGATGGATGACAGGCAGCTGTAGAGCAGCTCGACCAATTGATTTTTTCATCCTGGAATAATTCAAAAAAGCTAAGGAAAGCATTAATCTGACTTGACAGCGGGAGATCTGTCTGCACTGTGAACTGGAGGTGATTGTTAAGGGGCTGGAAATACTCCGCAGAGGTCATCTTCACTAGAGCAAATCAAATACTTGCCATTGTCAACTCCCTACAGTGTGAAAAAGGTATTGCAACCCCTAGCCTAGATGATTGTGTTTAAAAGTGTGTTATATAAAAATCAAAATAAATTTTATATGGGCTGGCTTGGCATATGAAATGCATTACCCAAGTCATTAGGGTTCCTCTAGATAAGGGATGTGTGTGTACGTGTGTGTGTGTATGTGTGTGTAAGTTTACAATGTACAACAGGGTTAGTAAATTTTGAGTGTACAACAAAACAATCCAGTTATGCATACACATGCTATATATATTTTTCTTTTCAGATTCTTTTCCACTATATGTTATTACAAGAAATTATAGTTCCTTGTACTATATAGTAAGTCATCTATTTTATATATAGTAATGTGTATCTGTTAATCCCAAACTTTGGTAACCATAGTTTGTTTTCTATGTCTATGAGTCTGTTCTTGGTTTGTAAATAGAATTTGTATATTTTTTTAAGATTCCACATATAATTGATATCATATGATACTTGTTTTTCTCTGTCTGACTTATTTCACTTAATATGGTAATCCTAGGTCTATCCATGTTGCTTAAAATGGCATTTTCCATTCTTTCTTATGGCTGAGTAATATTCCATTTTATAGTTATACTGCCTCTTCTTTATCTGGTCACCTGTTGGACATTTAGGTAGTTTCCATGTCTTGGCCATTATAAATAGTGCTGCTGTGAACATTAGGGTGCATGTGTCTTTTTGAATTACATTTTCTCCAGAAATATGCCCAGGAGTGGGGTTGCTGGATCATACAGTAAATCTATCTTTAGTTTTTAAAAGAACCTCCATACTGTCTTCCATAGTGGCTGTACCAATTTACATTCCAACCAACAGCATAGAAGAGTTCCTTTTTCTCCACACCCTCTCCAGCATTTACTGTTTGTGGACTTTTTAATGACGGCCTTTCTGACTGGTATGAGGTAATACCTCATTGTAGTTTTTATTTGCATTTCTGTCTAATAATTGTCTTACAGAATCCTTTAGTTCTAAAGTGTAGTTCACATATGATTATTAAGCCCTGCTTGAAGATATCTAGCAGCAGAGAGCTCATTGGTAAAGAAGGCATATACCAAACTGAGGTCATATAGCAAACTGATACTGGACAAGATAGGGTTTCTGGAAATAAACAGGTTATGGTATGTATTAAATTGTTAAAATGGAATTCTTAGTATCTCTGTGTCCCTTGAGCCACAAAGGCAAGAACAAGACAACAGATGCAGAGCACTCACTTATCACAAAGAGGGGCCAGTGTCAGGGCTTACCAACCTCTAACAGTAAATTATTCAAAGGAGTCTTTAGTAATAGAATAATTTTCAGAGTTGCTGGAATGCTGTGTGCCTCTTGCTATTGCTGCCCCGCACCCCAGCCCCCAGCATGAGTGAGTAGAAGGAGATAGTCTCCGTTTATCCGAGGCTATGGGAGAGGTGATGAAAACCACCAAGAGTAAAATCATACCCACTCTTCTCTAATCCGTTAACTTTCTGTGACTGATCCTAGATGGATCAGAACCTAAACCAATGAATTAAGGCAGAAGGCAGTAGAAAAGTAAACTGGGGAAAGAGAAGATGCTCACCTGTCTCTCCCTGGAAAGAATCTTTCAAACTTGGAGTGACTTCAAGCCTGAGGAAGAGGGGAGCCTCCACTTAATTAAATTAAGATGCACATTGATAGTTTATTGAGAAGTAAGAGAGGGGACACTCTTTTGAGGGCACATCATAGGCATGATAGTTACTGAAAGATAATAATGGGATGAGGGGTTAGATGAAGCGCGTCATATTGGGGCAAAAGGAAGTGATGAGGAAACGTAAGGAGAGGAAGGGAGTTTTCCGTCAGGACTCCAGCTCTAGGATCAGACTGACTTGCATTTGACCCCCAGGTCCTCCACTCACCTCCTGCACATCCCTGGACAAATCAGGAAATCTCTTGATACTACATGTTTTCATACATAAAATGGGAATCAAAACAGACTCACTTCATAAGGCTGGGATGAGGATTAAATGTGAGAAAAGCCATAAAGTGTCAGGCACAGAAGAAGGTTCGGTAAATGCTTCTTGTTGCTGCTGCTGTGATGTAGCTGCGGTGTGTGAAATTGGGGTGTGATGGAGGTTACACCAAACCAGCAGCCAACACCCAGTGTAGGCAGTGTTTTGACTCAAATATTAGTGAATCGACATTTTTGGATTCAGTCTTTCTGCACTACCTTTTGCTTTCTCTAAGACATTTCAACTTTTGGGAAAAAAAATAAGTTAATCTTTTGCTTTCCTGAAAAATATGCTGTTTAAATAGAGAAACCTTACCCAGAAAAATTTCATGCTGCATATTTCACAAGTCAAATGCACGTGGAATAATGAAATCTACACAATGAAAAATAAATTAGCTCTTTATTTCTTTATTCCTATGTAAGTTTAAGAAGCTGAAGCTCTTATCTGTTCTTAGAAGCAATGATCAGTACGCATACATAAACTAAAAAAAATATGTGCAGGATATTGTATATATGTATTTACATGAAATATAATGTATATGTGCAGTCAAAATGTACTAATTTTACCAAATAAAACTGCAAAAGGAAAAAAAAATTCTCATGAGAAAAAAAAAAATTAGTCCTTACAGAGTCAAATAGCATTACCACACAGAAACTACACCCGTGATAGGGTATGAATGAGTCTATTAAAATATATATACATTTGTCAATAAGTCATATAAAATCTTAGCACCTAGGAAATATATATTTATCAATGTAATTTCTTGTTCAAAAGATGTTACAACAAAAATAAAGTCAGCTAAAAAGAATAAAAACCTTTGTTTCCAAAATCCTAATAACACTACTTTTTTATTCTCTAAGATACCCTACCTTTCTTGTCCATAGTTTTACAAACTTCAAATTATACTCCTGGTTAATATTAAATAACAAGTATATTTAGATTTCAATAATGTCTTTATAGTCATCATTTAAAAATTATGAAAACACTAAAACCATTTAAAGATAATGTCTGAAACTGGAACACATAGAAAACAGCCTGTCAATTCCACCACCCTAAAGCAATCATCATGACCGCTTGAGAGTTTTCCTCGCCTCAAATCCAGTCTTCTCTTCCATGTGTATGCGTGTACTTTAAAAACTCATCTGATTTTCCTTAGAGTAAATACAACATAGTTTGCTACCTTTCTGCTTGGTTGTCTACAAAATAAGTATACTAACATCCCAGAAGTGTAGTGGTTTTATTCTCATTAGTATTTGACTTTTAGGCCCACAGTTTTGACTATTCCTAATTATGTGAGCAAAATATGACTTCATAAGCTCTCTGATTTCCATCTATATGACTCTTAGTGATACTAAATACATCCCATAAATTTTTTTAATCTGTATTTCTTACTTTGTGTCAATGATTTTTGCCCACTACATATGGAGATCTTAGATACTGCTTTTCAATTCTTGTAAATTTTTTATATAATAAAATATTAGCCTACAAGCAACATTTTAGATATATAAAAAATTTACATATTGCCTTTGTAGTTAACTTTTTGGTTGTTATTTTCAAAAATAACAGTTTTATAAAACATCTATATTAGCAAGATTTTTAAACTAGTATATACAATATCATGGATTTTTTTTTTTATCTTCTTCTATTGCCTCCATCTTCCTCAAATGAAGATTGGTTAAGTTAATATCTATGAAAGAGTGCCAGAGATTTTTCTGCAATTCTGCTTAATATGATTGATAATTTTTATTCTTCTAAGGTGCTGTTAAATAGATTTATAAGGATCATTTGTGAGAATTCTGCAGCTGAATCTTCCACAGGACCTAGTGGCACTGCAGGTGCGAGGCTAGACAGTTTCTGTCTAGGTTTGAAATTCTTCTGACATTTCAAGTCCGTTTTTAACTTAAAGAGAATGAGAAATTGCAGGACTTCAAATTCACAGCATGCCTAAGGCGGAGATGGAACAGAGTTTAGCTGGTACTATTATTCATGGTAGACAAAGCTAAAAATTGAAGTTGTATTCCTTAAATAGTATATTAAATGTGTCTTGAGAAAAAGTGCATTTAATGAGGGAAGAATTTTTCCAATTTTCAGCTTTCGAAAAGACTAAAGTCATTATAAAATGCAAATAATCTGAATTGAAATTACTTTATTTTTGTCTTTAGGTTTGAGAGAAAACTTTATATGAGTGCTTTATTTTTAAGAAACCTTTATGGGTATAGAGAGTAATATCTGGTCTGTAAAATTCTATAGTCTCAATTTAAAAGAATGTATCAATGTTTTAAAACTTTTAAAAGTGAATTTCTTAAATATAGTCTCAAATTAACTGCTCTAAGCAATCAAGTGGAAAAAATTACAATCTTTTATTATAAATCCTGACTTAGAACATTTGGGTCATCAGGAAAATGACATCTTACAAGTCATGATGGTTAATTTATGTGTCAACTTGACTGGATTAAGGGATGTCCAGATTGCTGGTAAAACATTATTTCTGGGTGTATGTATGAGGGTGCTTCCAGCAGAGATTAGCACTTGAATCTGTAGGCTTGAGTAGAGATTACCCTTCCCAATGTGGGTGGGTGTCATACCATCCACTGAGGGCCTGGATTGAATAAGAAGGCAGAGGAAGGGAGACTACTCTTTGAGTTGAGACATCTATCTTCTGACCTCCAGCATCTGTGCTCCTGGTTTCAGACTCAGGCAAGGATTTCCGTCATTGGCTCCCCTGGTTCTCAGACCTTTGGGTTTGGACTGGAGCTACTCAACTGGCTTTCCTGGCTCTCCAGCTTGCAGATGGCAGACCGTGGGACTCCTCAGCCTCCATGATCACATGAGTCAATTCCTATAATAAATCGCCTCTCTGTTATATCTGTAGATATCCTACTGGTCCTGTTTCTCTCGAGAACCTAACACACAAGTTAAGGGTTGATTAAGTGCATAAAGAACATTTACAGGAGATTGGAACATGCCAATGAATTCATTCACTTGCGTTCTCAGTTTCTTCATTATTCACCATAAAAGCAGGAACACAATGTACATTAGAAGAGATTAGTTTATTCCTTCCTTCTGGTGATGCATTTCCTGTTAGTCCCAGAGCCTGGAGTTCTAGACTTTTGAATGCTCTACACCATTTGTGTTCAGCACATCTTCCTACACATGGTCCTCTGTATAGCTGGACTCTGCAACGCCCAGCCTACGAAGATACAATTCAGCTTTCAGGTCTACTCTTAATTCTTATCTTATTTGTTAAGACCAGCGCACTGTTTGTCAGTGAATTCTTGAGGCACTCTGACTGCTAAACCTCCCCATAGGCTTCTTACTGATATCACTTTCCCTTCTTAAGAAGTCCAGCTTAATTGAACACAGCTGGCCCAAAGGTACAAGACCGTGAGTCCCATCAGCAATCTTTCTTTACCACGTAATCCACATGCAGCATGACTTAAGCCATTTTATAAGTTTTGTCTATTTAAGTACATTATCCTCCAGAGATTTATTTCCCTCTAAGAGGGAAATTGCTCTTTTGCTCCTCAATTAGATGTGTAGATAAGATGTAGTGTTACATCTCTTTAGGAGGGATGGCTTCCACCACTAATCCTGTGTATACCTGAAGCTGTGAAATAGTGTGACATTACTCAGGAAGAGAGATACGATGCAGTAGTTAAAGTCTGCAAAGTTACAGCTGGTACTTGCATCTTTAAACGGGAGGGGATAGTTTCATTGCAATATTGAAATTTGTTTGTTTGTTTTTACATTTGCTAAACTGTATTGAGTTTCTATCAAGCGATGGGCAGTAGAAATACAGAAATAATGATTGGATACTGGTCATAAGGAAACTCAAAATCTATTTCATTTATGGTCATTTATCAACAGTTGTTTGATCTATAAAAATAACCAGATGTTAAATTAATCATGATACATTGTGTCATTTTATGGTGTGACATATTCCACTAATAGATTAAAAAATGACTATCTACAAGACTCATTTTAGTCATTCATTCATGTATTTATTTAGCATACATATGTTAATATATGGAGTATCCGGTTGGTGCAAGTGAGAAAGACAGATAAAAGTTTAATAAATACACAATATATACTCAGAAGATGTGGCACCCCTGGATGTATGCCATTAGGATCTCCCTTTTAGAGAAAAATCTGCTGCAGGAAGTGCAGTCAGCCTGCAGCTTCTTGAAACAATGCCCTTGGAATCTGCCTCAGCCTTGGTGCCGTGAATGGACAGCTCCCGCCAATGACCTGGCGGTGGGGGGAGGAGGGTCTGTCTACCCATTTGTGCCCATCACAGCACAGCCCTCCTCTAACAGTCCGTCTTCCCTCCAGAGCCCTCTGTAGGGCTGGTCAAGAACTTCTGAGAGCTGCACTTTGGTCTGAAGCTCTTGCTCAGTCCTCTCTGTCCCTCCGTCTTCTCCCACAATTGTCAGACCCACATTGCAGCTTACCTACTCGTGTTCCCTTTCTGCACACACCGCCGATTAATTGCTTGCAATTCTAACTCCGCTTGGTGGCTGCTTCCAGAAAGATGTGACCTGACACAGACGATGAGCCATCTAATGAGAAACGGCAGCAGAGGATGGTGGGGGGTTGGGTTTGAGGTGTGGAAAATGGAGGTGAGCAACATTAAAGCATGATAAGAGAGAGAGGCGTCCTTGGGAGGTTGAATTTTGAACAAATCCTTAAAGGAAAAAGGAGTGATCTCTATGGACAGTGTGAATGAAAAATATTGCAAACCATATCAGTAAACAAAGATTATGCTGAAAGCATCAAGTCATCAGCGGCTGCCACCACCCCCTAGAGAAGACAAGATTGCACCCCGGCCTTTGCAGCCACTCACAATGGTGCACCCTGAGGGAACTCAGAATAAGAAAGGACAGGATACTGTCCCTAGACAGCTAGGTGCTTGTCAAAGGAATGAATTCAGTGAGCCCAAATGTTTGCTTCCTCCCATATATAGAAAAGCGCTCAATTCTTTAACTTGAGTTTTCTGGTTTTCTTTAGATAACAATCTTTCATTGTTCCAATTACCTGGTCTTTGTTGTGAAACTCCTGTATGTCCTAGCTCCTCCCCTACCTCTTGGGAGCAGTCCCTCAGAGCCATCTGAGAGGCTGTCATCCCGGCTCGTGTCCTCCCGCCAAATAAAACATAACTCTCAGCTTTTAGGCTGTGCGTTTATTTCAGTCGACAATAGCAAGGCAGAGGAGCTTCCAGTGGAAAGTCCCTTAGATGAGCATGAATTATATCAGTCTTCTTTCACCAAGAGACATACTACCACCCTGGGAAACTGTGCGAGGCCCATGTGCAGGTTCAGTGTGAGGGAGAGGGGCAGCACACTCCTCTCATCACAGAAAAAAGCTGGATGTAAGAAGGATGAGTTCATGAGTTCCTGCATGGTGTGGAAGCCACAATTCTCAGGCTGTGACGTCAGGGACGATGTTCCCACAGTGCGGCCGTTTCATGAAGTCGTGATTGCCGAAAAGGAGCAAGCCCGTGAAATGGCTTTGCATATATTTTCATAAGATAAACCGTTAACCTAGGAGGAGTCAAAGTTAATATGAAAGCACTAGAAGTGGTTTTCAAGCACTTCTGAGGATAAAAGCTAAAAAAATATGATGGAACAGGTGTAAAAAATCAGAACAAAAGGCATGATTAAAATAAGGCACATGTATGCTGCGTATATCTGGATCTTTGTTCATCTATCATCAGGATTATTGTACATTTCTTTGGGAATGATATTTTGAAGTGTTTTTTTGTTCATTTCATCCCATTATGAAAATCATATGAAATTAAAAAACCAAACCACTGTATTACTTTGTGCCTCAGGATGAACTCTGTCATGAGTTATTCTCAGATCTCTGGAAAATCAGTTAAAATGCCCTCTTGAGAAGGAGCTGAAAAATAAAAGTGACATGTGTTCCTCTGCTTTGAAATAGAAAACCAAGTGATGTGAAGTAAATACACAGGGAGGAAATGGGAAGAATGACAACATAAAGGATGTTAAATAATTCCCGGAGGAGGATAGGTCACCAAATGAAAAGTGCGAACAGAATGGAGGAGGTGACCAACATATAGACAAGAGGCAGCGTGGATGGCAAGCATATTTGAAACGAGGTGGGTGTATAATGAAGTGTTGGTGAATATATGTATTATAAACCCTGCAAATGCTAAAATGGAATCCAAGATGAAGACTGAAGGAAGAAGCCTAATAAATCTTAAATCTCAAAGCACTTAGAGATGAACTGGAGTGCATGTATCTTCAGCAAACTTTCCAATTCTGGCACTTTCTTCTTGAAGGAGGAGCCTGTCAACACAGGGTCCAGTAGTCAAATGATGCATCTTGTTTACCCAACTCAGAGCAGGGCTCCCTGGTTTGATGAGAAAAATATTAACTTCACCCTCTGGACCTCCTTTCCCAGTCAGTGCATTGCTCTTTAACACAATGTTTCCCAGGGACTGGAGCAATAAAACGTGGCAAGAGCGATAGATTTGTAGCAGATGGAGGCATTGCCAAACCCCCAAAGCTTTGCCTGCCTCTGTGTTAACAGAAAAAGGCAGAGGATCAGACGCCAGAAGCCATCAAACAGTTCTCAGGGCAGGAAACATAAACATGGGAGGCAAACTGTATTTTGCCAGAACAGATGATCAAGAAATTAAAACATCAGATGATAAAAGGCTATGTCCTCCAGATGGCATTCATCTCAGTCTTACCAAAGAAAAGAAAAATTATGGATAGAAAAAATACAGTTCCCTGAGATAAATTAATTCCCTATGAAACCTGAGAATATACAGAAGACAAGGAAACTAAAAAAAAAATTTTATTTAGAAAGAAATATGGGCATAATGGTTACTATAGACGCTATCTGACTGAATATTGAGAATAATATTGCATATACTTTCTCATTATTGTTATCTGATTAGGGTGGTAAGGAAGATTTTAATGACTAGTTTTTTAACTTGTAGGAAAACAATAGTTAATATTATGGTTATTTATTAGTTCTTTTCACCCACAATTTCTCCTCCTGGCATTTCTTGAAATTAGGTGTGGCCACGTGACTGACTTTGATCATTGAAATGGGTGGAAGTAACGGGTACCGCTTACAGGTGAGAGATTTACTGTCTGGTACCTGATTCACCATGTCCTTTTTTTTTGGCCTTGGAAATTGTGGCCACACTGAGATGCAGTGTGGCATCCTGAATAATGTGATGCACAGCAGAGCAAGGTGTAGCACAACTGTTACAGTTCTAAGTCACTGAATTTGGAGTTATTGCCAAGCATAACCTAGGCTTTTCTGATGGATGCAAATATGTAGTAAAATCAGGATGTTCCTAGGATAGCAACTTAATTTTTTAGTCAATAGCTTTTACAAAATAGTAGTTGTGTAGAATTCTATCCAAAATTGTGTAGAATTCTATCCAAAGAGATTTGGACAGTTCAAATAAATAGAATTAGCAGAAATCATGCAAAAGACTATGTCATATAATAAATATTGAAGAACCTATTTTTTTTCCAAAAACATTAACATGTAAACATGATGCTCATTTCAGATCCAAAGAATCTGGGAATCTGTGCATCACATGCACTGAGACTCGAAAAGTAGTTATACTAAGAAGGGTGAGGTTGGAGTACCTAAGTTGAGGCTGAATTTAGATCTGTAAGAAATGTTGGTATTTAAACCCAGAAAATTGATCCAAAGACAGGAGATAAATCCAAAGGGGCAGGAGTGGGACGACGAGAGCAGGTATAATACATTATATTTTCTAGCATTAATGAAAGAAAAGCAACCACAGATCCGAGAAGCCCAGATAACCCTAAGCAATATAAATATCAAAACAAAATAAAACAAAAACAACAATAAAAACAACCTCACATATTTAGACACATCATAGTCAGTCTGTGAAAAACCAAAGATAAAAAGAAAATCTTAAAGGGAGCTTATGAGTGGGATAAGTAAAGCATTATGCAGAGAGGAGGAAAGGTAAGAAATATATCAGGTTTTTCATCAAAGACTTTGTAAGACAGAAGACAACTGAAGGAGTGAGCGTAAAATGCTGAAACAAATAGTAATGTCGACCAGATTCTGTGTCTAGTGAAAATATCTTCCAAAAATGGAGGGATAATAAATATGTTTTCAAACAAAGACCAAGAGAATTTATTGCCAGAGACCTGCGGCACAAGATACGTGAAAAGAAATTCCTCAGGCAGAAAGAGTATGAAGTCTGATGGAAATTGAGTATTAAACTCTTTGAATGATAATTTATTTTAATAACAAATTCGTAAAGTATTGTGAGTTTATGACATATGTAGAGGCAAAATGTGTGAAAAATAGTCCACAAGATGAGAAAGAGAAAGTGGAAGTATACATGAATGGTGTAAAAATATTTGATGGTACTAATACTAAGTTAAAAATGTTAATTGTACACACTAGAGAAAGTCACTAAAGTTTATTTTTTAAAGTGACATAATTATTAAGCCAATAGTATAATTAAAAAGAAAGATTAAATAATAATGAATACAGAAGAAGACAGGAAAGGAGAATAAAGGAATATATTACAGATGGAGCAAATGAAAAACAGAAATCAAGATGATAGGTTGAAATCCAATGATATCAATAATTACATTAAATATAAAAGGCAAGTCTATCAGTCAAGATAAAACACAATGTACTATCTATAAGAAACTACAGTCAGTATCACTTGTGAATACAGATGAAAATTACCAAGAAATTTCAGCAAATTGAATTCTGTAATATATAAAAAAGGAACTATATATCATGACCAAATGGGGTTTCTCCCACAAATGGAAGATAGTTTCAGCATTCCAAAGTCAATGGCTATAATTTACCATATCAACAGAATAAAAAGAAAAAAAATACATAATCATCTTTATTTTATGCAAAAAATGTATCTTACAAAATTTAACATCCATTCACAATTAAAAAAGAAACTCTGATTGAACCTTGAGTGGGAGGACACTTCCTCATCTTGATAAATCTCCTGCAGAGTCCTTTGTGATCTGGACTCTGCTACCTGACCCACTCCATCACTCTGTACTCTCTCATTTCTTACTAATGGTGCTGGGTTTCTTGCTGTTTTTCAAGATGCCAACACCTTCCTACTTCATGGGCTTTGCATTAGCTGCTGCTTCTGCTCTTCTGCCTGGAAAGTTTTTCCATCAGACAGCTGCGTGTCTCATTTAGTTCTTCGTTCACATTCTTGGCCAAATGTCACATTCCACAGCCATTCCAATCACTCCCTCTGATCTGCCTTTGCACTTATTATTATTTCTTTTATTAGACTTTATTATCTTTTATTAAATTTTTTAACTTTAAAAATATTTTAAAATTTATTATTTTTTAATTTTTTGTGGGTGGGGAGTTAATTAGGTTTATTTATTTTTAGAGGAGGTACTGGGGATTAAACCCAGGACCTCATGCATGCTAAGCATGTGCTCTACCTCTTGAGCTGTATCCTCCCCCCTTAGACTTTATTTTATTTAAAGCAGTTTAAGGTTCATAGTGAAATTAAGAGGAAAGTATAGAGATATCCCACAAACCCCCTGTCCTCACACAGGCATAGCCTTCCCCATTATCAACATCCCTCACCAGAGTGGTACTTTTGTTACAATTGATGAACCTTCATTGACACATCATTTTCACCCAAAGTCCATAATTTATATTATAACATTACAGTTCACTTTTGGTGTTGTATGTTCTATGGGTTTGAACAAAAGTGTATTGACATGTATCTGTCATTATGGTGTAATGCAGAATATTTTCACTGCCCTAAAAATCCTCTGTGCACTGCCTATTTATCACACTCCTACCATCCATCAACCTCTGATTTTTTTTTTTTTTTACTATTTCCATAGTTTTGCTTTTTCCAAAATATCATGTAGTTGGAATCATGCAGTGTGTAGCCTTTTCAGATTGACTTTTTTCATTTAGTAATATGCATTTAAAGTTTCTCCATGTCTTTTCATTGCTTGATAGGTCTTTTCTTTTCAGTGTTGAATAATATTCCATTGTCTGGATGAACCAGTTTATCTGTTCATCTGCTGAAGAACATCTTGGCTGCTTCCACATTCTGGCAATTATGAATAAAGCTGCTATAGACTTCTGTATGTAGGTTTTTGTGTGGGCATGTTTTTAAGTCTTTTGGGTAAATACTAAGGAATGTGATTGCTGAATCATATGGTACGAGAATGTTTACTTTTGCAAGAAACTGCCAGACTGTTTTCCAAAGTGTCTAAACTGTTTTGAGTTCCCCCAGCAATAAATGAAAGTTCCTGTTGCTCCACTTCCTCTCCAGCATTTGGTGCTTATCAGTGAATTGGAGCTATTCTTATAGATGTGTAGTAGTATTTCATTGTTGTTCTAATTTGCATTTCCCTGATGACATATGATGCAGAGTATCTTTTCATATGCTTGTTTGCCATCTACATATCTTCTTTAGTGAGGTCTTTGGCCCAATTTTTATTCAGGTTATTTGTTTTCTTGTTGTTGAGTTTTAAATGTTCTTTGTATATTTTAGATACAGTCCTTTATCAGATGTGGCTTTTGCAAATATTTTTTCCCGGTCTGTGATCTATCTTCTTATTCTCTTAACATTGTCTTTTGCAGGGCAGAATTTCTTTCATTTTAATAAACTCTAGCTTTTCAATTATATTTTTCATGGGTTGTGCCCTTGGCATTGTACCTAAAAAGTTACTGCCATATCAAAGGTCATCTAAATTTTCTTCTATGTTATCTTCTAGAAGTTTTATAGTTTTGTGATTTTCATTTAGGTCTGTTACCCATTTTGAGTTCATTTTTATGCAGGGTGTGGAGTTTGTCTCTAGGTTCATTTCTTTTTCTTTTTCTTTTTTCTTTTTGTATGTGGATGTCCAGTTGTTTCAGCAACTTTTCTTAAAAAGACTCCTCCATGTATTGCATTTGTTTCTTTCTCAAAGATCAATTGACTATATTTATGTGGATCTATTTCTGTGTTCTCTATTGCTCTGTAAAAAACAAGACTTCCGTCTAACAACTATGTAATTTACTTATTTTTATGTTACTTTTTGGTATATTTTACCATGTAAAATCCATAAGAGCCAGCCTGTAAACTGCTGTATCCCCAGTGCAGAACTGAGTTCAGAATATATATATAGACACTCTGTAAAAATTTGTAGAATGAACAAATGAGTAAATTACTAAATTAGGAAGTTTTGAAAATACAGTAATACTGACTCCTTGAATTTAACAGCTTTGGTCCTCTGGTAAATAGAGATGTGGAAGAGGAACTTTCCCAGCTCTTATAGAAAATACAAAGTTTAAGATCCTGTAAAATTTTAATTTGTAGATTCAATGCCCAGAGCTGGTAAGATTCAAATTCTTGTTTATAAGAATAAATGAAAAAGATAAAAGGAGACAGAGAGAGAGAGAGAGACCAGTGCTGTCGTGAGACAACAGTGACTCTACTCCATCTTTTATCTTTTCTCCTACGTTTTTGAGTTTATCAAGGAAAAAATATATTCCTTTTCTCAAAAGACTTGTGATTTTTCTCCTCCTTTCTTGGAAATCACTGTGGATGACAGAGAGCTTACAGAATCAGGTACCAAAGAAAGCTCTATTCTGCACTTCAGGGGCTAAAGTAGGCTACACTTTAAGACTTCTTGTTTCCTGATTCTTTCCTCCCTTTGGTGACAGTGACACATCGTTTGCTGAAGTAACTCGGAGCGCTGTGTGTGTTTCATCTACAGGCCTTTACTTATCACCCAAAACTTCTTGGCTTAACTTGTGCCTTGGTGGCTGTCCCCTGTGCCTGCAGCTGAGAGGGGTGGTTTTCACAATGATGTCAGCTCCTGCACGAACTGCAGCTGGTGTGATAATTCAGCCATAACTAGGTCAACTTCCTTTACTTACCATTTTTCCATAAATTGTACTGTGAATGAAAAATACTGCAAACCATATCAGTAAACAAAGATTATGCTGAAACCATCAAGTTATCAGCCGCTGCCGCCACCCCCCCAGTGAAGACAAGCCTGCAGCCGGGCCTCTGCAGCCACTCACAATGGTGCACCCTGAGGGGACTCAGAATAAGAAAGGACAGCATACTGGCCCTAGACAGCTAGGTGCTTGTCAATGGGACGAATTCAATGAGCCCAAATGTTTGCTTCCTCCCATACATGGAAAAGCACTAAATTTTTTAACTTCTTGAGATGCCGGGTTTTCTTTGGTTAACAAGTAATCTTTTATTGTTCCAACTACCTGGTCTTTGTTGTAAAGCTCCTATATACTCTAGCTCCTCCCCTACCTCTTTGGAGCAATCCCTCAGAGTGATCATCCGGCTGGAGTCCTCCAAGGAAATAAAACATAACTCTCAACTTTTAGGCTGCCCATTTATTTCAGTCAACAGTACTCATGTTTCCTTTTATTCTTGGAGACAGTGTTTCAAACTGTAGAAGTAATGAATAAATTTAGCAGTCTCCTTTGAAAGGAAAATATTACAATGAGAGAAATGTTATTAAAATATACTCCTTGAAGGGAAATCCTTCAGCACAAGTTAATTTTGTTGAACATATACTTGGTATTATAATAACATTATACTACTTATGTTATTTCATTGGAATAGAAAGGACCATTTCTATTTTTCTTCCAAACCACTCAGGAAAAAGTGTGTGTGTGTGTGTGTGTTTGTTTGTGCGCATGTGCATGTGTGTTGCTTTAAAAAGGCTTATTTTATTACATGATGTTGGTTTAAGGAGAATTTATTACTTTTATAGTTAGAGATAAATGGCCAGGGGATAGATTTTTCAAATTACCATGTAAGGTCATACAGATAGGGACAGACTACCATAGTTATTTTTAGTAAAGGCATCTGAAGAGATGAACCCAGAATGGTGAATTCAATATAATCAAAATATTTTTGTTCCTCCTTGACTGAGATACACTTTTTCACAAAATGTCATTTCTGAAGTGAAATTAGAGTAAGACGAAGTGCGTTATTTTTTTATATTTTGGGAGGATTAAAATTTAAATGAGTAAGCGTTGGAGGCCCACAGTGCTTTTCTTCCCCCACTAGAGAGGAGGGTTGGTTTGTGAAATGGAAGCACTTTTGTAAGAAGTAAAGCTAAATATTAGAATTCCGCACAATTCCAGGAGAGAGATCTGAAAGCCTCATTTTATCTCTGATGGATTAATAGATTATGTTCATTCAAATGACATTTATTAAACACCTCCTGTGGGCCCGGCACTGTGCTAGAAACTCAGAATGCAAGTACAACACAATGAAGATCCTTGGTCTCATGGAGTATGTACTGTTACCGAACAAAAGTTTGTGTGCCTGAGGCACAGTGAGGACAAACAAACCAAAAGGACAGAGTTTAGAGTGGAGAAAGGTTTATTGCAGGGCCAAGCAAGAAGAACCAGAGGCTCATGCTCCAAAAACCTGAACTCTCTGATGGTTTTCAGAAAAAATTTTTATAAGAAAAATTTGGGGTGAGAGCAGCAAGGTGTGTGACTTTCTTCTGATTGGTTGGTGGCGAGGTAACAGGTCGGGGTCCAGGGATCTTGGCGCTCAGCTTGAAGTTGCCATCCTCCACCCAGGTGGGGCCTCAGTCCCTGCAGGAGAACTCAAAGATATTGTTCTGTGTATTCCTTGAGGGGGAACCAGGACTCTGCCCCAAGGCTGAAGTGTTGTTTCCTCACTGCTCCTCCCTTTTCTCTGACTCCCTCCCTTCTCCGATTAGCAACTGTTTGAATTTGCCCTTTGGAAATCAGGGAAGGTAAAGGAGGCTGAATGAAGCCTTTTTCCTACTAACAAGAAATCTAGGACAACGATTGTACCTGCCCCATTTCAGTACTTCAAAAATAAGCATGTTGCATATGCTTTCAGATGGTATATTTTTGGTGCAATTTGGTTTGTACTGTAAAACAATATTTTTATCATATTGTTGCTGAAATGTTGGCCCCCACCCCTGATGAGCAAAATAACCCAGAGATCAGGTCTTGGAGTTTAGAAGAAAAGAGACAGCTTTAATACTTGGCTGGGCAAAGGGGACTCACAGCAGGGTAGTGCCTTCAAAGCTGTGAACCCATCTTGGGGGTTGGGTGGGGTGGTTATATAGCCAGAGCCCAAACAATAAAGCATCGATAACAATCAACAGAATCATTTTCTCCTCAGAAGACTTAGAATGGTGATGTGACGCCTCCAGGAGACCAATTCTATACAGGCCAGCACTTAGATCTCTTTATCTCATAAGCACTCAAGAAGTGGAGAATGACTCAGAGACCAAGCATGATTATTGCTTTCAATTACTGTAGTAAAATAGAAACAGTAAGATCAATAGCTTTAGTTTTAACGATGAACCTGGAGCTGTGAGTATCAACTGGTCAGTCAGGTCAGTTGACCATTTTAAGGGCAAGCATAAGAATAAGCAATCTATTAGCCTAAGTGTGGCCATTTTATTAATCCTCCTTCAATGTATTTCTTATTATAGACACAGTATATGAAACTTTCCAGAATTCTACCTACCACCTAAGCAACTGTAAACATTGTTTTATCTTTCTAATCATAGTATAACTTTATTAAAATATTGCTTCTCACTTAGTATATATTTGTACATTTTAAAATATGATTCTAATGGTTGTCAGATTACATAGAAATAAACGATCTATTATTGAGCATTTAAGTGACTCTTGATTTCCTGTTATTGAAGGAGGATTAGTAAAATGGCTGCACTTAGGCTAACAGATTGCTTATTCTTATGTTTGCCCTTAAAACGGTCAACTGACCTGACTGACCAGTTGCTACTCACAGCTCCAGGCCCATTGTTAAAACTAAAGCTGTTGCTCTTACTGTGTCTACTTTATTACAGTAATTGAAAGTAATAATCATGCTTGGTCTCTAAGTCGTTCTCCAAGGAGAAGGTCACAGGACTGTAACCTTACAAAATAGCCTGAATTACCATGGAGACCACGCCTGGAGTGCTTACGAGATAAAGAGATCTAAGTGCTGGCCTCTATAGAATTGGTCGCCTGGAGGCGTCACATCACCATTCTAAGTCTTCTGAGGAGAAAATGATTCTGTTGATTGTTATCAATGCTTTTTTGTTTGAGCTCTGGCTGTATAACCACCCCACCCCATCCCCAAGGGGGGTTCACAGTTCTGAAGGTGATGCAGGAAAACAGATGTGGGGCATGAGGAGGGCTGCGTCCCAGGTCTCTTTTGAGCCCCTGGGCCGTGCCCCGCCAAGTGTGGGTCCTTGGCTTCACGCAGCAAAGTATTCAAGAGTGAGCCACAATTGAGTGAAGGTAGATTTATTCAGAGAGATACATTAAAAGGCAAGAGAAAGGCCATGAGGTGGGGGGCAGAGGGGCCTTGGAGCAGGAATCTGCCAGATGTCTGTGGACCCCATAAGAGTTAGTTTTTATCAGGGAAGATTTCAGCTGTGTTTATGAAAAGCTACAACATTGTTCAGTGTACCCTCCTGAGGTTGATCTATACACTCCATGCTACGCCAGTTTTGTTGCTCCAAATACCATTTTTAGCACCGGGAATCACCAGAAAAAGGAAAAACACAACCTTAAGCTACTTCAGCTCAATTCACCAAACGTTTATTTGTCCCCTATGACATAGCTGACTCCATCTAGGTACACGTAGTATAACCTTGTGAGATGAGGCCTTTTTCCCTGGGGGCATTGCATTTAGTAATGGAACTTCCTCACAGCTAGCAGAAAATTCCAGTACTTGGAATTATGTCCCATATGGTGGCCTGTGCTACACTTTCTATATAACAATTATGGGTTTATGCTTTTCTCATGAGGGCTATCCTGTAGCATTCAATTCTGAGAAGTAGGGGAAAGAAAATGTTTCATATTCTCTAGACATACTTCAACTGGAAATCGATGAATTCCCTAAATATGCCTTTAATATTGGTTTAATATTAAACAGAGTCAATACACAGGTGGTTTTTTAATAGTCACTTTGAATCACCATAAAAGACTGTGGATGCTGTTCTATGAAAATATGATGAATGCTCAACACCAGGTAAACTTCAGAAAGAAATTCAAAACTTGACTTGAGAGATAGAAATGAAATGTAATTTTGAAAGAGTAGAAAATTGACAAGATTGTTCCTGAGTTGTTCCAGCCTGTAATTTTAGGTAAACTGATCTTATGACTAACACAATCCCCTCCCTGTGCTCTCTTTTCTTAGAATAACTTATCCTTTTACACTGGAAGTCTTGAAAGAAAGTCATGGATTGAACCTCAAGAAAAACAGGTAGACCCTTCTCAATTCCCCCATAACAACAGCAAGTTCTTATCAAGATGAAGAGAATGTAACACCCTGTAAAATGCCCTGATTGTTATCACCTTTTCTGTTCCCTCTGGTTTTTCTATAAAACCTCAAGATCCCAGCCCCAAGATGGGCTCAGTCTTTAAGGCATGAGCCGGCTCTGACTCCCTTTGCCTGGCAAGGCAATAAAGCTGCTCTTTCCTAATTCTCTCAGAACTCTGCCTCTGACTGTCAATTTGGCTATTGGGGTACAGAGGTTGGTTTTTTGGCAACAATTTCAAGAACACAAGTCAAAGTTTGTTTTCTGAAATGTATGTTTTAAGTGAATCCAATATTCTGCTAATTATTCAATAGAAATTGAAACTGTAAAGAGATAAATTCTGAGATATATTGCTGGTCTTATCAGATATTGGGGAGCCCAAGTCTCATTCAGTGTAGTGATGATACCTGGTCATATAATTTTTCTTTCTTTCTTCATTCTCCTCCCCCTCCCCCCCTTCTTCTCCACCCCCCCCCCCCCCATGTATTATATAGTAATAAGGAAGCCTCATAACATCAGAATTCTGCTTGGAAAACTCCTGGCAAGGGACACACTGCCAAATACAGAGTGTGTGTGTTTGCCAGACAGAAATCTCCACATGATTTTTGTCCTGCAGCATAATAAGCTGGCAGCTAAAAAGGGGCATAAACAGATTAGCTTACCTTCCTTCTGTTTGCAGTTTTTCCTTAAGAGAATATTTACCTTTGGACAGTGCTGAATTCCAAATATTTTGCTTCTTTCCCAAATACCATTTTGAAAAAATTCCATTTACCCTATCAGACAGACAACCCTGTGATTCATCAGCTCTGGCCTCAAATTACCTTCTCCTACCTTTTAAAGATACACATATTAGCATGGCCATACATGTACTGACTTAAAATTATTCTTTTAATAGGAAAAAACTCATTTTTCCCCCAAAATGAGTTTCAGCGGAGTCTTCTGTCTGAAAGTGTACCTGAATGCAACAAGGCCATTTTCAAATAACTAGATGCATATGTGTGTAAACAATGCTTAGAAATTGTCAGAACTCCTAAGATTAATTCAATCTTCTAACTAGAGAAGATAAAACCTGTAAAAGAGTGTACACTGTAAGTAAATTTTCTTTTGTAGAAAATGCCTTTTTTGGTATTAAACCCACTACTGAATATTGTTTGTTTGGAGATGAAAAACCAGAAGCAGCTAATTAAAAATCTTGCATATCTATACCATGAACGTAGTATAAGTTAAAACTGGATCTTAATAAAGTTGTACTTTAGTGGAAAAAAGTTCAGGAAAACAGTTCATGAAAGAACAACAGCAAAGGGAAACAATTGTCTGTAAATTGTCTGGTTCAATAGGAAGAATCTTTTCATCTTTTTTCATGAAAAGCATTTTTAACCAAGCCTGATAATCACTATTTTATAGTAGTCTGTGCTTTTCCTGGACCCTGAGTACCTCTGGGTCAAAATCTGGCATTGCTACCGTATTCATGATTTGGGGCAAGTGACCACAAAATTCCTGAGGATTGTTTGTTTGTCTGTTAAGAGGTAATGATACACAATTAGTGTGAGATTTCACTGAGTATATGTGAAAGGAATCTCAATTTTAATCAATTTGGAAGATACTGGTTCACTTATTCTGTCATTTGAGCTAAAGAGCCATGAGCTGGATCCTCATCTCTTAGCATATGTTATACTTTCATTAAGAATTAAGGAGTTTCCTTAACTTGATAGAGGACATCTACAGAAGTCCTACAGGTGACATTGCATTGAATGGTGAAAGACTGAACACTTTTTCCTAGACAAGAATGTTCCTTCTCACCTCTTCTAGTCAACAGTATATTAGGGGTTCTAGGTAAGACAATTAGGCAATAAATGACATGACCTTATTACAGAAAATCCTAAGAAATTTACTAAAAAAAAAAAAAATCTACTAGAATTAATGAAATCTGGAAGTCCAGCAAATTTGCAGGATTCAAGATCATATACAAAAAAAATTGCATTTCTATGTACTTACAAAAAAGACTCCAAAAATGAAATGAAGAAAACCATTATATTTATAATAGCACCAAAAATAACAGTATACACATAGAAATTAAACAATATTAAAGAAGTACAAAACTTATGCACTGAAAACTACATAACGGAGTTAAAAGAAAATATAGAACACTTAATAAATAGAAAAGCATTCTACGTTCATGGATTGGAAGACTTAATATTGTTAAGATGGCAATATTCCCAAGTTGATCTATAGATTCAAAGTAATCCTTATCAAAATCACAGCTAGCTACTTTGCAGAAAATGACAAACTGCTCTTAAAAATTTATCCTGGGTAAAACAAGAAACTATATTCAATACTTTGTAGTAACCTATAATGAAAAAGAATGTAAAAATGAATATATGTATGTTCATGTATGACTGAACTATAATGTTATACACCAGAAACTGACATAACATTGTAAACTGACAATACTTCAATAAAAAAAAAATATGGAGATTCAAAGAAGCTAGAATAGCCAAAATGATCTTGAAACAAAAAGAACAAAGTTAGAGACTCTCACACTTTCAAACTTTAAAACTTACTACAAAGCTATGGTATAGCTATCAAGATAGTATGATACTGGCATAGGGACAGACATAGGACATTAGAACAGAGTTGCAAGTCCAGAATAAACCCTGACATTTATGGCCAACTGATTTTTGACAACAATGTCAATGGGGGAAAGATTAGTTTTTCAACAAGTAGTCCTGAGACAACTGGATATACACATGCAAAATAATCAAGTTGGACCCCTACCTGATAACAAATACAAAAATTAAATATAAATGGATCAAAGACCTACATGTAAGAACTAAAACTATAATATGGAACTTTGGTATGGAAAGAAAACATAGGCATAAATCTTTGTGATTTTGAATTAGTTAATGGTTTCTTAAGTATCACATCAAAAGCATAAACAATAAAAGAAAAGAAAAATAAGTTGGATTTTAAAAAAATTAAAAATGTTGTACTTCAAAGGATACTATCAAGAGATTAAAAAGAAAGGCCATGGAATGAGAGAAAATATTTGCAAATCACATATCTGATGGAGGACTTATATCTAGATTATGTAAAGAACGCTTACAAAGCAGCAATAAAAGCCAATCACACAATTAAAAACGGACAAAGGATATGAATAGATATTTCTATTGGAAAAGATGCCCAACATCTTTAGCCACCAGAGAAATGCAAATAAAAAGCACAGTAAGATACTACTTCACACCAAGCAGGATGGCTGTAATAAAAATGACAGATGACACACGTTGTTGAGAATGTGGGGAAATCATAATTCACAGACACTGCTGGTAAGAATGTAAAATGGTTCAGCCTCTTTGGAAAACAGTTTACAAGTTCCTCAAAATGTTAAACATGGAGTTACCTTATGAACCAGCAATTCCACTCCTAGGTATATACCAAGAGAAATAAAAGTAAACACATATACAAAAACTTGTACCTGAATGTTCATAGCAACATTATTTATAATGGCCAAAAATTGGAAATGACAACTCAAATGTCTATGATCAATACATTAAGAAAATGAGGCATATCTATACAATGGAGTATTATTTAACAGTGAAAAGAAAGGAAGGACCCATGCATCCTACAACATTGCTGAACCTTGAAAACATGTTAAATGAAAGAAACTAATCACAAAATCCACATATTGTATGATTCTATTTATATGTAGTATTCAGAGGAAGCAAATTTATAGAGGCAGAATGTAGACTAGTGGTTGTTGAGGGCTAATGGGGATTAAAGGAAAGGAAGGGTATGGGGAGAAAATTGATTGTAATTATGGTGATGGTTGTAGAACTATGAAAAAACAGTAAGAAACACTGAATTATACACTTTCAATGGGTGACTTCTGTGGCAGGTGAATTATATCTTAATAAAGTTGTTAAAAATGGAAGTAATGAATGTAAGTGGCCCTTAGCTGTGTGGCGTGAAAACATTTTAAATTAGAGCATACTTCCTATAAAAAGTAAGTATATTTAGACAGGACATATCTAGCTGGAATAAATGGATAAATTAATGTGGGCATCAAAAACAGTCTAGTTTGGAGCATTTTTTGATTGGCTGGAGTAGCCATTTTGATGTAAAACAAATAAAAATGGACCAGAATGCCAAGCAAACCTATAATAGATTTACTAGGAATTTTATATATTTCCATGCACATAACATAAAATAAATTTAGTATGTAGTTATATATATATATATATGTATGTATATATATATATGTATGTATAGTGTATATATTTGTCTACAAATGTTTATATTATTATTTTTTAATCTGAAGAATTTTAATATTTTGGGTTGGATATTTTCAGTTACTTTAAAAAATCTTTATTTCTATATACTGTACTGCAGTGAACATGGAAAAAAATGAAATTCAGTGTGTGTGCTGTATGCGTGTGTCTGTGTCTATATATATGTATACACATATCTATCTGTATAAAGTTCACTCCACATACTGAATGAGTTAATGATATTCAATTTCTTATATTTTTCCACGTTGTCAATTTATTTGCTATTTTAAAGGTCTAATCAGAACATCTAAAGAAAGCAGTAGGGGGGACTTCCAGGCATAGCTGTTAAAGAGTGTTCCTCAAATGATCCAGTGTCATTGCATACTTCGATGTTTCTTCTCCCAGGATAAATCAGGTTGGTGCTATTGGGAAAAAAATGTTAAGTTATTGTTTGCATCCTCTGAAAAATATGACATCGGAGAGTAGGCCATCTTTAGCATTCAGAGGCAAGTGGGAAGTTCCTTCTTCTGGCTCATACAGTCCAGGAATATAACCAGGAAAGAAAACAGGTTATAATAAGAGAAAGTACAGGACTGGTGTTTTGCTAATATAGAGATTGGCGAGTTGTTCTATGTAGATAGCTGGCTTGAAAATTATCCTAAACTAGAGTCATTGCTGCTTAATTGTAGTCATTCCTAAGCAGCCAAGTCAGCCTATTTCCAAAAGACACAAATAACTTTCACTGTGATGGAAATGCAGGTAAATGTTTCCTGCGTACCTGGAGGATGAACCTAGGTTCAACCTAGTTTTAGGTGCTCAAATGAATGATATGCCATAGTGGCTTCTTTCTCTCTGATTTTCCTCGCCATGTTTGAATACAGAATACTGGCATGGATGCACACGGGCATGAATGCACATTAGCATGAATGCACATGCTGGTAAAGAAGAGGAAGATGGAAGCAACAAATTAACGATGTTCCCTACTGATCCCTCAAGCACATACTACATTAAACATACAGTATGAAAGCGGCAAAACATGGGTAAATCTTTGTGCACTTGTTAAAAGTTACAATCTGATATTTAAGAATTTTGAAAATCATTTCAAAGTGAAAGTAAAGTATTTATTTTAGTTGATATTGGAGTTCATCTTTGATCACTAATATGAAAAGGTCAGATAAAAGTTTTTTAAAACGTTGGCAATTTTTATGTGGTTAGAACTAAGGATTTTATTTCCCTCTCTGGCTTTGCCCTCATTTAATGATTGTAAACAAATGGCATCTTTTTTTGTTGTTACCGTAACAACCCCTAAAATTAGGTTTGGGGATCACCCTGTCTGTCATTCTATGTAGTCGAACTGGGGTTCTACTCTCATCTCCAAAGTTTGCAAAAGCAACTGAGGCCAAAGTCATTTTGTTTAGAAGTGAGTGTATAACCAAAATTAAGCTTTAAGTGTGAATCCTATGACCTACGTAGGAACTCTTAGCAAGAAACTTCCTTCTTATCTGTTGGATGACAGTTGGTTGGCTGCCACTCTGTAACCACAAGGGAAGGATGTAGCAGAGATTGAGGAGTAAAGCTGTCATTGCCCAAGAAACGGTAAGAAATCAGATCCCGATTATATTGTTGGTATTCAGACAGTAACTCAAACTAATAAACTACTTTTTTGCTTAAGACGGTTTCAGTCAGGGTTTCTATCATTTGCACAAAAATGAACCTGGTTTTGCATATTGTGGGAAATCTTCTTTACACTGAATAATTGATTTTTATCAAAAAATGTGCAGTGTTTTAGAAGAACCTAGATCTTGACGTGATGGAAATTGTCTAATATTTTAAAATATCCTGTTGGAATTACAGCTTAGGAAATCGAATCTTGTATTTGTCATTCTTCTCTGAGAAATGTTGTTCTTTTTCTCCAATACAGAAGGTGGTTTCCATATTTTTATTAAGGCTTTACCAATTATGAGAAGTAGGTGGTAGCAAGACACGATGACTTTGGAAGCAAGGATCTTGCTACGTTTTGTGTTTCCATCTTTGATTCATTCCTTTGTGGAAAAGTAAGACATTGAATAGTCACAATCTTCAGGCATCCACAAAACTGCCAGGAAGAGACTAGGAGGCACAAATAAAATTTTAGCCTTTTATCTTGACTTATGGATGATGTAAGTCTGGATCAAGTCCTTAATTCAAGGATCTTCTGCATATTAATTTATTCACTTAGGAAAAAGGATGGTTGGGAGTCAAAGAATAAAAGTGCCCAGTGATCTCTGTTAAGCTTTGTCCACTCAGGACCCAGACCATTCTAGGCAGGAGTTCGTATGGAATCATTGACCTCTGACTCAATGGTGAGGGGAGTTTAGTATTAGACACTTCCCTGAATAGACTATAGTAGCAATCATCCCTGATTTAAGACTTGGTGTTCCTGTATTCCCTCTACAATTAAAGCTCACTCTCAGCACTCCTTTCTGCATTTTTCCTATACTGTTAGTATTTATCCCTATTTATTACGTGTCCTGGTTCTAATGTGCAGGGACTGTTACTCACATAACTTTGGCTTATCACTTTTGAATATTTCGTTGCTATCTCCTGTCTCCCCCTCTCTAATTAGATTGTGAAGAGTTTGATCATGCAGTCAGACATTAAAAGAGGTCATCATACCTAATTTCAATTTCAGTCTATATATGTTTATACATATATATTTCTGGATCCTCTCAGAACACTAGAATTCTGCCTTACTTGGTCTCACCTTTCTTCTAGAAAATAAAATCCATCTCAAAGTCTTCCTATCTGCTTGTCTTTTGCTTCAAATACAGAATCCTCCAGCTTCCCTATTACTGAGCTTCACTCTCATGTGGGGTTTGGTTTTAGTTGGAGCTGCTGCCAACTCTTAGCCTGAATTTTAATTTGAGCATTTTTAGCTGGAACATCCGGATCCATTTCTTTCTGACAAATCCTCGCTGTCCATGGAACTTTCCACTGGTAACTGCCTCTCCTTTAGCTAGTAATTCCAAGTGATGCTATTTTGCTCTTAACTTAGTTCACTGTTGTTACTTGGTATGAACTTCTAAATTTTATCACTATTAATGTTGAGGAAAATCAAGCCAACAGTAAACATAGGGAAGTACTCACAGAATCCACATGACCCAACAAATATGAATGATATCATCAATTTAGGAGTATGTAATTTTTGATTATTTTTCAAGCTTTGTGTGTTAGCTTGAATTTGGGAAAATAGCACTCTCTTTGGTTTGCTTTGAGATCAGGAAATTTTCTCCCATTGACTTTCCTGAACTTGGTTAAATATTTGTTACTATTTTCTATTTGTCTTCCCTGTCTCTAATTCAATGGTGATATAGTTCGGTAAGACAGTCAAAAATTCAAGGTGACATGTGCAGGATTTCTATACTGTTTTCTATCTGGGAGAGTTTATGAAGCACAAATGGGGGAAAAGAGCAGGAATGGTGATAAAAACAGGGTCATTACAGTGATGAAGGGAGAATGAAACATGTTGTGAGGCAGGAATGCAGCCAAAAAGACAGAAGAATTGGGAATGTGCATTAGGGCTTTCAAAGAACTTATGGAAATGGAATCCCTGACTGGAACAGCATTATTACTAAGGATGGAATTGAAAGAATGATACCTGCCTCTCTCTCTGCCTTCTTTTATTTTTCTTTTAACCTTTTATTGAAAAGAGACACTTCCTGGTTTCTCTTTCCTCTATACCACATATACTATTTCATTACAGTTTCAAGCTGACTTAAAAGATTGCCTTTAAAGTCTAAGTCTTGAAGTACAGAATTAATGCAGAAAATTATAAAGTTACGTGCCTTAGAAATATAATTTCAAATTGATCCCCAATCCCTAGAGAGAAGATGATCCAGGATGAAGATCTATAAACCAGAAGAAAAATAAATCTTGATGACAAATGAATTATCCTGAAATAACAGCAAGTTTTCTTATTGTTTCAATGGATTTCAACTTTTTAAAAATTGAAAAATGATTCTTGTCTTTTGACACAGGTAGAATGAATGAGGATGAATGGGAAATATTGCAAGATCAGAACGTGTTATCCATTAATTGTGACGGGAAAACTATAGTCATTTGTTTGCTTGGAGTCTTGCAGTCACTTTTCATATGAAGAACTAACTGAATGCATTAAATACTTTCACTTAAAATCAAAATGAGTGTTTCTTTGCTCACCCCTGAGAAGGAACACCCTGAGTGCCGTGAGTAGAAACGGTGTTCCATATGAAGTAAATTGCTCTTTTCCCCGCATACAGATTGTTTAAGTGGTCGGAAAAATTTCATTGCTTATTTCGTATATTAAGGCATAGGTTAGGCAAAAGTTCACTGAAGCTGTTGATTCATCTGCACATAAAATGCCAAATGTTATCCAAAAGAGAGTTCTCAATGTTCCACAGCACTGCAAATTTGCCCAATAGAGGAGAGAGTGCATTAACTTACCATTAACTTGTTCAACCTCATTTCAATGTTTTCACTTTTTAGACACTTTACGAGCCAATTGAAATAAAAACTGGAAGAGGTTTATGCAGTTGAAGGAAAAATGTAACTAGAGTTTGCCTTTTGAATATTATCATAGAATGCCAGAGTGTTACAGTTTGCAAGCAATGAAGGTTATTCATTGAAGACAGATAGGAAGTTCCAGATGGTAAATAAAACACTTTCTAATCAATTTTTATTTATATCTACTGTAAAGATGGTGCCTTAGTAAGTGAAGAGTACAATGTGCTAGTTGGCGGCATCTGACATCTTGTGTGATGCCCGTAATAACTGAGAGTTCTGAAAAGAAACCGGATAAGGTCGACAAATTGGAAATAAGCATCTTGCTACCTGCTTGCTGTCTCAGAATTTCAATCAAGCTGTGGTTGAAAATATTAAGGAAGGATTCTTGTGATAAGCATAGAAATGACTTAGGTTAGAGCAGTAAGAGTTTACATAAAGGAGATATTTTAACATAATTCTCATTATAAACAGTTTTCATCAAATCCATGGCTGTGGTTTGACAGTTTCCTTACATTCTGTACATTATATTCAATGTCGTTTTTTTTTAAAAAAGATTTTTCCAGAAAATATGTTAAAACAAATAGATAACCTTTGGCAATCTCTCTATTTTTCACATTGGGGAATAAAGGCAAATATTTCATAACAATTTTTACATGAATTATGAAGCTACATCTTCCCAAAGTCAGCTGAAGTGTTCCAGGAAGGAAAAAATGGTTTGACTTTATTCATTTCTAAAAATTCTCCTCTATATTTCAGATTTTGTCTAATGGATTTTACAATGTTCTTTCTGAATATTTGCTGTCATTATCTGGAAAAGGTAAATATTCTGAAATATGCCATCAAATGAATGTATTATTTTCTATACTTTAAGCTAGCCAATATGAAGAAACATTTTTCAACATGGCAGGTAGGGTTCTTTCAAAAGAGATTTATTCCTTCCATCATCTTTATGTAAACACAAAGTTTAATTAAAACTACTTTTTAAGGCTTTATACACATGTATGATTTTAGGTGACTGTTTCTTTTACATCTTTGCTGATGTCTCCCATTCCCGATTGTCCTATTTTGTTGGAGTTCCCCTCTCTGTCTCCTCAAGTTTGGTTCTGCCAGTAAAACACACAGGTTAATCTTGACTGTGAAGTGGGCTAAGTCACTCAAAAATATATTTCTTTGCTCCATCTGATGCCTTCAGTCATACACACCAAGCATCGTATCCAGTGGCCAAATAACCTGAAACTCATATCCACAGCCACTTTCTTCACTTGTAGTCTTCCTCCTGACTCCCAGAATGAGAAATTCTGGTCCAGAAAGGGCTTCTAAATTTCAGAAATTGTTTTAAGTTGCTGAGAAAGAAAATATCACTTCATGCAGAAAACTCATTTGTTCTTAAGACCCCTGCTAACATGTGTTGCTTCTTTGAGCAAATTAGAACTCTCCTCTCCCTACCCAAACACACATACCTCCCTTCGAGTAGATGCAGTTCTGTGGTTGCACAAGATTTTAAGCAGAGGACACACTAGATTTATGCAGCTGTGTGCTCCTGAGCTGGGCACCCTTCTTCATGACCCGGGATGTTCAGTCGTGGATAAATTGTAATCTCCATGTTAAAAGATGTAGGGACCATTTCTGAAAGGAAATATATGATGAATAATTTGGAAGCTGGAATAAACCTGTATTTACAAAATACAGTGTTTAACTTTGACTTTATACTGATAGGTTGAATTATTTTTATTTTTATTTTTTTTTTGCTGTTGAAGCACAGTCAATTACAATGTGTCAATTTCTGGTATACAGCACAATGTCCCAGTCTTACATATATGTATATTTGAGAATTTTGACTATATTAATAATACATCTTTAGTTTAGTAGAGTTTGAACATAAAGAAAAAAGAAAAGAAAAATATCAGTTTCCCCAGAATTAGCTGTTATTTAGCTGAGGTTTGAATTTTTTTTAATTTAAAAAGAAAGAATAAACTGATCAAGTCACTCAATACTTGTGTATATTGTGACAGTAATTTTTAATTTTATAATGTTGTACAATAGATATATCAAAATTTACTAACCTCTAGTTGTTGGAAAAATGGATAGTTTAAAGTACAATATTTTTCTACAATTTGAATTTCTGATGTTATTCATCTAAATAATGGATTATTTTAATGATCTAAAAATTTCCATCCAACGCAAAGTAGAGGTCACTGCTAGGGAACAATCTTTTTCTGTTAATCATGTATTATTAATGTGATTGTAATTATAACCATATTGCTACTAGAGAAAATTATTTAATTATGAATTTCAATGTCTGATTCTAAGGATGAGAGTTTATCCACCATACTGCAGTTTTAATAGCATAATATATCGAGGGTTTAGTTACTGTTTTAGGTAGAGCCACAAATTTGTTTATTCATAGACTCTTAAGCAACCAGATTGCAGAACTGGAAATAACTTGCAAATCTGATTCCTTTTCTGATCTAATCAGAGTCCAACTTTAAGAACATGAGTGTTGAAACACAAAACATTATTTCTCTTGCAAACATTCTAACTTGGAAAAGTGAAAAGAATATTATTGCCAGAGGTACTGTCCATTTTGCTACTTCTTTTCTTGAAAAGACTCCATAACTGGAGAAATTATTTGTGCCAGTTTTAACGTTTGCATTTATTACACATGAAAACAGTAAGCCAATTAAAAAAAAAGTTGTCTGATTTCTTTCCTGGTGACTGACAAACACTGGGGTTGCAAGAGATATTTTTCAAGGTATTTAGACATAGATGCTTTTGAACAAGTGGTTCCCTCCTTTACCATCCATGAATGCTTCTCTCAGCATCAGGTTCAGTGGCTATTTTCAAAGAAATTCTACTAGTTGTAGTTCACTGGTGTCATTAATCAGATAGTATCTTTCTAACAGCTAACCAGGTTTTCTCAGAGTAAACTGGAAAATTTTTCAAGGATATAAGGAAGTATATAAAGTGGCTGACATTTTTAGCCACAGCACAGTTTAGTTATGGCCCCAGACTTAATGAACACATGGGACCGTCTGGCCATGGATGGCTACTGCTAATAATGCAGATGCCCTGGAAGCCAAAGCAATTGGATTTGACCATGAGGTATCCAGCCTCCTTTAATGAACCAAACATCTGCCACTGACTTGTGGGCATCCACTCCAGGGCTCACAGAGACACATTTATTCCTCTTCAAAATGGCATCAGTCTTGTGAAGGTCAGAAGCATCTCTTCTAAGTTTTGTAGGGCAGCAAGTTGTTTCTGATCCTGGGAAGCAGCTCCGTGTGTGAGCACATATACAGCTGCTTTCTGAGAAAAGTCTCTCCTTTCAGATACTCCCACTGCCCACCTCCATAGAGGCCGGGGAAAGTCCTGTTCACACACCTGGCAGCTTGGATCCTAAGTTGTGTGTGACTCACTTCTATTACACCGACAACTGGGGTGATGCATCATTTAAAAGAAATGGTCCAAAGATGAAGCTTTCTCCTTGTCTTAAGTCATATCCCCATGAAGCTTGATAGCTAGGCTGCATAACTGGACATTCCCTTTATGCTCCTGCTTCACGGTTCCCAAAATTGTGTCTTAAAATTTGGTATTTTAACAAAACCTGTTTATGAAAAAGCCATATGCCTGAATTTAAATTAAAATTGCTCTTGACCATATCATTTATTACGTTGTTCCCTGTGACTAATGCCACTCAGAAAACAAAAGGGGAGGGGCTTAAAAGCTATTTTTCACATGGAGTTGGTGTCTTTTCTACAGTTAGACAATGATATTTTCCTCTTTCCCTTGACTGCTAAGGTACTCAGGTAAACTTTATGCTCACTTGTTACTTTTTTCTTTGGCTGCAGAGGATGGCTCAAAGTGGACGCTTGATACAATTTTGTAGATGATTTTGTTATTGTATGCTGACTCAACTTCCTTTCACAATGAGTAAGTTTCCTCCCATTCTTTTCTTCCTCTGTTTTCTACAAATTTGTTGATTAAATTAAAATGGAGCAGGAGTACATGGGGACTTTTGGACGGGATGGGCATGTCCTATGTCCTGATGATGGTGATCACATAGGTATATACATTTGTCAAAATTCACCCAGCTGTTCCTCCTTAAGGCCAGGTGCTGTTTATAGTATCTAAATTGTACCTCAAAAAACATGACTTTAAAAAAGGGGCGTACAGAGTAAATATACATACATCGACTGCAGTTCTCCTTGGAATATTAAAATGTCGATTCTATCTTTACATGAAAGAAACATATCCTTTCAAAATGTAATAAAAAGCCTCCTTGAGAAACCTTATGATATTTATTTCATGATATTTATTTTAAAAAGAGTCACTGTGTTTAAAAGTGAGACCAAGACACTGAGTTACATGAAACAGAGGCAAGTCTCAGAAAATTAACAAAGAGTAGAACCTCAGGAAAGTCTTCTTCTTTTGTAAAATTGGACTCAATAGCTTCTCTCTCATTAAAATTGCAATGAGATTTTGTGTTTCTACAAGAATTCTACAGTCAATACATAGTAAATATATATTAATATATATATTTTTCTATTATATCAGTAAAAGGCTAAATGGACAATTTACATAATCATTTATAAGTTCACATGTATTAAAATGCAATACCCATGATTCCATAGAACGTAGGATATGGTGTATTTTAGCAGTCATACCAGATATACCAGTTCTCCAGGTGTGTTATCAAAAACCTGTAAGAAGCACAGGGAAATATATACAAGATCTTGTCGTAGCTCACAGTGAAAAAGAATGTGACAATGAATATGTGTATGTTCATATATAACTGAAAAATTGTGCTCTGCACTGGAAATTGACACAACATTGTAAACTGACTATAATTCAATAAAATTTAAAAAAAAACCTGTAAGAAGCATTCTTTGGGGCCCCAGAGTCAGGATTCTGGATGTGAGGTGACAGAATTTGGTGTTTTATCCTTGAAATTTGCTAAGACAGTACAGCTTAAGACTTTTCACCTCCCCTGTGAAATGTGCTAGGTATGTTAATTAACTTGATTACAGTAAATATTTCACAATGTATACATATATTAAATCATCTCATTGAGCACTTTAAATATATAGTTTTTTTTGGTCAATTATACGTTAATAAAGTGGGGGAAAAGAATTTGGGATGGGAGTTATGACAGTTCTGGGTCGTGTGTCCCAGAGGAGCCTCAGACCAAGTCAAGAAGAACAATGTGATTCAATAACTACATGTGGGTCAAACATCATCAGGAGGAGGCTGGAGGGAGTGACAAACGAGACAAACAGAAGGCATCTCTGAATCGCATTAAACACTGAATGATTAGGAACAAAAGCTATAGATAAATCGAGCCAGTTACAAATGATAACCTAAAATGATAATGGAGGTAGCAGCAAAAGAATAAATCATTTAAACAAGAAAATGAGCCAATTGAAGGCAATCTCTTCATTTTGAGTCTGAGTAAGAAAGGCAGAAAGAGAGAGAAAAGTTCAGTGTCACAGAGCACAAACAACATCTCAACGTTAATGTAGAGGCCACAACATCAGATGTTACAAAGACCTAGGAGGCTGAGGAATAAGAAAACACATGAAGGTATGAACACACACACACATACACACACACACACACACACACACACCCTATGCCCCCTTCCCCATCAACAGCCTCATACTTTGTGTGTTTGAAAGGAGGCATCCAAAATATTAAAAATAGAAGTCAGATGGAAAGGTATTTGTAGGTGAAGAAGTGGAGGCAAGAGTGTAGACCACACTTTTGAGAAATGTGATGGTCTAACATTAACTACAGAAGGTAATAGACGTGAGGGAGTATTTTTAGGGTATGCAGACTTGAGAAGTTTCACGATCTGATTGAAAGAAACAGCAGAAGAAGGTTGAGGGTGAGGAATGTGCGTAAGGCAGCCATTTGGAAAAGTAAGAAAATAAATGGATATTTAAGAAAAAAATGGAGGAAAAAGGTTCATTCATTCATTATTACGTGGCAGCCCCAGAGGACACCATCAACAGGGCACTAATAGGGATTGGGTATTGGCTCAGGAAAGTGATGATGTTTGTTAAGGAGTAGAATGGAGTCCCATAGAGAACTGAATGTGGGAAGAAAGGATGGAGGGGGGGATATAGTTTTATATGTACATATTTGTCTTAGTATGTTTGGAAACAAAGAATAAAGGAGTGAGGAGTTTGGGAGACAAATGAGGACAGGCTAAATATACGGCACTGGTGAGTAGGCTGAGTTCTGTAACTGAAGGATTATTGGTCCTTAACAAGCTTAGGATCTAGTGGGCCTGTGGGTGTGAGGCTGAAAGGCTGAGTCAAGTTGCTCAGTGGCAGAGCAGGCAGGTCCTACAACAGCTGCTGGAAAATCTGCATTAATATTAATAGCCAGCACTTTCTGAACATTATTAAGTGGCAGGCACATTTCCAAGTGAACTGCTGCATAGTTTCACTTATTTATTATTCATATGAGATAGCAGCTCCATTTTATTTCTCTCAGAGGCAGAGAATTTAAGTAACTTGGCCAAGATTTCACAGCTGGTAAATGGTGAAGCCAGGCAGAGAACCCAGACTTCTGATGCTAGAGATCACGCTTTCAACCACATCCCTAATTTTGCTTCTCCTATGAGTGGATTCAATGAGCTGCCAAGTGAGAGTTCCCCTTAGACTGTTCTCCAGAGGAAGTGTCCGGCCTGCAAAAGAGCAGGTGTCTCGCGGAGATCTGGATAAACTTGTCCTTTTCAACATCCAGAGCAATCCCTATGCTTTCTGCCTGGTAGAAACACTCACTCAGGTTCCTTTCAGCCTCCACATGCCCATGTTCACATTTTCCACCTCATGTTAGCCTGGGCTGGGCTCCGTGTTATTCATTTTTTCTTAAAATAAATATCTAGTTACTTCCCAGAATATTATAAGATTAGAAAGGCCACTGAAGATAATGAAGGTTGTTTCTTCTTGCTGTGTGAAAGACTATCTCAAAATTTAGTACCATGAAGGATAACCATCTGCTTATGCAATCCTGGGAATGATTGATTTTCCTTAAGTGACAGGTAATACCAGTTACTAATATTTATTGTCAACATTAGCAGCAGCAACAGCATAATATAAACAATCCACAACCAGCTACTGGAGAAACAAACCTCTTCTCTTCCTGGCACTCCAACATCCTAGAATCAGGAGGGTGAAATGTGGGGAGTCTCACAGACTTTTCAAGGCAACTCCAGGAATGTTTCAATGAACTCAGTTGGTATAATATGTAGAAAGAGCATTAGACCAAATGTAAGTAGACCTGGGCCCAGTCTTGGTTCTGCCCTTTGATAGTTATCATAACTTGGGCACATCAGTCAGCTAAACTGAGTCATTTTCTTTACGGCCAATGGGGCAGATACTCACCTCATTGACTTGTTACAGTGTGGCTGTGATAATCAGATTAATAATGCATGTACGGTGCTTTGGAAAGGGTAAAACGCTAAAGTATCAAAACCTAACATGTATTATAATTTTTCATACGATGGTATTATTTGAAAAGCTTTACAGGTATTATATTGTCTATGAAGTTGGTGGTATTATTATTCTTATTCTGCTGTTGGTGACCCTGAGGCACAGAGAGGGTAATTAACTTCTCCAAAGTCAGGAAACTGCGGCAGATTGAGGAATCAATGAGAGAAAGGCTCACTCCGGACAGGAACCAATGAGAGAGGGGCTCACTCCTGATGGGAAGGGAGCTAGAGATGCCTGGGAAACTCCTTTTGGTGCTACCAGGAGGGCAGAGGTGAATGGATCTAGTCCGGGGGAGGGGTGGGTGTCTGCACCGGCTGACAGGGATAGATGAGTACACTGTTGCTTGATTATAGGTTCCTCTTCTCTTGGAGGCATGAGGTGTGGAGGAAGGCTATTTTGCCTCAGTCTTTCCCTCAAGAGGCCACTCATCAGTCCTCAGTGAGCTCCACACCAAGACTGAAACTCAATATCTTCCCTCTGAAGCTTGGGGCTCTAGACATGGTCTTTTTATTCCATTGGTTTTAGACCGAGAAACAAGCCTGATCCTCAGTGACTTTGTTTACTATTCTGTGTACACACACACACACACACACACTATATACATATATAGTGTGTATACACAATATATCTTATTGTTTCTTTCATTCTATTTTTCACTCTGTGAAACAGGAAAGAAGATAAGAAGAGAGATAACCTGAGGGAAAGCCCACGGCCCAGATATTCGTCCCCAAAGCCTGAGTCAGAGTCGAACAATTAGGCAATTTCCTGTTCTCTCTGCAGAGAGTGATGATCCCTAGGATTTTGGAAAATGCAACCTATTCCATGCATAAAATTAATGCTGTAGTAAAACTGGATGGTGAAAATTCAGAAAAAAAAAAGAATGTGGGGGTGAGAAGATTTACCCACATACAGCCTAAGTTCCAGTTTCTTTCCTTTTTTGATTGATTCCTAAGCTAGCTTTGCAAGATTATTTTGAGAAATAAATTGGAATCTGTCACAGGTTAATGTAATTAAGCTGCAAAAAGTAAGTTATCCAAACGTTTTTTAAATAATGAAATTGAATTGTTTTGCAATGCTTATATTTTGTTTTTCACATTAATTACCTTTTAAAAATTTTGTGCAATCTCAATCTCTAATTTCTGAATATCCTACAGTTTGGGCATACTTATTCAGCTGATATTAGGAATGCAAATTGTCCTTATTAGAAGTGACAGGCAATGGAGTTTAGAGCTATTTACACAGGTATTTATAAATGTCTGTGGTCTCAGTGACTAATTGAAAACAAAGATCTTTGTTATAAAAAAAAGATTTATCTGATGTGAGTTTGTAAGAGATGATGAAGTCGATTTTTTTTTGTTGTTGTTCCAACTCTATAGCTTGTAGTCAAGCTTTGGAGATTGCTCTAGGAAAGAGATACTCAAAAGTTTGAAACTTCAGATAGAAGCACACATTTTGCTGCTTGAATTTGTGCTTATCACAGGAGGCGAAGTCAAATTGGCCAGTAAAATTTTGCCTCATCTTATTTCTTCCTTAATATATAATTGCTCTTTAGTGGTTTGGAGTCACTGAAAGTTCTCATCTCTCTACATGTAACACATTTCTGTAGAAACTTTAAAAGAACAAACTGAACACTGTTATTGCACTGTCTCCCTTTTAAACTTGGTTATTTGTAAACATTTAGAACAAATTGCTTTTTCAGAAAGTTGATTGATTGGCTGACCCCATTTTGAATAAGTTGGGACAATCTATTTCACAGAAAAAAAAGATAACTCCATCTTCTATTTGGAAGCAACTCAACTCTTAAAATCCAGGCATCTTTAGTGTTCAAATAATCAAAGTTAAATTCCTTTCAGAACCTTGACTTGATAGACCTTCCAGTGTGTGTTTTGATTAACTGTCTGGCTGATTGATTGATGAGTCTTTCCACGTTGGCTGAATTGATTGTAAAGATGCCTGCAGTCAAAGGACTATGTTGTGTATTTTGTGAATGATTCAGCTGTTGGTCTTTTACATGTAGTTTATAACAGACTATAGATCAGTAGGCATTTGGACTTCAAGGCTGGGCTTCAGCATCATTCTTTCAATGATATATTTCATATCTAATATATCAAATATAAAATATATTAAATTATTATATATGGTTACATTTCTGAAAAAACATTAATCTTTCAAAAGATATGGCATTATTTAATGATAGCATCAACATTTTATTAGTGAAGAGTTGATATTCAATGGCTTAAAACTATTTCTACAACTATATAATACCACTAATTCTCCAGTTTTGGTTTGTCCAAAAATCCTCCTGGAGTAATGGAAGGAGACACTCTCTACTTGTGACCCCTCTATGTTTGGGAAAGTTTTTTAAAATTTCCCAATTCACCTCACCTTGGATTTTCAAACCAGGATGTTGAATTCAAATTCTGATCCCACATTTTGTCACTGTAGGACCTTGAGCAAGTTTACATAACTGCCTTGGGCTACATTCCTTCTTCTCTATACTGATCATATTCGCTATTGTGCTATCATAAAGATTGCATGAGTTATTAGATACCTGACATATAATAGGTTATTATTGCTTTTTATTATTCTTGATAACTTTAGCTTACAGCATTGTTGTTCACATCCATGGATTTCTAGGAAAGAGAGGATGTTGTCAGCATATTAGAATTCCAGGAGGTCTGTTCGCTCTGAATCTTTCTGTAGGGGCCACTGTAATTGGATGATAAAAATTGAGCTATTTCATCAATTTCCACTAAATGGACAGTTACTGATTATCTACCAAGTGTCACACTTTATATCACCCTTTAAGGATACAAAAATAAATAAAATGAAATCTCTTCTTTGAATCTTCATAAAATAGGAGGATTCTCAAGCTTTGAACATCTGTGATCTGCTTTGTTCCTGGAGATCTATACAGAAGCTGAGAGAACTGAATTGGCATAAGGCACAGTCTGGAAAATCAATGTGTTATGTGTAGATCTGCATGGTCACAGCTTTGAAATGCCCCACAGAGTATTATAAAAGATGAAAATTTCATAATTGAACTTTAGTGATATTCATGGAGGAGACAGAACTTACAATGCCCTCTGTCCCCAATATCCTGCAAGCTAGGGGCCCAGGGTGATCTACTGGAGGGTTACACAATTGCCCCAGACTACCCAAGACACAGGCCTGATTGTGAGTGACATGAATCCACAATTTGCCCTCAAGATGAAGCTACTTAACTTCATCAGAGAATGAGAAATTGTCAAAGTAGTTGTCTTGATAGAATTATGGAGAATTAAAATCAGAGAGAGATATTTCTAGTCTAAAGATTAATTATAATACACCCTGCTTTTGAAATTAATCCTCCTTATTTTGTAAATGTTGCCTACACGGGGTGTTTGAGTATTTATTATGGTCAGAATATAGATGGAGAAAGGCTTTTATGAAAGACTAATAGTTATCCTGAAAAAGACAAGAGATTTAAACTCTTAGACAGATGTTTAAATTATGCTGTATCTTTTTACATTGTTTTTGTTGAAAGAAATAAACTGAAACAGCAATGGGGGACATTGTGCTTTAGTGGAGAGAGTGGTTTTTAAACCAAGCAGACATGAGTGGGATGATGTTTTAAAGGGCTGTTGAATCTGAATGTATGATTCCATATATATATAACCTTGAGTGAAACATGAAATATTTTATTCCTCTAGGACCTCATATGCATAAACCAAAAGCTGGCTTGTGGATTAGTACTCATGTGTGTAGAACACTCAGCAAGGTGTCTGTGTGCCTGGCATTTCAGTAGTCTCAATAAAGAGCAGTTATTTCTGTTTACTTCAGCCCTTGAGATGAGTGGACCAGCTCCAAACCTCCTTCTTTGGGACGTATTGTGTGAGCTTCTGTTCCGGGTTAGGTGACCCTGCTTGCTTGTGTGTTTTCCCTACTGGAATGTAAATTCTTCCAGGGCAGGAACTGAAATTTTTGTTTCTAATTACCCAACACCTAGTACGGAGTTTGCCTCTTAGAATTGAATCAATCAGTGTGGAAAGCTGAGTTCCACTCTATGTATCAGAAGGTTCTAGACAATAATAAATGCAGATCTGAAGAGAACAGAGATCTCCATTGAATATACATCCTTTCCTGTGATGGGTAGAAACAATAAGTGGAATTTATCTTGATTTAAGCGATGTTTTTCTATTTTGTTTAATAATAATAGTACACCTTTGATTTTTCTAGAAAATCATTTGCATGACAGTTGTTTTACAAGAGACTATTTTTAACTAATCTAACGTTTATCTGATACAATTTTATAATTGCCACAGACTGAGTGAAACACACTGAAGAGAGGAGTTTCTATCAGGCAGTATTTGTAGCACAATGAACCATTAAATATTACATAGTTCATTCTCTTGGCTATAAAGCAACCATGAAAGTTAGCTGTTTTTCTTCCTTTAAATATTTATAAATGATAGAAACCATTTAATGCGGAGAAAATACCAATGAACATGGCAAGCCACTTGAAAGTTACAGTTAGTGATTTAAATGATCTTGAAAACTGAATAAATTTTCAGATCCAAATGAAGCAAAGCCCCACAAATTAATATATTTTTCTCCATAAAACTCAAAGTTACAACAAGGGGATAAAAGATCTTATGTTTTTAAACTCCGCTACAAAATACAGAGTTGGTAAATTCTTCAAATTCCATTAAATCATAGATTATTTATTTTACAGTCTCCTTAGTTCCTTACCCAATAGCACATTAACCAGGACCCCTTAGGAGTGATAGTGACCTTCACTGAGGTTATGGACCAATAAGGGCTGTAAATAGCAGAGGGGCCTATTCATGGATTCCATGTCTTTAATTACTTCTTTAGTTTTTGGATTCTTGGCAAAGTACGAGTAAAAATGTGCTAGCTATGCAATGCGCATGTCTCCAGGCTGTTGCATCTGCACAGCAAATTGAGTCATTTTTTTCCTTACTATGTTTTCTAAACAATGTCCTTTAATCAAGAGGTGATTTGATTGTTGAATGGAAACCTAGACATACTCTACGTATGTATTTATTTTTTTGTTCTCTGTATAGTTAGGTAAAAGACAAATTTCTGAATCTCCTGAAATCATAGAGTAATATTTTCTGGCCTGGCTGAGTAGTTTATGCTCACTAAAGTGTAATATTTTTAAAAAGTTGATTTAAGATCTTCTTTATTAGGAAGAAGAAAAACAGCATCATGATGAAAAAATAATAATGAATAAAAAAGACAATGTTTTAAAGTTTAAGAATGATCATATCCCCTATTTTCCAAGAAGCATTTGGCACTTTTTCTTCATGAAAGACTCTCATGGTTTCTTTCCTTTCACTGGCCATTTAGTTTTAAGACTCCAATTGCAGCATCTTAAACCATAAAATCTATTCTTAATTCATGGACTCTACAAAACCGACCTGGGCTAGATTTGGCCTGAGGAACATTGTTTGCCTACCCCTGTTCTTGGTGCTCCTTAAGCACAATAAACTTGCTCCCATCTCAGGGTCTTTGTGTTGGCTCTTCCTTCTTCTGGACATTGAATTGCTTCTCCCCAGTCTTTGTGTAGATTGCTCCTTTAGATCGTTCATGTCTCTTCTCCTGTGTCGCCTCCTCACAGAGGACTTTCCTGTCAACCATTCCCTTCCCCTCTATGCACTCGTCTCGCCTGATGCACTTTACAGCACTTATTTCTGCTTTGTATTAAATTATTTACTGGTTCACTTGTTCAATGGTCTGTCTTTTCTATGAGAAAGTTGGCTTTGTAGGAGCAACGACTTTGTCTTCTCCTCTTCTCTTTTCCCAGTTTCCATTAAAATGTCTGGTATTTAGTTGATGCTCAATATTTGCTGAATGAATGATCGTATAATCAGAGCCATTGTTTTTGCTGAAAAACACGGACGTTGTGGTAAAATGAATTCAAGTTTTAATTCTGTGCTTTATTGGCTTGGTGAATCTGTCTGGGTTATCTAAGGTTTGTAAGCTTTTTTGCCTTTTTTTTCATTTATAACATATGATTGACAATAATTATAATACAGAAATTGTTTGAAAGGATAAAGCAGAAGCTTTATGTAAAGAGCTTAGACCAGTGCATGCTATAAACCAGTAATAGACTTTACATGGATGTGAATTCTTATCACTTTCAGTGGACAGTAAACTTTGAGGGCAGAGATCATATATCTTTCCTATCTACTAGTATACTACTGGTTTCTGGCACATGGAAAAGTCAATAAATATTGTTGATCTATGAATGAGTGAATGAATGAACTCTACAAAAAGTCAAACACTCTGAGTGTGATAAACCTTTTAACATGCAGGGGCGGTATTAATCAAAGTAAACATGTCACATTTAGTCAGAGAATCATACAAATTTGATTGTTTTGTATCACTGTTTTGTAAACACTGGATTCTTGAGGACCAACTGTTAGTTGACTTCTGAACACTATGTGAAACCTGAAATCTGGCAACTTCAGTAGCTGGCGAGGCAGCTCTTTCTAAGTTCATCTTAAGAAACAAGAACATTTTGGGTCCATGGAAAGTTAGGAGGCTCATAGGAATTATTTATTAGTCTACAAAAAATGAGACAGTAGAGCGTACCTGAGGCATATGATCTTCTTGGGTTCTTGGAAAAAATTTTGTTTTAATCTGTGAGGGAATGCAACACTCTGTCACTAAAAGCAAGGATTGGCAGAGCTACAGTCTATGGAGGTGACCCTCCTAAGAGTGCTCATTTGGGTCGGGCCACATCTATAAGTGTAATGGCTTCTGGAATTGCAGTCCAAGGGTGTTATGTCTAAGAGCCCTCCTTGGGAATTCTGATTCTCTCCATTTGCAGACTTTGACCAAACTTTATTTTCTCAGATTACTCTAAACTGGCACTTGATTGCCAGTCGTTTTTCTGGTCCACAATCCATGTGATTGTGATGTGATATGAAAAGATCAATAACACTTCTGAAGTTTTCATTTCAGTCTGAAATGCCCCCAAAATTTAAAAAGATGATGCTAAGCTATTAAAACATATGAAATATGTATTTGAATCTAGTAAATATGATTTCAAATTAATCATTTAATGTATACCTTCAGGAAAATTCTGAATTCGGCCAATTTTTTTTCCTCCACACCTGATTTTCAGTAGACATATGAAACTGCACTGAAAACACTCCAGAAAGAAAAGAACACTTTTGAAATATGTTGTACTTAGAAATAAAAACTACTACAACGATAACAGAAACAAAAGGACATTACAAATTATATAGGGGCTAGATTGTTGTATTTCAGTGCAGTCAACATTTACTCTGAGCTGTGTGACCTGAAGTTCAATGTGGTCTGCAGAATATTCCAGTTCACTGAGAGGGAGTTGGTCAACAAATATGTTGTTGAGCTTAACTTTAAGTTAGAAAGTAAATTTGTCTGCACATTCGAGTTTGATACCTTTGCTTCACACTCCAGTAAATTGTTCTAATTGCAGTTTGAAGTGGAGGAATACAGTTCATAACCAGATATGGCTTCTTTGAAATCATGAGAAATATATACTGTATATACATATGTATATTTTGTATATACATAAATATTATATTTTTTCACTTATTTGTATTTATATATGTTTCTATGTACATATACATGTATATGTATATAAGTTTCCATAAGGATGTTCATTTCAAATAACAGAAAGTCTAACATAGCTTAACTGGAGTTTATTATCTTATAGAACATGAAACCCTGAAAAGAACAATTGCAGGGCTGGTTAGTTCAACTGCTTGACAGTATTACCAAAGGCTCAGCTGTCCTCAGAACTCCAGTTTTAATGGCAAGCTTGTTCCCTCATGGTCATAATTTGGCTGCCACAGCTCCAGCCTTTACCGCCCCTTAGAGTCTTATGCAGGGGCAGGAAAAAGAATTCTTATCAAACATCCCTTTTTTTTTCTAAATCAAACAGCTCCCCAAAATGACTTATTTCAATAGGAAAAAAAATCACACATCAATTTTTAGATAAATTATTCTCAAGGACAGTGGAACTTCTAAGATAGGATTGGTCAGGCTGAGGATAGACTAACTTCCATAAGGACATGGCCCAGTAGAAGGCAGAAGTGGTCATTTGATCCACACTGCTGCTCTGCTAGGCAAGAAAGCATGAGGGAAAGACTTACAGAGACAGCAAATCACATCCGGTACAAATACCAACTTTCTATTACCCATGAGTGCCAAAATTTTTGTTCTTTTGCATTTGCTGTGAATTTTTAAATCAACGTTAAGCAAACAAAGCGTAGAGTCTATTGATGTAAAATTGCTTCTTTCTCATTGCTATCCTTAAAGAATTTAAAATATAAGCATTTTGAAGCAAAAGGAAATAAATGCGGAGTCCAAACTTAAAAATATAGATATTTTAAACAGATTTATTCTGCTATTTCCTTACAGAATAAGAAAGTGTGTTAAATTTCCTTACTACATGAAGAGCAGATGAAGGAATTAAGCAGTGATACAGAAATAACTTTCAAATTTTGTGTTGGCCAGGTTATCAAACTATTCAATGAAACCATATAAAAATGCACCGTTATATGTATATTTCATGATGATTGTCTTCTTAACTAGCAGGTCATGTTGAAAGTTTTTAAACATTTTATTAACATCTAATTAATGATTTACTGGAGAAGGAAATTTGTAAACCAAACCAAACAAAAGCATTGTGTTGTATGTTTTTTCATTAAAGATAAGTTATTCTCTCAGGTGACTTAACACTCTTTGAGACTGAATAGAAGTAACAACCTGCCTTCCTGGAATGATGCTGCTTTATTGCTGCATTGGTATATAAAAACATGATTTGGTATCAATGGCTTATTCCCAGGTTCCTATTGTTCCCACATTCTCAGTTTCCTTCAGGTTCCTTGCCTGTTGCAGGGAAGCATGAGCCGCTGAAAATGTCAAGAAAAACGGGATTTGGAATCTGAAGCAGAACTGACAGTATCACAGGGTAAAAGGGGAATAAAGAAAAAAGCCCATAACAATAAAAAAAACACAAATGACATACAGTTATGTCTCTGCATAAGGCAAAGGAAATTTCTTATCTGTCTGAGGATGTTTTCTGAGCTTCCAGTCACTTTCAATGGGAGTTCAAATGAAGTCTTTTGTTAACTTCGATATGATCTCACAGAAAATAAAAATAAAAAGAGAGAAAAGAAAAAGTGTACAACATGATGAAAACTCAAGATCAAGTACAATCCAAAAGCCTTAAATTGGTAGTTGGCTTGAAAAGTTTTTCTCCATTCATAATCTTTTTAATCCAAATAAACAATAGTATTTTGGATTAGCATGTTGGTCAGTAAATAAAATGAACTACATATTAAGTGAATAGTCTTAATAGCTCTTTAGTAAAGTAATCTCAACAAGAATAGAGAAATCTGTGATGCTTGTGTATCTGGGAAATACCCCCAATCTTGGGAGAGCTCTGGGGATAAATGGTTGCCTGAGTTTCACTCTTCCTGTCTAATGTTAACATCTTTCTAGGATGGAACCCGAATGCTCCCAAATTCTCATGTCTTCAGGGATCACCTTTCCTTTTTTAACGCAGCCATCACATAACACAGCCTGAGCCACCTTCCTGCTGATGGCAGTAAATCCTTGCCTTTGTGGGATCCTGTCCTTGGTAAGTTTGGATAGTTCAGGGATCCTTAAATGCCCAACAAATCCTTCCTAAGTGGCTGCTTGTCATCTCTTGCTTGAGATTCCTGTTCTGAGCACTCTGGTGACCAGGATTTGTCCTCTCATAATCTACTGTCTAGGAAATTATCCTCCATACACTATATCACATGCAGGGTCGCAACCTCCATCCTCCCTGGTAACGTGCTCAGAGACACCATTCTTCAAAACAAAAAGCCAAGGAAGCTAAACCTGCCAAGTAGCATTCAGAAAGAAACCCAGAAGAGTTGAATGGGGTTGCAAAGCAAAATATTAAAAACATAAGTAAGAACAAATGTTAACAGTTATCACTGCTCCTTGGGGGTACCCATTCTCCTTTACAGGATTCCTGATTTCTTCTGGGTGCCCCTTGCCCCTCTTTTCCTTTCCACCTGTACCATGATCACCTTTCTCAGGAGCCTCTTTCAACCATTTTGCCATTCTTGGAGTCTAGGCTTCAACCCCCAGACTCAGATAAATTAATGAAAACTTTCTATTCCCAAACAAATCCTATTTTATTTGTCCCTTTATTCTGTCCCTGAATTACTGCTTGTGGAAGCATCTCTTCCTTCAGTCACTACCCATGCCACCCACGTGACATGTTATGTTGTCCAGGGCCGACACTAGCAAACTCAGGAGCTGACAACACTTTTACCTAGCAGTGGTTTAAGACCTCCGCATGAATAATGACTACGTCCATTACAAGCAGCTGACTAATTGTGCCTACCTAGGTGGTCCCTTCTGGTGTTAAGGGGGAGCCTGTCCCCAAAACAACTTCCAATTTCCACTCGAGAAGACAGACGAGGCTTGTCACTCCCACAGTATTGTCCTTTTCAACTGCAAAATTTAAAGGGATAACTATACCTTCTGCAACAAAGCAAAGCTGCTAGAAACTAAAACAAGGGTTGTTGCCCTACACACATTGCTGGCAACTACTGATGTGTTTGGTTAAGTAGCCACCCCTGCAATAGCAAAGAACAAATCTGACTCCATATTTGATCATTCCTTTAGTTTTAACCACTGTGCCCTGTTTCCTAGGCTCAGTCTTGCTAGCTCTGCACTCACGTAAAGATAACAAGTTGCAGAAGAGAGAATAACGTTTGTTTTGTTGGAGGTTTTGCAGGAGCACCATGAGCTGGCCCACGTGGATGGCTGCAGGAACAAAGAATTCCTACACCAAGCAGTTTGCAACAACCAACTACGCTGCTCCCCCCACCCCTGTTTTTTGTTTTTGTATAAAAGGAGCCTGTATTCTGATTTGAGTAGGATGGTTCTCCAAGACATGAGTCTGCCATCCTCTCAGTCTGCTGGCTTTCCGAATAAAGTCGCTATTCCTTGCCCCAACACCTCGTTTCCCGATTTATTGGCCTGTCGTGCAGCGAGCAGAACGAGTTTGGACTCAGTAACACCCCCTCAGTATATAGTCTGTTGTAGCATCATCCTTTAATATAGAGTCACATAAATCTTACCATCAGCAGATTTCTTACGTCTGCATTTTCATGTTTCATACTATTGTAACATATTTTAGAGATTGCCTGTTAAAAGAAGCAACTAATTTTGCAATAGGAACATCTAAGGATGGATGGGACTTAGGGGATGGACATAGGTTTCCAAATTTTTTGCAGTCTAAGGATTTTTGAAAAATCTTCTTGAGAACTTCCTTTAGAAATATCAACTAACCAGTTAATTAGCATGTATTGCTGAGAACTCATCTTCTGGTCCTGGATCTGATCTAGGAGTTCTAAGTGAGATGCTCTTTAAATTTATGACAAGCCTCTGGTATCAAAATGCTTGTCATTCTTTCTGAAGACGTCATATTCCTCATCAACCTGAATGTGCAGCTTAGCAAGTCCTAAATTTTTTGGATTTTAAAGAGACACTGATTCACTTTTTTGAAAATTGGATTACTTGACTCATAGATAACCTGTAGCAACTTTTGGGGTAAACAATGGTATTTTATTTGCTTCCACAGTGAGAAAACGAATAGGGTTAAATGGTTGATAAAATATGTTTAAGTGTTCCTGATACATAGAATTCATCTTATTTATTTAATGAAAATACTCTCAGGATGGCAACGTTTTAGTTTTTATTGTGTTTTAGTAGAATATAACATCACACTTAGTTATTTATTTCCTGTTTGAACAAATAAGTCTTTCGTGTTTGCATTAACTTCGCACTAATGTTGAGTCATTGCAACAATACTTCCTCCCAGCCCAGATTTGCTGTGGATACACACAATTCTCCTTTAGCATGTTCTGCCTGGAGAAATAACTGTTCTTTATCTTCAGGACAGAATCTATCAAAGGGGCTGTGCTTCATAGGCTTTCCAGTGACAGTGCTTCAAGAAAAATTGCTGATTGAAAATAATGTGAGAACCTACCACTGGGCATTGCTCAGGCAAATCTCTCTTTTCAATGGCTGAGGGTCACTTTGTCTCAGAATAACTGTACACACATTCACAGAGCTGTATCTTGGAATGTGGCTTTCTTCAAATGGTTCCTTTGAGACCTCTCAAGGTGTTTGGAAAATATTTTTAAGGAGATCATGAAAATGTGACAGTTAATATATTCATGATTGTGTCCAAATGCTGAATACCTCATGGAATATTCTATGGTGCTTCATGAGGGCCTGTAACAAGTTATTCAAAATCATTCTCAGCTGAACTTTGAAAAAAATCACTTGATCTTGACAATATTCAATTATATATAGAAAAGTGCCCTTGATTTAATAATATGTCAGTGGGTGATTCAGCTACGATGGTTTTGGCTTCTTATTGCTGAAAGTTTTGTGCTTTTGAACAAATACCTCATTTTTATTTTAAAATGTAATTTACATGTAATTTAATATTAATACACAAACTTAAATGCATTTGTATATTTCACTTTGTGCTGGAGTGTTTAGAAATTCGTATGTTATGTCATTGAGTTTTCTGATTAGTCATAAAACACTTTTTATGGTTTTGATTTTATCTGAAGGAAACCATAGAGAATTTCAGTTCGCTTTTGTAACCTAATGGGTTTGGCACATAAAGAATTTGATTTTTTTCATTTTAGTGTTGAGAATCTTCTATGGAGATGGATTATATTTAGATGGATTTTCACCATCTGAAAATTTAGCTGAAGCTAAATGTGTGCTGATTCCTGGAATTTTGTGGAAGTGTTTTGCTTAGTTTTTAATCAGATTTTGATATGCACGTTTGTGTGCATGTATGCATGTGTGTGCACGTGTGTGTGTTTGAGAGAGAAATCTCATAAAAGGGGTGAAATGATATAGCACATTGAGGATTTTGAGTTAATTGAGGGTTATCCTCAATTATCCCGTAAAAATAAGGTAGAATCCTTTATAATCTGGAAAGAAAAAAATACTGAAATATTATCTCAGATCAAGTAAAGGAATTCTTATATTGCCCTTTCACAAATGTGATGTAAGAAACCATATTTCTTAAGAGATTAAGCCATATGGAATCTATTTACACAGACACACGATTTAAGAATGTAAACATAGTTGGCAGTGCCTATGTGTTTAGGGTAGCAGTATTTTGAAAGAAAGTAGTTTTCCAAAGATTTTTACGTCCCATGTTCTTCAGGAGAGAAAGTGGGATTGTGAATTGATACACAATTCATACATTATTAAACATGTTACATACAGGGATAAACTTCAGAGGCTCTGGATTTACGTATCTTAATATGTAACTTGAATAGAATCATAGAATGTTAGAGCTTGAAAGGAATATAAAATTTATCAAATTAAAATTCTTAGTCAACATATGTTGAAAGAGAAGCCCAAAGAGGTGAAAAATCTTCCCTAAAGGCATTTGGGAGCCCAGGGTGTATTCTGACAGCTGGGCTTCACTGCCTCTTATCCATCGCTAAGGCTTGTAGTATCATGACTCTTGATTAGTTTCTTAGCCAAGAACCCACAGGTTGCAGTGTGCAAGGTCTAAGCCATGACAGCTCTCACTGGCTCATCTTCCTCATCCATGGTGAAGACACTGTGGATGATGGATATACAGACATGGACCCATTCAGCAGCAAGTCCAGATACTTCTGGACCACGGGAGATTCTCACCTGGGCACTGGAGGAAATCATCATTGAAAGTTTTATTAATGGGTGAAGATTTTTTGAAAAAGCACTTCACATGGAAAGTTGTGTGTGTTCCCAGTCAGTAGGGCCACTGAATACTCCCTCTCTAATGTTCCTTTCTGTCTCACTTTCCTTACTTCCTACCACCCACACACCTTCTCTTTCCATCAGTGAGAAAGAAGAAAACATTCTCTGGTTTTTGGACATGGTTGCAATAGATCCATACTTACGATGACCTTACTTCCACTGAAAGAGAATTTATTGCTTCACATATTTGCTCAAGACCCACTAGAGGTAAACTCCAAAAAACAGGAATTTTTGCCATTTTTGTACCCTGAACAAAAGATGACACTCAAAAGACATTCAGTAGATACTTGTTGAATGAAATTGGAGTTGATGGAAAATCAGAATAAGTATAGTTGTTAGTAAAAAGAATCCTGGATTTAAGATTCTGAATTTTGAATGAAATTTAGACAGATAGGCAGAATTATGCATGGATTAACATTTCATACTGATACAGGGAAGCTCAAAATTCAAGAGGACTGTGGGTATCGCAGAACCAAGAAAAAAATGAAGCCAACTCCATTCAGAGAGCACTTAACACATTTCCCTTAACCATGATGAATGAATGATTTTACAAATTTCTTAGTGAGGAAGGCATGAACCATGAAAATTGCATAATAAAATATAATCAATTTATCTGCAATTTTAATAACTCACTTATTTAGTAAATACTTTTATATCACAGTTCAAATAATTCTTAACCAATACCAGTTGCTTTATGAAGTCCTTATAAAAGAATTTTTAAGTACTTTAAGAAGTCTCTAGTTGGGCCAAAAAGAGATCACTACACAAGATTTTGCTACTTAAGTTTGGAAGAACAGGTAAAGAGCAGTTTTTACCCCATGGGGTCTAATTAGGGTCTTCTCTTATTTGTATACTGTCTTTGTTACACCTGCATGAACTCCATGCACAAATATGAATTAAAATACAGAACATTTGAAATAACTGAGTGCATTAGGTTCCTGTAGGTGCTGTGAGGAAATATTATAAACTCAATGGATTAAAGCAACAGTTTTTTTCTCTTACAGTTCTGGAAGGCAAAAGTTCGAAATGGGTCTTACTGGGCTAACATCAAGTATTTGTCAGAGCCTCATTTCCTCTGGAAGGTCTAGGGGAGAATTTATTTCCTTGCCTAATCTAGCGTAGAGGCCACCTGCATTCTTTGGCTGCAGCCCCAGTCTCCATCTTCAAAGTCAACAGTTGAACGTCTTCCAGTTTCTCTCTCTGCCTACCCCTTTAGGGTTTTTCAATTAACTGCACTCTCTCCCTGTTTTATGGACTCTTGTGATTAAATTGGGCCCACCTAGCTAATCCAAAATCATCTTCCCATCTCAAGATCCTTAACCTAGTTACATCTGTAAAGTCCTTGTAAGGTAATGCATTCACAGATTCTGGGGATTGTGACATCTTTGGGATTTTTTTCTATGATTAGAGAAACTCTTGATTGTTACAAAACTCAGTAAACTTTCTGTAATAACCAATTTACTGTTTCTCTATCCAAATTCACAACCATGTGGGGATTGTTATGGAGGAGTCATTGTTTATGAGGTAAAATTTATAAGAACTTAATATATATTAGACATGGAATAAATACAATTTGCATTAATAATTGAGTATTGTCAGTGGAATATTTAATTTTTACTTTGAATCAAATGGAAGAAGAATCAAAGGCAAGATTCTTTACCACTCTGACCTCAGTTGTGATGACTAACATACGGAAAAAGGCCACAACCAATGCAACTGGACAGAATTTGTGCCATTTTATTTTGATCTATAAGATACCAGACATGATGAAAATCTGTTGATAGGATTAAAGACAGAACTCAGAATCTGTGGTCCTTGCTTAGGACATCTTGGGATACAAGCTTAATTTTGTGGGTTATAGATCAATTACTCTTCATATTTGTAAACTTATAAGTATTGATAATAACCTTTCTGTATCAATCAATGCAACAAACCCTTAGTAAAGATTTTGATAGGACAATGAAACCAAGTACTTGACAGGTATAGTTGATTGACAAAACAGCTAATAACTGAGATAATTACCTGGCATACAAAGATTTGCATGCCTATAGCTTCTGAATTTGAAGACTTTGACATGATGCATTTTTAAATTCTTCAACTCTATTTTCTTCTTGAGCTAGAAGTTTTTTAGAAGAGGTGTTAACATAACGGAATCTTTGTCTCTTGACACTATATTGAATTAAAGAAATTAGCAAGAGAGCTAAAAATGAAGCTTTAAAAGTTTCCCAAACCTTTCCCTAGTTCCAATATGATTTGATGTAGGGTTGCATTTTAGAGTAGAAGTCTGTTCTTATATCGTAAATATTTCTATTGACTGCCTCCTGAATTTTTTTTTTTTTGGCTAGGACTTTTCTTCAGTAATTCACACATATTTATGCCTGCTGGATGTTGCAAATCTGACTCAAAATGCATCATTATTTAGATTTACGAAGCCTTAATGCATGACTGTATTTTCTTTAGCAGTTCATTTCTACATCGTTCAAATTTTGCTCTATCTTTTGAATCAGTGCTTCCTCTATTTGGAGAAACCATGCTGCAGTTCTCTCCAAGAATGAGATTTATGCTGGAGCAAAGGGAAGCGGACTGATACTTTAGGGCACAGTGAAAATAGCCCCCCTGTGACTGACTGTTAAGATTAATTCCTATCTCTGTCAATAAGGAGAAATTGCCAAAGGTTTCACCTTTTTGAACAGGCATTGCTTGGTGGTCCCAGATGCCACGTTTTGTCTGCATTTGCTCTAACTTACCTAACCATGAATAGACATATTTTTAAAAGGAGGAATATAGAGAAAGCTCAGAAATTCAGCACATGGTCATTTTGGCTCTACAGTTGCATCTATTAACCCACGTATCTAAACTTTTCAGGCTCTGTTTTTAAAAATCAAGTATTCCCTTCCTATGTTTAATATTTATATTCATATTTTACTTCTTCACAAAAAGAATAAAAAAAGTATCCAGAATAAAGGTATTAAGGCAAAAATAGAGACATAAATGTGGTGAGGAGATGCTAGTGTCAGGTCCATTTCTGAGTATTTCATATGTATTATCTCCATTTCATAGATGGGCAACAGAGGCTCAGAGAGAGTAAGTGACATTCCCAAGGTCACACAGCTATTAGAAGGCAGAGTCAGGATTGAAATGCAATGATGACAGATCCTAAAATCTGTGTTCATAAACACTATGTCCCCTTGAAGAACTGCCCTTTTGAAGTGCACTCGAACAGTGAGTGTAATTATTGCACTGGAATCCAGGCTTCCTGATAACCAAGATAAAATGGAAAAAAAAAAAAGGCTAAAAACATAATTTTCATGATTTTTTAAGAGTAAGCATGACCTTTCTCCAACAAAGGGGAAATTTGTTTTGCTACTAAATTCTGTTAGATATTACTTTATCTTGGCCTTTATCTGTAGGGAAAAATAATAAACAATTTTAACTTATTCTAAAGAATTCTTCATGTGGCCTTTCTTTTTTTTAAATTTTCTTACTTTTTTTTTTTTTTTTGAGAACAAGCATACTATAAAAGTAATTTAGTAAAACGATGGTTAGCTAATGAGTCAATTCTACTGGTCATTAAATTTGAATTAAAATTGATCTTGAAAAACTGAAATGATTGGGTGAATAGTACTGGATTATGTTTTGAAATACAATTTCCTGGGCAAAGCTGATAATTTAATTTTAAATTTTTTGAGAGGGGATGACTTCTGATAAGGAGATATTCTTTGAACACTATAACCTGCTGGAGGTCCTGTTCATGGGCTCTTGTGGGGCTGGGCTAACTGACTGGTAGTCTCACGAGGATGACCGGCTACCCCACCTTGGCACACCTGTAGCTGTAGGAAATTCTATGCAGCTTTACGTATGCTCTTGAACCTGGCAGTTGCTAGTTTGATGCATCATAGTCCTGCTCTAGAGAACAAAGCAGGGCTGATTATGACTGGATATGTTTAAGTCTAGTTAGCTCCGCTGTTAAACTTGACCACAGCAAACCCGTATTGCTTTTTCAGAGTGTTTGTGTTAATAAAAACTTTTTGGTTACAAACAGCAGAGGTTGCTCTAGTTGTGGGAGTTTATGCCTAGAAATGGGAATTGCAGTAACTTAAGGTTTTTTTTATCACAGTAAGCTGGGAGGGGTAGGGTGCCCTGACTCAGCTGTTTTCTTCATCTCACCCCACCCTTCCTTTTGTTTCTCCATGAACCTGACACAGCTCCTCTCTCTGTCTTTTCTTCTCTTTGTGCTCCTTCTCAGTTTTCCTCCAGTTATGAGCATCTTGATTCATTTCTGTATTTTATTTCCAGACTCTCAGAGAAAGACCTGGTGGGACAATGTAATCACCAATGTCCCCGATAGGCTGAGTGAGGCCCACCTTCTTAGCCACTTTCCAGACTGCATTTTTATATTGGTTTCCTAGGGCTCCTGTAAACAAAGTTCTATAAAATTGGAGGCTTGAAACAACAGAGATTTACTATCTTACAGTTCTGAAAGCCAGGACTTCAAAATCAAGGTGTTGGCAGGGCTGTGGTCCCTCCAAAAATTCTAGAAAAGAATTCTTCCTTGCCTCTTCCACTTTCTGGTGGCTCCTGATGGTCCTTGGCTTGTGGCTGCATCCTGCTAGTCTTGGCCTCTGTCTTCACATGATGTTCTCCTCTGGGTCTATGCCTTCTCTCTTGTCTCTTATGAGGGACTCCTGTCATAGAATTCAGGATCCATTTGAATGATCTCATCTCGAGATTTTTAATTATACCTGTAAAGACCTGATTTCAAAATAAGGTCCCATTCAGAGGTTCCAGGGATTAGGATGTGGACACATCTTTTTGGGAGTGAACATTTTTGGCCGTGCATGTCTTTGGGCCAGGTGCTTTCCAGTGGCTCATTCACTGGTCGGATAGGACAGATGCAACCCATGCCACAGATGCTAAAGCAAAAGCCAGGCCTAACCCTTATGTGGAAACTGTGGTCAAGGACCAGCAGCTATAACCTTGGCAGGTACAGTATGTCCTGCTTAACACATTGAACATGGATAATGGTGCCTTGAAGCAGGCCTGCTAAAATCAATTGGTTGCAAGTTTTATAAACAAATCGGTTCCTTAAGTGGTATAGGATTATTTAGTATTGACCATTTGGATTTGGAAAACAATCTGATACCAAGAAAAAAATCTAGTTTTACCAAGACTAACAATGTAGTACTCAATTAGACAAACTGATGCCCTATTCAGATAGGCAAATTAGAAAAATTCCTTTATGAGAGCGTTCCTTTTTCAGATAACACAGTCATGTAATTTGATTCTAAGGGAAGGATGTGTTTTCACCTGCTATGACAAGAGGTCAAGGTTTTCACTAATCAAAATTTTGTATCACCTTATTTAGTCATAATTAAAAGTGAAATGGAAACTGAGATAGAATCTGCTTTTATGATGCTTAAGTCAAAAGTGTACTTTCTGTTTGCCTTTGTGAAACGTATTCATGTTTTATGGAAAGATAGGAAAAATTCAAACATGAAAAATTTTCTTTACCCTTTGGCAACCTCTGTCCTCTCTACTGAGCATTGTGTATCTGCGTTACGCATCGACCAAACCTCCTCCACTGGCAGAAATACCTATTCCATCAGCAACGTTCTCCTAGCATCAACAAGACAATTCCTTAAGGACAATATTCCTTCTTGCTCTTGTAAGGGGCCACAGTAATGCTTAGATCCAGATTGTGTAAACTGTCAATTATAGGTCATTTAATATACAGCCCTGCTTCTCAAAAAGCTTAAATAACTGTGCTTTGACTTCTAACAGTTGCTGGAGCTTTCTGAGATTCTCCTGGGTTATAATCCTCAATTTAGCTTGAATAAAATTTTCCATTTCTTTCTTAGATCGACTGATTAATTTTTTATTGACACCATCCTTTTTTGATTCTTTCAGAGAAACACAGTCCGCTGGAAAAGGCATCAATAGCTTAGAATGTTGAACTCACACAACTGGGCCCAGAGCCACTTTCTACCCACTGACACAAAAGCTGTGAATTGATCGGGAAACATTGAAAATATCTAAACTTCAACTGGAGAGACTCAAACTCAGTAAAATGCTGCACAGGATGACTCTTTTCTGATCCTGCAGGAAATATTTTTCTAATATTGCCATGGAATTTTGCATGCCTGCTGTTGGTTTTAACAGAATAACAGTCTTTATTGAATGAAGACTTTCATTCATCCAAACATGGAACAAAAGAATTAATCTGATAATATGTACTTTTGAGGAAAAAAAAATCTTTTAAGTCAGCTGGAGGGTAAAATACTAAACGTTTGGATATTTCTTATAGAACTCTTCCTTTGTTTTAGTTTTCTGAATCTTTGAACTCAACATTTAAGAGAGAAGTACACAGAGAAACAGAACAGTTAATCTGAAGGCCAAGACAGCAGAGTGGAGTGAGTGCTGTGAAAAATGAACTCTAGGGGATGGGGGGGATGGCTCCGTGGTAGAATACACGCTTAGCATGCATGAGGTCCTGTGTTCAACCGCCAGTACCTCTATTAAAACAAAACAAAACAAAACAAAACAAAACAAAACAAAACAAAACAAAACAATGAACTCTTGAGTGAGTTTTTAACAGAGATAGTTCCTTGTCTAATTCCAGCCACCAAAGAGACAGTGATGAACTTGCTAAAGAATAACAATTTTTGCTAACCAAAGTAGGGGTGTGTGTGTGTGTGTGTGTGTGTGTGTGTGCACCTGCATGTCTGTTTCTGTGTCTGTGCAGCTGTGTGCATCCCAGAAACATCTTATCTCAGCAGAAACCCTTTGGGTAAGAATAGGATGTATATGATTCTTTAAGAAAGAAAGTTACCAAAACTACTCATTTCCAAAGGACACAGCTGAGAGAGATGTGGGCAGAGAAGAAACAGAAATCATGGACAAAGAATTTCAAACAACAGAAAGACTTTCTTGTGTCATTCATGCAGGAGATGTTTGCAGTCTCTTCTGGACTTTTACAGGGACAACCCCAGAGGTGTAAGTTCTGCAGGTGAGATGAGTACTGACATGTAAAACTAGTGAGATTTTTATAATTGACATTGGTATATTTTATGTTTCTATCCAATTCACACATGACTGTTCCTTACAGTTTGGAATTTTAAAAGAAAAAAGAATCTAGGGAGAAAAATGTGTAAGTAGTATGTCAGTATAGAACATCTGGTTAATAGCTGCTTATACTTTTACTCTGGAATTTCTCATTTGCTTGCTTCTACCTTGTAGACAAAATTGTTATTACTTCCCTGCCTCCAAAGAAATCAGAGAGTCATTATTTCTGTGTTGCTCTCTAGGTGAACTAATTTCTGGATTTAGCCTTGAAAATTGCAGTTCAGTTATTGAGTATTTTCTATCTGGCTGAAGAGTTACATTGCCATTAAAATCCAAAAGATGGCCATAAAGTAATTTACTGGTTCAACTTAATAACAAACTTCTAAAATTAATTTTGTGGATGATAATGGCTTGTATTATATTTCCATGTGGCTTATTTTCCCTTCCCTGCTAATCTCCAACTATGTTAAGACTGGATACCATTTAATCACGTTAGTGTTCATTCTAGGAACCTAGGCACACAGATATGAACAAGGTTTATTCCATATTGAGCCAAGTTAAAAGCAATTAACAGGACAAGGACGAAACTTTCTCATCATTTTCATTTTCCACGTAATTCAGCAGTATTGTAACTGCAGAAAGACTTGTAGTAATAAAAAATGAATGTAATAATAAATATTTCTTGAATGAGTAATTAAATTAAAGCAATCTGATGACATCAAGCAAACAAGTGCGTATGCAAGCAATTAAGTATGGCTGAAACTGATGCAGCCATAAATCCTTCTCTAGGAGAAGGCAGTCAAGGCTTCAAGTCCCCTCCACTTGCTTCTTCACAACCTTCTCATTTCACTCCTGATGTTTTAATAAGCATTAAGATCCTTGGATTTATTTCCAAGTTTTGAATCTATTCTTTTCTCTTCAGCTTAATGTTTGTAGTTTACATCCCTTTCAGGGCAATCAACTCCCGACCACTTGGGAAAAACACCATGCAATAGTTTTGAGACAGGAAGGAAGAGGGCAGGGCATATCCATTAAAAGAATGACATAGCCATTGAGGATGCAACAAGAACTGGTTAGAACCAACTAAGTTCAAGATGGTGGAAGATTTGACTTCTGGTAGAGCTTGAGCCTCACTATAAGCTCATCGTAGTACATGAGCATGGTAAATGATAGACCCACAGGTCCCATGACAGTTCCCAGGCTGACCGTAAAGGGCCAGAATGTGAGCAGGGGCTCAATTCCTAGAAATCCCCACCCCTTCCCCCAAATCGTTAGATTATTCCTCCCACTCAGTAGCTATGAAACTACCCAGCCCATTAAAACTAACTACCCCCACACCCTGGGGCCACTCGCACCTCTGGGACAGACTGCGTTGTGCCTGTGGAATGTGTGTCTCTCTAAATAAACCTGCTTTTGCCTTACTTTGGCTCGCTCTTGAGCAAAGACAAGGACCCTCACTTGGTGGCAGATCCCAGGAACTCCTCCAAGACCTGGGAAATATGACTATTCTCTCACCCTCCACTCTTGAAATAGTTTAGTTATCTTGGAACACAAACCTTATAAATGATTCTCCTAGTCAGACCACCAGCTCAAAAGCCAAGATTGCAAGTAAATCTTAATTTAATTCTCCTGCCATAGATGTGATTATCTTTGCTTCTAAGAGCCAAGGAAACCTTCAAGTTCGATAAATTTGAATCTTCATTTTGTTGGTAAAGGCCACCTTACTTAACTTCTACATGTCTTCTGCTTAGAATTCCATTGTATTCCTGTGTGGTTCTCCGCTAAGACTAGACTCCTAACCCTGGACTCTGGTCTGCTTGGCTGGGCCAGGACACCCTGCCTATCTGTTTCAGTCACTTCCCCTGAAGAGATCAAACACAATCTTTTTTCTAAGTTTAACTCCCATCTCTGCTCCCATATTGAATGTATTGATCACATGGAATTACAGCAATGAGTTAACAGCAATGAATTCTCTTTTGTAGCCCATTGCTGTGTCCCAGCCACACAACAGGCTCTCCTCACGTAAGTGTGTGCAAAAAAAAAAGCTCAAGTTCAGACTTTGGTTTGGATTTTGTATGACCCTTAATCTTCATCTTATTTCCATCACAGGTGAGGTAATTCAGTGTAGATGAAGGTCATTCATGCATTTTCTGATCTTCTTATGCTTATATGTAACCATACATGCATCCACCTATTTCCACATTTTCACATGTTTTATGTACTATTTTACTCACATATTTATTATTAGGTTCTGTGAAGTAGGTTGGTATTATTTCCATTTTTTTGTAAAATACATATACAAGCAAGCCTTGAAATTTCAAAGAACAGAGCTAGTGCAGAAATGGAAATAAAAAGCTAAACTTCTACATTCTTCTTCTTTTTTTTAAAATGTAACTTTCATGGTCATTTTGTAGTTAATTAGGGAACTGCGGTTGCCTTGCTTTCTGGAAAAACATATTCGTCCAAACTGAGGTAACTTTGTTTCAGTGGAAATTATTATTTTTCTGCTCTGAGGGACAATGCTAGTATTCAGTGTGCAGAAATGGATTAAGAACCTGAGATGAAGTTGTTCATCAGAGTGAATGTTTACAGTTTTCTTCTTTATAAGAAATGAATTATTCTGTATTAATGGGTAATTAAAAATCAGACCTACCAGCATTTTTTTCAAAAAAATTTATTCAAAAAATGATTACTTCTTTAAAATAAGTGATAAGAGATCGGGCAAAGAAAACAAATGTTCTGAAACGGATATATGGGCAAATTAGATACCATAGACTTTCTTATAGCCACTTTAAAAAGAAACACATCACTGATTATACCATAGACTTATGTTCTTTCTTACTTCAAATGATAATTTTCTCTGTGCTTTCCTGATATTTAAAATGTAAGAAAATGATGTGAAAGCCAGCTTATTGGGTAAAAATAACATTCATACAGCATTTGTAAATCTCCAAAGAAAACATTCTAAAAAGGTCATTCCTTATATATGTTCTTATCTGTGGGATTTGGGAATTTAATTTTATCTTTGTTTGTATGAAGAGCCAGAAACATTACTGAAACATAGTTTATTTTTTTCTTACTGATTTGCAAGCCCTCTCTGCCTTTGTCTAATCTACATGAGGTTCCTCTCTGATTCCTTCTGTTATAGGTCTTGTCTAGACTTGGTGTCAAACTTACAATAGCTCCAGAGAATGAGTTGGATGGTGTTCCTCTTTTTCTGTTCCCCACACTCTTCCATCTTTCCCTTATCAATTTCATCTTAATGGACTCTTAAACTAGATGAAAAACTTAAAAAATTATTCTCCCATCAGATTATGTTCAGATGCTAGAAAAAAATACAAGATGTTTCTGGATTTGATTTTTGACTATAACTTGATGAAAAAAAATTAACTTTGTCACCTGTGAGTTTCCTGGATTCTACCCCCTAGTCTCTTGTTTATCAGCTTATTCTCAGATAGTCTGCTGACTGTGCAATGCCTTCCATACTGTTGTTTTTAGTGGTTATCTGAAATCTGAGTTTAAAACCACTTTCCACTTTTCTCTTCTTTTCATTTGTTCCTGTCCAAATAAAAACAAGAGCATGAGACACGAGAGAGAGAGAAAGAGAGAGAGAATCTAAGAGCAGCTAGAGAGAAAAAAGGAGTGAGAAGAAGGGGACCAGAAAGTCATCATGATACATGTTCATTTCCTTCCACAATTCATCTGAGCATAATTTTCAGCAATGGATCCGCATCAGTGAATCTGGGTTTCCCATGGATCTCAGCATCTCAGCTGAAAGATCTTTCCACATTTGGCACCCACTATCTGCTTTGTGCCAACTTACTGCATTTACTGTCCCACCACCACTTCTCTTTTCTCTCTTTCCACCTCAGTCCCATTAGTAATGAGAACTCAGTCCCATTAGTAATGAGAAGACTTCAAGCAAATTAAAGCATTTATTCTTAAGGAAGTGCTGAAGGCTCATTCTATAGGTGTGAGCCAACATACGTATGTTACATTTCACGACTGGGAAGTCCAGGGAAGGCCACTAGCCTATAAGCTTATAAGAAGTCTCAGATTCATTCAGCCTAAGTCAGTGTCTCCATTTAAGGTAAATTAAGAGCCTAGTCACATGAAAATGGAAGGTTATGAAACTACTTCCATTAAATAGAAAGTGCATTGTTTTTAAAAAATTGCTCTTTAGGCACAGATGATTAATGCTGTCATGACACTAAAGAGTATTAAATGCAAATTTGCAAAACTCTGAAGAGCTTTATTAGGATAAGAAACATTTTATTGAGCCAAATCAGTTGCTATTTTAATAAACACATAGATAGGTAAATCTCAGTGGAAGCCACCACAGATGTTGTACCATGTATTCTGGCAATAAGCAATTGAACTTGGCAGGGTGGTGAGGGAGGAAAACTTGAAGAGGGGGAAGGGAAAGGTTAGAAGAGGTGAGATTTTATGTCTTTAATTTGTAATTTGTCTTTCAGAGTGATTTACATCCCCCCCCACCCCACCAAATCCCTTAATATGTTGGATAATAAGCTGTTCTCTGCTTTCTAATACCAAATTGGATTTTCTGCCATCTATAAGTAAGAATTGAATGGCATTGTCAGTGTTTTGTAGGTAAAGAAAATGTAAAGTCAAGTGAGAAAGGAAGAAAAGAATGAAGAGAAAAGGGAAGGATGGAAGGAAGGAAGGATGGACAGAAGAAGGAAGGACAGATGGACGGAAGGAAAGAAGGAAGGAAGGAAGAAGGAAAGAAGCTGGAAAGAGCAGCCTTTTTGTCGGCTATATAAGAAGATTGATAGGTGGGGAAAGAATCCTAGGTTTTAGTCATGGGATCTGCTACTTACTGAGAACCTGCTCTTAAGAGCATTGACTTAACACTTGGGATCTCAGGTTTTTCATCTTTAATACTAGAGTGAGATCATTCTTCATTGTGCATTTCTGTGCCACACGTCGTAGAAAGACAAGCACCTTGGTTAAATAGTAGTTCTTCCAGGCATTGGGGCAAATCAAAAACCTTACCACATATTAAAAAATGCTCTCTGGGTGCCATTTTGGGAACGAGTGGACTCAAGCTGACTTCCAAGAGTTTTTTCAACTTTAAAAATACCACAATGCTAGTAGATTATTTGTAGAGGACTTTGTAATTTATTGTCCAAACTGGGATATTTTTGACGGTGCAATGCAGAAGTATTAATAATTACACTGGGGGATAAAGGTAAAATCAAGAATTATAATTTACCTGGTTATGTCAGTAATTAGTTTTGATGACTTCTTTTTAAGTAGTTTTATAGTAAAATCAAATATACCAAAATGGTACAAAAGAAAGGCGTGAAATACAAAGAAATATTATAGGGTGGTAACCAGGTAACTGCTACTCATCAAAAAATAAAATATTGGCCTCACCCACACAGGATCTCCTCATGACCTTTCTCAAATATTACTCTGGTCTCTCATGCCCCCCAAAGTGGCCACTATCCTGATTTTTACACTATTATTTTCAATGAATTTCCTTTTATTACAAAAAAGTGATATGTATTCCTTGAAAATCAGCTTATGCTTGAATTGTAGAAAATAAAAAATTAAGATCTCCCCAAATCCCAAATTTCATTCCTCTGTGGAAACTACAGTTAAAAATCCTTTAAATACTTTTCCCACATGTGCACAAATACGCACAAACTTTTTATTTTTTTCAAAATTGAGATCATACAGTACATATTATTCTGCAATTCGCTGAATTTATTAGAAGTACATTTTTGGCTCCCATGTATACAAACAATGATGGCTATGGTTACTATAGTAGTTGCAAGGGCAATGTTTTTTGTTTTTTGTTTTTTTTTTTTTTCCCTCACATTATGGGGGTGGGCATATATAAGTGTTAGATGAGAGGGCACTGAATGAGTGTAAGTTGAAGGTGAGGTGAGGTTGGGTGCTGAGGCTTTTTCCTCTTTCTGTGAATCTTAAACTTTTCTTAAATTTCCTACTTTTTCCTGACTCTGAGAAAGATCAAGAAGGAGTGCAAAGACTGAAAGAATTGGAATCGTCCTGGGTTCTAGGTCTGTCACTGACTGCTTCTAAGACCTTCGGTCTATATTGTGTGACATGAAAAGGATAATGCCAGTCTGGAGAAAGAGGTTTTGAAGATGATTTTAAAAACATATAATAAATTCATTAGTCTTGCATTATCCTAATTGGATTCTTAACACTCGCAAATTTTGTGTGTTCCTTAACATTGACCAGGAGAGTAGAGGACAATATTTAATGAGTTGTCCCAGGATTTGTTATACATTGCTTAGGTTTTACATAAATCTCAATAAAATTAGATGTTATGGAAGACAGACTCAAGATATTCTCAGGGTTGTTCATAGAGGTTAAATGACACTAAATTTTCCCCTGTGTGTTGTGCTTTCAAAATAAGGGCCAATTATTTGAAAGATTTGCCAAGGTGGTTAATGTATTTTTATGGATGTATTTAAAATGAATGAATTTCCTGTTGGGTCATTAACCAAAAGCTGTTAGAACAGAGTTGCTAAGTCCAGAGGAACATTATTATTATTTTCAAAGGTATTTGTCATGGCAGTGATACAAGCCCCAATGATGGAACATGGGTTTTGGTGCCATGGAAGTAAATTCAGGATAATCAGATTATAGCTGATGTAATTTAGATGTTTGGAGGGGAGGGATTCCTGATAGCAGAATCTAATAAATGCAGCTCCCAAAATAGAAAGCCTCTCTCCAGGGGATGACCTTCGTCAAGGGAAAATTTTTCAGTGTGGTGATGCTGACAACAATTTATAAGTTATAAACTTATTTTGCTGGAAGTTTTTAGTTTGGAGATGACTCTGGAGTTTGAATCTGGTTTGAAATAAGAGTGAGAGTTGGGAAAGGCAAATGGCTTTCCTTTTGCACTAGACCCTTTCATTCTGAGTGTACCTCCCCATCACTTGAGAATAGCTTCTATCTTCCTCCATTTGTTACTTGTTTCATGGATGACAGTAACTGCTTTACATGCAGTTTGCAGTTTCTCACATGGACAGAAAAGGGAACTGAAGCCTAGAACAGTAATTTATGCAAAGTTTGGCAGTCATGAGAAACTCCGGCAGTTATGAGACCAAAGTCGAACCCTAGATATGACTCAAGAGTTGATACTTTTAACAACTATGGTCTGATTCCTGTTCTGTGTCTCAGCTACATACAAATGAGTCTTTCTCCAATCCTAGCTGGTGAGCTACTTTGCGTCTTGTCATCTTAGTGTCCCCATAGTACCAAGCTGGTATCTAAATGTTTGTTGAATCAAATTTGCCATAGTTACAAATTCCTCAGCTCTGCTAGGGATAGAGGGAAGGCTTAAAATTCAGCTATTGAGCTTTTCAAAAAGAAGCAACAATGTAAGTTTTTGAGTTATTTCAGAAGTCTTGACAATCGGTCCTTTAGAGGGCGCTGGGGTGTGATTACTCCCTTCAGTGGAATTCCCTCCCTCGTTTATGCATCAGAACAGAGAGATAGATTGAGGTCCTGATACTATCCCAGTGGGAATGTTTACTTAGGGGGAAAGTGAATGGTATTAAATTTGATTGATATTGGAAATTTTTTGCAAGCACAATGCAGTTCATTAGTTAACTTTGCACAGAATTCACCACATTTACCTATAATTTGACATCTTTAAAAATGGTTTGGGTATTTATTTTCTTTCCTTTTTTGAGGGCATCTTAAAAACATCCTGCCTTTATAGTCACAAATAGGTTCAAGAACCAAACCTTCTAAATAGATTATCATCTGACTAAATATACTGTGTGTAGGTTTAAAGCAGATTCTAGCATCTTGCTTTGAAAGCAAGTGTTTTGTTAGTTTACACAAATGGTGCTCTTTTATAAAAGCTTATTTCATGCATCAAGCTTATTTTAAAAACATCTAATAAACTTTTTGTGTGTGTGCACACATATTTCAGTACTACTTTCTAGTATATTCCATCTCATATTAAGCTGTTTTGGAAATGCGATGCCTCTATCTGGTGAATTGATTAGCTCAAGACTTCCTAAAAATACTTGACTCCTTTGGACAGCATGTGCTTTCTCGTTAATACCTGCAAATACATCAGACATGGATATGATGCTTGAAAGGCTCAGTAAAGACACAGCAGGGGAAGGTTCTGCCAGAAAAGCTTTGACAGGTATTTTTTCAAAGACGTGTGCCTATCTTGTCTCATAGTGCTCCGTTTTTAAAATGAAGACAGACTTCCCCTATGGGAATACTGTTTTTGAATCTTAACCACAACCTCATTACTAATCGGGATGTTCTAGAATTTCATTATGAATCTCCTTGAAAGAGCAGTATGTTAACCTCTGGCGAAGTGAGGCAGGGTGAATTTAGTAGTAAGATAAAACAGGATAAACAGAGCACAATGTAAGACTCACTTTGCTTTCTTTTATCACCCAAACATGAATTTAATTAAGAATAAAGCACGGTTGAGGCAGAATCCTGTGTTCATTTCATGAAAAAATTTAACTTATGAAAGATAGTTTTGAATATTTAAAATGCAGCTGAGGATAGAACAGGGGATCCTAATTTGAAGGTTTAATAATTTAAATTTGAGTGAACTCTGATAGTAGAGTGGTAATAGAGACATTCCATCAGGTTATAGCTGATCTTAATCCTTTCCCCAGTGGATAAAATAAATGTTAAAGAGATAGGAAATGGGGCGGGAGGTGGATACAGAGGAAAAACTTTAACCTGAATTATACTTTTTGTGCATGAGTGAAGCAAATCTACATAGTGGCCACTTAATGAAAAAATAATGTACTGGCCATTCCCTTAGGAGAAACAAGAGATGGAACCAGGGTCTCTTAATCAAACGAATGTAGCTAGATATTAAAATCTCAGAGGGGAAAAAGAGATCAGTGCTAAGAAATGTTAAAAAGAAATATTTTCTAATACTCCTAGAAATCTAAGTTTCTTCTGAGATAAGCAGGAAAAGCTCAAGATACTCTAAGATGATCATGGCCCCTTAAAAGGACATTTGGCCACAGTATCACTCGCACTCCCTTCTGCCAAATGAACTGGGATTATACTGTCCCCCACACAGGCTGTTCATGACCACGTGCCAACCTCTTTCCAGGACCTCTACCACCATGGCTCACCCCCAGGCTGGGAGGAATCAGGGAGATGCAGCATTTACTCGGGTTTAGAAGCTCAGAATTGGAAAGAGACCTGCTCATTGTGGAATTAGTGAAAGTACGAGTTTTGAATTCCTCTTGACATTTGAGTTTCCTTTAGGAGCACTGAGCTTGTCTATTTCTGTCAATTGGTATGAGCAGCTGTAACTTACAATCCAAATAATTAAAATATGTGAGCCATGAATCGCGATTGCATCCATTTATCTGTCTTTTCTCAGACTATAACTGCAGGGTACACAGGCAAAAGCGAACAAAAGAGGTTGTAATGAGCCACTTCAAATAGTAAAATTGGATGATCTCATGCGAAGACTCCTACAACTGAATATTTAGCAACATGGTCAACAATAAAAGTCCAGGAAAACAGGCTGAATGTCCTAGGGAAATTAATATCACTGTTACAGCACTTAGGGTGCCTGCAGTGTATACATAGAAGGGCAATTTTAGAGAACTCTGCTAAAGGAAAAGTTTATTATGCTGTTGGTATAAACTTTTAAAACTATATTTGCCTGGGATCCTCACTCCCTTTTGGTCACTTTAAATGGACATTACTGTGCTATAAAAACTTGGAATGGCTTGGACAACTGCAGTGACTTCAAAGGAAATCAATACACACAGTACCAAATTTTACCCAATGGACAAACAGTCTTTTAATACTTAATTGTACACAAAGCACAAATCAGGCAGAAAAATGAGCATAGATCACTTTAGCTGATTTTTTTTAACAGGACAGAACAATAACTTCACTGTAGGTCTGTCATCTGTCTGAATGGTAAAAAGCCACCACCTGGCTTCTTTATAAGACCATTGCTCTCTTAGTAAAGGTCACAATTACCATTTTGAATGTCCTTTTCAGCAGTCTATCTTTCAGCCACAAAATAATAAACTACCCGATACTATGGTCAAAATAAATGCCTTATTTATGTGATACTTCCTGGAGAAGGCAGCCAAGGAACAATGATGGTGGTTGGCTGTTTTCTGCAGCATTGTATCTGTGGGACACAAAAGAGCTGGGGGATGTCCTCAGATGGAGTATTCGTCACATTCGCTTTATAGTCATGTTTCAGATAAATGGATAACAAGACTCCTACAACAGCTAACACTACTACTGCTGTTAATGCTACCATTCTTTGAAATACTGATTCCCCAACAAGCTCATCATAGCAAACTGGAAGAAGAAGAAGTCTTAAACCGAATCCATAGGGTTGCCTATCAGATATATGTACGTTGCAAAATCACCTAATTTTATTAGCATTGGTTTCCTCAAACATAAAGTGGGTACAGTAATAATCATACCTGCCTTTCTCACTATATGTTATTATTTTGGAAGTAAGTGAAATTATAAAAGTGCTAACTCTGGGGACAATTTAGGGAAATCTGCTAAACATTGAAGTTGGTGGAATTTATTTTCCAGAACTCAAACTGAGTTAATGATATATTATCCCATGGAGCAATATGAACATGCGTACGGATGAGTAGATCTATGCAATGATTTTGGAATGTCCAAAGCCAGCTCTGCTCAGGCCTTAATGTGCTTACTCCTCTGATCTTCAAGCTGCTGCTGGCTTATTCTGCAATAGGGACTGCGAGTATCACCATCTAGGGAGATCTAGCTTATTCAGGGTCTAAAGTAGACCACCAAATAGGAAATTGAAAAAGTCAGCATTAAATGATTGAGTTTTTCTTCCCTTTTTGTCTTCTTTTTATTTCATCTATTCTCTATGCTTCACTCAGAGTCAGTAAGTACAAATCCGCTATACCTGGGTTCTGTAGGGTTAACCACCAAGAATTAAGCCGTGACTACTCAACTAGAGCCTTTTTACCATGTTGTTTTAGTTGAGTTATTTCAAAATAAAGTAGGGTTCAATGTTTTAGAGTGAGGGAAATTTATTGGGTGGAAAGCACATAGGGCAGTTATCCTAAAGAGATTGATTGATGAAAAATCAACCTTCAGGCTAAGGCTAAGGGCAGCATTTAAGGAGATTAAAAAGCAAACGAAACAACCTCATTTTTTTCCTGGCTAATTGTTTATATTTGTGTCCATTCAGAATGCTTTCAGGTGCTATTAAAAAAAAAAAAAAAAGACAACAACAAAGAGAAGCATTGGGCCAGTCAATGCAGAATTAATGATAAATACAGGACAGTTGAATGTGAGTACCAAAGGAATAAAAATGGCAAGATGACACTGAGGACAGCAGTGACACAAGCCTTCCTCTCCAGAGCTCCAACATTATCCTCAAACTAGGCTGAGCTGCTCTCCTTTTTAATTTTAAAGAGAAAGACAGTTATATGAGATACTTCATACCCGTGAACTCATCACAATCAGTGTCCATACGTGGTAACATTTGCTTTAGAATACTTTAATATGAAATAAAATATTATAGATAACATGTTAAGTTTTCTTTGTTTCCGTCCCAGTGTAATTTTCCTCTCCTTCCCCAGAAGGAAACATTATTTCGAGTTTGGTATCCATCCTCATATTTCACCCAATTATAAGAAAATTTAAGATAGATATGTATATATAAGATAGATTTAAGACACATATGTGTATATAAGACCTATATGTCCATAAACAGTAGTTAGCTTTGCTTTTTAATTTACATAAATGCTCTCAGCCTGAGGGCAGACTTTTTGCTCAGCATAACTAAGATATCTGTCTATGTCAACGCATATAGATTTGTTTTATTTTTCTCTGTTTTATGTAAAATGTACATTATTTCATCACATAAATGTACCACATTTTATTCATCCATTCCTATATTAATGGGCTTTTTGATTATTTTATCACAATGCTATGATAAAATTCTTTGTGAAGGTGTTCTTATGCCCAAGCTCTTGAAAACTTCCGTAGGCTTTACAGCTCTAAGTGAAGTAACTGGATAAACTATGCACACTTTCAAGTTTAACAGGGCATCAAGTTGCTTTAGAAATGGATTACATCAGTACGCCTGTATACCTGCAGCAAGCACATAATTGCTTAGATTCTGTATTGTCTGATGATGTTCATATCTGAGTTTTCTTTTACTTGATCTTTAAGGGATCGAGCTTCAGAGGTATGTGCCAGAAAGAACTAGGTAAGACGTCTAGCATCTTAATTTGGCAGAGAATTAATGTAGGATCCACGCTAGGCGAGGGCTAGCTCTTAGAGAAGTGACTGTGTTCAACTGCAGTTCTGTTCTTAGGTATTTACTCGGAGGACAGGACACGAGCAGCGAGCAGAGCTGAATAATTTTAGTTTCTGCTTATTAACAGAGAGGAACACCTTCTGCTTTGCCAACCTGGCCCTTCCTGGCTTGGGTGGGTGTAGTTTGTGCCTGAGGAGAGCCAATACTTATGACAAGATGATGCCCAGAAATCCGACACACACAGGCGTGCACAGCCAAATAGAAGGCTTTTTCCTTGGTTATAATTTTGTTCTTTGATTTTGGGGGATTCCTGGTTATGAAAGTTACTGAGAGACAAATTTCAATTGTCACTCTAATACTTGAGGAATAATTCATCATTCAGCTCAGTGCAGAATAAACAGTGATGATGATGCTTAAAAACATCCTGTTACTACTTTTTCTGAAATGAATGAAATCTCAAGTTCAGTTCATTTAGGGCATGTTGGGGTGTACAAAATATTCAACACGATGGCAGATACTCTTCTGTTTGCCTGGGATGACTGTGCTCTCGTGGTCCACCTGTGAATGAATGAATCCCATCTTCTTCAAGCCTTTGCTCAAGCATCCCTATCTACAAGAGGACTTTCTCAGAGCACTCCATTCTGTGTTCACTCATCTGCACCCAAACTACAAATTTTCTTTTTCACAATGGAAACCCTTGTATCACCATATTGAAATTGCACATTTAGATGCATGTCTCTTTAACAACATTGTGAAAGAGGCAGCATGGGGAAGCAGATGAAGTGGAGACTTTAGATTGGACTGTCTTGGGTTGAAACCTAGCTTCATTGTTAGTATCTGTGTGACGTGGGGCACATTCCTTTAACTTTCTGTACCGCGGTTTTCTCATCTATAAGATGCATATAAAAACCTACCTATTGCCTAGTTTCGTCATGAAGATTAAGTTAGTATTAGTTAATACATGAAAGTATTTGGAAGAATGATGGGGATGTGGAGAACACAATAATGGTAGCTATGCCTGTCCTTATGTCCTTTAGGGCAGGTCCTGTGTCTTCACCTCTGGATCCAAAGTACCTTGCCCTATATCTGGCAACTGAACTGTTGCAGAGAAATACGTGTTCAATTCAGCAAGCACAGATGTACCTATTTCCTGAACAAGCATCTATATAGTGTACATTTCCTTCCAGTTGGCATGTGTTCCATTTTTACATCAGCCTTAGAGATGCCTGTTAGCTATTCTTTGTTTTGACAGATTTTTAACTTAAGTTGTCACCTTCATGCCAAGTCTGCCTGATAAGTTATGAAAAGAGGTGGGGAAGCATGAAAACTTTTAACAGCAGGGAGCATCTTATTGGCAGAGCATTGGGGAACAAAGGCATTTTGGAATGTTACATTATCTAAGCTACATGCCTGAGAAAGACATTTATTTATAGATTCCACTAGAAGGTGCTGTCCTCCCTCAGTGTAATGGATGGATATGTTTGGAGAAGACCAGATTGTTTTAAGAGTTTCACATAAATTGTTACAGCCACAGGCTGTGAGGTTAAAAAAACTTTAACTTTAAAAGTGTTTATTTTTGAGTCAGATGCTATCTTTTGATCACAAATTTCTCTTAGAACATAATGTTAAGTAAAAAATTTATGTACACAAAATATTTCACATTGAAAAGTCTTACCTCTGTGGGTCCCTTAATTGGCACAGCACATTTTAAATGTTTGGGAAGAGTGTTAATAAAGGAAATTGCAAAAGTTTTTAGAAATGTAAAAGCATCTTAAATTCTAGCTTTTTTTCTCAGGCACCTGTTTTTTTCAATTAAAGTGGGAATGCATGTGGCTGTACATAATATAGATCTGTAACTTTTCATCCAGGGTGTTAAAATGGGTGGATCGGATCTCTGCTGAGTGTTGTAGTCTGTATCTTACAAGCACTCTTTAAAAAAGAGCTTATTATAGGCTGGGTAGACTTTGATATGCCTCAAAAAGATAATCCAGAAGTAAAATTTAAAGTTAATTTACCAATTGATTCCATACTCTGCACCAGTCCCTGGACCCTTGAGTTTAAGTTTACAAAAAACGTGCTAACTGAAAAGAGAAAAGAGGGAGGGGAAATTCACATAGAGGAAGAAAATGTGAGAAATGAAAACTAGGCTCACTGAAAACCAGGTGAAGTACTTGGAATGGTGTAGTTTAAGTTCAGATTTACGTGATTTGTGTTCACATGAAAGTCTTGTTCTAAGCCTATTAGAGATGGTGATTCAGTATATGGTGCATTTATCTGTATTTATTTGAAGGAGTTCATGTTCTAATGCAGATGACAAGAATAAAGCAAAAATAATGGAATTGTTCATTATTAAGCTAGACCATGTGGGTTTTGTGTTTCACATTTCCTTCTCAGTCTTCTCCCAAGGGAGAGACTTTCAGTGTTCTGAGCAGAGAAGCCAGGTGTGTTATGAGAACATAAAATTTCCTTTTTAACTCCATGAAATTGATTTAAGAGGACATATTTGCTTTTCCACAATTCACAGAAATGACTCAGAGAAATTAAAAATACCAACTCCCTTCGGTGACGCTTCACTTTCTTTCATGGCAGGTCTGCTTTCCCCATAAACAATTTCTTATACTAAGAAAGCCTCAAGAATATAGTCGATTAATACCCCTTGAAAAAAAATCTATAATGATAAATGGTGTAATAAATAAGTGAAAGCATGCAATAATAATGAGTTTTTTAAAATAGAAATTGAAAGAAAGGAAATAAAGTGTATCGATTAACCAAGACTTCCCTCCAGAAATCTAACACTCTTGTAACTTTTTTCAATATTTTATAATGCCATTATCCTTATGTATTCATATATATTTCTAAAAGTTCTGTTAACTCTGCCTATTTACTAGGCTTATATAGAGAAACAAAGAAAATAACTCTCTATCTCAGCTAGATGTAGTCTTTTTCTCAGTTTATTTATTTTTATAGTTTGTGTATTACTAGACTTCATTTTCAAAAGATGACACGCCCACTGCTCACAGCAGCTGCAATCCATTAGCCTAATGGATTGGAATTAGAGGTTGCCTTAGGAATTGTCTATTGTGTGGCGAAATCAAATGTAAACCCTACTGTGAAAAGTCTTGACACTATTAAATGTGAAAAACACAATGTGTTCAATAAGATGTTAAGAAAAGAGATGTAGGGCATTTGACTAACCAACCAGAAAGTAATACAAAGTTTATGCCAGAATAGAAGCTATTCGTGTTTTCTTGTTGGAGTTTAGCAGAGTAATCATGCCCCATCGTTCACCACCCAGCAGTGCTGGGTAAATAGTACTAACTGCTTAATTATCTCCTTTTCCTGCTAATACTGGCCGTAGACAATTGCTATATCCATCTTATTCTTCCTCAGAATTCTACCTCATGAACACTTTTATTCATTCATTCAACAGAAACATCTGAGTGCCTGCTCTGTGCCAGACATTGTGAAGGTACAAGGTTTATAGTCGTGCCAAAGCCATCCGGTGACTAACGAGGGACAATCACAGTGCTTGTCTCACTCTCACGTCCTCTCAGCTCCATCACAGGCCACCATTACTACCTGGGCAACACAGGTCGATCCGGGAACTTTCTGCCTAGGGTCAGGTCTGCGAGCAACAGCGTGGGCTTTGCCATACTTGAGTTCAGTATCATCAGAGAGAGGAACGTGAGGAAAGAAAGGCCCAGCACTCCTTCCAGGGGCCATCTAATGCTGACAAGAAACAGCTGTCTGGTCAGGTGAGCTACCTGTGGACAGGTGGCCTAGTGGGGGCACTTCTGGGAGAGCTGCGTGTTGTCTGACTTGGAGAGGAGCAGTCATGCCTGCCACCGCTTTGATGGAGGGTGCTGAGACACCTCGACTCACCTGTCCAAACTTAGAGATGAAGAGCCCTGAAAGGTCATTTGTGTCGTGTCCTGTCTCCTTATCCTCTTCTGGGAACACTTCACTGATTTATCTGAAGGTAGCTTTCTCCTACAGTAATGTTTGTCATTGATACAGAAAATAAAACAAATATTTAAATATAATGCTCGATTATGTAGAAGTTTGACTTTCAGACAATATAAACAAGATCACAACCGTAAGTTCACAGGAGATGTTATTCTCAAATATACATTTTGAAAAAAGGAAAGGAAATAGGAAATAAACCAGATTCAAAGGCGACCAGTCTTCAGAAGTTGAATATAAATCTTAACTTTTATAAGCTTAATACTGTTTTTTTTTTTTTCATTGAAGTATCGTAGGAAACAAAAAGTTGAATTGTAGTCTGTTAACATTTAATCATTTAGGAAATAGCTTCTCTTTGAATGTTGGATTAACTTTTCTGAGGGTGAACAAGTAACTCTTCTTGTTTTTATGTCTTTGTTCCTCTCGCATACTCGGTCTCACACTAACAGATACATTCATACAACCATATAAACAGAATTCATATATTTATTTAGCCAATAATCTATAGTAGTATTTCTTACATGCTAAGCACTATGCTAGGTGCAGAGAAAATTACACAGCAAATTGGTTCCTGACCATCATCCTGTACTTTTTTTTGAGGGGGTTATAATTAGGTTATTTATTTATCGGAGGGACTGGGGGTTGAACATAGGACCTCGTGCATGCAAGGCATTCACTCCACCACTGAGCTATACTCCCCACCCCCAGCCTGTACATTTGGAAGATGAAGCATTCATTCATTCATTCATTCAACAGGCAATTATTGATTGACTATTTTGTGCCAATTACACATGTGTTAGTTAAATAATGAATAAACGAGGTGTGGATATGAGGGGCTGGTGTTGAGGAACTGGAGAAATGGTGACTAGCGGAGAAGCTAAATCAACCAGGCAGGAAGACTAGGTTTCCAAAGGATTAATAAACCGGATAAGGTAGAGTCCAAGTGCACAACAGGAAGGCAGGAACTAAGCAGAACAGAAGCCATCAACCATTTCAAGTGGGAAGAGAGTGTAAGGAGGAGACACGGGGAGCCTGCAGTGAGGCTGGGGAAAGAGCTGTTTCCCTCCCAGACGTGGTGTAGATGTGGGGATAATCAAGGGCTGGTATGAAAGGAGCGCCCTCTGAAGTGGATGGTTGGGGAAAGGGATCAGATTTGGGTGAATTGAGGGGGAAGAGGGATCATTTCTTCTGGGAGGTGAGATTACAAGCTGTGCACAGGCTTGGAAATAAAAGGGACAGATACAAATAAACTGGAGCATCTGAAATAGAACCTGAGATGAATGAACTAAGGTAGATTAATTGTTACTCTAAATGAAAAGTTTACAAACTATTGCTGCTGGGCCTGGTTGTTCCACTTTGCCTGCATCATGTAAATGTTACGACTACTCTTCAAATAAATTGCTTAATTAAGCTCTTGGTAGTCACTGTAAGCTATACCTGAAAGAATCTTAATATTTTATATTTTCCACAAGAATTGAAGGTAGGTTTGGGGGGATTAAAATTTTAATAGGGCATCCAGGGAAGAGTCTTTACTGGGAAGTGACATTTAAGTAAAGACCTGAAGGAAGTAAGTGAGAGAAACTTTTCAAAGAATAGGAAGAACAAGTAAAAATGTTAAATCTTCTACTTATTTCTATGTCTGTTTCTGGCTCCAGATTTGTTTCATTGCTTCATTGTAAAAATAAATAAATAAATAAAAATACCTACACCAAATGACCCTGTGTTAAATAATATGGTTTTATAATAGAATGAATTCAATAAGGGTAAATACCTAATATAGTTCCTCTACAGAGATATTTTGGTTATTCCTGAAATTTTCTGTAACATATCAGTTTTGATATTCAGCATGTTGATTTTCTTAAAAAAAAAATCCCATTTGAAATTTTATGGAAGTTGCCTTAAATCAAAATGTACATAAAATTCATCACTCAATTCCAACTTGGGAGGGGGCTCCCAGCCATCCAAAAAATTCTCTGTGACACCAGCTGGATGTCCTACAATTCAACTAAATTCAGACACAACTTACCCAGATATAGCATCAGAGCCCACAGGTCAAGGGCTCAGTCCTTCACCAAATTCAGATACCAGTCACCCAAGTTATCACCTGCGCTTCTGCCCTACTGCGTATGGGCTAGAGATTCTAAGGGCTCCTTCCTTGGACTTGATTAATTTGCTAAAGCAGTACAGAGAACACACAGATTTACCTGCTGGATCACAGGTTTATCATAAAAGGAGATAACTTAGAACAGCCAGATGGGAGAGACGCACCTGGCAAAGGTAAGTGAGATGGGGCTCAGAGCTTCCATACCCTGTCCCAGAGCAAAACCTTCCCCAAATCTGCACGTGTTTTCTAACTTAGAAGCTCTCCAAACCCCACCCCTTGGTTTTTTATATATATAAAATGTCAGATTTATAGATATGACAAACATATAATGTGTATTTTGAAATTTAACTTAAACTTGACAAATTTGAGAGCTGAAACTGCAGCTTTTTTTCTTCCAGGGGTTATTGGAGTTTTATGTCTACCAGAGCTGGAGCCCTGCTACCTTCCTGGAATCTGTTTAGCTCCTTTCCATAGTCTTGGTTTCACGCAAATATCTCAGATTCATCCTCCAAATATTTTTTGGGTCTATGGATGAGTCCCTTAGTCATACCTACTCTCTTCCTCTGGTTCCTACTCTGGTTCCTTCCCTTCCTCCTTAAGCTTCTGGTTCTGTTTTCATCCAAGGGTTTTGTTGTGCCTCTTTGAAGCATTCTGTTATTTTCATTAAGGCCAGAAATGTATTGAAAAACGTTGTATACTTCTGCTGTAATTATCCTGGGAGTATTGAAATGCATTTAATTGGTATGCAAGTGGCAAATTAGATCAGTCTCATAAATGTCTCACAGAACACACGTTCATTGCATTTTATGCCATGTGTGTAGTGCATTAATTAGAAAATGCAGTGGTGATTGTCACCTTCCCACTGGACAAAAAAAAAAATGACAAAATGCAAATACCTTTACTAAAGGTAGCATAGTTAATTAACTCTTCTACATTATAAAATTCATCATATGGAAAACAATTTGCTCTTAGAAATGGAATACTTTATTGCTTTTATTAAATCCATGTTCATCTTTGTGGAATAAACTCACCCAGTGAGTTTTATTTGGAAAATTCCTAATCTCGGAACTGTTATTTATTCTGCATTTTATTTCCCAAGGCAAACTTTTAAATGGCTCATAAATCAAATAAACCTAATTGATTAAATATTCACTCATATTTATAAGTCAGATTAGGCAATGAGCATCCTATAAACAAATCATTCCGTGCTGCCTGGGTTCATTGACAGCCTCTCAGTGATATTAACAAATGAATATTGATATTCCATTACTGGAGCGCTTTGCTAACACATTATCTGATAAGTTAAGAAAAAAGTGAAGGAGCATATAAAGAAAGGGCAATTTAATTTCCCCTCAGAACCTCCTAGTCTCAATACACTGGGCGCACTTTGAAGCAGCTAGGCTTTGGGCAATACCTCATGGTGAGTATTGTTAAGGAAGTGGAGAGGGCGCACAGTCAAACAGCACAGACACCTATAGTCATGTTTCCTAATTTCTCCACTTGAGAGTCTTCAAAGTGGCTAAATCTAGGAGCCAGACTCTATGTAAGGAAATAAAACTACAGTATCAGCCCCCAATGATGCAATCAACAAGCAAGCATGCGATCAGAGAGAAGTCAAATTATCTGCTTTTTCCTCAGGGCACTGCTCTTCCTATCCAATTTATAACCTCTCAGTCTTCCTGATAGGTTGCTGTCTGTCCCTGTACAGTCCACGGTATGAGCCTCCAAGGCCTCATTCCACGATGTGGTCCATCTCAGGTGCAGCCCCTAAGTCGTCTTCTTACTGCTCTCTGCTCTGCCTGCAACCGTCTTTAAGCGGACGACTGCCTTCGGCTCTGAGACTAGGTTCACTTGACAAGATGCTGCCACTGGTACCTTTGCTTCAAAACTCCTTTTCACATCCTTATCACTTAATTGTCCAGAATTTTATTAACATAGGATTCTGGTTGCATGGTACACTTGATTGAAGGCTTAGGGATAACAGAGGCAATTTCCATTTGGGGAGATAAGACCTGAAACAGGATGTAAAACATAAAAAATATAACTGTTTTGGTAGTCCAAGGGAAGAGTACACATGTCAGTGGTGTACATGTGCACACACATATGATGCACACACACATACACACACACACTTTTTAAGGAACAGTAACATTAATAGGAGTCAGCATGATTTAACTGCAGACTAAGGAAGATAATTATTTTTTGTTTAATATTTCTTCAAATCTCGAGATATTCTTAGTCTGAAAGTAATAGCATTTTTCCATCTCCTTTCTTTTTTTTTTTTTTTTTTTACAAAAAAGCTCTAAAGGCACTCATTGTTAAAAATTGATGACTAGTTACAATGTTTCACCAAACCAAAGAACTGTATTTTATTGATGATCATCTTTAGTTATACAAAGTCTTAGCAGGAGTTTTATCTTAATGTCATCCCTCACCATTCCTGGAAGTATAAAGGAGACATAATACAGAGCTTTTAAGAGCAAATCCCCAGGGTGGGGAAATTGTGGTTCCAGTTTTATGTAGATTATTGATAACACTTCCATGTCCCTGCAATCTCAGGGCATTGGAACTGTTAGAAGTAATCACTTCTGTTGACCTAAAAGAAACAGACTGTCAGTTATCTCTCCAGGAAAAAAAAAAAGGAAAGTTCATTCGGGATCAGCAGAGAATTGCAGTGAGGGGTTTGCAACCGTGTGCAAGTCCCTACACAGCAAGGGAATAACTCTTATACAGAGGGAAAGGGGGTTAGGAAGACTATGGTAAAGAAAGGGTCCATGGCTTTTCCTTGGCAGAGTCCCTGACGGGAAGAGAAGGCGCCCTTCTTTCTGTTGACTCCGGTATTGTGACAGGGCTCAAGAGCTCCCCCTTCTGGTCTCCTGACTCTATTTAATTGATGCATCTGTTTATTGATTTTTGCACTTCCAGTGAAAGTGTCATTGAATTAGTGGGATGTGTCAGGAAGTAGTGATGTGTTAAGGAACTGTGGTTCCCATCACTTCACAGTTTGATTAAGTTCCAAGATAGCATGGGTGGTTAGAACAGAAGGTGTTTGTTGTAAGGCCTTGGGTTTAGTGTTATCCAGCAATTAACTTGTTACCAGGGGAAGTTGGTTCTGGATTGATGAAAATCTGCTGGTTAAAGTGGTCTGGAGCATGATGAGTGGTATTTGGGGTACTGGCATGGCCACGACCACTTCTTTTTAGTTAATTTTCCTGCCAACCGAATGTGAAACAACTCAGAGTAATTTAGTTTTGATCCACCAAATCAGAATGGGAAGGTTGGAAATTATCCAAATTATCTGAATTAACTTGTTAACACAGGAAATTTAACCTCCAAGTAACTCTCTATTGTTCTGCCCATAGGAACAATGAATTTGATGGTTCAACACCATGCAACTGAATTTTCCAGTGGTTAAGACACAGTTGGCAAGTTCTCCAGCTACTTTGATCAAATACTTTAAACCAAATGTTTAAGGACTAAATTCGATTTTTTTTCATCCTGAGTTATCTAATTTTGCTATTCATGTGGATTAAATTCCATAATCATTGCTGTTCTTAGGATTATTTTCTTTACATGGCTACTGCCAGATGGAGCCAGTGAAGATTTCTTGATCAAAGATTAAAAAGTTCCATTTTATTTAGGCTTGCCACACACTGGCTAGATTAATCTGCCTCTGTGAAACAAACTGACCCTAAGGGCACCTTGAATTGAAACCTGATCTGTAATCTCTATCAGCTGCATGTTGAACTCAGTGCATCTGCCATATATATATATATTTTTTTATTAAAGGAAAGCAAATGTATTGAAATTGGTATCATATTTTGAAAAATATATCTAATCTACATTATATATGTATTCTCAGGATAGTAATGGAGCTCGATTTAACAGAAAAAAATTTATGGCCCATTCTGGTGTTCAGTTGATAGCCTCTGTATCTTATTTGCCAAAACAGTGAAAAGTCTGCTTTCTGCAAGCAACGAAAATAACAAGCACTTTCATGGTTGGGCAAACTGGGAGATGCGTGATTGTAATCTGCTTCATTGTTATAATTGAGAAATTATAAAAGACTGGTTAAATATGTATATCAAAAAGAGTGTTTTGATAATGAAATTTGCAAATATGTATGGTATTCCTTTAAAAAAATCAGAATTTCATTACATGGAGAGGAGACATAGCAGAAAGTCAAAGTGAATAATAGTGAAAGCAAAAGCTAATAATAAAGCCAAAGTGAATCTTATAATTTAAACATTGGAGATTAGATTTGATTCTATTGGGGAGCAATTATATATGTTTGACAGAAATGTCAAACTAAACCCCTCTGGTTAATAATTAAAGTTTAATTTCTTCTAGTGAAAATAAATTAAATGTCTTTATAAATTCCCATTCTTGACATTATAATGCAGCCATAGCCAAAACTTTCAAGGTTTTTTAAAGGCTTATAGAAAAATACTGTTAGAAAAAGAAGTTTAAAACATACCAAAGTGCTCAGTTTTACCAATGATTATTTACTCCACATCCTCATTCCACACATCGACGTGCTGTCTTAAGGTCATACATGTAACATTTTATGCACTGGTCCTTGATTTATATTTTTTTCCCTGGTCAAGTACTAAGCTAGCAATACGTAATATATTCTTTCTTAACAAGAGGAACACATCTTCTTCATAAACCCATGCAAAAGTTGATGCTAATCCTAAAAAGAGACTATTGCTGCTCCTTTTAAATTTTAAAGTAGAAATATATGCAAATGATGGAAGTCAAGTAGCATAATGTGAGATGAAAATGGCAGATTTAAATAAAAGCAGCTACAGAACTTCCCTTTGCTCTTCTATTTCCCAAGTCAAATATTTGGGTATCAACATTTGTGTGTAATCAGAACTTTGGAAATACTGTGTTATACCCCAAGTCTATATTACCCTGCTTAAAATTCAAGTAATTTTAAACTTTAATTTTGAACAAAGCTTTTAGAACCCCCTCAGAAGCACTTTTCTATCTCTGTTGCATCATTTATAACAGTGATGGTCTCCCTAATGTGTGATTGGCTTGTGGGGAAATTGGTATTTAATTTTGAGTGTGATAATATAGACCCTAGTTGCCAAGAAATTCACTTCTCTTGGAGCTTGATTCTGCTTTTATTCAACAACTAAAAATATTGAATCATTGATATAGTTATTGTTACACTGTATTTGTAATACAAAGAGTCACTGAGAGTCATCTGTGTAGCCATCACTTAGGGATTTCAGTGGTTCGATGTTGTTTTCCATGTGGTCTATCACAAATGAAAGGAACTGAGAGAGCTATAAAGGCAGTTTTTATTCAGGTTGGCTACCCTTTTCCATCCATTCCAGGGAAGAGAGCCAAGACCTTTCCGACTACTTTGTAGGTTCTCTTGAGGGAGAGTGTACATGAGAACTTCTACGCAATCATCAAGGAACAAAATTAAGGATTAAAATACCTGGCTCTCCAATGGCATCGGTTTTACTTCAAAAGTAATATATGAAGGATGGACACTTAACCTTGTTAAAAGAGTTATCATTGTTTGTCTACAAAGCACCAGTTATTTTATTTGTGTTATTTGTATTTTACACAATAATGCAAGACAGGTAATATTACTTACTACTCTGACTTAACAGTTGAGGAAGATGAAGATGAGAGAAATTGTCAGCCTGCAAAAGGTCACACAGTTGAGGTAGCTGGACAAACAGTCAGATCATTGCTTGGGTTTCTCCAAAGCCCAGGGCAGGCTCTTTTCTTTGTGCTGGGTGATTCCAAATGCTAGTAAAGTTCAAAACTGTACAGATCTAGTTCTAAAACGTATGTTAGATTTGCTCCCCTTCTACTGGTGCCTGAGAGGAGAAAGGAACTGGAGGGATTTTGTATTTGTGATTCTGTAGGGACTGTAACATTTTTTTATCAGTCACATTTAATGTGGAAATGGAAAGCTCATACAGAATAGTGGTTTAGACCAACACTGGCCACTAGAAATATAAAGTAAGCCAAATATGTAATTTAAAATTTTCTAAAGGTTATACTTAAAAAGTGAAAAAGGAACAGATGAAATTAATTTTGATAATAAGTTTTGACACAATATCCAAAATATCATTTCAACACAAAAAAACTTCTTAATGTGATAATTTTTACGTAATTTTTCATACAGAGCCTTTAAAATCTGGCATGCTTATACATACTGAATACTTCAATTAGGATGCTAAATTTTCATCAGAATACCAGATCTGTGTTTAGATTTCATAAAATTTATAGCTGGAAAAAGATTCACTACCCAAGTTGTTCCAAGACTACTAAAATATTTCACTAAGTTTTTAAAAAGTTTTGTACTGAAAGTGTAAATATTAATAACTTCAACTTCAATACAAATAATGTTCACATCATTCAAAGACAAAGACGTACCTTTTTTCAGAGTCATTTTCAACCTTGACTGATCATCAGACCCAGTGAAGAGACTGTTAAAAACAGCATCCCAGCTGCCAGTAAAAGAAGCAGATCCCTCTCAGTTTAGGAGACCAGGCCTCGGCATTAAACAGTTTTTTTCTAAATAAACTTTTTTATTTTGAAAAGATTTAGATTTACAGAGAAGTTGAACAGCAAACTTCTATATACCCCACACCCAGATTTTCTCATTATTTATATCTTACATTAATAAGCTAATTAGTGATTAAGGACTCAATCTTACATTAATAAGCTATTCATGATTAATGAACCAATCTTTGTACATTATTATTAACCAGAGCCCCTATTTTATTCAGATTCCCTTAGTTTTTATTAAATGTCCTTTACTGGTCCAGAAGCCCATCCCGGGTACCATGTTTCATTTAGTCACCAGGTCTACTTAGGCACATTTTGGCTGTAACATTTTCTCAGACTTTTCTTGTTTTTGATGATCTTCATACTTCTGAGTATTATTGATCAGGTATTTTGTAGAATGTACTTCAACTGGTATTTTTAAAAAAATTTTTTCTCATAATTATATTGGGATCTGGGTTTTTTTGAGAGGAAGACCACAAGGGGTAAAATGTCATTCTCCATCACATCATATCAAAGGTATCACCTGTACCATCTACATGTCTCATACTATGAACACTACTGATGTTATACTATCATCGTTGTTATAACAGCAATGTGACTTATCACTGTTGCTGTTGCCCTTAGTCACCTGGCTCAGGTGGTGTTTGTCAGGTTTCCCTGTTGTAAAGTTATTCTTTTTTCCCCTTTCCATACTATACTCTTTGGAAGAAAGTCACTGTGGACAATGCACACTTCAGATGTAGGGCGTTAGGCTGCTCCTCCTTCATGGTGAAATATCAACCTGCTATTTGGAGCTCTTCAAGGACAATTTTTTCTTACTCACTATTTATTTATTTGTTTGTTTGTTTGTTTTTTTATTTGTTTATTTATTCATTCTATTATTTATATCTGTATGGATTTATGGCTATTTGTTTTATGCTTTGGGTTATAATTCGTTACATTATTTTATTGCTCACATTTTTCCAACTTTGGTCATTGGGAGTCCTTTTGACATACCTCCATTATTGTGTGTGTGTGTGAGTGTGTGTTTGGTGAGCATACAGTTTTAAATTTTAACCTTAGTTATTTAAAATTAAATGAAATTAAAATTCACTTCCTTTGTCTCTTTTTCCACTTTTTAAATGTTTAGAAATTTAACTTAGTGTGAATCGTACAAATGACTAATTTTGAAAGTTTAAAAGCCAAAGTACAAGATATTTGGAGAAAATATTCTTTGATAGACCCCTGTAGTCACACCTGGGAAAACCTGCTGTCCCTAGAGTGAGGCTAAATCTGCTTGCCATACATTGTATGGTGGTTTCCAGATCCTTCTATGCGATAGCTTCCCAGTTCTGATCAGATGTAGCTGTCAGCTCTCCAATCCTCAGTCTTTGCTTTACTGTGCCATTGTGGCAACCCCAACTTTGGCAGTAAAGTTTGAGAAAGCTCACCTACAGCAATAGACATATATGGAATTGTGGTTTCTATAGCAAGTCACCAGGGTCACCACAGACACATTAGCTCACAATGCCTCTCCTCCTTCCCTGACTCTATTATTTACTCTTATGATCTATTTACACGCAGAAGCCAGATCTATCTTTTAATACATATATAATCATGTCACTTCTCTCTGTTCAAACTTACTCATGGTTTCCTTCTGAGTATAAGACTACAAGGAAAGGGCTGCATGATCTATTCCACCGCTGTCTCTGTCCATTCTGCAATCTCCGTCGCCCTACCAAACTCCTGACCTTGTCTCCTCTCCTGCCGCTCCCTCCATCCCTTTTCTGTTCCAACCACACTGGTCTCCACGCCATTCCCCAAACATGCTACAAATATAGCCCCTCATGGCTTTTGAATTTGTCGGTCCCTCTGTCCAATTCCATCTTTCTTGCCCTTCTTGATTTTCCTACATAGCACTAACTTATGATCACAGAACTTGTTACATATTTATATGCTTCTGTTTATTGTCGCTCCACTCCTGTAGATCAGAGAACAAAAGGTTCACAGAAGTATGGGCATTATCATTTTCATTTATGTACTTGAGAATGTTTGGCAAATAGTGGACACTCAACAAATATTTTGGAGTGAGACCTCTCATTTGCTGACTTCTTATTAAATACATGCCTGCAATACTTTACCTGCCACTATCTCAGTGGTGTATCTTTGCTTTAAATTATAGCTTCATTGACTGGGACTCTGACAGCATTTTCAACTCTTGCAAATTCTTTCCTTAAGAGGATGAACAAATGGAAAGGATTTGGTGATGAATCATCCACAAATGATACAAAAGCTTTTCATATTTTAAAACTTTTTATGAATTGTAACATTTTATCAATTTTTTTGTTACCAAAGACAAAGGGAATAACTTAATAATAATATAAAATGGTAATATTTTCTAATCTACAATAGAAAACAAAGGCATATTACTTAGGAAAGAAACCAATTAAAGCTGACATCAGATTTCTTAAAAGTAACAGTAGAAACTTGTAGACTAAATATTCAAAATACTGAGCTTATAATTTTATTTCTAGCTAAACTATCATTTTTGAGTATGTGTGAAAGAAAGACATTTTCAAATGAACAAAGAATAAAAGCTGTCACTAAGAGATTTGGTGAAAGAACTACTGAGGAATGTGTTTCAGAATGAGGGTTAAAATACATGAAACAATGATGAGCAAAAAAAATTAGTAAACATTTCACTGATTCAGATGTTGCATAGCTCTAAGTAAACATACCCTGCTTTTCATTTACCACATATGCTAACTTTATTTACACATTTTCTTTGTCTTTTCTTATGTTATTCTTTACTGCTGTATCTTTCATTATTTTAAACATAATGAATCACTCTTGAATTGTTCGGTTATCTGAAGACCTTTCTGATTGTTGTGTCTGTTGATTTTCCTCATTGTGGAGCCAACAGGGAAAGGCAGAAAGACAGCTGAACACGTAAAAGAAGAGCTGGGACTGAGTGATGCCAGTAAAGCTAGAAATAAGCATGTTTCAAGAAAAAAGACAGTAATCAACTGTATTGAATGAAAAAACAAGCTGCATGAGAATAGAAGTGCAGATAACGGATTTAGCAGCATGGAATTTGTTGGTGACCTTGGCAGGTAAATATTCAGAGGAACAACAGTTAAGTAGAATAAGTAGAAGAGTGAGTAGGGGAAGTGAAACTCGATGGCTTAAATTCATGTACTTGGCTCTGTTCCCTTTTCAGACGTTATTAAAATGAGAGTAGAGGAAGTGTTTTTTTGTTTTGTTTTGTTTTTTAAGCACAAGCCTACTAGGATGAAGAAAATGAAACAGCATTCAACAGATTTTTGAAGACAGATGTTGGATGAATGAGAGGTGAGCCTATGCTTGACAGAATGGATAAAATAAAAATCTCCGTGTCTCTAGAGTGAGTGACGAGAAGGGCCATAATTATTCACTTAAAAGCACCTGGGGAAAAGTTTTTTTTGATCAGAGTTTAGGAGTGAGAAGTGCTGGCTGATACAACACCATCATTTTGTCTCAGTCAAGATTATAGTAAACCGTAACAACTGGAATACAATCTTTTGCCATATATTCTCCAGTAACCTAGGGTCTCCAGTTACTGTGTGTGTATACATGTGTGAGTGTGTGCATGTGTTTCTATATCTATCTTTCTAGGTAAAAATAAGATTACATTTTTGAAACCATTTAGGAACATTAAAGATTAACTGCATCAAAAAGTCAAGTGGAAAGAATGTAATGCTCTGGATTTAAGCAGACTTCCTTTAGACTGACTTTCTCCCTTCATAAAAAAAGAGATAGAAACATCCAACACATAGGGGTATTTGAGGATGCAATGATGTACACATTGAAAGTGGCTGATGCATCTTTGGGATTAAATAGATATCAACTCTCTCTCTGCTCTTTGATCTTGCTGAGGTATCTAATTAAAAAAAAAATTAACCTGAAAACCAAGTCTACAGGAGAATCATACCGAGTGATATTTGGTGAGTTAAAAATGAAAATTCGGGACAATTATACAATTTCTATTCTCAAAAGAGAGGGTAAATAAAATGAGCACTGTATCTATAAATAAAAACACTTTTTAATGATTTTTTCTTAACTTTTTTTGTTCATGGATATGCTAAGCTGAGTAAATCGTAGGCTAAATATGTCTAGTTTATATATACAGGATTTAAACACTATACCACAAATTAAAAACCCCTGGCAAACAAAACAAGGGTGAAACTGTATAGCAGTGTTCAGATTGTTTCCCAAAGAAATTGCACACATCTTGTTTATTCTCTGCTGTCATTTTTCCATGGAAACTAAATCTCCTTACAGATATTAAAGACACTCATCAATTGCTGGAAGAACCCTGAACTGAATTTTTATATGCCAAGGGCTCCTTTCTGAAAAGCAACCTATAAGTTTTTTGTCCATGTATATTGCATTTTTTTCTTTCTCTCAAAAGGGCACATTTACTTTTATCTATTGCATAGAGTGAAATAGGCAAGAATGGACATAGTCTGACTCCAGGGATGGTGAAATGGAAATTATCCCACTCTTGTCATGAGTGCAGTCCAGGGTTAAAGAGTGTTTGCACACCCCGTGAATTATCTTTCCCTACAACCAAATGTGGGTCTTAATTCTGAATAGAGACCTTAGGCAATTATTAATCTTCAGTAGCAGAAAAACTCAAGCCCAATCTTTTTATGTTACCTCATTATTTCTGTTCATAAATGAAAATTTAATTTCTGTTATGAGGCTTAGTGCAGTCGACTGTTATATTATTAATTATAGAACTGCTGCTGACGCCTAGGAATGATATTTTAATAAGGCTTAATCTCTTTTCCATATTCTAGTGTCTTTCGTAATTATGTCTCTGTTTTTCTTCTTGCTTTTATTTTATTTGCAAACAAACTCAGCAGTGTGAGCAGTCATTCCAGGTTGGCTGGTGTTTCTCAGGCAGTCATGTCACTCATAACCCAGGCTCTGAATTTGTTCAGAAAACAAAAAAAAAGGAAGGGAAAGGGAAAGGCAACTTTATTTCGAATACCAATTGTAATCTTGTACCTCATCTCAGTCTGGTTTTAAGATTTACTCCCTTCACAATTGCTGAGGGATGACTTATACATGTATTTGGTAATTGTTCTTTAAAGTTTTTTAGCTGGAAATTGTTTTGTATACCACAAGAAGCACATTTTTGATTTTTTAATTATGCTTCAAGGGAGTAGGGAATTCTCTAGACAGGAGGTATAAAAGACCTGTGGTCATATATACAATGGGATAAAAAGGTTGAAGATCGAGCTATTTCCTCTTTACATCTTTGATAGTTTCTTTCTACCAAGGAGGTGCCAATTAACACTATGACTTGTGTCATTTTTCTTTATTAGCATAGGGCTAAGATCTGAGTTGTTTCGGTTGGTATTTCTTTCTCCTATTAGCAGACAGCATAGTATTGAGTGATGCTACCCCCATGGTGATCTCTGTTTTTCTCTCTTTTGTTCTTAGAACATTTTAACTCTATGTTAGCAATTTTTTTTTTTTTGTAATTGCTCTATGTGATTATCTGATCAACTCATAAGAGATAACCTTGAAAATACTCTGTTCTGGTGAGTTGGGAGGATCAGCTCTTTTAGGACATTTTTATTTGTTTTATGCTGTGTGACATTGATGAGAACTCACAACAGGAAGAGAGGAGCCTAATCTACAGGTCAATTTAAAGAGCGAGAATGAGAGTGGAAGTAGAGATCTATTCTACTTATTCCACAAATACTGACTCAGTGTTCTCCATATAGCCCCATGCATTCAGTCACCTTTTTCACCTTTATGCAATGCCTTGCTTACATTAGTGTCACAATTAGCCTTGATATGGTTGAGAGTTACAGTTTCTTATGGCTTATTTTGTAGTTTGTCCATCCTCTAAAATATTGTCCCTCAAAAGGTGTTGTGGAATCTGATAGTCTTCCAGTAGGAATCTCTTTTTTAAATGGAAATATTTCTGCAAAGCAAAGTACATTGGCATTGATAAGTCAATTTAGTGTATCTGATATTTTTAGTGATTTGTATATTTATTGAGATACAATACAATTGGCATACAATATTGTATTAGTTTAAGTTGTTCTACATAACAATCTACATAATGTATATGTATATACACACACATATATAATTTGAAATGAACACATATTTTTCAGATAACACTGGGAACATTGGTGATAAGTGGAGTCTGAAAGAACTGGAAATTAAGGGAAGAGGAAATGGAGAAAAATATCTTTATTACACACTTGCTAAAATTATTAGAAATTAAAAGTAAATATCTCAGCAAAATTTAATAAATATGCTGACCTATAACTCTTATATTGTAGTCTTTTAAATTATGTTAATATGCACTACCAATTGAAAGAAACACAGATATTCTGAAGGTTGCATTATTCTCAAATACTAAAAGTACTGAAAGTAAGATTTATGATATATAAGATGTATTGAGTTTTGTGTGGGTCTTTGATACATCCATCTCCATTCCAATTGTAATATGACCTTTTCCAATCACATTAGCTGAGATCACATTTTCGGTGTGTAATTAAAAAATTATCATCTTAACATAAATTCTGATAGAGTGCATGATAAGTGAATTTATACTTGTACATATGTGCAAATATAAGAACTAATGAATGAATGAGTGAATGAATTTCTTAATCATAATCCTTAGAAGGTCTTGAGGTACAGTTTTATTAATCTATGAAAGTCTCACCCAGAGACAATAATTGTATTTTTTTACTTGGAGAGAGAAATAGATAAAACTGCTGGTTAGGGTGACTCTTTGGCAATGCTGATGGAACATTAAGGATCAGCAGGGACCCCCAGGCAGGTTCCACCCCATAGCATCTTCTGGATTGAAAGCAGCAGGGGAATCCTATTCCACATCATTTCCCAAATCATTTTTCTTCTTGAGAAGAATGACTAACAACTGTGAAGGAAAATTGAAGTCTTACTAGACTTTTGAAAGGAGAAGGAGATTACAACCATGAAAGTTTATGGAAATAAATGGACTAAAGTAATTTTAGAAGAATGAATGTATCTTGTAAGGTTATTAAGTTATTAAACATATATGTGCCATTTATAGTGGCTCTTTTAATTACTTAGAATTCTAGGCTCAATATTTTGGATCAATAATTTAGATTTTAACAGTGACACTTTTCTTCTGTCTTTTCTAGTACAGGAAAAAATCGTCATAATTTTAGAAAATACAAAGAAAACCTTTCACTGAAGTTTCAAAATTGTGTTTGGTGAGTCATTACTGAGCTTAAATATAAAAGAAAATATTCTGTTCCCCTGGAGATTCAAACAAATCTGAGAGTTCAGCTTGCTTCTGAGTAGTGCTCATCAGAACTATGAGCTTTTATTCATATAAGATACACAAACATACATTTTCTTTGAATGTACATAGTTTGCTGATGTGCTGGTGCTTCTTCGTTCTATTGTCCTCAGCCTGCATAAGAACAGGGATGAAAAATTGAGTTGGCTTAAGGCATTAACAAAATCTTAACTGCTGGAAGCAAAAGAGATGAGAGAGTTTGCTGGGTAAGCAAATCTGCACTAAATTGTTCAGGACAAAACCCTGCACCTTAAACGTGTTTTGAATGTGCATTATTTTGTTACAAATAGGACATGAATAAAATCTACAGAAAAAGGAGAAATCACATTTTGCACAATTTAATTAAAATCACTGAGAATCCTACAATGTTATTTTAGGGGTCTGATCTAAAAGAAATGCTGAAACATTAATATGGAAAATAAATTCTCGGAATTGGAGGACACAATAGCTGCCCCTTCGCTTCCAGTGTGAATATCTGGATTGGTGTCATAAACGGTTCAATCTTCCTTTAAAGTGGTCATGCTTTTCCCCCCAAGTATCAAGAGTTACTGTCAGATTGTCAATTTTATCTAGTTTTCTTAAAGCCAGTGTTTAACTAGATTAGATCAATCCCCAAATCCTATTTGTTGTCAGATAATTGGTAATTAACTAATAAATAGTGAAGTGCTAAAACAGAGTCTGGTCCATAGTAATCACTCAATAAATATGAACAATAAACTTATACTCGTGACTATTATTAATGGGTAACGTCTCAGTCAAGTCTCTGCATATAAAATCTTGAGTATCCGGGGTTGAATAAACCATGCGAAGTCTGTTTTGCCATGCCCCATTTGCAGACCTAACTTAATCTCCCTGCACAAGTAATCTCCACAAAAAGTAAAAGGTAGTACCACTGCGTTTTTAACTAGAAAAAAGCTGATAGCAATTAGGAGAAAATATGGAAAAATGACATGTGAAGGGAGATATTTCAAAAGTTCTTTGTAAGTTAATTAGAAGCTTAAAGATGCTGTCAAAATGTATTTTGCATGATTTAAGATGAAACCTTTGAAAAGAGGGATAATATCTGATAAATTATCCTATCGACTGCTGTACATAATCCTGTTATTTCAGGCAAGATAATTGCATGGTAAACAGCGTTAACTATTCATTAGCTGTAGCTGTTCTCCCTGATTCTTTTTCAGCTGGGCAGATTTAATTTAGTGTCAAGAAAAATACTGCAAATCAACTCTGTCGTATAAACTAAGTAAATCCAAGAATAAATAAATAGGAAATAATTCACACACATATAAAGATAGTCTGTGTTTAAAGAATAAAATTTCTCACATCTAATCATCATGAAACTATATTAGATAGCTGTAAATATCTGTAAGTAGTGACACTTACAACCAATAGAGTATTTTGGTTAAGTGCTCAGTGTATATGGGTATGTTAGATGTTGTAAAGAATCACTAGCGAATTAGTTAAATACTACCATATTTGTTCATCATAGTCAAAATAGAATTTTTCTGTCTGATTGAAACTGATTTCTTGCTTATTCCTGCCTATAGTGTATTGTTTATAGGAAAAACTGTGATTGAGTTTTACATGGACATGTAAACTTTATCATTTCCTCTTTTAATAGAGATGGAGATTTACTTGATGTTTTCAGAAAACATTTTCAAACCAAAACATACATTCTTTTTGGAAATAATAAGTATTTTTCTTCCTCCAGTTGTCAAATAAGGGCCTTTTTCAGTGACTTGGTTATCTGTCTTTATTTTTACTTTTGAAATCTTACTTAAAATAAGATTTTTAAAGAATACATTTTATGGGGAGAGTTATTTCTATAAATTATTCCTTCCTAGTAAATATTTTCCTCCTGATAATTATGAACAAAATTAAATGCTACAGTAAAAAACAGGTTATTTATATTGGAAAAATACCTAACAAATGAATAATATATTTGAGGTTTTACACTTTAATTCTTGCATCTTTTTAAAATACGTATATGTTAAAATATTTTCTAAAGAATGATGTTACTGAATATGGACAGCCCATCAGATAATCCTGGCCATTTCAACATCACCTCAGGGGAAATTTCTTAAGTAAATCCACAGGTAGGTGATGAAGAAAAAAGTCATGATTAACTTGGAGAAGAGAAACCAAAGGAGATATTCAATGATTGTTACAATTCAGTATTTGTAATATCTTTTTTTTTAACTTTTTAAATTGATTTATAATCATTTTACAATGTTGTGTCAAATTTCAATGTAAGCACAATTTTTCAGTTATACATGAACATATATATATAATTCATTGCCACATTGTTTTCTCTGTGAGCTACCATAAGATCTTGTATGTATTTCCCTGTGCTATACAGTATAATTTTGTTTATCTATTCTACATTTTGAAATCCCAGGCTATCCCTTCCTTGTATAGAAAATAGATTTCAGTTCTCTTTTTTCCAAAGGAACAGTGAACCTAATTTAAAAGAGAAAAATTCTGATTCATTTCTTGCATAATCTTAGCATTCAGATATTTAAAAAACATTTGAGTTTTAAAAAATTTTATCAGCCTTTTCCTAAAACAGATTTCTTCCTTCTTTTCTTTTCTTTTCTTTTCTTTTTTTTTCTTTTCTTTTCTTTTCTTTTCTTTTCTTTCTTTTCCTTTCCTTTTTCTTTTCTTCCTTCCTTCCTTCTTTTCTTTTCTTCCTTCCTTCTTTTCTTTTCTTCTCTTCTCTTTTCTTTTCTTTTCTTTTCTTTTCTTTTCTTTTCTTTTCTTTCTTTTCTTTTCTTTTCCTTTCCTTTCTTTTCTTTTCTTTTCTTTTTCTTGTAACAGCTATCAATAGGACAAGTAGCTGCTAGGGATATAAAACGTTTAGAAGCCAGTCTGGACATGATGCTCATATTCTATGGACAATTTATGTGATCACATGGCTCCAACATAACACCAAGACAAGCAGGGAAATGGAACTTTATTGTTAGCTCAGTAACAGAGCCCAGTATCTATATCTAAATTATATAAGTGTATTCAAAATTATGTTTAAAAGTTTAAATACATTTATTTACTTAATCAATATTCATTAAATGTATTCTATGCCAAACCTTATGGTATGTCCTATATGTAAAATATTGATAAAACTTAGCCTCTACATTTAAATAATACTTATGTTAAATTGATTTTACTATATGCTCAACTGTCATTTGAGTGCTATTTTATTCTTTTGCTTACAGAACTAAGATCATAACAAGGTAGTCAATAAATAAACATTAATCTGAACTCTAAACCTAATCACTTTGTAGATTGATTTTTCCTTTAAAGGCTTTACATGTTTCCTCCACATAGCTGTTATACATAATTTTAATTTTGACATGATTTTGTATGTTTAAATAGTTATAACTACAAAACAAGATAAATATAGAAAAAAAGAGAAGGAAACAGAGAATAGAGATTCGTAACAATAAAAGAACTTGGGTGGAGTGAATTATTTTCACGAAGGATGCTTTTATATCTATAGTATAATAAAAATATATGTGTATTTGGTCATTGTCTCCAATTCCTGGCACAGAACTCTTAAAATTCTTGGAATTTCCTGCGTGGTGGGAGTGTCTTTTGTTATTTGAAAGTTTAGGGAAACATGTTAATGGACCCTTTCATTTGTGCTGGTGAAATGTTTGAACCTTGTTCCAAGAAAATGGGATGGACAAGGCAATGAAATGGTAAATTACTTTGCATAATAAATTTAAATGGGTCATCCTTGGATGTAGTTGTTTCATGTAAGGAAATGTTTAATTTCCCTTTGTTGCTGCCAAGACAGGCATTAGAGTCTCTGGGCCTTGAGAAGACAAGAGATTGGAAAACAGATGGTCACTTGCTGCAATGTAAGATGAGGAATAGGTGCCCGAGGGAAGAGAGGCTGAGTACAGAACTTTCTGTGAGAGACATAGGTGGGAATTCAATGATATATGATATTTAGTGATGAATTTTTGCTTTCCGTGTTGTTTTTATTGTGTCCTCAATAACACCAGTTAAGCTCAAAAGACTTTTATTAGTCTTATTAGTACTACTTTGTCAAATGAATAAGGAAGTGGGAAAAAGAAATCAGTAGGGAAAGCAGAGATAAATTATTTTTATTCATATTAGAAAGTATAGTTTTATCAATTTGTATTGTTTTCCTATAGCTTTTGCTATAAGCTTGGATAAATGAAAGTTGTTTGACAACAATCATGCTATTAAAAGAGTAAAAATTATATGCTAGAAAATATTATTCTTTTTTCCATTCTATGATTCATATTTCATGAAACAGTAGCCTATAATGTTGATTTGAGAAGAACCTGCTTTGACATATTTGAATAATCTGTTAGATTGTTATCAAACCAAACTGGGATCTTCTCACCCACATGCAGTAAAACCAATCTACTGACATGGGGTTGTGGTGAAGAAAAGTGCAGAGTTTATTGCAGGAGCCAAACAAGGAGTGCAGGTGGCTAATACTCAAAAAACTCAAACTCCTTAATGGTTTTTAGGGAGACAGTTTTTAAAGATAGAATGAGGGAGAAGGTGCATTCTTCTGATTGGTTGGTGGTGGGGTAATCAAGAATCAAGATCATCAACCTTCTGATTCCAATTAGTCTGTGTCTACATGCTCGTGGTCAACATGAAGTGAACTTCTATTTGGTGGGAATCTCAGTATCTGCAAAACAGCTCAAAGGACATGGCTCAGAATATTATTCCTTGAGGAGGAACCAAATGTCCTTGACTTTGTTTAATGGCTAAACCATTATTATTTTGTCTTGCTTGACTGTTTTCCTTTGTTTCTGCATTTTCTCATTTCTCTGATTAAATTTAGTATTTGGAACTCAGAGAAGCCCTCGGAGGCTAAAGTTTTTCTACAAACAAGAGGAAGATGGAGGAAATGGGGGAGTGTATCTGTCCCAGGAAGGCCCCATATGGTCCTGTTCAGTTACAACATGTGATTTAATTTTTTATCTCACTCATTTATTACCTATAGGATTAAAGCAAGGGTGCCATTTAAAAATATTTCTATAAAAATGAGAAACAATTTAATCCTTAATGGATTTAAATTACCTTGAAGAGTTGTGAACTGTTTTGCAGTAGCCTGACCATGAAGGATGTTAACTTGGAACAAAGAGGACTTGATGGAGATGGAGGTAGGTGGGAGAATTTGAGAGAATTTAAGGAGATAATACCTGAAGGACACAAATAAGAGTGTTGATGGCTAAATTCTGAGTTTCTGGCTTCAAAATCTAAGTAGTTGATGTTGCCAATTCTTGTGATTGGAAATAAGGGATAAAAAGATATTGAACTCCTTTAAAAGCTTGTAGTCTCTACATTTTTTACAACTTGAATTACGAAAATTAAATTTTAATCTATTAAAATCTGATTTTAAGAAAAGTAATATAAAGTTTCTATCTCATGTAATTTAAAGTGTATTATATATTTAATTTAATTTTGTTGACAAGAGTAAGATGTGTAGTTGTTTAGCTATTGACTTTGTGTGCATATGTATGCATCTGTATATATAAAGAATGAGATATTATAAAATGAATTGCCCTTTAGAGCTGTCTTAAAAGGCATCCATTTTACTTTGTTTCATTTAAAATTTTTCATTATCAATCCCTTAGATTTCTTGTGTCAGAGTAAAAGAGTCTGAAGAGTGAACAAACTAGTAACTTGAGGGAAATAAAGCACTTTCATGAAATGGAAAAAATTGTGTGCAAAACAGTAATGACTAGTTTGGAAAATGTAGTTGGTTTCATACATTCAGGAAACTGATATTGAGAACCCCCTGCTGTCCTTCTGCATATTGGAACTAACTTAAATTCATAATGCCACCTGCTAACACTGGTTTTCTTTCTATGAATTGTAATGAGTTAGAACATTTAGCAGAGTTTGATAAATTCTAGGGAAAAAATGTTTATGTTGTTAAATTTTTTGATACTTTTTATTATTGGAAAAAATTTAACAGTCTATAGCCATATAATCTGAAAAATTAATATATATCTATATTTACATAAGGAGCTAATAAACTAAATTTCATGATGGGAAATATACAGTTTAATTCTCCTTTACTACTCCTTAATATCAAGAATGAAGAAAGGCAAGAAATTAATATCATCATAGAAGATTTTTGACATACCACTACAAAATTGTTACGTCTGAAACTGAGGGACAACATATATGTACATTACAACTGAATTAGAACAATTAGCATTAAGGCAATTAGACAATTGGATTTTAATATTTAGTTTGTTTTTGTATGAAACACTGTGTTTTAAAGAAATTCCAAGTAAACAGTACTGATTAAATAGATTACTTCAGCTGATTAGTGTATGTCAAATGGTATCTTAAGATTTTGTTGTCACTTAGCAATGATATAAAATATTTCTCCATATGTTTCCAAGTGAACAATGTGATGACAACTCTTTAATTAACTTAGGACTTGACTGCTTCATCCATTGAATGCTTGCTGTAGCTTCTACACTAATGTAGTTGCTTATAAGCTAATGTTTGTTAACTTGGCATTTTCCAGATACATTGACAGGAGGAAATTAAAAATGAATTTTCTAAAGGTTAGTTAATTACAGATAATAAATTTTGTTATGCAAATGTGAAAATGATTTAATTTCTCAACAACACATATTGAGCCAGTAAATTAAGGCTTACCTTTTATTTGCAATGTTAAATTGCCAATGAGACTGAAGGTTATTCAATCATAAGAAATTTTAAGTTTCTAAGTGTTTTTGATCTTTTCCTTTGGAAGGAATCTAGGGATCAAACTTTGGTCCTCTGAGGCTCCCTTTAGACCTTTGAGTCAATGATAAAATACATTTTTACCTTGAAATTAATCTTCCAAAGTTTAAGTCAGAGTTTAGGAGTAGATACTGCATATTAGAAAAATTTGTGGTTTTTTACTAAATCATTGAGCCCATAAAATGTATTCTTTTTATCTAAAAAATATGTTTCAGTATGATTAGTTTTATTGTATCTTACAGTAACAAGAAGAATACTATTTGACAGCCCCACCTGGAATGATCTTTGCATGTTTCTCAATACACCACTTCCATTTACCTGATGACACCCACTCTGCCTTCAGAGATTAGCTCAAATGTCAGTCACATTTCTTTGTTGTATATTCTTCCTTATTTTTCTTTTATAACACTTTTCGTGGGCTGTAAAAAATACACTTATTTTGCAATATTTGTTACCCTTCTGGGCTGTAAGCTCCAAGAAGAGAAAGACCATTTCTATTTCTTAGTTCACTTTTTATCTCTAGCATCTATCACACTACTAGGCACATGTTTAAGCAATATTTATTTAATGAATAAAAATATAAACAGATATATCACATATATCTATATAAATTGGTGATCAGATAAAATGGCAAAGATATTTGTAACAACTGATTTGAAGAGGTGTCAGTTTTTCTTACGACTATCTTTCAAATGGAGTATGATGAAAACTAAGCATACTAAAATAAAAATACACTTGAACAAGGGAGTTGTTTCATGAAACTGTAGAGCTGCCAAGACCTATGAAGTCAAGGTCTGTGGCCATTCAGTGATCAAATTAGACAAACAGAACTTGGATTACAGACAGAAATGAGTTTACTTTTATTTACTTCAATGAACTTACTTAATACCAAAGAGGCAAAGCCCTGTGCTAGGTACTGTGGAGATAGATTTATCTGCTCATCTGCAAAGGCAAACACTGAGGCAGAATTACAAGCAACTTTGCATACCCCTATTTCATTGTGACTTCTGTGTAACCCAACTATCTACAATGTTAGACACATTTGACACACTGATGGGATTCCTAAATGCAGAATTTCTTACGAAAAGCATTACCTGAGAATAACCCAAAACACAGCATGGCTAAGATAGCAAACACTATGTTTGAAGTAGTTATACTAAACTTATTTAATTAATTTCAACGTCTGTGATAATTTTATAGACTCAAATTGAGTTCCCTTTAGGCCACCAAGCTCACCTCACCTAAGCGTTTGGCAACTACATATAAGGAAGACTTGTCTACTTTTTTAGCCTGTTTGGTTTTTCTAACTCAAGTGCTTTCCATAGTGTTATCACACAAAGTTCTTTATCCATATTGTTATTAACATTTCTCAGCCAGTCCTTATGGGTAGGGCTGATACCCGTTCCCACATTTGTGGAAGGAAGGCGGCTGGGACCATTCTTCTGTTGCTTGGGATGAAAAAGTTCACTTAAAAAGCATCAGCTTTGACTCCCTTCTTTGTATGGGTGATGATTTCTTTTTTCCTTCATTTCCTTCATCTTCTTTCCTTCCTTTCTCTTGTAGTTGATTCCCAGATACAAGGCGGATCCTCACCTAAAATTTAGTTCCAGTGTCAAGGCTAATAACATCACATTCACCAAGAGGATATGAAAAGATGTTTTTATTCACATAATGAGGCTTTATGAAAACAGGGAAGGCTTCCCAAACTGATCAAAAGAAAAAAAAAAAAAAGAAGAAGCTTGAGAGAGTAGAGAAAGGAGACTGGCTTTGGATTTTTGTGGTGATTAGGGGGTGAAGCAGGAGTCAGTGTCACCTGGGCTAGGACTGTCACCAAGGAGGGAGCGCCCAGGCTTTCTTATACAAAGTTCTCATATATGAGACAGAAGAGAAAGAATAAGCATTAAAAAATGGAATCAGACTTTACTTCCCTTCTTCCATTTTTTTCCTTTCTTCTTTCCTTCTTTTCTTCCTTCGTTCCTATGTTCCTTCTCTGTATGTGCACTGTGCCTTTTCTTTTGTTTGGCATCGTTCCTTTTTTTAGCCTTTTATGTTTTTGCTCTCATTCCAATTTAAAATTGTTATGTATCCTTAAGAGAGCCTATGGATTCATAGAGAAAGTACAGCCTTTTTCACAATGCCCCAAACAAGACAATTCATCCCAGGCAGCAATGCTTGTATCTCATGCCTTGATGTTTCCCCAAATTGGACTCAGTAGGCTTTTCACTTCTGAGCGTCTCAGTAGAGATTCAAAGGATGCGCCACATGAAGAAAGAAACAAATAGAATCAGTTCATTAACTTGAGCACACTTCTGCCATCTGTCTCTGGATTATTGAGCCCTACCACACATTATATAATAGTACTGAATAAAATAATTACAAGTTACAAATTTCATGATAAACCAAAATAAAAAATATTACAATATGTTGGGCTTCTCTTTAGTCTAAAGCTGATATATGCCTGTATATTAAGTAAAAACAAACAAAAAAAGATAATCTAATTACCAGAATTCAAGTGATTATATAAGCTGCTCACTAATACCACAGTTTCTCTTTCAAATATTAGAATTTTTCTTAGGGCTTAGAATCTTAGTCCAGTCTCTCTATCCCATCATTTTAATCATAAATTTGTAGATAAAGTAAATAATTATAATTGAGCTACATTTTTAAAAATAGTGAGCTTTATTTGTATATATCCATGGAATTCATTTTGTCATCACAAAGTAGAATTTAATATTTAATAAAGCATATGACTAGGTGATGAGGGTATAATTTCAAATTTATGACTGATTTTTCAGTGTCAGACATTTAGTTGTAAGGACTGAGAGATGAAAAGACTTTGCACTTTTCCTATTTGCACCTGTTTCTAAGTGGAGATGACTTGATGTCATTTTTTGTCTTTCAGGCTATTAACGGCTTTTGCATCTCCACGTGGATTATGGTTTCTCTCTTTCATCAACCCCTCTCTCCACGATGTTTATTCTCAGGTAAGTCTCTCACTCTTCTTACTTCTTTGGATTAGCCTTATATTTTATCAACTCTTTTACATTACATGTTCTTACAGTTTTACACGTGTTTTCTTTTGATATATCAATCATTAACCTGAGCATATTTTATATACATCTTTCCGTCCTGCTACTCCTTTTCCAGTATATTCAAATACTTTCAAAAGAAATTTTTTAGGAACTACAGCTATCTGTACTGACGTAACCTCCTACTTATTCGTGAGATAGAGAGGGAAGTCGGAGATGGCAAAAGTCTGTTTCTTGAACCACAGGTACTATATTTGATACTCTTTTATGTTATATTCTTACCCTTTAGACAACAATCATGATATTGTTTTTATACTTGATAGAGTACTGTTTCCATCACCTTGTATCAAGGGTTCATATTATCAGCATGATTTATCACTTGGATGTTAACTCGATCACCCCGATGAGGCAGTGTTCATCAGCTTGCTTCACAGTCATTACTCGCACACCCCCTTTCCATATGTTACTGTTTGAAAGGGCGTATCTATACACAGCTCACACTTACAGAGTGGGGAATTATGATCCTTCTTATTGACTGCAGGGTATCCACATAATTTGGAATTTTTGTTAGTTAATTTTATGTATCACTCTGGCTAGGATATCGTGTCTGGCTGTTTGGTCAAACACTGATCTGTGTACGGTTGTGAAGGTATCTTGTAGGTGTCACTAGTATCTCCAGTCAGTTGATTTTAAGTAAAGCAAATTACTCTCCATTATGTGGGTGAGTCTCATCCAATTAGTTGAAGACCTTAAATTGAGGTTTCTCAGAATAGAAGAAATTCTGCTTCAGCACTCCAACATATAAATCCTGCCTGAGTTTCCAACCCTCTGTTATGTCCTGCAGGTTATGGACTTCCCATTCTCCGCAGTTGCACTAACCAGTTCCTTAAAACCTGTCTGCCTGCCTGTGTCTGTGTGTCTGTTTGTCTGTCTGTCTGTCTGTCTCTCTGTACCTATCTATCTACAAATCTATCACCTATAGGTTCAATATCTCTGGAGAACACTGTTACAGAATCCTTCTGCCTAGGAGTTTTGGCTTTTATCTTAAATGTATTTATTTATTTAATCATTTATTTATATTAGTATGGGCTCATGAATATTTATTTTATACTTTGGATTACTATTCTGGTACTTTCTTACTCTTTTGTTCCTTAAATTTTTCACTTTTTCCCATTAGGAGTTCATTTAGTTGTCTCCTATGTCTTTTTGATATATCCCATCAATATAAGATTTTTTTTTTTGAGTACTTTCGTACTTTCTGTCACTACAAGATGCTCAATCTCATCTTTCATATTTCTTCCCTCAATATTTGAACCAGCCATTTCTTCAGAAGCCCTGATTCCTTTAACTGCAGAATGGTACTAGAAACCATGATCTGGACGTTAGGTGTCCTTGCTGCTGCTAGAGCATCATTGATGCTAGGCTCTCTCAGCTGAAAAAGCAAGGAAATATATTTATGTACACAAATCTGGGTATATATGCACATCAATACATATTCCTATATGTAACCACCTATGTCCATATTAGGCTAAATATGGCCTTACACTGGTCTCTAACTCTATAATCTATTATCACATGTCATTCTAGCCTCTTCCCTTTGCTCTTATGTAAATCCCCGACTCCAGCAGTGAGAAACCTGGTCTTCACTGTTTGCTATCCATTTACTTAATTATTCAATTCCAGTATACATATACAGCAGCATCAGAATTGGTGATTCTTACCTTAAGGGAAAACAATTTTGCCCTTTTCCCATCGGATTACCTTTGGTCCTTTGTGAAAGATCACTCGATTGTAGTTGTGTGGCTCTATTTCTGGGCTTTTTATTCTGTTCCTTTGATCCATGTGCTTATTCTTTCACCAAATACCATGCCATCTTGATTACTGTAGCTTATAATAAGCCTTGAAGATAGGTAGCCTGAGCCTTCAAACTTTGGTTTTCACTATTGTGTTCACATTTGCAGGTCTTTATACATTTTCATATAAACTTTAGAACAAATTTGTCGACTTCTACAAAATATCTTTTGGGATTTTGATTTGGATTGTATTGAGTTTGCAGATCCAGTTGTTAAGAGTTGACATTCATTGATCTGATTTCCAGTCCATGAACATGGACTGTCTCTCAATTTAGTTATATCTTTGATTTCTTCACCAGAGGTTTTAAAAAAATTCACATACATATACCTTACACATTTTCATACATTTATACTTAAATAGTTCATTTTTAGGGGGTACTATTGAAATGGTATTTTTTCATTTCAAATTTTAATTGTTCATTGCTTGTATCTAGGAAGGCAATTGACTTTTGTATATTAACATTGCATATTATGAATTTCCTATAAATCTTATTCATTTCAGGAATTTATGTCAACTCTTTTGCGTTTTCTACATAGAAAATTATGCCATCCAGTTTCTTAATACTAAATATGATATTATTTGTAGCTTTTTAAAGATTCTTAAAATCAAATTTTAAGAATTTCTTCTAGTCTTAATTTGCCAAGAGTTTTTAATAATAGATTTTTATCAATGCATTTTCTGTATCAATTGACATGAATATATAATTTTTCTTCTTTATTCTACTGATGTGTTGAATTATAGTGGTTGAGTTTTGATTGTTGAACTAGCCATGAATACCTGGGATAAATCCCACTTTATTGCAATGTATAATTATATTGATGCATTATTGTAGGTGAATTTTGCACATACATTTATGAGAGATATTCACCTGTAACTTTCTTTTCTGTAATGTCTTCATCTGGTTTTGGTATTAGGGTAATGCTAGCCTTACAGAGAGTGTTAGGAACTATAAAAATAAAATAAAATTATAATAAATAAAATGAGTGACACTAATGTTATAAGAGATAAGAGTAAAGAATTGAGAATATTATGCTATAAGTTACATGTAATAAATGTTGAGGAGTATTATGTTATTGGAAAGATTAGTTGTAAATGTATATTGCAAACTCTAGTGTAACCACAAAACAAAATTTTTGAAAGAGTAACAATTGATATGCTCTGAGAGGAGAGAAAATTTAATCACATAAAATGTTCACTTACAACCAGAGAAGGCATAAAATAGAGTTTACAACTAAATCAGTAATCACTTTAATATAAATAATCTAAATGGACAGAAGATTGTCAGAGTGAATTTAATAAAAAAAATACACAATTACACTTTGTCTACAAAAATGTCACTTTAAATATAAAGAATCAAATATCAGTACTCCTCTTTCAGTAATTTATAAATTAATCAGTCAGCAAATTAGTAGGATATAGTTCATATGATTTTAATCAATATCTGTAAAGCATGATATCCAACATCAGAACACATATTTTTCTCAAGTTCACATGGAATATTCATTACGATAAATGGCATTGTTGGCCTTAAATGCTCCATAACAAATTTTTAAAGTATAGAAATCATGCAAAATATGTTCTCAGGTAGCAATGAAATTAAACTAGAGATCAATGACCTAAGGATAGATCTAATATGCCAAAATACCTGGAGATTAAAAAAAAAATACCTGTGAACAACACATGGATCAAAGAAGTCTCAACACTTCTAAATTGAATTGAAGATAAAACATACCAAATATATGAGATGCATTTAAAACTATACTTAGAGGAAAAGCTATAGCATTTAATGTCCGTATTAGAAAAGAAAAAAAAAAAAAAAGACCTAAAATCAATAATCCTGCCATTTGCCTTAGAAAGCAAGACAAAGAGGAACAAGTTAAACTTAAAACAAGTAGAAGAAAATGAAAAATTAAAAAGAGCAAAAATCAGTGATGTTTAAAAAAAAAGAATAAAATAGAGAAAATAAATGTGTCCAAAGTCTCTCAGTGCTTTTCCTTTATAAACGAACTCCCTCCAAAAGGTTCTCTCACCTGTGAAATAATGTGGGTGCTATTGTACAGTTGTTGCCTCAAAGGACATGTTAACTAAAGTGCTTGAATCCAAGGCTCCAGGTACAACTTGGTTATATTTATTTTGTGCAAACCTTTAGTGATTTCCCTTTCTTCAGCATCATCTTGGAAGTAGATCCTTTTTCCTACACTCCTCCCCATTCCAGAAATTCAAAGAATGGCAAAATGATATAATACTAGGAAATATCTTGTCCAGTAATTTTCAAAATGTTACATTCATATGACTCATCTTTAGATCTTGTAAAAATTCTGATCATTAGGTTTGGGGTAGAGCTTGAGATTCCTTATTTTTAGCAATCTTCATGCTTGTGCCAATGTTAGTCTTTTGAGGTGCAAAGATGTAGTCAACACTTCTCATCTTTCACAAGAAGAAACAATGTTTCATAAATTTAGCTTCAATTTATCCCAAATAATATTTTTCAAAATAGGCTATTCAAAGATACAAAAATCTGGAGCTATAATATTAAACTTAAGTGCAGCTTTTGTTCCATTTCTCAAAGTTGGTGTGATAGTGGAAACCCTCTTAACTAGACTATTTGTTATATTTGTTTCATAGTTTTGTTTAAGAGATACTCTAATTTGATTTAAGTAATTTTTATTTTTGAATTCAGTATAAAACTTTTGTATTACACAAAGTTTCATTCAAAATCTGAAATAGATTGTTAGCAATTACCTGAGAAGTCTGAGAACTTGTGCTATAAAGTCATCACATAAGTCACGAAGTTCCATATAACCTCTCGTTAGCCTAATGCTGTTTCCCATGATGACCAATTTTATTTGGCTGTCCAAGAGAAGGATGAGAGAAAGGAAGCACAGGTAGTTGCTGAATTACTCAGTGTTCATTGCAAATACAGCAGGTAAGATTACAGCTGTTCTGGATAAGGAAAACTGATACGATATAGTCTTTGAGAACATTGTGTGAAAGAAGCATTATGTAAATATTCAAGAGGAAACCAAGCTGGAAGAATCCTCAAGTCATCTGAATTACAATGCATGCTTCATACACCAAAGAGCAGACATAAAAGTAATCTACTTGCCTCCAATCTATCATCGTATTTTTCATCAACAGTTCCATAAAAATGGAAAATTAGATTATATACTCTCTGTATTGACATATGAAATAAGTATAATGAAAGAACCAAATGAACCTGTGTTTCTGGTTTATTGCTCATAAAATTCACATCAAACGGTCAACAATAACTGATGGGCAGATGGAGGTGTTCTTCGTTTACTAAACCTCTTCAGGGGTAATAGTGTTTTATTTGTGAAGTTATTGCTCCTACTCTTCTTTGTACTTGTCTAAGGATTTTATGTTCTTGAACACTGGCAATTGAATCTGATAATGACTTTTTGGAGACTGCTTCAAAAAACAAAAACTGTATAATTTTCCTGGACACAAAATAATTTATAGTCCTCAGTACTTCTTTCAATAGTAGAAAAGACTAAAAAGATGCTATGCTATGGATGACATGAATTTTAGTTTGTGTGTATATATATATAGTAGTGACTCACAAAGAATAAAGGTAGATTTTTATACAGTAATAATAGAATTCACTTAGACATACATTCTAAAATTTTTCATTCTGATTTTTTTCAATAGGTATTAATCCATAAGCCTTTTGTTTATTCTGTTTTATTGGAATGTTTGATTTTTCATAGCTTAACATGAACACGTCTTTACTACAGGTGTAAGAAGTGTGCATCTGTATGATACATATGAATTTATACTAATGTAAATATTCATACATGAAGAAATATATGCCAACATTGCATTTGTGATTCAGAAGGGCTAATATTCTCAATGAATTTCTCCTGGTTATATCCATGAACCAAGTCTTATTTAAATGCCAATGTCAGAATTCCAGGATCCTACACTGGTCTATTTTGTATTCTCTTTAATTCAGTACAAGTTTACCAGAGTTAAATAATATCAAATGTTTATATGACACTGACTAATTTGCATGTGCTGCTTGAGCTGCCTTACATATTTATACTTGTTCAATCCTCAGTGCCACCCTAAGCATTCCTCATTTGACAGGTGAGAAAATGTACACACAACAGGGCTGGCATCTTGTCCCAGAATAGGGCTGAGATTGAATTCCACAAAACCTGTCTCTCACCAAGGAAACTATTAGCTGCAAATTTCCTTTTGCACATTTGACACCAAGAACTTTCCAATGTATACTATTTTTCCCTCTGCACTTGTTCTCAATTTCTTTTCTTTCTTTTAACTGTTAACATATTAACTTTTTTCTTATTTAATGTGGGCAAAGAGAACAGAAAGAGAAATCTTCAACAGCACATTTTAATATGCACATTATATAGCCTCAGTCTTAATATTAATATCACTAGTGGTAAAATTTCATTTCATTTTATATTCTCTATGGAACTTCAAGAAGGACTTTGATACTTTATGTTTTTGGCTTTTTCTCTACATTATACAGGCCCATTTTTAGTTAATCCAATTTTTACAGTTAAACTTTTAAAAATTAACCAAATACTTCTTGATTGAAGGGCTGAAAAATTCTCATTGACAGTGTTCTTAAATGTTTTGTCATGCTTTCTGACAGCATAAATATTTTAGACCTAAAAGGAGTATAAAATTTTTACATATATTAAAATAAGAAATAAGTTGAGGGTTTAAAAATCTGTACCATTATACTGAACATTCAAATATGACTTTGGTTACTCTTATACTCTTATGACGAAGAAGAAACAGAACATCCCCTAAAGCAAATTTAATTATACCTGTCTGCTTATTACTATAACTCATAATTATCAGATAAAATGCATAATGAAGTAAAATGGCAATTTAATAGCTGCATAATGGCAGTCAGCTACAGCAGACAAAATGAAATGTCTTTTATAAGGGCTGCAGGTCTTCTCAAATAAATAGATCTGTTGAACTAATAAAATGTTGGCAAAATAAAATTATTTACTTAGCAGATTTCTGATGGGTTTTGCTAAGTTGCCCTGACTCATTTGAAATCATGGTGCCTGAAGTTTTCTAAGAGTTAATGATTTGAATTGTCATCTGGGATATTTAAAAGTTTTTCTTATTAAGTGCAGACCCTGCAGTATAAATCTTTGTGGAGATGGTTTCTGCTGTGAAATAACAACTGTTTGATTCTTAAAATCTCATTCAAAGAATGAAAACTTTATGACCTGTATTCCAAATTGGCACATATTCATAAATTAGCCATGTCAAGTGCTTGGGTAAGAAATACTTAATTGAACAGATAGCTCTGGATCAGAATGGAAGAGAAAATGATATTTAGTCCTTATGCTTTTATTTTTAAAAGAGTCAATTTTCTAGACATTTGTGGTATCTCTTAGCAGATGATAATTTTGGAGTTTCCTTACTACCACATCCTGAGAATTATATGTATCAGTTATTACTAATGAGTATATAAAGACAGTATTACTGTAATTTCCTAAAATAAGTCATAATGAATGGAAAATGCTCCTTGATGATATTGTTCATTAGATGGAAAATGAATAAACACTTAATTATATATGCCAATCTTTTAGGAGACTACCAAAGGAGAATTCATACCTAGAACTAAGAATTCTGAGGATAATTTGTCTCCCTTTATCTCCTTTTATGGAGTCACAGCATTGAGTCACTTGGTGTGTTTTTTATAGCCTTCGAAATTCTTTTTGGAATATTGTTCTGTCGTTTCTAGCCATTAAACTTAGTTTTTCAAGGAAGACAATAAAGCATTTACTTAGCAAAACTGAACAACTATTAAAAAAATTATCATTGGATTCTATTTTATTTTCTGATTTTAAAACATTATATAGGAAAAAAAATTCTATCAGTTTGGATCAAAGTATCCAGAGTGGTGTGAATTTCTGGATACATACAGGAAATTAAACAGACATATTTTTTTCTACTTCATTAATAAACTCTGGTAAAATAATGAGAGAAGTAAAAAGACATAAAACAAAAGGACAAAGAGGATAGGAGAGTAGAAGGGACAAAAGATGCCCCAAATTTTGGAATTTTGGAATATGGGAAGTGAATGACGGCCAAAGGAAAAGGTTAACAGCTCCCCTGATCCTGTCCTTTGGCCTCTGGGCTTCTTGAGGATTGGATGCTGTTGTGGGTTGAATTGTGTTCCCCATCCCCGGCCCAAATTCATTCCAATTCTTTCATATATTGAAGTCCTAAACCCCAGGACTTCAAAATGTGACTGTATTTGGAGATAGGATCTTTAAAGAGAGAATTAATATTAAATAAGGTCATGAGAGTGGGCCCTAATTCAATATGAGTGACATCCTTATAAGAAGAGATTAGGACACAGACACACAGAAAAGGGATGCCATGTGAAGATACAGGAACTAGGAAATGGCCACCTACAGGTCAAATAGAAAGGACTCAGAATGAAACCAACCTTGCCATCATATATATATTTTTTCAATTGAAGTGCAGTCAATTACAATGTGTCAATTTCTGGTGTACAGCACAATGTCCTAGTCATGCATATACATGCATATATTTGCTTGCTGACATATTGATTGTGGACTTGTAGCCTCCAGAAATGTAAGGACATAACATTCTTTTAATTCAATCAGCCTATAGTACTTTGTTATGGCAGCCCTAGGAAACTAATACAGATTTTTAAACTAGTAACATAGATTTAAGGAATATATAGAAATATATCAGATCCAATACTCTTGATTAGAAAGCTATTAGAGAATGTGTTTCATCAAAATGAAAAAATAAACTGAGAAAGAAACCTAGAAGGAAACAGAGGATTCAGCGCAGGAGAACAGGAAGAAGCAGTCCTAGACAAAAATCTCTGCAATGGGCCAAGAGAACAACTATTTCAGATTGTAGCAGCCGAGAAGAAATGTCATGGAGTGAAAAATGGGGGGATACTGGAACGGATAGACTATACAATTCATTTGATCAAGTGAAAATAGTACTGAGAGTTGTTTAAGAGCTCTAAGTATGGGTTTAGAAATTGTGGCAGATAAAAAAAAAAAAAAACAAACAAAATAAATGAAGAATATTGCAATTATCAAATCCAGGAGAAAATTTAAGAAATGGAAGTATAATCACAAATGTACTACTTTTTTGGTTGTAGATAAATTTAATGTGTTATGTTATTATAAACATTTAATATAGATTTAACCAAAATTACAACTTAACTGTAATAGTAGGTGGGAGCAGCAAGGAGAATAAGGGAAGTAAAATAAAGTATATCATAATATATAATAGATCATATTTAAAATTGATGTGTCAAGAAATACCAATAAGTTGGGCTGTCTTTTGTCAGTTTAACAGGTATTATGGCCAATCCTTTTAACTTTTTCTCTAAGAAGTAGAAGCTGAGAACTATATTTTCTAGAAATAAATAAAGCCCTGTTCTTCATCCAATGAATAGTACTTTCATGAAATTTTAGGGATAAAGGAGAAGGACAGGGCTTTATTTTCAGGTGTCAGTTGAAGATAGACATTGAACCAATGTGGGATTCCAGAAGCCTCCAGATGAGCTTTTAGAGAATCGTCTTCAATGGTGTACTTGGATACACCGAATACAAGGTACTTGGATAGGAATGGACCAGAGACTCTTGAGATTTACAGTTGCTTTGGGATGAGCAAATAAGACCTACTTGTTTACATGCTTAAGCTAAGATCTTTACTGGATGTTTTCTGGACTTTTTTCCCCAGCCTTCCCTACAGTCATGTGAACATTTAATTGCTTATATTAATACCATTGAGGATATAGATTGACTTCTTTTTTCCCAACTAAATTAGTACTTAAATAAGCAGTGAAAATTTGTATTTGAAATAAACAGAGCAATATAAGAAGAAACAGCTAAAACATTAAATCCTGGAAAATGGAAGGGAGGAGTAAGATTGCATTTTAATATCCATATTCATGAATATTATCCTAAATGCACATACAAGGTTTTTCCAGAGCAGAGAAGATCATTCCTCACACACAGCAAATAAGCATGTGGCTCCCCTGTGCCTCAGCTTCCTAACCCTGGGGTGAAGCAATGAAATCCAGGTGTTATCCTACAAATACTGGTTTGTATTATAGGTAAATAACCTAGGAAAAAAAATACCCTGGGTGCTTTGCTCCTTGAGAAGGATGTTCTTACTCTAACCATTTAGAATGTATATACATCCCTCCAGGGGAAAGATGAGACCATTGTCTCCAGTTTACAGCGTCTTCATACCAAGCCTTCATAGTCCCAGGTCTCAGCTCCCCAAAACCCCAGATAAATTACTCTGGAATTATCTCCCTACCTAAATCAGTCATAAATCATCTTCCCAAATTTGCCCATGTTCCAAATTTCTGTAAAATTTATTCAGAAAGCTTTAACTGTGCAGAAATAGAAAAATATTTTCTCTGCTATCCCACAGGCAATTATTGTTTTAGAAGAATTATGGATCATATGAATATTTAAATTATATGCATGTTACTCTAATTAGCACCTGTGTTGTTATTTACTATTTTTTAAAAGAATAGATGATCTTTCTTTTTTTGGGGAAGAGATGTAATTAGGTTTATTTATTATTTATTATTAGGTTTTTTTTTTTTTTAATGAAGGTACTGGGGATTGAATCCAGGACCTCATGCATGCTAAGCATGCACTCTACCACTGAGCTATACCCTCCCCCTCAAGAATGGATGATGTTGGACCTAGATAAGACTTTGTTGAACTGCCATAGCAAGAACAAAACTGCAGGGGCAAGAGACATGCAGACAGACCATTACCTGATTATTACATAATATTTGCCTTCAGAAACAAGACATCTTTAAGGTTCACATATTTTGTTGCCTCTTATGTGAGATAATTAAATTATCACACCGAAGACTATTTATGAAGCCAACATCCAAGTGTTAGTCTTAAAAAGATGGTTGTTTAATTTGCTTTACTTTTTATATCAACATTTTGCATTTTTAGAAGGAAATACTTTTATTAAGTATACTAGTTATATTCACACATACCCCCCTTCTGAAATATAGGCATTAACACAGCTATTCTATGCTGAAGCTGATAGATTCTACTTCAGCTTTCAGGAAAAAACAAAAACAAAAGCAATAAACACCTCAACAAATTAAAACTGAAGCATCAGCAGTACCAGATTAGGTGAAGACAGACCCTAGAATTTATGGGGTTATTTGCATGCAGCTTATGCTGTAATTCCCAGGAATACACTTGATTTATTTTGCCCTCTTCAATATTGATACATTTTATTCCCACTGACAGCAAAAGTAATTGCTTTGAACGTAACAAAAGTAATTGAGAAGTTCAACAGGACTCCATTGTAGCACTTCTGTAACTTCTGCATTTGTTTTTGCATTTCTAAATGTGAAAAAGCAGATATATTTTTGGTACTTGAAAAATGAGATTTTGGTAAAGTCACCATGACACAGTCAGGTAGAACATTCATCTTTGTTTCCTATTCTTTTCAGTTTGAAATACTTTGAGAGAGTACTTTATAGCCACTTGATAATTTGTGTCCTTTTAGAAGAATGGTCTGGAATATCAATAATTATGTTAAAAAAAAAAGCAAATGATCAGTTTTTCCAGGAATACTGATAAATTCAGACCCTGTGTGGTTTCTGGCATTTGTATCTCTGCTTTCCTCACACATCTGCTACTTATTTGCCTTCTACTTTTAGCTTCATCTACATTTTAGTCCCTACAATGAACCCTATCTAGTTGAGAGAAAATTAGATTGAATGCAATACTCCAAAAGTCAGTACTAAGCCTGTTATCTCATATGCCTGTGTGACTTTACAAATTTCTATTGATGGGAACTCCCTTTCCCAATGCTTTTTGGATAGCTCCTACTTTAAGATTGAGGTCCTAACCCTCCGTTCAGGAGCCATTCCTCTATTTACCCTCAGACTAGCTTAGTTGCTTGTCACTCCCTCCCCTCTGTCCACCTCTCTTACAGGTTAATCATATTACATTAAAGCAGTGTACAGATCTGAAGAGTAGATGATGGAGCATTTGAAGGCAAGGAGTGTAATATTCTTTCACATGCCCTAACACATAAGAAAGTACAGGCACAGGTAGGACTTAAAGGATGTTTGCCAAATAACTGAATGGATAATTGATAAAATGCCTTGAAGATTACTAACTGAAAGGAGAGGGCTAGTAGCTTTGAGTGTGATCTGGACTTTGGAAAGTCCTCATCAGTTTAGACGTCAGAGCACCAATAAAGGCATGGCTGGGCTTGAGAGAATTTGTTTACAGACCGCCTTACTATGCTGATTCTAGTTGAGTGCCTTTTTAAATGATCAATATTTTTAAGATATATTCCCACACACTGAATTTCAGAATCCAGTTAAGATTTTATTTCTTTACTCTCTTTATAGTAGAAATCTATATAACTGATGAAACTCTGCCTAAAGTGCGTTTTATAGACGTAGACAAGAATGAGAAAAAAAAATTCTTAAAGTTTTCTGAGTCAGAAAAGATCACAAAAGGCAGCCTCCTCTCTTTTGATGACTCAAACTCTTTATCTTTAAAAGCTGCAATATTTCTTCTTTTTTACATTGTATTTTATTTAGTACCTAGCTAGATTCGGTTGATTTGTTAATTTTTGTCATTAAAAAATAAATTGACCACTACTGAATTTTATCGCTTCACTTAGGATTAAATCAATTTATTATGAAGATTGCCAAAATAGTCAGGTGCTCATTTCAAACAGTTGGTATTTTAATAATGAAAATAATTAAAATTGATTAGCATAAGCAACAGTCATTAATTAAGTAAACTTACCCAAATAGTTTTATATACTTAATCCTAAGGCAATAGAGATGAGAAAAACTTATTTTCAGATCTTTCCAATTTCATCATCCAAATTATTTTGTCTACTTTCTGTATTTTCGGCATACTCTTGAAATATTTTAGCAAAAATTTTTTATTCTTGAAAAAAAGGTAAAAGTTTCTAATAATCACTGCTATTACTATGTGTTTTTAAATTTTACCATTGATTATTTCTTACCTTTAGATACTCGTGACATAGATTCATAACTTTTTTCTTTTGACAACTCCTGATTCAGGCCCCAGATTCCAAATAATAAAATTATTAAAATATCTTTCATCTTAATATAAGATCTTAAACTCTCTTTGTATTTCCTGCAAAAGCTAGTAAAAGGCACAAAATTTTGCCTCTTTATCTTTTAAAATAAAGGATGGAAATAATTAGGTTTGTTTGGCATTCTCCATGTTTTTGTTTAAGACATTTACAGTAAAAAGAAAATTAACAAATTTAGGCAGAAGTTCAGTCTTCTTAGATTCATGGTTTATAAGTAAATTGTGTCAGTATAAATATATTTCAGCAATCCCATATTTTTCAAGTTAAAAATATATCCATATTTGGACACACAGATTGGCACAGTAACTGTCTATAAAATTCTTTTTCTAGGTTTCAATGATCTTATTAATCAGGAATACGTACATTATTCCTTAGGATATAAATGAAAGACCCTGAGGATTTTTCAGCCTTCTTACTATTCACAACTTTTTCTAACTCCCAGGGTAATCATAGCTTCATGAACTGATTTTATATTACATCTCACGAGAAGATTCTACTTCTTCCCAGTCTCATAATGCTGGCTAACATACTATTACCAAACCAAACCTGGGTTCACTCAAACAAAGCACAGCAAAAGTGATCTACTGACAATCGGTTGTGTTTGTCACGTTTTTTCCAAGGCACCCAACGTGGGGCCAAGCAAGGAGAACAGGCAGCAGCTCATGCCCACCTCCCAGTGGATTTTAGGGAATGATTTTTAAAGACAACATGAGGGAGAGGGTCACAGGTTGTGTGATCAACTCGTGAACAATTCTTTAATTGGTTGATGGTGATGTAACAGGATGATGTTTCGCAAATCTCAATCATCAACCTCTGGTTCCAACCAGAGTGGGTCATATGTGCTGCTGGTTGGCATAACGTTAACTTCTTTACCTGGTGGGAGTTTTAGCATATGTGAAACAACTCAAGGATGTGGTTCAAGACATTATCTACAGCCTTTGAGGAACTAAAGGTTGCTTGACTGTTTTTCTTTTTTTCTGCATGTTCTCATTTTTCAGATTAAATTTGCTCTTTGGAACTCAGGGAAGGCCTAAAGAGGCTAAAACTTTTCTATAAACAAGAGGCGGGAGAAACAGGAAGAGTCTGTTTCGGGGACCCCTCTGCAGGGTCCTGCTTGGTTCAATACTGTATTGGACAAAGCTCTACAGTATTATTTTTATATCAGATATAAACTTGCTTTTATCTTAAAACAATATTTCGGGAAAAACTTAACATATGTAGTCAAGAATGGCTGTAGTTGATGACCTATGTGCCTACAACATAATCCTGACAAAACTTCAAAGATGTGAGAGGAACTAAATCTAGCCCTTGAGGCTCCTTTGAGCACCTCCAAATGGATTTTAAGCAATTGCTCCAGCAAAGGATTATACATACATTTTGGTTATTATATGTCTACAATCAAGATGGGTAAAAGCCTCAACTTTTACAGGGATAAAAAATAAAAAGTTGCCTGAGGAATTCAATACTCTTTTTAAGACAGTGGCTTTCACTTAACCAGAACTGTTATTAAGGAGCTTTGAAAGTCATTCTATTTAATTCAAAAACTCCAGGGCTCATGTCACTGTCAAGATTCAGATAAGTTAGAAACGACAAATGGAATTTGCAAACTTAAGCCAACTTTCAGAAACTCTTGAACTCTGTGAATATTAGGCCCCCCAATCCCAGAGGCTGCCTTAATACAGACAAAAATGTGATCATTTCACTAAAAAGGTATGAGAAACTTCTGTGAATATCCTGTGAAAAAACTTTATAACTTGACACCTGGAAAAGACATTCAAGAAGTTTTATCCTGAGCCTGGGGTAGATGTCAGGATGTAGATCCTTGGATTCATGTTTCTCAATTAAATAGACATAAGTCGTCTCAAAATTACTGACACTGTCTCAGTCAGAGACCTCACAATGAGGACTGGGGGGAAATCTCCCAGAAGCAGATGACTGCAGGAAGGAGACAGCTTCTGCATAATACTATCTGATCAAGCAGTTGAGACAACTCAAGGTAGACTGCTTCTGCCCAAATTTTATAGAACAATGCAAACAGGGCTATAGATTGTTAAGCTTTGATTTATGTGCTTCTCCTTGACTTTATATTCTTAGATTTTTTTTCCCATTTGCTTGTTTAATATGTGTGAGTTTTAACAGATTCATAATACCTCTTGACAATAATCAGGTCCCTATGCTTTTTTTTTAATTGCAAAGTGGTCATCATAATAAGTCCAGTTAACATCCATCACCATACATAATTGTAAATTTCTCTTGATGGGAACATACAACACCCTCTCTCCCAGCCACTTTCAAATATGCAGTACAGTATTACTACCTCTAGTCAACCTGCTGTACGTTACATGCCAATGGTAGGCATTTTATACCTAGAAGTTTATACCTTTTGACCCCTTAACCCATTTTGCCACCTCCACCCCACGCTTCAGGCAGCTACCAATCTGTTCTATATCCCTATTCTTAATATGCTTTTTCCACCCCCAGTCATTCCTTGAGATGAATCCAACACCTGGACACATTTTGCTCATATTTTGGCTAAAATGCATAATGGAACAGACTCTTGGGTTTGTACTCTTTCATTTTGATGCCGTTCAGTTTCCCTTTGGTACTGGTTCCTTGTAATAAATCTGCTTATTTTCCAAGTGGCTTTTTAGATGGCAGCACCACAACAGGCCAGGAAACCAGGAACCTAAAGCTTGTTATAACATATCTGTAATGGGAGTTTTGTTTCTGCACTGAAATGACCCACATAGACCATTCACACTTGCTAGCTTTCTAACCAAACTTACAAAATTAGATTCTGGCAAAGAACTGAGGAACTGATGGTGCATATTCCAAAACTGTCTCACAAAACAGCCCCGTTCATGTTCAATCTCAAACTCTTTAACTTTAGATCTCCCTAGTGAACTTGCTACTAAAAATCTATCTCCTGGTATCGGACCACTGTCAATGAGTCATGCCTAAATATTGCAAAGTTTTGGAACATCCCCAAGTTATATTTTTGGCTGAAAATAGATCATAGTAAAATAAGGAGTCTTGCTCTAGTTTTTGATACTTGACTGCTAACCTCTTTTAAACCTTTGGCTCCACATTGGGCAAGCTGATAAGAAATCCTGTGTGCTCTCTCCATTGGTGCTGGAGGGAAACTCAAACCATGCAAGTCCTTGCCCATGTGTGAGAACCTTGCTTAAGTCCCATTTTTTAAAATGACTTTTATAATTTATTTTTAAAATTTTATTTCATTGTGGTAAGAACACTTAACATGAGATCTTAGCACATTTTTAAGTGCCTGATACAGTATTGTTGACTATTGGCACAATGTTGCAGGACAGAGCTTTATAGCTTATTCATCTTGAATAATGGAATTTTATACTCATTGATTAGTATCACCCCATTTCCCCCTCTGCCCAGCCCCTGGGAACCACAATTGCTATCTTTGATTCTATGAATTTGCCTATTTTGGGGTATCTCACTTAAGTGAAACCATGCAGTATTTGCCTTTCTGTGTCTGGCTTATTTCACTTAGTGCAATGTCCACCAGGTTTATCCATGTTGTTGCATGTTGCAGAATTAAATTCTATTTTAAGATTGAATAGAATTTCATTAAATATGTATATCATATTTTCTTTATCTATTCATCCATCAGTGGACAGTTAGGTTGTTTCTATATCTTGGATATTACAAATAATATTTCAATAAACATGGGTGTGCTAATCTCTTTGAGATCCTGATTTCAGTTCTTGAATAGACACCCAAAAAGGGGATTGCTGATCATGTGGTAGACCTATTCTTATTTTTTGAGGAACCTCTATACTGTTTTCATAGTGGCTGTTCCATTTTGCATTCCCATCAATAGCGTGCAAGGGTTTCAATTTCTCCGCGTTCTTACCAACACTTGTTTATCTTCTGTTTATTTTATAAAAGCCATCTTGATAGGTGTGAGGTGATATCTCATTGTGGTTTTGATTTGCATTTCCCTGATGATTATTGGCATTGAATGTCTTTTCATATACCTGCTGACCTTTGCTGTATCTTCTTTATAGAAATGTCTATTCAAGTCACCCATAATAAAACTCTGAGCCACTCTCCTTTTCTTGCTCTCCCAAGCCATTTGGGACTTGCTTGAGAGGCTTATTCTGCACTCCTCAGAACCTCAATTCAAGTAATAAACACTTTTAATCCTCTTGGTACATCTATGGTGTCATAAATTTTAACATTTAAACCAAATTTTATGAGGGGTCTATTCAGTATTTACAGAATAACCACAAAAGTTGGTATTGATTTATCTTCTAGCTTCACTTGGAAAATGACCAAAAGTAGTCATCTGAGACAAGCGGTGTTGACAAAAGTTAATTATTTGCTCAAGAAATTTTTATTCAAGGAGATAAACCTGTTAACTAGTCGAAAAATTGTTTGTTCCAAGAAATCTTGGCAAAACAACTTATCAGAGGTCACTTATCTAAGCAAATAGTTTTCTCAGGACAAAAGCATGCTCATTTAGACAAAGAGATTGCTTATCAGGACAACAGTCATCTCATCAAGACTGATTACAAGACTCTGGCCCTGCTATGTCCATTAATCCTAAATTATCATGTCATGAATTCTGACAAGAACTCACAATTACTTTTCTTGCCTTGAAAGTCTTACATTATTAAAATACTAGAGTCCACTGAATAAAACCTATAAATGCCCTATCCTTTCCTCTCCCTTTGATACTATTAAGAGTTTATAAAGGTAGAATTTTCCATTTCTGGAATAAGTTCAGTAAACTAAGCTTTGAGTGATCAAAGTTTGTCTTTTTTTTTTTTTGAGGGGTTTGGTCTTTGAAATGAGTCTACAGTTGATGCATACTATGTCTTGCTTAAACCTTTAATTTTTTCTAATTGCTCTTTGTATGGCCTAACGTTGTTTACAAATCACCACTGCATCTCCAAAGAGCTGCCATCTTTAATACTGACCCTAGTATTTCATGGATAGTTTTTCTGTTCTGATATATTTCTGCCTCTATCAGGCCATAATCAATCTAAATTTAATATATTGTCAGGAATATGAAATTGTTGAGATCAAGAGACTGTGTCTGCTGTCTGTGGTACAGTAATTTACACAATAAGTACCCCAGGAAATGTTTATTATGTTAATGATTTCTTATTGAGTACAATATTGACAAAATTCTTGATTTCTCTCTTTATCCCCCAGCATGTGATGGTCTGCACCTTGTGATAGCTGTATTCATGTAGCTGATTCTTTAAAATGGAGGATAGAACCAAGTTGTACAAATTAAGTGTAGCGCCCAGAAATAAATCTAGTATTACAAACAAAACATAACAAAGAGCTTTTCATTCTCTTGTCACAGATACTCTGTTTTTATTATCAAAATCCAAAAGGTTGCATTGATATTTTGACAGGCACATTGTGTCTCCTATCAAGTATAGAATTAACTAAATCTTTAATGTCTAATTTTCTTTCTTTCCTTTTTTTTTTTTTTTTTTTTTTTTTACCACTTACAATGCTAAGTTATAGTTTGTAGTATTTCCACTCCTATTGTTGTTTCTTTGGACCAGGAGATAATTATTTTATTTCATTATTAAATAATTCAAGCCTCTTAAAATCTTGTCAGATCTTGATTCTATCATAAATACTATATTCATTATCCTTTTCTGTTTTGTGCTAGTTACAGATTTAGTATTATACTCTCTGAAACTTTATCTTGATTGTTGATGAACATCTGAAACCAACAGATCCAAGGAAAGAATTTTGTGCCATAATGTGGAAGACCTACAATCGTGCTATCATCATGTGCAGGGATAGGCCATTTGGTCATGTGTCTAGGCTGGAAACATAAGGAAAACCTGAATGATCTGGAAAGTGCTCTCAGACCTTCTTTCATGCTTGGATCAGAGTCTACAGATAATCAATGTCTTTGAAATGAAACACTGAAAACTCTGTGGTTTGCTTACAATTCTGACTGCTTTCACTGATGGAATATTGATTCATTCTTCAAGTCTCATCTTACATTCACTTTTCTGTGAATCTTTCTGATCACCCTTTCCAAGATTTGGTTAAGTGCCTCATCCTCGTGCTCCTTTAGGACCCTTTACTATTACTATTACAAAAGTTTCATATTTATTATAATTGTTTATGCACATGTTTATGTTTCACACTAAAACGTAAAAAAAAAGTCAGAGAGAAAACTTAATTTTGTTCATTAATTGTTATCTGCAGCTCCTAGATTTGTGGCTGACATATATTCAATAAATATAAAATGTCATCCCAAATACATTCATGTTACTTTCTAATGAATGAGGAAGCATAACTTCTTTATTTCCTATGACTGATCTAATCTCTTTTAAGAGCCTCAATCTCACTGGGTATCAGGCACATTAAAGCTTGAATTAAAAAAAAAACAATATTTTTATTTTTTTCAATATGTATCCCGAGTTGAACTCTCAATCAAGGGCTGATATAAAAGGATTTTATGTGAAGAATCAGTTTTTCTCAGTCCTTCCCCCTTTCAATCTACCCCTGACCCTTTAGTCCTATCTTCCAAGGTAGTAAGTAGTTATATGAAGAAGTGTACTGAGTCCTTACAGAGCACGAAAGAAAACATTCTTTTGAGCCATGAAGTCTTCTGGGTCCCACTGGCTCAGGGAGTGGCTGGTTTCTCTGTAATAAGGAATTTGGTTGCCCTTTGTCTCTAGTTCTGGGAAGTAGCTTCCAAACCCTCGGAAATTCCCCAGGTTGTAGAGTATCTTTGTGTATGGTGGACTCTGAGTGTTTATGCTCATGAGTTGAGTCATGCTGGGATTGTAAATAGTTTGTAATGATAATGACTCTGGGTAGGGACTGGTGACTATTCAACCATGTGGCTAGGGGGTTCTGGCTTTGAGCCATGTGGTATCAACTCAACCTGTGGGGAAGGAAAGGGTGCTGGAAATTGAGTTCAGTTGCATGGGCAATGATACAATCAGTCATGCCTACATAATGAAGCCCCAATAAAAAATTTGGACACCTAAACTCAGAAGAGCATCCTTGGTTGGCAACATGCTATATTGCATGTCATAACATACCCATGTGCTGGGAGGGTGACATCTCCTAATTCTACAAGGAGAGGACACTGGAAGCTTTGAGTTTGAGGTCCTTTGAGACCTTGACTATGTGTCTTGTGTTTGACTGGCTCTATTTTGAATCCTCTCTGCTGTAATAAAACTGTAATAAATAGTATAACACTTTCCTGAGCTCTGTGAATCATTGTAGCAATTATCAAACCCAAGAGGATAGAGAAAACCCTCAATGTAGCCATTTGGTCAGAAGTGAAGGTGGCCTGGAGAACTCTCAGGTTTGTGGCTGGGGTCTGAAGTAAGGGCAGTCTAGTGGAGGACTGCACCTTTAACTTTTGAAGTTTGACCTAGTTCTATGTAGTTAGTGTAGAAGCCATTGCATTGGTATTTTCTGGGCTAATGCTGAGCAATTCTTGTAATGATCCTAGCTCTTTACAGACCCACCCTCCCTTGTAGAGTGCCTGTGGTCCTTATCTAGAGGATTCTGTTAATCTGAGTCCCCTGGATACCACAGGGACCTGTGTGCACTGCTTGAGGTTCATACATCTATAGCTTTTGGCATGCTATTATTCTCTATCTTATTAAAAGTGGCCACATGCGCTAGAGGTTAGTACTGCCTCTAAAATTTCCAAAGCGGATTTTGTGATGTGCCACCTAGACTCCCCTTCAGGACTAAAAGACTTAGTCCCTCAGCATCTCAGGAGGTTCTAGCTAACTACTGTTAGAGGACAAGCCCTGTCTAGAAAATGCCCCATCCCAGAGTCAGCTGCTTTGCCCAAGGCCACACCCGCTTCCTAGAGATAACCTGCATTCAGTGATGACAGATGCAGGAATATTAAACCCAGCCCTCTAACTACAATGAAGGCAGTGCTGAAGGGTCATCATCGCTTCAGAGCTCCTCATGGGCTTGGCTAGGGTTCTGTGTGGGCTACATCACAGCTCAGCTTCTCCTTCTGTCCAATCCTGCCTCATTTTCTTTCTTTTCTAAGTTGCCTAGCACACTGTGATAAGGTTCCTGCATGTTCATCTTTTCAGATTCTGCTTCCTGGGACCCCAACCTGCAATTGTGGGTGCCAGGAATGGTCAGAGAAATGAGGGGCAGAATTCAGGAGCTTAATCATTTGCTAGCTCACATCTAAGGTCCATTGTTAGTGTTAGATGATGACAGATGACTCTGATACAAGGGAACAATAGTGTTGTTAAAATCTCTCACAGTGAACAGGATTGGTATATCAGTGGAGAGGAATGCACTAGCAGGGGCGATATATCGCAACTTTGAGTTTGTTTCCATCCGTTCATGTGGATGTAGCCCACCCCTCCCTATTAAGGGTTAGCACACTCCCTCCACTCTAGAGTGCTTCTGTTGTAGGAACATGTATGTCTCATTCCAAGGATCTGTCCTCATCTCCTTTCCTGGTTATTAGAGCATTGAGATTATATCTCAACATAATTTGGCTGTAGGAAGTGTTTGGTTGGATATAAGGGATTAAAGAGACTATTACCCAAAGAGCTGCAGGAAATAACTTTTCTTTTCCTCTGGAGAAAAATAAGGTTCATTCTTTAAAGAAGGTTAGAAAAGAAAATGAAAGTGCATGACACAAAAATACACCGAGAAAATATATTTTTAAATAAATGAATGACAGTTGATGTGAGAGTTCTTCTAAGAATATTCCATGTCCTATCAAGGCAGAAGTTCTTTTTCTTGTGCACGCCATTAACCTCTTATTCACATTTTTGTTGTAGGAGTTATTCCACCACTGTTATCCTTCAGAGACCTGTCCTTTTTGGTGCTGGAGGAAATTCTAGAGAATAGTGAGTACGCTTGATTCATCCTTAAACACATAGCAGACCACTAGCATAGTATCTGGCTTTGAGATGAAACACTGAAACTTCTGTGGTTGCAATTCTAACATCATTCTGACTGAAGACATATTAACTCATCTTTCAAGTTGCCTCTTAAACTCACTTTTCTTAATATGCTTAATATTTTTCGAATTAGTGAGTGAGTAGATGAATGAACTTTTTTTAAAATTTACATTGAGATGATGGAAGCCACTTTTCTCAGATATGTGGCTGGTTAAATGGCCTGATACAGCTGACATTTGGATATGTTTGAATTTGAGTTGGCATGATTATACTAACATGATAACACTAAGTGGAATTTTCATTTCTAGACATCGGTCAGTTAATATTTTGGGGGAAGGCAGTTCTTCCTTAGCCCACCAAAAACACATGAAGTTTGACAGATGGGTAATCCTAATCAATTCCATTTTGCTTACACCGAGCTATAATGGTGGAATGTTGTCAAAATCCAACCCTAAAGACTGAGATTATTACCTCCAACGAACTTATGTGTTCAAGCTGCCAATCTGAGGCTTAAGGTAAGCTCTCAAAATATGGTTGATAGCAGTACCTCTAGGTTGACTGAAGCCAAATAGCTTAAAACCCCTTGAAGAGACTTTATTCGCATCTAAGTTAGGAAATGCAGCAATGCAACTGAGTTCTGAGTGCCCAGAATGGTGGTAAAGATTCAGGATGCTCAGCTCCAAGTGACAAATGTAAATTCTTGGAACTTGTGCTGAAAGGGAATTAGAATCAACTGGCTGCATGATGAAGAGAAGACACAGTGCTGTGGTAGGACATTCATAAGAAATATGGATTCAGCTGGTGCTGTTTACAGATCAGAAAAATATATTTTTGTGCTAAATCCAATCTGTGATGTTCTGATGAGAACATGTGGCATCCAATAATCCACTATCAAAGCTGATCTCCTGACTCTCACAAAGAGTGATTAGAGTCTCCGATTTATTTCATTCTTCCCAATGTTATCTTTGGGGGATTAAGGATGACTGTTGCTGATACACGGAAACAGCCAAGTAATTCTTGAGACAGAGAAATGACAGATATATCTAGCTCTGCACCTGAACACTGGGAAAATATTGATGAAAGTTTGACTTGAGTTTAGAAATGTGCACTCAGATAGATCTTAGGCATATTTTAATCATGCAGGAATGAGGAGAGCTAAGTGAAGTCTCAGTAAACGGCACATTTGGAAAGTCAAACTTGCATTTTCGTGACTATACTTCCTACTTGGAAATGAAATTAAAATAACTAGAATCATACACTACAGCAGCATTTACTAGACGGTGTCTACAGATTTCTTTGCAAAAAGAAAGATGCTTAAAAATTTCCACTGTATTAATATACTGCCACAGTGAGTTTAGTACTGAAATATGCTTTTGGCAGAGACACATTTACTGTCAGTGTGTCAATACCTAGGGCAACCCAACACAAGCTTCATAACTGCGAAAAATGAGCAGTGTCTGATTTCTTGTGCTTCTCAGGCCCTAGCAAAGTAACTGGAAAATGTATGTATTGCTTCATAAATGTTTGTTGAATTGCGTTATATACAGATTACAGACTGCAAATTTCCTCAGAAGCAAACAAAAAAATGAAACATCAAAGTGCGGATGTCATTGTAAATATATTTCACTGAACCTTGAAGAAGCTTATTTATATATAAATGTCCAGTTTTATTTCTAAAACTGAATGTATTTACTTTTATTTAAATAATCGCTTGCAAAACAGGTTTTTTTAAACTGAAGTTTAGTCGCTTTACAATGTATTAATTTTTGGTGCACAGCATAGTAATTCAGATACACACACACACACACACACACACACGTATGTATATATTCAAAATAAAGTTTCTTAAACCAAAGAACTACTCTTTTGTCCCACGGTGGGGTAATTTATTAGCAACAAACCCATTTTGATATGACCTCAATTCCACATTGATAGATCCCTTCAATAAGCCATCATAATATGACTTAAGGATTCTATTTAATATTATATTGTCCATTAAATTGACTGGGTGATTTAGCACCAAGGAAAAAAATGACCTCATTTGAAGAATTGATATATTGGTTTTTATCAGATCATGACAATTGGATAATTTATCATGTTTCCAGTTTCATCGTGTCAGGATGCCCCCAAACTAAATTTAATGCTCAATTAATGTAACTACTTAGGCATATGTTGATATATTTTCTTTGGCATATTTTTATTTTCTCTTTCTATCCTAATATTTACATAATAAAACTGAGTGAATCAGTGCATATGTAATAGGTATATAGATAAGTAGTCAACTAGAAGACCAGATATTTGTTATTATAAAGATGTTAAATCCACCAATCTGAAAAAAATCTTTTGTTGGTAAGACAAACAAGACCTGAGGACATAAACATTAAATGAAAGGAGTGACCTTCAAACTAGACACCATTGCTTATCACATTTGTTAAAGTCATCAGAATATTGGTCTTTTCTTCTTCCAGTTTCAAAAGGGAGGATTAAATAAACACTTGTTCTGTTTAAGATAATTTTGTGTCCTAAATATAGGAAGGATAATTAATATTAGCTTTCCCATCATTTTATCAAAAGTAGAATTCAAATATCATCTGGAATTGTATTTTTTTTTAATTCACTTCTACAATAATATGTAAATACTCAAATTTATTTATGTAAATTTGTTTTTATTATATATAGTAAAATTATGGTTACTATAACATATAATATATAGTACATGTAATATGTATATTTACATAAATATATATTTATATAGTATATAAAATATGAAGAATATTGGATATTATTTTAATTGCTTTTGAAGAATCAATAGAAAATTTAATTTGTTACTGTACGAATCTGTGATAATATTTTGTCAGGCTTCTAAAATTGAAATTTGCCTGAGTGACATTTGTGGAATTCTTTTTCAAGAGTAAACTCTCACACTATGCAAAGAAGTAACTAAAGTCTTCCTTAAATAGGAAATTAGTATAAACCAGCAATACTGTTATGTTGAAGATTAGTATCAAATAAAGAAGTTGAATGTGTACCATGTTGGAGAGCTTTCCCTTATGGAATTGACAAAGCTGGATGCTTAAAGCTAAGTTTCTGTAACAGAAAGCATTTTACATAAACTTCTGTTACTTGCTCCTTTGGACAAGATAATATGCTATGGAGTCTTTGCACTAACCAAAGTTTATAAAAGCAGTTACTCTGATATGTTACGTGAAAGCTTAAAAATTGAGATGTACAATATTCATGAAGACTACTAAAGAAGCAAAGAAGATTGAGTTACATCTTTGCTGAGTGGGAGTTTTTATTTGTGCTACTTTGTCACAATCAAGAATTCTGGGAAATCCAAACCCCTAAGAGTCTATTACTGAGATCTCAAGACAATAGGTAGAGCAATGAAACACAGCCTTGGAGCTTTTCAATTTGATGCAGGTATCATTTCACAATGGATTTCTATGTTCAGATAGTGAATTCCACTTCATTAGAAAACAGATAATGCCTCCAGCCCCACCCACCTATGGCAATTCAGAGAAAATGTAGTAGCACATAGATTTTATATTCATACCACTGTTTTGGCTTCTTCTATTTAGTAAAGATAGTTTTGAGTTCCTCTCTCCTCATGTATGAGATATTTAAAAAGTAGAATCACTAAATACCAGTATTTCTTCTTAGTGACTTTTAATTCATTCTTTTTTTTTTTAACATTTTTTATTGATTTATAATCATTTTACAATGTTGTGTCAAATTCCAGTGTTCAGCACAATTTTTCAGTCATTCATGGACATATACACACTCATTGCCACATTTTTTTCTCTGTGAGTTATCATAACATTTTGTGTATATTTCCCTGTGCTATACAGTGTAATCTTGTTTATCTATTCTACAATTTTGAAATCCCAGTATAATTCATTCTTGAAGACCCTACCCCTAAATGAAAAAACATTAAATGAGAAAAATTTTTTTTTCTTTAATTTCAATGGAAAAAAACCCATGATGCACATCAACTTAATCCAAATATATAAACAATTTTCACAAACAGAAGTATATGTCAAACAAAATGAGTTTACACAAGTTATAAATAATTTGAAACTAAATACAATAAAAAGTAGGAAAATTAATATATTTATTTCAAACTTCTTTCTGTGCTATATTCTTTGCAACATTGTTTAATCTCTTGGAGGACTTATGGTTATTTTGCATTCAAATGCATTTTAAAATAGAACTTCACCACAGGAAAACATCGTTAGGACAAAATAAAGGCTTAACACTGAAGCCTTGGAAAATTGTGGAAAACACAAATGTACACAATAGACCAAAGTCATAGTATGTACTGTCTCTTTATCTCTCTCTTTTTTATAGAAATACACAAAACAAAAAGGGTTTTGGACTCATCTAAACAACTGTACAATTCAAGTTTGTTTCAGAAAACATTCTCTGAATAAAAACCTTTGTGTTGAGTAAACTGATACGTGTGCTTTTACCTGAAATCATAATGTTAAAATAGCACTATTCTGTAGTATTTTTTTGATGAGGTTTGGAGTGAAAACTTATTAAACAAATAAAAGAGGAGACATCATCAAACAATGCAAAATGTTTTTGTAAGTTGATCTGGCTAAAAGTCTGACTACTACAGATCTACCTCACAGAAAAACGTTCAGTAATAAATATTAAATAATAAACTTAATTGTACACCACTTCTGAGTTTTCCATAGCTCTTAATTTGTAAATTGATGTCTAATTAAATTGACACTTTACCTATCTTTGTTTATATCTATTTCATCCCAAATTAGCTTTTCAAGAGCTTCTTGATGTTCAGGATGTCTTCAGAAGCCTTGGAAATACTATTTCCCCTAAATAGGATATTTTATGTTAAAGTAAAATATACAAAAAAATTCAATAGTCGAGGATTAAATTGAAGCTTTAACTTCATTCTTAGGCTTTTTTTATTAATGGAATATATTAAATTACTGAGGATAATGACACCATAAGGGAAAGGATCTTGAGTGACTCTAGCACCGTCCCCCACCCCCCGTGGTTTATATTCACCAGGGAAATGGTAATTTTTATTATTTAACTTGACATGAACAGAATTCAAACTGACATTTCTTACAATGCTCTGCTATTTTTGTTTCACTTTCATTAGCATCTGCCATGCCAAGAATGCTGAAGGGAGAAAGAGTTAACTTTTTCTTTCCTTTGAAAGAAGAGAGAGGCTGAAGTTGTCAGAAATTCTGAGCTGGTCTGTTATCTCCTTATTCCTTTATTCTATCATGAATGAGGAGAAAAATTTAGGAAGTTATACTGATAGAAAAATTTTTCTAACCTAAGTCAGCCAATTGGCAGAAATCCTCTGGAGAATATTCTTTTGAGAGTTGAACTTCCTAATACAAATGTTCAGAATGTCTGGGTTTAAGTGTCTGCTGTGGAGAGACAGGGGACAAGACCAGGACACAGTGGGTGGGCAGAAGAGGAATATGGTGGGGCCTTGATTATTGTGTCTTACACCAAAAAATGTTAATTTAGCCATCTCAGCCATTCTTGGACACAAACTGTGCTATGAACAATCAAAAGAAGCAAACATTGGAACTTGAGTCTAAAGAACAAGTTTTCCTCAGGGATTGTTCTCAGATCATTATTCCCTATATTCAGAGGATTTGCTTCTGGCTAACACCTTGTATTAGTTTATGAGGGCTGCCTTAAAAAAAATACCACACATCAGCCGGCTTAAACAACTGAAACTTACTGTGTCATAATTCTGAAGACTAGACATTCAAGATCAAGTTGTCAGCAGATGAGGTTTCTCCTGAAGCCTCTCTCCTTGGCTCACAGATGGCTGTCTTCTTGCTGTGTCCTCGCGTGGCCTCTTCTCTCTGCACAAACATTGCGGGTGTTTCTCTCTCTTCGTCTAAGGACACCAACCATATTCATAGGGCTTAATTTTAACATAGCTACATCTTTAAAGGTTCTACTTTCAAGGAAAATCATATTCTGAGCTACTGGGAATAAGGACTTCAATATATGAATTTGGTAAAGACAATTCAGTCCGTTACAACTAAATATTATTTACCTTTAAGTAAAGCTTGTCAAAAAATAAATGGAATATGATACCATTCCAAAGATATGAAAACTTATTTTGAAAACTAACCTACTTAATTGAGGACCATCAAGCCCAAAAGTCTTTAAGCTTGTATAGACATTAAAACATTTTTGTCAGCACCAAATTTAATGGTAATGAATTAACTGGATATTCATATAGGAAAAAAAAAACATTATTTTTCAACTTCTAATTCATTCTATAAGCACAATTTATTTCAACCTAGATCATAGACCTAAGCATAATTGCTAGAGTTATATAATTTGTAAAAGAAAACTAAGAGAATATATTTGTGACCATGGGGATAAGCAAACATTTTAGGGTGGGATACAAAAAGAACTATTCATACAGGAAAATAAGTGCACACACATACATATTCATACACATATCACTACAAATTAATCATTGATAATCAATAACTATAAGCCGTATTAGTCTAAATCTGGAAACAAATCAAATGCCTGTAACAGGAGACCATGATAAACACATCGTGGTAAACCCACATAATGTAGCACCACTCAGCACAAAAGGCAACAGGTTACTGAGACATGAAACCACATGGATGGGTCTCAGACACTCAAAGAGACACAAGGAAACTTTCTGCAGTGCCAAAATGTGCTAGGTCTTAGCAAATGCACTGAGCTGAAAGCTTAGAATCTGTGCACTTTGTTGGATAAAAAATGTTTTTAAAGAAAAAAGAAAAATACACATATCCACAAAACTTTTTGGAAATGATAAAAAGACTGAACATCTATTTTATGGCTATTAGATATCATTGCATTTAAATTTCTGGAAGAACAAGCCTCAACTAAATTATTCTCCATTATAGGAGATATTCAATAGCTAGGTGCCCAGGAGGAGTTAGTTAATTTGGAAAGGTGATGGGAAATAGGAGGTTTATGAGAAGGTAATTTTATTTAATTGTATTTTTCTGATAGAAAGAAAATTAACTTCTGGGAAAATATATGCAACACAACCAAAAAGTATGTGCAAATATTCTTAGAATTGTCTTAGAAGTAATCTAAAATCATTTTACTGTAATTTTGCTCAAGTTTCAGCCTGGGAAATAGATACGCTTTTTATTCCTATGCTATAGGTTACCCAATGAAAAATACAGCATCAATCCCTATCATTCATAAAAGTCTCTGATGACTTGTGAACTTCATGCAATTTATACTTTAATCACTGCTCTTGGTAGTAGAGAAGTGACTGCCTCTGTTGTATAGTTCCCTTGACACGTGCAGAGGTTATAAAAGAGGGAGCTAAAATATAACCTCTATTTGGATGCAATTTTTTCCTTCTGGGAAGCGTATTCTTAGTGAGAAAAGGATAAAGCCTCTTCTACAGTTCCTCTTATATTCACAGAAAGTTCCCAGGAAGACTTTTAGTTACATAATTAACAATTTGAAGATGATGTGGGAAGGAAAAAGTACATCCTTCGGTGCAGTCTTCAGAGAGAGCGATGAACATTTTCAGTCAGGTCTTTGAATCAGGGTGAGCGTTCTGTTTTTATTTCCACTTCATATGGACTTGTTTACAGTTGAGTGATTCCAAGCTGCCACTGAGAAACTTAGATTAAAATGAGTAAGTGGATGAACAAACTAAATACATCGACATAAAAGGGAATATTTAGTAACTTTTACTTAGCAAGTTATTTTGTGTAATACTAAATCACATGAAAAATGTACATGATAAATAGAAAAATAAAACTATACCAAAATCAGCACAGAAACAACACAAATAATAGATAACATCTATATAATGATGGTCAGTGGCAGATACAGTTCTAAATAATGATGGATATTTAACTTATTGACCACAACATTATGAGCACGTACTAACATCTTCTGCATTTTACTTATGAGATATCTGAGGCCCGGTCAAGACTAAATAAGGACAAAAAATCCCTCCTTCCCCCCAGAAAGGTGGAGCTGGGGTGAAGAGGACCGGAAAGAGGACCCCAAACCCCTCCCTGCCAGTGAATATTCTGCCCATTCATTTTTATACCCATATAACCAGGATGACAAAGAAACTCGGGAGAGTGACCCACCTGGGTCTTCCTGAGCGTCCCTTGAGAGATGCTATCTACCCCTTAACAAATCCTTGCTTTGCTCTCTTGACCTTTGTGTCTCATTTCTGCATTCTTTTTGTGACGAGACAAGAACTTGCTCTCTGATGACAATTCTACAAATACGGAATATTTGTAGACATGGTGATACAGAAGAGAGGGCATTCTAAGTAGAGAAAATGCCACAAATCCTGGCATCGGTGAGCTGATATTAGGGGGCTTTAAATGCCAGGGTAGGGAATTTAAATTGATTTGACAGGCAACAGATGATGATCAGAGGTTTTGATCAAGGACATCTTATTATCTATCATGTAAAAGAAAAGGTGAAACTCCAATATTGGGAAGGGTGAATTAGATGAGGAATGTTTGATGAAAGATTAGTTATCATATTAATTCAAATATGGCCTAGATAAATATAAAGGATTCTATATTTAGGCATGGTAGGAGGAGAGTGTATAGATTATTGACATAAACTGTCATAAAACCTCAAAAGCACCCAGACTAAGGGTTTATTTTTGTAAGTTAGTTGGCTGGCCTGGTTGTTCTTCAGCTCCCTTGACCTCGGCTGGGATCACTAACATGTCTCATGGCCATGTGGCTGATGCTGATCTGGGATGGCCATCCTGAAATGACTAAAGCAACTTGACTGAGCGTCATAAACCTCTCCTCCTCTAGCAAGCTTGTCTTGGCATTTCTCACGCCAGTGTCAGAGGGACAAGAGCAAAGTGGAAAAGCACAAGCTCTTTTCACAATTGTCTATTTGAGTCACATCTACTAATGGGGCAGCGGACAGTGCAAATGTCAAGCTCAGAGTCAGAAATACAGGGCACCAAAAAACAAGTGAAAACAAAAAACGATCCAGGGAAAGGGGGAAGGATTTGGGCCATTTTTGCAATATACTTACCACAGAATGGAAGGGAGAGGACAGACTTAAATAATATACGTTATATTTATTTAAATATGGAACACTTCACCAATTTGCATGTCATCCTTGCACAAGTGTCAAGCTATTCTTCTCTGTATCTTTCCAATTTTAGTATATGTGCTGCTGAAGCAAGCATTTAAATGATATTTTGAATGTGTGTGTGTGTGCAGTATTTGTGTATTTAAGTAGTAACCGCTTAACCAAAATAAATTGGTACACTATTCCCCTGGTGGTGACATAATTTTCAAAGACAGTATGAAAACAGAAAGGTAGAGAGCAAAAGACCGATAGAGAGAGATGGAGAGAATGTGTCACATAAACAACTTGGAAGGATGTCTATGAATTGGCTACAAATAAAAAGTTGGATTTGAGTCAATGGAATTGCAAGACCCTAGCCCTGTTAATTTTAGATTTATGGGAAAAATGAAAAACTGAAGCCCAAGCAGAAAATATCTTCCCAGAACAGGCTTTAATTGGTTGTTTCCTGGAGTCAGATAATCTGAGACTGTACTCTGACTGTGTTAAGTTTTACGTCTGGCCCTCAGGCATCTCATCTGTTACATATGGATAGTAGTATCTACTTGACAGCTACAATTTTAAGGAGTGAATGAAACATCTGACAAAAGACAGAAGTATTGTTAGTACTCAGTAAGTACGTCCACGTTCTTCCTCTCCATCTTCTTTGCTTAACTCTCCCCTATCCCGATTGTGTGTGTGTTTGTGTGTGGGTGTGTGTGGGTGTGTGTGCGTGTGTGTATGTAATGAATGTTCTTTTTTTTTTGCAGTCTTCATCTTACTTTTTTAAAATCTATATAAATATATTTGGATAAATATCTGTATACATATTTTAAAAACTATATTATACACGAGTCATTTTTAATTAAAATTTGTAATTTAGTGTGCCATGGACATGTAATGAATGTTCTTTTTAGTTTAGAGAACAAAGACTAAAAAGGCTCATGTTGCTATAATAGTACAAGTAAGTAAAAAACTACAATCTTGAATATTTACTCCTTTTCTGCAGAAAAAAGATTAGTGACAAGACCTTGAGATTCTTACACAAACTCTGCTGATACATTTTGAGGGGTTGTGTAAATGTTAAAATCCTTGTCACAGTTGTCTGTGACTACTTGCCTATTGATGACATCTGTGGATTCTCTGATTTTTTCATATGTTGTATCATGAATTTTTAGACTCTGTACACTTTAATTTTGAAGCAACTAAACTAGATGAAATAAAAATAAGATTGTGAAATGTTTAATCACCTCAGGATTAAAAGTGACAACAAAAACAATTAAAAAATCAACAACTACTATCTTGAAATAAACTTATAAAAGTGCACTAGTTACTGACAAGTTCAACCACACAGATTCAAATAGATGTAAAGACGTTTCTAAAAATGAAGTGCTCCATTTGTGCAGATAGGTAGAAGGAAAATTACTTTGGATTTTTTCACAGTCAAATTAATAAATATGCCATTGTATTTGACATTTCTTGATGTACTCTAATTTTAATTTAATTTAATTGTGATTCAATTTCTGTCTAATTTTATAGCTAAATACTTATACACAATAAGTTTATTATGATGTTTTGTATAAGGATTCATGGGTAATAGATAATGAATCCTTAGATGAGTCAATGAATGATCTAATGATCATTATTATTAACAGATGTTTGTAAAATCTACTCTTTTCTAGGAATATTATAACATAAAAAATTAGAAAGATCCTTATCCACTAAGACACTGGACTAATTTCTTGGTGGAACAAGATAGCACTTGTGATGATTGATTTCAGGGACATTGAAATACATAATATTACTTCTCAAAATAACTTCTATTCTCTAAGAATTCTCCATAATTTTCACATAGTGGAAAAAGCAGAGCTTTTGAAAAATTATTATTTTAGGTGCAATTAATTCTAGCAGAAGTGATTATTGTCAACTGTACAGGTTACTGGAAGTTGAGGTTATTTGGTGACTCTATTTGAAGGTGACTGAAAAGGGAATACAATTAAAGGCAGGCACTCTTCAAAATGGGTTTTAATAATGAAAAAGAGCAGAGTGTAAGGGACTTCTCAGCACCAAATAGAGAGATCACCAAAGATAAATATTGTCTTTGCAATTTTACCCAGAGCTGGCTCCATTTTTTTTTTAATGCAGAAAAGCAATTTATTCCATTATCAGCACTTACACAGTTAGTCATGGAGAGTAACAGGCCTGCTGGTGAAACAGGTCACCCAGAATAAGTGATGGTATCAAACTAGTTGTCAAGGACTAACTGCTTAAAAAAAAAAAAAAGCAACTCTTCTCCATGATTAATTCTAAAAACACATACAAACTATCCATTCACTTTTCCCAACATAACTGGACAGCCTAATTGTGGTATAACTGTCAGGTGAAAATATACACCTTTACAATTTGGTGGTTCCAAGTATTTTTTTTTAAACATTTCACAGAAAGGAAAGAATATGAAAACTGCTCAAGAAATACACTAACAAGCAAAAATATATGGGGAAAGTGGAACACACAGTTTTGACTGAATTGAAGAAACTGAGAGGAGACTGGTTTATTTAAGAAAATGTGCATCCTGGAAAGTTAAGTGTGAAGATTTTAGAGTAGATGCAGTGGAGGTTAGAGCTGGCTCCGTGTCAGAAGTACCTGAACTGAAACACCTAATGGCAGACACGTGGGTGAAGGAGACAGCTCTCCACCAGTAAGACTTGGAAAGTAGAGGCAAAGCTCTGCTAAACAATGTCTTCCTTCAGTATTCTCTAGGTACCTGAGGTTAATAGTCACCATTTGCATGTGCTCTCAAATTGAGGTTACAGGAAACAAATAAAAAGAGTATAATGTGGGACGTGAGAATCCTGCCAAAAACCCACTCTTAAGTATCTACCAACAGGGCTCATGGTTCCTGGAGACATTAGGAGTCATCTTCATTCAAAAGTCAATGCCAGTTCCCTTCTGCTTTCTTGGCTTCCAGGAGAGGCTGATATCCCACAGTTGGTTTTCTGGTCTTCCAGGTGCTTGAACAAATGCTGCCCACCTGAGACCCTGGAGTTTTGGGCTGTTCTGTCTGTATTCCTTTGAAATCAACTTCTGGCTAGTGTGACACTCAGTTCTTTTGCTAAAGTTACTGTAACCATTTTTCTCCCTCTATCTGCCTGTATAAGGAAGCCTGTTTGTGCACATAAACAAGCTCAGACCTCCCCCTTAGTGAATTGACTTCTTAGCTTCACCATGGCTTACATTCCACAATAAATCTATTAATCCCTGCAGCATCAGGGAAACAAGCAAACAAACAAAAAACACAGGCAACTCTTGTGTCTATAGATTATAAATGAAGGTGCAATTCCTTGACTTCCGGTGGGCAGGGTCAAGCCAATTTGTATATTTAAATGAGTGAAAAGTCACAGGTAAAAAGTTAAAGAAATAGTTACGTTTCTTATCCATATCATTTTTCACCTAAAATTATCTTACGGTGTGCATTTTTGAAATGAAGAGTGACAAAAACAAATCTCATCTTTGGTGAACAATGAAACAAAACAAAAGCCAGTCTTTTGCACTCAACACATCACAGCACAACTTTTATTAACTGATCTCCTTGTTACGTTTGACCTTGTGCACTTGAGTATCAATGATGTTGTTGTCTTTACTATTTCATCTCGCTTCAGCTTTATGAACTGCCTGTGGACAATAAAGTAAAGAAGACTGATAAGTACATTCAGAGTCTGGAATAAAGTTGGCCAACAGCTCTATCTTTGTAGTCTACGTGAATTCCCACAAACAGCCTTCTACTGTATTTTTCTTTTACTTTAAAAGAACTCCGTAACGTTCATTTGAGTTTTTCAATTATACTAAAGTTGTGAGCTGAAACCCTGATTACCATGAAACATTTTGGGGGGTTTCTTATAAACAGATAAATTAGGGGAAAAGTAGGTCAAAAAAGAGCTAAACAGAAATTCAATACCATATATCTGAGTCCATATTAACACACATTGTATGGCCAGACTTCCAAGATAGCAGTTTCCATATATGAAATGCTTTAGTGAATTTGCATCTTCAAATAGACCCACTTTAATATGTCTTTGTAAATTAGAGATATGGTTTTATTGGAAGACAGTTCTTTGATATCTCAAGTTTCTATGGGTCTCACTTCTTTTCAGAATGCTTGGATAAGCAAGTAGCCTTGAAAAGGGGGAGACGTTCTCCTCCCTGGAGCAGATTTAAGTTCCAGCGTAACAAAGGCAATGTCTTTCTCTCTCTCTGGGGAGGAAGTTGGGTCAGTTTACCAGCAGCACTGGTATAAGATCAGAGGCTTACTAACATCAGTGTCCTTCTCCTGTGAGTCATCCCAGTGAGTGGGCAGGAAACACCAGACCCCCATTGTGTTGTCCTGTAAGAATAGGAACTCAGGAAACCAGTGCGCCATGTCACTCTGGCCCTTGCTATAGCAGTGTGTAATCAACTGTTTTCACTCTGACCCAGAAACCTCATGTCTCTTTGTACCTATGATGCTGTGACAGGCTGACTTGTTAGCTTGTGAGCAAGGCAAGATCTGGAGCATTGCTCCTGATCAGTGACAAGTTTATTTGAATCTCAGAAAATGCCTTAACAATTTTCCTTGACTGGATTATATTTTGTCATCGTTTTCAGAGTGATCTGCTTTTTTATAACAAGAAATGTTATCTGGTTGTATGATTAATAAATACAGTGGGAAATTAGAGAGACTGTAAATTAGGGAAGAATTCATTAATAGTACCCATCATTCTATCATTTTGAGAAAATCCTTAATAATATTCTCCATATATTCTGTGGTGTTCTCCATCTTGTAAGAACACACAAACACACTTACATTTACACATAGAAATATAAATTTATAATTTGGGACCATATTCTATACACTGGTATATTTTGTCTCTAATTCTAGAACCTCATATGTGCCTTCTTATTCATAATTCTTTATATGATACACTATCATTAATGAGTTATCAAAGATACCACTTGGGTTTTAATTTGTTTTTCTTTTTATTGCCTTTGTTTCTCATCGTCTCTCTCAGTTCCCAAAATTACATTTAAAGCTAACATTTACAGGATTCTAACCTATTTCACACAATCCACTAAAAGCTTTATATATGTTATTTTTGTAATAATATCAAGAACCCTAAGAAAATATCTTTAGTTAAAAATAACTTTTTTCTATGTTACCAGCTGTTCAATTATCCTTAGAGAGACCTTCCTCACTCTAAGATAAAATTTTTGTTTTAAAATCTTTTATATTTAGCACAAATTTTTCTAGTGAGGGAGTGATCTAGTATTTCTAATAATTATGATATTTAACATTTTCTGGACATTTACTATGGTCAAGTGCTTTTCTAAGCAGTGTGTACAGATGGTATCATTAAATTCTCAAAATTTCTCAGCTGGTAGTATTATCTTCATTTTAAAGATAAATTAACTGAAGCAGAACAAGTTTAAACAATCTTCCAAAAGTCACTGAGCAAGTAGGTTGCAAAATTAGGATGCACACTGTACAGAGTCTGACTCCATAACTCTTTCTGAACAACAGTAATGTTGAGAGTTAACCAAGAGTCCTACCACTGCTTCTTGAATTATCTGTTACTCATTTCCTAAATGAAGTGCTTTTTTTGTGAAATGGTTAGTTCAGGCATGCACTTGGGTCTATCTCTGGTCTATTTTCTTACGTTACAAAATCTGGGTACTTATCTTGTGCCTTACAAAACAGCTGCTTTGAAGGAACAGCCAGAACGCCCTGATACGAGTTCTTCTACCAAAGTATATTTAATGTACATTTCTAAGAACCATAAGCATATGTGTAATATGTAAAGGTTTTTACAGTTTATTTAGGGGTTTTCAATAATTCCAGGGAATGAATGAATAAATATGGGAGGAAATGTATCAGGCTATCACAGTCATTCTCCAGTGTGCCATGGTCAAGTACTGGAGTCATGCAGAGACACGCCATCCTAGCCCATCCCAGTGTCAGGACTGATGACACAATGTCCTCCTGGGTCTGTATCCAAGGAAGCTAACCAGATGGAAAGTCCATGTCTCAGTCCTTCAAACTACTGTAGCAAAATACCATAGACTACGTGGCTGATAAACAACAGATATTTATTTTTCACAGTACTGGACGCTGGAAGTCCAATTTCAAGGCACTGGAAGTCGCTGGAAGTCAAGGTCAAGGTGCTGGCAGATTTGTTCTTTGATGAGAGACTGCTCCCTGGTTTATAGAGGGCCATCCTTTTGCTGTGCCCTCATGGAAGAAGGATCAAGGGAGTTCTCTGGGAGTATCTTTTATAAGGACATTCATCCTATTTATAAGAGCACCACTCATGAGCTAATCACTTCCCTAAGGCTACACTTCCTAAGACCATCACCTTGGGTGTTAGGATTTACCAGATAACGTTTGGGGAGACATAAACATTCTATCTATAGCATCCTGGTCTACAGAGAAGGAGAGGTAAATATTCCATCCATAGGGGATAACAGAGTGTCCCCCAAGATCATCCTTGTCATGCAATAATTACTGGGAATGAGAAAAAACATGTCCTTGGGTTTACTTGTTTGCAGCATATTACGTTTAATTAGGACAAATGGTCAGCACACTCTTCTCCCTTTTTCTCTTTATGATCGTTAAGCATGCAGGTTTCTCTTGCCAGCACAACCCTGGCACACATGCATGACTAGAGTGATAGTTTTCTTAACTCCCCATCCAGCATTTGATCCACCGCCAGCCTCCTAAATTTAGATCAGGATGCTGCTTTAGAATTTGGCAAGTGTATCACACTCCCGCCATTATCTTACTGCCACAATTTCCCCCTTTATATTTAGAAGCACTTTTACTGTTAACTTGTTTATATAGCACTTTCTGAGATTATTTATCTTTTAGCAGCCCACAGTGTGAAGCTGAAAGATTAAGAAAAAAGTACTTATTTTTCATAGATGTAAAATGAAACAGTCTTATACAAACTTTGATTATTTCTAATAATCATTCACTAATTTTCATGCTGATCACTGTAAGAACTATGCCTATTGCTCCAATAACGACTTCCATTTTCAGATTCTGCTGGAGGAAAAAAAATAACATTTTCAAGCATCTGTTCCATATGCACTTTTGATTTTCCATGTACATTTTGCACAATGTGACCTAAAATTATATTTAGAGATTTTCATTCGAAGAGGAAGATTGCTAACTAATTCATTAGATTTTAGCTAGAAACCCCTCTAAGTTTTTCCCCACTCTCTAGTGTATGTGCGTTCTATGTGAAATGACATCTAAAATGTGCCTTCAAGCAGGACCATCATTTTTCTATTGTTGGGCTACTACCAAGGTGTTACTGCTACCACTTCACTCCATAGTGTGCCAGGGAGAGTCATGGAACAACTATTGGACTCTGGCCTGATCTCACACAAAGTCACAGCCACCACTACTACATGCAGCATGTCTGTCTGACTCTATCTTTGCCAGACAGTGAACAAAATTAATATTTAAGTCTTAGGCACATAGCACATGAGTTGTTTTTCGTATTGCTTAATACTAACAATACTAAGAGTTAGAATTTGAAGATTAAATCAAGGGTTATGGTTTTCCTTGAAAAGTTTGAAGACAGATCATTTGTATTTTCTTTTTCTTTATAGTTCACGTTAATCCTAAGATCTGAGTTGCTTATGAGAAAATTGAGAATTAGTGAAGTATACTGTTGAAGCTGTTTTCTTCTTTCCAAAAGATAGAATTTTTAAAAATCACTGCTTCCAAGAGAATTCAGTTGGGAACTGCTATAGATTTTTTTTTCTCTAAGAATAAGTTTGAAACATCATATATATTTTTAATATATATTGTTCTCTATATGATTTCCTTGCTGAAAAAAAAATTACCATGATGTTTGAAAGTGACTATGACATTTGCATTTCTATTTCTTAAAAACACTAATAATGAAAGATATAACTTATTTAAAAAATTTTTAAATGTATTCCAAACTTGTCTATCTTTTAATCCTCCTAACAAGCTTATTGAGATAAGCCTAAGATGATGCGTCCTTTGTAGGTAAAGACACTGACTCAGAGATGATGAATCATAATTAAGACTGCACAGACTTGGTTTAGACTTTGGCTTATGATTCCAAAACTAGTAAGTTTTAAAATTATTTCTCTTTAAAATTTTTTTTATTGAAGTATAGTTAATTTACAATATCATATAGTTTCAGATTTATAACATAGTGATTCAATATTTTATAGATTAAGCTCCATTAAAAGTTATTACAAAATAATGGCTATATTCCCCTGTGTTATACAATATATATTTTTAGTTTATTACACATACATGTCTTCAACTACCTTTCTACAGACATTGAATATAGCTGTTTCTAGGTTTTAGTGTATTCTCTGAACTGAGAAAAGAAATACAGTGCATTTCACTTCACTTTTGTACCTTCTCTCAGTGATTTTCTTCTTCCACATCATATCTTTGGAAACATCCAGGGCACATCTACAGAAATTCAGAGTAAACTGATCACGGCAGGAGCAGAGTACAAAAAAACTTCTTGACCCTAAATATCATAAGGTCTCTCAGACTCAATAACTCTAAACTGAATAAAGCCATAGCCTTCCCTATTTCAAAGATAATATTATAATTTATTCAGTTGCTTAAGCCAAGAACCTTGGCGAGGGGAGAGGGTAATGCTTGACTAGAGGAAACAGAGGAGAATTTTGGGATGATGGAGAGAGTCTGTTTGGTACCCTAGTAGTGGATACCTGACATTTTGCATGTCTAAAAACTAGAGACCTTCACACCAGAAAAATTAAATCTAAGGCAAGCAAATTAAAAATAGAATCAACCAGAATATCAGGGGATACTGGGAAGGAATGTAGACTATGTTAAAATAATTAACTATATTGCAAATGAGTGACACATCTTCACTAAAGTGGCGAGGGGTAAAGGAGCTGACCTAAGTAACACTGGAACATGATATTTGGGCTGGAAATTACAGGATTAAAGACAAAAGGATTTGTATGTAAACACTCCACTGGTTGGTAAAACTGTTTCTCACAGAAGTACAGGTTAATAATTCTGAAACAGATGTACATGAATTCCAGGATTGAACAATAAATAAATGTATGGCAGGTGGGGGATGACAGGTTTCTCACTGTTGGAAAGAGAGATTACAGATTAGCAAGGGCAAGAGGCTAGAATAAACCATGTGGTACTGGCTTAGAGTCAGAAACATCAGTACGCATTGAGGTTTAGCTTAGTATAGCTATAAATGGGAAGATACATAAATAATTATAGATAAGTATGTATGCATGAGTTAGTATACGTACGTATGTTTTCTAGCTTTGTTTGTGGAAAGAACCTACAAGCATGACATCTCCATAGTAAAGAACACACTCAGTGTCTAGATCTTGGTTTCTAATTCCATACTCCAGTAAAACGAAATAGGGCTCCTCGGAGAAATGACTGATTCTAGAGATGGGGCACTGGGGGTCAAGTCCTTCTGCTATAACCACATTGGAATTCTTTCTTTTATTCAGTATTACAATCCCAGCCTCCTTAGATCTTTACACTGGCCATTTTCTGCATCTATAATATTTTTGGATCATTTATAAAATGCACGCATTAGAGTTAATATAATTTCCCCAAGGAGACCTTACCTAACACTGAACTCAAAATGACTCCTGGTTCGAGTCCATATTAGCAAAGTCTCTTATGTATTTTCAATCCCTATCACATTCATCTAATTAAATTTTTAAAACTCAAGTTATTATTTGCTTTCCGGCTTCCATGCCAAGCTCCAGGGGAACAGGACCTGACTTTCTTGTTCACTGTTCTGTCATCAGTGCCAGAAGAAGGTCTGGTACTTAATTAAAAAAAAAAATCTTTGAATGAATGAATAAATGTTCAGAAAGAATTGATCTTAACTTCACTGAAAGAACCAGAAGAGAAAGAGCTAATTCTTCTTTGTGGAAGGAATGAAAGAAAAGAAATAAAAGAAATGATAAAAAAAAAATAACATTCAAAAAATTACATAATGAGTGAAAGTTCAACTGTTAACAGAATGTAGAGTTTCAGATTCCCTTCTCTAGGCTCCTGTTGACTCATAAGGCTTCATTTCAGAATTATGCCGCAGCTCCAACTAGTAGTCAAGTATTTCCATATATAATGTGATGAAAATCCTCAAGAGACATATCTACATCGCTTCTTCAAGGATTTACCAGTCCTTCCTCAACTACTTTTCTATACCTTTGATTTTTGCTGAACTGGAGGACTAGTCATTTAAGTGAAGAAAGCAAACTTGAGCTGTAAATGTGAAGCATGCTTTGTAACATCCAAATCTTGTTTTCATATTTTCCTTTTTTCAGTTTTACCCACTTCTCAATTGAATTCTTAGATACATTTTAGAAAAAATGCTAATAAATAAAAACTATTTTTTAGCTGAAAGTTCTGAATAACACATAATTTGAGTACTGCTTTGTGTTTTATTTACTAAAGTAACATTTTGATGTTATGAGTAATTTGTTGAGTTGTAATTTTTCAGAAAATGCTATTATTCACGAATCTGCAAATAAAAACACATGCAGTCTCTGCTCAGCAGAATTATACACATGAAGCTCCCCTTTGTTATTTAGCAGTTCGGCATTTCTTGAAAAGCTAAAATGAAACTTCTTGCAACAAGCTATGACAGATGAAACTGGCTTTAGGAAATGCTTTATAAACAAGTCAAATCATGTTAGAACAGTGATCTTTAACTTTTTTCAAGATCTAGCTAATAACTCCTTTTCTTCAATTCAGTGAAATTCCACTCTAATGAAATAATTATGAAGAACCCCAATAATTTGCCTAGTACCTTGAATCTTGTATAATTGAATTGTAAATCCATTTTAATGGAATTTACCCTTTGCACATCTTGACCCATCTCCTTCCTGAATTGGCTTCTTTTCCACTCGTATATATCAGCAACAAGATTTTAGAGATGTGAACAATTATGCAGTCCCTAGAGAGCAGGTACTGTGTAGGGGAAATTTAACTCAATTTTCTATCTCAAAGGGTCGGACAGTATTTTATTTCTAAATCTTCCAGTCCATTGGAAGTAGGTAATGAAAATTCATGTTAGAAAGAGGAAAATGTTTGCCTTGCAGCAAGAGTAAAACCTTTTAGGGATTTGCCAAATGTATACTTGGCTATGAAAATGTAGAAAAATAATAAAGTAGAGTTCAGAACCATTCTTTGGTATCAGCTAAGTTGCCACACAGAAGAATTCAGAAGCTACACTCTACCCGTGCTTGAGAAGAACTAGGTTCTTACTTTAAACTGCAGTAGTGTGGCCAGAAAGTTATGTCCACCAAAGCCATCTTCACAAGGAAACAAGTCAGTGTTGTAGACTGTTGTTAATAATGCCAGTGAGGCCTTTATGAAATGAATGCCTATAAGAAATTGTGTGGCACATGGTAGAGTCTTATGAGATAAGAGTTCCTACAAAACAGACCTGTGTTTAAATCAGTGAAACTTTATCCATGTGTCCTGACAAGTTATTTAATACTTCTGAATTCCAATTTTATCCCAAGTAAAATTTGTATTAATAAACCCAACTTAAAGGTGTGGTAGTAAATGAACCATGCAAGCACATTGTTCCTGTGATTGAGGTGATTATCTCTAAGGTCACATGGAGTGTAATCTTCCTGAGCAATCTATACATATAGTTAACTTGTATACTTAGATATTTTAGTTTGTAGATTATCCACACTAGTATTGAATATCAGTGTAGCTTCATTATGAAAGTCAACATATTTCTAAGATACTTATTTTGTGTACTATGGAAGATAAGTGTTGTTAACTGTATATTAGAAAGAATTATAAAGAATATTGCAATTGCATATCCCTGTTATAGTGTATACTTGAAAATTGTTACCATTTATCTTTTATTGACTCTAATTTAATCACATAAAGATGATATAAATATTAAATAAATCCTAACATATCTTGTACCCATTAATTGGCACCACTATTGGTCAAAACCATTTGATCCACTAAACTTAAATCAATCTGTATAGTCTATTGGCCAGGGAAGAATGAAAAATGAAGACATAGCTCTGGACATGATAGCATATTTGATCTTATTCACCCTTTAGATTATTTATATTTTTGATATGCTACTGTAAGGACAATCAAGAGTTGGTCTCTGCCCTGTTGATTTCATCAGCCACTACAGAGATCAGTTAGCTTGCTCAGGACAGTCATTGGCTCAGTGAGTTTAAAGTAAACACTGAAAGGTTAAGCACTTTTCTTAATCAGATGCTTCTAGAATTTGAGGGCATGCCTTATCATTCACACATAAGACAATCTACCAAATGCTGGTGTCACCTAAGGGATATTACAGAGACAGATGAGTAGTCTTCTTTAAGAAAGATGGCAGCTGGCCCACAGATGAGAGAGGAAAAAAGCCTGGAAGAAAAGGACCAAATGACTTGCCATTTGGGAACGAAAGCATGGGTAGTTCCACAGTCAATGTCTGAAAATTTGTTTTCAGGAAGAATTTATTTTATGTATTCATTACTCATTACAATTTATATATTTATTAATTCCTTAGTTTATTAATTCATTCAAAATTAACCCCACTAAAACAATTTTAAGTATGTTTTTCTTCTGTTTATTGAAACTGTAATGAATGATAATTAGAATATTTCCTGAACATTAAGCACTACTTCAAAAACAAAGAAACAAATCCTGGAGGCTAGGAAAAATTCAAATTCTGAAGCCTTTCTTTAAATTTAGTTAGTATGCCTTTGTTCTGTAGGCTGACCTGATTCCAAATGCTACTAATTAATCAGCAAATGAAGTGGTAAATAGGTGTACTATTTTTGTTCTAACTTTTAATTACTTACATGTAAAATGTGTGACTCTGGTCATAGTGGTATCTATTAAAATTTTAATTCCAGCTAAGTTAATGAGTACATGAGGAAGAATATGCTCACAAAATTATTATAATTGTTTTAAATGACCACATTTTGAGAATGCAAGGAAACAAGCGGTTAGTTCCCTGAAGAGAGAAATGAATGTACTGTAAGGAGCAAAATATACTTTAACATTTATAGCAATTCCTAGCTTTTATCACTCCAACTTCTCTGGAGTTACATCCACATTCAACCTGATAGAAATAATCACTACACTAAATTGTCAATGAAGAAACAAAATATAACCATTTTTTAAGAGAAATTCAGTTCTACCTACCACATGCTTTAGGAAAAAAAAAATTGAGGGGTCTGTCTTTTTGAAGTTCTCTCATTAATTTTATCTTACATGCTCCAAGAAAGTACCACAAAAATTGACCTTTTAAAAGTTTAATTCTGTTTGAAAGATCTCTTAAAAAGAACTGTTAAATAATATTTAGAAAATGTTTAGAAAACAGACTGCTCTAAGAGAACATTTTTGAGATGTATGTGAGATAATGTTTTGCCTAAGTTTTCTTCTAGGAGGTTTATTGTATCTTGTCTTATGTTTAAGTCTTTGACCCATTTTGAGTTTATTTTTGCGTATGGTGTAAGGGAGTGTTCTAGCTTTATTGCTTTACATGCTGCTGTCCAGTTTTCCCAACACCATTTGCTGAAGAGACTGTCTTTATTCCATTGTGTATTCTTGCCTCCTTTGCCGAAGATTAGTTGACCAAAAGTTTGTGGGTTCATTTCTGGGCTCTCTATTCTGTTCTGTTGGTCCATATGTCTGTTTTTGTACCAGTACCATGCTTTCTTGATTATTGTAGCTCTATAGTATTGTCTGAAGTCTGGAAGAGTTATTCCTCCAGCCTCTTTCTTTTTCTTCAGTAATGTTTTGGCAATTCTAGGTCTTTTGTGGTTCCATATACATTTTATTATTATTTGTTCTAGTTCTGTGAAATATGTCCTGGGTAATTTGATAGGGATTGCATTAAATCTGTAGATTGCCTTGGGCAGTGTGACCTTTTTAACAGTATCGATTCTTTCAATCCAGCAGAATGTAAGATTTGGGGTCATCTCACATACAGATCTTTATTTTCCTTCACTGCTTTTTTATCTTCTCAATGTAGGATTCGAATATGCTGAGGAATATGCTAGCGTTGTCCTGGAGAGGTAGGACTGTGGGGTTGGAAACATTAGATGGAATTAAGAAAAGCTGGATTTTGTAGCTTATAAACCATCAAACCATTTCAGGAAAGCCATAAGCACATATCACTTGTTGCCAAATTTGGAGACGGTACTTTATACAGGCAGCATTTACCTCTTTCTTGTTATCTTTCAGAACCGCTTTTCAATTTCTTTCTTCCTTGTGCTTCTGGATGTCCAGTGCTTCATAGCAAAAATAGAAGTGCCTGACTGCCAAAATCAACCAACATTTGCTCTACTCAATTTAAATTTCCCATATCCCGTTTCCGATTCTATTAATGTTAGTTTCATACTTTGGCATTTGGTTATTTTCAGCAATTCCAACTAAAGCATAGTCAACGGCAGAGACTGAATTCTTCATTCCTTTTTGTCTGGATCTTTGGGATACTTCTCACTTGTGGGCCTGTTGGGATGTCAATCTCCAGATCTTGATCTTGTTCTCCCCTGCAACAGGATTGGAAAGAGATCCAGGCTCATCCAGTATAACTCTGCATCTCCACGAGTGAACGATTGCTTAACAAATGGGCATAACAGCTTAGCCAGGCCAGTGAAAATCTCCCTCTGCATTTTTCCACTGGGAATTGTGGAAAATGCTATCTATCTTCATTTTAGATCACTAGGTGGGAGGGTAGAATTAGAGGATTTGGGGATGTCATCTTTCCTGGTTGTGAGAAGAGCTTATCTGAAGCAGAGATGTATGAAAACATAAAAACAGAAGCAGAGACAACTTGAACTGAGCAACAGGATGAGAGCCAGCTCATCTCGCACCTGAAACAAGGATCCTTCCTGAACCTCTTAATAATCTGCACCAATAACATCACCATGTATGAGCTGATTTGAGTTGGGCTTGTGCCACTTACAGCAGAAAAAATTTCTGTTAAATCCATAAGAAGTAAATAATCCAAACAACTCTATTGTTAATTAAAGTGACAGGATTACTCGGAAGCAATTTTTGTTGCCAATAATAAGTGTAGAATATGGGTAATGATATTTTATGTTAAATCAATGTGATGGACATAGAACTTTATATAGTTTTATATTGTAGTCATTACCTCATTGGATTCTCACAATAATACTTCAAGATAGATAGATATAAGTATTTTTTACAGTTTACACATACAGGCCTTTAGTTCAATGAATTGCTCCTAATGACACAGATAAATAGTTGTGCTGAGGTTAGAACTCAGGAATTTTAGTGTTAATTTCAGGTTTTTTTGTGCTTATTGTCTGTTCTGGCTTTCCCTGCCCTCACCGTCTCTTTCTAATTTCCTGGAGGCACTGCAGTCATGCTTCATATTTCTACTGCCCTACACTTGTCCCTCCCCAACCTCCTCACCCTAAATGCTCATGTGTCTGTAAGTGGAGTCATAGTTCTGGCAGTGTGGATTGCTAGTGGGAATAGTGGACATTTGGAACTATGAATAAAAACCATCTGCTTTAATGATGCTTCCTGTACAATTTGTAAATACTTAGTTTCCTGATACCCTGTAAACATGAAAAGGGAGGGTCTAAGGGAATATTATTTCTACTAATCTCTCACTGTGCCCACTTGTGAAGGTCATGGCCCTGTGCTTAACGATTTAGTAGACCTGAGAGATCAGTGATCTAAAGATGTCATTCTCAAATGGTTGTCTGCCTCTAAATCCCCCGGAGGGCTGGCTGAAGCACTCTTAGAGTTTCTGATTCTGTATGTCTGAGATGAAGCCTGAGAATTTACATTTTGAACAAGGGTTTAGGTGATGCTAATGCTACTTGCCCTAGGCTCTGAGAATAATTTACTTGAGAATAATTATTTTAAGTAGATAGAGGTAATCAAAGTTTACTGGATTTCCAAAGAATCTAACTTTTCCTTCTTTCTTTCTTCCTGCCCAGAATTCATGACCAAAACCACTGGACACCTTACTCTTGCTTGCAGGGCAGTGGTTGATGTATTTTTGGTGTCAGATATTGAGATTTTGGGATACATGTATGCAAAGGAGTCATGGCGGTCACCATGAGATAGTGGTTGAGATTAGGAGACTTAGAATGAGACAACTGCAAGTCTAAATCTTGGCTCTGATTTTTATAATTTCTGTGTTTTTAAACACATTAATCAAGTTCTTTCTTATGCCCCTTAAAGTAGGAATGATGGTATTAACTACCACTCTGTTTTGTGGTTCGCATAAATAGGATAATTAATGTATTACACCAAACCCTGTGTCTAATACAGTTTGCATTGAATATATGATATTCATAATAATTTATCAAATTATTTAAAACGTACTTAGGCAAAGTCAAATATGATTATTGGCAGTTTATGTGGGTATATCCAAACTGACTTCCAAATGAGTTTTGAAGCATCATGTGTTTATAATTTGATCACTGTGTGAGTAAATCATGTTTAAGCACTCTATAAGAAAAAATCTATAGTATTTTTCTCTTAGTCACAGACATAAAAGGGCAGGTGTAAGCATATTTGGTTGTTGCTTACTCTATTCTGAGTGTTTCTCCACAGAAACAAGACTTGATGGTGCCGCACAACTGATAATGTTAAAGATAAACGGTCTTTGGTGACAGCCTTTATTACGCATAGAACAGTGATGCTCCCAAGGCTTGATCATGTTATTTACATGCTCCCTTATTCACCATTTGTACATTTATTTGCATCTACCTGAAACACTATTTCTACTTACCCCTTCTTGCTTAACTGATTCATATTCATTTTCTAGACTTCACTTTGGATTTTATTCTAAGTGTGAGTCAGAAAGAATCTTATATATTTCCTGACAAAGCATCTAGTATGATCAATTTTAATTCTGTATTTTATTGTCTACATCCATTATTGGATTCAAAACTCCTTGGAAGTAGAGACCATCTGTAATTAATTTGTGCAATAAATATTTCCTGAGTATACTGTGTAATAGGATAGGTGCTAGGGATTCAGGAATGAATAAAACTCTATTTCTCTGTGATAACAAGAAGATCTATGAGTAGATGTAATAATTGGATGGAACTTAATTTTGGATTGGAATTAAGGAAAGATCTTCCTTTCCTGTCATTCAAGTTGAACTTCAAAGATGATAAAGAACTAGTCACATGGAAAGTGCCGTGAAGTGCCTTTGAGGCTAGTATATATATCTATGAATAACCTAAGTTGGGAAAGAGCTTAGTGAATTCCAGAAAAGAAAGAAGCAAGTTTGACTGAACCATAGTGAGCAAGAATAATATTGGATGCAGAGTGAATCCGGAGATGTGATAGAAGCAACATGCAAATTCCTATAGGGGCTGTTAAAAACTTTGAATGGTAGGAGCAAAACCAGAAGGTATTTTCTTATAGAATTAAAAATGAAAGAGTTTTTTTTCCCCTAAGGAGGATTAACTTCGTCAAATGCTGCTGAAGATCAAGAAGGATGAGGACTGGAATGGCCCCATTGGAATGAACATCATGGAAAACATTGGAATTTCATCAGCAGCAATTTTGATGATGTGGAATAACTAGAAATCAATTTCACATGATTTGAGGAGTGAATGCAAAATCAGGAAGAAGAGACACAAAAAAACTCTGCCAAGAACCCCGATTCATTACAGAAATAGGATGCTAGCTGGGTGGGGGAGGGGGATCAAGGGTTAAAAAAGACTTTTGTGTGTTTGTTTGTTTGAAGTGGGAACACACAACTAGAACTTCATGGAGTAAGTGCCAACTCAATATTTTAACAGGATTTAAGATAAAGTTCCTTGTTTAGTTGAATTGGAAATCTGGAGTCAGTCATTTATTATAACTCAAAGCCATTTATTTCACAATTTTATTCTCTAGTCTTAAAGTTCAACGGTAAGCAGAGACTTTTTCTATTTTTCATACCTAATAACTAAAGTCTAATCCATTACAAGTTACTTTAGAAAGTCTAAACCTCAATAAATACAATGTTCAGTATAAAATCTTGAGCTATATTCTGTTTCAAGCTTTACAGTTGTTGACACCTCTCATATGTGCAGAAGTTACTTCTACTCTGATGTCAGTATTTCAAAGTCCTTTAATTACTAAAGATATGCATATTATACTGTTTAACAATATATAGGAGTTTTTTAAATCAAGGAAAAAGCAAGAATAATAAATGTAGAAATTTAAAAAAGGATACTATTTTAAATTTAGTTCATAGGGAAAAGTGTCATTTCAAAAAGAAAGGAATGTTATTCTTTTCATAAATTAAAAGGACTTGGCCATACAATTTTCAGCCTTTTACACCTGATTGACCAGAATGGAGTGGTAAGTTTCACATATAAGACAAAAGCCTTGACAGTTATGCTGATATTCCTTCAGGTGAGAAAAGCAATTTTTTTCCCACTTTTCTTTCATCATGAGAAAGTCAATTTTTTTTAAACAAAAACTGTTGTGCATCTCAGTAGGAGGAGCTGAAGGTCAAGGTGTCACCAAAGTTTGTAACAAAAACTCTGGGCCTTTTGGTTGATAGGGTGGTTACTGACTGGAATAAAGATGGAAGAAAAATGATCGTTTTCATACCAAGACCAGCCAATTCACCAGTATTGTTTTTAGTAGAGAAAAATGCAATCATTTTCTACCGTCTCACTCAACTTGTTTATCCCATCTGTCAGATTCTGTGTGTTTCCTTTTTGATGCAGGCAAGTTTAGTCCTTTCTCCCAGTAGAGTTTGACAGGGAGTTAATCAGCTTTAGGGGCTACTGAATACTACCTAATGGGGCAAGATGACTGGTCCAATTTTCTCTCTTTTCTCTGCTCAAAATATTGCTGCACATGTAAAGTGAAGACCCCAGAAGCTTCATCAAGTCACAATTCACAGGGTATCAAATGGATATTGTTGAACAGAGTTGACTCCACATAAACAGTATAAAATCAGTTTCTGTGGCTCTAATAATGTCTCTTCTCAGTGAGTGAGAAAAACATCCCCATGGGAATTTTAAAAATGACTCCTCGGCCCCACACAAAGGACCCCGCCAGGAGGGCAAACTCATCCTCTGAGGAGGCTGCTATGTTCAGCCAAATATCCCTGCTGCTCCAATGACCCCTTTCGACTCTGCTTCAGAGCAAGGATATCATGGAGATTTGCAGTTAATTAAAGGCTACTTTCAGCTAGATAGTTTTTCTCTTCTAAGATTCTGGAAATTTCCTTTTCAGGGATATTTTAAATAAGTTAATCATTTCTGCAGATTCCACTGGGGCACTTCATGCTTGCTTTGCAGGTCTTCTCTGCTGAAGGTCTCTGCCTAACAGCCTCAGGCAAAGCTCAAGGCAGCCTTAAAGGGGATCCTGGTTGAGAAATAAAATCCTCATTGTTCCCAAGAAACCACTGTTTGATTTCAGGCAGTCCCCAAAGAAAGTGGGACATACTTGCACAAAAAGCTTGTTAGGAGGAAGAACACTTTTTTAAAAATTCATTTTACATAATCAAATCTCTCTTTTTAAGTAGCTCCTCTTATGTGACTACCCCAGTTTAAAGTCACTCATCCCTTTTTTCTTCTAAAATGACATTAAATAGTAAAGCCACTCAGGCCATCATCCACCTGCGACATAAAAACCTTCTGGTGGGTAGGGAAAAACATCCAAGTTTTATTTTTATTTCCACAGGATACTAATACCCTGGGTCCTTTCAATTTTCCTCGTATTTTTTCCTTTCTTACTGTCAGTATTGCAGGAAAAAGGCAAAATCATGAATAAATACTCAAAACGATTCCATTTATATTTTTCACCAGGGAAAACAAAAGCCAAATTCGTTTATTTAATTTGACAGTCAGTTCCTCACCTAAAAGTGTATTTTTGTCCTTACATTTCACTCCCTGGAAATGAGAAGCAAGAGACTGGGTATAGAGATGAGAGTTATTGAATAAGCCATGTCAACAAGATCAGAAAATAAAAAAAAAGATGTAGAAAGTGCTGAGCACAGGCCTCATCTGGATTTGAGCTAGGATGTGCAAATTCTTACTCTTGTTACGTTCTCTCTCTCTCTTCTCCTCAGTCCTGCAATCGGACTTGCCCTTTATTTGTTTCTTTCCTACTTTCCTAAATTAACAGCCTCATTACGTGCTTAGCCATCTCTGTTAGAAATTGCAAAGTTGTCTCCAGCACTTCCCTGGCCCACATTGTGGAGTGTCGTTCGTAACTCTCACACTTCTTTATCAGGGCAAGCATATCCATCTCTTCCACTCCACTGGCTCCGTCCAGATTCTCTATTTAGATGCTCATAAACTCTTCACTGTGCTATAACATAGTTTCTGGCCGCCGGCATCTCTTTTATCTGCCACTGCCATAGGGAAAATTTTCTAAGGCTGCAGCTATAGCCAATTGAGCCTCTGAGTTAACAAACTGCTTCCTGAATTCTATAACATAAAACTTTAATACACTTTCTCAGAGTCATAAAAAACTGCTCAAATCCCTGTGAAACTGACAATTTTTCAGTTCTCATTTCTGTAACTCACACTCCTTTGAATCTTGCAAGGAAGTGTCCATCTTTCTGTATCCCTATTTGTGAAGTGCTTTCACTATTCTAATTGCTCTTTGCTAATATCAGATATATTCCTGTCACCCAGATGGGATTTGTTCCACTTAAAATTGTAAAAAAAAAAAAAAAAAAAATGTGATTTTCTTTCTCAGTTAGTGGGGAAAACTTCTGTATTTGCCACATTTTCTCTTGAATTTAAAGAAACCCCCAAATATGAAGTAGCATACCCCACATTCTTTTCCCCAAATAGCAAAATATCCTCCCTGTCCATCATGTCTGTACTATGACACTAAATCTTTTCTAAAAACATCTTTATAGGGGAACTGTCAGATTTTTAAAAATCAGGCAATGTTTTTAATCTCACATTTTAAAGCTAAAAACTCCCTGAAAAATTTTGCTATTTAAAGAATTCTTAACAATATTCCAAATATAAAACCAGTTCTCCTTTGTAGTCTATTTAAATTGTACACATACATTTAAATATTAATTTTAAGACTGTTGAAGTAGTGCCATCTTCTTTCTGGACTTGTGAACCTTTCACGAATTTTTGAAAATTTTATCTAAAGAAACATCATAGCCCTGAAAGAGCCTTGACTCTGCTTTTTAATATCAACTTCTTCTTTTTTTTTAATCTTGAGGTGAATTATTTATTCTACAATGATGATTGGTGTGAAAATATATGTGAGGATTTTCTTATATGATTGGAGGCTCTCCCCACTCCCACCACCAAGCATGGATCTCCCACTGGCTGGGAATCTTTAAATTAGAGCAATGATATCTTAGAGATGGACCCCTGAATGAATGAGCTTCCTTTCCCTAAATACAGAAATAAGCTCAAAAGAAAAGAGCTGGAGTTGGAGAGAAATACAGGGAGCAGGAGAGTGGAAGGTCAATGATCTAATTCAGGACCATAGAGGTATTTCTGGTGTCCTGCCCACATCCACCTAAAGGCTTTATATCACAAATATCTGAAACTCTTTTTAAAAATTGTACCTTTCTTTTTCTTTTTGTTTTAATTGAGGTGTAATTGACATATAATATATATTAGTTTCAGGTGTGCAACATAATGATCAATATTTGTATACACTGTTAAGTGATCACCACTATAAATCTAGTTATCATCTGTCACCATAAAAAGTTACAAATATTTTTTCTTATGATGAAAACTTTTAAGATGTACTCTCTTAGCAACTTTCAAATATGCACAATAACGTTATTGACTATAGTCACCATGCTGTACATTACATCCCCATGACATATTTATTTATTTTATAACTGGAAGCCTGTACCTCCTGACCCCCTACACCCATTTTGCCCACCTCCCCCACTCCCCTCCCCTCTGGTAACCACCAAACTTTTCTTTGGACCTACGAGTTTTGTTTGTTTTGTTTTTTTAGAGTCCATGTATAGGTGAAATCATATGATATTTGTCTTTCTCTGATTGACTTATCTCACTTAGCATAATACCCTCAAGGTCTATCCATGTTGTCAAAAATGGCGAGATTTCATTTTTTATGGCAGAATTGTATTCCATTTTATATAAATGTACTATATATTCTTTATCTTTTTATCCGTTGATGGACTCTTTGTTTCCATGTCTTGGCTATTGTAATTAATGTTGCAGTGAACACGAGGGTGCATATATCCTTTTGAATTAGTGTTTTTATTTTCTTTGGATAAATACCCAGAAGTAGGATTTTTGGATCATATGCTATTTCTATTTTTAATTTTTTGAGGAATCTTCATTTTGTTTTCCATAGTGGCTGAGTCAATTTACATTCCCACCAATTAATGAAGGTCCCTTTTTCTCCCCTCCTGGCCAACCCGTGTTATTTCCTGCCTTTGTGATAACAGCCATTCTAACAGGTGTGAAGTCTGGCACTCTGTACTAGAAGGCTGTCTCTGCCACCCTTCCCTACACCTCACTGAACATCAAATTCTTAAGTATTCTAAGGAGCTAATGGTAATGCCTTCTTAATAGATTTTGGGTTTTGCTGCCATTGCTATTGTTCAACTTTCTTCACTTTCATTATTTTCTTTTGAAGTGGTTATTCTCAGTTCTTACAAATATTTTCTTTATCATTTGGGCATATTTTTCCCATATACCAAATTCCGCTAACATTTTTTGCTAAATCCAATGGTCATTTCTCCTTGACTAAGACACCAAACATATTAAGTTTATCATTTGATGCATATGTAATTGCCAGTGACTCTTTCCTGCCATCCCTAATACCAGCTTTCTGGCTTCTGCACACTTTTGTTCATTGCCGTAGTAACAATGTCTCTCATATTCCATTTGTGTTACCATGTGCTTGAAATATTCCCTGACACGAGAAGATAACTCATCTTCTGTTGTCTACTCCAAACTTGACAAACTTTTTAAGATACAAATCAAATTTATCTCCTTCTTTGAACTGTTTCAAGTACTCCAGTGACATCTCTTTTTATACAAATAGAAATTCAACATTCTATGGTATAATTATCCAATTATATCAGTAGATAGGAGCCGAATTGTGTGCCTACACAATTCATATTCCACTACCTCCAGATGTGACTGTATTTGAAGTGGAATCTTAAAACAGGTAATTGGTATTACATGAGATCACATGAATGGACCCAAATCCAATCTGACTGTTGCCTTTAGAAAAAGAGGAGATTCAGACACACAAAGAGACACTAGGGGCATGTGTGGAGAGAGATGCAGCAGGAAGGCAGCCATCTGAAAGCCAAGAAGTTTCCTCAGGAGAAACCAGAACTGCCAGCACCTTTATTTTGGACTTTCAGCCTCCAGAACTGGGAGAAAATAAATTTGTGTTATTTAAGTCACATAGAATGTGGTATTATGTCATGGCAGCCTTACCAAATTAATCCATACATAAATAACTTAGCTATAAAAACACATGAGATAATAATTCAATTTATAGACAGCAAGTTAATTGGATTTTATGATAAATCAGGAAAAAGACAGGTGAATGTTAAACCTGGCTATTATTATGTTTTCTGTGAGCCACTCGATTTCTTCTGCCAGCATTTGTATCAGGACTATGTGATCCAAATAAATTCTGAATTCATTATTTTTAAAACCCTAGTCAATGCAGGGATTAACGGAAAATATAAACTACTGATTTCTGTAGAAAGACTGCAAGTGCCTTTAGATTAGTTTTTGAAAAAAAGGCAAGAGTTTAAAGAAAATGGTTATTGAAAAAGATAACATGTTTTCCTCAAATTAAATTAAGGTACATAAAGAACATGAAGCAAGTCAGGCTAATATACATGGCCTTGAATCTCAAACATGCCACGTTCTCTTCTCAAGAAAGTGGGGAAGTAGCTTGACCTCTCTGCTTAGACTTTTATAAATTGGAGTTATCTCTTCGTTTATTCATAAAGAAATTTCTTAATACTTCACAGGCTGTTGAAAGGATTACATGTATATATTATTATCTAATAGAGCTTTTAGCGTATGCAAGCAATCAGTAAATAGAACTGGCATCATCTCACTCAGAAAACTGTGAATAGATTGAGACGAGTCACTGCCCTGAGATAGAGAGTTTAAGACAGCTCAAAGGTAAGAGAACTTTGTCCTTAAATACATAGTCAAAGTGAGATAATTAAGAACAATGTAAAGATATGTAAGAAGGTTTCAAAACTATGTACAGAAAATTATAACTATTTAATTGTGGATTTCATACTCTTATGATTCACCATGTCACATCTTTTTTGACACATTTGTCTATTCATCTGTTTCTCATTAGATGTTAGTGATACTTCCTTTGTGTTTATATGATTATCTTGCACTTTTCTCAGATTTCAATGAGAAGGACTATTTTAGAAGTTTAAAAAGTCCATAACCCTAGAGCTGATAGAGCCAACATTTAAATAGACTATATGTGTTTGGGGGTTGAATGTATTTTGTAGGAAGAGGGAAGGTCAGCGAGGTTGCTTAGAAATGAAATGAGGTTAGTTAATTAGAAAACTCAGGAAAAGGTATATCAGCTACTGATGTAATGAGGAGAAAGCGATGGAGCAAGGGGGTGGGAGAAAAGAAAAACAGAGAGATTGAGAGAGAGAGAGAGAGAGAGAGAGTAGAAAATACAAACAGAATTATGGAAAATTTTCATTCTCATTCTTTTGACCACAGAAGAAAGTGGAGTTAAGAAGAGAAGGGAAATGAAAGTAATAAAGCTATAACATCAGCAAAGGCTGGAACTGTGCCAACACCACCCCTGGTTTCTCTGGAAGCGGGGTCCTCGCCTTAAGGTGATTAAATGAGAAAAATAAATGTAAACAGAATAAACAGTAGGCAGAGGGAATGCCATAGGGATAAATGAGCTGCCATTTGGAGAAAGCCCTGAGCAGTGGCTGGAACAGACCAATGTCATGAATGAGACGAGCTCATGAGAGAGAAAACTTGACTTATGTGTAGAAAGGTTGCTGTGTGTTTGAGAGCCTAATGTTTCTCTCAGTGGCTTACGCTGAAGTTGGTGTAATTAATCAATCATGTTGTCACATGTCCCCTTGGTTTCTTCCATCTCTCAGCATCACAGCCTGGGAGTGATGATCAAATGGCAGCATTTCCTTCTCCTGGGCTCTGGGGGAGGAGATCTGGACCACTGGCAGCAATGCAGTCCTTGCCTTTATTCTTCCGCAGCAGATGTGTGCTCACCTCAACCAGAGAGAGGCAATGAAGTTAAGATTCCCATAATGCTTTGCATGATGTGTACTTAGAGAATGACTTCATCTAAAAGAAAAATAATTGTAAAGAGAATTATAGTTTTGCAAAATGGGAAATGAATATGTATATGCAATTTCAGGTCAGTGTAATCCCTTCAGATGCCAACACATCATGCCCATGGTATTACATAATGACTGACCTGCAAACTGAAATAATGCAATATTGGCATCTGTAAATCTCTAGAAACAGAGATGCCAGGCAGGTAAGTTCCTTGTGTCGACTGAGAAATCAATATAGAATTCGTGATTTTCTAAAATATGTTTAATATTATAAAATCAAAGCATGATAACTCTGGCTAACATGAAATAGAATGGGATATTAAAGGACACTAGTAATAGGTTAAGGATCCTCTCACAGAACACTCAGAGATGGATGGAAGGGTTTTTCCCATATCTTTCAACCTTCAGATACTCAGCCTTCTTGGAGACTTGTTATTAAGTTGTTTCATTAATTCCACAAAAGCCCAAGTCCAACCATCTCTATCCTGGACTGAAGACTCTCCAAACATCACAAAAAAATACAAATAAAAATGAATTGAAATGTGTTTGGGGGATTTGGAGATTCTTCGGAGCAAATTTTGCTAGAGAGAAAATTAGCCTAATATATCATAAGAAAACTCACTTCATATCCTTTTAGTAAAAGGTTGACAAAAACAGATGAACACAAAGAAATGGGTAGTAATTATTTGCCAAAAATCAAGCAGTTCTTTTCCCTGGTGCAATGCAGAAAACTTTCCAATTACACATTGTGTTTTATCCACACATGGCAGCTGTCCCTGCTTTGTCTCTGAAATATGGAAAATGGTTGTAGGGAGCAGCATTCTCACAAAAGCCACACTTCTCGGAGACATGGATTCAAGCTGCCTTTCATTCATGCTGTTGACCTGCCACTATCTGGAGCTCCCTGACTAAGAGGACTTCAACAGTATTAGCGACATCTCCTTAGGGGTCCCACCATCTCTTCAAATTCCTCAGAAGAACAGTTGTGATGTGGGCAGTTCATATGATTAGCATCATAAATGTTTCTGAAGGTGACTACTACTTACAATGCTTAAGCCTTGTCTAGATACTTAAAAGGTAAGCATTGTGAGAGGCAATATTTAAATGAACTTATGTTAAGTCTTGATAAGAACTTATTAACTGTGTTTTTTCTTTTTTCTTTTTCTTTTGTGGGATGATTAGAAAGTATGTTGAAGTTAAATATGTATTTTCCAAAATAACATAAATTTGCAAAAAAAAATGTTTTCTTGACTGAATATTCAACCCTATAAGATTTTCACATTTATATAAATTGTTCCACATGCCTCAGCTTTGATTGCTATGCTTCACATGCAGAGAGAAAAATATTTCTGATATTTAATCTGAAGGATTTAACACAGTATTTCATTTCTTTCTTTTTTTTTTTTTTCCTTTTTAGACAAAAGACACTTGTCATGGTCAAGGCATGTTTCTCTAAAGGGGAATCTGTAAACAAATGGTAAAATAAATAAGAGAATTGCTTATTTTATTTCATTGACTTTGTTAACCTTAAATCATTACAACCTCTTGCCATTGTTTGAATGGATATTCAAAGTTTCAGACAATTAATCACACAGAACTGGTTTTAACGTGAATCAGCCCTAGGAGGACTTTCCAATTAGCCTCTTTGAAAGTGTTCAAAGACGTAGTACATATTGCCACGATTGTAAATTCTCCACATTCCTTGCTTCCTGTCACTAATCTACATTAACCTAGTCTTTCAAGGCTTTATATCAACTGCTGATGAGCACACAGACAGAAGATGGCACTGTTTACTCATTATTAAAGGGGTCAGCAACCACTCACTCCACTTTGAAGAAAAAAACCAAAAAACCGAAAAAAAACCCCCAAAAAACCAATGCTTCCCTGCTAGGAAAACATACAGAACTATTAGAAATGGAAAATGAGACTACATATATAATGAACATAATTTCTGAACATCACAATAAGAAATACACACTAAAAATTAGACAAGGTAAACTAAACATGGGAAAACTGTCTTATTGTCCACTAAATTTTCAGGAATGGCCCTTTTCAGATGGAATGCAACTGTAGTCATAAGTATTGTAGGGACGGACCAGGGACATGGGTTCAGGTCCCAACTGTATGGTTACAAACTGTAAGACCTTGAACAAGTTGCTCAGGATAACCTTCTCTCTGAGTCTAAATATTCTTACTGTAAAATACGGGTAATAACACCTATTCTGTAGGACTGTGTTGTGGACTGAATGAGCACACAGTAAAATTTCATTAACAATACTAGACAATAAGTCTTTGGTTGTCTTGTTAATAAGACATCTATCATCACCAAATAGTGAAATGCCTAACCTAGAAAATCAGTGTAGAAATTGATTAAACGACTGAAAAGAAAACTCAGAACTTAATTAAATTTTGTGTTGGCTTGCAGATGATTCTTACTTAAACAAGAAGCAGGGCAAGTGTGAAAAAGAACTAATTAGTTACTAATCTTGAATGTTAGAGCACTTGGCAATCTCAATCTTTTCCTTAGCAGAAACGTGTTTATTCCTAATTAAGCAGTTGAAGATATTTCATTATTGATAAGGGAAAATTTTATTCAAGTTTTCTGAGGCACTTAGAGAATAACCTATTCTATCTGGATGGATAGAAGTAACAGTATTCTTCTTTATGTTTTATTCTACTTATTATAGTAACTGTAGATACTCCTTCATAGCCTACCTTTTCTTTGTGGGATTTAAATGGTAAAGTAACATATGGATATTTTGCCCCATTGCTTCCCTAAAATTTAAAGACACATTATTATTAGTGTCTATACTAATTAAACATAGAGATTTTAAATTAACATGCATAGATGAAGGCTTACTCTATCTTGTAATAGTTAGCATTGCAATATTGACTTTAAACATCAAAAATTTAAACGGTTGTTTAGACATTGTTAAATATTTAAATATTCATTCTCATGACTCTCAAGTGGTAGATCTATTCACAAAAATTTATTTCCTCTACTTGGGCACAAAGCCAGCCATTTCCAGATCTCTCACGTGAGATGTGATCATATGATGGAGTTCCAGCCAATGGAATGTGCATGGAAGTGATATGCACCATTTTCATGCCAACTCTTCTAGGAAGAAGGTACACTTCCAATCACAAAGGATCTATTTTTCATTCCATTACCTAGATGCACAAGACAGAAAGGCCCTAAAAGATAGCATAGCCACAAAAAGGAAAGACTCTAGGTCCCTGATTCTCCATGTAAAGGATTTTATCCATGGGCCAGTTACCATTATGTAAGTGAGAAATAAACTCCACTTTGTTCTAGCAGTTAGCATTGCCCAAACTAGTACTCCTGTAAAGAAAAAAAGGAGCTAGTAAGCACATCATAACATGTGACTTGCTACCATTCTTTAGAACTTTCTCAGTTGAAACAGGGACACCAAGTAGTAAGTACTTTTTGATGGGAGGGCCAGGAAGCTTTGCTCATTCAGTTTGTCGACAATTCTGTATAGTGGATGTTCACTTTTCATTAATCTGTTTTTTTAATTAAAAACACCAAAAAATGGCTCATCAATTGTTAATTTTAGAGAACATCTGCACAGATATCTGCCTCCTCATATTTCTATTCCATTTCTCCATAAGACAGTATAATGCAGGAACAAATATTTAGAACTAAAATCCACAGCCACCTATACCTTCGAAGGGATGGGAATGAGTGGCATAATAATCATTTCCTATTTTATGTATGTATGTATGTATGTATGTTAGTATGTTATTTCCCATTTTATTACTCTTTTCCCTGAGTCTGAAGTACAGCAAGAAAGATAGAAATTTCTAAATTACAGCTATTTCTTTACTGTAGAAGAAGAGAATCTGGAAAATGGCCCATCATAGAAATATTCAATAACCAGTTTCTGGTGATACAGAAAGACTGGAAGCTTGGTGGCAAGCAGAGAATGGAAAACTAAATTTTCCCAATAATGATGTAATACATTGGATGGATGGATGGATGCAGAGACATGAGATACAGTCTTAAGGAGAGAGGCTGGCAATTTTCAACGAAATTTATGCATCCCAGTGCTTTTGGTGTAGTTTACAGTGAGGTCAAGTTCTTTTCCATTCTCTGCTCCTGTCCTCCTGCTCTGTGGCCCAGATTCATGTAGAGTCTATTTTTGTGGTTTCCATTTTGACTTGGCCAGTGGGAGGCACTTGTAGAAAAGTGGTTGATAGGAGAAAAGAGGGAGCAGGGTGCTTCTTCTCCTCCATCCCTATTCTGCGCAGGATTCTGGAAAGCCCTGATGTCACTGACAGCAGCTAGATCTGATATCACTGCTTCCTTGCCTGGCCCCTTCAGGCCTAGGGTGGCATTGGCTTTCTTCTTTTCCCAGCCCCTGACTACTGTTGTCTCCATTTTTGGTTCTCAAAACTAAATAGTCTCTTTATTAAAATCTTTTCTATTAAACACTTTTGAGGGGACTCCTCTCCTGCCAGGATCCTGTTTAATTGCATATTGTTGTTGTTGTTGTTGTTTTGGTGGTGGTGGTGGTGGTGTGTTATAGAAAAGGGACCGTGTCCATGCTTATCTGGTCCTCATGTCAATTTAAAGATCTTTGAAAGTAAAGTTGACATTGAAGTTATACTGATTTACTGACATAAAGCTTTGATGACCTTCAATATGCAGATAGCACAAAGAGATCTTCTGTGTACCTTCAGGGTTGCTTACCTATATGTAAACATTGTGAATATAGTGCCATGGGCATTTACTCAGGGGTTTCTCTATTGAAAGAATTTAAACAAACACAAACCAATCTATTTTTATCCAAACCTCACTCTCCAGTAGCTGTTGAACTTGTGGGGTTGGAGGAAGATCTATGACTTTCAGCTTTTAGTGGTATGTGTGTGTAAGAGGGATATTCAAATTCTTAGCAGAATGAAAAAAAAAATAGTCACAGGAGAGAAAACAAAATAAGATCAGTAATTCATTATAAGAAGATTCTTGCAGCTAGAAATGACTATGCACTTAAGCTGCCTGGAAATGTTGAGAAATCTGGAGAGAATGCCATATGTCTCACAAGAAATGGGCTTGTTAATAGAGTTTGTTTGTTTGTTTCTTTGTTTTTAACACCATTATTGTGATGAATTTTGATAGATGTATACACCCATGAAACCACAACCATAATCAAGATAGTTAACATTTCCATCACTCCTCAAGAGGTGCAATTTTCAAATACCCACTTTATCCCTTCCCATCCTCTTTAACCCCTGGTAATTACAAACTTATTCTCTATGTCTCTGAGTCTGTTTCTGTTTTGTAGATGAGTTCATTTGTGTCTTTGTTTTTAGATTTCACATATAAGTGATCTCATATGGTATTTTTCTTTCTCTTTCTGGCTTACTTCACTTAGAACAACAATCTCCAGTTCCATCCATGTTGTTGCAAATGTCATAATTTTTACTCTTTTTTATGGTTGAGTAGTATCCCATTGTATGTATATACCACATCTTCTTTATTAAGTCATCTGTTAATGGACATTTGGGTTGTTTTCATGTCTTGGCTATTGTAAATAGTGCTGCTGTGAACATTGGGGTACATATATCTTTTTGAATTATATTTTTCTCTGGACATATGCCCAGGAGTAGGATTGCTGGATCACAGAGTAGATACATGGTTCAATGGAACAAGATAGAAAGTCCAGAAATAAACCCATGCATGTATGATCAATTAATCTATGACAAAGGAGGCAAGAATATACAATGGAGAAAAGACAGTCTCTTCAACAAGTAGTGCTGGGAAAACTGGACAGCTGCATGTAAAAGAATGAAATTAGAACATTCGCTAACACCATATATAAAAATAAACTCAAAATGCACTAAAGACCTAAATGTAAGACCAGATACTATAAAACTCCTACAGGAAAATATAGGCAGAACACTCTTGGACATAAATCACAGCAATATATTTTTTGAACCAGCTCTAGGAGTAATGGAAATTACAGCAAAGATAAACTAATGGGATCTAATTAAATCTAAAAGCTTTTGCATAGCTCAGGATACCATCAACAAAACCAAAAGACAACTTACAGAATGAGAGAAAATATTTGCAAATGATGTGACTGACAAGAGATTAATTTCTAAAATACACAAACAGCTCGTACACCTTAATATCAAAAAAAGCAACCCAATCAGAAAATAAGCAGAAGACCTAAAGAGACATCTCCATCTCTCCACAGAAGGCATCCAGATGTCAACAAGCACATGAAAAGATGCTCAACATCACTAATTGTTAGAGTAATGCAAATCAAAACTACAGTGAGATATCACCTCACACCAGTCAGAATGACCATCATTTAAAAGTCTACAAACATTATGTGCTGGGGAGGGTGTGGAGAAAAAATAACCCTCATACACTGTTGGTGGGGATGTAAATTGGTGCAGCCACTGTAGAGGACAGTACGGTGGTTCTTTGAAAAGAACTAAAAAAAGAGCCAATTTAAAAGATGAATCTCAAGTAACAGTAACTCCAGCTAATAACTGGTTAATACAAGCCTAGAATGAAAGCTTCACATAGATTTATGGGTTTGATTTTTTTTCTTAAGGAATTTATGTGTTCCTTTGTCTTATGTTTATAACTTTATTTTAGACTGGTTTTACATTTACAGAAAAGTTTTAATGACAGTACTGAGTTCCCGTATAGCTTGTGCCCAGTTTCCCTTGTTGTTAACATCTTATGTTAGGATGGTACATTTGAAGTAATGAACTGACATTAATACATTATTATTAACTAAAGTCCATGCTTTATTACCTTAGTTTTTACTTAATGTACCCTTTCTGTTCCAGGATTCTATCCAGGAAGCCACATGGCATTTAGTTGTCAGGTTTCTTTAGGCTCCTCGTGGCTGTAAAAGTTTCTCGGACTTTTCTTGTTTCTGACGGCCTTGGCAATTTGAAAGAGTCTTCCTCAGGTAGTTTGTAGGATGTCCCTCTGCTGGAATTTGTCTGATGTTTTCAAACCAGGGTTTCAGGTTTTTCAGGGGGAGACCACAGAGATGAAGTGCCTTTCTCATTACATCATATTAAGGATATATTCCACCAACATGGCTTGTTCCTAGTGATGTCAGTGCCTAGTTTTTGATGCATCTATTCTAGGGTCACTATTAGATTGCAAAGCCTCTGAGGGTGCACGGAATGTCTTGTTCTTTATTATCTGTAAACTGTGTGCTTCCACTGCTAAAAATGACCTGTTTATGAATTTCCCAACGTTTTAGCATGTGTATAACTGAAAAATTGTGCTCTACACCGGAATTTGACACAACATTGTAAAATGACTATAACTCAATAAAAAAATGTTAAAAAAAAAATAGTTAGCCAAAAAAAAAAAAAAAAAAAAAAAAAGACCATGCAGAACTGGGAAGCATGGTTTTCCTCCAGCACAAGTTTGACAAAGTTATGGAAAGCAGACTACAAGCATCATAACAAAAGTGGATGCTCGCTGCATGAAACTGGAAAAGCGTATTTTCAATGATGTCAAATAGTTTTTTCATCTCACTATTGTTGCTATATTGCTCTTTGAACTTCTTTGTTTAAACTTATTTTTAAAAAGTCAGAAAAGCCGTGAGGCTTGACAATCCAGTCCCTCACTGCTCTTAACATCAAGAACCCAGAATCTTCTTTCATCAGTTCCTCTGGGGAGGGTCTACATTAGCCTTCACCTATTGGAGGGTAGGGATGAGCCCTTATCCTGGGATTGCCTGAAAGTTCATCAGTGGAGAAAAATGCTGTATCTTTTGAGTGTCCTTTACTTTGATAGCTGCGAATGTAAGAAATGTCCTAATTAGCATCAACTCCGTGTTTGAGGTGTCTTTCAATACCTAGAAACTTGTGATGGAGACCTCTGGGAGACCAGTAAGAGCCCTCTCTCTTGCAGGAGCAGACACATTCCTGTGCCTAGACTATGTTTTCCTGTCTTGGGTTCTTTTGCTTTTCTTGAAGCTCAATTTGTGCATGCAGAATAGTCCTAGAATCTGCAGAGAGAGGAAAGGAGGCAGCCTCAGGGGAAGAAAGAAGCCTTGGTTCTTTTTTTGACATTCTTTTCTCCTTTTTACTCTAGTTTCCCCTGGTCCATAACCTGGTGGTGGGCAGATTCATATTTCCACTTTCTTTTGATGACTCTTTCAATTTTAAAAAAGTATCTCCTTGTATAATATTTCAGATTTTATCAGGATCTCCTAAATTATACTAACAGATAAGTTTCCAGTTTACAAAATAATGCCAATGTGCATGTTACATTTGCTTTTTCTAAAAATACAAATAGCACAGGTTTTTCACCCAGTAAATGCTTATTAAAAGTTAAACAGGACATTGTAATTTGATTGTTATAGCAACATCTTTTTATTTGTAGAAATTTTAATATTCCAAATACAAAATACCTGATAAAATTTTGCTTCCTTTGTATTTATTATATTCACTCTATATTTATTAGTATTATTTACTAGAAACTCTCAGACTCCGTAGTTCGCTTTTTTCTTCTTGAAAATAATATCCAATTCAGAAGTCTGTGATTGTGTCTTAATTCTATTTGATCAAGTGAAATGATTTTAAATAATATATCTCTTATATGTAAAAGAGAATTGCTGATTCTTAGTCAATAGGCTGACATTAGGAGGAGAGATGGAAAGACATTCTACAACGTGACTGGCATAAGCAAATCTTATAGCTATAAGGTATTCTTATAGGTAATAGCTTGAACATAGAGTCCTCTTGCCCTTGGTCCATTTGTCAGACATCATTTGGGGCCATATCAGCTTTATTTACTATGAACAATTATATTTATTAACAAAACTATTATTTATTTAGCATTGTGTGACACATTGGGTATAAAAGACTAATACAAAACAGACCAGCTTTCTGCTTTCAGGAAACTTATAGTCTAGTAAGAGAAAAGATATTTTCAAATGGTTACAAATCAAAGATAAAAGTACAACTCTGTCAAGTGCTGCGAAGCTGAAGTATACTCTGTGCTTTTAAAATTAATTTTAATTGAGCTATAGTAAAGTTTACCCTCCGAAGTGTACAACCAGTGGGTTTTAGTATACTCAGAAAATGATGCAACTGTCACACTAACTCCAGAACATCTTTATCCCCCCTTAAAGAAACAAGCCCTCTCTATATTCATCACCAGTCACTCCCTATCCTCTAATCTGTGTTGTTTTAATGGATTTGCTTCTGCTGGGTATTTCTTATAAATGGAATCACACAATATGGAGACTGTAAGTCTGACTTCTTTTACTTGCCATAAAGTTTTCAAAGTTTGTCCATGTTGTAGCATGTGTGTTTCAATACTTCATTTTTTATGAATATAAATAATATTTTATGAATCTAAATAATATTTTACTGTATGGAATTATCACATTTTGTTTATCCTTTTCATCAAGTGATGGACGTTTGGATTATTTCCATTTTTCAGTCCTTATAAATCATGCTGCTATGGACATTTGTGTACAGATTTTTGTGTGAACATATGTTTTCGATTTTCGGGGGTATATAACTAAGAATGGGGTTATTGGGTCACATGGAAACCCTATACTTATATTTTTGAGTAACTGCTAAACTTTTTTCCAGTGTACTATACCACTTTAACTTTCCATTAACAATGTATGACTGTTCCAATTTCTTCATATACTTTAGAACATTTATTGATCTTTTTATTATAGCCTTTCTAGTCAGTGTGAAGTGTTAAGTCATTGTTTTGATTTGCATTTCCTTAATGATGAATAATGTTAATATTTTCATGTATTTATTAGTCATGTGTGTATAATTTTTAGACAAACATCTATTCAAATGATTTGCCTGTTTTTAACTGGATTATCTGTCACTAAGCAGTAAGTGTTTATATATATATAATTATTTTCTTAGTTGCTCTGGGCAGTCCAGTTAATATCTTAACTTACAGCAGTTAGTTATAATTAATATCAACTTAATTTCAATTATATATAAAAACTTAACTCTTATGAAACTTGCTTCCCTCTCCCTTCCTTTGTGCTGTTGTTGTCAATACATTATTGTACACTGCATGCCCACCAACACAGATTTATCATTATTTCTTTATAGAGTTGTCTCTTAAATGAGACAGAAGAAAAGATCTGTAATCAAAAAAAAAAAAAAAAACAATGCCCTGGGGCAAAGGCTTTTCACACTGGGAGCTCAGAGTCAGGTTAAATAAAGACAGCCGTGCAATGAGGTTCCTCCAAGGAACAACCAGACAGGTTACTAATAACTCTCTGGAATGAGACCTTGAAGGAGCTACACACCTGCTCTGCCATCTCCAGTGGCTGCCAGGCTACAGATTTTCACCAAAGATCACCTCAGAGCTGGAGAGTGGGGGGTACAATCAGGGCAAACTACATCACCATAGTGCTTGTTGCTCTTGCCAGGATTTCATTATGGTTCTTGAATAAATGGTCCCCAGATTATTGTAGTATCTTGTTAATTTCTAGAACTTTGAAAAAGTTAATTCTGAAAATCTTTATGAGTTTTATTTCCTTATGGTGAAGGAACATTTTGGGAAGTCTTTACTTAACCATTTTTGCTGACAAGCTCTACTAGCAGGAGGGGCTAAAAAAAAAAAAAAAAGTCCTGAAGTTTGGAAGAATGGAGAGAGAGAATAGTTCCACACGAGGCTGAGGACTCAGTCAGTGGCCAGGTTTTTCAGTCTTGTAGATCACACTTAGGGGTTTAGTCTTTATTCTGAGGGCATAAGGGTGTCACCAGAGGATTTTAAGAAGAAGGGAGGCAGGTATGGACTTAAGGAGATCAGTTAGTGAGGAGAAGGAGAGATGATAACTGCCAGGCTGAGTATGGAAGGGAGTGGACATAAAAGAAGCAGGTGGATTGAGAGATATTTAGGAAATAAAATGAACTGGGCTGTTGGAGGATTAAAGGGAAAGACTGAGGAAGAAATCCACAAAGGAACATGGCTTTTCTGACCTTTCATCACCTCATGGTTCTATTCTGTTGGCTAAAATGTCTGATAACTACTACCAGCATTTCATCTTGGATGAATGCACAACGTATAAAGTGAAATTGCCATGAAGTATAGTCCCTGTCAGTACAAATACAGTGATCTCTCTCACTACAACTTCACAAAATAAAAGAAACTTCTTAAAGGCAGAAGAATTGACAGAAGCTCTGGTTACCAAGAGAAGACAGGAGAAGAGATGTGGGAGAATGGTTAGTGCTGAAACAAACAAAAATCAGACACCTGTCTATCTCCTCCATTAAATATTTTATGGAAATCAAAACACAAAAGGAATCTATTTTTTTAAAGCTATGTTTTTTAAAATCATTTTTTGATATAAATTTGCTTTGTCTAACAGTTCAAAATACTTTCACTAAGACTGAGATTTTCATCTTCCTGATGCATCCACAAGTTATCTCTTGGTAGGAGTCTCTAAGCACGTCCCTTAGCTTTACAATAGTACGGTTATTTGTGCGATCTTCCTTCCAATAACCTCTCATGGGTAACATTAATAGTCCATTCCCAAATGGTTCACTTATTGTTTTAAAGGTTTTCTTCATTTTTTACTCCATTAATAGCAAGTTGGAAATTATGACAATATAAGGGATTATGAATTTCCAAACTATTTGTTTAACCAACACAAAAAATATTCCATACTGATACAGGACCACCAATATCAAATGGTAATAAATCTCTTTTAAATATCAGAATGATACCAGGATGTATTAATCATATAAGAAATGCTTGTTATATAAATGTCAACACTGCATTATTGCACAAATGATAATAAGAGGGCATAGATTTTTGATCCAGACATTAAACAGCTAGGATTATATTGTGAAGACAAACTGTTACTTTCACTTAAAAAAAATAGGAAGGATTTAGAATTATGTGATTTCACCTTTTTTTCATATAGCAATGGTTTAGAAACATTCTAAATGTATTTTTTTTGTATATATATATTTTCATTGAAGTATAGTTAGTTTACAACGTTGTGTGAATTTCTGGTGTACAGCACAATGCTTCAGTCATACATGAACATATATACATTCATTTTTGTATTTGTATTCTTTTTCACCATAAATTAGTACAAGATATTGAATATATTTCCTTGTGCTTTCAATAGGAAACAGTTAAAATTATGGTAATAAATCATGAAAACGAATGAGATCATTGTATATGTACTCACATGGAACATCTTCATGAAAGAGGAAAAAACAAGATGTAAAAAAATACTGCCTAGAATATTACTATATGGAAATGAGAGCATGTACATGATTATACATCTGGAAACCATCTCTGAAAAGATCTATAGGCAACTGGTAATAATAGCAAATCTAGGAAAGGGAAATGAAAGGTTGAGAAACTTGGAAAGGAGAGGGATTGTGTGTGCTTTTGGGTCCATACTTTCTTGTATATTTTTAATGCTCTACCATGCAAATCGTTACAGCAGGCTCTGTCTATCATCAATCTATCTATCAATCGATTGATCAATAATCTATTCTTTGTACATGCATAGATATCAAAATGCATACATGCTGTATTTGTCAAAGTTCTCCAAAGAAACAGAACCAAGTATCTAGCTATATCTGTATTTATATCTATATCTACATCTATGCCTATGTTTATGATACCCATGTCTAATCTCTCTACCTGGCTAGAAATTGAGGCAGAGTTTCTATGTTATGATCTTGAGAACAATTCCTTTTTCTTCAGGAAACCTCAGTCTTTGATTTTAAGGCTTTCAACTGATTGGATGAGGCTCACCCCATTATGGAGAGTAATAAGCTTCACTCAGAGTCTACTGATGAAAATGTTAATTGCATCTAAAAATTACCTTCAGAGCAATATCTAGACTGGTATTGGATAAACAGCTTCCATATCTTAGTCCAGATGACATGTAAAATTAACCGTCACACTAATATTAAGAATCTGAGGTTTCAAAATGAAGAGCATTTCCACAAGTGGGACAAAGGAGAAGCAAGTCAGTGAAAATGTCTCCATGATCTACAGATCATCTTTCCCTACTAATACCATCTATTTAAGCAAGGTGTAAAGAAATAAGGATAAGGTCAACAAATGAACAGACCTTCTGTTGAAGACATGCCTTCAGATTCAAATTCTCTAGTTAGGATAGCACACAGTTGGCCTTCTGTATCTGCAAGTTTTGCATCTGCAACTTCAACCAACTGTGGATAAAAAATATTGGAAAAAATTTCCAGAAAGTTGGAAAAAGCAAAACATAAAGTTGCCATGTGCTGGCTGGCAACTGTTTACCTAGCATTACCTTATATTTACGACTGTTTACCTATTATTTACATTATATTAGATATTATAAGTAATCTAGAGGTGATTTAAAGTATACTGGAGAATGTGCATAGGTTATGTGCAGATACATGCTATTTTATATAAGGGACCTGAGCTCTGTGGATTTTGGTACTTATGGGAGTTCCTGGAAACAATCCCCTGCAGATACTGCCAACTAAAAATTGGCATTTGCCATCTGCCTCTGTAAGAATTAAATCACTAACCACTGTAGCCACTGACCTTCTATACACCCTGAAAAGAGTTCAGGGTGGAGATCAGGAATGAGACTCCCTGTGTTCTGGAAAAAACTGTCAGAACAGACCTTCAGATAGTTAGATATTTTCAGGAGAAGATTTTATGAGCCCAAATTCTTGTACCTCCTCATATCTAGAAAAGCACTAACATCATTAATGGAGACATCTGCTTCTCGTGACTAGCAGTAACCATGAGACTAGCATCAGCCTTCTGCAGAAATGTGTGCTTGAATGCACGTATCCCACTTCACTATCTGAGATGCTATCTCCCAGGCTATAGTCTTCATTTTACTCCAAGTAAAACTGAACTGACAAGTCTCGTTTTGTGCATTTTTTTTTCCATCGACAATACCAAGGGATGACTGTAACTTTTCCCTCCCAGATATCATGGTATCTAAAAATGAGTGATATCCCAGTAGGTGTAGGAGAAGATGGAGACCTATAACTGAAGGAAAAAAGAGAAAACTAAAGGATTTATGTAAATATATCAAGTCAACATGTGTTGTACACTTTAAACTTACACAATATGATATGTCAAATAGATCTCAATAAAGCTGGGATAAAATAAAATAAAATAAAACAAAAGCAAACTCAAAGAAACAAAACTAAAGGGTTTGAAGCATCCTGTGAGTGAGCTCCCCTACCTCCTGGTAGTTAGCAGAGGTCTTATGTGTCACAGGTAGTTGGGTTAGTAAAAGGGACAAGAAAACAAGAAGATCCAGTCTTACTTTTCAGAAATAGGTAGCTGAAGAATAAGCAGGTCTGTGGTTTGGAATTTTGCAGGAAAATAGACAATTTAAACAACTCCAAAAGGGTATATTCCACACTGTGAGGGGTTAGGAAACAACGAAAGAAAGAACGTTTGGACGGGGAGCTTGCAATTCTTGGTGGAGGATTTTCAAAAAGAACCACTGTTAATAAAACCTGCTAATATTCTAGATATTTTAAATGCTTTTATATTTGTGAAAAAGAACTATGCGCTCTGTGTAGCTATGAAGATAAACTGGAGATCAAGACATTGCTGACGGATGAAGACTCAGGTTCAATTTTAGGCAGCTCTTTTAGAACACGGTGCTTCCCATAGTAGCAATGAGAAGTAAATATAAGCATCACGGCTAAATCTGATGGGGTTAGGCTAGATAATGTTAAGAATTCATGACTCTAAAATTTATATTCCCTGATAAAATATATCCCAGCATAGCCATGCTCATGAATATCTGAAGGCAGAAATTAACATACACTTCAACATCTCTCACTATTTTGAATATTTGATATCTCTTTTAAAGTAGTGTGCAAATAATATGCATAAAGTGTGAAGTTTCAGGCATAAGATTTATTTTTTTGTAGCTGGGCTTATATTTATCTTGTTCTATGGCATGAGTCTTATGTCAAATTCTAGTCATTTAGGATTCTGCAAAAATGTGTTTCCCTTCAGTTTTTAGGACACTGGATGCAAGCACAAAGACTGAATTATGTGATACATTTTAGAAGCAGGGAAATAAGCATACTAGTTCTAAAAAGAAAAGGTCTTATGGAGGCAAAATAAGGAGTTCCATATGGCTTCCAGGTTTTGGGATTTTATTGGTCTATAAAATTATTTTCGTACATCAGAAGAGAGAGGACTAACATAGGGTTGTTAATGGGATTTTTTTGTCTTAAGACTGTATTAAAGAAAAAATAATAGAAAATAAACTCTAATATTTCCACCATTTCCTAGGAGAAAGAACTTTTGGTACATAAAATATAATTCATTCCCTGGGTTATATTCAAAACACTGTACTAATTGTGCTGATGCTAATTGACCAGTCAGAACAGACAGTAGCTGCTCAAATCAGCACTTAATGAACATAATCTTAGAATAAAGCAGAGCCCCTTCTGTTTCATACCTTAGAGGCATGGAAGTTTACTACTCTTTCCTTTTTCCTTTTTTCCATTTTCCAGGTTGCATGGAATTTTGGTAGACACTGACACATGCTCACAGACCAGCATTTCCAATGTTGTCTTGCTATAATTTTTCTATGGTGGGAATGCCTAACATTGCTCTATAACTGTAAGGCTGTGAGGAATTTAGAAGTTCCTCAAAAAGTATAGAAGTTCAGTCTATGAATTCACTTTCTAAGGATTTTAAGGGAAAGGTTGGTCCTTTAGGAATGACATAAAAATAGGCATACAATGCTCAGTGTAGAGGAAAAACGGGCAACAGAAGACATGATTCTATCTCTTGAAACTGTTTCAGCCTAACTAGAGAAAGATAATATTTGTGTGTGAAATGATCGGAAAATAACTTTAAGATAATTCATCAGTAAGTATATTATAGAGGCTTTAGCCCAAATACATACATGCCAAGATAATCTAAAACAAAGGGCTTATTTCATGGAAGTAATTTTAATCTGAGAAGACTTCCCAAAGTTTTTCCAGTCCAAAGTATCTTATTTTTTAAATCTATAAGAATATTAATTTATCTATATGTTACAAACAAGTCAGAGGTCTATAATTAAATATTAGATGTTTGGTTTGAAGTTTCAGAACTGGTTAGTCAGGGTGAAGGCTATTCATGGTACATCTTTGCTTTAACTTCAGCAAAGCATCCAAGCCTTCTCAACATTATACTTACTGGATGCTTTGTAACTTTGGATGCTGAAGCTGCTCTCAAAATATTCTATGGTAAATAGCCAGCTTGATACACTAAGTATTCAATAAAGTCACAGTCATGAACTTGCTGGGCATATAGAGAAGTGAAAACGACTTTCTTTCCTTGGCTCCTGCTTTTATTTTTACATTTTAAAATTAGATTTCACTCAATGCCTTCCAAATCGGTAGCTTGCATCATATGCTGACTTCGACTATGTTCTGTTTTAACTCACCTTTTTTTTTTTTTAATGGCATACATCCAAAAGGAAAATTACTTGAATTGAAGGGGAAGACATATTTGGTCATTTTTTTCTGAAGCAGTATATCAGAAGCCACATAAGTGTATATTATTTCTCTAACCCTTATTGGGATCTGAAAAGCACATGGACTTTCTCATGTGAAAGCCAAAAGCATCTTTCTTCCTTCCTTCCTTCCTTCCCTCCTCTCCCTTCCTTCCTTTCCTCCTCTCCCTTCCTTCCTTCCTCCCTCCCTCCTTCTTTCTTTCTTTCTGTTTCTTTGTTTCTTTCTCTTTCTTTGTTTCTTTCTCTTTCTTTCTTTCTTTCTTTCTTTCTTTCTTTCTTTCTTTCTTCCTTCCTTCCTTCCTTCCTTCCTTCCTTCCTTCCTTCCTTCCTTTCCTTCCTTTCCTTCCTTTCCTTCCTTCCTTCCTTCCTTCCTTCCTTCCTTCCTTCCTTCCTTCCTTCCTTCCTTCCTTCCTTCCTTCCTTCCTCTCTTTCTCTCTTTCTCTCTTTCTCTCTTTCTCTCTTTCTCTCTTTCTCTCTTTCTCTCTCTCTTTCTTTCTTTCTTTCTTTCTTTCTTTCTTTCTTTCTTTCTTTCTTTCTTTCTTTCTTTCTTTCTTTCTTTCTTTCTTTCTTTCTTTCTTCTTTCAACACAAGTTATTTCAAACAAATCAAACATTCAGTTATAAAATTTTATATTTTGGGGTTGTGGATAGTTTCTCCACTGAGTAAATTTTAAAATGCACCACTTCAGTATAAACTAGAAATGCACACACATATGTGTATACGTGTCCTAGAAGTCTCTCTTTTCATAATAACTACAATATCACAAAGAAACAAATTATGAACCATTAAAAAAACCCAGTCCACTGTTTGTACAAAATTTATGGGTCACTAGTCCAGAGAACCAAATTTGTTTTCCCGAGTTTATCAAAAAGAGACATCTAATATATTGTGGGAAATTTGATTCAGAAAATTGGAAATCTCTGAGAATTGGACAAATCATCGTGAATGAAAGGACAGCTGAAGTTCGCAGAGAAACAGTTTTGGATTAAGGCTACTCAAGCATCCACCGTGGATGGAGACTGAAAACAATGACCACCGGTCAACATAGCAGCAATTTACTGCAGGAAATTCTTACATTGAAACAGCAGACTGATAACCAGTAAATAATGTCACTGTTGTAGGAAATTTTTGTCAACCAAATTATTTATTCAAGCACAGCTTGCTCATTCGGGAAAAGAGCTGTCCTTTTAGGATAATAGTCTCTCATCAAAACTTAGGATATTGGACTCATCTTTTCCACCAGGTCTTAGACTACTATCTTGCACACTTTCCCGTATCTAACTTGTTCCCCACCTTGAAAAACTTGCATTAAACTACTCAAAGTCTTGTCCCCAAATCCTGTAAATTTCTTACCTTAAATTTCCCCTCTAGCGACATTATTGGCACATCTCAAAGTAGAAATCTCTCTCTCATAAATTTAATGAATTTATCTTTGCTCAATTATCATGTTTTTGTCATGGTCTTTTAAAGGAAATTTACAGTTGACCAGATTAAGTCCTAACTGAACATTAGAATAGGTAAATCGAAAGTTAGTTTTCAGATATTGGTGTTATTAAATACAAACACCACAATTTTGAAGAGTAATCAAATTACTGCTTTATTAAAAACAAGGATTTAAATAATTTAGGTCACATTTTTCTGACTTTAGAAGTCTTATATCCAACAACATTTATATTTGCATGTTAGTTATGCTATTCTCTGTCAAGTGTGTTGCGGGCACTGTAGTAGATCAGAATTACTCCTTCTTTCTATCCTTTCTTCCTTCTTTCCTTTCCAATATTTTATGATAGTGTTTTATTCCTTTTAAGTCCTTGTTATTTTCATCATTTATCATTTATGATTCTCTCAGAGTAGTGTTTACCCCAGTGAAAGACTGTTTATTGAAGATCTGCTTGCCCTTTATATGTTTATATCCATTGGCAAATACTCTGGCATTTTCTAATTAAATCATCTCATTTGTCTTATTGGTGATGGAAAGTCTACACTTACGAATGACAAGTGTAGAAGACCTATTGTTTCTTAACACTATCGGTGAATTAAAAAAAAATGGAAGGCTTGACAAACGTTGATGGGATTGTACCTACAAAATGCGTAGTAAAAGCATTTTTGCAGTTGTTATGGAATAAATACCATAATGACTGCTTGTCACTATTTCTGAAATATCATGGTCATTGTAAGAAATTTAGTGCACTATTGATTACTTTTATTGAAGACTAAAAACAAAATAATATGCTAAGACTACATGAATGCCTCCTTAACATAAAGTGATTTTTGTTGTTAGCTTGGCAATTTACGATGTAGTGCTTCCATCCTTGATATTAGCATCTGTGAGCAACTGGTTCTCAGAAGAGGGTGTGGAGAAGAGGGAACCTTCTTACACTGCTGGTGGGAATGGGGTTTGGTGCAGCCATTATGGAAAACAGTACGCTCTTCATCTTTTCACCTTTCTGCCGCTCAATATAGAAAAAAATCAGAAGAAAAGTAGTTAAAGGCTGCATAGAAATTTAAGGTCAGTGTATATTTGTATTTCTAACAATCATTAAAGTAGAAATATTAATTACCATGTACCTATAATATATATGTTTATTCCTAAGTTATTAAAATTAACTACATACTCTGATTTCAAAACATACTTTGTGTTATTTATTGCTTTGTTATTTTTCCCTTTAAAATCGCATACCACACTTCCAATATTTATGGTTTTTTCATTTAGAATTATTAACCCTATTTTCTCTTTGATACTTTGAGATTCAATTATTATAAAAGGGGATGGTCTGGCCCATTATACTTCCAACTTGGTTAAGTTCCCAACTTGGGAACTGCGTTTCCCAGAATATCCTTTTCTGAGTGGTTTTGTCTCACTTGAGTGAGATTTGGGAGTCAGAAATAGGGCACTTCCCATTGATTTTTGAAGTTTGGGATGGTTTGGTTTTTATGACAGATAGACTGGAATAAATCAGCAGATTCCAGCATATTTCAGTGCTCTGCCTCCAGTTCATTTTTCCAGCTATTGATCAATCAGGCCTCTCCCAGGTGCTTGGCTGTAGACTCCACAATTTTCCTCTAGATTCCCGCATTACTCTCCATGGCTCCATTCTAGTCGCTGGATGTGCATGAATATCTGGTTGGTGACTTCTCTGATTCCCCATTTCCTCACTTCGGACTTTCAACTCCTGAGCTTGCCCCACATAGTACTTCTGCTTCTATGATTGAATCCTAACTGTCATGGAAGTTATAGAGTTCCTGGCTCCGTGCCAGCCACACTTTATATTTTAAAAGATATGCAATTTTGATAATATTCCATGGTGTATTGGTAGTGGAGAAATATACTCTGGTAAATTCATTATACAATATCTCAACCAGTATGTGCCAAGAAAATCATAGAATGTAAATGAGTGACAAGTTTATTTTGGAATTATGGTCTCTCTTCAAGCGCTGCACAGACTAAGAATAATATGAATGATTTACCAGTCAAATTCTTTCAAACACTTTACTGAGGTATGATTAACATGCAAAAAGCTATACATCTTTAATGTATAAAACATGATGAGCTTGGAGATGAATATACATGCCTGAAACTACACTCTATGCCAACCCAGTTCTTATTCCAAGAGTACGTGAAGTGAATATATTCCTTATTTCTTGATTTCATATTGGAATGCAACAGCCATCACTCTTCTTTCCACTTTCGATCTACAAAGTGTTTACATGTAATTGCAGTCCCCAGTAAAAAAAAATAAATAAATGAAAAATTAAAACTTATCTGGGAGCTAACCTTACACACAAGTGTGTAAACAATACTTAGATCTTCAGGCTCTTGAAAAAAGAGAAATTCCCCCCTCAGAGCCCAGCAAATTCCAAATCTGATTTCTCTCCTTAGATATAACGGAGGGCGAGTGCCACGAGGAGGGACGATGACAGTAACACTGCATGGAGCAGTTCACGGGCTGCCTTTAATGAGATTTCTGAAGAACTGTACTTTTCATAGGCTCTATTGCAGGAAAAATATCACAGTGGGGTTTAATAAAATCAGAGGTTAGTAATAGAAGCAGCACTCTGGGAATATAATAAATAAAGTTTTCTACTTCATAAAATATACCCTTTCCACTGAAATTTCCAGCATATTATAGATGAAATTGCATGAAAGTTGAGTAAGGTCCATGAAAATTACGATTGTTTTTCAGTCTTTAAAACAGATTGTTTTTTTTATTTACCCGCTAAAACCTGAGTTCAGGGATTAGCTTTTTCCCAAAAGATTGTGACATCTTGAAATGGTCAGAGGGCTGCATTCTCCACAGGATGTTAGTTAAGAGCTGGATTTGGGGGAGAAATTTGTGGGGATTTTTCAACTACAAATTACTAGAATATTATTGAGATGAAACTGTGTATGATCAAGCTACCCAAGATGGCTGTTCTCTTATTCTCTGTACATCCCCTGCTCAGCCAGTACCTGCTTCACCTACACTCTACTCAACATGACTGACCTTCCTACATACTCCCCTCTGCACCAGCTAATGACTGGTCTAATCTTTAGATCAGAACATCTCCACCATGACAGCTTATCAAAGGGCTGGTGAGGGGCATGCCCCTCTGCTAGTTTCCTTGGTAACCAATAAGCCAGCCTGACATCAATTCTCTCTGTAACTGATAACCTCCCCCTCTCCCTCTGGGAGGGAAGACTGTCTCCTTGTCTTGTCCTCTGTCTGCTGCACACGGTGGGTTGTCACTCCAGGACCTTGCTTCAGATGTGTAAGATCCTCCTATCCATTATACCATTGATGTCTCTGTCACTGTCACCAGTCTTGAAGCTGGGAAAGTCCAGTTCTTGTAGGCCTGTGGGGTGCAGTCTAAAAAGCGGTCCCAGTTTTCACTTCAGGGCAATTGAGACTTCATTCTAAAAGAGTTTAGATTGCTCTTTATCCTATCAGCCTCGGAGCTCTTCAGACAAATAAAAATAAAACAAAATGAATACCTGCTTAGATATCTTAAAATTTTTTTAAAATCTAATTTGATCAAAGCTAGGTTGTATTTCTGCCTTTCACAAGAAATGCTGGATTGGAAAAGACAAGTGTTATTTTTTGCTTATTTTAATATTTCATCACTGCCTAATAAAAGAGGGTTTTTTTTTTTTTTCTGTTTTATGGTGGTTAAATTATGTCTCATGCCAAATTCCTTTTCAGAGATTGTGAGATGCACTCATTTGCCAAGAGGACTTTTTTTTTTTTCAATCTGGAATTAAAGAAGCATTATTCCACATTCTGTTATTTGTATAGCTAAATGTTTAGTTCACAAATATTTTTCATCCCTTTGTGAAGTTGAGCAGTTATTCAGCTCACATTTCCAGATAAATTTCTTTTTTTTTTCAGTTTTTGTTTTTTGCCTGTTTTCTGCCTCATCTCATGGAGACTTCCTCAGTGCATTTGCACTTATAATCAACCAAAGACTGGCTAGATCTCTACACACATTGGCATGCAGTTTTCTGGATCTCTTTCTCTGTGTATCTTTTACATTTCTGATATCTTATCTGACAAGTCAGGTCTCCTCGGTAGCCCCAAATTCCCATTTCTGTCTCCACAGATTGACAAGGATTCTGTGCTCACATTTTTTGCACCACATTATGTTAAGTGGATCATCAAGCTATGGGATTTGTTAATGAGAAAATGATGGATGACTTTTGAAAAAATAGTTTTAGTGTATGTGTCAGGATGATTCTATTTTAGGTTCATAGATGTGAAAAGGGTAGGGAAGTAACTGGAGTCATTGAAATTTTCGCTGTATGTTTGTTTCCATGGTCAACTCTTCCAAATGCAAGAGAGATGTGTGCTGTTGTGTTTTTCTAGAATAAGCAGAATAAAGGAGTCATCAACCACAAAGTTGATGCTTATGGCCACAGTAACAGAAATAACACAAAGCATCATTAACAGTTAGTGGAGGTAAAGAAAACTCCCACCATGTTGTTTTATTTTACTCCTAGTGTTTTGCTCAAGTGAATGCTAATATGTTTAGTGCAGGATTATGTATTATAACTGTATTTTTTCCATTGGGCTGTAAGAACCTACTTCTTTGATTTTTTGTCCCCTAGTTCATGAAAGATCTTATCTAAGAGTCTTTTAATATTAAGGTAGTATGGATTTATTTTAAGCTAAGGTTATTTAGTACTTTGCTAATTTCCATCACTAAAATTGTAAAACAATTATAAAGTTGTTATATAAATGAAGAAAGAAGCTATCCAGCTCTATTTAGAGAAACACAAGGAAAATAAATGGTTAGAGAGTTAGTATTATTTATCAGCTTTGTGTAGTATAGTACAGTGTAGTACAGTATATTATAGTACAGTGTAGTACAGATACATAGAATAAAATATAATATAACCAAAATGACAGACTTTGGACCATAGAATTCATCTGTCTTCTGTGTTATCATTATTATTCAAAAGAAGCAAGAAGGAGTGCCTGCAAGACAGTTCATAAACCAAACACTTTTGGTCCTCTATAATTTTGTAGATCTTTTTCAATATAAATCGAATCTACCATGCAGGCAAAATCGAACTGAGAAAGGAAAGTTAACAGACTAAGATTTAGAGGAGAAACTTACAGTTTGAAGTGGCATTTTATAAGGGTGAGGGCTGCAAAGCAGGAGGATGAACCAATTTTCAAATAGTTTTTCCACCACCATGGCATGACTGGGAGCATGTCTTCAGGATGCACTGATGTCTTTGGAAGTGGTTGAGTGGTTTGTACATACCCTGCTCTGCAGCTGATTCATCACATAAATAATATGGTAAAGAACATTTGTTTTTGTTGCTGCAAGTAGATTGGCCTCAGTAAAAAACAGTTGATGCCTCACCATCTTAGCTTATTGTAGCCTGACACATTTCTGCTCTCCTTTCCTCTGACCTGCTCTACGCCATGGTTCAGTTCTGATTGTAGGTTGTAGTCCACATAGATGGCTGGCTTTGATTGCACATAGGAAGCTTGTTGATTCTCACTGTCATTCACTATTGATGATAATTAATGACTTGCCTTCCTTTAGAAATAGAATGCTGATAATTCTAGAAATGGAGAAAAACCTGTCATGGTCTATCCTTCAAGACATTTTATTAAAGGAAGTCTGGTAATTGAAATGTTCTTATCAACAGAAAAAAAAGGAGTGTATTTCTTGTAGAATAAATGCAGAGAAAAATAAATAAGAAAGGACAGTAAATTCAATTTCTTTTCTCCTCTCTCACTTTTCCCATATCATTTCCCATAAATGTTGGAGTTGGATTTTCTTAATATATGTAAGTGTTACTTAGGGTGGCAGAATTGTGTTCCTACCTCCAGCAACAAAATATCAAAGGAATGACCCCTCTATTTATGGATTTTTATAACAAGGAACTATATGAGAAAGTATGTAAAAAATATACTGCATTGGTCTAGCATGCAACCATGTTGCTGCCCTCAGAAAGAAGCCACCATTACAACTCTCCTAAGTCCTTGATCCTTTGTGCTTTTCAAATTCAGAAGAATAATATACTGAGCATGTCAATAGAAGTCATTGATTCACAAAGAGTTCAAATATCTACATGAGTTTAATTTTTTTGGTCACCTATTATTTTAAAAACATAAACTTTTGTTCTTTCACAAAATGGAAGATTAGACAAATGTATTAATGTATAGGATTGAATTAAATAAAATATTTTCCACTACTTAATCATTGATACAGAAGTATACAGTTAAGAAAGAAGTTTCAGTAAGTGCTCATGCCAACTGCATATGCCAGGCTTGGTCACTCTTCATGTTAGGTATTCCAACAATATTACACCAAACACCAATCTAGGTGCAGCATGTAAAAAAATATTCAAAACCAGACATTATCTTTCAACTCAACTATTCTTTAAGCCACCAAACCCAAACATTTTATATATTTTGGATTTTATAAAATGAATATTGAAATAATATTTATGATAAATGACTTTCCTTATTTTGAAATTTTTTAAAATTAAGTTTTTAAATGTAAAATAAGTAATTTCTCTTCATTTTAAAAATATAGTCCCTTCCTATTGAAGTTTTAGAGATGATGGGGAGCTCAAGCTGGGTAAGAGCCTGATGAACATACACTAATGAATCATAAAATGCCATTTATATGAATCATGGGAACTAGAAGCCTTCAAGTAAAAGGGCACTAGTGCTATCTGGAGACGTTTTGGAAACACACTTTTAAAAATAACCAAGCACTCAGCTTGGTTTCTAGTAGATATTTAATAAATATAGATGATCAATAAGGAGGTTTTTTTTTTTTTTTAAGTAATAACACTGTTTTTCGCCAAGAGAACCAAAATGTTAAAAAAATGTTGTGCTTGATTATTCACTTAACAGTCAACAGAAATTGGTCCCTGTGAGAACCAAAGCACAAAAGTCTGAAGAAACTGAACAGAGCTGAAGGGATTATTTAGGCTTATTTTTTTAACTGGGAGAATAAATAAAATAAGCAGAGCTATGAGAGAATTGAGGCAGACAGATTCTAAGAGAAAAAGAGAGAAACTGAGTGGAGAAAAAGTAGTTCGTATACTAACAAAAAGAGATGTATGCATTTGTATTTTCCGTTTTAATATAAAATATCCTGAATGCCTGCCTACTTTTATAAATTGATATTTGTATTCATTTATTTAATCAAGAATTCAAAAACTGATTCTTCACAGTGTTATGATGCTATGGCACTACAATATTCAATGTCTTAAGTATAACTTTGATCTTTAATAAATGAACAGGGTATTTGAAAGAAAATGCAGCATAGTAGTTAAAAACTATAATGGTCAACTTCAGGTAAGAAGGAACATGAAACCCATAAACTGTAGTGGATTATAGCAACAATATTTCACTTATTTTTCACATTGCATGTTAGGGGCTTTAAGCTTTTTCTTCCCCAGGTATCTTTTTGTTATGAGCCATAGGCTAAGAGATTATCCCCCACTTAGGATATTCCATTTTGTGCCAGAGAGAAAGAGAGCTGGTAGAAACACATAAGTCTCTTAAAGTCTCTGGTCAGAACCCTGCATACATATATCTGCTCATTCCATAGACATGTCATGAGTCCAACCCAGAAGCCACTTGGGCAGGATGTATGCTCATCCCTTGCTTTGCACTGTGAGTCTTACAACAATAGCTGGTAGTAGATAGTTCTATTACAGAATGGAGAGTCAATCATATTGACTAAGAAATAGATTCTGGAGCTGGACTGACTGGATTTTCCACTTACTAGTTACCTACACTTGAGTGAGTTATTTAATTTCTTTTTGCCTTAGATTTCTCATCTATTAAAAACAGCAGCAACAACAAAACAGTAGTACTTTTCCTGTAGAGCAGAAATGCCAATCAAGAGAATATTTGTAAAGAACTGGGTCAGAGTAAGTACTATTTAAGGGTAAAATACATCAGATGGATATTTAAAAAATAATTAAACTGGTTTATTTTAATGATCGCTTCGAATTGCAGGACAGGAGATGCTTGTCAAAAGTATGTACTGAGATGTAAACAAAGGAACATTGTTTTTACTAGATTTATTTGATCAAAGTACACATGAAACCAAGCCTCTATTGATTGTAAAAGCTGTAAGTTTATTATATTTTCCAAGTTGCAATACATGTATTTGGTGTTTTCAAAAAAAAAAATCACAAAAAGTGAATTAACATATGATTTGTAACCTTTTGTGAAATATCCAGAATAGGTAAGTTTATAGATATAGAAAGCAGATTGGTGGTTGCCAGGAGCTGGGGAGATTGGAGGATATAATTGCTCAATGGGCCCAGGGTTTTCTTTTGGAGTAATAAGAATGTTTTGGAACTAGCTAGAAGTGGTGTCTCCACAACATTGTGCAATTGCTAAATACCACTAAAATTATACCTTAAAATGGTTAATTTTATATTATATGAATTTCATCTCAATAAAAAATGAATTAACCTATAGGATGAGCAAAAGCCTTTCTGAGAGGGAAGATAATAGTGATACAAGCTTACCTCAGGAAACAAGAAAAATCTCAAATAAACAACTTATCTTTATACCGAAACCAGTTAACTAGAGAAAGAAGAACAAACAAAACCCGAAGTTAGTAGTAGAAAAAAAATCATAAAGATCAGAGCAGAAATAAATGACATAGAGACTAAAAAAACACAATAGAAAAGATCAATGAAACTAAAAGCTGGGCTTTTTTGGAAGAAATAAAATTGATAAACCTTTAGCTACACTCATCAAAAAAAAAAAAAAAAAAAAAGAGGACCCAAATCAATAAAATCAGAAATGAAAAAGAAGTTACAACTGATACCACAGAAATGCAAAGGATCATAAGAGCTACTGTGAGCAACTGTATGCAAATAAAATGGGCAACCTAGAAGAAATGGATAATTTCTTAAAATGGTATAATTTGCTAAGACTGAACCAGGAAGAAATAAAAAATGTGAACAGATCAATTACCAATACTGAAATTGAATCAGTAATTTAAAAACTCCCAACAAACTAAAGTCCAGGACCAGAAGGCTTCACAGGGGAATTCTACCAAATGTTTAGAGATGAGTTAACACCTATCCTTCTGAAACCACTTTAAAAAATTGCAGAGGAAAGAACACTTTCAAACTCATTCTATGAGGACACAATAACCTTGATACCAAAATGAGACACAGATATTACACACAAAAATTATAGCCCATTATCACATATGAACATAGATGCAAAAATCCTCCACAAAATACTAGCACACCAGCTCCAACAATGCACTGAAAGGATTACACCATAATCAAGTGTGATTTATCCCAGTGATGCAAGGATTTTTCAATATCCACAAAGCAAATGATGTGACACCATCACATACTAACAAACTGAAGAATAAAAACCATATTACCATCTCAGTAGATGCAGAAAAAGCTTCTGATAAAATTAAACACCTATTTATTATATAAACTCTCCATAAAGTGGACATAGAGGGAACATACTTCAACATAACAAAGGCCATATATGACAGACCCACAGCTAACATCATACTTAATGGTGAAAACCTGAAAGCATTTTCTCTAAGATTAGGAACAAGACAAGGATGCTCACTCTCACCACTTTCATTCAACATAGCTTTGGAAGTCTAAGCCATAGCAATCAGAGAAGAAAAGAAAATAAAAGGAATCCAAATTGGAAAGGAAGAACTACAACTATCACTGTTAGCAGATGACATGGTATGATACGTAGGAAATTCTAAAAACACTACCAGAAAACTATTAGAGCTCATCAAAGAATTTGGTAAAGTTTCAGAATACAAAATTAATATACAGAAATCTGTGGCATTTCTTTGCACTAGCAAAGAAATATCAGGAGAGGAAATTAAGAAAATAATCCTACTTACCATCACATCAAAAAGAATAAAATTCCCAGGAATAAATCTACTTAGGAAAGCAAAAGACCTGTACTCCAAAAACAATAAGACATTGGTGAAAGAAATTGAAGACAGCATAAACAGATGGAAAGGTATTCTGTGTTCTTGAATTGGAGGAATCAATATTGTTAAAGTGGCCATAATACCCGTGGCAATTAGCAGATTCAACACATTCTCTATCAAATTACCAATGGCATTTTTCACAGGACTAGAACAAAAATTTTCAAAATTTGTATGGAAACACAAAAGACTCTGAATAGCCAAAATAATCTTAAGAAAGAAGAACAAAGCTAGAGGAATTATGCTCCTTGACTTCAGACTATACTACAAAGCTACAGTAATCAAACAGTATGGTACTGGCACAAAAAACAGACACAAATTAATGGAACAGGATAGAAAGCCCAGAAATAAGCCCATGCAATTATGGTAAGTTAATCTATGACAAAAGAGGTAAAAATATACAATGGAGAAAAGACAGTCTCTTCATTAAGTGGTATGTGGGGAGAATGCCATAGGAAACAAAGGCAGAGATTAACGTTATGCTGTCACAAGCCAAGGAACACTGAGAGCTGGAAGATGCAAGGAAGGAACCTCCTCTAGAAGTTTCAGAGGGAGCTTGGCTCTGCCAACACTGATTTTAGACTTATAGCCTCTAAAACTGTGAGAGAATAAACTTCTTTGTTTTCAGTCACTTAGTTTGTGGTGCTCTATTACAGTAGCCCTAAGACACTAATATGCCCTTTAACCCCCTTTTTTAAAATCCTTCAATCTCAATTCAATCATCACAGAACACTTCCCACTTAATGAAATAACTAGTTCCAATCCCCTTGCTAGGAACATTCCTAGAACCTTATATTGTCCTTCTAACACTTGAATTGCAGTTTTGCATTTTTGCATGATTTTTTAAATTTAATATTTACTCTCCAGTCCCTGCTACAGTCTAATTTCTCTCCCTGTAGGGGGTTTTGCTGTTTTTGTTCATCATTGTAGATCATGGAAATGAAGCGAGTTTCAGGAGAGAAAATGTACACAAAAGCAATGGTAAAAATTTGTAAATACATGGATGATTCTTGTAATTTATGCTTGTCTCCATCTGATATTCATGAAGGCATGCATTCAGTTCTAGGAGCAATGGTGGGAAGACTATGAGGTGAGATGGATAGCAGCAGAATTCTTTATCTTTCTGAGCTTCACAACTAAATGTGCTTCCTATGTTGATCTGAAGCTGCAACCGATTAACTAAGAGAGAAAAATCCTGGACCTGATAGAGACTTGCACAATTTGTCATCTATGAGAATGAGACACAGATATGATGAAATTTCTAATGACACCAAACTTTAGGGGAATTTGACTCTTTGGCTTGATACTAAAAGATGTATTCTATATCTTCACTGGAGAACTTAATATTTACCCAGTTAATTTTGAGGCATTTTTGTCATCACCGACAAATCTATTTTATTTATGTATCTTATGAAATCAAGCAGTGCACAGTCATTTAATTAGTGTTTTCCAATAGTTAATTATTAATATGCTCTTCATGTTTATCTGTTTTCCTTTCTCTTATCTCTACTGTGAGTATGCTGAACACCTAAGTTTAGATATCCTCTCCCAAAGAGATTTTGTCTTTATCTGACAAAAAATTCTCATATCATGCTGTTACTCTGAATTATGTTTTGCTTCATTACAGTTTCTCCAATTCTTTTTGCCTAAGTATTTTCATTTCTGATTCTAGAAAGAAGGCATTGCTATTTTATAAGAACAAAACTGAACAGATTTCTAGATAATAATTAGAAGTTTCTAAATATTGTTATTTGACTCTGTAAATGGTTTGTGTTTCTATGTTCTTTGCAGATGGAAATGTTTTAATGTAATAATCAACTCAATTTTGTAATGTTTTGTTGTTTTCAAGATATACATTTGGAAAATCAGATAAAGTGTTTTTGCATACAGATATACTACACCTTCTTTATGATTTAAAGAAGATAATTACAAGAGACATCTTAATGTGTTGATAGTGATTATGGAATGGGCATATTACAAAAGAATCCCAAGAACATTTTCAGGTGCTGTGTGCTTGGTTCTGGAGGCTTGAGCAAACTGACGCTGTCAGAGATGGTGTGGTATGAATGAAGCTGAAATAAAGGTGCTATGAATGTGAGATACCTTTGCAGGGAGAAACTGTCTTTGGACTTGCCTTCTAATTTCAGCTCAAAAGTCTTCACCAAAAGTTGTGAGATGTCTCAGTAAAGGTCTATGATTTTCCCAAACTGTTATAATAAAAAAGGTAAGCTTTTGATATCCAAATCCCAGGTTTAAGCCTTTCTTCTGCAAGTTATTCCATGTGTGGTTTTGAAAAAAATCACCTGCATAGTAATGTTTATACTTATAAAATGAAAATCAGGGTAATGCACATCTTGCAGAACGATGGAAAATAAAGTGAGAAAATTTCAAAACTATGAGAAAACTAAAAATTACAACTACCATTTTTTTGTTTATTATTTATTTTTCTATTACCATTGTGGGAAAATAGCTAAATGTGTTTTTTTAACTCTATCAACATTCGGTCAACAAATTTTACTTCTTTGTGACAGTGATTTACATGACCAGATATGGCTTTGAGTACTAAAAGACTGACATTGTGAATTGTCATATTAATATTTACCAGCTCAAGAAAGTGTTGTGGAAATTCTGCAGATACTTGGAGAAAATGGCACAGTGCCTTTGACAAAGCAGGAAATTCCCATTAATTTTCCCCTGTTCTGTTTTTCCTCCGTATGTTCCAAGTAAACAGACAATTCTCACTATACAAAGAACTTTACTAGTTTGGGGAGAAAAATGTGTTTAAGTCTAAGAATTTCAGTACCATATAGCTTTGGCCACTCTTAAAATTGCACATTTGTAAAGCAATTACATTGGAGAAATTACAATCTGATTTCAGAACCTACGTCAGAGAAAAAAATTAAGCACAATAACTATGAACGTGAGTGCAAATGTTAAGTCTGTTATTAGAACTAATTACCTATTACTAGGTGGAGCAGCCCAGGAAACCTATTGCTCTAAATATTCACAGCTACTTTGGGTTCTGAGATGTCCATATTATGATAAGAATTAATACATAATTCATCCACATAACACCGAATACTGAATACCAACTTAATTTCTATAAAAAATGTATCTACTTTCCAAGGAATTACAGCCCATCACTGCTTAAATGCTTCTGCAGAGGTCTTAACAAATATCCACCTACAATTATGCATGACATTTAAATTTGTTTACCACAATAAATAAAAGGAAAATGTAATTAGTATTCACTCTGGATTATAACTTTAATACACCTGATTATAATCAAGTAATAAAAACAAAGCTGAACTCCTCCTTGGAGATATCTAAAATGCAATATTTTCAGATGCTTAACTCTCATGCTAAGGACTGTATATTAGTGGTCTAATATATGCCTTCTAAATCATTTCCTTCCAAAAGCACTTCCTTTATTATATTTTACTAACAATAATCAATTAAAAATGTATAAATACTCTGTGATAGATCCTTGTACCAATTTGCATTTCATATTAAGTTGTCATATAAAGAAGAAAAGATATGTAGGCAGAAATTCACAAATTGTTAGTTAAAAGCATTCATTTTGTTTTATGCTATAGTCCAATTAACCACATAGTTGTGGGCTTTATGATGACTATGGAATATAAAACCAACTTGACTTAAATGGAATAAAAATGAGAGATATAGTGTATCTCTACACTGTATCTTTATAGTATAGCTCCCCGTTTTGAAAAGATGGTTTAGAAATAAATTTCCTCTCTGTAAAATATAATAAAGTACACTAATGAAATTTTCACTTGAAAATTTTGTGCGTCATATTAAAAATTCAGATGGGATTTTTGAAAAAAGATAGCTACCCCATTTTGAACAGAATAATTACCAAACTATACTTGGGAAGTATTTGCTGAGCAAAACTCTCTCTGTGTGCCTTTTAAAATACTTTCACTTAGATTTAACTAATTTAGTTAGTGGTCTGAGATGAGGAAGGCAAGTGATGACTTATATGGATTGCTTAATACCCTACGGTGACTCTTCTCAGAGTGATGATGCCAACTTCATACTCAGCCTACAAAGCCGAGTGACAGGTGGCCCATCTCTTGTCTTCCTCATCTCAAACCACAGCTCCCTCCTCTCACTCTGGCCTTTTCATTCTCAGAGCACACCAATCTTGCTCTGCCTTAGGGGCTTTGCACTTTATAGTTCATCTTTCCCCAAATCATCTTCTAATTTAGTTAGTGGCTCAAATGTCAGCTCTCTCAAATTAGCTTTTAATTCATCCCAGCTCACATGTCACTTCTTCAGAGGTATTTCCTATGGCCTTTAAATTCATGGATAACATCTGTCCCCTTGTTTCCTTTTCTTTGCAGTATGCTATTTGATGTTATATAGTTTGCTAGGGCTATGTTAAGGAGGAAAAACTTTTTCTCCACCCTCTTAGTTTCTATCCCTATGGGCCTGTGAATTAAACTGACAAACAACAGTTTAACTGTTTGTTTGTATGCATATGGGAGCCAACAAAAGACATACATAACTTGCTAAATGGTTAAAATTAGAGGCCCCTGTACCTTTTTTGGTAGGGGAAAGGTAGAGAGGGAAGGCTTCAATGGAAAAAACAAATCAGTTCCTTTACAAAGACACGTAGGTTTTTAGGAGAACAAAGGGGAGATAAGAAAATCTGTGATACGTTTGCTTATGCAGGTGTGAGTGGTCTTTCCATCTTGTTCGTGGCCATGAAGCTTCCCCAGAGACATTAGTGGTACGTTTGCTCTTGGTCTCTCTCCTGGGAGTAGATTTTCCAAAGAGGGAATTTATGAAAGCCTCATTTCTCAGAAGTTGTTGCTTTTGATCAGATAAGTAAAGCTCCAAGAAGATGCCTTTTTGTCTTCTGTTGAATATCAAATCTTCAGCTTAAAATAATCTTCCTACTCCCAAAGGGTTCCAAGTAGATCTCTACACCTTCCATAACAAAATTCCACTGACTGGGTGGCTCTACCAACAGAAATGTGTTCTCTCACCACTCTTCAGATTTTAAGTCCAAAATCAAGGTGTCAGCGGGGTTGGTTTCTTCTGAGGCCTGTTTCCCTGGCTTGAAGAAAGCCTGTTCTCTGTTTGTGCACGTCCCTGTTGCTTCTCAATGTGTTCAAATCTCTTCATCTTGTAAAGACACCAGACAGATTGAGTTAGGACCCACCCATATGGCCTTATTTAAAATTTTCACCTCTTTAAAAGTCTTATCTCAAAATACAGTCACATTCTGAGGTACTAAGGGTTAAGACTTCAACATATGAATTTGGTGGGGGGACAATTTTCAGCTTATAAAACATACTATTTACTTTAATTCTTTACTACCTGCAATCTGTCTCCACTACTATAAAGTGAACTCTTTGAGGGCAGAGAAATGTCTGGCTTCATTCTCAGCATGTAAAGCAATTAACAGTCATAGTTGGCTATAGTGTGCGGACAATAAATATTTGTTGAATACCTAAATGAATTCTTTCAATGGCTAAACATCCATCTCTAATGTTGAGCAGAAAACTCTCCATTAAAGTAAATATAAGCATATTTTATATGAAGAGTCAATAGGGAGGTAGGGAAAAACTTTCTTTCTTAAGTATTTGGAAAATTCTTGTGTCTGTCAAAAATAAAAACAGACTTTATTTTGAAAATATTACCATAATATTCCTATACCAAAAATCTACAAAAATTTAAGAATATTCTTCAAGGGGAAATAATATTTTTCAAGAATACATCTAAATAACTTACATAGAAAAACAAAGTCATATAATTAGTCAACTTCCTCTCTTGAAACATATGTGAGATGATAAGATGTTAAAATGACCAGAATCAAGGAAAAACATTTTTTTGTGGAATACTTGTTAAAGTGTGTGAGGCTTAAACAGCATTTTGAAGGAATGGGGAAAATTAAATATAAGTTAGTAGTAAAATGCAAAATAGAAAAATCAAGAATAGCAGACAATAAAAGCTGGAAGGAGTGAGTCACAGAATCTTGCAGCTCATGGTTAATATTTAATTTGAGTTTGATCAACTATGACCCTTCTAAAGGGAAAGTGGTGGTGTGTGGTCAATGCATGAACATTGGAGATTTTAAAGTAAGAAAGCAAGGGTTACTACTTTTGTGACGTCCTAAAAATGTAAATCGAGACTGATGCTGCTATCGCATCTGGTGTATCATGCATCTGGAAAATTGGAAGTGAAGAATTAGCCCCTTTTCTGCTACATGCTTTGGAAACTGGCTAAGTGGCTAATTGTGCTACTATTTACAGTGCAGGAGAAGCTAGTGAGAGGTCATGGTTTAGAGCAAGAAATGATGATATTCTTTATTCACGTAGAGTGGTTTTGTGAAATGGAAAGCAATGTAAAATAGAACTTTGAATTAAAACAAATCTAAATGAACAAAGAAAGAAGCTAGGGCAGAGGTGTAAATTTCAGTCATTAGGGCGGAAATAGTCTCCTCATCAAGGAAAGGAGAGACGTAAAGAACAAAACATCTAATACTGAGGCTTGAAGGATGACCATGTGCAGAAAAAATGACATGATTTTCAAAAGAATATGTTAGCTCTCTGTTGCACACACACACACACACACACACACACACACACACACACATATCCAGGAGAATCAGAACCAGACTATGTCTTGATTGGAGTATTTTAAATTGCTTTCAGTGTGAAACATGGTTAGTTTTACCTGAGAAAAATGACTTCATGCATTTTCCACCATCTGTGTTTTGGGGAACAGGTTGGTGGGATGGCAGTTCTTGTTGCCTTCAATTTAATTATGAGAAGACTATCTGAACTTTTATTAAGTGATGGTGTTTGTGATTATGATTTTCATTATGGAATATTCAACTTTGAATTCTCCTCTCCATTTCTATCATTGCCATTGCTGCCACTCCTGAAACTCATTCTCATTTGGAGCATTCTGGACTACTAATGCCCTAGGAGATAATTTAAGAAATGCTGAGAGAAAACCCTAAACCTTAGATTCGAAGGTTCATTTGGTCTATTCTCCAGTTAGTGTTTTAAAATAAAGGCACTTTGGGGGACAGTTAAGCTGTAAATCAACTTTATATACACAAGGGACCTTGGCAGAAGATGTTTCTAGAAAGGATGCCCTGAAGAAGTATTGTTAAAGAGAAGTGAGAAAATTAAAAAAAAAAATTAAAAGAAAAGAACGTTAGCTGCATCTTAATAATTTATTTGATTCTTTCTGTAGCCTCTTATCACCAAAAATAAAATAAAATAGTAATAATAATAATAAAACAATGCTGATGCACTAAAGTGAGTCTAAAAAGAAGCCTAGACCAGTCATACCATTTTATATCTGTATTTCTGTGCAGAAGCAGCATAATGGAGAAGTGCATTAGTAGTACTTTTTGCTTTACAAGCAGCTGTGCAAAACAGAGCATCTCCTTGTTTAGAATTTTTTCCTCCAGGATCTCACAATTTTGGAGGTTGAGGAGTTTTCACACTTCAGAGCAACCAATTCAACTCTAGTGAACTTGAAAAGCAACTTCTGGCAGGACTGACAATTCTAACTTGCCAACTCCTCCTGCCTTTTGGATCTTGGAGTCAAACTCTTGTATTTTCTCTATTTTCATCTTCTACTGTGAGAAATAAAGGTGCAAAGCAAACCTGAATCCCAAGACACACTGGAAACTCATTCTGTTCCATTTCCTTTTGGCCATAAGATTTCTCCGCTCACCTACTACTGGAATAAACAGTTTCGGGAAGCAATCTTGACAATTTTAATAGCTTGTGGTGTTTGCAGTCTCTGAAGCCCAAACTTCTCTCTAAAGTTTCCTTTTCATCACTTGAGGCTTCTAGATATTGTCATTTGTGCCCTGAGCAAGGTTTTCCTTCTACATTTCTCCTAGATTTTCTTTTTTTTTTTTTCCTAAACCAGATACACTTATATCTATTCCGTGTCAGTTATCGACACAAAATAAATTATCAGAAATATTTCCAAGCTGTGTCTTAACAAATGAGTGATCTACATATTTCTTTAAAATATTTCTTTTATCCGCCTACACATATATTTGATATCGGCAGCCAGAGGGCACACATGAATTTTCTATCATGTGATACTTAGAAGATAGAACATTTTATCACTTACCTGGAAAATAATTTTGTAAGGAAAACATTTGGAGTGGATGTAGCTAATTTTCTTCTCAATTCACAGTGTACAATATCATCAGGAGAAGGTCTTTTGGTGAAATGAATTGTTTAAATAATTTTCTCATGAATGTGAGGGCATGGACAACAGGCAAATGCATCTGACATTCTTGGAGACAAGTACTGCTAGAATTCATCCTCTGATTTAATCCTTTTGTCAAGGGCACCGTTCTCAACTGTGTTTCAGTTGTGTTTCCATGTGGCAGTGAAAGCTTCATTTTTTTCCCTTCTAAAGTAATATGTAGGGAGGTTAATGTGAAGACAAAAACACAAGTTTTTTTTTTTTTAATGTTTTCAGTTGATTTGGATAAACTCCCCTAAATTCACTTCGCTACTTAAAAGGAATTATATTTACCCATTACCCTTTAACAATGTGATTCTGCTATGCTAGGAATACAGCCATTCTTTGAGACTTGGATTATGTATTTGAGAGGATAGCTCTCCAAACATAGTATTTTTGATTATGAAGAGATAATAATCAAAAAGTAACTCAAAGATAGGTAATTCCCACCTAGAAGAAAAGTTTCACATGCTATTAATTTAAATACTTGTGTTGTACAACTCTTCTCACAGAGAAAAGATGATTCTTCTCAACTTTCATTGTTGTGATTTTCTAATACAGTGATGTCATAAAATTCAAAACCACCTCTATCATTTTTATCAATATCCGTGAAATATATTGGCTCAAAACACACTGTTTCAGACATTTACTTAAAAAAATTTAAACAGGATCTCCTCTCACTATGGAAGAGCCCCATCCATCACTTGTTTTCTTTCACATGAGAAAATTAATATGAATGGGCAAGGCAACTTAAAATAACTGGGCAAAGCTAGTCTTAATATTTGTACTATGATCATTTTTTTTCTGCAATCTTGTGGCAGGCAGAAAGGCAAAAAACATTCTCAGAGCATCTTTGGTTGTGTTTCCTGGAGACAGCTATCTATTTTCTCTTCATTTCTACATAATGGCAGTTTGGTCTGCTAGGTCATGTCACTGTGCCATTTGGCTATAACCGTGTAAACTATCTCCAAAACACAGCGCTTAAAACACTCATTCATTATAATAGCCCTAAATTCTGAGTCTGGGGTTTGGCTGATCTCTGACGTCCTCACTCATATCCAGGGGATGGAGGGCGACTGGCTGCTACAGGCTGGCCTCATCTGGACTCTGATCTATGTGTCTTTCATCCTCTTTGTGGGATCAACAAACAAATCTGAGTATGTCTCCCTCATGGCAGCAGCAGAAGGGCAAAATATGCAAACCTGACCTTCCCGCATCTCTCACACTTCCATTTGTGTCACACACTGATGCTGACACACACAAGTTTGTGTGCCTGACACACAGTAAGTCCAAGCAGACCGAAGGGTCAGAATTTAGAGCAGAAGAAGGTGTATTGAAGAGTTGAGCAGGAAGAATGGGTGGCTCATGCTCCCAAATCCCAATCTCCCTGATGGCTTTTGGAGAAAAGTTTTTCATAAGCAAAATGTGGGGTGATGGCTGCAGGGTGTGTGACTTTCTTCTGATTGATTGGTGGTGACAAAATAGGGCAATGTTCCAGGACTCTTATACTCACCTGCAGTTACCAGGTAGGAGCCTTAGTTCCTGCAGGAAAACTCAAAGATACATTGTTACACGTGTTCCCTGAGGAAGAACCAGGACCCTCTCCCCTCACTGTACTTTTGTTTCTTGACTGCTCCTTTTTTGTTCCTGCATTCCCTCACTTCCCTGATTAATAATTGTTTGAATCTGCCCATTAGAACTCAGGGAAAGTCTAGGAAGCTGAATAAAGCCTATTTCCTGCAAACAAGAAATGGGGGACAAAAAGGAGTTGTACCCAGGAGGGCCCCATAGGGTCCTGTTTGGTTTCACTAATGTTCCATTGGCCAAAGCAAGCCACTTGGCTAAGCACAGTGTCAGGAAATTAAACCTCTCACCATTCCATGCAGGATGCTGTGAAGTACATGGCAGGGATGGAAATAGGAGGGAGAGACAGATTGGGGCCATCTTGCAATTTACTACAGTCACTTACCTAGAGTAGTATGTTCCAAAATGTAGACTCACGATATATTCATATACACTAAACATAAAGGTAATCTTGTGATGAACATATTTTTTCTTATTTTTCAATTTTGTTAAAGTTATTAAGAGTTATCAACCCCAAGAATTAGCTGCAAACATATAAAGCATATTGCTAGACAGTACAAAATAGCATAAACATTAAAATCCTAGGTAGTAAAATGCAGACACATATGCTCTCTTTCCAATTTAAACCATATTTTAAAATTAGATTAACATCCTAAATCAAACATGAATATAGAAACATAAAACATAGAGTACCATAACTAATACTGCCTTTGTCTTCTACTCATGCATGTTGCAAGTATATTTTCCTGTTTATTATGGTTCTTATACTTCATAATTTGAAAGAACTTAGTTGTTCACATGGTTCCTTATTTCCAGCACAGATTTCAGCAGAATAAATTCACTTTATAGCACTCCTTATAAAATTTGTTTTGATTTAAATCATATTTATCTTTGCTAAATCAGACATGTATGATTTTTATTAGAGATCTTCGGCTTTTCCACAGTAACACATTGCTATTATGAAGTTATTAAAATATAATTTAATAGTCTCTTTTAGTAACTATTATCGCTTTTCTCTAAATGTGTTCTTGTCAACATATTTTGCATTTATATTCCAATTGACTTTGCAGAGCCTGATATTGTTAGAGAAGGAAGGCTGATAATTATTCTCCTGTGCACACTTTGTCATATTTATGCTTTATTCAGCCCATTAGGATATAAAGTTGTATTTGGTTTTAGCATGCTCATTATTTTCTTTTGTGTTTGTTTGTGTGTGTGAATGAGTAATTCCAGCAGCTCAAATTTGAACTCATACTGTTAGAGCAGACAGATAGCTAGAAATGAGCAGAGAAACAGGGACAAGGCCAAATGGCAGGAAACCATTTGTCTTGTGAACAATGGGGGTCCTTGGGCAAAGAAAAGCACGAAATTCCCAACTGATAAACAACAACACATTTTGGGTTGTTAAGTGTCATGGAGGCAGACAAAGAAAGGTGGGATAAGGCAGGTATCTCTGGCATCAGAATGTAACATTTTATGCTCTCATTTGAATGTAACCTTTTGCTCATTATGCTTTTATTACAAGCAAATTAACCTTGCAGTTAAGAAGTACCCATTATGAAACAATGCCATGACACTTTTGATCAAGACTAAATAAGGACAAAAATCCCTCTTCCTCTCCAGAAGGTAGAGTTGGGATAAAAATCAGAAAATACAACTTAAAAACCTTCCTTCCCCAATGAATATTCTGCCCATTCATTTTTACATCTCATGTAAACAGTGTGCAAAAGAAACTCAGCACAGCTACTCATCTGAGTCTGTTGACTCTCTGCTTAAGAGTGTACTATCACTTAATAAATCCTCACTTTCTCTTTTTAATTTTTAATTAATTAATTTATTTTTTAAATTGAAATATAGTTGATTTATAATATTGTGTTAGTTCTGGTATACAGCAAAGTGATTCAATTATACACATACATTCTTTTTCAGATTCTTTTCCATTATAGGTTATTATAAGATATTTAATATAGTTCCCTGTACTATACAGTAGGTCCTTGTTGTTTACCTGTTTTATATATTGTGGTGTATATATGTTAATTCTGAATTCCTAATTTATCTTTCCCCCTATCCTTTTTCCCTTTGGTAACCATAGTTTATTTTCTATGTCTATGAGTGTATTTCTGGCTTGTAAATAATTTCATTTGTGCCACTTTTTTTTAGATTCTACATATATGAGATATAATATAATATTTGTCTTTCTCTGTCTGACTTACTTCACTTATTGTGATAAACTCTAGGTTCATCCATGTTGCTGCAAATGATATTATTTCATTCTTTTTTATGGCTGAGTAGTATTTCATCATCACACACACACATACATCATATATCACATTTTCTTTATTCATGCATCTGTCAATGGACATTTAGGCTGCTTTCATGTCTTGGCTATTATAAATAGTGTTGCTATGAACATTGAGGTGCATATATCTTTTTGAGTTTTAGATTTCTCTGGATGGATGTTCAGAAGTCATACGATAAATTTATTTCCAGTTTTTTTTAAAAGAAACTCTATACTGTTCTCCATATAGGCTGCACCAATTTACAGTCCCACCAACAGTGCAGGAGGGTTCCTTTTTCTCCACACCTTCTCCAGTGTTTATTATTTGTAGACTTTTTGATGATGATCATTCCGACTGGTGTGAGGTGATACCTCATTGTAGTTTTGATTTGCATTTCTCTAATAGTTAGCAATGTTGAGTATCTTTTCATGTGTCTATTGGCCATCTGTATTTGGTTTAAAGACCTAAATATAAGACCAGATATTCAAACTCCCAGAAGAAAACACAAGCAGAACACTCTTTGACATAAATTGCAGAAATCTGTTTTTTTGACCCAACTTCTGCAATAGTGGAAATAAAAGCAAAAATAAGCAAATGGGACCTGATTAAACTTAAAAGCTTTTTTGTACAGCAAAGGAAAGCATATACAAAATGAAAAGACAACCCACCGAATGGGAGAAAATCATTACAAAGGAAGAGACCATGGATTAATTTCCAAAATATAAAAACAGCTTTATGTATATATATATAAAACACCCCCCCCAAAAAAAAAATCGGCAGACAACCAAAGAGACATTTCTCACTTTACTTTCTTGACCTTTGTTTCTCTGAATTCTTTCTTCGACAAGAGAAGAACTTACTCTTGTAACAATATGTTGTCATGGAAATCACTTAAAACCAAACTATTTTTGGCCTATTTGGAATATAGCAAAGATGCTAACACAAACATCTAAAGGAGGCTAACAGATTGTAGGGACAATAAACATATATTAGGTTTGTTTTTTAGGAAGCAACAGAGGTAAGATTTGTTTAAGAGAAAAAGAAAAGTGTGAACTTGAGCTGACAAGATCTATTTTCTGAGTTGACAAGATCTAGTTTTAATACTTATCTGCCCTGTGGACTTGAGGAAGCCACAGTCTCTTGATTTTCTGCTTCCTGATCCAAAGAATGAAGACAGTAATAATCAATGCCCCAATCTTACATTTTGGAGGCCTGGTTACAATAGGAGTTAGGGAAGTGTTAAGCAAAGTGTAACGTCATACATTCACCACCTGCTAGAGTAGAAATTGAGTCAGGAGCTGGTGGTTATTATTGGGAGCAATAAAGACTAGTGAATAAGCTAGTGATTTACACAATTTTAATAAAATGGAAGCCTCCTCTAAGTTTCAGGTCCCTAGCTGATCACTGACATCATGGAAACCTGCACAACAGGAAAAGAGCTACATCTCTTAACTTTATGAGAAAAAAATGAGACACATTTTGTCAAGGAAATGCACTGAAAATTTGGTCTGAAAATTTGTATGTAGGCTATAGATTTAATTTGTAAGCATTATATGTATAAAGCATCACACACACAAATAAAGGCACATTTAGTGGTTTTAGAGGAGGAAGCTACTTCAGGAAGAAGGTTTGCACAGGGATTTTTTTTTTTTTTTCTGAAGTAGAGATTAAGTTCTGAAAGTAAAACAAGTTTTAGACAATGTGAAAGGAAATAGGCAATGTTTATAAGTCTCTAAGCAAGTTATTTCAATGATAAAAGAGCATTTTAGTCAAATTTGTCTGGCAGTAGCCTTACAAATAGATTCGATATGACAGAGAATAATGGGTGAACTGCATGACGTTGACAGTTATGGAGTGAGAAGGAGCTACAGGAGTGAAGAGGGGAGAGGATGTATCTGAGGGTCATTTAAAAGAGATGACTAAAGGACCAACTGGATTAAAAATGTGGAGGAAAAAGAGGGTTAAATGTTTAGTAATTTAGTTTAAGTATATAGAATACATATGCACACACACTTATTTAAACCGTTTTGCACAATTTTTAAAAAATCAACTTTGAAGTATAATTTACACAGAAAATTGGTTTTCTCTGAAAGAGCCAGTAGGCAAAAAGAGAGCAATCTCAAAAAATGCTATGCAGTCACTTAGAAAGATGAAGACTGAAAACAGAGTTCAGTGCTGAAGGAATTTGGTTTAATAACCATCCTAATGATGTTGTGAGAAGTCATTTTTGTGTAATTTTTATTCTGTCATTAATAGCTATAAAATCAGTGACAAATTTCCAATGAGAAAATTTTTTTATTCATTTTCTTTTAAGAGTAGATTCTGTTCTGCTGTGAAAAATTACTAAACAGAAACCACAAATGAATAGAGTGAGGGGACCAGAATGGGGAGCTCTCACACCCTGTGACAATGACAGAGCCCAGCAAGAAGAAGAAAAATGATTTTATTTCCTAGCAAGGACTCAGCCAATGAAAAGCCATGGACTCTGTTTACTGTAGCCCTCCCTGCAAACTTCCTTGTCCCCTCTATTAAAGAGTTTTCCTTCCCTTGACATGTAAGGACTTGCACATGGCTCACCATGTGTGCAGACCCCAAATTGCAATTCTCTGCTGATCCCCAATAAACTCATCATTGCCGGAGAAAAATCTGGAAGTCTACTTGTTTCATGTTGACAATTTGGTGGCTTCTACAGGGACCAGAAAAGACTCTCAATGGTTCCAGAGCTGAGGACCAAACATGTACAGCAGCACCACTGAGCACTCTGTCTCTCACTGTTTTTCTTTCCTATCCGGTGCTTTGAAGATTCTTCATTCTCCTGGTTCTGAGTTCATGCCCTCTTTGTATTTGAAGTTCTCCAGGCTTTATTCAGGATCTTTTAAAAGTTTTCCTCTTTCTGGTTAAGGTCCTGATCTGTATACCAGTCCTCATTTGACACTTTAGTCTGATCTCAAGATCAGACTATTTCAACTGAAGCTGGTTGAAAAATGCCTTTGGCCCAGTTTCTTTGGGAAGATGCTGCTTCAAATGAAAATGTTCCAGTTCAGATTTTGGCTTATTCCTTTGAAGGGCTATTCCCTGGAAACTGGCTGAAAAAGCTTTTGGACTCGCTATTCCAAGGCCAAGCTGTTTCCTATGAATTGGCTGAGGTTGGCTTGCAGAAGTTTGAATTGAGTCATTTGTGCTGGGAGCTGCTTGAGCTATTTGGAAATTGTTATTTAGAGAAGGAAAAAATCATGAACATGGGATCCCAGTTTTCTAAGTACTTTGAGGGCAACCCTTTTAAAGGGCTCCAGGTGATTTTATTAAAAAAAACAACCAAAAAAACCCTACAGTTCTTTCTCATGCCCATTTCTAACTAAATCAACCTACCTGGCCAAAGGCAATTTAGACTATCAATACCATTTAGGGCAATCTTTGAAATTCCCAAACTTGATTTTCTTAAAAATGAATTGAACTACAATTGCTCGAAAATTTCCAGAACCTGATGAAGTGCCTATTTCAATTGGTATTTTGAGGCTTCAGTTATTAGGAGTCCAAACTTGTCATTCTGAAAAATGAGATATAAGACTAGCTGAAGCAAACAAACAATTGAAGAAAGATAAAATGGCCCCCAAAGCCTCAGGCTGCTCTCCTTGTCTTCTCTGTCTCAGCCTCGCCCTTCCAGCGCCACCTTGTCTTTCTCTGTCAGTTCCTCAGGGTCAGATTTAAGTTCAGTACCCTCTTCCTAAACTCCTTCTCAGGCACAAGGCAGGAGCCATTTCTAAAATGCAAGTGTCCATATGTTCCTGGCATAGGTAATTGTGTGTTATGATCAATGAAAATTGGGTTCTTAAGCACTATTCAAAATGACTTCTCATCTACCCAGGTTCTTAGCTTGAAGACATCTCCTCACTCATTTATTTATACACCAAATGATTATTGAACAAGGTACCACAAGAAAAGTCATTTTCTCAGAGAGAAACTGAGCAGTGGACTTGTGACCTCAGAACAAGGAACTATATAGTGAGAAACAGGAACCCAGGAAGGATGGAGATCTCAAGAACCAGCCTCTTATCAGATGCTTCCAGATTGAATTTCACAGACCTTACAATTTCAACAAGTGACCCAAACCTAGGGGTCCTGCATTTTGGGTTCTCAACTTTCCATATTGTCAAATAAGAAATTGAAAGCAACAAACTACCCTCATTATTGCTATTATTCTATACAAGGAATTTTAAGTAGAAAAAAGACAAAATAGAGGATAGTTTTTGAATAAAATTTATTTAGGTTTATGCTAACTTCTTATCTTTCCTTCTTCTTCTTCTTCTTTTTTTTTTTTTTTGCAGCAAATACGAGAAAAGACTTCATATGGACCAGAGATGGGAATGTGGGAAACCTTGTGTTTAGAAGGAACATTGGGTAGAATTTTCCGAGTTCTGTTCTTTGACATGTGTTCACACATCCTTTCTGCGAGCATTTAGTGAATGCTGACTAAGGATGGGCCCTAACAAAGTAAAACACAGATGTAGGCAAGAAGCAGCCCCAAGAAGCCACAAGAACTACCCTGCCTTCTGTCTGTTCACACCCTGTTGGAAAGATTGGAAAGAAAAAAATTCATGGAGCAGAAGAAAGTGAGATGACAGCATGGTCATGTGGACTCAGCAGCCCCCCCCCGCCCGGCTCTTCACCCAGCAGACTTGGGGGCATAAGGACACATGTATTAAATACTGAGTCCAGGGTTCCATCTAGATTTTGATACTAGATATGGTTTACCTGACAGTGGATTTTACTCTTTATTGCAAGATTAGACACAAGTGGTTTAAACTTTTTAATAGTCACACAGGCTGACAGTAAAAACAGCCGTCCCTGGCCTTGTCCCTCCATCCCTGGCTCCAATTTCCCTGATTCAGTCACCACCAGCCCTATTAGTGACTTCTGGAATTTACCTCTGCATTTGTAAATAACGTGCTTCTAGGCTATATCCTGATCCATCCACTGAGCACATTAGCTCTTATAGTTGGCAGAATAATGGTCCCCCAAAATGACAATAGCCTGTCCCTGGGACCTGTGAGCATGTCACCTTTTATGATGAAAGAGACTTTTCAGTTTTGATTTATTTGAGAATCCTGAGATGAGGGAGACTGTCCTGGGTTATCCAAGCTGATCCAACATAGCCACGAGGTCTTTCTAAAGGAAGGATCAGGGAAGAGTCAGAAAACAGAGATGAGACAAAGAAAGCAGAGACTGGAGTGATGCATCTGAAATGTAGAGGGAAGTGTCAAAATCCAAGGCATGTGGGCAACTTCTAGTTATCAGAAAAGGCAAGGACACAGATTCCCTTAGAGCCTCTAGAAGGAAGACAGCCCCCCGACACCTTGATCTTAGCCCAGTAAGAGCCATTCTGACCTCTAAACTCCAGAACTGGAAGATTATACATGTAAGTTGTTTTAAGCCCCCGGGTTTGGGGTAATTTGCTACAGCAATAACAGGAAAGGACTAGACAGCACCATGATGTTCCTCCCAAAATGCACCTTCAACTCAAGAAACAAATGCCCCTTTTTCCCAATATAACTTCTCCAGGTTTTCAGATAAGTTGGTTTTACAATTATGTAAATATTTTTCACTGACAAAATAGATATGATTGCATTTTTGCACAATTATTTTTCTTCGGTGAATAATTACCTTATTTTTTTTTTCCAGGCACCTATGGTAATTGCAAAAACTACAATTCCTGTAACCCTTTCTTGGTTTTAATTTCCACCCTGTCCACACATCAGTTTTCGGATCCGTATCTTTCTGGAGGAGTCCCTTCTGGCACTCTTGGTCTCTCAGCTCCATCTGGGCAGGTTGCCCTCTGGGCCCCGTATGGCTGTTACTATGGGGTTTCTAGGATAGCTTCAGCACTGTTCTAGACTATTCTCAGGAAGTATAGAGGGACTTGCGTTTGGCTTGCCATTGTTGTAGGCTGTGAATTGCAATTCTCTGCTAATCTCTAATAAACCCATTTTTGGATAAATATCTGGCAGTCTATTTGTTTCAGCTCAACGTTTTGGTGGCCTGTACTGGGATCAGAGAAGATTCCCACAGGCCCCAAGAACAGTACCCATGATTGATCCCTTTGGGCTCATTGCTTTGTTCACTGACCTTGAGTTTGAAGGTACATCTTTCTCCTCGTTCTGAGCTCATGCATCTTTGCACCGGAAGCTCTCCAGGCTTTATAGAGGATTTATTTAAGATTTTGTCTTTCTGTTTAAGGTCTTATTCTGTATACAGCTACTTGTTTGGCACCTCGGTCTAATCTTAAAACCAGACTATTTCAACCAAAGCTGGCTGAAAATGTCTTTGGCCCACTTCCTCCAGGAAGAGGCTGCTTCAAATGAAACTGGACTAGTTCAGCCTTTGGCTTACTCCTTTGAAGGGCTGTTCTCTGGAAACTGGCTGAAAAAGCCTTTGACCTGTCTCCTCCAAGACCAAGTTTGTTTTTTTGCTTGTTTGTTTTGAATTGGCAGGGATTGGCTTGCAAGCTGCTTGAATTGAGCTGTTTGAGCTGTTTTAAAACTGTTCTTTACTCAAGAGGAATAACCTCTAGGGAGCGAGATCCCATTTATCTGAATATTTTGAGGGTGCCCCTTCAAACAGGAAATTTGGACAATTTTATGCTTAAAAACCATGGATTACCCTCATGTGCATTTTTAACTAAATGGACAGACATGACCAAAGGCTATTTGTAACACTAATGGCCATTAGGGGAAATATTTGAAATTCCCAAACATAATTCCTTTAAAACTGAATTGGACTGCAATCGCTCAAAAAATTTCCAGAACCGAGTGGAATACTTATTTTAATTGGTATTTTGAGACTTCCCAGTGTTATTAAGAGTCTAAAATTGCCACTCTGCAAAATAAAATTTTAAGATTAAAGGAGGCAAACAATTAAAGAAAGATAAATGACTCCCTAAGTCTTAGGCTCTTCTTCCTTGGCTTTTTGTCTCAGGCTCTACCTTCAATGTCATCTTCCTTCTTTTATTCTACACAGCCACCCGGTCCTCTTCTACACCCTCAAGTCCCCCATTCTACTTCACTTGCCAAACTTCCCCTTTTCTCTGTAAGTCTCCCTACTTCCTTTTCCTTATACTGTTTTCCATAGTGGCTGTACCAATTTATATTCCCACCAACAGTGCACCAGTGTTCCTTTTTCTTCACCAATACTTGTTATTTATTGTTCTTTTGATAATAGCCATTCTGACAAGTGGGAGGTGATATCTCACTGTGTGTGGTTTTGGATTGGATTTCCCAGATGATTAATGATGTTGAGCATCTTTTCCTGTCTCTGTTAGGTATTTGTATTTCTTTGGAAAAATGTCTATTTAGGTCCTCAGTTCATTTTTAAATTGGATTTTTTTTTTGTAGTGAGTTGTATTAGTTCTTTGTATGTTTTGAATATAACCTTTATCAGATATATTATTTGCAAATATCTTCTTCAATTCACTAACTTGCCTTTTTTTTTTCTTTTGATGGATTTTGTTACTATTCAAAATCTTTTTAATTTGATGTAGTCCCATTTATTTATTTTTGCTTTTGTTACCCTTGCCTGAGGAGACAGAAACAAAAAATATTACTGAGGCTGATGTCAAAGAGTTTATTGCCTATGTCTTCTAAGAGTTTTATGGTTTCAGGACTTATATTTAAGGCTAATCCATTTTAAGTTCATCTTTGTAATGATACAAGGATGTGGTCCATTTCATTCTCTTGCGTTGTAGATGTTCGATTTTCTCAACTCAACTTATTGAAGAGATTATCTTTTCTCCATTGTACATTCTTGACTCCACTGTCGTTGATTCATTGATCATATAATCCTGTGGGTGTATCTCTGGGCTCCCTATTCGGTTCCATTAATTTACGTGCATGTTTTTGTGCCAGTATCATACTGTTTAATTACTAGAGATTTGTAGTACAGTTTGAAATAAGGAAATATAATACTTCCAGATTTTTTTTCTTCTTTCTCAAGGTTGTTTTGTGTATTTGGGATTTTTTGTGGTTCCATAACAATTTTAAGATTATTTACTCCCGTTTTGTAAAATATGCCATTGATATTTTGACTTTTGCCCATTTTAAAAATTGTTTATATATATTTTAGTTGTTTATACTTATATTATTGAATTATAACAGTATTTAAAATATTTTTGACAGAAACCTCTTGACAAATATAAATGAAAATTTCCCCCATTTGAGGCGTGCTTTCTTAGTTTATTAACAATGTCTATTGGATGAGCAGAAGTTTTGATTCTGATGAAGTCCAATTTATCAAAATTTTTTTGTGTGTGTGTGTGGTTTGTGTTTTCTCCGGATTCTCTAACAAATTTATGTAGGCCCCCAACTTCCTCAAGTTATTTTCTTAGGTTTTCTTCTGATGCTATATAACCTTAGTTTTTCTGATTATGCCTAGATCTCTCCTGGAATAATTTTTGTGTATGATGTCAGGTGAGGGTTTAGGTTCCTTTTTCTCCATATCCACTTCTTTCAACATCATTTTTTGAAAAAAAATTATGTTACATTTACTTTGGCATCTTTGTGAAAAAACTACAAAATCATATAAGTTCGGTTTATTTCTAGAACTTCTATTTGGTACCATTGATCTATTTTTATCAATTATTTAACCAGTACAGTGCTGACTTGACTACTTTAGCTTTATTTAAAAATCTGAAAGTCAGTTAGTGTAATTTCTCCAAATGTGATCTTTTCAAAGTTGTGTGGGATATTCTAAGAGCTTTGAGTTTCCATATAAATCTTAGGACCAGCTTATCAATTTTTATTTTTAAAAATCTGCTGGTGTTTGAGTTGGGATTGAATTGCATCCATAGATAAATGTGGAAAGAACTGAAGTCATAATGATATTGTCTTCCAGTCATTAAACATTGTCAAAGTTTCCATTTATTTCGATTTTCTTTTATACCTCCCAGTTTTGTTTTATAATTTTCCCTCTAGAGGTCTTGTACACCTTTTGTAAAATTTACCTCTAAGTATTTCATGATTTTGGATGCTATTCTAAATGATTTTAAAAATTGTATTTTCCAGTGCTGTATTGTGAAGTATATGCATATAAACAAATATATATATATATATGCACAGATATATGTATGTGTGTTTTAGACTATATTTATATATATATTTATCCCTATCTATCTGTCTGTCTGTCTGTCTGTCTGTCTATCTATCTATCTATCTATCTATCTATCTATCTATCTGTCTGTCTGTCTGTCTATCTATCTATCTATCTATCTATCTATCTATCTATCTATCTATCTATCTATCTATCCATCTATCCATCTATCTATATATCTACCTGTCTAGCTTGTTTGGGGGTTCATTGCTCTGAACTGGATATATTATATTGTTAGTCCATGGCAGAATTTCACTATTTGTCCATGCATGGAGGTTATGTTTCACGTATATATGTATGTATTTTTAATAATGTACTAAACAGCCATTAATCCACATACAAAAACAAAAGCTTCACTGACAATAAGCTATATTTAGTTGTATACTCTCTCCCCAAGTCCTCTCTCCTGCTCACCATATTTAAGTACCATCATCCTGAATCTACTCCTGAGTTTATTGAATCTTCCGTTTGTGTTTAGACTTTAAGCAATATTTCCAGGTTTCTGCCATTACAAGTAATTCTGTAATAAAAATTTGTACTATATGTGCAGTTTATCAGTCCAAATATTGATTACGTTCTTGGGATGTATTCTTGTAACTGAAATTCTTATGTTCAAGTATGTCAAAAGGCAAGATCCTTTTAAGATGTGGGGTATATTTTAGCAGAAGATTTCCAGGGTGTTTTTACCAATTAACTTTCCCACAAGCAAGACTAGAATGCTGATTTTAGAGTGCCTTGGCCTATAGTTATAAGCATGCATTTTTTTTTAAACTTTGTAAATTTGATGAGATAAATTTTTTTATTTCTACTTAATTTTTTTTAGAATTATATCCAGCTCTGCACATTTTTCTATTTTGATTTTAGGTACATTTTTCAGATGATGCCCTACATATTTCCCTTCAAATTTGCATATAATTTTTGTATGGCCTAATCTGATCCTTTTATCTCTATGCTTTGGTTATCTTCATACCTTAAAATGCCATGTTCAGATACATGCTAACCTAAAATTTCTTGTAGAACTTTTTGTAATTTTATTTAACTATATTAAATTAGCCGTCATATAAAAGCACATTCTATGTGCCAGGAACCATGCTGTTGTTTTTTAGGCATTGAAAATCTGAAACTTAACAATTATACCAGAAATTTATAACTCTTAATTGCAGCTTGGAGGGTTCATCAGTCTTTTCAAGGTTGCATAGTGAGGACACCATGGGAATGGGATCTGAACCCAGATCTCATGTCTTATTTTCTGCAGTATTGTACAATTGTAAGTGAGGATCTCACTTGTTCTTCCACCCCCGACCCCAGTTACCCAACTCTTCCTCCTCCTCAATCCCAGTTCCCCAACCCTTTTAAAGTCATGTACTGAGTAATTCCTTTTTAAAATTCTTAATTGTAATATTTCTTTCACTATATTCTAGTTTTGTATGTCCTAGGCTCTAGCTTTAAGGTATGTCTTCTTTTCAGTTAGTCCTTCATTTGAATGTTCTGCCAAAATAGATGTCATACTATTTTAATTATTATAGATTTATTTTATATTTAATAATTGGTAATGTAAGTTCCATTCATTCTGCCTACGTGTCTCTTCTTTCATATGTTTTTATTCTTGCACATGAACCTTTTTTGAGTCACTTTTTCAAGATACAAGTAAAAGGGAGGAAATTTCATCACTGCAAGAAAACTTGAGATGTTACCTGACTGACTTTTTTCTGTTTAGAAGAAGTAGGGCCTCCCTTCAAGTTGTATTATATAAATCTCTAAATAAAGTTCTGAAATTTTCCTCTAAAACGTGCTGCATACAGGCAGTAGATAAAAAAGTATACTGTGAAGGCCTAATTGCATCTATTAAAAATAACCCATGCTTTGGTAAAGCAATCTTTCCACAGTGTGTCTTTGGGAGATGAAGGCCCTAAGCATTACACCTTGCAACCTGGAGATTCTCTCTATTGGCAATGACACTTCCAGAAGAAGTCTCTTTAATGTTGCTGAAGAGGCTTCTATCAGGTACTATTAACCAACCCTATGCTACCAACTCCAAGGAACAGACTCTTGAGTGACACACCTAAAAAACCCACTGAATCCTGACTGAAACTGCACACGATCTGGTGACCTGAAAGCAAAGATTTCTCAGAATTGAAGCAGATGACATCAGATGAGGCAACTTTTCAAAAATATCTGGATCTGGTCTATTGGAAGTTTGTTGCCACATCTTTAATGATGATATAGGGCTTCAGATCACCTCCAATGTCTATGATCTTGATAACATGAGAATTTTATATAAAAATTATCTTAAGAGTTTTCCCTCTTACCCCTCTTGCTACAGAAATGTGACTTCAATAGGTCTTCCATTGTGCATTTTCCCTCTGACATTAACCACTACATCCAGGAAAAGTCCTTCCTGACACCAAGGGACAAACAAAAAGCCAGTGAAACTAGAAAACTTGACTCCTGATCACTGATGCTTTCAAAGAAAGTTCTTGATCCAAAGGAGGAAATGCAAAACAAATTAAAAAGCAGAAACCTCAATTAAATAGAGTCAGGAGACCAGAAGGGGGAGCTGTCATTCCCTGCAATGATTACAGAGCCCATTTGGAAGAAGAGAGACTTCTATCTTGGGAAAGACTTAGCCAATGTAAAGCCATGGACTCCTAGTTTACAACATCTCTAACAATTTCCCTTTCCCTCTATGAAAGCTTTTTCCTTCCCTTGTCATGCAGGGACTTGCCTGTGACTCACCATGGTTGTTGTAGACCCCAATTCACAATTCTCTGCTGATTCTGAATAAAATCATCTTTGCTAGAGAAATATCTGGAAGTCTATTTGTTTTAGTTCAACAGCTCTATAAACTTAATTTTGTCTTTATCTTCTAAAGTACATAATTTATCAAAGATAAATTACAATTACAGTGGAAATGTTGAGGAACTTTCAATATGATCAAAATTATTCATTTGAGAAGGGCATTAGAACCAAAAAAAAAAAAAAATGTGATTCCAAACATTCAAAGATCAGTACTTTTGATTACTAGGAGGAAGGTTACAAAGGAAATCCAGATTCCAAAATCACTTTTGCAAAAGATTTTGTAGCTGATTCAAATGAAACATGTGAAAAGTATAAAACCATCTTTCTTTTTCATATTCCTGAAACACAACTCAAACCTACTACACCTTATTCCACTGTTCCTTTTTTTCTCCATTATAGTCTTCCATTATGCTGTGCTCTGACCCTCCTTCTGACCTACTTCTTCTCCCCTTTGCTTAACAACAAACATTCATATCTAAATTATCTTTTTAAATTAAACCTCCTTCAGACTAGAGCACGCTCTTAAAGGCTGATTTTAACCCTTAGTTTCATTCTTGTAAAGAACTTTCCAAAGCCTAGACATAAAAGAAAAAAAAATCACAGAAGAATTTAGAATAGATCTAAGGAGATATAGAGCCCCACACTCCATATTTATTTTTTCTTAAGGTAGTAGAGACCTTAAGTGCAAATAATTGGATGAAAAAGGCAAAGCGGAAATCCCTGATGGTGTTGTGAGAGAATCTTCCCCCCAACTCACTGCACCCACTACACTGAAAGTCAGAGAAGTTTAGAAAAGCTGTACACATTCTTTAAGATGTTTTGGAGATTAACCCCAGTGTCTTTACTTTGAAAGTAGATTGGATTCTAACTTATCCATACAGGTAAAGACAGAATTAGTTCATTGGAAATTTCACAAATAGGTTTTTAACACCTTTAGGTAGCATTAAGCAGGTGATCCAGAAGCACATGTGAACCCAGATATTCTTTCCTTTTTTTGCGAACAGCTATAAGTCAGAAATAGAGAATATAATGTCAAATATTACACTGAGATTTAGCTCTATTACTAGATCTCCAACTCCTCTGTGGATATTTTGAAAGAGACTTGTAGCCGAAGTATAGAAGGATCCAGAATGTAAGTTGTTGGCCTTACAGTAAAGCAATTAGATGCTCCCATTCCAGTTATTAATCATTAGGGTGAGGGAGGCTTTTAATAAATACCAAGTGTAGAGGTGATAAATGGAAACATTGGAAAAACAATTCTCTAATACTGGCTAAAACACTGAGTGGAAAAAGAAAAAAAAAAGGTTGATGATCAATGCCAGTGCTCAAGGGGGAAACAAGAGCCCAAGTTACTATTTTGCACTTAAATTCACAATGAGAACTTTTATGTGAATGTTTAAAGAGATTGAAAAATGTATGATTAATTTGGATGTCACATTTACCTTACACCTTTTAAACAAACACAACTTGTTCCTCAGAGTCATAAACCTAATCAAGTGGCAGGTATCTCATAATATTCAGATTTCCCCCCACCCTTCAGCCTAGAAGACTATCTAATTGAAGGATAGTCTTTCCTCTCTTGTGACATCACATCTGCTAATTTGAGGAGAGGTTTTCTGTGCAAATAGAATTCTCAGATCAAATGCTCTCTGATGTAGTCCTTTTTGCCTTTTGTAAACTACAAGGACACCCCTATTTATAATCAGGCCATAGCTATTTTGAATATTGACTTAGCAACTCTCATGTGTCTAAATCAAGCCCAAATTAAAGATGGTACTGATTTATGTGTCAACAACTTTATGCAAGCTTTCACATCACCCTTTAAAACTAGAAATTAAAGAAAGATTAAAACCAATATTTGATAGCTTTGCAGAGTAGGGGATTATAATACCTTGCGCTATCTAGTTATAATCATATCCTTCCAGCAAAGAAACCATCTGAAGAGGCTATTAAAGTATTAAGCATGCCAGGCAGGGCCATAATGAAATAATCGTTCTACACTTCCTTGTGGTATTGAGTTCAAAAACTGTTTTATCCTTTGTGTTACATTATAATTATTGATCAGTGTTCTATCTTCTTTAATTTGTTAAATAGTCAATATTTGTCTTCCTTTTCCTGGGAACATCAACAGTGTATTTGGATTACTGAGACATTTCCTTTTTCCTTCAAATAATTTGAAGAAGTATTCAAACTCTTAAGAACTTAAGTATCCTTATGTGGATGATCAATTACTATATTCTAATTATGAAATGAACCATTGATTATATTTATCAACTTATTGTTTGAATTCCAAAAGGATTTTAAGTTTCCAAAGGAAAATTTACATTTTTATATAAAAAAAAACATGATTTAGCCAAAGGAGACATTTATCTCATTTCTGACAGATTACAATTTAAACACTCTTGGTCTCTTAAAGATAATCAAGATGATTTTTGAATCCCACTGGTTCCTGTAGAAAATCTATTACTAAATTTTTTGCAATTGTCATGCTTATATTTGACTTAACCAAATCCTTAGTAATTCAGAAATTATTCCTTAGGAAGTTTAAAAATATGAAAGACTATGCAATTTAAAATTAGCACTTCAAAAACTCCCAGCTTTGAATCTACCTTATAATCACAGACCTATGTACATACTGGTAGAGTGATCTGGAGAAGCCCTTGATATGATGACTCAACTTTATAGAAATCATCAATGATCAAGTGCTTTTCATTTGAACTAGTAATGGTAATCTCCCCACTTTGCTTCAATGTAATAGCTACATCTAAACTCATAAAACTTTATGCTGCTTTATTTTAAAGTTTCCCCTAAACTACATGGTCCTTGGTAGTGTGGAATCTTTTTTACTTACTGAATGTACACATTTTTTTCCTCGAAAAATAGGCTTGTGCTATAAAATCCTCTTATTTTCTCTTCATCAGTTTCCATTCCTAATACTTTGAACTCTTGTTAGTCTTCTTCCACTACCTAAACAATGAAAAAACTAATGACTTTCTAGCATTTGTCTGAAAAACTGACTGACCTTGAGCAGATTTATTAAAAACTCTTATAAAAAGAAATCCAGATTTGATCTTGCTTGTTGATGGCTCACAGTTTAAGACCGGTAAAGGAAACTATCAGGATAGATAGGCATCAACAGACCTCAACTCACCCCTAGTACGTGACTCTTTACTAAGAAAAAAATCTACGCAAGTGGAAGATTTCAGTGTTCACAAATGTAGATAAGGGGATTGAAAAATACACCAGTTGTATGTATACATATCAAGTAGTCCCTGATTTTGGAATGCTTGGAAGTAACTGTGTTTGATCTCATACAGTAAAAATTTTCAATAATTTAAAGTACTTTTAAGTCCTTTAAACCTTCCAAAGAAGTGGCTGATATAAAGGTAAAACACACACAAAAGAGCTTACATGAAGGTTAAAGTAAATGTACTGACTGGTAATTATTATTTTGTTTTGTTTTGTTTTGTTTTGTTTTGTTTTGTTTTGTTTTGTTTTGCATAGGCAGCCATTGCTAAGATCCTAGCCCTCATGAAAGGTTTGAAGTGAGTAATACAAAATATCATTTTTTATTCTAGTATCAGAAAGAGATATTGGAAAAAAATTTTTGCAAATCAAATGAGAATAATCTCTGATACTTTCAAGATAGACTTTTTGGCATCAGAGAATCACAAATAAAAATTTCAAAAAAAATTAATGAAATCATCCACTCTAGCTAGGGCAAACTGGCCACAGGCATTGATGGGAAGTTTGACTAAAGTTGCTGACGCTGTTTCTGATGAATGTCCCACCAGTCACAGGCATGTGTAAGGAAAAGACATACATAAGAGCTCAAATCTTGGAGCCTTTTGAATCTCTCCAAGTACATTTTATACTATCATCCAACACAATAGATTTTTTTTTTATTGATGTGCAGTCAGTTTACAATGTTGTGTCAGTTTCTGGTGTACAGTGTAATGTTTCAGTTATGCAAATACATACATAAGTTTGTTTTCATATTCTATTTTGTTACAGTTACTACAAGATATTGAATATAGTTCCATGAACTATATAGTACAAACTTTTTAATTATTTTGTATATAGTAGGTAGTATCTGCAAATTTCAAACTCCCAATTTATCCCTTCCCACCCACCTTAGCCCCTGGTAACTGAAAGTTTGTTCTCTATGTCTGTGAATCTCTTTCTGTTTTGTAAGTAAGTTCATTTATCTCTTCTTTTTTATAGATTCCACATGTAAGCAATATCATATAGTATTCTTCTCTCTTTCTGGCTTACTTCGCTTAGAATGATAATCTCCAGGTCCATCCATGTTGCCGCAAATGGCATTATTTTACTTCTTGTGGATGAGTAGTATTCCAGTGTGTATATAACCACAGCTTCTTTATTCAGTCATCTGTTGATGGATATTTAGGTTGTTTCCATGTCTTGTCTATTGTAAACAGTGCTATTGTGAACACTAGGGTGCATGTGTCTTTTCAAATTATATTTTTCTTGAATATATGCCCTGGAATGGGATTGCTGGATCATATGGTAAGTCTATTTTTAGATTTTTAAGGAACTTTCGTACTGTTTTCCATAGAGGTTGTACCAATTTAAATTCCCACCAACTGTGTAGGAGGGATCCTTTTTCTCCACACCCTGTCTACTATTTATTATTTGTAGATTTCTTAATGGTGGCCATTCTGACTGGTGTGAGATGATACCTCATCGTAGTTTTGATTTGCATTTCTCTATTAGTGAAATTGAACATATTTTCATGTAATTGTTGGTCATCTGGATGTTTTCTTTGGAGAAATGTCTATTTAGGTCTTTTGCCCATTTTTTTTTATTTATTAAGCCATATGAGCTGCTGTATATTTTGAAAACTAGTCACTTGTTGGTCGCATCATTTGCAAATATGTTCCCCCATTCTGTAGGTTGTCTTTCCATTTTGTTGATGGTATCCTTAGCTGTGCAAAAGCTTTTAAGTTTAATTAGATCCCATTTTTTCATTTTTGCTCTTATTTCCATTACTCTAGGAACTGGTTCATAAAATACATTGCTGTGATTTTTGTCCAAGAGGGTTCTGTCTATGTTTTCCTCTAGGAGCTTTATCATATCTGGTCTTACATTTAGGTCTTTAATCCACTTTAAGTTTATTTTTGTTTATGGTGTTAGGGAACAAATTGCTGGTGATTCCATGTGAACCACAGTTAAAACTACTGAGGCCCAGTCCAGGGGACTCCCACATTTTTGTGAATTTTACCTCTAAGAGCTCTATCAGGTTATCACAGGTAAGATCAGAGAAATATCCCCTCATGCTCAGGCTAGTAGAGAGGGAAATTTTTTAATAAATGAAGGAGGAAACTAACCATTTCAATATAGGCTTAAATTCTTCTGATCTCCTTAAGAAAACTGACATACCTAACTCAAAGTCTGTGGAGGAAACTGCTTTACTAAGGTCTCCTAGACTGTAACTAGAAAGCCTTCTAGAATTCCCAGATGTATCAGAGGGAATCCTCATGACAGGAAACAATTAGGACAAGGTTCATCTCTTCCTAATCATTATGAGCTCATGTTCATGGGGCAGAACATACGAAAACCACACGGTAACTTCCACACACACATTCATTCACTCAGCACTCTCATGGAGCATCAGCTCGTGCTATATCAAGTGCTCTACTAGGACCAAGAGATTAAAAAAATAAGAAGACACTACAGTCCATATCCTGAGAGCTTGTCACATCCTCCTAAGGTATTAATAAATAGAATTTCTGTTTTTCAGTTAAGAAAGCCAAAGTAAATATATCTACTTACTTATATGGATATCTGTGTTTGTTTTCAAATCCCTTGGGAAAAAAGTCATGACTCAAATCTCTATTATTTTCTAAAACACAATTCTGTTGTTTAACATAAATGCTGTACCAACTGTGCTTATTTAGTTTGAATAAAAATGAAAGATACTATTTAAGAGCAAAGAATGCAGCCAGATTGCCTGATTTCAAATCAAACTCTTCCTTTCCCTAGTTGTGTGACCTTGGCCAAGCTACTTACCTTCTCTGCACTTCATTCTCCTCATCTGCACAATGTGATGTACAGATGGACACAGCACAGTGGAATAGTATTTACCTTGTAGGGCTGTTGTGAGGATTTGAGTGAGTTAAAACTTTAAAAGTACCTAAAACAGTTTTAAATAAAACAGTGCTAAATACACGTATGCTGCTGCCCATATTGTTATTACTGTTGTTGTCATTGTTGTTTTAATCCTAATGGGTAAAAGTTGACTCCTGTTCATAAAATCAACAGGAACCCATCCTTACTATCCCATAGCATGTTAACCACTGCAAGTGTTGATTATTCAGTAGCTGCATTTGTACTGGGAACCCATCAACAGTTTATAATCTATTACCAAATATTATCTTGTGCTGGGGACAAAGACCCACATTGTTTTGTGACAGTCACTAACATCTCATTAAGCACTCAGTTTTGAAGTTATCTTTCTCACCTAGAGTCATATGCAAATACTATGTACACTTATTTCTCAATTAAACCCAAAATGACTGACACTGCAAGTCAGCTTGTCATATTTTTTTCCCAAGTGTGATAGCATAGGGGTACTGTCAGCTTTATAACAAGAATGCAGCAGAGCCATGCATCCTTGGGAAGTTTGCTATAACTACTTAAATTTCTTACACATAAAATCTTCAGGATTTCTCCAGAGGGAAAACAAAAACAAAAACAAAATCCTTAACCATCATGCCTTCTACTCTATGCTTTATGTTGCTTTGAATCTTGATTTTGGATAAGTGGATCATTAATCTTTAACACATCAACACCAAAGCACAATAAAAGTCAAATAGAGTAATGAATAGCATTAAAGGAACACAGAGGAGAACGCCCAAGAATGCATTCAACTACCCCATATGCTGCATAATTGCACACACCCACTAATTGGCACAGATTCAGAACTTTAACTTCGTTCAAAAGCAAGAGTTGGCAAACCTTTTCTGGACCAGTCTAGATAGTAAATATGCTCTGCTTTGTGGGCACTGTGATCTCTGTTGCTTTTCAGCTCTGCTACTGTGACGTGAAGGTAACCATAGACAACACAGAACTGAATGAGCATGGCTTTTCTAAGAAAATTTTATTTATAGACACTGAAATTTCATTACATATAATTTTCAGGTGCCCCACAAATGATACTTCCCAAAAATTTGTCTAACGATTAAAAATACAAAAACAATTCATAGCTCACAGGCTACACAAAAATGTGTGGCAGGATCAATTTGGCTACAGGTTACTGTCACTTGATCCTTGATATACAGAAGTCAGAATATTTTAAGGTTAACAGGTTAACCTAAGGACTGCAACCATGACCTAAGTCAACTAGTGATATAAATATTTCAAAATGTGGATTATAGCATCAACTTTATTTTCATCATTTATTTATTGAAGATTCTTTCTTTGACATCAGAAATCATGGGTTATAACTTTACAACCACCATATACTAGCTTGATACCCTTGAATGAAAACATGACTTCTGGGAATCTGTTTCCCAAGATGCAGTATATAGCAGATGAATTATGTCAGCAATGGCAAAGTATCACTGTAAGTCAGAATCATCTGTGGAGAAGCCAAGATCTAACTCTAGGAGATGTGGCTTCAAAAAGTGATTTCAACCTACAGCCAGGGTTGAAAACTGTTAGTTACTAATATCCAGATCTCTTCTTGCTCAATAAGTCTAAGGATTTGCATTGTATACACTTCACATTGACACAATCCTCAACAGTAATGGAGTATTACTTCAGAGAATATTGATTTAAATAATTGTAAAAACCCTTTGCAAACAATCCAGAACTATTTAAGTTCTCTTTCTTTATGATGGCATAAAAGAAAAATATATTTCACTTCTGTTAACTTACTAGTGAGGTGGATGAAGTAGAAAGACAAAATTAATAAACAAAGCAAAGCAAAGAGACACGATACATATTTTCTGTCTCAATAAGTAAACCATAGAAATCCCAGAGGAGAAAAAAACAACAGTGGTCTAAAAATATGTTTTTTTATTCATGTTTCTCAGAAAACCTTATTTCTGCACTTTAATGTACTTTATAGTTGGATGATTGTAACATCATTTCTCCACATCCAACATCACTATTCTAAAGACAGTTCATACAAGTATGCAAAAAATGTACAATATCAAAATATGGATTGTTTGCTTTTAACTTGTATCATTTTCCACTGTAAATATTTTATCTACACTTACCTAATTGATTCATTCTCAACTGTCAAATTTCAGAAAAATGGCCATCAGAAAAATCAGATAATCAAGCAGAGCTTAATGTTTTAAGTTTATTGAAATGGTTAGTTTCCTCCTTCATTTATTAAAAAATTTCCTTCTTTACTAGCCTGAGCACAAGGGGATACTTCTCTGATATTACCTGTGATAACCTAATAGAGCTCTTGGAGGTAAAACTCACAAAAGTGTGGGAGTCCCCTGGACTGGGCCTCAGTAGTTTTAACTGTGGTTCACATGGAATCACCAGCAATTTGTTGATTACTATTTAAGTCTTCTTGTCACTTAGCTCCAGTACCTTCTGCTTAAGGAGGCTGTGATTCTCTGTATTTGGTTTTCTCCAGTTTTTCAGGTTGGCAGTGTACCCATGACCTCAATATTCTAATAGATCTAAGAAGTGTTGTAGATTTTCAGTGTTTTGAGATTTTACTTGCAGTAAGGACAGAAGTGATGGCTTCCAAGCTCTTACATGTGGAAGCAGAAACCATCTCTTCTTCACCTTTAAATCACCTACAGTAGACTTACTTGTGCCTACATTCATGTGGTGTGGCTGTTCTCATAAATATGTTTGCTTTATACTTACAAGTTGGAATTGACTGAGCACGACCAGATACTGACCTAAGTGCTGGTGATTAACAGTGAATAAAATAAATATAAATCCATGCTTTCATGGTCTTCACATTTTAGTAGGTTTAAGATCATAAACAAGAAAAATAAGAAAAATAGATACCATATTAGGTGGAATTACAAGGGAAGTGGGCCAATACAGAGATGGGGGCCAGAAAGTGTGTGTGTGTGTGTGTGTGTGTGTGTGTGTATGTGTGCACATGTGCACAGGATTTAGGAATTTAAATAGGGTGGCTGTGGAAGTCCTCACTGAGAAGGTGACGTTTTAGTGATAGAGATAAGGGGAGCGATGTGCATATTTTGAGAAAGGTCTCCAAGCAAAAGGAACAGCATGGCAAAGACCCCCCAAGTAGGTAGTTTTATTCCATTTACTCCATGACAGTCCCTAAGCTATTCATTAATTACTAGCATATCATTCAGTATTTCCTTCAGTTGAAAAGCCCAGTGTTGTCCTTCACTTCACAGATAAATAATTCAAACAACCTTTAATAACACAGTGATCTTTCTCCTGGGAACATTTCAACTTTGTTTTCACCATCTTTTTTCACATTTGCATAGGATATTACTAAATATTCCATTAGACCTGTTTAAGAGTGACTGAAATGAATGCCTGGATTGTTTATATGTCTAGTGCTTTTCTTTAAAAGTACAGTTCTGACATGATTAAAACTCTGTTGGCTCTTCAATTCTCTTTTATACTAGTTCTATTTATTTTCTCTTGCCATTCGCATCTTTCTTTGTTCCATGTTTCCATCCCCAAAAAAGCCACTTAATTACTGATTCTTGCTGAAAAATTTCGATTATTGTATTTCTCTCTCAGACAAAGCTGAGGAAGCAAAAAAGGAGTGTTGAGCATTTGACAAAGTTCACTCCATTTAATCTCTATCCTTCAGTGTCTGTCTCATTTGGTACCAAGCAGCAGAACTGGAATTGCTAAAAAACAAATCACTAAATTCTGACAAATCTCTGTTAAGTGTCATATTATGTCATTTTTCTCTAAAAGTCAAAGTGATAAAAATCAGTGAAGCATTGGTAAATGACATTACAGACTTCACCTTCTTTAATTGTATAAATCTCTCCCTAGATTTTAGATACTTATTGTAAATCATGTCAGTCAATAATACCTGTTATAAATAGAGTGAGCATACAATTTATCAAACAAGCTGGAATTTCTCGCAAGTGACCGTGAATGGACACTGTAAAAATTAAGCCATAGTGACGGATATGAAGCAGAACCATGCAAAGCAAAACTGGAATTAAGTTTACTCTACTTAGGTTACATTTAATAAAAAATGGTATCACATAGCTGTACCAACTCAGGTTCTGGACACACTGAGAACTGGGTTCGTACCTTAGTGTTTGTGAAACAGCTGTAGGACCTAGGGGAGATCATCTACCCTTTCTAAACTACAGTCTCTACATTTGTAGAGTGTAACTATCTATAGTATTTATCTCATAGGATTGTCTTGAAGATTCATTGAAGTTATATGTATATATTATTTAGCTAAGGAATTATGTATATAATGCATTAAAAAAGAGACAAAAGATTTGTGAGATACTTTATATTCAAATACTGAAATAACTTATTCAAAAATGGACTAAAAATCATAAAGACAAAATACAAAGTATGTTCACAAATATCATGATACTAAAAATTGGTTTAGATTTCCTGATTTAAAGATAAATGGCTAGATAACAGAATTAAAGATAATAATATATGACAGACATGGTTTTAAGTACTTTATGTGTTAACTAATTTAATCATATTACAACTCTACGAGGAGCTACTGAGACACAGTGTTAAGAAGCCCATCTAAGGTCACCTAATGAGAAACTGGTAGAGATTTAAACCCAGGCAGTTTGACATCTTAACATTTATAATATACAGACTCTCACTGTGAATAGAAGTAAAAAAAAATATATATATATATATATATATATAGCAAAATTATAAATAGAAAAAATAAATACTTTAACATGTTTTTTAAAAATTTGGCTTCTGTTTGCAGTGAAGACAGAGTAATAGAAACCAAATTTATTTCCAAACTCAGAAAAAGAAAAACAGACAAAATATATGAAACAATGATTTTTAAGATACTGAACAGCAGGCAAAAGGCAGTACAAGAAAGTGATCCTTGAATAGAGGAAAATAAATGAGATGAGCCCCAATATTGGTCCAGCTTACTGCTTTGATAGTTTCCATGCAGAGCGTGGGGGGCCAGTCAGAGCTTGGAATTCTTGCTGAGTTGAGGAGACAGAGTTTAGAGTTTGGAAGACCAAGGTGGTTAAAATGCAGAGTTCAAAATTCTAGAGAGGAGAAAGACTGACAGAAAGTGAGCGCTGGATATTTGTAATGGGGAAACCCCTCATTTTTGTCTGAGTACTGAACTTTACACGCATGAGAGGGCACGATCTGAGGTTAGGGAATGAAATCTTGGAAAGGATTAAGTGAAAGTATGCTTGTAGCTCACAAAGAGTTGGGAAAAGTTAATATTCCAGCCAGTCAGAGTGGAAAGACTTACTAATACAAAGGGCATAGTGTGTAGACCTCAAAATAGTACTGCATTAGTAATAAGGAGAAATTAAATCTATATTAAGTGCTTTTCTTGACCATCCTAACAAAGCTTAGAAGCAAGTCTTAAAAAGGTCAAACTGATTCCAGGTATCTTAACTGTCCCAGAACAAAACCCAACAATATTCAAAGGACTATCAAAAATACTCAAGAAACAAAAACATAGAGTCCACAGTGCTCAACTTCCAAACAAAAAATAACAACCATGAAAGGAAGCAGGAAAATATGGTCAACATCCTGAGGAAAATGTAGCAAATAGAAGTAGGCCCAGAAATTTAAAAGATTACAGAATTAGCAAAGTACATTAAAACATCTAAGTATAGTCCATATTTTCAATATGGTATAGAAAAAATGAACATAGGTAGCAAAATGGAAGATGTGAAATCAATACAATCGAAGTTCTACAGGTGACATGTCCTATCTGAAATGAAAAATGCTTTGCATGATATTAACAGGAGATTAGAAATTTCAGAATAAAAGATCAGTGAATATGAATACATAGAAATCAAAACTATCCAAATGAAACACAAGAAAAAGTCCTGAAACAGAAATATTAGCAGAGCTCCTACATAGGAGCAGGTCTTTATAACAATATCAATCAGCTTATTGTACACATAACTGAAGTTACAAAAAAAAAGGTGGACAGAAAATTATTTGAAAAAATATTAGCTGAAATTTTCCAAATTTAATGAAAAAAAATAAAAAATCTGAAAAGTTAAAAAAAAATCACGAAGAACATCAAGAAAACTGCATCAAGCCTTATAAGAATAAAATTGTTAGTAATCACTAATAAAGATGATATCTTTGAACATAAATCCAGGGAAAAAGAAATAATAGAACAAAGATAACAATAATCACAATCTTCTCATCAGAAACTGCAGGCTGAAAGATAACCAAGAGATACTTTAAAAATACAGCGGCAGGGAAGGGCGTAGCTCAGAGGTACAGTTTATGTCTAGCATGCATAAAGTTCTGGCTTCAATTCTCAGTGCCTCCATTAAATAAATAAACCTAATTACCTCCCTCTCCAAAAAAATAAAAATAAAAAAAGTAAAAATACAGTGGGAATTAAAACACAATTATCAACTTAAAATTATAATCTATAAACTGTATCTCAAAAAGGAAGACAAAATAAAGACTTCTTCAGAAAAACTGCTGAAATAATTGATTTCCAGTAGACATACATTACAAAAAAAAGTTAAAGTTCTTAAGGCAAAAGAAAAATATTACGGGCAACTAATTTTGCATATATATATTATATATATGAATATATATCAAAAAAGAGAATGTGTCTACGTGGGATTTGCCCAAGAACTGCAAATTGTGCTAACATTTGAAAATCAAACAATGTAATTCACCATATTAACATACTAAGAACAAAAACAAAAATCATTTCAATAAATGTAGGAAAAACATTTGATGACATTCAAAATCCATTCCTGAAAAGCTCTCTCAGCTACTAGCGCTAGAAGAACACATCCTCAACCTGGTAAAGGAAAAGTACTAAAATCTTGTATATTGTAGTGCTAATTGTTTTCACCTGCTTTGTTCTCTCTCACCACCACTACTCAGTAGTGTGCTTAAGGAGGATCATAAAAGTGAAATAAGGCAAGAAGAGAAGCAAAAGGTATACAAGTTGAAATGAAAAAAGGTAAAACTGTGCTATTTGCAGATTATGATCACATATATAGTTAACTCAGTGAAACTAAAAATAATCTTCTAAAAATTATATGATTTAAGAAGTCCATAGCATCCAACTAGGTCATTATACACATATTAATTTTATTTCTGTCTACTCAGAAAAATATGGACATTGAAATGTAAAAAATTACCATTTACAATTTCATCAAATGTGTGAAAATGTTAGGGATAAAATTAAGAGAAGTTGTACAAAACTCGTACATGGAAACCCGTAAAAAAATTAGGAAAACCTAAATAAAGGCATAGACCATGTTCAAAGATGACAAGACCCAGTATTGTTAAGATAGCAATTCTCAAGTTCACCTACAGATTCAAAGAAACCCAAATTAAAACACCAACAGGATTTTTTTTTTTTTTTTGGTAAAATGGTCAATCTAATTACAAAATGTCATGGAAATTCACCAGATCTAGAATAACCAAAATTTTTGTGAAAAAAAGAGTATCAAAATGGAGAACTTAGACTATCTGCCTTCAAGATACTGTTGGAATTGGTGTAAACATTGACATGATCAATGAAACCATATACAAAATCCATATATAGACCAATAATTATATGTTCAATGGATTTTTAACATAGTTTTCAAGGCAGCTCAATGGAGGAAAGGGTAATCTCTTCCACAGGTGCTGCTTGGAATAACTGGATATCAGTGTGCAAAAATTTAACTTCGAGTATAATTTTAAAATATATACAGAAGTTAAACACAAAATGAAAGATCAACCTAAATGCAAGGGAAACATGTATGATCCTTCCAGAAAAAAATAAGAAAAAAATCTTAGTAAATTTTGGCTAGGCAAACCAATCTTAAGACATAAAAAAGTATACAATAAAAAAGGGATAAATTAGACTTCATAAAAATTTAACACTTTTTTTCTCTTCAAAAGTCAGTGTGAAGCCAATGGAAAAAAAAAAACAAGCCACAGACTGGAAGAATATACTTGCAAATTGCTTTTCTGAAAATGAAACTTGAATGTAGAATAGATTAAGAGTATATATTTTGCGACAACATAAAAGAAGAGAAAAAAAAGATGACAAATTGGGAAAACATTCCGGATTTGAACAGACATTTCACCAGAGAACATATAGGAATAGTAAATAAACACATTTACAAATGCTTGATAAGTTTAGTCATTAGGGAAGAGCAAAACAATAACCACAGTGAATTAGATCTTGTAAGTTGAAACGTGTGCTTACTATATGATCCAATAATTCTGTCCCTAAATGCCTAACCAAGAAAAATAAAAACCTATAACCACACAGAAATTTGAAGTGAATGTTCATGGTAGCTTTATTTGTAACAGCCAAATGGGAAAGAAACCAGATGTCCCTCAGCTGGTGAATAGATAATTTGTAGTGTATCCATCCAATGTCACACTACTCAGAAATAAAAGAAGATGAATGACTGACATAAACATCAATATGGTTGCTTTTCTAAAACATCATGCTATGCAAAAGAAGCCAAACACAAAAGGCTTCATACCATATGATTTTCTTTATATACAAATATTTTTTAAAAGACAAAACTATTATTTTAGGAAGAAGATCAGAATTTGCCAGGTTCAGGGATGTGGGGAGAGATGATTGTCCATTAAAGGGGGAGGAAGTAAAAATTTTGAGAGTGATGGAGATTTTCTACTAGTGGCTACCAAATGTATCCATATATTGACTTTTACGGTGAAAACTGGTAAATTTTAGTGTCTTAAAATTATGTCTCAATAAAGCTGATTTAAAAATCTGGATAATTTTAAATGTGTGGAGGTGGTTAAGAACTATCTAACAATAAATTAAAATGCACAAATGAATACAGGTAGAAAATTAACCTGCTAAATAAACATTTAATAAAATGATCATAAACTAAACTTTCTTAGTGAGAATTTCAAAGTTAATTCATAGTCATGCATAGTAAATATGAATTCTTTACTATTAAAATAAGCTAAAAAAATGAAGCAATACCAGTGACATTGACTCGCATAAAAATACCAAGTTTCAGATTCATCATTTCTCAAATTATAAATAAAAATATTTGAAAAGTGAAGAAAGACTTAAATACAGAGAATTATTAATGGAAAACCCCCAAACTGGATGCAATTATGAATTATTTTAAATTTCCATTCCATGCTATACTTTAAAACCTACATGTTCTCTTTCAAAATAATTCCATTTTTGAAAAGGAGAAGGAGACCCACATTCAAAGATGTGCAAGAAGTTGCAAAATACTCAGAGATGACATGGAATAAAAACAGCCGTGACAAAGAGCAAACTTCTGGCGTATTCAGTTGAAGTGAATTTTTCCCACAATAATTTCCCCAATGTTACCCTCTTCGCAGGGGACTGAGAGGGTTGCATTGAGAATAAGTGTTGTTTTTCCTCTCCTTATGTAAAAATATTACTCAGAAATTATATTTGGAAGTAGACTGGGGATATGCATGCCCTTGCATTTGTGATGTCCAGAAATCATGTTATTAACATTTTCAAAGTGTCTATAAACCAAAATAAACTGGCAGGAGAAAGCAGTTCTTTCATGGATATTAACATACACGAAATTTGTTCCTATATTTGTTTACCAGATATCACTGAATAGGTACCAGGACGTGCACTAGGATGGGACAGGGACGGTGAAAGAGAACCAAGTACTCTGGCCCTTGAGGAATTCCCAGGCTAATAAGATTGAGACAATCAAATTCCCCTTGGCAGTCCAGGCTGCTGAGAGTTACCGTAATCAGATACTAGGATGTGATCTCAAGTATGAGAGGAGCCATTCTCAGCTGAGCTGTGCAAACTCAGACTTTCAGCTTCACTGTTCTCTTTCTAAATGCCTTGAGCACCCACCTATGACAATCGTCACCACTGGAAAAAATCTAAATTTAAAAGAGCAGTAGATAAATTTGGACTCAATATAAATTGTTAAATTTGATCTAAAAATAAAGGTAGCACTACTGATAATTTTTAAGGATGATCAACCCTTTTTTTGCTTCTAGCTCAGGTTTTTTTAAAATAGTTTGAGAAAAATTTGAAAGCCCGAGTCCAAAGGCTTCCAAGGACCAGCATGCTATGCTAAAGCAATCTGCTTATGGACTTTCAGACTGCATGCATGGAAAATACCAAGAAATGCTCTCAAGCCTTTAAGGTGACTGTCTGTTTTTTCCCAAAGTATAATTATATGTTACTTCTCTGAATGTACACTTTGTGAGAGCAGGAATCATATTATTTGTCAGCTGCTTTATTTTTAATTTCTATTACACTGTGGTGCATAAAATACACTGTTGGCAGGCTGACTGACTGACATGTAGGAGCATCCGAAGACCAAATTAATAAACACACAGACGATTTTTTTTTTTTAAATTTAATCTCTTTGTGTTAGAGTTTTTCACAGACTCTGTTTCTCTGGAGAACTCTGACTAATATGAAGAGATGACCTGACACGTGATACATAAATTAAGATTCTCCTAAAGAAGAATAGAAGTTGAGATTCAAAAAAGAAATATAAAAAAAGAAAATTTAAAACACACACACATAAGAAGCTGTGCATAAAAATGGATTGGAGAAGTAATGTACAGACTGTGTGGCATGAATAGCCTAACACTCTTTGCTAACATCAGTTCGTATGATGATGAGAATCAAGTCTCTTGTCTAATAACGCATCTCCTCCACCACAAAAAAATTTTTTAGCAACCATTATCATAAGTTAACCTCAAAGAATAAGTAATAGAGTATTACCTTTCTTCATAAAAATGAACTAGAAATCTACCTAAAATATCATGAGAGAAAAGGAAATAAAACTTGAAGAATTGTGGAATATATTATAATGACCCTCTTTACTTGTATCCATGTCCCTTTGCCAATGTGATTTTGTAACTACTTCCAAGTTGCATAGCCAACTGCCCCACTCCTGAGTCTGGGTTGACCTTTTGACTTGTTTGGCCAATACTATACGACAGAAATTGTCTTCTGAGCCTAGGTTTTAAGAGGCAGTACACACTTCTATTCTCTTGGAAATATAGCAAGCCGCTATAAGCTAGTCATTGAATGATAAAAGGTGTGGGTGGCCCAATTAACCACCCTACCTGGCTGACCCCTCAGAGGAAGAGTTAGATTGCTGACCAGCTGCTGACAGCAAATGTACACAGGAGTGAATCTAGCCAAGATTAAAAGAACTTTCCAGCCAGATAGCTGGTTTCCAAAGAACCATGAGCTATTTAAATACTTGCTATTTTAAACCACTAAGTTTTGGAATATCTTGTTAAGAAGCAAAAGCTTACTGATACACAGATGGTGAATATACTCTGTTTACTTGCAGACTATAGAACTGTGTATCAAAAAGAATAAAATTTGAGAGTCTACTGACTTATTAGAATAAGCAAGAGAATTCACAAAGTTGTCATATGTAAGATTAATATAAAATTTTTATACACTAGTGCTAAACAAACAAACATACTTTTAAGAAAAAATATACTCTTTACTATAGGAACAAAAATATAGAGCAACTTAATATAAATCAAATCTTCACTGGAAAAATTATTCTACATTCATATGCTTTTGAAAGAATCAATGTCATGATGATGTCAACGGTCCCTGAACTAATCTATAAATTTAATGTCATCCAGTTATGTTCTGATCAAGATCTTTTTTGTGTGGTAATTGGCAAGCTGATTCTAAAATTTATGGGAAGTATAGAAGCCCAAGAGTAATTAAGTCAATATTGAAGAAGTTTTAAAATGTGGAGGCTATCCAGATAGCATAGTTCATTATAAAATTAAGAAAGGGTGAGTGCTTTTTGTAAGTAGACAAACCCCAGGAATAGTGCAGAGTCTAGGAAGAGGTCATTGCAGGCATGATAAAGGTGACGTTGGAAACATGGGAATAAAAGGACTGTTCAATCAATGCTCTTGGAACAATAGGTTATTTGTACTAAGGAAGAAATGGTTTCTGAAGTCAGATCAAACATGAAAATCATCTTTAGGTAGATAAAAAATGTATACACAAGAGGCAAAATTTTAAAAATTTTAGAGGAATTTAAGAGGAAAATATCTTCATGACCTTGGTCTAGAAATATTTTTATATGAAATTTCACAAAGCCCAAATCATAAAGAACATATTTGAAGATAACTATTAATATTTAAAACTCTAATGATGACAAGTCCTCGTAGGAAAAAATAAAGCTGTAGTTTAGGTAGAAATACATACAATAAATATAATCATCCAAATTAATAACCAGAGTGTGTGAAAAGCCCTATGAAGCAATAAAGAAAAGATACCTACATGCAAATGAGCAAAAGATATAAATGAACAATATGCAAAAGAGGAACCCCAAATGGCTAATAATTATAAAAACTGACACTTATTTCATTATTAATGAGAAAAATTGCAACAATAGAACATTTTGCTAGATTCAGCAAGCCTTGATGAGTATGTGCAAGCAATGGAAACATTCATATGCTGCTATCAGGACCATAAATTGTACATCAACTTTGGACATGTAAACAGTACCGTAAATTATGTTTGGGTGCAGCCAGATGTTGTAACGGTGCATACGTGCTTTGGAATGAGGATTAAGAGGTTAAGGATGTATTTGTCTTGGAGGTGGAGTAAAGTGAGCAGAGCAGGGAGAGTACACTGGAGGCTCAAGGTGTATTTGTAATTTTTATTCACTAAACTTGAAAGTGAGTGGATAAGTCTTCAATACATTGCCTTCCATTCCTTTTTGTTTGTTTAAAATAGGTCATAAAAGTTAAGAGAATTAGAAGCTTTCCAATATTAGATCATTTGCTAATAAGGTTTTCAAACAATCTGTCTGGAAAGAGCAAGACTAATACCTTATGATGAGAGAACTGAGAGCTGAACAGAGAAGTAGGTGCACTGCCTGCTGAGAATAAACTCAGAAGTCTCAGATTTTCATTCGGAGTAGCTTTCAAAAATATAATTTTTGCATTTTACTTTGTGTAGTCTTAGTGTGCCTACCACAAGGAGGGAGAAATTTAGAGGCTCCTCCGTGACAACATAACCCTCTGCTTTGACAAGATCGCCATCTGCCAAATCATGAGATTAGAAACCACTCTACTAAGAAGCTACATCATTAATATGACTCTTTACTCTCCCAGGTGTACTAAATAGGGCTGAGGAACTTTTAGTGATCTGACAGAGCCTTCTGATTAGACATGAACCATGTAGAAATGTTTCAGGCTCAGGAAAATTGAAATGGAGTGCAAGAACAATGTTTTTAGATCTTTGAATAGAAACATGTTTGTGTATCAGTGTATAGGAGTGGGGTAAATAGGTGTGGGGAGTGTATAAGGAAAGTGTCTCTTGATGCAAATCCAAAGAACCTTTTATCATTTTCTGAGTGCTGAGAATCATAACATTTTTAAATGACAAGCTGAGAAGACAGAACATAGGAGATGTGATTTCCAGGCATCCCAGGGATGGATAAGGAAAAAGACGTTTTGATGAAGATTTCTCCAAGGCTTCCTTACACCGTGGCCTCCACTTCTCACAGCACAGATTCCCCATAGTCAGTTCTAGGTTTTCAGTTTTTTGATGACTATATTTTAAGTGTTGCACTATAGCATAGAAGCTAGAATTCTCTTAATATTATTTCTTGTTCATCAGCTTGTATTGTTTTCATTAATACTTTAACTTCACTTTTTCACCTTTCGTCTACACACACACACACACACACGCACAAGCTTTCCCTAAAACTGAAAAGGAAATGGAGGAATATAAAATTAATTGACAAATTCAAGTTTGGAAATCTAAGTTATTTTAAAATATAAATAAATACTTTTTATAAATCTGAATTAAGTGATTATATATATGAAAATGTTCAATTCTTTTATATTAATTAGCTACAAATTTTACTAACGTGCATTGTCATATAATAGTATCAAGGCTGCAAAGAACAAAGAACTTGATTTGAGGGTCTTAGAATCACAATTTGGAAGACACAGATTGGGGTAAAACCAAAAGAGTGTTCTGTGGAAAGAAAGAGTTAGGTGTTTATAAAGGCAAAAACCACAAAGTTGTTAAAGTTGTCTATCAAGAATTATGATTGATGCAAAAACGAAAAAAGGAAATATTTGTCCTTATGGGAAAGACTGTCATGAGTTACTTACGGTAAGGGTCTAGTAAGTATCTTGAGTTTCTGAAACATTGTACAGATACATTGGATAAGTTCTTTGAGCCAGTGAGTGGTCAAAAGGACAGATTCCACTTGTACTTAGACATGCATAAGTCACACTCCCTCAGTGGCCTTCCAGCTCCATTTTAGAAAGCGTTTTCAGCAATACTGATTCCATTTTCATTTTCCTTTCAAAGATACACTATATCTTTTATAATATTAATATGATGTCACCTCTTACAGAAAGAAGTATTGTCAGATTTAACTAACCTAGTGTATTTAGTAGAACATCCACTAGAGAATCCAATAAAGATTAAATTTTTCTATCCTTTGTAGAATTGACTGAGGATATTCATGAATGCTTGGCATTACATGGGGTCAGGGCTGGAGGTTAATATTTCTCCTTGGGATTGATTATGATTTCTAGTACAAAAATTAAGATATTGTATTATGATTATTTTCAGTGTAAGTTGATAAACCAAACTAGAAATTTCTTAAGCAAAAGAAGCATTTGATTGCCTTATCCTTCACTGAGAAGTCCAACTGGAGGGGACACTTTCAACATAGTTAGATCTGGGGGTTCAAATGATGTCTGTCATCAGGACTACTTCTCACTTGCACTACCCGTCTCTCCGTTTCACAACTTTACTTGTCTCTTTGCTTCCTTTCCCCCATTGTATAAATTAGGTAAGGAGTCTGACCAGCCTCTGATTATGTGCTTACTAATAGGTCAATGATCATGTTGAAGTATGAGGGGTACCATGATTGGCAGACATGGTAAGGCTACTTGTTGAAAAGTCTTAACCAGAATCACCCTAAATAAATGTGGGAATCCAACCATGCCAAAAAAGAGAGATATTTAGCAATCAAAAATAATAGACAATAAGTCTTCTAATCTGTATTAAGCACGTCTTTTAATTTTGATGCTTGGCATCTTGGGGCCTTGGGTACACTGGTACTGTTTCTCACAGCCTTAACTAAAGCCTAGAGATAGAAGACAATTTATCAGGGTGTTTGTCTCTCAAATGCAAACTATGGGCTCTTACACTCCCAGCTAGGCCACTATTACCCAGCCACAATCACCTGAGGGCCAGCTACCAGACAAAGTTATTACAAAATATTGAGTATTCTCTATGATGTACATTAATTACATCCTTGTAACTTATTTATTTTATAACTGGTAGTTTGTAGGGGCAAAACAGATGAGGGATTAAGAGGTACAAGCTACTGAAGTGTCTTCTCTTATAGCATCATTTAATTTATAAGGTATTTAAAGACTTTTTGAAAATTATAGTGTACAAGTCAGTAAGAGAGAGAGAAAGAGAGAGAGAGAAATGGAAACTTAAAGTAAATGGAATTATCAAAGATTTTATCTATTTTTTTGTTTTAATTTTTGCATGTTTTTGTTTAGTTGAAGTTCAAAAATAAAGAGCTATAGATCACCCGAGGGTTTTTTTTTTATTTTCATTAAATTTCAAGATTTGAATCAGATTCTGCATTGATGTTTTTTTTAACGTGTTTATACTCACCATTTTATTGTTTTATCCCTCATAATTTGTGATCTAAAACATACAGTCCATGTGGTCTGATCAAGAAAAAAATTATATCTTGTAAAACTTAATATCAGAATAAACCCATGGAGAAGCAAACACAAAAGTTAAAGATATTCATTACAAGTTACAGAGAGATTAATTTTGAAAGTGCTTTAGGGGAAGTGAGTTTTGAATATGATTTGAAGGACCAAGAAAAGAACTAAAGAAAAGTTTGGGAAGGTAGGTCAGTTTGGAGCTATGCTGAAAGCTGTATGTTCTCCCTACATTCCAACTTTAACTAAAATCCCTTTCCTCACAATTGAAAATGCACAGAACTTCAGTGAGTGAAATGACAATTCTGCAGATGTAAGTTTGAAGCTGTTTTAGTTTGTATTTGAAATAAAGGAAATCACAAAGACAAATAATTTATTAACAGTAAAAAAGAGCTAGGGACACCCTTAGCAACTGATTAGATTTTGTTATCCTGGTAGGTCACCATTAGAGAGAGGAGGGATGAGAGAGAGACCTACAGAAATCTTGCAGCGGGATGAGAGGCTTAAGCAAACACACATGGGGCTAATGATCAGTTCACTGTGAAAATGGAGGCTGTTTATAATTTTCCAAAGAGCAAAGACTTGGGAATCTGATGGAAATTAGAATCAAATTAAATAAAACATTTTCCCTTGAAGCAAGATATTCTAAGTCATAAATCTAATAAGACTAATAAGTCAGACATAAGATAAAAATATTTTGGAGTCATGCAAAAATTCTATGAGATAGAATTAGACCGTGCTTCTCCACACCATTTAATTTTGTGGTCTACCACTGTGAAATTTTGGAGAGTTAAGGCAGCTTCTAAGTGCATCTCTATACAGAGAGAACACAGCAGTAGAAATAAAACTCCAACGAACTGTTGAAACCAAAAAGTTAAAGGGAGAATACTCATCATCCAATTAAATGAACCAGCCCTTTGGATTGGAACTAGGTTTTTCTGGAACTGTCCCTGAAAAGTCGGTTGCACACCCTATGTGGTAGAGCGAAAACACCCAGGGACGGCCATTTACAGGGAATTTGGCACTGCTCTGGCAGGGTGTACCTGTGTTCTCGGACTGTTGCCAGGAGAGTTTTCAGTGAGCCAAGGCATAATAAAAGGAAGTCTTGGCAGCCTCACACTAGAAACCAGCAGAGTCAACAGCAATTATAGAAGCAGAAGCAAAGACTGTAACAGTAATTAAGTAGGAGCCCACTTCACCATCCTTTCCAAACAAAGGGAGCTTGGAGTGAAATCACTCTTTTCAGCATCCGGATTGAAGGAATGTCTTTGCCCACTCTATTCATCTGATCTCATCACTTTGACTTTCAGGACTCGTTTGTAAATACCACTGGACATGACCACCCATAGGGAGACCTTTTAGCAAGTACAGACCTTGCTGATCTCTAGCACAGGTGGAGAATGAACCGAATAGCTTTAGATGTGTCCTAAAATTAGTGTACCTTTGCAGGACTCCCAGTTCTTACCTTTTATATAGCCCTTAGTTGCTCAGTTCATGTTGCAAAAACCTGGTGCCCACTTAAAGTAGTGTGCACTCTCTGCTTCATTCTGAATCAGGATATGTCTTCTTTCTGATCATGACTTACCAGTGCATTTAATGAAGATAGAAATAAGTGGAATTTTCCTTTTCCTCTGGTCTTCTTTGGGATTCCATACAGGGTGTGTTGAATGACCCAGGTTGTTGGGCAATAATAAAACTTTCTTCATCTGTATCTACCACACACAAGAACAAGTACAGAAGCAAGAGCAAATGAGTGTATGCCTTTGGAATGTACACACTTGAGCTGCCACATGCCAGTTACATCCTGATCTAAATTCTACTTGATGTGTAAATGGTAAGGTGGAAGCTGCTAAATACCTAGAAAATATGAACAGAATTTTATGCTGCAGATTTCAGCAGTTCTGCTACACTCTCCACTAAAAGTTGGCTGTGTAACTATAATGAGTCACCTTAATTCTCTGTTCTTCAGCTTTTCTATTTAATGTGGACAAAAAGAGCAGAACTGTACAAATATATAAACATATTTATTTACTACAAAAATTGGGAACCTACATTTTCAATGGGAAGAAGGTTATATAAATGATAATATCAGAATAATTCATTAATTTGTTCAATAAATGAACATTCACTCATTCACCAAATATTTACTGAACCTTTCCTGTGTTCCATGACTATTTAGGGTTCTTGAGATACTGTGGTGAACAAAGTAAAATTTCTGCTCTTAAGTTTTACATTCTATTATGGGTGGGGAAAGGGAAAGACAGAACCAAACAGGTGAGGATACCCATTTCTAATATGTCAGTTGGTGATATGAACTAATAGAAAAATAAAATAGAGCAAGGGAGTAGAGTGATATAAAGAGATATGATGTAATACTATGCAGAGAGCAATGCAGAGTTTGGCCCAGAGAGGAAACATTCCCTAAAATGTACATAGAAGCCTCTGCTAATGATTATATTATTTTCCCAATCTCTCTTTGTGATGGTTAGTTTTATGTATCAATTGGTCCATGGGATGCTCAAATAGCTGCTAAAACATCGTTCTATGAATACGTTTCTGGAAGAGATTAGCGTCTGGATAGGTAGACTGAATAAAGCAGATTGCACTCCCTAGTGTGGTGAATGTCGTCCAATCCACTGAGGGCTGGATTAGAACAAAAAGTCAGGGAAAGGCTGAATTTGCTCTCTGCTTGATGGTTGAGTTGGGACATCAATGTTCTCCTGGGCTTGGTGCTCCTGGTTCTTAGGGCTTTACCCTCAGACTGGAATCCACACCAATAGCTTCCTTGCTCTTGGACCTTTCAATTATACTACTGGCTTTCCTACATCTCCACACATATAAAGATTTCCTACTATCAAATTAACACATCCATCGCCTCACATTTTTTTCAACTTTAAATATACCTGCTCTCAATTAAGTCCTAAGCAGTCAATCTTTCCAGTCCTCAACTATGACTATCAAAATCCCTTAAGCATATGTTTCTTAACACTCTTAAAAGTAATTTAATAAAATTAACTTATCAACATCCACTTAAACCTCCAATTAAACTATTTCTCAAAGAAAAAATCCTGATAGATTACATTCAGGAAATACAACTATAGCAATCTTGAGAGATTTAAACTAAAATAACTTTAGAAAATGGCACACTGAAAGGTCATGAATATTTCATAAGAAAAGTAAGTAGTAGATAGATTTGCTAGACTACATAGGTCCAAATCAGAATTATTTTGAAATACATTGTTTTTATTAAATTTTTAATGTTCAGTAGGCACTGAACAAATTTCTCACTTATAGAAGAGGGTATATTGGTCATGCACAGAATTTCTATGCCTTATTTTTCTCATCTATATTAGAAATGAACTGATAGTGCATTTGACTTAATGATTTAACAATATGGGTGGATATATCACCAACATAAAAAACTTTGGCCTTTAAGTTTGAAATAGTAACAAAATAAATGAGCAAATAAAAATGTACTGACTTGAGAGATTGTTCTCATGAACAAGAATAAGGTTAGCCTCTGACATTCACATGGATACTTTATTGGGACTTTTACCTTCTTGCTGTAATGTCTGCATTTTGGAAATGTTATGGGAATTTTGTATTGTTGCAATTTTTCAAAGAAAAGATAAATCAGCTTCTAGAGTAAACATACATACAACATTTTTTCTTTTCCTAACTCTGCATGGAGGGAAAAAACAAAACAAAACAAAACATCTTTTTCATGACATTTAACAGAAAGTAAGAGACTTGTGAGTCCCAGCACCAGCTGTATAGAGCTATCTCATGGAAAAAAAACAATTCAAAAGCAAGCTACAGAGTCTGATGTTGCTTCTCAGGAAGTTACTGCCTTCTTTCTTATGGTATCATAAGATGCTCATCTTTCTGTCTCTCCTGCTGGCCGTTCTCCTGCCATATTGAAGAAGGTTACTGCATTCACCTTGACTCTCAATGCAGAAGTCTGACAGCCTCCAAGACATCAGCCAAGTCTGACATTAGAATACAGAGGTGATTTGCTTTATTCCTATCACACTCTTGTGATATTTAGTGATTAGAAATTTGATCTTCAGTTAACACAATAACAAGAAAGGTTGGGTTCTAATTAGTGTGTAATAACTTCAGAGATTATAATATATGAAGGCTCAAAAAATTTCTTTGAACTATGTCATTCATCAATACTTGTACTTCTAAGCAGAAAATTGAGTTTAAAGAAATTAATCTTTAAGATACTACTTTAATTTAGTCAATACATGTTACCATAGACTTTGAGGATTTTTATAATAAAAAGTCTGTGTTACCATAGACTTTTATAATTAAACCCACAAAATTAAATGATATGCACTGATTTGAGATTAATAGGCATATGACTAGGACAATAGTCAAATCTTTATGGTAGATTTTTGGACAACTTCCACAGACCATTATTTTAGTGAGGCAGAAGTACAGGTGACTCATTGCCAGCTATTGTCCCACCTGTCCTTTGAAAATCACCTGGTGGAGAGTAATCTAGTGGCAATGCAGGACTCCCCTTATTAAGTTGTATGGTGAATTTAAGGTAAACAATGTTTCATCACATTAGCCAATGTAAAATGCATAGTGAATTCTGTTTACTACCTATTTGACTTGAATTTACAGTAGAGTACAGAAATAGATATATCTTTGCTCAACAACTCATAAAGATTCACATTGCCTTCAGATCAAGTCCAAATAATATTCATAGCACATGTGATCTTTCACAATAGTGTAACCTTATCTCACCTCCTACTACTTTTGAAAGCCTGTGTTCTCTTATCCAGTAGTCTATTCCTTTACATCCATTTATTCACATTATGTATTTTCTCATCTCTAGATTTTCTTGTGGTTTTGTGTTTGTTTGTCATTCTGGTGATATTCTTTTTTGCTTTTCCTAAGCCAACGACTCCTCAGAACACACGTAAACCCCAACTCCATCATGAAAATTTCTCAGATGTTTGTAACAAATATTATCCTTTCATCCTGATGACTACCCAGGCATTTATTTTCAGAACCAAGAATGGGAAAGATACTTCTCAGCTTTTGCTTTCAAATTCACTTATATTCTCACCTGTGGCTTTAGAGGTAAATCTATATTTTTCTTCAAGATTACTGATTCAATGCTCAAATACTGCATTTCTACTAACTCAACAGTTAACAGAGGCAATACTTTGCCATCTTCTTATCCTATATTCATGGTAGCACAGTACAAAGCTAGGTATATATTATACTCAATAAATAATTGTTAAATTAAACTAAACAGAAATATAAAACATAGTTTTTGATGATTTGTTTTAGCATTTTTACCTAGTGATGTAACTTTATAAACTTCTTCTGTGGCATCATTGTATTGATGTAAGAACCCCTAGGTGTTTTATTTCTTGTTGGTGAGGAGACTCCAGATCTTATTTTATCCTCAATCAAAATGTAGAAATGTACTGATCTAAAAAATTAATTTAATTGTAAGATCAGTAGCTACCATATTGGTCATGTATTATTTGTTGGAACCTTTTCTTTACTTAAATCCCCAAATATTCTATGATATCATGACTCAGCATAATAATAAGTAAAAGTTATTAATAGAATTAAAATTTGAATCCAGATGAATACTAAGTGCTTGCCACAAACTATCTGGTTAAAAAAATCCATTTTATAAAAATTTCATTTATTGTGTCTTTAACTTATAGACCTTTTTATAGGGAAACATTTTATAATTCATAGCAATGTCTAACTTAAAAATATAGGCTAAATGTTGGTCATATAAAAAATTTTTGCTACTATCTAAATAGGGAAGAATAGCTTTTCACATAGCAAAACTATGACACAGCATAATAAAAAACTTTAAAGATAATCTACTTCACTGAGTTCCCTCGTTATCTTTCCTGGTCCAGTTGGACACATTTTACATCTTCTGTATATATTATACTTGTCACTATTGAAAACACACAGATATGTTTGTGATGTATATATACATATATATATGTGTGTGTGTATGTATATACATATGTATTTGAGTAAACTAATATGGTTTTATTCTCCTTTAAAATAATTCTAGCTCATTTTTAAAAATAGTAATAATTTTACAAAATTATTCCATTAAACTTAAATTATTTTTCTGTATCATACATATAGATTTTGTTTTACACAAGTTGCTTTAACCATTCTTAGAAAATCTCAAGATTTTACTGTATGCAATATTTAAGTAATATCTAGTTTAAGGATTTGAAATAATATGAAAACCATGTTAAAATAGAGAGCTTAACCCCCTCGATTTTACATCAACAGCTTCTGTCCCATAAGTGCCTTGTAGGTTATTAACTTACCTTTTCTAAAGCAGTAACTCACCCGAGGGAGAAATTAATTCCGCCCAACAGCAAATAGAAATATTAAAAAGAACCTTTAACATTCATGCCAGAGAACCTTGGAAATATATGTCAAGCACTTCACATATATTGACCCTAACACTTGCAGAATCTCAGTAAGACAATGTCCTCAGAAAAACTACAGCTCTGAGAATTTAAACACCTCAACTAATAGGTAGTGGGGATCTTGATCGATCTCTTTCTCACTGCAGTAAACTGCCTCTGGCTGGTCATTCTGATGCGAGGTCTTTTCCTTTCATTTTCATCTGCAGCATTTAGTTTTTACAAATTGGCAACTGAAATTAATTTTGTTGTAATAAGAAAGCAAAATAATTCATTATATTTTTCTAAAGAGAGAAAGAATAATAAAATGGGAGACACTGGCATGATCCATAAATATAAAAAAGGAGAGAAAATGACACTAGTATGATATGACATCATATGAATAATTTTACTAATATGTTGAAAGTGCAGTGTTTAATATGTTCTGTTTGGAAAGCAATCTTTCAAAGCACACTTTTTCCTTCAAATAGACACTTTCATTTACTTCTGCATCAAAGGTATACATATGTGATGTTTAAGGTGTTGTTTATTTCTTTAATATAGTCATAGGTGGAATGACTTTGCCAATGGAAGTTGCTTTAAAATGAAAATGTTGCATGTATGATTTCTATTATTATCAAGTATAAAGCATTCCCTAATATAGAATGTAACTGAAGAAGAAAAAGAATGTATTAATGTAATTCTTAAGTACTAACCCAATCTTGTTCTCTATCATGAAGAAAATAGATTCATTGAAGCTAACTTGTCTTAGAGTTCAGTAAGTGCAGTAACTGTACTTTTTTACAGAGGAAAAGGATAAAAAAAAAAAAAAACCTGGTACTATGAGTTAATTTTTACTGACTTAAAAGTAAGTTACCTCAATATTTATGGGAAAAAATACCAACTAAATACAAATGATCATTTAGTTCTCAATTTTTCAAGATCAGATCACAGTCTAATTTATTGAATTCTGAGGGAATGTATATTGATCCTATATCTGAAACAAACTTATCTGTTATGTCACAGCTTATGACATTCACATTATAAGCAATGAAATACATCATATCAAAACTTTCATCTTTGTAAAAGCAATATCATGCATTGTCAAATAAATTTGCTTAATTTTTGTAGACATTGTAAAAATGAGAAGTCCCCTGACTGTCAATCATAATCAATATAGCATGCTGAATTTTATCGGTTTATAGATTCATTTCATACTTATCAATTTGACAAATATTTATTAAGCTTCTATTGTATCCATTTCCAGGTATAGTTTAGGACCCCTGAATGTAAAAAAAAAATAAAAAGTAAAATAAAATATTAAAATGTGAATTAGCCCTCATGTAACTCACATTGTAATGTGAAAAATTATTAATAGAAGAATAATATAAATAAGTTTAAAATTGAAACTGGCAAATACTATGAAGAAAGCAACATGATTTTGTAATTTAATAAACAGGGGAACTGACATTACCTGGGAAATTTGGGAAGGCTTTTTTTTTTAAAAAAGAGTAGGTATTAATAGATTAAGATGATGGAATAGTGTATGTAAATGTTTACTGAAGCCACAGCATGAATAAGATCATTTTATGAGAGATAGAGATAGATACAGAGATAGAGAATTGTGAAACTTTAATTTTGATGGTTTGATTTAGATTGAAAAATCAAAAAAGGGAACTGAGAAAGAGTTCCCAGAGTAGTCAGAAGTCCAGGAGAGAGTTTTCATGGCAGACAAGGGAAGAGTATTTCTAGAATGACAGAATTAAGAACAGTTCTGAATCTTACTGAGAAGTCAAGCAAAATAAAGACCAAAATGTTTCACTGGGTTAGCAACAGAAATTTCAATGGACACTTGAGCAGGGTCATGGTGGGCTACTGTGATCAGAAGCCAAATTAGAATCTTTAGCATAACAAATGGAGACAGCTTTCCAAGAGGGCAGAGGTGGATGTGGAAAGAAGGATGTGAATGTCATTGGTATTTAGGATGTAAAAATGACCACAGTTTATAAAGGAGCCTATCAGGAAGGAAAAGAAAAAATATAGGATGAACCATGACTACTAGCTTTCTAACTTGCAGGCAGTAATGTTTTCCAAAACAGGAAACACTGGATAAAGAGCAGGAGTAGGTTTTTTCCTTTTTTTGCTTGTTTTTCAGAGGGATGAAATTATGAACTTTAATTTGTGCATGTTGAGCCTGAAATGACTTTGAGCTATCTAAAGGTACGTCTTGTAAAAGCGGCTGGATATCCTGGCTTGAAGTTCAGAGGGGTGAATAGAGAGGGGATTTTAGGCGGCAGAAATGTAGCATGGTGGGAGAAAGTCTATTTTAAGGCAATGGGACACACTTACTCGAGGAAAAGGTAAATATCAAAAAGGAAAAGAGACAATTGATAGCCAAGAAGGCAGGATTTGATGAGAGCCAAGTCATAAGTAGAGTCATTGGCTTCAGATAAGAGGAAGAATAGATATTCTATTACAATAAGGGGGAAGGAGAATGGTAGAAATTCTGGATATGTTTAACTACAAAAAAAATAAAGAGTATTTTCTTCTGATGGCTTCTATATTCTCTGGAGTAGGATGCAAGTTTATATGCTGAAATGGAGTGAGAGGGAGAGAAGTTTGGGAGATGCATGCTAAATGCTATAGGCTTAGGAATGTGATGGACAGTAGTTGAACTGTAAGAGCCTTTATATTAAGGAATACTTTAGATGATTATTAAATAACAAGAAAAACAGTAACTAGTAGTCTTTTCAGAAGAGAGGTGGATTCATTGTTTGGTGAGTCTAAAGTCCAGAAGATAAATCAGACAGGTGGATCAGATTTTGTAGGAGGAGTAGGAGCATTTTGGGCTAGGGAATAGGGTGAGAAAGTATGTTACTGGGGTGATGAATATGACTGCTAAATTAAGTCTGGCTTAAGTGAACTAGTGGCTTATTTTAGAGAAAAAGAAAGAGCCAGTTTTGATAGGACCTGTGTACAACAGCCTAAAAAGCAGGCACTGAATTTTAATTAGCTATGGTTGCTAAATCAAACTATCTTGGGTTTTTGAAAACAGGGATTTGATTTTGTGAAAGTTAGGCTTTGTGAAAATTAGTCTAGTAGAAGTTTAAAAAATAATTTGAAGGTGTGAAAGTTGGGAGCTGTGCAGAACACATAGAAGGCTATTACAGAATTTCATATAAAAAGTAATTTCTAAAATTGAGTGGAAAGTGGGAGGCAGGAGATGACTGTGAACTGCATTCTGAAGTGTCTGCTTATGTTTTTGCATTCTTTAATAAAATTTTTCCGTGCTGGTTTTGGAATCAGATATCCTAGGGTAATTGTTTTGTTTTCCTGTTTGGTCCTCTTGCAGAGGGATCCAGGATGGGAAAATACCCTCATTAGGAAGCTTGTTGGACCATCTGTCTAACTGGAAGGCTATTTTTGTAGCTCTAACCAATGATAATTACTTTGAGTTTTATTTCTTTTTGAAAAAAGGAGTGAAAAAATTTATTCTACTGTATGAAAGAAAAATATTCACAGTGGTAGAATAGCATTGCTTTCCTCTCCATCAATTAAGTAATACTAACCAGTTTTCAAAGAATATTTAAAGAGTTTATCTTAGAAAAATCAAAATAATGAAAGTGTTTATCAAAATTTCTTCCTTCTAGCTAAGGTTTTGTTTTGTTTGTAATCCATCAAGTTTTTAGCTCATGCATTATATATCATAATTAAATTGAAACAGAAAAAAATTATATTTTATATTATATTATCTGTATTTTTAAAAAAATTAGACTAAAAAACAAAACGAAATAATTTTTAGTCTACTTTGTGCTATACTGAGCTTTCTTCTTCTCATTTAAATGTTTGATTTTAGAACTTTCAGATAAAGAAAACAATTATTTACATTAAATTACTTGAAATTATCCCCAAAGTTCTTAGGGTATATATCTTAAATACCTTAAATTTATTGAATTTAATGTTTAATAAAGGATAAAAATATTTGAAAAAATTGAAATACAAAGAAAAATTACTGAGAAGAATTCCAAGACCTCTGAGACAATTTCAAAATGTGTAGTACATATGTAATGGGAATATTGGAAGGAGAAGAAAGAACAGAGTAGAAGAAATATTTGAAGAAATAATAGTTGAGATTTTTCCAAAATTAATGACAGATACCAAACCACAGATGCAATGAACACTGAGCAGGATAAACAAACAAACAAACAAACTCTACACTTAGTTACTACATATTCAAATTGCTGAAAACCAAGGACAAAAAGAAAAATCTGGAAAGCAGAGGGAAAAAATACACCTTGCTTTTAGAGGAACAAGAATAGAAATTACATCAGACTTCTCTTCAGAAACCATGCCAATAAGAAAGAAAGTGACGTAAAATGTTTAGTCTTGAAAGAAAACATTTTTAGAATTTTATACCCAGGAAAAATTAGCCTTCAAAAATGGAGAAACATTTTTTTACAACAAACTACAATTAGAGGAATTTATCACCAACAGACCCTCTTACAAAAAATGTTTAAATAAATTCTTCAGGGAGAAGGAAAATGATGTAGGTCAGAAGCTCAGACCTACATGTAAAAAAGAAACGATGTCTAAGAAGGAATAAATGCAGATAAATCTCTACTTCAAATGTTTTTTCCTAAATTGATCTAAAAGATAAATGTTTGTTCAAAGTAATAATAATAATAGCCATATATTGGGTGATTACTGAATGTGTATTAAAAAAATGAATGACAGCATAAGCGGCAAGAATTGGTAATGCTCTGTTATATCAGTTATAGTAAAAGTATGGTATGTGTTATAGTGTTATTTGAAAGTGTACTTATGGACCTACCTTATGATCCAGCAATCCCACTCCTGGGCATATACCTGGAGGAAAATATAATTCAAAACGACACATGTACCTCAGTGTTCATAGCAGCACTATTTACAATAGTCAAAGCATGGAAACAACCCAAATGTCCATCAACAGATGACTGGATAAAGAAGATATATATAATGGAATACTACTCAGCCATAAAAAGAATAAAATAATACCATTTGCAGCAACATGGATGAACTTGGAGATCATCATTCTATGTGAAGTAAGCCAGAAAGAGAAAATGCCATATGATGTTGCTTATATGTGGAATCTAAAAAAAGGACACAAACGAACTTATCTACAAAACAGAAACAGACTCACAGACGACATAAAGAACAAACTATGGTTACCAGGGACTAAAGAGGGTGGAAAGGGATAAATTAGGAATTCAAAAATGGCACCTCTTGGGGAGTGATGGAAATGTTAGCTATCTTGATTGTGGTAGTGGTTTCACTGGTGTATACATCTATCAAAATTCATCAAATTGTACATTTGAATTATGTGTAGTTTCCTGTACAGGAACCGTACTATAATAAAGGTGTTTAAAAAAAAAAAAAACAAAGGAATCATATAGAAAAAAAGAAGTGTACTTAAATAAGTTGTACATATTTATTGCAAATTCTAGGGCAAATACTAAGATATTTTAAAAATGAAGTATGATTGCTATTAACTTTTATTATGTGTGTTTTTACCAATGCCAAATATCTTCATTAATATTTGGTTTTCCAAGAATTTTCCACTACCTTTATTGGAACCATTCTTGATTCTGAATTTTCCTTAATGATTCTCAATTTTAATTTATAAATGAATTTGTGTTTCCCATTTCTCATACCTAAGGTAGATAGTAAATTTTTTAAATTACTGGTATTTCTAGTCTGAATTAACTCTGTCAGATCCTTAATATGCATGTTAGAAAACCTAAAGTGATTTAATAACATGGGTGCACACAGAATATGGAGGAATATTCTTCCAACAACAACAGTATTGCTGGCCTTTGTCCATCCACTTATAAAAGGCTTTCAGTGGGAAATCTTATATTTAGTGGAGGTAAATTTAAGTTTTTCCTGATGGTAGCCACTGCATATTTTGAATTCAGGCTGTTTTCAATTTCCTTATTTAAAATGTGATTAAAACTCCTTTCTTAGTAATGAACTGATTAGTACTCTGGAAAAATCAGCAAATCTGGGGAAGATTTTTAAATACTCAGTCAATTATGTGCTGCATAGAACTTCATTCTACATGTGTGTAAATTTAATAATATAGATTCATTAGAAAAGAGAAAGATTGATTCTAAAATCTCTCATTTTAAAAATACTTGAGATAATGAATTTCCTTTTTTCCATTGTGGTTTCAGTAATATCCAACATACTTCTACATATATCTCAAAATCTAGACATACCTTTGCCTGTGTTTGTACTCTACGAATTGCAGTAACCACTTTGTGTAGGTCTTAAAAAGATTTGAAAGTTAATATAGAATGAACTCGGAGTAAAAAGAAAATCCCTTTTCATAGGTATTAAGTGACATACTAGAGTCTGGTGTCTGCAATGATATATGAAAAAGAAGAAAAATGTGACATTATTTTATGCCTGTTGTGACAGATATAAAAAGGTTTTCCATTGGTCATGATAATCTCCTGGAATAAGTTAAACATTTGGAACTCATATTGATACATCTGGGAGTCAAAGACAGACCTCCAAGTCATGTATTTAAATTTCATCTGGCCTAAACAGGTTTTCATGAATGAAAACTTTTGGTAATCAAATGAATATGTTAATTTACTAAGATTTAGATTTTTGGTCTTATATTTAAAAATGCATAATTTTATTTACAGTAAATAATGTTAACAATAAAATATCCCTGCTTACATTTTGTAATTTTTGTCTTTTGTGAAAATAATATTAAATGTTATAGAAATTAAATTTTCTTTAATATTTTCTAATTTTCTACAGTAAAATATTTTTTAACTTTAAAAATGCAGATATATCACTGACATAACTTTGATATTTTATTACCAGTTCCTGTGCTTCTTTTTTTATCCTTGACTTAACTATGAGAGATAAGATCTGAGTTATAATTTAAAAATTAGATGTATCATGTGAAACATTACAAGTAAAAAATAAAAAGAAACAATATAAAACTTCACATTAAACAAATTCCAGTATACATATTTTCTGAAGAAGGAGCCTTTTGAAAGATCATGGCGTAAGATAACTTCAGTGACAGAAATCGGAGTTAGAATGTAGAAATTATTTCCCTAGCTTTTCTACCTAGAAAGTGGTGAAAAGCAAATTAGACTCATCTAAATCAAAATTTACAAGATAAGTGATATATTTAGCTTCATTTTTTTCTCATATCATTTAAACAAAGTAGTCAATTAAGTGACATATTAAAAACAAATGAATCAAAGAATGGCATAAAATAGTAATTAGAAAATAATTAGTTAATAAAGTGAAATGGCAATAGAGAAGTCATCAAATGACAGTAACAGAGCCAGTGCATTAATGAGAAGTGACATTGAAGGATAGAAATGCCAAATATAACAGCAACTATGACTGAGGGCATATTGGGAAGACTGATAGAGATGAAAACACCTCCAGAGTGCAAAGAGTGTTCCAGTGCTGATTTAATATAGTTAGAGAAGAAAAATAAATATCTTTAAAATTATATTACTCTAGAGATTATCTCCAAGTAAATCATCTCATATTTAGCAAGTGATTATTTGAGCTTCTTATCTCAACTTCAGTTATCTTTTGTTTAAAAATGATCATGATTTTGTTTTCTAAATAGAAATACTTCAGATGCACATACACCACACACCAGGAGCTCCATTTGCCTCTCCACAGCTTAAAGCAAGGGAGAAATCTAGTATGTTGTTAAGTTAAGGTCACAACGACAGGACAAGACTGAAATAAATAGCTAATACGTTTCCTGTATTCATCAGACACAGAATCATAGGACACGTGTGTGTGTGTGTGTGTGTGTGTGTAAAGAAGTTTATTTTGAGAACTCATCTTTGTTTACACAATTGTGGAATGTGGCTAGGGAAGTCTGAAATCCATGGTGCAGCTTGGCAGGCTGTAAACGCTCAGACAGGAGCTAAAGCTGCCATCCACAAATGGATGCCTTCTTCCTCAGGGAAAAGTCAGTTTGCTTTTAAGTCTTTTTGTTTGATTATATAAAACCCACTCAAAGTATGGAAGGTAATCTCCTGTACTGGAAGTCAACTGACTGTAGACACTAATCATATCTACAAAATACCTTCACAGCAGCACTTAGATTAGCAATAATTACAATAGTGTTTGATTGAATAATTGGGTGGTACAGCCCTAGCCAAGTGGACACATAATAATCACAATTCCCAGCTACTCCTCTGTTTTCAGAAGCATCTCTTCTTAAGAGAGATAGGTTTTCAAAAGTAAACCTTTTCAGAAATCATTGTCTAAGTCTTAGCAATTAGCGCCTCCTCTAAGAATAGACCTTGTGCAAACATAAACATGAAAAGAAATAGAGTAAATGAAGAGGGCAAAGCTGGAAGACTGATGCTATTCAACTTCTAGACTAGTGTGGTATTGGCAAAAGAATATACAAATACTTATAGAAACACCTCAATGGAATTGAATAGAGAGCCCAGAAATAGACTTCTATAAATATAGTTAACTGATCTTTGACAAAAGAGCAAAGGCAATAGAATAGTGAGAATTTTTGGTAATCAAATGAATATGTTAATTTACTAAGATTTAGATTTTTGGTCTTATATTTAAAAATGCATAATTTTATTTACAGTAAATAATGTTAACAATAAAATATCCCTGCTTACATTTTGTAATTTTTGTAAAATTATATTTTGTAAAAAGACAAAGATTGTCTTTAATAAACAGTGTTGGAACAACTGGACAAACACATGCAAAAATGAATTTAGACACAGACATTACATGCTTCACAAAAATGAACTCAAAATGGACTATAGATATAAATGTAAAATGCAAAACAATAAAACCCCTAGAAGATAACATAGGAGAAATTATAGATGACCTTGAAGATGACAATGATTTTTTTAGATACAACATCAAAGACATGATCCATGAAAGAAATAATTGATAAGTTGGATTTTATTAAAATTAAAACTTCTGCAAAAGGCACTGTCAAGATAATTAGAAGACAAATCATAGACTGGAAGAAAATATTTGCAAAAACATGCCTGATAAAGGACTGTTATTCAAAATAAGCAAAAAACTCTTAAAACTCAAAAATAAGAAAAAACAATCTGATTAAAAACAACCTGATTAAAAAAATGAACCAAAGACTTTAACAGACAGCTTACTAGAAAAGATAAACAGATGGCAAACAAGCATATGAAAAGATGCTTCAATCATACGTTCTCAGAGAAATGAAAATTAAAACGACCATGAGATACTATTGCATATCTGCTAGGAAGGCCCAAATTTGGAATATTGACAATACCAAATGCTGGAGAGGATATGAAGAATAGAAACTCACGCATTGCTGGTGAGAATGCAGAATGGTACGGTACTTTAAAGATTGTTTGCTGTTTCCTCATTGAACTAAACATACTCTTGTCATACAATCCAGCAATCATATTCCTTGGTATTTACACAAGGAGTTAAAAACTTACTTTCTCACAAAAACGTGTGCACACCATTTTGACTTTATTTGTAATTGCCAAAACTTGGAACCAACTAAGATGTCCTTCAGTAGGTGAATGGATGAACACACTTGTGGAACATCCAAACAATGGAATATTATTCTTTGCTAAAAAAGGATGAACTACAAGCAGTGAAAAGACATGGAGGAAACTTAAATGTATATTATGGAGTGAAAGAAACCCATCTGAAATGGCTATCTATATGATTCCAACCATATGTCATTCTAGGAAAAGAAAAAACAAATTATGGACATAATAAAAAGTTCATTGATTGCCAAAAGTAGTGTTGCAGGTAGAGAGGAGAGATGAATAGGCAGGACATATAGGATATTTAAGGCAGCGAACATACTCTGTATGATGTGTAAGATTGTTTCAAATAGTTATGTTTTCATGAAGAAATATTTATCTGGTAGCACCCCCTCAGGTTCTACAAAGTGCATGGATGCATCTAAATCTTAATAATGTGTTTTTTAGTTAATGATTATATAGGAACATTTTTATAGTGTCTAAGGACATGAAAATCTCTGGTGGGTGAAGCCTGTAAGCTCTGTTCAAATACAGTTAGAAGATTGGCAGAACCATATTTGTGTGGTTTGGACAGCTCCCTAAAAGTCAACCAAGGTGTTCTGCTGCCTTTGAGCAGATGTAGCTGGGTCACCAAAGCTGAGGAGTCACAACTGAATTTTTGGTGATTAGGAAGAAATGTTTTAAACATTTTATACTTTGGTATGATAGTTTGTAACTTCTATAAAATTGTGGTTTGGTATTTTGGCTATATTTTTAAAAATTGCTGTGAGTTGACCTGTAAATTAATTGTAATTATTTTCTTTTAAAATAATAGAAGTTAGTCTCCCTTTTATATTCTCATGTCAAATGCCCATTTTCAGAAATGAATTATTCACATTAAATGGAATATATATTATATAAAATAATAAATTTATATTTTATTAGCAACAATGTATTAATTATTAATCATTAATCAACCATGGATCTAAGTATATATATATTTAAATAAATATGATAGGAGATTTATACTTATGTAAATATACATATATTTGAATTCCTAATTGCTTTGGGAGTTTAGACAGATACAATAAGCTATTTGTTAATACCTGAGGTAAAGTGTTGATAATAGTTACGTATAAAAAGGCTTCTGAGGAAATTAAAATTCGAAAGAAAGAATATTATCTATGTATCTGTATTTTCTTGCAATTTTTTATTACACTGAAAATAGTAACCACAGTGGATACATTATGGACTTTTGCTACGTTTGTCTTTTGATATCTTGTTACCATTATGTTTTAGATCAATAAATACTATTATTTAAATATATTTCTACAGGATTGTACATTGGTATAAATCAATGAAAGTTAGTAAAACATATATAATTGAGAATAAAGGTAAAAGTCAGGTAGGTCACAGAATAAGCCAACTCAGTCTTTGGTCTGCAGTCTGTGTTCTAAGAGGTCTTGCAATGTCCTCGTTGCCCCGCACTCCGCCCAGGTGGCAGCCCGCCTGGAGGATGTACTCTCATGTATTAAACAGCACTGGTTATCATCCCTTTCACAATGCCCTTGGGTACTTCTTGGCTGAGAAAATTGTGCGGGTAATGAGGGTTTTTCACTTCTGGAGAAGCTAAATTTTTAATGGTGCTTATGTTACCTTCTACTCAGGTCTGTTAAAAAATATTATTTTCTGCCTAATAACACAGCTAACGCTGTGGTGATTCCTCATTCCTAGATGGTTCTCACACTCTGCTTCACGAGCAGAGCGATCTCCCTCGGTAGCTCTGTCAGATACTGCCCTTCTCTAATTTAATTAAAAACAAATAAAAAGAAGGGGAAAGAAAGACAAAGAAACTTTGAAGTGAAGACAGTCAGCATCTTTTTGTTTTCCACACAGATCAGCTTTGGCGCACCCCAGCTAGGTGCTCAAAATACCAAAATATTCACCCCTCATGTCCAGAGTGTCACCCTTGACACCCAGCATACGCTACAAAGAGGTGATGTGAGGAAAAAACTGAACGAGATTGATGTGTCCAAATTCTCCACAGCATGACTCACTGGTAGCGTGGGAATGGTTTTATTGTCAATTACACAAGCTGCGTGTTGAGGGGATGGACTCTCAGGACAAATAAAGTGGCTCACTTCCTTCCCCTTCCCTCCTTTGGAGACTAACTGTAAATATATTCAGGGCTCATTATTCACTTGAAAATTATTGGGAGCATTTATGATATTCAGAATGCGTAAAGCATAGCTGTGAGCAAAAACTGACAGTGACCATTGGCAAGATTCTTCTAAAATATTTTGAATACTTCTTAATAGTTATATGGACACATACGTTACAGGTCTTGTGGTAAAGAAGGTTATAAACTCTCATGGATTAATTAGTACCATTGTTGTTTGAAGCATCTGAAATGTGAATGAGAAATTCCAAAAAGATGTGTTAAATTTCACGCAGAACCTTCATCAGTGGCCAGATGTTCCACCTATAGCCCTTATAAGATGGCAGCTGCAGAAAAATAAGAGCTTTGGATTCTCCTTAATGCATATAAAGTGCTACTGGATGGGCTGAAATACTCTTGTAGATCAGATTTCCCCGAATTATGTGGAGACACTTGTAAAGGACCCATCTTGGAGTGGCCAGTCAGAGCCCAAGGCTTCTTAGAGAACCTAACCACTCACTTCAGGCCTGGAGGCCTTGTCCGGCCATCTCTGTGCCATATAAACATTGTCACTTTCTCTGTGTGTAGTGACATGAAATGATCTGCTAAGCACAGCCACTGTTTTTTCCAAAGTATCAGAGTGAGTCAACAGAATTCCATTCACAGGTTGGCTTGGACCAACAATGTCAAGGTGAACGTCTGGTAGTTGGGTTTTCAACAAAGACCTTCAGCTAAAAACATTACCAGAACTTCATTGGAAAAGCCTATGGTTTGCTGTCTAATAATAGGTTGTCCAGTGCCAAGATCTACCATCTTGGATTTATCTCCCCAAATATCAGAAAATGTTGGCTGCACCCATTAACTCACTTTGTAGAATTAATTTCTTTTTCTCCTTAGAAACAGGACCAGCAACCCATATCTCACTTGAATTTCACTATGGTGGTGATCTGATAAAAAGATTGTGGTAGCAGCTGGTATATCCTCAAATTTAATCTCTTCCTGCTGATCAGTAAAATTAAACTCTACGTTGCAGTCATTCCCCGTTCTCCAATCATATTCTAAATGAGTTCTCTTCTGTACAGTGTTGTTAGCAGTCTTCAACATCATCCCTGCCTGTTTGCCACTAGGAAGCTGTAATTTCTTTTCTTTCTCACTTCCCTCCTACGACCCACATATTAAGTATCGATTTTATTTACCTCATTCACTAGTCAGAGCACAAAACTGACTATCTCACTGTGAAAGTCTCCCTACTTGAAACAAGGTAGGGACTGAGCAAGATGGTTAAGCCTCTCTCCTCCAGTGAAGAAAACCACCTAATTATCACTGTCAACAGTCATGCCAAGAAGAGAGTGTCTTGGGCATACTGGTTGCTGCACTGTTTGAGCTGAAATTTGTTCTGGACTACTGGTTCAGAATTCATAATAAGTACAAATGCCTCACTGAAATTCATAGACATTGCCTAGTTACTATTACTGTACTATTGCCTAAAAAAGAATGAAGATATAATGTTAATTCATTATTTCTGTTATTAACACATAAATAAAAATGAAATGTCTCTAAATGTTAAATTTGCTCTTATTATCCATGGTACTGAGGGGGAAATCCAGCTTTAGTTTGCAAAAAGTAATTTTCTACTTTGCACTAGTCAGTTAAAACTGCCTTCCTTTTAGCAGTCTTGTCTATGGAATATTTTACTATGTCAAGATTTTACTGTGTTTCTGGAAATCCAGATTTATTAATGAAACTGAAGCTGTGCTAAAAATTCAACTCTTGCAGGGCATAATGATATTGCACATCGTATGTAAATTATAATATTTCAAAAACTTTTGTTTATCATTTGTAGAGCCTGGTTTTATCCATGGTTTCCAGGCAATTTATCCAAGCCTTAGATTGTGGATTATGGCATCCTAGGCATGAATTATCTCCCGGCCTTCCTTGGAGACAGAAAGATCCACACATTCACGATACAAAGAACCACAGTGGTCCCACCATATGGGATTTTTGGCTCTGTTGGAGACACCAAGTTCCTAGTTAACATTTTAGGATAAATCAGTAACAATAGGGCAAGTTAATGCTAAGGTCACTGGGCTGGTGACTTTGGAACAACTATTTTACACAATTGCACAAATGGATTTTATTTTAACCAGTAAAAGAAATATGTTAACTAATTAGCAATAATTTATCATGTGCATGCATGTCAAATAGGATCTTATTCATAGTTTTCAAGTCCAATACCCTCCAGAACATCTCCAAATTATACCAGACTGAGGCTGAGCCATATTTTCATGGCCTGCTGCCTTTATTTAAAATAATTAAGGTAAAAAAAGTACTTTAATGACTCTGGGAATGATAGCATTTGTCTTTAGTGAATGCTTAGAAAATGTTGCATATTCTGTAGCCATAAAAGGGTGTGTGACAAATATTCTCACCTGGATACTAAGCAAGCAGTGCCCCGTATGAATTTAGACAGAACATGAAATCTGGAGAACAAGAGATACATATTTTATCTGTTAATAAATTATTAATAAATTTATGAGAATCTGCATGTGGTGCAATAAAAAGGGCTTTGTTCTATATTGTTTCTTGAAATAATTTTCTCTGTGCTTTTCTTTTCCAATATTGTAAGCTTAAACTTCTTAGGCCTGTTTTAATTCTGATAGCAAATGCTGGAATTCCAGTGCTTAGAAACTTGAGAATTCTCCCCATGAAAATAAGCTCAGAAAAATATTAAGGGGAAAGTATGCAAGTTCCTACATCAATACATCTTCAGGAACACTTGATAATCTCAATTTTTGGAGGCCTGTTCTTGTTTTAATTTATACTTCGCTGAGTATTAGTCTCACCAGAGGTGGAAACTGCTAATGTGCAACAGAAGAAAAATATAGAATGTGGAACTGATTGCCATTTAGAAATTATTCTAAAAGCATATTACTAGGCAGAGTAAAATAATTTATCTCCTAGGTAATAATGAATATCACGTGTGTGTCTAATTTTATTATGTGAAAGGCAGTATTAGAAGGATTTGTTTATTTGGTTTGCTGTTTAAGGTCTGATGCATCTATTCCCTCAGAAAGAAATTTAAAACTTCACGGTGATATTGAACAATTCTTATACAGATCTGCATTAATATAACTTCCTTATAAAATTACTCATTAAGGAAAGCAGCTACTTATTTAAATTAGATTTGGAGAACTCAGACTTAAGTAATTTACAGGCATGGGGAGTCTGTGAACTTGCAGATTTAACAGAAACCATTTCTAGAAAATTATCAGCGACCTAGATGTGCACAGATCTGAAATCAACTAAACTTTGAGGTAATTGACTGAAATTCCTTTCCTCTAACAGCTGTACAGTGAGCTGCTACGGTTATTGAAAGAGTCTGATTAAGGCAATATTACAGCATATTTTAAAACCTTACTGAGAGTAATTTAACGTGGTTTAGCAGGCACTTCTATATTTTGTAGTGACCCAGGGACATATAAATGTGTAATACAAAAAAGATGCAGCAAAGCAGATGCAAAAAAGTAAAAGAATCATTTCACAATGTATTTACCTGGTAAATTAAATTTCCTTTGCCAACCTAATTTTAACTGATTTTTTGAAAACTGTAAGATAGAATCTAATGTGGATGATAATTTCTGGCATATACTTGTTATGATATGTAAGAAATATCTCTCTAAATTTGAGTTTTGCATGTTTCCTTTTAATGGAGTAAGCTATTTAGTAGAATTATATTATTTGGCATTGTAAATACCACGAACAAGACCCATTTTGAATATCTGTTTAGTCATATGAAGGTATTTACAATATGCATGCAAATACACATATATATGCTATATATATAAAATTTCTTGGTTTACCATATACAAACCAAGACATATTTATATATGAGATATATTTCATTCTTATATATCTATAATTTGATAATAATAATAATAATGAGTCTAAAGAGTCTGAGGCTTAAAGGAATTAACAGAATTTCTTAAAATTATGCACCTTATATGTAGGAAAGGCAAAATCAAAATTTAATTTTTTCTGAATCAGTACTGGAGCTATCTGATATGGCATTCTTCTCTTCTAGACTCTGGCAAATCAATTCCACATTATTTTATTTTATGTTCTATCCACTAAACACAAAAGAAGACTAGCAGCTCTTAACTTACTTATGTACTTGTAGCAATCATAAAGCATTAAGATGGACAGATCCACGTGTAGACAGCTCTTCCTCCTACTTATGATTATGAATTAAAGCAACAATGTTATCAGAAAAATAGCTTCAAACATAGCACTATTGCCAGAGTTATATGATGTCAACCCTATTTTAATCAAAGTTTCAACCAAGTCTTCCTATTTTTACTACACATTTTCACGGTGTATTTCCTTTTCTTTGATAAATTTCTGAGTTAAATTTCATCGTTGTAATCTAAAGAATAAAAAGTGGGTGATATTATCTTTTGCTACATCGAAATCCATCCACCTTTATGTGGAAGGTGCAAAATAATTCAAACCTAAGTAATTTTGCCATGTCACGAAATGATTAAACTTCTCTAGTGGGAATATAAATCTATGAAAATAAAACTGGATTTTCAAAATCACTTTCCTGAATCTGTGTTTTCTAGCAGTGCTTTATTTAAAAAATAAAAAAAATAATAATAAATAATCCTGTCTTTCAGCCTAAGACTCCAAGAATGGATAGGAAGCAATGAAACCGTATTTTTTAATTACATATTTTGTTTTACAATATTTTCTAATATTAGCCAATATTTCAAAAGGAACTCAAAGAAAATGAACAATACCTTAAGTTATAGGGAACTTCATTTACTCATTCATCTTAAGAGTTTGCACTCAAGATTTCTTCATCCTGCTTTTTATAAGCAGATGATGGCTTGTGCTGGATTGATAGAAACTGAGAAGGAAGAAAAACAGAATACACAAAAATTAGAGAAATTTTGAACCAGGAATTTCTTAGAGCAGAAAGCTCTCTGATTCACAGTTGATGATAATATTTTATAGTCACCCATAATTCAAACTTTCTAGAAGTCCTATTCTTATGGATTGTTCTGTGATAAATTCAATCACAGGTTACTTATATATCAACTGGAGACACCAGATGTCATCTCCTCTTTCGATCCAACTCTTGATATATGATAGCCTTTTCCAAAGCTGCACGTCTTCGATATAGGTATTTATGTCCCATGAAAAATATTCAGGGATTTACTTGTATGTTTTAATTACTTGGCTTGATAAGGAATCCACACTGAAACAATATTTTCCTTTGTACAATCTTTCCCATCACTTTGTTAAGGATAACAATGATTTTTGGTTTTTACTTAGATCAACAAAGTATGGTGAACAATTCTGAATTGCATTAAATGTTATATATGTATTTAAATGGAATTGTGTATTGTGGTACAATTGCTCATAAAAACAAAACCAGAATAAAATGCATTCCAGATAGAGATTTGGGGATCGAGTTCACTTTTATAATGGTGATAGTTTGTATATCTTTAGCCTTTTTTAAAGGCTTTCGAAGAGCTTTATCATGTTAAGGTTGAAGTAATTATGCTTCAATTTACATAATCTCAAATCAAATAAAATTGTCTCTACGTTACAGATGAGGTGATTGCTTTGTTTTACAGTTCTACAATGAGCAACTGTAGTTTTACCACAACGTCAATTTCTAGATTGCTTTAAAAGCTGAACGATTTGACTTAAAAGGCCAATAATCCTATGCGTTTTAACTTCATGGTAACTTCACCGAATTCACTGAAGATTTTGTCTTCCTTTCTCCTGGCATCTGTCGTTAATCATTGCGAACTGAACCTCCACAGGGATCAGCTGTCTAACACCCAGGTTATCTCATCTCCAGTGGCCTCTTCTCCTCCTCCACCTCAGCTATCTGCTGCCACGACCACTCTGTACACTTGTCATCTCCAGACTTTGGGCCATTGTCGTAATTTTATTATGGAAAGTTTGCTTCCCAACCACATCTTAGCCTCCATCTCCTTTGCTCAAGAAACTTACTGCCTCAATCATTCAATTTCATTAGTACTCTCAGGCCATTTTCCTCAATAATTTCATAATGATTCAGGTATCCTCCGACATCACTTTCTTTGTGTAACCTAGATTCCATATGTAACATTACAAACAATCCTTCAAACATCTTCAACCACTATAAATAGTGTTATCATTACTATCACTGTCACAATTGTTATTACTGATGACTTCTCATAACTTCTCTGCTACCCTAGTCAAACCCACCTTCATCTCTTCCCATCCCCACAACAGCCTTGTAAAGTGTTTCCCCACTTCTGTACCTTTCTAATATCAACACAGCAATACGATTGATTTTTTAATGTGTATAAATTGCATCACTTATCTTTCGTGCTCATAGTACTGTCGATGTTTCCTTATTCTACTTGAAATAAAATATGAACTCATATCTATATCTCCAGTACCAGCTTATGCTATCTACTTCCCATCTAAACTAAATTTCTGTTAATTTCCTCACATAGCAAAGGGCTGCCCCATGTTTCTGGTCTGCTCTGCTGTCCCGTGATTTCTATGACTATACCCTTCCCAGTGTCTAAATCTCCCAATCAATGTTACCTCCACAGAGAGAACTTCTCCAATTATCTTCTTAAAAAAGGCACAGACATATTATTCTCTACCTCAGCTCCTTATTTATTTCTTTCACATAAAATATAACAAATCATAAACAGAAACTCCAAGGAACTGGGGCTATGTGTCATAGTTATATGGCCCGTACCTAGCCCACAGAAGCTCCTAAAAAATTATTTGTTAAAGACTATTAATGTAATGTTGTGAATGGCTCAGAACTTCTAAAGTTGCTAGGCTCAAGCTATGATTATTTAGCACTCAAGATAAATTTTTTCCCTCATCCAATGGGCAAAAGTAGACATGATCACAATACTCATAGAAACTAATAAATTTTTAATGTTTATTATGTGATATTGGGAAAATCCATTTATTTATATTGAAGAATAGTTGATTTATAATATTTATATTAGTTTCAGGTGTACAACATAGTGATAGAGATTTTTACAGATTATACTTTACTTAAAGTTATTATAAAATATTGGCTATATTCCTTGTGCTGTGTAATATATCCTTGTAGCTTATTTATTTTATATATATTTATTTTTATTGAAGTACAGTTGATTTACAATATTGTGTTAATTTCTGGTGTACAGCAAAGTGATTCAGTGGTATACATTACATTATTTTTCATATGTTTTCATTATGGTTTATTAAAGTATATTGAATATAGTTCCCTGTGCTATGAAGCAGGACCCAGTTGTTTATGTTATATATAGTAGCTTTTATATGCTAATCCCAAATTCCCAGTTTATGCCTCCTCCATCCCCTTTCCCCTTTGGTAACCATAAATATGTTTTTTTGTCTGTGAGTGTTTCTGTTTTGTAAATAAGTTCATTGGTCTTATTTTTTTAGACTTTCCATATAAGTGATATTATATGGTATTTATTTTTCTCCATCTGACTTACTTCACTTAGGATAATCTAATTCCATCCATGTCACTGCAAATGGCATTGTTCCCTTCTTTTTTATGGCTGGGTAATAGTCCACTATATACATATATCACAACTTCTTTATACAGTTATCTGTCAATGGACATTTAGGTTGCTTCCATGTCTTAGCTATTGTAAATAGTGCTGCTATGAACATTGAGGTACGTGTGTCTTTTTGAATTATATTTTTCTCCAAGAGTTGGATTGCTGGATCATAAGTTAAGTCATGTATTTTCAACATTTTTAGGAATCTCGATGCTGTTTTCCACAGTAGCTGCATCAATTTACATTCCCACCAACAATGTAGATGGGTTCCCTTTTATCCTCATCTTCTCTGGCATTTGTTATTTGTAGATGTTTTAATGATGTCCATTCTGACCAGTGTAAGGTGATACTTCATTATAGTTTTGATTTGCTTTTCTCTAGTAATTAGCGAAGTTGAGTATCTTCTCATGTGCCTGTTGACCATCTTTATGCCTTCTTTGGAGAAATGTTTATTTAGGTCTTCTGCCCATTTTTTGATTGGGTTGTTTGCTTTTTTTTGTTATTGAGTTTTATGAGCTGTTTGTATATTCTGGAAATTAAGCCCTTGTCAGTTGCATCATTTGCAAATACTTTCTCCCAGTCCATAGGCTGTCTTTTCCTTTTGTTTATGGTTTCCTTTGCTGTACAAAAGCTTATAAGTTTGATTAGGTCTCATTTGTCCATTTTGAAAAAAATAAATTTACTATTTTTATTTTCTGTTTAGGCCAAAAAGCCTCAAAATGGCAAAACAATTTTCTTTTAGGTTTTCAACTGACCAAATTTCTGTCTAGGAATTTGGCAATAGATATGTGATTCTGAGTCCTCTATATCCCTGTCATCATGGATTTTGTCAAAAGAAGGGGACAAAAGAAGTGTTATCTGATTAGTTAATAATTTTATCAACCATAAAGATCAGGTCAAGTTGTAATACGTAAATCTATCAAAGCTTTAAAGATCTTTTGTTGATTTTTAAAAAGAACAAAGTTGATATTTAACATAATTTTATGGGTTATGTTTGTTCATGGAGTCAAAATAAAAGCAAAAATGTAATGATTTTCTATCCTTTATTTTCCTAGTAGAGCCAATATGATGTCTGTCTGCATTCTGACCAATCATAATATTTTCTTCTTCCAGTTTTATTGAGATATAATTGACGTGCAACATTGTATAAATTTAAAGTGTACAGCATAATAATTTGACTTGCATACATCATAAAGTGATTGTCATAATAAATTTAGTGACTATTCATCATCTCATAGATACAAAATTAAGTAAATAGAAAAAATTCCTTGTGATGAAAACCCAGAATTTACTCTCTTAACTTTCACATATATCATAAAGCAGTGCTAATTATATTTATGATGTTGTACATTTCATCCCTAGTGCTTCTTTATCTTATAATTGGAAGTTTGTACCTCTTGACTGCCTTCATCCATTTTCCCCTTCTCCCATCCCCTTCCTAATTAACCACAGATCTGACCTCTTTTTCTATGAGTTTGTTTTTATGTTTGCCTTTGAAGTATAATTGACTTACAATATTGTGTTAGTTCTTGTTACAAAACATAGTGATTTGATATTTCTATACATTTTGAAATGATCACCATGATAAGTTTAGTCACCATTTATTACCATACAAAGATACTACATAGTTATTGACTATATTCCCACACTGTACATTTCACACCCATTCATTTATTTGGCAACTGAAAGATTGTACCCCTAATCCTCCTTACTTATTTCTTCCCCCAGCCTCCTCCCCTCTGCTTATCATGTTAGTTCTCTGTATCTATAGATCTCTTTCTGTTTTGTTATGTTTGTTCATTTGTTTTGTTTTTAAGATTCCATGTATAAGTGAAATCATACAGTATTTCTCTGTCTGCTTTATTTAACTTAGCATAGTACCCTCAAGATTTATCCATATTCTTTCAAAGGGCAAGATTTTATTCTTTTTTTATGGCTGAGTAATTTTCTATTGTGTGTATGTGTGTGTGTGTGTATCTATATACACACGTACATATTTATACATATGTATCTCATCTTCTTTATCCATTCATCTATTTATGGTTACTTACATTGCTTCCATATCTTGGCTATTGTAAATAATATTGCCATAAACATAAGATTACATATATCTTGTCTTAATTAGTGTTTTCTTTTTCTTCAAATAAATACTGGGAGAGGAATTGCTCGATCATATATTAGTTCTATTTTTTAGTTTTTTGAGGAAACTTCATACTGTTTTCCATAGTGGCTGCATCAATTTCATTCTCATCAACAGTGATGAGGGTTCACTTTTCTCCACATCCTCGCCAATACTTGTTATTTGTTGTCTTTTTAATAATAGCCTTTCTGATAGGTGTGAGGTGATGACTGACTGTGGTTTTGATTTGCATTTCTCTGATGATTACTGGATTTGAGGATATTTTTTCATTTTCATGTGCCTGTTGGCCATCTCTGTTTTCTTTGTGAAAATATCTATTCATTTTGCCCATTTTTTAATTAGGTTTTTTTGTTTTTCTTTTTGATGATGAGTTGTATGAGTTCTTTATATATATTGGATATAATGTTTGCAAATATCTTCTTCCATTCAGCAGGTGGCCTTTTCATTTTGTTGATAGTTCTCTTTGCTGTGCAAAACTTTTTAGTTTGATGTAGTCTCATTTTATTAGTTTTGTTCTTGTTTCCCTTGCCTGAGGAGACAGAGCCCCAAAGTAATATTACCACAACTGATGTCAAAAGATTTCTGCCTATGTTTTCTTCTGGATGTTTTATGATTTCAGGTATTACGTTTACGTCTTTAATCCATTTGAATTTATTTTTGTGCATGGTATGAGAAAGTAGTCAGTTTGATCCTTTTGCATGCATTTGTTGAGTTTTCCCAAAACCATTTATTGAAGAGGCTATCTTTTCTGCATTGGATATTCTTGCCTCTTTGTTGTAGATTAATTGACAATATAAATGTAGGTTCATTTTTAGGCTCTCTATTATGTTCCACTAATCTATGTATCTGTTTTGTTTGAGTGTTTGTTTTGTTTTGGCCAGGAGCATACTGTTTTGATGACTGTACCTTTATACTATACTTTGAAACCTGGAAGCATGGTATTTCCAGCTTTGTTCTTCTCTCTCAAGATTGTTTAGGCTATTCTTTTTTTTCATAACCAATGCGTAATATTCTGATGATTAAGAAAAATTTTTTAAAAAATTTACTTGACTAGTTTTATTTCCTCTGAATTCTTTTGAGTTAAAAATATGGCACTTATTGACTAAGAACCATCATATTTTACTTCAAGAAAATCTAATACCTTTCAAAAGTTATAATTTTAATCCTAGCCCACAAAATTACTTCCTAACATTTCATTAAAAAACAAATAACTGAAAAATTGTGCTGAACACTGGAATTTGACACAACATTGTAAAATGATTATAAATCAATAAAAAATGTTAAAAAAAAAAAAACTTCTCCCAGCCAAAGATTCCTATTTTTGAATTACAGTGCTGAAAGGCACATACAGAACCCACCTCCTTCAAAGCACAGATGATAAACTCCCTAAAATAGAATTTTAAAATCCTTAAGCACTTAGAAATGCTACAAAGTTAGCAATTCTTAGGTGAAAATATTCCTCCTATGGGATCATGCAGCGTTCTTAAAATTAATTCAGCACATATGTATAAATAACCTTTTTTTAAAACTTTGTATTTGAAATGCAGACACAGTGACACAGAAGACAAACCTGAGAAATGCCACAGCTTAATATATTTTATGTCACTGCCTTCATTAGAGGCTGTATCATCGCTACCATTTTCAAAGACTTGAACCAAAAAATGGGTAATTACAGAGGAAATAAAATATTTTCTTTCTTTCTTTTGTGACAATATTTCCTTCACCTCTAACATTGATTCTTTTATAAGGATGCTAAGTAAATTATATATTTTTCATTTATTTTGCAGGGCTGAGAGCAGGGCTATTCAAATGCTTCTACTAAATTTGATGCAGCTTATTTAGGGACCAGGTACATTTTTTTTCTCTGAAGACATTGGGTCAAGCATGTTTAACCACAAAGGCAAATGGAATTTTAAGAGGTAGATTTTTTTTCCCAGGATGCAATCCGTTAATAGGTGTATTGTCAAGAAAGTAAAAACAAGCACTGAGCATGTTCTCTTAGTTATAAGGGTCCAGTGAAAAGAAAATAAAAGATCAATATGATACTTGTTAGTCTGACTATTAACAGTCATGGTATTAGATGTTTTGTAACCAGTGCTTTATGACCCATAATAATATTTTTTGCCTGAAACATCAAGTCAATAGAATACTATGTTAATATGCTTATGTCTTCATGAGGTAAATGATTAAAATCAGTTAGCTGTGCCAAATACATTTGCCTCTGCATGGTTGTAGATTTATAAAGCGCATTTATTAGACTACACATTCAGGATTTGTGCATGTTCAAAGCATTTCTATAGAACATTTTATCATTAACCTTCCAATTACACCCAGCTTTGGGTTATAGGCAAATTAACCCTTAACAGTAAAAATTTTCAAATTTTTAATCCAAAATTAAGTGTTATATTTTTTCTGCTTTTATGAAGTTGGGAGTAGAATGTCTTTCTGTATCATCAATAGTAATTAAAAAAATCAAAAGCATTTAAATCAGAATTACACAAATAATATGTAAGAATTTAACGCTGTATGCTCATAAACCCTAAAGTAATAAGCAACTTATAATACAAAGGTAATTATTTTAATTGCACATGACATCAAAAATTTCTGGTAAGTCTTTTCCCTAATTATACATTGTCAGGTTTCCATGGAAATAACTTTATATTTTAATGCTTAATTAGGTAATTATTTATTCATTTATCTGTCTACTATCAGAAAAATGGTGATCGTGGTGCTGCATGAACTTTAGCTTTCAAAAGAAATGGATTGAAAGGTAGTTTTCTTGGGTTTTTGTGTTTCATAAAATCTGTATCTCTATTAATGTTTATGGGATAAAATTTACTTTGCAAAGAAAAAAAAAAGTAAGTCCTCTGTGTAACATTTGTTTACTTATTAACAGATTAGGGTTCTACAATAGTTGGTGATTTAATTTAAAAAATCCTTAAACTAAAAGGAAATTATGAATACATTATTTAAAATAACAAGTCCTCCCAAAATGATTAAAATTCAATAGTCAATGTAATTTACCACGCACAGGTATCGGAACTCTCATTTGAAGCTGAGGGTCATTTTGACTTGGTTTTTTTCCTGCCACTGGCACTTACAAGAAGCACATGTCCAGATCTACACAAGATTTTCAGCTTCAAGATACTGAGATATTATTACATTCTAGAGAAAGTGGAGAGTGGTGATTTTGAAGGTTTTCCTCACTTCTCTGTATTTGGAGACATTTTTAACTGTAAAAGTAGTAACTATTAATCATTCTAACTGTTTAGAAAAATTATATTAACATTATGTCTCAGCAATTCTTTCATGTCTCTATTCATTTGTCTTAAATGTACAACCCACTGCTTGTGTGGTAGGGGTCACTGCACTATTTTGAGATCTAACTTTCATGGTGGATGCATGAAAGTCAGCTGGTATAATTGGAATGCATGAGAGCCGATTCCCTGTGGTTGAGGTGTTACCAATAGGAGATGGTCGTCTTCATTCTTCCGTTCTTACCCCCACACTAAGATGGATTGGAGCTGCAGTAATTTTTATACCTTCTCTGAAGGTAATTTGTGAGAGAGAGCAATCAGACACTCTTATTACAAAGTCATGACCGGGTAGGTGAAGCCCTTTTTTTAATGTACTTCACTTCTTCCTTATTTCCCTTGCTCACTCTTTCCTGCTTCCCTGTGATTGCATTCTTATTAAAGTGTTTGTGTATAAACACATAGTACATTGTGCTTTCTTTTTCCCCCTTAGAATCAGTTTTCTAGGGAACCTGTACTAAGACAATCTCTAAGGAGAAATGGCATATTCAAATTATTTTAAAATACGGCAATAAGAAAACTTTAGTGCTATTACTAAAGTATACGGTAATGAAAATTAGAAAAAGATATTGCTAAACAGGAAAGTAACCACAGATGGTTTAAGAGTGGGTGAGAAATTAAGGTACGTGCTAGGAGGAGAAAAATGTTAACTCTAGAGATTTTAGAACATTATCCTGTGTTCTCTTAATAAGGGGCTTTCATACCTTAAAGCAAGTGTCAACAAACTCTGTTGAAGGCGTCCAGAACATATCATGCAAATGCGTGCTACTTTGGTGTAAGAACTATTTTGAGCTGAAGGCAGCTGAGCATCAACAGATGCAGCATCAACAGATGCAGGAAGAGCTCTCTGCCTTCTCCTTATCTGCCTGAAAGCAGGGTGTAAATTTTCCTTTGAGAAAGATGTGTACCTCCATCCCCACCCACACCTGCAAGAGAAGAGAGATTCTTCTTAGTCATCTAGATGCCTTGCATAAACAGACTTTACCAAAATAGACCTTATCATCCACTAGTTCCCCCATTATTCCCTAGTCACGTCCCCACAATTTATTGTCCCTTAAAGCTCAGATCCTCTTTCCTTTGTTAACAGGGTATGTAAGCCCCAGAGTCTAACTGCTTTGATGAGTTTCACTTTTTTTATAATCTCCTATGCACATCAGTGTTAGTAAACGTCACGTACCATTTCTCCTAATTTGTCTTTTGTTAGTTTCATTTGCAGGTCCCCTGGTATTTTACTTAAGGGAGTAAAGCAAAAGATTTTCCTCGCTGATCTTCTAAAGGGGCAGACAGTAGTTGTTTTAGGTTAAACACTGGCCTAAAGAACTCGGAGACAATTACCCAACTTTGCCATTGTAGCATCCATGGATAGTATGTAAATCAATGACCATGACTGTTTCTCAGTAAAACATTATTTAATAAAACAAGCCAGTGTAGGTTGGAGCAGTGAAAGATTTGACCTTTGAGGAGTAGTTCTGGACTCTGCTGAAGATACTTGAAAGTCAAAGCTGCATAGGGAAGAAATGTTAAAATGCAAAGAAATATATTTATTGAATAAGTTACAAATTTCTGCTTTGGTTTATGGTCTTTGATTTGTGCTACAGAGACTGATACAGAACAGTTAACTACTACCACAAAGTAAAGATGGATCTGAAAAAGTGCCATGCCAAATGAATGTCATTCTTTTATAAAACAAAAATACAGCAAATAATATGAAAACACAGAAAATGAAACACTTGGGAAAGTGACAGAAGGGCTTAGAGTAGTGATAACAGCTGAGAGAGTAAGCATTGAAAGAAAGTGTCCATTAAGCAGAATTAGAGAAGAACACTCCAGATTAACAAGAAAAAAAGGAGCATAAGAGGTAGACGTCAATATTTTCATGCAATTGCTATTGTCATAATTGCTATTCAGTTCTGAGTTATAAGTATGACTTCTTTCTCCGTGCAAGCTCTGCAGCTGTTGACAACTCGACATAGAAATCAAGGTAACGAAGACAAAAAATCAGGCTTATTGCTGCTAAATATTGGGTTTGGGGATGAAGTTTAGACCCAGAGGCCAGTGGGCATGAATTACATTTTACTTTTCCTTCGTCACAGGGAAAATTTGAGGATTAAAACTTCGTACAAAACTTTCATGTAGAAACAAAGGCAACTAGAATAAATGAGGCAAAGCCCTTCATTGAAGCAAAGCCCTTCACCGAGGCAAGGACCTGAAGAAAGAGAGGAAAGGAATACTTGATCATCCTACGCCCACTTTCTTCTTCTAAACTCACCAATTAGGAAAGTCTCTCTCTGGGGAGAACTAAATAAAGGGTGGAGAGAAGTAGGAAGAATTCTTGAGGGAATAGAACCCACCGTTCCAACCTACTGTTGCTTGCTAACATCCTCTCCAGTTTTGTTCTCTTCATCTGTTGGTCTTTGCCATAAAGTCTACTGTCTCTGAAGCCGGGTGCCCCTTACAAACAGAGAAGAGCTTCCTGAAGGGAGGACCTTTCACTTCCTGCAGCAACTCCTCCAAAACCTAATATGGCATCTTCTTCATATATTTCCATAATCCTAAGAAAGGAAATTTTATCTTTTGCCACTAGGAAACAAAAATAATAATTTCATTTAACGAATTCCAAATGTACTCAGAAAATTCGCTCTGTTCTGTCTCTCATCTGTGTTATCCAATAAACCCATTAGAGGTTTTGCAATGAATAAATGACAGCATGAATTTTCCCCAAGAGTAAAATGCCATCAACATAAAATTTCCAAAATGTAAATATAAATTCAGCACTGTTATGAATTTCCTGGGAAGAAACCAACTAATATTCAAGTTCCCAAGAGATTAAAGTTAAAACAGCAAAATGAAATATTTGTTACTCAAAAGTGTGGCTAAATATTTTCATTCCCTTCTCTCTACTGTTCATCACTCAGTCCAAATGTTGTCAGTAACATAAATCCGAGATTACCATATCATGACTTTATTGCTCAGGAAGGGATGATTTAATCGGCTAGCTGCAGTTCCATCGTCGATGACGAAGTCTTGATTGTCAACCATCCCCTGGAGGGCAGTTTTTGGCATCACTGGCCTTATAGACTTGTGAGAACCAAAATTTCCAAGACTTCCACATCCGGGCCTCCGTGCTCTTTACTGACTGATCTGCTTCCTCAGTGGGGGAGGGAGGGGCTTGCTGTTTTAGCCTGAATTGTCTTTCAGCCTCCTTTCCTCCAAGGAGAAGATAGCTTACTTTGACTCCCTGTATGTACATCTCTAGCTACAAATTATGGCTTTATAACTTTGAAAATTCAAGTCACTTCCCTACAAATGTTTTGTTAACCTTACCTCTCCAGCTGGGTGTACAGAGGTTCCGAAAATTCTAATGATATAATTCTGTCTATACATCTGTGTGCTGCCTGACACTCTGCCCTGGGGGCAAATATGTATCCCTGTACTTACAGACTCATTGATTCATTTAACCAGAAAAGAAAATTTTATGGTTTTATAAAGTAGAAAAGAAAGGTTGGGAAATTTTCCGAAGGGCGTACCAATTGTGACTAGATTACTCTAGTTTCAAGACCTTCTGGAAAAATGACCCTTAAAATAATTCATAGACTTTCCTGAAGTTTCCTTCTTAGGTTCTGTTTTATTTAAATGCAAACTAATAAACAAACAAAACCTAAAACTTCTGCCACTTATTTCTGTTTGCTTTCAAAGTAGATTTAAAAATAAAAAAACAACTTTGTTGAGATCAGCATTGAAGGAGACCTGTTTGTTAATTTTTGTTTCATTACTTGTGTCAAAAATGAAGGTTTAATAAGAATCAGAGAAGCTAATAGTGACTATTATGATGCTTCCTCCAGAGTATCTACTTTTTTCCTGCAAATTATGTTAGTTTTAAATGGAAGAATGCATGCCAAAAGTCATTAGCTTATTCTTACAAATATGTTAATGTTTAAGTGACAAATCATTGATAGTTTTTTTTTTAAGTCAAGTCAATCTAATAGAATAAAGCTAGAACATATAACAGATGTAGACACTTTTCAGATATTTTCTTTCATTTCTGCTTAAATGTTAGGGTTCATAAGATGGAGCTTTTCTTGGAAGATGTTAAAACCACAGGGAGATCTGTGATCTTAGGACAGAGGTGCCCTTGTGTAAGTTTCCATCATATCTTTACATAAGCTCATTAAATGTTATAATTTAATCACTATAATCTTAAGGTTTTCATTCTTTACATTTACCCATTACACATGTGAATAAATATATAATCATATTTGCATGAAGATACATATTTCAAAAGCAATTTCGAGTTATTAAAACAAAATCAATGTTTATATTAATTGTTCGCTGTACATGGAGAAAGTTAATATTTTGCAGGATTAAGTTAGTCGTGTTTCTCTAAATTTGGCACGTTATGAGAAATGAAAAGAATCCGGCAAAGCCTCACATGTATTTTACAACTTTTTGTTTCATTTGGGGTGTGAGTGAAAAATACTGCAAACCACATCAGTAAACAGAGAATGCTGAAGCCATCAAGTCATCAGCCGCTGCCGCCACCCCCCAAGGAAGACAAGCCTGCAGCCTGGCCTCTGCAGCCACTCACAATGGTGCACCCTGAGGGGACTCAGAATAAGAAAGGACAGGATACTGGCCCTAGACAGCTAGGCGCTTGTCAAAGGAATGAATTCAATGAGCCCAAATGTTTGCTTCTTCCCATACATAGAAAAGCACTAAATTCTTTAACTTGAGATGCCTGGTTTTCTTTAGATAACAATCTTTTATTGTTCCAACTTGTGGTCTTTGTTGTAAAACGCCGGTATGTCCTAGCTCCTCCCTACCTCTTCGGAGCAGTCCCTCAGAGCGATTTGAGAGGCTGTCATCCCAGCTCAAGTCCTCCTGCCAAATAAAACATAACTCTCAACTTTTAGGCTGTGCGTTTATTTCAGTCGACAGTGGTTTTTTCTCAATATGGAATAAGTCTTCAGGAAGCTACCTATATAGGAAGGAAGATCTTCATTTACTCATTTAGCAGCCTAGAGAAGAGCTCTGAGGGCCTTAGTGGGGATCCATGAATTGGGGATAATGGGAAAGCGGGGGATGCATTGTGACTCCCACCAACAAGCTTTAGGGCAGTTGATAGAACGCACTGCAGTTTGCACTTTTCTGTTTCAAACAAATATTTTATAGAGTTTATTCACATACACCTGTGTTTATCTCTTCTCCATTATCTCACATCTTTGAATTTAATCTTTTGTTTGTTGCTAAGTAACCAAAGTTTTCTTTCTCCGCAGTGAGTTCTTTTCCTGGAAAAGCATGTAGATAAGACCAAAAGTGAGCAGATAAGAGTAGCTTGTTCAATGAATTGCTGTTGTTGTAATGAATTATCATTCAATCTGATAATAGACTGGAAATACTTAAAGGAATGGTGCACTATGGAAAGGATCTATATATCCTTTTCTTTGTATTCTACATTGATACAAAGACTAATAAATTGCTTAATAAATTTTACAGAAAAAAATACTGTTAGAACATCCTTATAAACTTATCATTAATTGTGTAATAGTATACATATTTGTATAAGCAAAAGTAGAGACAATAAAATAAAACTAACTAACATTGTAACAATAATTTCATAATATCTTCTAAGTCATTCTACATTGTGGCAGTTCTTTGATCACATTATGGTAGAAAATGGTGGTGCAGACATTTAAGAACCCAAGTTTTATTCCAGCGATGTGAAGGAAAAGCCGGGCTGGTCTAATAAGATAACTCACAAGTCTAGGAATGTGAAGGAGAGGCTGGGCTGGGCTAACAAGATAACTCACAAATCTAAGTATTGGAATACTGATCTGAGTTCTGCTAGACTAACTTGTAAATCTAGGTTAATTAGTGTTGGTTTGCTGTTCATGTTTTTTGCTAGCCAGTTGGTTTTTCAAAGATACATATCTGGCTTTGGAATGTTGGTTTGCTGCCTCCCCGCCTCCACCTTTGTGATGATAATGCTGCTAAAGCTGTTCCATGCCTATTGGCTGAATACCCCAAGCTTGTACTTTACCCTATAAAACCTCATGTGCACTTCTTGGAGGTGCTCAGAGCTTCGGAGCAGAAGCCCCTCTGAGCCCACCGGCGTAATACACCTGAGTACTCCAACCCTCTGAGTGGTGCTTGTTTCTTGACTGGCCTGTTGTTTCCGTAACAGCGAGACATTCAACTTACACAGAAAGTCTTGGGGCAAGGCTAATAAAGGATTACTTTCGTAAGCATGCTCTCTCTGCACTAAGTGATGAAATATGTTAGAAGACATTCTACATTATTAGAGTATCAGGTGATTCACATTATGCAGCACTAAAGGCTCTACCCATGAAATGTCACTCCTTATTCTGAGAAACTGGCATTTGGTAAAAAATGCAAAACTGTTTAGAAGAATAGAGTTTGAAATTCAACAAGCATAAGTACTTGCTACTCTCACCATCTTAAAAGCTTTAATATTTTTTAAAGTGATATATATTCTATGCACTTGTACAAGGTAGATGGCTAAAAACCCTCACTAAATCTATTAATTTTAGCTAGGTCAGCTTTGCTCTGAAGATGGGAGTATGGAATAAGTATTCCTTATTTACTCTGGGTATTACATGATCAATTATCTAATAGTAGTGTAAGTCAGCAGTCAACAGTTCCTCAACTGTAGTACTTAGAACACACCTGGAGATATCATCATTATCTTGAAACTTTATTAAAGACATAAGTTCTCAGTCCTCATCTTAGATCTGCTGAATCAGGAATTCTGGGAGCCCAGCAACCTCTCTTTTAATAAGCTCACCAGATGATTTTGACAACATATGACTGTCGAGAATTACTGCCCTATGTGAGAGATGTGCTTTTACTCATTTCCAATCATAATCTTTCAGATTTTTTGTTTCTATGAAAGAAGAAAGGTGTTACCTGGGAATTGAGGGAATTACAATTTTAACAGGATCCTCTACCTGTGCATGTTGTTCGTCAGATAATTTGGAGACAAGAGCAACTTGAAGGTGAATTTAATCAATGCAGATAACCAAGTGGAATAATTGCCTCACTCCCTGCGTTACTGAGCCCGGATATAAATTGTGTTGTCATGTCCACATGCCAGTGGTGCGGCAGTTGGGGGATAAGAGGTTAATGAATCTCAGAGAATTTTGAAACGTCTATGGTTTTGAGACCAAATCATTATGGAATCATATCATTAAGCAAGAACCCTGGACATCAATATATCCAAGGAAAAGATATTAAAAATAAATGTCAGCTGATGGGGAAGGGCTTGCAGCATGGGATCAATCAATTTATATTGAAATAGCGCTAGAACATATTTTTTAAATCTACAGCCAAACCGCACGTATTTTGGTGATTTTTAACATGTGACTGGGCACAATATTAAACATTTACAAATTTCATGAGGTGCTAACCTTGCACAATTATTATTGCTCTGAAAATACTCCAATAATCTATCATCTTTCCTAACAGTATAAATAAGTTCTGTCTAAAGAGAAATGCCAACAAAAATTAATCAGTCAATCTAAGCGAGAAATGGAAAGTTTTATTTGAGCCAAATTGAAGGTTATAACCCAGGAACAAAATCTCAGAAAGCTGTGAGAACTGTTCAGTCCATTAGAAGTCAAGACAGAGTTATATACATTTAATGTACACTTGCTGTACATTAAATGACATATTATTGACAGTATACACAGTCCAGATCTAAGCATTGTGGCCCCTTACAAGATCAAGAAGGGATGTTATCTTTTAAGGTGTTGTCTTATTGGTGCTAAGAAGATGTTGCTGTTTACAGTTTAGCAGGGATTTCTGCTGATGGGGAGGTTTGGTCAATGAATAATGCAGATACATAATGCACAGTAGAGGAGAGAGAGGAGACCAAAGGGCAGAGAAAAAAGTTTTTCTCTCACCTTGGCATAAAATGTGAATTTTATTTCGCAGAGATAGTATAGAATTAAAACTGGGAGATGTAATGATAGTGTTCAAAATTGTTAATATCTATTGTTGACATTCCAAAGTAAGTATTTTCACTTAGGCAGATTTTAACTTAATTATGCAGATCTAATATATTTGAATACATTATTAGATTAGACTTGGAAACTCTTCTGGTTCTTGTTTATCATTTAAAATGGACAGTTTAAAGCCATTATACTGTGAAAAAAAGTTGAACTGAGTAAATGTGAAGATCAAATTGTCCTTATCCAGTGATTCATGAATTGGGTTGCATTCCATCTAGCAAACAGAAAGGAGCATTGAGGAGTTGTGAAAAATGGAAAGTTTTCAAGATAGAAAGGGGGTGGGACAAGGAAGTCAGAAACAAAAGAAAAGTCACCTTTTTTTGAAGGAAGGCAGGGGTATTTATTGTAGATAACCTCACTGGTGCTGGCCAGCAAATTTCAAACTGACTAAAGGTCACGTTCCTGGGAGGGGCTGAAACTGCACTTAGGTTAGGTGTTAAATCTTGGTTTAGTAAGGTGGGACTCAGCACAAGTGACTCCATTTGAGTCTTGTTTTTTGTTTTTTTTTTTTTTGACAATATTGTATACAGCTTTCTGATGGAATTTTTTTAATTATTTATCTTTGAGCATTTATTGCAAATAAATGACAAATGATAGTAACTTTAATAAAAATATGAGCATACTGTATCCTAAAATTTGAAAATATGTAAAAATATATTTACTTTTTTCTTATTTTTACTTAAATCTAGGAGAGTGTTTTAAAAATTTATTTAATTAAACAGTACATATATTTTTCATCTAACTACTAAATTTGTTCCATATAAATAAAAATTATCATATATTGGAGGTGTTTATATTGGTTTGCCTTTGCAGGTCATCATTAGCCATGAATTGTGTAAGTACAATTATCTACACAGCAAATTCTGCCTTTTCTAAGATAGTACATGATTTTCATAAAGATTTCTTTGAATAGTGAGTGAAAATTATTTGTAGCAAAATGAGGTATTTTCTATTCTGAATACACATACACTCATGGGGTTATGAAATGTGAAAGAAACGTGTATACATGCAATATAAGACATGTGAAAGAAATACATATGTATGTACACATATATGAATGCTCTAATATAATAATGTATGTAAAACAGAAGCTTAGAGATCTTTTCCTATTCTTCCAAACAGAGGCTTGATTTTAAAGGCGGCTAAGTCACCTTAAGCCAGAGTAAGCTACAAAAGTGAATTTGAGGTCTACAAATGCATTTAGAGTTTGAAAAGACCATACACTTGGGAGATTTTGAGGAAGTATTAAGATGCTACCTTGATGAAATGAAGTAGGGCATATTAGTGCTAAACTGGATAAAATCTGTGACCATTATTGATGGACTAGTTAATAAAACATTTCATGAATGAGAGTGGCTTTGAAATCATGTAACAAATATTTTTTGTTTGTTTTAAAGAAATTACATGAAAATGTAGAATTTTTTGAATTATACCAGAAAAGATCCTCAGCAAATGATTGTGTGTATGTGTATGAGAGATATCTTCATGAAGATATTAGGAATATAAAAAAGTGATATATTTTTGTCCAAATGGGGTAATATAAACAACAGAAATAATCTGATCTCTTACAAATATCCATTGCAATTCATTGGTTGGGTCTGCTCTCCGTTAAATGATGACAGTTGACCAATACAGCTACTAAAAATGGATTCACTTTTGGAACATCAATTTTACTAGTTTCCTCTTCCTTTAATAAAGAGGCTAAACATGGGAGATGGTTATAGAAGCAGGCAGCAAATGTTCAGAAGACATCCAGGCCAGCTTTTCATGTCTTATGGGCCAGGAAGGCATCTGAGCAAATATCCAGGCAGCAACCAGCGCCAAAGATGGCACTCTTCGGCTGCTCCTACTTCACGTCTAACCAGCATGATTTACCTCAAAAGATGCCTGGTTCCCCTTTCCTCCAAAATATTGGGCAGCTGTATCAGCACTGTTAAAACAGAAAAACATTTTTGTGCCAGACACCTTGATTGTACATACCCCCCCATATGAGCCTTAGATTGTTTTTTTAAATAAAACTATATCAAGATCTACTTTTTAAATATCCTAAATGTATTATTTGCTTTTGTATTATAGTGTATTCATTAAGTATTACATTCACTGAGAGTTACTTGGTCATTAATAAACACAAAGATACCTTTATGCTCTTCTTATTCTTTGATTTTAAGGTTGATTTGATTGAAATTAAAATGATTATCACAGTTTTGATTGCTAGGCTGTTATTATTATTATTATTTATTATTATCAAGTACTTGAATTTTTTATTCTTTGGGATTTATTTTTTAGTAATTCATTTTGAAATAATCTCAAATGCACACAATAGTTGTAAGAAAAATACATACCACGCTCATACTTTCCTCACTAGATGATCAGTTGTCAGTGTTTTATCTTATCCACCCATCCCATCCATAAAACCTTTTAAAATTTTGTCTGTTGTCCCAGTAATGTCACCTTTTCCACTCTGGTCATGATTAAATCTTAAACTATGTGGCTATGCATAAAAAAAGAATGCTTGGGAGACTTGGCAGTCTATAATATATGGCCTAAGTGATCAGCTCGGGCTCATTTATTACCGTTTAATTGGTTTCTCCAATGATTTGCAGTTGTTGCTAAGTGCCTTTGGAAAAGCCTAAGCTAATTAATTTGCCTGAGATGAATGCTGTTAAGTGGCTTGATAACCATTCTGCTACCACTTGGGTAAACACAGCCTCACTGCTCTATCACTAGGGTGACTACTGTTATCAATTCTGATTCATATTCTGCAGTAACATTTGTGGCATTTCACTAGGCTCCCATGCCAGACCAACCAGGCCAGATTTTTCAGGACCAACTCTTGTACACCATTATCAACCAGCAATTACCAGCAGGTCATTGTGTGCTTGCCCCACACTGAACGGGAGAGAGTAGGAAAAAGCAGAGAAGGTAACAAATGATATCCAAATTAAAATTCATTAACCTTGCAAAGTTACTAATATCCTCAGTAGATAAAAATGCTGGTAGCTAATAAGCCTTAATTATTCATCAATATACTAAGATTTATTTCTTCATAAAAGTATGTTTCTCATAATTTGGAGTTAATATACTAGATATTAAGAATTTAAATATTGTTAGCAAATCTTTAAGAAATAAATAAAGCATTGAACATTTGTTAATGTTTATAATCTAAGTAGGGTTTTAAATTTAGTTATTATCTTATTTGCCTAATTCTAAATATGAATTTTAAAAATATATTCATATTATTAATATGGGTCCTCAATATTGAATCTCAGGCTTTTTTCTTACATTTCTAAAGGAAAGATTTCATAGTGACAAATGTATGGAAGCCTCAGGATCTCATTCACCATAGACAGAGTAGCAGAACCAATAATCTGCCAAAACAATTCATCCCCCATCCAAAAAAAAGCTTTAGCAATGTTGTGTTTCTAATTCCAGTAACAATATGTATTCAATACCCATTTAATAACTTTATTTATCTACACATTAAATAGTTCATTCCTCCTCTGCCCCCCAAAATTTAGCAATATTGTGTTGAGAAGTTGAATATATTATAGGCAACTATGGTAGAATACTTTTTCCAAAGATGAGCTCTCCAAAATGATATATATCCCATTCCTCAGGCTTTTCTTACAATAAAAATATATTTCTTGGCTCACAGAAACTATGACAAATAATAAATTACTACTGTTTTATACTACTAAGCATTAGGATGATTTGTTAATTGATGATAGCTGACCAATACAGCTACTAAAGATGGATTCACTTTTGGAATATCAAAAATATCACTTTTGTTAAAATGCATAAATTGAAACAATTAAACAATTATATTTTCATCTTGTACTTATAACAGTGTACCTAGTCTCATGTCCCTAGTATGAGATAGCAAACATCTTATGAAGTTGCTACCATCTATGAACTTTAAATTTAATCTTTAATTTTTTATCCCCTTTGGTTGTGTGGATTCAAGTTACCATGACACATGCTAAAATGTAAGTTCAGTGAAGGCAGATTGTTTTATTTCTATTATCTTTGTATTGCCAACACTTAGTATGGCACTTAGCATAGACCATCTTAATTTTGTTGAATAATACACAGTTCCATAGATTTTTCATACATATTATTATAATCAAAAATATTTTTAAATAAATGAGTTGAGCTATCTGTGTGATAATTTTGTGATCAGTGTTTAATTTAACTAATCAAATAGAAAAACAGAAAAACCTGGTTTTTAGAGAAATTCTTTTTTTCTTTTTCTTTTTTTTTAGAGTCCACAGGTGAGTGATATCATATGGTATTTTTCTTTCTCTTTCTGGCTTACTTCACTTAAAATGATGATCTCCAGATCCATCCATGTTTGCTGACTCTGTTTTAAATGAGGTTTTCTTGATTCAGTTTCACACTTCTATTCCTAACTCATAAGTACTTTTATCATGAGTATGTATCACATTTTATTTATCTTTTGCCTCTATTGACTGATATAGTCCTTCTCCTTTAATTTTTTTATATATTGAGTTAGATAATAGATGTCCTAATGTGCAACCACCGTTTTATTTCTTTGGTAAATCTTAATGGCACTTTATTCTCTTTAGTACAATACTAAATTGTAACTGTGACCATTCTATTGAGAAAGTGATATTTCCCACACTTGTATTTTGGGGGATGGTCTTTTTAGATTTGATATCTGAGTTATATTAGTTTCATTAAATACATTGTGAATTACCACATATTTTATACTGTCACGTTTTCAAAGCTTTACCATATTGCCAGTAAGACATTTAAAAAACCAACTTACTTTAGTTTCAGTTTTGCCTAAGGACCCAACATATTGATAATGCATTCCAAAAGATAGATCTTGTAAGAGCAGATGTTAACAAACCAAAGTCTATACAACAGCATGAAATAATCCTTTGGATGCCTGCAGTTTCTTAGCTCACATTCTGTACAATTGCATACCGTACACTTGCATGCATGTAGTGAACAGAATAATTACAAAAATATTACTATATTCAAGGCTGAAATTTGCCTTTTTTATGCTTAGAGGTAAGATATAAAATTAAAGTAATAAACTCCATGCTTATTCATAAAAAAAATGTGTATTAACTGATGATATCAAAATAGAAACCTCAAACATTTGGTTGGAATAAAATTTCATTTATTTTAAACTGGACACAAAGACTTCCAGGTGTTAAACGCCAGATACCAAAGCATGTGCCTTTTTCACACTGAATTTGCAACGTTTCATAGAACCAACACATATAGCCCACATCTCAGGAAACACCTGCTTTTACTACAGAGCGCTTTGCCTCTGATTAAAGAACAGAAAAGTAAAGCTGATCACAGTTAGTATTCTTGGCACCATACACTTTAAAATAATTGTAACTTGGAACCACATGACAGTAATTGAAAAATCTAATGGAAATATTAAGAACATTGAAGTGTTAGTAAAAAAAAAAAAACGCTTTGTATTACAGTATGCTATTGTACAGTTTGTAGTAACAGGGACATGTTTCCAGTGGTAGGTCCACTTGTGCGTTGAATAGGTACCAGTATTTCTAATATTTCAAAAGTTAAAATTGTGATGTTTCTTTCTATCACATTTAGTCTGTTTTAGAATCATCTTCCTAGTAGACCTGCTGTGGGAGTAAAGAAAATAGCCTTTTTCAGAGAAATGCATGCAAACCCACGCACACACACACAAACACAGTTAGATGAGATGGTCAGTGACAGAGTGTAGTACAAGACATACATCTGTGAAATTCTCCTGGGGCCTAAGAGAGTCCATGTAGTACATCTGGGGATGTAGTACTCACTTGCTGTTGAAGTCTTACTGCTCTATACTATATTATAGTATGCATTTCATGGTATTTGAACAAACAAGTAGTTCTAAACGTTGAATGATGTGTCTCTTATTATTTGTATGTATAATACTTCTCCCAGATAAATAATTACATCAACATTGAGTTTACATGTAGATTTACAGTGTTCCTCCTTGACTATTCATTCACACGTTTAATTCTTACCAAAGTGTTAGTAAAAGGATAGCTGACACAACATGTATGAGGCGTTTTGGGGAAAAAAGAAGCAAAACACTTCTGTAATTGCTGTTTGTTTGTGTTGATCTACAATTTGGCTTTATCTCATGAAGAAATGTCTCTTGAGGAGAGCAGATGTGAAGAAGTGCTCAGGCTTCAGGTGGCCAAACACAATGTTCCACTGTACGACACAAACCTAACAGATTCTAGAACAGAGACTGAGCTACAAGGGCTGTTTGTGGGCTTTGTTAAACGGGTCAATTTTTTAATTAAATTGATTACATAGATCACTTTTTGTCTAAACGTTCTAATTTGATTCCATGTTAATCTAGAGAGTTATAATGGAAATTTTACCATATACTTTCTAATGCTTAAATTAAATATGAACAATTATCTCCTGAATGTTATTCTGAAAATGAATCTAACATCTATAGATAACAATATCAGAGGGTAAGTTTTTCTTAGTGTTGAAAACACTTTTTCCACTTCAATGTTCGTATTATGGGATACCTATATTTTTTTCCCTAGGAGACAGAATACATTCTAGATTTACTGTTGAATTCTTCTTCCTTGTTTCCTTTCTAATAACACTTCCTCCAAAAAGCATTCTTTGATTACTTCACATAAGTCTCATATACAACAGGTTAAAAAGTCCTTTATTAACAGAATTTCACCTCTCACTAAACTAAGCCCCATGAGGGCAGAATCTGGGTGTTATTCCCCCATCTCCAGGTTGTAATTGTGGGGATTAAAGGAGATGACACATTTAAACCCTTATACTTGTAGTCATTCATTAAATGCTAATTATCATCATTATTGAAAAGTTGGTAGCACTTTAATAATTAATCCCTGATATATTTATCTGAAAGGCAAATGTATAATTATAAATGTAATAAAAGAAACAAATAAATCATTTTATGGCTCTCTATCATCTGTGGAGTTATGAGTGACTCCTTGAGAAGGTGTTACTGAGTCAAGGATAACAAATTAAGGAAGGGTAGAGAGAGGAAGAATGTATAAAAATAGGCTTAGGTAACTACCTGCACAGAGATCTTGAGGCTGAAAGTGTTACCTTAAAAGGAAAAGAAAAAAGACCCCAGTTCTTGTCATACCCTAAAGATAAGATTACAGACAGGAGATGGAGAGCATTGTGTAGTGAAAAATTTTAAAGGATTTATTTAGGAAAAGAAAAGTTCACCTCCAAGAATGGGAGGGTGACTGATCCAAGGGGGTAAAAGCAGAGGTCGTTGCCTGTCCTTTCTCTTATGCCCTCACCTAGAGATGGTCTTTTGATTGATGGTTCTTGCCCCTGGAGTGCTTAGTCTTGTTTGGCCCCTTTGTGCGTGTCCTTATCCATGGCTTACACAGAAAAACCCACAGCGGGGTGTGTGGGGGGTAGGGGTGCTAAACCACATGCTAATTATATTACAATGAGCATTGGCTCATGTCTGCTTAAGTCCTTCCTCATTACAGAGTAGTTGCCGCTGTTGGGTTCTAACAGATTTCTTGTTGGCACTTATTTAGAAGAAGTAAAGTCCCTTTATGCTGGAGTGGGCATAAAGCCATCTTTCGGACCATCTTTCCTCTCCTCCACCTATCTGTCTAGTGCACTCGCTTATCTAACTACCTAACAAAGGGAGATGGCATTGTACAGAATTTTGACAGCTACATGTTAAGTACTATTACTACAGACCACGCATATATGACATATTAATTTATATTCAGCTGTATTTTCAATGAGAGGAGGAAACTTGTTCATCTTATGCCTTTGAAGTAGTAATATTCTACCCAACAATTAGCACAAATTTTTAGCAAAAGCTTTTCTCTCCGTAAATAATGATTGAAATATAATTTTACATACACATGCACATACACAATACTTACAATAAGACTATTTGAACATTTAGGGGAAAATCGTGCTTTTGGCTGCTTATTTAAGATAAGCTGTTGAAAGGGGTATAATTAACAGAGGACTTGAGCACGTTGGTCATTTAGAGATGACTGAGGTAAAAGGGAATTTCAAAAAATATATAAATATAATGACAGCAAATATTGTGCATTTCAATTTTAATATTGTGTTCAAACTTACATATTTTATTTTGTGCATTATGCACATACATAAACAAGGCATTATTTGTGGGTTGAAGTTGGAAGTATTAAGATTTAGAAATGTCCGTACTATCAAAATCAATTTTTTTAGCGGCTGCTGGAAAGAGGTAAATGAATTAATCTCTAGGACCAGTTATTATAGGGAGTCTAGTGGTTTTTAGCTGCTTCTTGGACATTGTGACTAACCATTTGAAAGCATTTTAGAGAAGATGATGTGTTTTGTTACTTCTTTTCTCCCTTATTTTGGGCTAAGCCAATTATTCCTAGTGAGTATTGTTGAATAAAATATATCATTACTCTGGATAAAGGAAAACACGAAATGGGGAATGGAATAAATGTCTTCCACTTTATTCCAATAGATAGTGCTTTATACTCTTGACCCTAAATATTTGGCCTGGGCAAACTTATGTTATATCGTGGTTTTAAGGATTCATCCAAGTGACAGAGAACACCTTTTATGAATTTAAGACTTGTTTATTTGAAAGATATTATGTAGAAATCATCTGCTTTTAGATAGTCAAAGTTGTCCATACACAATATTTCTACTAAATAGTTACTCATAAAAATAAATTGAATACAAGCTTGTGCTTAGGAATTCCATGAGTATTTATGTGTAGTTTTATAAAAGAATTGTAGTACTTTTGACTGAAGAAAAAGGCTATTATATTTCTAGACTTTGTGCCTTGATATCAGTTTTGTATGAGGCTATTTTGGTAAAATAATATTTTCCTTACCATATGCCAGGATATAGAAAAGGTAAAGCTGGTAATGATGAATAAGTTTTGCAAGCAAAATGATAATTCCTAGCCATATTTTTAAAAATTGGAAAATACCTACTGATATTAAAGCAAACCAAATAATATGCCACCCAACATTTTTCTGTTATTCCTATAAATAATAAATAAAGCAGAAATATTTTAGAAAGTTGAAATGTTTTTAAAAAATTAGTCTAAATCCTATTTTTAAAAAATACAAATGTTAAAAATATAAATTGTGTGTATAGTGTATATTTTTTATGTAATGTTTTTGTTCTTTCTGATTGGTGCAATTAAATTAAAAATCCAATAAAATATAAAGCATGCTAAACAAAAATATATACATTTCAAGAACATTTTTGAGAGTTATTGAAATTCATTTAAAGACTGGTTTTATTTGCTTTTACTTCCCAACAAATAATCAATAAAATTACACTGTATTATATTCTTATAATATTGAAAATACATTATATTTATATGGTACTGAATAGGTTCTAAGATGCTTTTTCATGTATTTAATCCACTTACCACTTAACTCCTTTATCAATATGCTAGGAAGGCATTAGCTGTCTCATTTTACATATAAAGATAACAATGTTCAAAGAAGCTCAAAGCTGCATGACTGATATGTAGTAAAATTAGCACGTCAAGCTATGTTTTCTGACAGTCCTCATTGCTTCCAAAAGCCACTTACATGTTTTACAATATGTTCACAAGTATATTACTTTTATATGAACTTACTCATTCTTACTCATTTTTAAAACAAATAGTCTTGAAGCATTTGACAAGCTGCTGACAATGACACGGATCACAGCATTTCATACTAATTCCCTTGGATATCATGTGAGACTAAGTCAATTTAAAGAAAAAAAGGAAGAAGAAGCAGGATCAGTTTTTTTTTTTTTTTAATTGTAACATTTTGGTTAAGATTTTTAGGGAAAGAAGCAAGATAAGCCACATATTATTCCAAAATAAAAGGACATCAGGTCATCATAGTTGGGTCTTACAGCTTCTTTAGGAAGTTAAATGGTGCAGCTACCATATATATATATGTCCCTAATTCTTGCTGTAGGTAGAGAAATGAGGAGAATTATTTCCATATGAAAAGTTACTATTTTTAAAAATACCTGTCATGCCTAACTACAAGTATGGTCACTGTAAGGGTATTAGCTTAATTTGATCAAAAGCGTAAAGAGAAATAAAAATTTTAATTATAATATCACATTCATAAACTATAGTTCTTGTTTCATTAACTTTCTCTTCTCTTGATGATTAAAAGAGACACTGAGGTTTAAATATGAAAATAAGATTTTCTATTTTTAACTCTCACTAATAATTTATTATCTTTTAAATGCTAAAATTCATGTATTTTTTAAGAAGTGAATTAAATGGGGGGAAAAAAGCATATTATATATAGAACAGGAGGAAAACAACTCTGTTTTTCTACATCAAACAGACCCTCAGTCAGAATACTATTGTGTATCTGGCTTGGCTTGAGGCTATTACCTAAATGGAAAGAAAAATGTATTTGTAAAAGATGTTTTTTATACAAAAATCTGCATTTATATATTCTGTAGGTAACATTTGCTACTTAGATTACATGGAAACAGATGTTATACAAATGCATAGTTCTGTCATTGTTCATGGATCAAGAATTTTTATGTCTATGATTGGAGTTTTTAAATATAATAAAAACAAGAATCTTCCTCTCTTCTTACCCAGAATGTTATACATTATCCTACGTGGTTCTCCCTTAGCTATAATTACGACAAAGTACTTATATTTTTGGCCCAAACTTTGGTCTAAACAAGGCTAGTAGATGTCCTCACACAAGGCACATTACATGAAATCGACTGAATCAAATGTTCTCTCTTCATGAACAGGATCCACTTGGGCTGTCATGCTTTGTTTCCGTTCCTCGTATTTTGATCATTTGTCCTTGGGGGACAAGGAAGGGAAATGTTCCTGCGGGAGAAGAGAGTGGTGGTTGTGGGGGGATCTCTTTGTGCCTGTTTGTGGGTGGGTAGTGATAGGCCAGGTCATGGATGAAATGTGAACTCAGTACTAGAAAGAGAGGGCAGAGAAATGACCGTGAAGAATTCCTAAGGTAAGAAGGCTAAGAAGGGTTGACACTAGAGAATTACCCATAAAGTCATCTCAGTCCTGGAAAGGACGTAGTCAGGATCCAGAATAAGGGAAGACATAGGTGTTATGGTGCCTAGGAATTGGGAACAGAGGCAGAGTTTATAAAATAATAAGGATAGAGATGAGCTTTGAAGGCTTCAGAGTCCCCTTTCTTAAGTCTGTGGGGATTACTTTATTCCCAAAGCAGCACCATTTACCCCTCACCTGTCCCCTACTGCTGGATGCTTTGTTTAAAGTTCTCATTCCGGCACTTTTAGTCTCTCCTTGCTTTTCTGCCTCTGCCATGGTGATAATGAGTTCTGAGACATGCTGGTTCTTTGTGTTTCACCTCCATTCACAGGCTTGTAACAGTTTACTTTTTTCTTGAGTTATCTCCCCAGCTCCTAATGCCTGATCTTTCTTCAGTTGATCTGAGTTCAGGACATTCCTACAACTTGTACTCAGACTCAGCATGGCCAGCATGGAAAATGAGCTAGATCATTGCTTGCACAAGACACATACACATGCATGAACACTCACACCTAGTTCACCAAAATCACTTCTGTATAGTCCCCTTTATGGTCTGCTATCGCTCACCTTCAATTGTCAGCTTCTAGGAAAACTGTTTCCCTACATACTTGAATACATGCATATAGTTTTCAATCTTCTTTGGAGTCAGTGAGATCTTGGTCTCACCCTTCATCATCTTTTTTCTTAGAGCATCTCAAGCTGAGGTAGAGGGTTAATGCAGTGGGGGAGGGTGGCTTGCAACCAGAAGCAGATGCATTTACACTTAGTTTCTAATGTCTTATTCAAACATACTAGAGCCCCCTATTGGTCTGTGAGGGCAGCATTAGTAACACTGCCTATTTCAAGTTTGAAGATCCTTTGATTCAAAATGGCAGCCACACTGTTCTATGGCTCGGGGACAAGGAGTATGCTCCCTCTGGGTGACTGGGGTTTGGCTCACACACCTGTGACATTTTTCTAGGAGTCTACCTTAATCTGGGGGCATTTGCTCCTATATGACCAAGATACTGTCTCTTAAATTTTTCACAACTTTCTACATAAGATTTAAGGGGGGTTTTCAGGGTAAACAAGTATGAACACAAGAATATATCAAGAGGCTGTCTCACATTTCAGTCTTCCACCATCACTGGATTTATAAACCCAACCCAAGGCTATGAGAACTTAAGGAGTAAAATACTAGGCCACCTTATTTATACATTTTCTGTGAGAATTTGTCTCTAAGGGAAATATTCCCAAGAAAGCCAAAGTGCCCTTTTGGCAGGCAAGATTCACTATACTGAAATTCTGAGACCCTTGAGTGTTACCTCTTAATAAATCTAAGGAGTGTGGGAGGCTCTGAGACCTAAGATGTCCCAGCTGTTGCCATTTGTCCTTCATAAGCATTTCATTCTTTGCCCCACTTTTCCCAAGAGAACCAGTGAAAGTTTGATCACGTGCTTGCTTTCGGCCCATAGCAGTCTTAAATCCCATACTTTTATATTCAATGTAGGTGCACATCTTTGTAACCCCATTTGAAAAGCGTTCAGATTTTCTGCCTATCCTGTACAGATCTTGATGTTAGTTGCCACAATGTGGTGGACCTGAGGGTGACCTAGACTTGGTGACAAGAACTCCCTCCTCATAGGACAGTGAGCAAAACCAGGGCACCGTGATTTTTTGATTCTGCTTCCTGGCATTTGGTTTGCCATCTGTCCAATTTCTCCTCAGTTGTAGTCAATAAAATCAAAGACTACTTGTGTCCCAGTTGACCATACAACATTTTCACCATTAATTTCAACAGATTTCTCTCAAATCCTCTTAAACAGTTTACATGGCTTTCATTCTTCCTCTTCCAGAAGGTCACGCACTTGCCAGTATCATATTCATTGCCAAAAGTGTCCCAAACTGTCCCAAACTGTGAAGGGTCTAAGATTTTATCCTAGTTGTAAACTAATTTGTATGTGCCATAAATTGAATATATTACTTTTCTTCTATTGTGGATAGACATGTGATTTTCATGGGTATACACACTTCGATGATTTTTTGAAGACATTACATAGATATCTTCAGCATATAGATCAGAGTGACAGCACATAGATCATGTTGATGACAAAGCTACAATTTGACAGGTTTGTCTTCTTGGCACTGATACTGAAAGAAAAGTAGATTACTCTCTCAGTGTTAAACTTATAATTCATATAAACTGGAATAGGAATGCCTGGATCTATTTGTATGTAAACAATGCATGTTAGGTAAGTCGAATCTCCAATAAAATAACTTTAATGTTGCATTTATTTATAGGAAAAGAGGATGGGTCCTATAAAGAAAATAATATAAAATTCACTCTTTTGATGTATAACTAATGGTACTTGTTCAGTAGTTTTCTAGAAAATAATAATACCTGATATTTTCCCCATAATAACTGCTCACAATTGGTATCTTTTAGTGAGCAAAATAATTCAATGTATTCAAATTTCTCCATTTTTTGCTATAAAAACTAGAAACTTAGTTTTAGAAAATGCATAAATATGTAAAATGCCCTTTATTGAACAACTGATTAGAAAGAATCCATTTTATTTGATGTGCTGTCTATTTGGAACTATGCTTGTGGAAGCAGAACAGTTTCATCGGAGGCATTAATAAGATGTTACCCCCTGGTACCTGGAGGTGAACATATAATAGGTCTGTCTTCAGAGAAACATTTCGGAGATCATCTGGTGAGTGAGCTAATTACTCACTTGAAGACATCTCACCTAATTAAATCCTACATAGGAATTTTCCAGGGTATTACTTTTGGGAAATAAAATGCTTCTTTAGTGTATTGTTCTTTGTTTCTTAAATGAAGACAGTTAGACTCAAAGGACACTTTGGTAATGAATCTAGAAGATGAATGCAGTGCATTGAGTTTGCACTACATTGTTGACCTTCTTATCAGAGCGAGTTTTGCTGCAATAAGCACGTTTGCATTTTCCAAAGTAAAGTATATTAGGTCACTGACTCTCTTAAGTGCACATGCAGAAGATGAGTTAACATTTGAAAACAATTGTTAAAGTTTCAAATACATTATTAACATAGATATTTCTTTACTTGGATCTTACAAAAAACACAAAAAATTTATTATCAAAATAATGGACGCTCAAAGCTATTATTAAAGGGGTGGCTGACTTCCTAAAATATCTGATTCCATTTTAATATCCTTTTGTCTCGGACTCAACACATGGTATCTGAGAGAGGTAAGAAATCATTTCATAGGAAGTAGCCAGAGAAGCAGAAACAATATGAAATGAGTAAATGGCCAAAAATGTATTAATTCAAGACATACCAATATGTTAATGAATATACACAGGTCTCTTCTTTTGTTTAGCAGACTTCAGATTAATATCTGTGATTCATCTACCCCAGAAAGCATAGTTTAGAACACTATTTTGTAAGATTTAGAGGAGACACATCTACTAATCATATTAATTATTTATGAAATCATGCTGTGGTCACATAGCTATCACTTTTAAGGAGCTTAGTAAAAAAAGTTTACTATATTTTTGATATAAACATATTTTCTAGAGATTACTATTTCTACTATGATATTTTCTCATTTGGATGTAATAAATCTAAGCTTGATCTTGTAATACAAAGAATGCTGATAGGACTTTCTGGCTAAGCATGTTCATAGATTCATTCTATATGTGCTGTCTGAGTGGTCACTGATCAAGTGTTTTCAGAAGAGACAATTTTTTGAAAAGGAGAGAGTGAGTCTTTAGAATGGTTGGTTAAGGAAGGCTGCTAGGAAGCATGCTTTACTTGAAGGGAAAGAGGGACCTCTAAACTATGGGAAACCTCCCTACTTCTCCAACTCCAAATGTAAAGTTAGATCTAGAAAACCAGAAAACTTAACTGGTTATTCTAGAAAGCTGCATTCCTCAGAATTTCTGTTTTTTTTGTGTGTGTGCTTTTTATTTTTTTAATCACAAAAAACCCCCCACATGACCCAAGTTTAAGTACTCTGAAGGCAATATCAGATGCGTGTATTCATTCCTCATGCCTTGAAATGCTGCTGATCTACAAAGAAGAAAAAGGAAATCTTGTCCTATTGGATACTTAGTAAGCATAGATGTTCCTGCATGAGAAAGGTCTATTAAAATAAATTTGTGGTTAATGCATATGATGCTTATTTTAATAGATAAATAAGCCCATACTCCATAAAAGTAATGGTGTTTCATTTTGTACTTTTTTTACAGATTGAGAATTTACATTGTACTATTATAAGTTCCAGGATGGTAACAATCATTTGCTGAAATGAAAGCACTCGAATGTGCAGCTCAATAGCCATCACTTCATAATTAACCACTTTTTTTTCATTAGTTTGCAAAGCATTTTACTAGTATATTGTACTTTACTAGTCAATTACATAGAATCTTTTCTATTATTCTTTTGATGATAATTATTAAGGGCTGCTAAAGTATATTAAACATCCAGATAATATTAGTATTTCAATCCAATTTATTCCACTTTCTGCAGTTATATTTTAGCAAAATGTATTTCACACAACAAAAAGAAACTGGATATTGGAATTCAGTTTGAAGTGAAAACTTGACCCTTAACCTAAATCATGGCTGACATATTGAATTAACACGGTTATCCTCTAGCTGTCAAAAGGTGAGTAATAAAATAGCTAATGCAATGTTTCTTTAGTCACCCTATATTTATTGAGAGCTTATTATGTGTTGGAAACCATGTCAGACACTGGCCATGGAGCAGGGACCAAAACAGACAGAAATTCCTTCTCTCACAAGGTCAAGAAAAGGTTTGGTGAAAGAAAAACTTTAGTCAAAAGCTGAAGGAGGTGCTGCATGACTATATGGGAGGCGAGTTTTCATGTACAAGGAAAAATATGCACAAGTCCATGAGTCATCAACATACCAGTTGGTTACAAGCATGGAGTCAGTGTGGCTTCTACAAACACGAAGAAGGGAGACAATACTAGCATACTTTAAAAGATGTACAGGGATAAGATCACTTAAGGCCTTGTGCTCAACTGTAAGGACTTGACTGTTGCTATGATAGGTTGGAAAACCACTGGATGATTTTGAGAGATAAGGTATGTCTTCTGCTTTAACTGAATAGCTCTTGCTATTGGGAGAGTACACTGAATGGACGATGAGGGCAGAACAGAGAGACCAATTAGTAGGCAACTAAAATAAAGATGATGGTGGCATGAAGCAGAGTGGTACAGGTGGAAATGAGAACGTATGGGCACATTTTCAAAATATGTAAAGGCGATGTCAGTAAGACTTGATGACATATGAGGCATGAAGTAAGAGATAGAGAGAAAAGACAAGGAAGCTAAAATTTTCTTGTTTCCACTTTAATTTTCAGCTATTTTAAGAAATATATTCAAGGCTCTTGGAAGTTGTACCATGTCATATCCCCACAAGTTATCTCACATTTGTGTAGTGCAGAGTCCTGAAGAGGGTTAAAGATCCATTTTCACTTCCTTGGCAAAGATTTTTGTTTATCCTCTTTAAGTGTGTCCTGTCAAAATGTTGTGCTTGAAAACCCATCCGCCTCGCCCTTTCTCCCAAGAGAATTCTAACCTTTATAGGAGACTTAGTAATAAACGTAAATTCTTTATCTATCAGGGTATATATCTTACTCTTTATCTTTATATATTTATCTTTATCTAAACACTTACATCATGCTTACAAAATGGCAGGTACCATATCTAATTTATAGATAAACTTTATCACTGATTTAGTCATTACAGTGACTCTTAAGGTAAGTGTAGTAATAATTCTTAATTTACAAATTATCAAACAGGTGCAGAAGACTTGAATGACTCACCAAGGTCACTCAACCAGGATTCAAAAGTTTTCGAAAAGTCCTCGCTATTCTCTGCTCTCTACATACCCGGTGCTGTTTGTACCTATTAAAATTACCTAGAAAATTTCCTGAGCAGCCCGTACATTTCCAAAAAGTGACAAATAGAACTAGCATAAGAAACTTAACATATAAATGCATTTTTTGAATTAAAGACACATTTTGGAAGTATATAATAGAACAGCTATAATTTTAGATTCTACCTCTCATGCCTTGATTGGAATTAAGGTGAAAATAAGTATTTTTTTTTGACATCGTGTATCCTAAACCAACTATTTTAAACTCCCTCTGGGATACGTACATTCAGTTATTAGTACAATGGCCATATAGCTTTCTTATCAAACTGGGACAGTTTTGAGAGAGAAAAGGAATGGTATTGAAGATTATTCTGGGACAATAAGTGTCAATAAGGATTTTCCTGAGCAAACTCCAGTCACCTTAGTAATGGATCTATGTACACCTAGTAGAATGACCTTATTTCTCTGACATACACTGATAGTTTCTCTAATTAAAACAATTTATTTAGGTTTTCTGATCCTACACAGTACATTTTTGGAAATACACTTTTCAATTTACAAAGGTAAGTATTTATTACTCCAGTAAACTAATATCTATAATTGAATACTTTTTTTTCCTAATTGTTTTGTTAAATTTCCTACTATTGTAATTGTATGTATTATTCAATCACTGGGTCAAGAATATAAGAAAATCCATGGGACCTCACATTGTGAAATGAGAAAACGATCTCCAGCTTTGACAATCAGGATTTCAAGATCTCTTTTATGTTTGTTTTCTAAAATTGTCCTCTTTTTTTCCCAATGTTTGCATTAAGCAGGGTACACTTAGCACAGCCCTGTGGCTCTGGGTGAAAAAGTATGGGTATGTAAGTAGCTGTGTGCTTTTTCTTTTCTTAGCAATGTGATTTCCAAACTCAGACAGACACTTTTCCCTCACTACCTTTCCTGGGCAGTAGAATGATCCAGTACCTAAAGCCTGACTCTGGTCATGTTACTGGCCTGCTCTGATGGACTCCCAGCACCTACAATACAAAGTGTGACTTCTGACCCTGGTTCCAGGGTACTAACTTACTCATTCTCATTGATTCTACGGTAATATATTTTCTCCTATTTTGACATTGGTGACCCTAAGGAGAGAATCACAACCAGAGTTTGTCTGGCAGCAGTTGTGGTGATACACTCCACATTTCCTGCCTGCTCTTGCTCAGTTTGCTTGTATCTGCTCCTATTGTCAGCATTTATATGATCTAAGTGGAAACAAAATAGATTTTTGTAAGTTAATATGACATATCTAAGTGATAGAAATTTATGATGCCATACTTTATTTGGAAGCATAAGTTTTGTTTAAAAATGGATATGTCAATGATGCCTTTTAAAATCTATGTATCTTAAATTTGATGGAAAGCTTGCAGAGTTTCTTTCAAAAATGCTTTTATTCATTTACCTCATACCTATGAAATATTTTCCTCCATTATAAATATCGTCAGTAACAATATCACATCTCATACCTCTTGATATGATGCAATGGGAATAACACTGCATAATTTCTGTGCTGTGTATTAGACAAAGGCAAATGGATGGGAATTCTATGCAGTAATTGACCAATAATATTCAATAATTTCAAAGTCATGAAAGACAGGTTGAAGAACCATCCCAGATTGGAGGAAAATATGGAGACATGACAACTAAGTACAATATGTGATCCTGAATTTGGCTTCTGGGACTCAAAAGGGAACTTAATATTATATCTGGTGAAATTTGAATAGCATTTCTAGATTGGTTAACAGTATCATATATATTACAGTATTGTAAGTCAACAATGTTAATTTGTTCTTTTTTATAATTCTTTGGTTTTATAAGGTATTGCCTCATGGGGAAGCTGGATATGTAAATGAACTCTGTACTATTTTTGCAACCTTTTTGTATGTATGAAATTACTTCAGAATGAAAAGTTAAAAAAGTATGAAAAGTAAGATGAAATTAATTTCAACTGAAAGAAACAGAAACTAAATGTTAGAAAGAGATAAATGTGTATCAACAGTTTGCTGTCATTGATTGAATCAGGAAAGTAGAGAAGGAAGAGATGGTGGACTTACAGGAGGACTTAATCGAATAAGCAAAATATGTGGCCACACACAATGGTATTTCCTGAGTATGAGAATTTGTGAGTGGCTACTAGACATCAGGTACTGTTCACATTCCTAGGATTGGATATGTAATTACATGAATCAATGAAAGACTTTAAATTATGCATTTATTTAAATTATCATGCATTTTTATTAACATGAAAAAAAATACCTTGAAGGTAACCAGTATTTCCCTTTTAACCCTATTTAAAGAGGAATTTTGTATATTAACTTTTAAGAAGGAACACTGTCAAGAGATAGTTTGGCACGTACACATATGATTAAAAACGTCTATTAAGCTTATAAGATAAGCTTCATGATAAATAATCTCACTAAATATAATACAGACACAGAACCAATTTTGATGCTGAATTGAGAATATAAACAAACCAGCTCAATAAATGTATGTAAATTAAGCCTAGAGGGGGCACACAGAAGTCACTCAAAAGGTAAGGAAAGTTAGGAATGGAGATATTTTAGGGAGGGTAGAGAATTTGAGGTTGACATATAATTATTTTGAATTATTTGAAAATATTTTTCTATTATCATTTGGCTTCTATTGTTATTGTTGAAGTGTTAGGTGTAAGCCCTTATATTGTTACGTTGCAGGTAAAATTCCTCTTACGTCCCCATCCCTTGTCTTCTACCCCAATCTCTGGCTGTTTTTAAGCTTTTCTCTGTATCTTTGGTTTTCAACAGCTGTGCAATGTTGTCTTGTTGTTTTGTTTTGTTTTGAAGTCTGGTGTCCTTTTAATTTCTTAGAATTTATTGCATTTCTTTAATTTATGGCTTTATATTATTTCTAGTTTTTGATAATTCTCAGACATAACCTCTTCAATTGTTGCTTCTTAATAATTCTCTCTCACCTCTTCTTCTTTAATTAAATATATGTTAGGGTTTTTCATCATATTACATGTGCTCTTTTCACTCTATTCTACATTCTCCTTCCTTTTAACTCTTGTGCTTTTCTCTAGATATGTACTGCTGACATACCTTTCTGCTCATTAACTTTCTCTTCACCTGTGTCTCATCTGCTGTTAAACATATACATTGAGTTTTCATGTCCAATTTCTTTTTTGGTTCTTGAATAAACATTGGTTTATTTTTATAAACATATTTTTCAAAATCTATACTTAATATCTGTTTCCTTTAATTCTGTGTTTCTTAACGGTTTGCAATATTTGCTGATCTTCTGGTATGTCTGATAACTTCTGATTCAGTGCTTGTTTCTATGTGAAAAGTACAGGAAAATTGAGACTAAAAGTAATGTTTATTTTTATCAAGAAATATATACTTTTGTTACAAAGAGACAGCAAGTTCAAAGGCACTAGCAATCTCCCATTTATGTTAATTTAATCAGGGGTTGAGTTCTTTCCTAGGAGGACCTTATGAGTAAACTGATCTACATCAAGTTCATCTTTATTTATAGTTTGCATGGGGCAGGGATTCGACTGATATTCGGTGATGCTTACAAGAATAAAGTATTTTTTTCTGTCTTTAACTTCATTGTGTTATGTCCCCAGTATTGCATATCTGCTTAAAGCTCTGCTTAGCTTCTCAACCTCTTGTTCATCTCTTGAAATTGACAGTTTTTTAAGAGAAGTGGCCCTAAATTCCAGGACCACTTCTATGGAATTATCACTTCTCCTATATCCTAGCTTTAGAAATCCTTTCAGCCTAGGTGGTGATTTAATGCCTCAGTCTTTACATGCATTTATTTCAAAACATCAAAATGAAAATAAACAAATAAAATTATTATTTTATGATTGCTGAGTCACACACACACCATTTTTGAATATGTATTCATCTCTATGGATCATAAAGAAGTATATTTTCTTTGCCATGGATGTGTTCACATCAGAATAGGCACAAACACACACACAAACACACATGCACAAACACAACTATAATATAATTATCTAATTATTATTATATAATAATATATATATTTTTTGCATTATCTCAATTTTCATATGGGCAATATAATATTTTGTGTGTCATGCAGGTATACGAAATGAAATTCTTTCATTTCTCCAATTTTACTCTTTTTCTTAAACATGACATTTATAAAGTCATTTACAGCTATACAATGTAACCTCGCTCCCTTGAATGATTCTGTAGATGAAATATATAGTTGTATATATTATATAAAATATAATAGTAAATGAAACTGTTATAAATAAATCTTCTAGCATGTCTTAGACATAGCTAGACTTTTTTTCAAGATCCACTTCAAGTTTTATTTTCTCAAAATGACCTTTTCCAGTTTTTGAATCATTTTATGTATTTGTTTAAATTCTTTTGGTTCTTATTATCACACAATTATTTGTTCTATAATTTGCTTTACATTAGTTATTTTCTCTTAGCTACATCAAGAGACATTTGGATCCATGAACCATGACTTAATGTTATAATTATCCCTTCAGATCCTAGAACAGCGTTGACTAATACTAAGATGAGTTTAATTATCACTTGTTGGTTGTTGATGGATAATATTATCGTACAGCTTCATAATAACCTGTCAGGAATTTTACATTTTACTACCTACATACAATAGTTTTATATTAAGCTATTGTGCCTTTATTTAAAAAAAAATTCTTCTTTGATCTGTTACCTTTTATATATACCTACTCAATAGCATTTCATGCTCGTTTTCAAGCATGGGTTCTGGGTTCACAAGTTGATGTGGCGTTCTATACTGCCAAGGTTAAATATCTTGCGGTGTTCTCCATTTATAAGGAAACCTAGAGTAGTCTATTACCTTGTATTAATTCATTAATTTAGCAAACATATTGAGAACTTATCTTGTGCCAGGTGCTTTTTCAAAGCACTTGCTTACATCTGTGAATGAGACAAAAAGGCCTGCCTTTGTGGAGCTCCTATTCTAGTTGAAGAAAGGAGACATTTAAAAATTAACATGAAAAGAGTAAATTATTTTGAATGCTATAGAACAATATAACTGGGTAAGTAGGGTCCGTGTGGAGAATGTATGATAAAGAAATTTTAAAAAAAAGAAGGTCAAGGTGAAAGCACACTGAAAAGCTGTATTAATTTCCAAGGGTTCCTGGAACCAAGTGCCACAAACATGGTGGCTCAAATAAAAGAGATTTACTGTCTCACACTTCTGGAGACTAGAAGTATATATAACTCAGACACTAGAAGAGTTGGCAGGGCTGATTTCTTCTGAGGGTTGTAAGGGAGATTCTGTTCAGTGCTTTTCCCTTGGCTTATGATGGTTCCTGGCAATCTTTGGTATTCCTTAGCTTGGAGATGCATCCTTCTGATCTCTGCCCTCATAGGGTGTTCTCCCTGTATCTTCCCACAGACTCTTCCCTCTGGCGTGTCTGTCTCTAAACTTCCCCTTTTATAAGGATGTCAGTCATATTGCATCAGGGGACCTCATCTTAACTAGTTCTGTCTGCCCTGACTCCTTCTAAATATGGTAGCATTCTGAGGTATTAGAAACTAGGACTTAATGTAAATTTTGAGTGGAACACAATCCAACCCATAAAAGAAGCTGACTTTTGAGCAATGACTCAGATGAAGTGGAGTTAGCCATGAAGATAAATGGGAATAGAGCTTTCTCTCCAGAGGAAGAATTTAGTATAGTGACCCCACGGTGGAACAGTACCTGGTGCTCTCTAGAAACACCATGGAAGCCAACGTGTAGAGTAAGGGAATGGGGGGCCTGCAAGGAGGTGAGCTTAGAGAAGAGACCCCGAGTCAGATGTGCAGGACCTGACAAGCCATGGGAGAGTGTTTTTGTTTGCTCAGAGTGAAGTGAAGCTTTTCAGCTGAGGAGTAACAGGATCTGACTTAGGTTTAACATCACTTTTTGTTAGCACTACTTGGGAGGGCAAGATAGGAAACCAGGAAACCAGTTGAAAGGCCACAGTATTAATCCAGGTAAGAGATGATGGTGACTTGGAACAGATGTGTAATGCAGACAGGTGGCTCCATTCTGGATACGTTTTGAAATCAACAAGATTCAACGGTATGTCCATGTGTGGCTGAACCACACTGACGCCATTTTGCCAGCTCCGTCTTAAACCCATGGTCCTACCTCCCCTTTCTGCCTAGCCTACTTACAAAAAATGCTCCCAAGCCAGGTAAGTTCCCTATCAACTTTTATCTTTGCCTTCATCTGATATGCAAACTGGAAGACAACTTTTTCCTGACACAGATGGCTAATGGCTCACCAGGAAGAATGGTCATGAGACCCCCCCCCCCCCAGTGGGAGGAAAAACACCTGGTTCCCTGGTTTCCGACAATGTGGATGTGCTTCTCCCTGAGTAGTCAGATCTATTTTTTTAGCTTTGGCCTCTTTAAATCCCCCTGTTCTCCTTTGGTTTCAAAATGAGCTGCAAATGCCTTTGGATTGTCCTCCACCTGATCCTGCCTGTATGTAAGTTACAGTAAACTTCATAATTGCACTTTATAGAATTGCCTCCTTCATTTTTCCATCTGAAAATTCCTTCCTAGTTTAGAGGATATTATTCAATATCTCTACCATCCAACAGTTCAACTGCATGTACGTAGGGGTTTGAAACAAAATTAAGAAGCAACAATGATTTCTGAAATTTTGGAACAGAATTTCTCTCCCAGGAGATGTCTTTTAAATTTTTCTTTAATATTAAAAAATATATATATTGGTTACTGATACAAATGCATTCACTTTTCACCCCTAAATTCTCCCTATGCAAATAAAGTATGCAAGGACATTTATTTGAAATAGAAGCAGTCTTTAACACCAATTTTCTTTCATGGCGCGTCAGTTTATCTGCAGACAGGATCTTCTCTCCATTTGTATAAGATTCTGCAAGTTCAATAAAACAAAGTATTTCTCATTGCTTTATTTCTCTGTTGCATATTATAGGATACTTTGTACAAATCTCTCAATATAAAAATAAATTGAATTGAGTTGGTTATAGCCTTTACCACAGAGGATAATCGTGACTGAAATGACAATCAGCAGGTAATTATGTTTGCATCCTTTTTTTCAAAATAGATTTTACTCTGGGAACTATGAATATACAAACTAGCATGATAGTTCACATCTCTATTATTACTTTTACTTTTTATTACCTTTACTTTGGCTTTAAATAAAATTATTCTTTGTCAATATTAATAAAAATTAAGATTTATTTTTAATGTAAACTATTACTTAAAATAGTTCTCTAATAATCTTTTCATATGAATAGAATAACTTTGGATGTAAAGGTTGAAAAGGATTAAATGGACAAATATTAAAATAATCACCTTGCATTTGGACAGTTCTCTAGGGCTGCTATCACAACGTCACTGCCCTCAGAAGACACATGGTTTTATGTGATTCCCTGGCTGAACCCTCAGTTATGAGGGTCATCACGACAGAAACACTGAGGCTGAGAGAGAGCAGACAGCCTGCTGGATACCTAGTAATGAAGCAAGAAGGAGCCCTCCCCACAAACACACATCTTCACATTCACAGACTGGTAAAAATCTAGAGTGAGTCCATTTAAAAATTTAAAAATATGTACCTCTTATACAAGTGTATATACATATATATGCATAGGCCTCTGCACAAACACAAAATACCTACATAGCAAGTTTGTATCTCAGAATAAATTTGCCTCAAGTTTGCATTCAGGCATATATGCACACATATGAAGATATATATATATATATACACACACACACATATACGTACATACATATATACATAAGAGGTACAGTGACGTTATAGTGATGAAGAATAAACATTGCATGTAATTATTCTAAGAAATAGAATAATTTTATTCATAAAAAACAAAAACTTTAATGCCAGCATTAAAGGAAAATAATAGAAATGTGTGTTTTGTTTGTTTTTTACCCGAGAATAACATTTTGAGGCTGGTTAAATTGAAAACGAGATTATAAAACTATAGCGGTATTTAAGAGACATTTACAACAGCCAGTGTCAAGGTGTCGCTCAGACGTGCCTGTGCGTATGTCAGGCGCACGTATGTGCTAGAGAGCAGGTAAGAATTCCCTAAGTACACCTGGCGATAGCCCAAGCACAAGATAATTAGACAAGAGTAACCTGTGAATTCTACATATGTGAATTCTACTATGATGGCATGGCCCGAACGTATGCAGGAATACATACTTGTGCACACATTCATTCATTGATAACTACAGGATGTAAGACTTAGCTTGAGATAAAATGAGTAGGAAATTTATTATTGTTTTAGTGCTGTGTGTTTCAACACACTTCTAGATTGCCTGCAGTAAGTTTATCATCAAAGAGAGAGAACATCAGAACTGAGACATGAAGATAGTTGCTTTCCAGAGGGTTTGACCTCGGGATCTCTAAAATTAGGAAAATAGAAAGATGAAGCGTTTTTCCTCCTCCTCAGAAACCTGTTTAATGGAAACTTAGGTCTGCTCTTTTTACCGTCAGGCTGAAGAGTTTTTCTGTTTTACTCTTCTGAATGGTTTGCTCTGTAAATAAAAACTGAATTTAATTATAAAAAGAAATTTAATTACCAGTGTTGCCTGAGGATAAACATATCTGACTCCCGGTCTTCCGCAATTCACCTCGGCACTACTCATTGAATAATTAGTAACATTGATTTTGTCACAAATTCCACCTCCTCCGTGTGAAAATTAATTCCTTTTATGAGGGAGCTGACATAAGATAGCGCAGCTGTCGTAAAGGTTCTAGGTTGTGTTGTTGGCCAATATGTTTCACTCAGGGACTCACTGGGACGCGCTGTATCGAGGGTCATGCTCCTGTCTGCGGTTCCGCCGAGTGGCAGCCAGGAGGAAGGATTTCAGGCGGCAGGGCTGGGGCTTCTTCCTGCTGCTAAGTTGAATAATTGCTGCAGGAGCACTTTTAATGAATCTCTCAAAATGTTCATCTTAATTCTGTCTCCAGCAGTCAGAGAATTCTGAACATGCCTCTGACATCAATTTCTCCATGGCTAAAATGAGAGTATGGAAAAAACACCAGTTGACTATCGAGTCTGTCAGTTTTTCTCCTGTAATTTTTTTCCCTAGGGTATTTAACTTTCAAACATCTTTTATATTTCAGAATAAGAGACATATTTTATATTTTCATGTGACTTTAATGCTTTGGTTTATTTTTATTTTATTTATTTTTATTTTTTGATTTTTTTAAAATGATTTTTAATATCTGAGTGACTTTTCCAGTTCTGATTAGATTATCATGTTTTCCTTTTTGTTTTTTCAATTTATTTTTTGTTTAAATTGAAGTATAGTTGGTTTACAATGTTGTGTTAATTTCTAGTGGTTCAGTGATACATACATAATATATTCCTTTTCATATTTTATTCATTATAGGCTATTACAAGATATTGAATAGTTCCCTGTGCTATATAGTAGGACCTTATTGTTTATCTATTTTATATACAGTAGTTAGTATCTTTAGATTTTTAACTCTCAATTTATTCCTCCACCCTCCTCTTCTTCTCCTGGTTAAAAAAAACATATATATATATATATTCACAGACATAGAAAAACTTATTTTTCTTTTAGGATTAACTCTATATGGAATTAAATGTTTTGTGGGGTGTAAGGTTAGACCATAAATTGATATTATTTTCAATGGTACTTAAAGTTGATCCTGCGCCAGGTAGTGAGAAATACTCTGTTCCTGCACAGATCCCTGGGGCGCTGCACATCGGAGCCCCCCACTTTCGCTTACGTTGCTCTTAGTTAAATTAACATGCACCCCCGAACTTAATTTTACAGTAACTGAGTACATAGGAGCACATTTGACCTTCTGTTCTGGTCAGATGCTAGGCATGCCACCAGCATCTGGACTTGGAAACAGGGCTCTGGGTGGTCTCTCTCATTAGGCCAGTCAGTTCACTTCTTATCTGGCATAAATAACCACAGTTGTGACCCACAGACTCTGGCAGAGGTCAGCTTGATAATCTGCCATGTTATGAAGTTCTTCTTTCCCTTAAAATTATAAATATGTGGCTCAGTTTTACATTCACAGGTTTTGTAAGTCTCTGATTTTTTTTTTTTTTTAAAGATCAGGAGCTTTTTTGAAAAAGGTCAGGAGCTCTGAATTCTCTGAGATGTCCTCAGTGATCTCTGCAAGGATTATTCAGCTGGTAATATGCCTTCTCTATCTTTTTCTGCACAACGCTTTCATTCCTAGACTAATTAGGAGGGTCACTCTGCTATCAGCTCAAATTTGCCCCAAATCTATGGGGGTAGTCACACCTTACCAATATGACCAAATGAGTTACATTCTGTTAAAAGTTTAGGTTAAGGAGACTGTCCTGTGATATACATTTGAAACATGTAAAACAAGAGACCAGAGCTCTGATACTAGGCAGCGTAAGGAGATTGATATGCCATGTGATGGAAGAAATTGTCACATATTGAGGTATGAGGAAGTCATTCTGGCTTATACACAAGTAACCTTGAATTTTATGCTAACTCAAACAGCCTGTTTGTGGTCTATCAAACATGCATGGTACATCTGCTTCAATTATTAAAGAGAAGGGCACATTGAGCCTAGGACACAGCACTGGTACTCCTTCGATAATAAGACTCCCTTCCCGGGTGCCAAGGCCATACTGACGTGCTGTGCACATGCTGATCTTTTTTTTTTTCTTCTTTTTTTAAACCTTGAAGGAATGTATCCCTGACTTGTTTGATGTTCTTTGTTCTGACAAGATATAAAACTATGCTTCTCAGGGGCACTTTCTTAGGGTTATCCGAGAGGTTGTCTTCCAGGCTGTAGTTTCAGTTTGGCTCAAATAAAACTCTTTTCTATTTCTCCTATAGATTGTTTATAGATTAAATTTGTCAACACATGTAAATTCGACTCCATTGTGGATTTGAATGATGGAGTATTTATAGTCAAATGAGATTTTTTAAAAGCTGTATGTGTTTGTACAAGCATCCTAAGCCTTCAGACAAAACTGTCTGATGAACGGTAGTTTGGAAAATGCTTTTTGAATTATATCGTCTCCTACTTGAAAATTTTAGAGTTTAAACTCTGGCATGTCAAGGAGAGAGAACACAAAAGAGAGGCCAGAGGTTGTTGACACAACCAGCAGAATGATGGAGGGCATCTGCCTCATCCACCCAGTTACAAGAAGCAAAAGGGGAAGTACTGACATAGCCAATGGCAAAGAGAGCCAAGCAGAAGGCACAGGGCCACAAAGCAAGCCTTTTCAAAACCGCTTATTCTGTGGAAAGCATCAGTTCAAGAGTCTTTATGCTCTTGGAAGCTGGAAGTGAGAGAGGATGAGTACAGATTAGCACACTGTGTTTAGAGCTTTGTGAGGCCATTCAGTGTTGAATGTCTTCCAATAATACTCTAATAGCTAATTGGTCATTAGCCTCCTCTCCCCACTTGGGAAAACCCAAGTAAGACAGTGGAAACAGAGACAGCACTATCTCCCCTACTTAAAGCAAACTTTCCTACAGACTCTAGTGGAATCTTCAATTAGGTGAAGTTAATGTTCTCAATGTTGTTGTCTGTCATATCCTTCTCCTCATCTATGTTCTTAATATTTTATATCACCACTCACTTCTTCAGATAACTCTACACAGGAAACATACTTAGGTTCAGCTTTTATCCATAGTTCAAGAAACAGGACATTTCTATTCAGTCTTACATGTTAGCCCCAATTTCAGTTTGCTTCAGGAAAGTTGAAAGACTTGACTGCTAGAGAGTACCTGTGTCAAAGGAAAAGTTACATGCTGAGTTAAGTCGAGTGGACAGTGGAAATAAATTTGACTTAAAAAATGAAATATTTGATTAGATAGCATTGAAACAGGAAATTCAGACATTTAGTTATTTTCAAAGAGATGGTTAAATTTTCTTACAAGGAAACATTGAAATAAAACAATCTAATCTAGAAGTTATATTACATAGGCTATTTTGTTTGCAGATAAATACTTACTAAAACTGAATTAAGCCAAAAGGGAAATTTATACTAGATTTTAGAATTCAAGGAGGAATTTAGCAACAAAATGTCAGAAAGAGGAATGATGCAGGTGAGTAATAAGGAAAATGGCAACTGGGTACTGACATGATGATGGTAGAGAAAACTCATATTAGGTAATTGGTGGATGAATAACTGAATGAATGAAGGTGCAATCACTTGCCAAAGTGCAAGTCAGAAATCGCTCAATATCTGGCCATATTTCCCTCAGAACATTTGCTTCCTTTCATCCCAGTACACAGTAGCTTCCACTACAAGGCAGGCAACAGGGTCATGTGGTTGGTCATAGGTGGTGCTCAAGTTTTACAATTCACGGTTTATACCATCAAAGAAAGACGATCACAGTGTCCCCTCTGCCGCCAAACCAGGGAGAGGATGGGTTAGCGTCACATGGATTAGATATTCGTCTCTGACAAATTAACTGTACGAAGGAGGTAGTGGTGTAATTTGGATTGGTTGCGTATTATAAGAGCAATTGTGTTCAGTCCCTTAACAACATGTCAGCTCCCACGGTGGTAGTGAGGCTGAAGGATGGAGTGGAAACTGGGAGGTAGTTCCCATGTTAAAGAGAAGGGGTTCTGGAAGATAGTCTTAAAAGGTGCCCATTACAATTGGATTATAAGAAGTAAACTACAGACATATATTATTGTACAATAAACTGTGATCGTCAGGAAGTTACTTCATATGTCAGATGTGATCCGGCTTTGGTTCTCCCAGTTTATAGCAACACGGATTCTTAAGTCTATGTCATGGTTCCTATTGTTTTATTAAAATGGCCAACATAAATACTAGGTATTAGATAATAAATGTCTCCCCATATTTTGGAGCCATGAGTAACTGTCAACTCTAACAGGGCTTTCAACTTTCCTAGATAGAGTAAGTTGCAGCTAGAAAATCTAATTGTGTGTGTGTGTATGTGTGTCTAATTAGAGTGTGAGAATGGCCAGAGCATCCCATCCACTTCAGTGATTCATTCTAGAGGGCCTGTTTAGCCTCAGACTTCCAAAATAGACCCAGATATTTTCTAAGTGTGGACAGGGGGCTTAAGGATTCCTTCTTTTTATGATGTTTCTCTCTATTGCTTAAAAAGCATGGAATAAGAAACAGTGCTTCATTTAGAGAATCAGAGTATTGCCAAGCTTTGCTATATTGTACCACCTTCATTCATTTATTGATTCATCAACTACTTAATGTGAGCTTTCATCGTGCAACACTTAACATCTAATATAAATTAAATTAAATATTGAAATTAAAGACTCTTTTGTGCAATAACACTGAAATACATTAATTGTTATAAAATGATCTCCAAGTTTTATGTTTACATAAATTATTCAAAGATAATTTAAAACTGTCTACCATTTTAAATCTGTTCTTTAATATTGTACAGATAACTAAGTCGTGTAACCAGAATTTAAACCTTGGAATGTAGAGAGTGGGTCTTCTAAATCAATGACCTTTTCAAACTCTGTGCCAATGGATATTCTCAAAGGCTCATTTGGAAGGCAGGGACATGTTTTCTTTCCTGTGGGCTGATTTAAGTTCCACATTCTCAGAATCAAGAGCTGTTCTTTAGAAGCAATGACAGAAAGCCCTCTCACCCACAGCATCTCAGATCCACAGGGTGCATTTGCTGTTTGCTTATGGTGAGGAAGGAGAGAGAATTTTAGCATTCACAAGGCATAGGGTACAGAGGTTCATGTGTTTTGTTTACTTGCCAGTTGATAGGGGCTTAAGAATATTGATGTACGGCTTGTTACAATATTAAAGGTAGCTAATTATTATTATCAGTGATAGTCATTGTTACGATGCTGAGACAAGGGTTTTATTAAAAGCAAATTTTAAAACAGCTTCTGCAATGTATTGAAATTGCTGAGTCAATATTAGAAGATTATAACATCACAATGCGACTAAAACACTCTCATTTTAATCAATTCGAAATTCGAAATTAGGTTATGTAAACCTACGTGAACCTCTTCTGATGTACTTTTCAAGTCTTTGATTTGCATTCTTATTTTGCAGCTAACTTTATTCTTCCCTTGCTTCCAGTGGTACTCTCAGCATAAATATTTTGTTCTATTTTTTTCTGTTCTGGTGAGAAAGTTTCCAGATGGCTTCTTCAATCATTGTTAGCTCATTAAGGAACTAATCTTTCAATAATAACAACTGTTGCCCTCCATGAATAATTGGAGATGTGTGTGGGTGTCAAGTTAGCTATACTAATGAAAGAGCTTAGATATTTCAGACAACTGGGAGATGGAGTTTACTTAATCAGACCCTTGGTGGTGTCATGATTGAAAAGGAATGCTGTCTGGTGCCTGGAGGTTTGGCTTCTGGTCTACAACATTTTAAACAGGAATTCCTCAACCTCAGTGCTGTTGACAGATTGGTCTAGATTAACTGTTTGCTTTGGAGCGCTGTATTGTGTATTACATAGTTAATAACATCCTTGGTTGGTCTCCACCCACTAGAGCCAGTGGCAAACCCTTGCCCCAGTTGTGACAACCAAAGGGTTTCCAGACATTCACATATTATTTCCTGAAGGAGCAAAAGCATCCATGGTTGAGAACCACTAGATTACATCAAGTTGATTCAAGGCACCTGGTGGTGACCCATGACTTGTGGGATGGCAACATGGGACACAGAACAAGCAGGCACCAAAATGTGTGTTTCAGGAAACACTCTAACTGTATAAGTGCTGACAGAGTATCATCAGTCTCCCTCAGATAGTCATAGTGACCAAGGCTCTGGACCAGCAGTAGACCAGTTGTCAAAACTTGTGCTATGTGGCAAAGAAAAACAAAGGTAACACTGATCAAACTCCAGACTCTACACAACAGGAGCCTGGATGTCAGCCTACATGTCACCCTGTGGTGATACATAGTTTCAAGCAGTTGACAGGTTACTATTGATCCGTAGCTGCAAATTCCTCTTTGACTGGATAAGTGTCCACGTCTTTTTAAGAACATTATCAAGAGTACAGATAAGACCTAAGTTCTTTCTCTCTTCTTCTCTATTCATAGTATTGGATTCACCCTTAACCCAATAGCTGATATTTATTGAGTACTTATGATATGTCAGGCTCTGTGAAGAAAAAATTTACATGTACTAATTCATTATACTGGTTTTGTAATGGATTCTAGGTAATCAAGATACAGCATCAGGCAACCAGAAACAAAAGTTTGCGAATTAGCCTCAAATGAGATGTTTATAAATGAGTATTGTATTAGCCAGTTCCGGGATCCTGCTTTAACAGAATACCAGAGACTGGGTGGCTTAAACAACAGACATTTATTTCTCATGGTTCTGGGGGCTGGAAGTCTGAGATCAGCCTCACGGTCAGCATGCTGAGAGGCCTGCACGGTCAGATTTGTGGGGAGGAGCTTCTTCCTGGTTTACAGGTCGCTGCCTCCTTGCTGATTCCTCACATGGAGAGAGAGCGAGCAAGCTCTGGTCTCTTCATCTTATAAACGTACCAAACCCATAATGGGGGCTCCTCCCTAAGGACCTCATCTAAACCTCATTACCTCCCAAAACCCACCACCTCTACATACCATCATGTAAGGGATCAGGGCTTCAATATATGGATTTTGGGAAGACCCAAACATTTAGTCCAAAGTAAGTGGCAAGCAATTACTCCATAAAAATATTTGATTTCAGAAAGTGTATTTTACTGCAGATCACTTAGGATATGTTGTTGGTGTCTAAAATATTTGAGATCCATTCTTTAACCTTTCAGTATTAGCATCCAATTTGTATCATTTCCTGAATAACAATATAAAGGTAGACTGATTTTTTTCAATTTCTTGAGACATATTAATGAGTCATACAGAATGATAAGATTAATAGGAAACTATATCCTTAAAGTTACGAGAATTAGAATATTCAAAATGTTTTTCATCACAGGGGAGAATATGCTTATTAATTATCAACTTGGAAAATTGAAATGGTACACTTCAGTTCATCATAAAAATGTAATATTACTCAAGTGGTAAAAACTGAATAAATGTATTTCTTAGAGCATTACTTGAAAAATTGAAAAAAATGTTCTCCTCCCACAACGAGGGAGCTCTGATTTAGCTAGTTCTTACTGGTGGTTTTTTCCAATGTTAGTAACAGTGTCTTTTATCGTAATTACAGAGTATAACCATGTGGGTGACTATTTTATTAACTATGATTTCTCAATTGAATCTGTTAATTTAACAAGGGATAAATGTCTAGTTCTCAGCAATTATCTTAAAATAGGTAATAACAGTGAAGTTCTTCATAATACTTCATAAATACCCAGCCAACTCTTGTCAATTAATTTAATTTGCTCAGTGGAATTTAGAAGACCTTCGTAACATATTCTGTAGATTTGTCTAGTCACAATGTAAATAAGAAGCTTAATCAAGTTGTAATACAAAGGAAAATGAGTTTCCTTTTATAGAATTTTGCTTGATTATAAAAGGTAAGTAAAATCTGTTGAATGTTCAGAGAAGTATTAAAGATACTTATATTTGTATGGGGCATATATTCAGCTACTTTGATTCTTTTTGGGGATGAAGCCTGCAGATAAATGTATAGGTAAATAAACCACAGAATTTTAACTTTAGATTGTTCTGAAGTTTTGCAGTTACCTAACGAAAATGGCATGCATGTATACGTATATGATGGTAATGTACATGATTGTAATGTATACATATATATATATATATATATATATATACACACACACATATATACAATCTTCAAAATTTAAGTAAATTTGCTAGTTATTGACTTACACAGTTTTTCATGAAGGAATTTTGTGAGACAGATTAAAGACAGGAAGACAAGAAAGTGCAGGACAGTGTCTCTCTAACACCTTTCATCTCTAAAACATTAAACTACATTCAGTTATCAAGGATAGAGACCTTCCTTGAGGACAAAGGATAATGAAATTGAACTTTCAGAGGTTTTTTTTTTTTTTTTTGGTGAACTCTTCTGGTTTGGTATCAGGGTGGTGTTAGCCGTGTAGAATACTTTTGAAAGCATTACTTTCTCTGCAATTTTTTGGAATAATTTGAGCAAGATATGTGTTAACATTTCTCTAAAAGTTTGGTAGAATTCATCTGTGAAGCCATCTGATCTTGGACTTTTGTTTGTTGTGAGTTTTTTTTTTAATTATTGATTCAATTTCATTACTGGTAATTAGTCTGTTTATGTTTTCTATTCTTTTCCTACCATCTTTCTTTCCTCCCTCTCTCCCTCCCTCCTCTCCCTTCCTCCCCCACTCCACCTCCATTTAGTTGATATAATTTGGTGTATGGGGTTCCTTAATCCACTTATATTTCTAAGGTTCTTTCTCCAGAGAACATCAAATCAGCTTGGTCACAGTTAGGAACCTCACTCACCACGATGTTTGCTTTATTGGGTTCAAAGATCCATCTGAACTTCAGTGGCTGTGATGCAGGGGTGCCATAAGTGTGTTCTCCTACAATCTTGAGGATCACAATCTTTGTTTTGACAGAGGCATACACAGCAAAAGAATTTTATAGGGTTCTAGTGAACCATCTGCCTTGAGGAGTTGTGGATCTCAGTAATTCATATCTTAAATAACGACTGCTCTTCAAATATTGGCTGTTCTTCCTCCTTATGTGTGACCATCCAATGGGGTCATATATCACATACAGTATAATTTTCTCCCTTGACTTCAGTGTCATTTTGTTACCGAACTCAGGTCTGGCTTCTCACCACTCAAAAATCTATACCTGTCAATCAAAACATCAAAAAAGCAATTGTTGGTAGAAAGGAAAATTGCTTTTAATCAGAATGCTGTCAATCTGGGGAGAAGTCGGATTCATGTCCTGCCAAAAATGAACTTCAAAGATTCTGCTCAGCCATGAAAGTTTTCGAAGAGGGTGAGTAATCTCAGTTAATCATTGAGGTACGGGATCAAACTCAAACTCCCACTCAATCTCCCACTGTGTGCAGAATTGTCAACTCCTTGTGGTCTTTCTTGAGATGTTACCTTGTTCATGCAGTCTGTTTATGAGATTACTGAAGGGGAAGATAGGGAAGAGATCTGGTCGTCAGTTAATTACCTACTCTTCATTTTTACTTCTTTGACCTACAGAAAGTATCAACAGGTTAGGCAAAGTATTGTGTGATTTTAAGATCTGAAGGATGTGCTTGGGCCGGGGACGAGTTGAGCACGAGGATGCCTGGTTTAAGGTTAGTTACAATACAGCTTTGCTAAGGTGACAAGAAAAGGGGTTTCCTGCTGAGGGCAGTTTCCTGCAAAGAGCTGCTTACAATTTGTGGCTTCTGCTGGAATTGAGACCCATGATTTATTCTAAGACACACTGAGAAGGTACTGGCAAGACAAAATTATACTTGAAAACATGTACAATGTTTTTGTGTACATACATCAGAAATTCTATAGGAGAGTAAGTTTTCAGTTTCCAATGGGAAATTCGAAACCAGTTTTCTTCAAAGAACCTGTATTTGAAATAAACTGATTTCATTTGGAATTGTTTGATTTTTCTTTTCCCCACAAGGTATTTATAGTAAAGTAATAATCATTTATTTTGTTTCTACAGTTGAAATAAAACTTTAATGTCAATGTATAAAAATACATAATTTGGTATGCAGTTGACATTTCTAAACTGTTAAATACTTTTGTTAAAACATAGAAAATGATAAAATTGTTGGCATATTGCTTTCTTTTTTCAGCATTAAGCTTTTATCCACAAGCAGAAAGGGCTACTGAGAACTAATACGCTCTCCTTCATATGTTGATCCCTGTTTATTTTTTCTAACTGGACTTTCTACAATCAATTCTTAACTGTATATATCACAGTTTTGATGCACTCAAAGTCAGTGACTTCCTGACTCATGTCCCTGCTCCTTTGTGGGTGTTTATAGTAGTTTTAACCCTCTCATAAACCATAACTTAATTTTTAGCTCAAAGTTATGGCTGAACTGGCATTTGCCTAGAATGTTGAAAGATCATTTCTAGAATAAGGTAAACAGAAGGAATCAGAATTCTACCAACATCCTCAAGCAGAGATCCAAGTTCCCTCCTCTTCTGTAATCATCACCATATACATAAAATAGCAATTTACAACATGGACATATAGACTTGTTAATTAGCTTGAATCTTGCTCTAGGCAAGGGCAATAATAGTCTCTTGAACAATTAGTTTGGGCAATGTGATTTGGGAAAATTACCCGAGTACTTTTTTTTAAAGTACTGAATTAATTGTTAAAGGCATGATGCAGAAAGTTAACTCCCGTGGTCACCGGGGATCAGGAACTCACTGTATTTCACAATGTCAAAGAAAATTCATTGCCAGTAGAGCAATGTGAGTGACACCTGTAAGCACTGGGTTATACTCCATTTAGTCAATGTTGGGTTGATTAAAATTGATGTTTACAGGCAAAGTTACTGTTTTAGTCTTATTTGGCACATTTTTAAAGGGAGTCAAAGAAGAGGGTGATCATTTATTTTCTCTGACTTTTAATTAATTCTAAATATTATAATTAATGTGCAATATTTTGGTTCATATTTGAAAAGCAAAACCCCCAGGTAAACATCTTCTTCATCCAAACCATTTTTTTTACGGAATATAGAGTAAATTTGTTTAAAGTTGTCTGATCACAGGAGAGCTTAATAAATAGTTCTAGTTGAATATCATTAATATATTTGGGTTGAATTGAGCCTTCTTAGAAACAGCAAATATTTCGAGGCAGGAAAATAGAAATTTATTAACCAAATTTTCTATTTTTCAGATAAAACCTGTTTTTATGAAACAGCTTTTCCAAAACATTGTTAATGAGGATGAGAACAGGAATTAAGTTTTTGTCTGTTAATGCCAAGTTGATCCCTTGTCTTCAGTCTTCTCTGTATCCAGGTTTGTGCTATATTGATTCTATATTGGTAAATGAAGTTCTTTAACTTGTTTTGACAATAAGCATGCACACTAGAATACATTTGCATATGTGTTGATGATTTTATTTGCTATCAATTTTCAGTTTTTATTTTTGCTTTTGGATATAGATATTCTTTCCTGTACTAGTCATTTTATAGCGAAGGATGTGGTCCTAGTTTTGGCTACAAATGTTCATAAACTAAATTTTAAATAAGTTTTAAATAAAATTCACTTATGAGGTTTGATTTTGGTGTTTATAGAAAGTAAACTGTCCATGAAGAATATATTTCTTTTTTAAACGTCTAAAAATTTAAACACTTTTCATAATAAAATCAAATATTTTCCTACTTTCTCATGAGACTTTGCCTTACTTGGAAATTTCTTTATGTGTGAAGAACTTCTGGGGAGAGGTGGGGAGAAAGTTCCCCAGAACAGATGCTTTTGGTGCCCTGGCTGCGACTTTTTTTGAGTTTCACTCTGGGTATGTACACCAGTGGTTTCTTACTGAGAGAGAAGCCAGTCTTCTCTGGATGTAAGAGCAAGTTCCACGCACAAAAAGGACAGGGTTGCTGAGGAGCTGAAGACTCTCGGAACAAGTCCTTGGCAAGAAGGAAAAGAAGTTGGAGGATAAATAACCATTTTCCTCTCTTCTCAGGAGGATAACCCACAAGCTGACCCCATGCAGTCTCCCAGCCGAGTCAGAAGGAGTTCCAGTTGCCCAACCTGGTAACTTGTTTTGTCTTCTTTTTATTAAATTGAAGTATAATTGGTTTACAATATTCCTTTTCATACTCTTTTTCATGCCCTGTTTATCTTCTTTTCCTTCTCTCCCTTACTTCCCTACTCCCACTCTTCCTAGGATTACACCCAAAATAACCCAGGCTGGGGTAATCCTAGCAAAGCATTCTCAAGCGTCTGATTTATAAGTCATAGAATGTGAAGACATTTATATAATGACTGGAGGTTTGAAGTAAAACAAATAATCGGACTCTTGTTCCCTACTCAAGTCATGAGCTATGACAATAGTAGTCAGAAGATGAAGGGCAAAATACATCACTGATGCAGATGATCTTGCAGAGTCTAGGTTACATCTGAGGGCAGGAAAGCTTCCTAAGAGCCAAACCCACTATCATAAAAATTAATCACCTAGTCACAGACATAACTCAACCTCCACAGCCAACTCACGCATTCCTCTCTGGCTTGTTCCTTTGCCTCTGCAAATCTCAGGGGGCAGGGACTCTTAAGGCCAATTGAAAGCAGGTAATATTCTATGAGGAAAAGAAAGGAACTGCCTAGTTAATTCTTTCTAAATTTACCAGTGAGAATTCATGCCTCACTTTTGTGGGCACGAGTGAGTAAGGAGGGAAACACAGGACCCTCTTGTTGTTAGTGGAGCTTCTGCCATATGGAAGGAAAAAAATAAATCAGGTGTAGAATGGAATCATTGCTTTGCCTGCCAAAAGTGACCAACTTGATTCCACAGTGGGTACTTCTGTAATTGTACAGAGTTAGCCCAAGTGTATATGTTGCTTTTGATTTCTTTTTGTCTTCTGGTTGATGGGCTGTTTTTGATTCATCTTAGCCCAGGCAAAATGCAGGTTCCTTACTGTATCTTTTATGTATCTTTCACTCTGCCTGGCTTCCTTTATTCCTTCTAGATAACTGAGCACAAAAGACTAGTTGATTCATATTTTCTTATAGTGCAAACATGAAATAAACTGCGATGAAAAACTTTGTTAAATTTTCCCTCCAAAATGTTCTAAACTAAAACATTTCTAACTCTTAAGTTCACTCTTAAGTTAAGTTTACCCTTAACTGTGGGGTCTCACTTTCTTTATCTATACTATCATGCACAGTATCAGATGATGGAGGGTCTTTCAGATCAAACAATTCATGGTTCCATTATAATATCTTGAATTCTCCTTATTTTTAAAAGATGATTGCTTGTTTGTAAGAGTGATTCTGCTTTCCTTTTTGATTACTTTTATTATAGACAGGTGTAACTTTGGAATACACTGAAATCTACATTTACCTACTCCATTGTTTTATGCAATCTTTGGCTCTCTGAAATAAAGTATTTATTTTCTATAGCATTCAGAAAAATGTCTATCTTTATATTTTTAAATCTTCAATAATCTAAATCAGACTGGAAATCATGTATTTTGGTCTGCAGTTTTTCTGTAAATGTAGATTAACCTTTCCTGCTTTTTTCTCCCTCTATTCCCTAATATTTTCCCATCTTCAGTCACATCCATGACCTTTAACTTTTTTCTTCTTCTTTTCTTCATCTTTCCCTTACTTCCTACTTTCCTCCCTTCCTTTTTCTTTCTTTCTTTCTTCTTCCACGGTGGATGCAGGACCACCAAGGGGCATGGAGACAGCAGTTCCCACCGGCTCCCCTTTGGAATGCCCCAGGGATATCTGGACCAGACAGAAAGGTCAGACTTGGCTTTAGATCCCAGTGCTTCAAGAGGGTTGCCAAGTAACTTTTCTATGACATTTTAGCTCCACTTTCCAAACCTGTTCTTCCCACCTCCTCCTCCAAGTGTGCATTATCTACTTCCTGTCATCCCTTATTCAGTAACATTCACAGTGGTTATGCTTTCTTGATGCACAAAATTTCAGTAAATAAGTTCAGAAGTGGCACCCAGTAGTTCTGTAATGAAATTTCTTCTCCTTACTGCACGCATGGCAAAGAGTCTGCTCTTATGACATAAAATCTGAAGGAAGCTCTAGGGACCACAGCAGTAGACTCATTCCTTTTGTGCCACACAGTACCAGAATCCAAGTAAATTATCCTATGTTCTGGATTTTAAAAATCATTCAGAATTCACAGCAAGAATTACCAAATAATGACCATGATAATGTAATCAGGGAAACCGTGGTCATTACATGAAAAGCAATGCCAAGTCTCATTGATTTCTGTTACCAATTAGTATGCATTGAACAGTCTCTCTGTAATTATTATGATATTGGATGTCCAGCAAAGCTAATGGAGAAACTGTTCACTTCAGGAAAAGTGCGTTTTTTAAAAAGCTGTAAGTGATTGGTTTCACAGGACAAAAATAACACTTATGCATGTTTGAATCAGTTTCTGAAAAATCATGATAACATATTTTAAAAATTAAAAGTAGTTGAAAGAAAGTAGACTTCTTGGCCTCTCTTCTATGTGGTGTATTATTTCTTAAAGAGAATAACATCTTAATCTGTGTCAACACAATCATTCATTAGATGGTTCCTGCCATGTTACCATTAAGAATTTCAATTCAGAGGATATTTTCCTGCCCACATGAATTAATAATAGATGGAATTCTCACTTTTAGATTAAAAAAACCTGATTATGAAAATTGAACCTTTAATCAGTATTATCAAGATTACTTCTATATATTTTGTAGGTTATAGAAGATTTGAAGCCCAGCTTCTAATGTGGCTAGAAAAACCTTCAAATCAATTTGTGTTTGTTTGTGTGGAAGACATGGGTGTGTATAGGGGGTCTCTCTGCTGGGTATTTTTCCATAAGGAATTTTGTTTTTATCTCGTCCATTCCTCAGAGAAATAATGGTACCCTTGCTGGTTGATCGAAGATTTTCTTTATTGAAAAAGATTTTGTGGAGAAAATAAAGCCAATAGAACTTCAGTCTCATTTGGAGGCTTGCTCTAAATCCAGGTGGGACTTTACAATAAGGAGAAAAAGTATAGAAGCAGATTGAGATCTGTCAACAACCTCAGATTTATTCTGATATCATGAAAACCTCTTTTCTGTACAGCAGTTTCTGAACACAAGGAGACTGAAACTACTAGAGGGCCAGTTAAGAGAAAAATAACAGTAATTAGTGTGCTTGGACAAAAATCTATGAGGCAGAATTATTTCATTAGCCTTTATTTATAGCCTGAAGAAGACATTTCTATTTATATTTTTCTCTTTGATGGTCCCCACTAAGCAACTTTGTAACTGGAATTCTAACATGATCTGATATAAGGAAACATTCTAATTACTTCAAAAAGATTTTGCTGAAGTGTAAGATGATAAAATGGCATGTTGGTGAGTTAGATGCATGCATATATACAATATACATGCATAGCTCCATATATGATGAGTTTTTTGGTGTTCCAATTAGTATTGAATGGAAGATGGTGTAGTTCAATTTGTACCTTCAGACAACAGTCTATGAGATGGTTAAGTTACTAAGTTAGAGACAGACTTCAGCAAGAGGTATTAAAATTGCAGTGAAATCACCAGCATATTGTCAGTGAATAGCTTTCACCTTGGACAAGGGTATCAGAAAATATACAGGTAAACAGAAAGGCTTCATTATCTGTCAGTGTGCTTTGAATCCTACTTTAATTATCACAATACTGTTAGTCACACTTGAAACACAGATATAATGATAGGAGTTTAATCTACATTCAGTGGAGTATTGAAACTTTTTCTGAGACTGTAATAATTGGTGATGTCAAGCTTAGCACTTAGAGGCAGTAGATACAATAATTATATTGATAAGTAATGAGAACAAGAATCTATCTATTGGTGGTAGGAACAGCAAAGACAGCTTGACTTAAAAGATAATTTTGAAATGGAACCTAAAGTGATTTTTTTTTTTTTTTGACAGAATGGCTAGAGATAGAGAAAGTCTGAAAATTCAATCAAGTAATAAAACCAGGCCAACAGGAAGAATGCTGAGGCTTTAAGAAAATAAAGAAGTCAGGAGGAGAAACTAATTTAGTACAGATGTAATGAGTTTAGTTTCAGTCATGCTGAAATTAAGGGACTGGAAGAACATTCGGGAACTTGAGAGCTAACTTTCATTTGGAATGTAGACTTGAGGGTCATTCAGTTGCACCTTTAAAACAGAATAAATCGCTAAAGTTGACAGGTGATAGATAAGATAAATAAGATAATCTTTGTATACATATTATTTCTGCCAAATTTTAAGTTTATTGTATAAGAGGACACTGCTTATTCATCTTTGTACTACTTAGAGTTAAATCTCAATAAATTAATAAAAGTACCTGTTTTATTTTAAGGAAAGAAACCTTATGTAATACTGTCTCACACAGTACTTTGCAACCTGGTTACGCATTAGACACACAGGTAATATTTTCAAAACCACCAATTCCTCAACCCTAATTCCAGATCTCAGAATTGGGGGTGGGGGTGGGGTTGGGGGTGGGGCGGAGGTATGTCTCATAGAACTAATTTGAAAATCTCCATTATCGCCTTAAACTTAAAAACAATATAACAATTGGAAATATTCTGAGCATTTGAACCTGGTTGATAATGAGTGGACCATGACTTGTGTTTGTGTTCCTGTGGCAGAAGACTAAAAATGACTGGAAAAACAAATTGGATAAAATATTATATTTACAAACCATACTTTTCATGATGTTTATATTGACACTAGGCTACAGGTTTAGTATTTTTATTGAAAAAAGTGTGTCCCTTAGAACACAGATTATTAATGTACTGCATTTGGCCAAGTTTGCCTTTTTCATAAGAAAAGAGGACAACTTATTCTAACATACATTCCTAATATGTATATTTTAAATGACCATCAAAGATTTACATCAAAGTATGACTTGTTAACTAAATCAGCAATTTGCTCTCAGAATTGAAGCATAATAAAAATATTTGCTAATTGCTTTGCTTTTTTTTTTTGTAATTCTCTGAAAACAGAGAGCTCCTATTTAGAATTTAACTTTTACATTCACCTTATTTTGATTCTATTATTTTCTTATACAAGAGAGGCATTAGGTATATTTGGTCCATATTTTTGCTGTTAGTTAATTAGTTTTATAATTAATTTTTTTAGAAAAAAGAAAAATGAAGCTTTTAAAGTGGTAAAATTTTTTTGAAAGTTAAAATCTTAATACCTTTTGTACCAGAGATTAGTGCACAAAATGTGATGGTGACATGAAAAAAGGACAAAACAGCCAGCAGGAAGGAACACTCATAGACTCAAATCCGGGAAATTTTGAGTTTCAAAACCAATGACAGTGCTGGATCATAACCCACTTAAATAATTAAGAATCCATCAATATGACTTAATGAAAAACAAATGAACAGACTATTCATTGGGAAAGTTGACTTCCAAAGTAGAATGTCAATTAATATATGTGGAAAATTGATGGAATTTTATTCTGTGCTCAAATTAAATAACTTCTGTTTCTGAAATTACATTATTTTGGAAATCAGATGAATCTCTTTTGTGTTAAATTGTCATAAACTGTTGTGACACATTTTATGGGCTTCTGTTGCCTTTCTTTTTCTTACTTGAAAATCAGATGCATCTGGCAACTCTTTTAAGTCAATGAAATTTATTAATTATTTCCCATTATTTCAGTTATGATGTATGATGACTTTCACACTGTGAGACTTCCAAAATAGCTAAACCTGATGCTTTTGCTTTCCTTGTTTGAAGATGATGACAAAGAGTTCTCCTGAGAAAGTGACCACCTGGGTCCAGTTAGCTGTTCCTAGTCACCCCAGATTTTCCTACTAGAGAGTTGAAATGTGTTCATATTCCACTTGCTACTTACTGATTACAATGCCTTTCAACTTACTTGAATCTGTTTGATAGGAATACCTCCTTTATTGTAATCAATATTTTACAAAATAGATGCCCACTTACTTGACACTGCATTTGTTTGATTTTTGAATTTTACAGTCTCAACTGAATAATTTATCAATGTTAATAACAAAGGGAATATCCAAAACCACATATACGATGTAAAAGATCTCCAGATTTACATTTTTATAGAGTTAATATATTTCTGAAAATAAGTCCCTTGTAAGCCCATTACTCATTAAGTTTGAATATTATGATTCAAATTATTTAACCCTGTATACATGAAAGAGAGAATTTCTGCATTGTAAAAATATGAATAAATTTCTTATCATTATCTTGTATTTGATAGAGAAAAGGTCTGGTAAGAGGCAGCTTCTCATTTGGCCCTGAGAACCTAAAATATTATTTCTGTTAGATGAATGCCTTTTCATTATGATTATAGTAATGGTCATAGAAAATCACACATCTAGCAAATCTGAATTAAAGTAATATTCTTGAGTCCAACACATATTTGAGCTTGTTTTATCATTACATGACACATTATTATTAAGGTAGAGAATTACTTAATAAAAGTGGCTAGGGAAGCCTCAAACTCTCAAGGAAAATAATCCAACACATTTTCAAGAGAAAAAAATAAAAACTCTAAACTGGAAGGGGAGGGTATTTTAAACAGGAAATAGAGGCATTAACAGGTCCTTGACAGAATGACACTTTTCTAAAAGAGAAAATAAAGAAAAATTTCTCATATTATGGTAACAATTTTTATGTTGGCCAAAAAAATGACTATTTCTGATGAAAAAAAGTATACAGAATTAAACTGCAAAATAGCCTGAAATTAAACAAGTCAAGGGAAAAAAATAAATGAAAACTCTATATATAAATTATCATGACATAGACATCATCAGGATGCTCAGACAGTGCTCAAATAAAAAGATAAAAAAAAACTTGTGTGTTCACTCTTTTTACAAACTTATAAATTTACAAATTTGACTGCTATTACATTCCCTAGTGAATTCTCTGCTTTAACTGGATGTTGTAATAGTCACTTTGTGTGAGCTGAGAGTGTGTGTACGTGTGTAGGGATGGGGCATGAATCGGGGACAGGGGAGTGGAGGGTAAACGGGGTGATGTCAGAAAGGATGTATTACAAGTGGATATCTTCCAATAAATCAAAAAAGAAAGGTTAAAATGTATTTGTTTTCATGAGCAAGTTGAGTTTAATTGTTGGCTGTTGGATTCAGTCAATTATTTTACCACTCAATGTAATCTACATTTTATTTTTCTTAAAAATGGAAACATTCCCTGGTCTTAGTGCTGAATTTTATTTGTGTCTAGCCTGATTTTTATTTGCTAAAATTTATGTTAACTCATCTATTTTCTATATTTCCATCTAAATATGCAATCTTTAAGAAATTCATGTAGAAAATCTTACAGTTTCTTTCTTTTCTCTGCATAATCAATTTTTCTTCAAAGCATATGCTGGAAGTTTATGTTCCCAAGTACTGAAATGGAAATAAATAGACTGAGCAAAAGCAGATCTGTTTCTAAGGAAAAACATTTGGATAGTAACTTAAAGTTGGTTGTAAATGGGAAAGTGGATGCTTTTGTTTTAGAGAAATTAACAGACAGGATTCATTTTTAGCTTCACAGCTATGGGGAGCAGGTATGAGGATTATAAAGAACTGTTCAAGTTCCTGCTGAGCTGAGCTTTAAGAACCTGTCAAGTAAATCTAATATTTTTCAAAAGTTGTAATATCTACCCAGTGCCTAGAAGGAAATTTAATGGAGCCTCCATTAGATTCTGCCCAAGGAGGAATACAGAAAAAAAACAAAAACAAAACCAAAAATAGAGATTAAAGAATGTCCTAGAGGTGGATTTTTTTTACTTTTTTCTGTTTCTGTTTTTTTAACTTTAAACTGAAAATGAAAGAAAAGGAAAGTTTTTTTTTTTTTAATTCAGGAAATGATTGGAAAAAATGGAAATTCTTGAATAAAATTACAATTATAGAATTGACACCACAGATACATAGGATACATATATTAACTTAAGCATGGTAAGAATAAATAGTGAAAGAAGAGGAACAGAATCTCGAAGACATTCAACATGTAAATAACTGAAATCCAAGAAGATTGGGGAGAGAGACTGAGATAGAAGATGTCTGAAGATATAAGAGCCAAGAATTTTCTAAACTGATGATATACATCCACCTACAAATTCAGGGAAACCAGAGAAACTCAAACATGATGAATAAAAAGAAAATTGTACCTAAATTAAAATTACTAAGTTATATATATACATATAATTTTAGAAGTAGTAATGGGGACAAAAGATATACTATCTAAAAAAGAACAAAAATAAGACCAACAGCTCATATATAAAAAGAACCTATTGAAACCATAAGAAATCTAATAATATTTGAGGGACCAAAATAAGCTAGCTACCAGTTAAATTCTATATCTAGCAATAATATCTTTCAAAAAGAAAAGTGATATAATGACATTTCAGATAAATTAAAAGGATTTTTCAGCAGCAGACCTGCAAATAAAAAATTTCTATTATTTGCACATTTCTGTTCCTTAAGAAACCCATCATAATTTGGTAGTCACATAAATATTCTCTTTTTTTCTAAAGTTGTGTAGCTTCACCATTTCCAGTTAAGCCTAAAGTAACTGGTATTCTTGATGCAGCTGACCCTTGAACAACATGGGTTTGAGTTCCCTGGGTCCACTCATACCTGAAACATGCTACAGCACTGCATGACCAGTGGTTGACTGAATAGAGGAACTGCAGATACAGAGGGCAGGAGGGCCAACTATAATATTATATGTGGATTTTCCACTGTGTGGAGGCAGTACCCCCAAATCCCACTTTGTTTAAGGGTCAACTGTATATGTTATGAGGGAATAAATTTCATTTTCCTGCAAAGTGACAGGCTTCTTTATTGAAAACCTCCTTTCTCTAAAATAAAAGCTATTTATACAGTGTGTTCCCACTTTATATAAAGCCCAGAGCTTTCCACTCTCTTTCTTTTATCAATGTTTCTATTCTTGGGCCAAAGGCATAACTGTCTTATATCACTTTGCCGCATTATCAAAACCGCTGGCTTTACGATAATTCTTTATGTGTTGAAAGGAATGCCTACTCATGATAATCTTCTCCTGTAAACTGATTACTCTGGGCTTTTGTGCTCAGTATAAATTTTAGAGCCAGCTTGTCTAAGTCTGTAAAAATTTCAAAAAATTTTAATTGAAAATAATTTAAGTCTATACTATTTGGAAAAAATTGAAAATATTAATATTCTTGTGATATTGCATTATCTAGTTCATTAACATGTACATGTCTTTTTTGTCTGCTTTATTTTTTTAACCTTTTTTTATTGAGTTATAGTCATTTTACAACATTGTGTCAAATTCCAATGTAGAGCACAATTTTTCAGTAATACATGAACATACATACATTCATTGTCACATTCTCTTTCGCTGTGAGCCACCACAAGATCCTGTATATATTTCCCTGTGCTACACAGTACAATCTTGTTTATCTATTCTACATTTTGAAATCCCAGTCCCTTCCCACCCCCCGTCCCCCTGGCAACCACAACTTTGTATTCTATATCTATAAGTCTGTTTCTGTTTTGTATTTAATATATTACATTCCTCTTAATATCTCTCCGTGTAACTCTTGGATATAATAAATTAGATTTATTTATTAGAAGGGACTTGTCTTTAATAAAATTACATTGTCTCATGTCAGTGATGAAAGTCACTTAAATATAAAACATTAATAAAATTATAAAAATCATAAGTATACAGATCAATCAATAAATTGTTCATAAAGTGACTTCCCTAAGAGGAGCCAGCATACAGATAAAAAAATGAGCTCCCAAAAGGAGACCGTTGCCCCTTCCCAGATACTAGTATTAAGAGTTATCAATGTCACTTCTAATGTCATAGAATAATTGTGACTTTTTTTGAAGTGTATGTGATATAAATCATGTGCGTTCATTTGTATCTAATTTATTTTGTTCAACATTGTGTTTCTAAGATTCATCCATGTTGTTTGCTTATAAAAATAGTTGATTCAGTTTTTATTTCTGATTTACTGTATATTCATTCACAATTTCCATATAATTATGACACAGTTTACGTATCGTTTTCAATGCTGATAGATACTGGGGTCTTCAGATTTGGGAAATTGCAAGTACTGCTGTTATAAACATTCTTCCATGAACATGTGACAACATAGATACACGTTTCTGTTGGACATATTCCTAAGAGAACAATGACTGGGTCAGAGGGTACTTAGTCTAAGTAGATTCTGCTGGACAGCTTTCAGAAGTATTGTCATAATTTATGGGTCCTTTTGTGATAAATAAGAACATTTCACTGACTCACTAAAACTTGGGAATTGCAAGATCTTTTTGTTTTGTTTTGTTTCCTTATTGTTGTTATTTCCTTATATGTTACTTATGTGGCACATCTCACTTCGATTTTTGATTTTCATCTTTCTGATGACTAGGCAAATTTAGCACCTTCTCACAAATGTTCTTGTCCATTTTGGTGTCATCTTTAGTGAGAGCTGTATTCTGTATTTCTGTGTTTGGAAGAAATGAGAAATTGAAAATAAATGAACAGTAGAACCACTTTTGTTGATATTTGTAAAGAAATAAATTTAGCGAATGGAACAAATATCTTGAAAATAGTATGTATGTTTCATTAATCAGTGCAACAATCTCTTCCTTCCCCTCCCTCCACCTCTTCCTTCTCCAATGCTTTCTTCTCTCTCTCTCTCTCCTCTCTCATTTTCAGATCATTTCTATACTTATTTTCAAAAATGTTTTAAAATCTACAGTTAAGTTTGTCATTGGTCTACTTCTTTTAGTTTTGTCAGTTTTTCTTTTTAAATGTTGAAGCTATGATTTCAGGTACATACAGGTTTAGTATTCTTTTATCTTCCTGGTGGATTAACCCTTTTCTTACTCTATATGCCTCATTTCACTGATAATTAATTTTAAAAAGATATCCCTTATCATATAACAAATTGCTAATGATATTTTTTAATTCTTGCAAACACACAGCTTCATATATATATTTGTTTTGAAAAGGAGGGATATGACTTGACTGATGAAGTCAAAATTAATAACAGCTTTTAATTAATAACTCAGAATAGTATTGTTTAAAAGGAATTTGTGAGAAATCATCATTTAGGGGTCATTTATTTATCCATTGCTTCATTTGGTAAAAAGATAGAGCTTTAGTGAATAACTTGTGAAACAGTATTATAAGAGTAAATTTTGAGAAGAGAAAAATCATCCCATAGTATTGAATATACTTTTTCTCTCTCATCATGAAAAATCTAAACTTTTAAGCAATGTGTTTCCTTATGAAACGATAATAATTCCATAAAACATATACCCCTTTTCCACCTCTTACTGACTCTTTTTTCTCACTTAAATTTACTGCCTATTCATTGATTTTTCAGATTTACATAATCAGCAATATGATATTTCATAAACAAGAATGCTTAGTTACTATTTCTAATGTAAATGATACTCATTTTTCACTAGCCCTTCATGTTTCTTTTCTTACTTTTTTCTATAGGTATTTTCTGTAAACAATACAACCCAAACAACTATTATTTTCCTTGGGAGAAATAATTTTTCTTTCTGTTAGCTCCTTTCCTCTGAGTTTAAAGATCAAAAGTGGTTGGAAATTACAGACACACTCACACCGACTCACACACACATGCACACACACACCCCTAAATATGGCTGTGAAAATACAGTAAAATTGTTATTCAAGTACTTTTGGAGTTTGAAGGACTATGAGAAGCCGTGAATGTCTGTCTCCATGTGAGGAATTCCTCTTGGTCTCCCAGGTCACAAGATTCTTGAGCCATCAGACTTAAAATTATTTCAGAAACTCATAAGCATATTATTTTCTCAGTTGTAGGCAAGCAGTTTCTTATTACAGTTTTTTATATTGCATATTTTACATGTAAATACATGATAAATATAGTCATTCCTTCAAGGAATTATTTAAGTATATCATATGCCATTCTGATGTCAAGTTTTAGTCAAGAGGATTATAAATGCATGCTTCGTTCTTTTGAAAACTTCAATATGCTTGTTCCTGACGTGAACAAAAAATACTGCAAACCACATCAGTAAACAAAGAATGCTGAAACCATCAAGTCATCAGTGGCTGCCGCCACCCCCTAGTGAAGACAAGCCTGCAGCCTGGCCTCTGCAGCCACTCACAATAGTGCACCCTGAGGGGACTCAGAATAAGAAAGTACAGGATACTGGCCTACATAGCTGGATGCTTGTCAAAGGAATGGATTCAATGAGCCCAAATATTTGCTTCCTCCCATACATAGAAAAGCACTTAATTCTTTAACTTGAGATGCCTGGTTTTCTTTAGATAACAGGTAATCTTTTAATGTTTCAACTACCTGGTCTTTGTTGTAAAGCTCCTATATATCCTGAAATATATATTATATATATATATATGTATGTATTTCGGTCAACACTGATAAGTGCAGTGAATCTAATCTGATTTCCATTCCAAAAGAGATATGCCTAGCCAATATTTAGATGAAATATAAACCTCTTCATTTTCCCTTAAAATTCTAACCCAAACTCAGTAAAAACTACCTCCTTGCTTATGTCGACTGCAATAAATGCACAGCCTAAAAGTTGAGAGTTATGTTTTATTGGCGGGAGGACTCGAGCCGGGATGACAGCCTCTCAGATCACTCTGAGGGACTGCTCCAAAGAGGTGGGGAGGAGCCAGGATATATAGGAGCTTTACAACAAAGACCAGGTAGTTGGAACAATAAAAGATTTCTTGTTAACTAAAGAAAACCAGGCATCTCAAGTTAAAGAATTAAGTGCTTTTCTATGTATGGGAGGAAGCAAACATTTGGGTTCACTGAATTCACTCCTTTGACAAGCACCTTGCTATCTAGGGCCAGTATCCTGTCCTTTCTTATTCTGAGTCCCCTCAGGGTGCACCACTGTGAGTGGCTGCAGAGGCCGGGCTGCAGGCTTGTCTTCCCTGGGTTGTGGCGGCAGTGGCTGATGACTTGATGGTTTCAGCATTCTATGTTTACTGATGTGGTTTGCAGTATTTTTCATTCACATTTATCTAGTTATGTTTGTTCTCCCCCAGAGTTCAGACTTCCATGGTTAAAGGCATCTTTCTTTTTGTAAAACATATTCTAGAACTCTGCTGTTTAATATGGAAGCCATTAGGAGCATGTATGTGGTGGTTGAACACTTGAAACAGGGCTCATCTGAATGGAGATGTGTTCATATGTGTTTCTACAGAAAATGCATACTGAATTTCAGACTTACGACCAAAAAAGAATGTAAAAATATCTTATTAAATTTTTATATTGATTATATGTTGATATGGTAATATTTCAGATGTATTGGATTTAATGAACTATATTATGAAGTATATTTTCAACTGTTTATTTTTACCTTTTAAAAATGTGTCTACCAGAAAATTTAAAATTCGTGTGTGGCTTGTATTTGTGACTCATGCTTTACTTTGGGCAGTGTTTTTCGTAAAGATATATTCACCCTGTCTTTCAGTCTCATTATTAATTTCTTAATTATCATCTTCAGTATGTGGTATCATATATACAATTGTCCATTCATCCTTATAGACTATCCTTTCCAAAATATTAATAAATGTCCAAAATTCGAAAATGACTGACAAGTAATGTGAAGGTAAAAACTATAGACACCCAAGTTATCTGAACTTTTTTCTGTCACAGTCATCTCAACATTGTGATCTCTTTTTAAAATGTCACTTCCTCATCAAGACCATTCATCAACTCAACTTAAAATTTCTAACATCTCTAAATTTACTGCAGTCCAGCTCTAAACCATCACACTACCATATTTTATCCAGAGTATTAATCCACATTTGAAATTACATGCTTTACTTACCTACTTTTTCATTGTCTTACATCTCCTTGAGAAATCAGCTCTAGGAAAGCACAGTCATCATCTGTCTCTCTTACCCTACTTGGAACTCTTAGAAAAACACCTGGCATGTAGGAGATGCCTACTAAATGTTTTTCAAATGAACACATGAATCACATGAATGTAAAATTCCTGGTAAGTTGGAAGTACTAAAGATTTCTGTTAATATGAAAATTTGTAAAGATCTTTTAAAATGCAGACATATTGGATTTTACTATTTCATAGACTTTATTTCAAGAGTTTTTACAGTTGCTACGTAACATTTGTTTAATTCCTGTCATAATTATATTCTGAATTTATCCTCTGCAGCTAACTCTTCTCAAGGGCACAGCATTTGTTTATTCTCTACCCATTGAAAAATTAGATAATACAGACTGAACAAATGCAGGATTTGTCAAAGCAATCAATGCCTCAAGACTCTTTAAAGAATTATGTTTACTTTATTTATACATCATGCAGGAGACAGACATAGTCCATTTAGAATTCTGTTAGAAGACTGTCAAAGCAGTTAAGCAAAAATTGCACACAAAAATTCCACTGTGAAGCTGATAGCACTTTAAGAGCAAAAGTCATTATGTATTTAATTAAATAGGCAAAAATAACTTACATAGCTTGTGGAAAATATTAAAACGTACACTTCATTCAAACTTTCTGTTAGTAAATTAACATATTATAGGTAGATCTATGATAATATCAAATCATTACCCTTACTCTGTTGTATATATTTGGAACCAAAAATAATTTAGCTTTATTATTAGAAAAATAACTTATTCTCTTATTTTCCAAATATTAAGTAAGACTTAGCAGTTTTTTATTTGCTTCTACATTTTTAATCTGAACTACTTTAGGTGTTTTTGTTTTTAATTTCAGATGTCTAGAATCAGCATTAAAAATGGTAATAACATTAATTCTGACCAATCTTAACAACAAAGTAAAATTAACTACCAAAAGGCATCACCTGGTTTTTAGAATTACAATATTTGTATCTTTCTAAGTGTAATTTGAAAAAGAAATGACACTTTCGAATATAAAGTACTAGTTCCATGAGTAATGAACAATTATTCATTAGTTAGTGTGGGGACTTATGACTTTTAATCATACTTCATTATTAGAAGTTGCTTACCACATAGTGTTTAATTACATTTGTTAAAATCTAATTTATTTGTCTGTTGATAAATAAATAACATTTAATATTTTTATATGTGGTATGGAAAGTCTCCGTCCTTCTTCTTCCATTTCAGAGTTTCTGTTACTCTTCTGGACGTTTGATTTTTTTCATCAGAAGTTCAGAATAACTTTGTTTTTCATTGCAAATATTATTTCACTATAAATAAGATTGATGGATTGTCCACACTTATTCAATGTAACTTCTTGATGAGCTATCAGTAAAAAAATTTAAAAATTTACCTAGCATATTTCATCTTCTCAAACTCGTTGAAAGTAAGTAAATTACTTACATGTCAGATTGCATTTGCCAACAATAATGATATTATTCTCTTTAAAACAGCATCTTGCGGGAGGTTATAGCCCAATGGTAAAGTGCGTGTTTAGTATGAGTGACATCCTGGGTTCAATCCCTCCATTAAAATAAACAAACAAACAAACCTAATTACCTCTCCCCACCAAAAATAAAATAAAATAGCACCTCAGTCTTTCTGAATGACAATAAAATTATGACAAGTTAAGGAACTTGTTTTTCTCCAAAATTTAGTGAATCAAGTATTTTTCCTTTCTACCTTCTACCATGCGAAATGTGGAGGGAGATGAGTTTATGCAGACAGAAATGTGGGAACAATAGCTGTATGCTTAGGTAGCAGAGCAGGAAGATGGGAAGAACCCTGGACTATTGATGACATTAGGAACGATTCGCACCAGCCTTGTAATGTTCGCATCTTCTCCCGGGAAAAAGTAAATCATTCCCAATTTGGTTAAGCTGACTGTATTCAGAGTCATGATCAAATATAATCCTAACTTATTAAGGGCACATGATGATGGCATTATGTGTGTGTGCGTGCCCGCGCGTGTGTGTCTTTTAATATTTATAATGCAAAAAATGTTTTCCTGGAGGATAAATGGTGAAGATGGCAATGGAAATTTATACTGTAAAATCTACCCACACTCTAACCTCTAATTTCCCAATTAAATATCTTCTGAATATATATGTACATATTCACAAATATGATATGAATACTTGTGGACTATATAACACTGGGAAGGAGTAGAAGATATACGTCTCCTGGACTCTGGGTCAGGCATCAAGCAGAGATGGCAAAAAATTTGACTTCCACAGGGTGACTGGACCAAAAGACTTTCAAGTATGATAGAGCCCAGAGCCTGGCTTATCTCTTGAAACTGAGCAGTGTCATAAGACTCATGCTACTATGATAAGACTTAGTGGAAGCTGCACCAACTGCATGTATATACATGGTGTTGCATATACATAGTGTTAAGGGGAGTGATGCATGGCTTGATTAAAATTAATTTCCCTAAGAATAACACTGGCCTCACTCTATCATTTTATTATTACGTTATTGTGTATGTGGTGTTGGGGGTAAGATGGAGAATGCAGAGACGGCAAGGCGCTGTTCTGACAGGTTTCATTGAAGAGCAAAGAATTCTTCGAGTAATTATCTTTGGCTAGGTATCTGCCTTCAGCCTCTTGGAGGCGGGGTGCTCTACAGAGAAACTAAGTGACCTTGCTCCAGTTCTGCCCTTTTCTGTTTTTCTTAAAAATTAGTTGGAATGTCCTGAGCAACTAATGTCTTGCCTGTGTCCAACCTCCTTTGTAAGTGGATGAGGAATTGTGCCTAATTCTGGGAGTCAGTTAATCAATACACTTGGCCAAAAGCCTGAACCCCACCTTGCAACCAAGGCTTTCTCAGTAATAAAACTGTTAGCTTGACCTCAAAAATTCTCTGTATTATTTTTCAAAATTTTCAGAACCTGCTAGGAAGAGAGGAGTACTATACACCAAAGACCTCCATCATTTAGACCATAACTAGGTTGGCAAATAAACTCAGAAACCCATAATATGCACTTGTTGCTTTTGTGGTAGAAAACTGATGGCAAACTTTTAGCACCTTTTCTGAATTTTATCCACTCTGTTCCTTTCATTCTATATTTGTGAAACTCCTACTGCTTGAAAAATTTTTGCTTCTTAATATATCCACCTGATCTCTCACTATCTTGTTGAATTTTTAAGCACTCTGTTTTTCTATGTTGTATTCTAAGTGGATTTAAGTGTTTTCCACCTGTTATTATTGTTATGTTTCCTTCTCTCATTTCATACATTCTCCTTAGACAACCCCATCTAAAAGTGTAAATGCCATCATGAAAATAAAACCATCAATTAAAATCAAATATGCCTGCTTAGTTTATATTTTGAGTACCTGTTGGCTATCTTCCCTTTGATAATTCATAGCTACATAAAACGCTTTGTATCTTTATATATATTATATGTATATTATAATTAGTTGTCAATATCATAAACCTGGGAATTATCTTTAATATTATCTCTAATATTTCCTTCTCATTTGTCCATATATTGAAAAAAAAGTTGAAACTTTTTTTGGTGAGGGAGGGGAAACTGCAATTTTGGCATCTTAATTTTATCTCCAATTCTCCTCCTTTCCATGTCCATATTGTTGCTAAGTATTTAACTAGAATTGTTTCTCCCCTGACCACTGCTGCATCCTCCTCTGAGGTCATCCTGACTGCAGGTGACCATCTTTAATCATCTTCTACAGCTCAGCTGTTTCTTCTAAATGTCCTAACATTACTCGTAATACTTCTAATATATTGCTGTACAGTGAGAGCATCTGAGGCAGAAATTATTTAAATATATTTAATAATATAGCAGGAAGACAAAGTTTCTCAAGATATGAGATCTTCCAACATAGATTTTAAAGGCTGAGCAATACAAGACTGTGATGTAAGAGTCACTCCTAACTGTACTAACCATGGAATGATGAGAGAGGAAAAAAAGGAGGAATGACTGCTCATGTGCACTATAAGCCTGTAAAAACTGATTTATTACCATAATTATCCCCTGAGAGGAATGGAGGGAAGAATACTACTTGTTTCTAAGTATTTTATCTTGCTCAAGTTATTAATCATAATAATTTGTTGTATATTCACTGAAATTTTCCAGTGTATATGAATTTCAACTCTACTTAAACTGTGTTTGTGTAGGCAATACAAATGAGTCCAATGTCATAAAATGTCTGAAGATTGTATTGCAATTGTATAAGATCTGCACATTTCAGGAAATTTGAGTCATTTAAAAATTTTTAAATTAATATTGACTTTATTATTATTATAGTGACCCAATCTTGCAAATTTCTTAGCCAATTCTTTCTTCCGTGTTATATGTGATAACTCTCCTTTTCACAGCTTATTTATTATTCTTTTTTGCTTTAATATTATAACATTTCAGGATTAGTACAACAACAAAAAATGACAACTCCAAACAATGATGCAATTTTACCATCTATTCTGATGTTTTTACCTATGTTTAAAGATCCCTGTGAATAGAATGTGTTCTTTTGCTTGAGGTGAATTTTTCCTACACTTTCTTCTTGCTTGCTATTCCAAAAGAGCTTAATTGGTACTCTCTTGCAAAGAAACCCACTGGGAAATGTGCTCAGACTTGAAGATATTTCTTTAAAAGCATTGGAGGAAATTGGTTATTATACTAAATCTAGATTATTCAAAAGGTGTGGATAAGATGATATAAAATAGACAAATTTAGCTTACTGATAAAGGATATGTTTATAGAGAGAACACCTTTATTCAACTGTGTTTTGAACTTCCTTTCTGCCAAATGATTACTTATTTCCTTTGTATTTTTCACCTAGCACACACAAGACACTTGAACAATAATAAAAGAGGTCCAGATAAGCAAGTGGCAAAATAAAGCAAATCATCCTTATTCTGTACTTCACTTGACTCTGCAGTTTTATTCAGATTTATTTCATAGTGATTTATTACAGGAATTGATGAGATGCTCTTCAGTGCGACTTGCAGTCGTGACTATAAACAGCAATTGAAGTGATATAACTATATTATTAATCACAATGGCAGTGGCAACTTACACCTTATGATGGAAAGGAAACTTAATGCAAGGAATACTGGGCACAAAATAAAGACAGGAAGACATGAGTAAAAACAATAAGAAGCCAAGGTGATCAGACATGAGATTACAGAATTAATTCAGCTGGTTTACCATAGATCGTCTAGATGTCTTAGGAGCAGAAGAAATTGGGTCTCTGGATCCTAACCCTTGCTGCTTTCCTAAGAAAATGAACTTTAGTGGAAGCAAGTTCGTTTATTCATATTAGCCTAGTCGTTCTTACCCAGGGCTTAGGAAAAAATTGAAATCCAGCGTAATTGGTTATATGCTTTCTGTTCATGATAATATCTATTTCAGCAATTGCTTAAATTTTAAAATAAGAACATATAATGCCCTGTTTTAAAATGTCACGTGGTATAAAACAATGTAAAAATAAAGTCATCAAAACTCTGTACAGTTCATGTCATTTACGCTGCCATGCCTTGGCAATTTTAAAATTATGTGAAATATTTTAATTAAAAATACCATAGCATCATTATTGTTATCAGAAAATAACATGGTATTTATTGTGTCAAAGTAATTATACCTCTGAACAATGATGTAAGTTATACACCTCAGGATGCTGAGTATCATCTTTCTTTGTCTCTTTAGATAATTATCTCTACTATTGTGCATATGAAGAGAGATTTGTTCTATTTTCTCTTTTCTCTATTAACATGACAGATTATACAAGTGTGAAATGTCATATGTAAATGTAATTGGTGGTGCATCCTTTAGTAATGATGTATTATTCTATGAGGCTAATCCACATTTTTTAAAAAAATATATTTTAAGTGTCATCTCTTTTTTCATATTTGCTTTTGAATCGTTTAAAAACTTCTATTTCTGTGTTTGAACACCAAGGTAGAATGGACATGAGAAACTGCTGAATTACTTAGGTTTGGCCAGGTTAATGGGAGAAGTGAAAGTTAGCTGAATGTTGATATTTGGAAATGCTTGTAAAAGGAAAAAAATCCAATTTAGTAGTTTGTAATTGGATCAGAATGTTTCTATGGTTTTTTGAGTTGGGTCAGAATATTTCTATAATTTGTTGGGTTGATCTTGAGGACTGTGATCACTAAATATGAAATAATTTCAAATATGTAGAATTTCCATCATTTGTACTTAAGCAGATAAATCATCTGTACATTTGCAAAAGAAAAAAATATTTTGTTGAATAATAAACTGCATATATCAGTGATAATCTGCCACATTTGAACAATCTGATAAACTTTTAATTATTTTTGTTATATTAATTTATTTTTTTCAACCCAAAAACACCTAGAACACTGGATAATGGATAATAAATACACATTTTGATTTAAGAAGGGATCTCTGTCTTCAAACAATGCATTAGTTTTAATTAACTCTTTGATTGTGTGGGACGATTAATTAGGGTCATTTGGAGGATTCAGAGTCATTATCTGAATTTGCATCATTATCTGAACAGCAGATTAAAAGAATGTACTTTAAATCTCCAAGAATATTCTCTGTGGATGTATACTCTTTGGAGAAAGGGAAGAAATGACGTTATAATAAAACTTTCCCTGATTCAATGCCATAAATAAATAAGGACTGCTTGTCAGAGTATTTCTACATAATGTGTAGAGGTCAGTAATTCTTTCTGATCCCCTCCTGCAAATAAGGAGACTAATTCAGAGGCCAAAAATTTGTGAATATTCATATGTCTCTATATTGTATAGGAAAAGATATTTAAATACTTTCAAATCAAACATGGAGTGACTGCAACTACAATACTTAGAATAGCATCCATCCTAGACTATAAGAAAAAATAAATGCTGGAGTTTGAGTCAAAGTGACCAAATCACTTCTCTGAGAGGTTAAAAACTGAAAAAAATAAGTAAAATGTGTTAAAAAAAAATCTGTTAATGTACATAGGAAAATAGGCAACTTCTTAGCAAATATGACTTAGTTATCTGGAGTTAGCAGGCCTGTATTTTGAAAGTTAGCATAAAAGATTAATATTTTTGTTACTCAGAGTCATGCATTACTGTGATATAGTGGATCTCTGTTTTCTTTTCTTTTCTATTTTTTTAGTTAATTATTTTATTGAAGGAGGCGAGTTGCTCAAATGCTGATGGGTTGTAGGCAAATGAATTTTTAATATTCCAAAATTTTGTAAATTAAACAGTTTAAAGTTGTGACCCAACCCAGACCTGAGAAAATTATGCCTTCTTATACTTTCATTGGTCACTCTCCTCTCCCTTCACAGTATAAACATCTAGCAAAGTCATAAATTTACCCATTTGACTAACACTTCAATGTTTTTTGCACCCGAGGGGGATTAAGTTTCATGAAAGCATCCAGGTGTCTCCTTCACTTACTATTTAATGTTTGACAGTTAGCTTATATCCTATTAAAGGGTAGACGCTTAAGATATATTAGTGAAATAGATTAATACAGGAATGAAAATGTGCCCTAATGATTAAACAGTGTGAACAGACAAAGAAAATGTGGAAATTTGCCCAGTAGTTGCTTTGTAGACTGACATAGTCACCTTTTGTTTTCTTTCAACTAAGCTTGTCTCTTCTAATTCACTCTTACTCAGAACATTAGGGTTTACTTTCTAGAGTGATGATCTAAAACCAGTTTGTTGCAATCCCGTATTGAAGACCAAGTTATAAGGTTGTAAATGCAGAGTAAATCTCCATAGTCACTCAGGGCATTTTCTTTACACTTATCAAAAAAAAAAAAAAAAAAAAAAAAAGCTGTCATTTTATTATTAATTTTTTAAATCTGTGTGACTAAAATGTCAATGTCTTTTGTATCCAGAGGAATTCAAAGTTAATAAAAGCATGGAGGACTTTATCAGTTTCTAGTACCATTTTATTGCCAGCAGTTAGCTCAATTTCTGTTAAGGGGTGGACTTTCTAGGGCTCTTCATCGCCCACAGGCTAAAGTCCTCACCCTGACGATTCTGACAGGACTATTTATGACACGATCCCTACGCGCCTCTCCTGCTAGTCTACTACCCCCTCCTCACTATGGGCTCCGGATCATGCTGCTCACACACGATTGCCTTCTCCTAGACCGCCTCACAGCCCCAACTCTTTCTGACCTACATCTAAACTAATTCTAATGCTAACCTAAATATTGTTTTCACAAGAATATTCTGATATGCGAAATCAGGGTTAATTTTCCTTTCTATTCACTCTAAACCCATCTCCTCCATCACAGCAAAGTTCCTATGTACATAGAATGACTGACCTTTATTGAATGTTTTCTAAGTGCCAGGGGCTAGTGTAAATCTTTTAACTATGTTACTATGTTAACTCTTTTAATTCACTTGTATTACACTAAACACTGAAAACTGCATGTTTCAACCCAAATTTGTGATTACCTATCAATTATAAAACAAGCTTTTTATTAAATATTCCCAATATAAATCAATAATGTTGTCCACCATGCCACTTCACTCCCAGTGCACATCTGTTTTATGATATTGCCAATCCCAAATATTTAAATTTGCCCTTGATTTCCAGATATTTCTTAGTAGACAAGGAAGAAACAAATCTGCAGTCCTTTGTGAAACATTTGAAGTTGGACTTACTGATTATAGCATATAGAGATAATCTGTTTCAAGATTTGATAAGTGTAGACATCTACAATTTGTTTTGGTTTAATCAAGCAGCAGCAGTATTTCTTTGAAGATAAAGTACATGATCTATTATAAGCTTAAGCACTTAGAAATTTATTTTTGTGAAAAAATGGAAATAGAAAATATATTTTTATTATGACAGTTTTAATATTTTCCTAAACTTACATTCAGCTACAGCAGAAGATGATTCATTGCTAGTATGTTGAAAATAATTGTGCTTATATATTTTCTTGCCAGAATCCAAATCATTCATAATAACCACTTTGAATTTATGGGACATTAATCTGAAAATCAGTTGTTTACAGAGTCCTGCAAAAGGAGAAAAGATGAAAGAGAGATGCAAAGAGAAGTTTGCTTGGAGATACTCAATTACAGACATAACATCTCATTTATTTCCATTCATGTCTTAGCATATCATTTTGTTGGATTCAAACATTTTTTATACACTCATACTTTTATCTACCACCCCTGATGGCATTTGGCCTTTATGCTCTGAGTTTGATTTGAAAATGTTTTAAGAAAGAAATGCCATTAGCACTTTGTTATATACTGTATTATCATAATATAACTTAGTAAATATAACCTATTTAGCTTAAAAATGAGCTACTATTTAGCTTCCTCAATGATGCTCTTATGCATACTCAAAACAAACATTCAAAACTATATCTATATGTTGATAGAGGCTGCCAATGGTTCCACTAACATCTATTCTTCTCTATTTTTAGTAAAGGTACTTTTAATAGGGTACACAAATGCCCACTACAGATTAAAATGTCTAGCCTTCTTGCATTAGAGCGTAAGAAATGTGTGCAGCTTCTGGGAAATGCCTTTAGAATGAAAGGGTGTACCTTCCCTTCTCTTTCCCCATCTACAGACGGAGACACAGGTTTTGTGTTGACTTAACCTCCACCAAGTAAACCCATAACCCATTTTACAGGTGATCTGCCTCCTCACACCATCAAGTTTCCATACCTGCCTCTGCCCACCGACATAACCGTCATGTAAGAATGAAACAAATTCTAAACACTGTTCAAGTTCCTATGTTTTGTAGTCTCTTATGCAAATAGCCTAGCTCATATCCCAACCAATAAAGAATTTAGGAGAAAGATGTAGAAAAATTCTGAACAAAAAAATAAAAACAATATGGGCTATCCTAGTAGAACAGGCAGAAAGCTGAGCAAGGAAGGACATAGCCATTGCTGCCGGAGTTGGTGACCTCCGATAAGTCATGGTAATCATGTCACCATCCTTTGTAGGACAGGCCATATACCAACAGAGCTTCATCTTTCAGCAAAAATGGTTGGAAACATACGAAGTTTTTTTTTTTTTTCTATCTTATTACTTTTAGTAAAGTGCAGATTGTTCTTTAAAAGATAGCTCTACCTTAAAAAGGTAGCTCACACAAGAGATAACACTGTCCCTAAACTTTTTCCATCTCTTCTGCTAGACTTTGGAAGTCAGTCCAGTTGCAAGTACCAAACCAAAGACATGCTTTTTTCTTTACCACTCTAGCGCCTTGTTCCCGGTGACCACAATGTAAGATCAGTGTGTACAGCTGAGTGATGCAGTGTAAAAGGCTTCCAGTGAAGAGGGCAGGTTAGGGCCGAAATCTAGCTTCAGCTCCATTCAGCGGGCAGCGGGGTTGGCTACTCTGAGAAGAAGGGGCCCCTTGTACTCCTTACATAGACGCTGTCCACGTGCTGAGTCGATGCCTGTGGGAGTGCCTCAGCAGAGAAGGGACCCTCTGTCTATTCTACGCATCCAGAGCAGTATGGTCACATTTCTAACACTCGCTTTGAAGCCTGCTTTAAAGCAGTTGTCACTATCAACACAGACAGATGGTAGAATTCTGAGGCCAGTAAAAATTGTTAATAGAAAAAGAGTTTTAGCGATTAAACTAGACATGCAACAAAATCAACCAACTATTTAAAGACACAACCTTTGTGGCAGTTACTTGCACATGGAACTTATCTGAACCAAGCAAACTGGAATTCTGCTGTGCATTCTGTGGGGGCCGACACAGCATGATTCCCTGGCCTGAAAGAGATCGAGGACGCGTGACTTCACAGCTCTGGGCTCTAAGCGCATCCCACAGGAGTCAGGAGAAAATGGGCAGACCTTGTGATACAATGTCCCTTTTCCATCATTGTCACAGATGTGGTCTCAGAGTAAAAGGAACAGAGAAGCTCCCAGAGAACAGAACCCAGAACTGCCCTATGATCTCATCAGTTGGATTTCCTTGAATATCAGGCACAGACTTCTCACAGTCCTGCCTAAGTACGTGTTGGCGATTGCTGTGACCTCGAGGCTGTCTTATATGCTTCCATTTTCCAAATGGGAGCATTATGGTAGGTATCACAGCCCTGTTCTATTTTATATTTCATGTGGGAGAGGACTGAGTTTAGCATTTGGGATAAAAACCTGCCGCAGATAATTATTTACCATAAAAACATTGTGGAATTTGACCTTGGTATAGTAAGTGAAGGGGTACTTGCAATCCCACCATTGGATGGAAGATGAGTGTATTTTATTTGTGCAAAGAAGCACCTACATGACCCTCCCAGCTAAACACTGCCTTCTCTGCTTTCAGTGGGTGTGTAACCTAACTTTCTGTTTTGAGCAATGAGTTATGAGCAGAAACGATGTGATCAAATTCTAGGTTGTTTTCTTTAAATGATATGAATTACCCTCCCTTTTTCACTTTCCTTATTTTTTCCCACTGGCTGGAACTCTTTTTTTTTAACATTGTGAACAAAGGCCTGTGGTGATGGAAAATAAAAAGATGAAAGATATCTGGTTCCCTAATACGATCAATGTATCTTTTAAGCTCTGGAAAGCCTGTCTGATGTGTTATCTGAAGGCTAAATATTTTTTCAGGTACTGTATCTTGAGGTCTTATCATTCATAGTATTAGATAAATCAGTAAAAAACTATTTTGAAATTTTACTAAATTTGAAACCTTACATGGAGATGAAATAGGCATTTTGAATAATTGTTTCCTGTTCATGTTTTCACTCTGCATCACCTACTGTAGCATAAGGTGATGGATACCTTGCGTGTGTCTGGCACACAGCACTCACTCAATAAATGTTGTTGAGTGAATTAGTTTGAAAAAATTCTGTCATTTATTAATCACCATTCGTTCTTTCCAAAGACAAGAACTGTGCCTGGAGAAAAGTTTGTAATCTCCATCGAGTTACTAGAATTTTAATGCTATGCTAGTGCCTTTATCAAAACACAAACATGTGAGCCAAATTAGCCTCACGAAGCCAAAATGAAATTAACAGTTGACAGAGTGATTCCAAAAGAAATTACCCCCAACAGGCTCTTTTCTCCTTTCTAAGTGCAAAGCCCTGCTGTTGAGCAAATAGGCTTTTGAGGTGGAAAATGAAATCTATGTGCTCTCCTCCTCCTTTAGTTTTAACCATCATTTTGCTTAAAGTTAAGTTTGGGGCTCAGTTTTAGTAGCATTTTACTAACTACCTTCACCTTGTAGATTTCTACGTACAGTGAATTTCCAAAGGAGGCGTGAAGGCGTGCAGGAGCAAGTGGATGTTGTCCTAGCAGAGAGACGAGCTTTGTGATGACCAGCCATCAAGGTAGGAGTAGGTTTCATACACCAAGCATCTGTTCTTTGACCCTTGTCATCTTACTCTGTTTTATAGTATATTATGTGATCTTATAGGACTCTGAATTATATTGAAGCCATTCCTAAAATACTATAGAGTAGATAGACATGAAATAGTTGAAAATAGTGTTCTTGTTTACTTTTTGTATTTATATTTAATTTGATTAGTTTAAACAATAACTGAAATATATCGTGAGTCCTACTTAAACGTCAAACATGAACTACACAATACATTGGCAAGGAAAAAGTTGACAGGATAAAACATAAAATTGAAAATAAAGGATAGAAATGTATGAAAGGTGATAAATGCATAAATACAGATGTCCCCCTACGTGTGCTATCATTACGTTCTGGTTAGTTTTTACTTGACTGTGCTCTATATGCACCATATTTACAGATCTCTTTTTTTTTTCATTCATTTTCCTCTGACTGCTTCACTGAAGATACTTTCTATTGAACTCTTTCAATACACTGATCCTCTTCTCTGCCGAGTCCACTGTTTTACTTCCTATGAGTAACTATAGAAGGTGTGGGACGCCACTTCAATGTCACGCTAGAATGGCTGTTTCCGGGATAGGTGGCAGCTATACTTAGGTAACCTTTGCAAATGTCCTGGGAGTGTGACTTGAGGCGTCAGTGTTGCAGGCCCTCCTTACAGTGTGGCATTACTTACTAAGTCCATAAGACTGATAGATTTCACATTGCCTTTCAAATCCAGCACCTTCCTGCCTCACCCTGGTCCCATAGGTAAAGACCTCTCAGGGCCTGGCACATCTTCATCACTTCTTCCTGGAAGTTCTACCTTTTGGAGATGTAGAGCTTAGCTCATTAGATTTTAACCATATGGAGTTTCGTAAGTGTCTAGCCCGGAAGACCTGTACTACATGTGTTGAAGATTGCTCTCTCTGATCTTTGTCAAGAGATCAGAGAGAGCAGGGTATTGCATAACAGTGGGGCAGCACTGGTGCCATTTCTCAATTGTACCCCGGAAACAGTAGATCTGAGTTCACATTTTCATGGTGAATGCAGTTTGCCACTCGCACCACACAGATCTACTTTCTAGACAGGGTAATAGAACAGTTCCCCTGTAGTTGCTGGGGACTTGGCTTCCTGATGTGAAATTTGGAAGAAGGAGGTTAATAGGATAAACCATAGATCCCACTTTTTGCAGATGGTCTTCAGGTTGCAACTGGTACTCATCCTCCCCAGTCTGATTCAGTCATTCTAAATCCCCCATAGCCCAGCGATCACTTCAGCTGTCACTTTGGTAGTTTTGGTGACTTACTCATTAATGTGACCTTAGCCAACCCTGCAGAAGGGTCTGAGCCTTTGGCAGTTACTCTCTTTTCAGGATAGTGTTGTTATTTCCGTTCACAATTAGGAAGGGTCAATGAGGAACTAGGAAGCACCAGTGGTCACATGGGGTCCACACATCTTCCTTCTTGCCCACACTGCATAAAAGCAACTCAGCCACTGTCTGCTGATTAGAGTCAACTATCCTTGACTGCATGGAAATTCCTATTCGTGCTGCCCACAAGTCCAAAATGTCCCGGAAACAGTCAGGGTTTGTAGTTTTTGAGACTCTTCCCATGTTCCTTGATAAGAACGCGTCTCTCTTTGGTGACCAAAAGCTCCAATTCTGCATAGCCAAGAAATGCAGGAAGCACAAAGTTTCCAGCAATAAGTAGGATAACTGGGTGACTCCTGCGTTCACCCACTTGGATCTCAGACACATACATATTCTTCCAATAAGAGACACACTACAAAGTCTTTGATTTAATGTCTACACTGAACCCTAAAGGGATCTTTTCTCTCTGAATTCAAACTCATATAGTCACCCTTGTTTCCACAGCTATCTGATATTTCTAAACTATATTTTTAGTATTTTAAATTTCTTTTCTGTAAATGTCACAATGACTTTTGGTTACCTTCTGCACTCTATTTGGAAACAGAAATCACTCCAGACACAGGCATTCAGAGTCTGGAGAAAACAAACCAAATTATTAACGTGTAAATCTTTGGTTAGAGCTAAAATTGGAGGAGCTGATGCTTATATGACACTTTTTAAAAAACATGTTTGTATTGTTTGGAAGTTTTATATTTATCATGCGCACATGTTCTTTCTTTTTTTTCAAATTTAAAGCAAATTCAAAGTTTATAGCAAGACCATTTTGCTGCATTTATTTTTCCTTCTTTCCTTCCTTCCTTCCTTCCTTCCTTCCTTCCTTCCTTCCTTCCTTCCTTCTTTCCTTCTTTTCCTTTCCTTTCCTTTCCTTTCCTTTCCTTTCCTTTCCTTTCCTTTCCTTTCCTTTCCTTTCCTTTCCTTCCCTTCCCTTCCCTTCCCTTCCCTTCCCTTCCCTTCCCTTCTTCCTTCCCTTCTTCCTTCCCTTCCCTTCTTCCTTCCTTTCTTCCTTCCTTCCTTTCTTCCTTCCTTCCTTCCTTCCTTCCTTCCTTTCTTTCTTTCTTTCTTTCTTTCTTTCTTTCTTTCTTTCTTTCTTTCTTTCTTTCTTTCTTTCTTTCTTTCTTTCTTTCTTTTTTCTTTCATTCTCTCTTTCTTTCTTTTACTTTTTCTTTTATTTTTTAGAGAAATGACAATTTACCAGGTATCCAAGATATTTCCTCAGCCCATCATTTGGAGAGACTGCAAGTCAGAAATATACAAATTTGAACCTCATAAAACATTGAACAAAGTTTGAGACTCAAAGTGTTAAACAGTCTATAAAAAGTGAGGAGTTTGGGTGTATCATTTCGGGCACACAAAATACCATATTGGAAAGAATTTAATGTTTTTCAAGAACTGAAAAAACTACTTTTGTAAATAAAACAAAGCAAAGTGGGTGTTCTAAATTAAGACTGAAAGGTGGGTCATGGTTAATTTGTGGAAGGAGCTTCATTATTTTGTAATTCTTTTGGTATTTTTCCTTAGTTATTGGAGAGTTGTGGAAGTGAATGAAAAATTAGAGCTTTCAGCATTCACAGTGTCCAAGATTATTAATTGTTATGAAACTTTCAATGCAAGTTACCCCCCAGCATATATTAACCATATGATGCAGAGTACATAGTGTCTTCATATCTCAAAATTTTATACTGCCCTTTTTATAGCTTTTATTTTGAGCAAGGGAAAAGGACAATTGTCTTAATATAGATTCCAAGCTGTATATATTTCTTGTCGTTGTAAGAAACAATTTATGAAGCAAAATCTTGCTAAATGTAAAACTTTAAATTTAATTTACCAGATTATTAAAATATTGCCACTAACTAGTTCATGGACTTTAAAAGTCAAATATGTTGAGCCATTAAAAGCCTATGAAGAAAATTTAATTTTTGTGTAATTGGAATTAAAAGAAATTCTTAAAATGAAAATAAAATAAAACATTTTAACAAAGTGCTTGATGATTAATATAACAGAAAAAAGATATGTTACTTGTTAGACATAAAGCATATATAAGCCAAATTATCAAATGAAGCAATTCAAGAATTCAAGTAGAATTGTAAAGAAAAAAAAAAAAAAAAAAGTCCATGTCTTAAGCCCCGTAACCTGTGAATAGATCACCTACAAGGCTAAAAGGACTTCAGAGTTGACTAAAATAAGGACCTTGGGATAGGAAGATGAGTCTAAGTTTTCTGGGTGAGTCCACTGTAATCATAAGGATCTTTTAAGAAATAAGTAAGAGCATCTTGAATTAGTTTTAAAGAAAACCATAGAAAGCAAAATACATTTTGGTAAAGTTATTATCGCTATTGAAGGATAATCACATTTGTTATACAACATACCTAGCATCATTTAAGAAATTCTTTTTGGTATTCAAATGCTCTATGTTATATAGATCTGCATAAAATGACTTAAAAGCAACTCATACATCACGTTCTCATTTCAAAACATGAAATATACACGGTGATCTCTGAGAAGGACAACTATTTGGAGCAATAGATGGCAGTATTGTTGCATATTTTTATGAATGTTATAAAGCTTTTGTTTGCTTTTAACCCTCACCCAACCGCCTTCATTACTTTCTAAAGTTTCTAGGTCAATGTCTGAAGTTATTAGAAGTGTTAATTTAAAGCCGTTTTTAGCTAGGCAGTTTTGATTTGCATTTCCTCTCTCTATAAAGGGCAGTACCTGGAGAACCACAGAAGTGGGAATAAAAGGCTTCCCTTCTTTTACATCCGGTTTGCACAGCTAAGGCACAAGGCCAGTGGCTGATGAAACTGGCACAGTGAGCTGCTATGGACTGGCCCATTCTATCCTTCCTTAGTTTATTGAGTTCCCAGTGAAATATCAAAACAAGTCAGACAGAGAAAGACAAATATCATGTGACATCGCTTATATGTGAAATTTAAAAATAAAAATACAAATTTTATTTACAAACTAAAAAAAGACTCATGGACATAGAAAACAAACTATGGTTACCAAAAAGGAAGGGGGGTGGATAAATTAAGAGTTTGGGATTAACAGATGCACACTACTATATACAAAACAGATAAACGACAAGGACCTACTGTATAGCACAAGGAACTGTATTCTGTGTATTGTAATAATATATAATGGAAAAGAATCTGAAAAAAAATGTATGTATGTGTGTAACTGAATTGCTTTTCTGTACCCCTGAAACTAACGTTGTAAGTCAACTACACCTCATTAACTTTTTTTAAAAAATTGTAGAAACATGATCTATGTATATGCGATGTGACTTTAGCAGAATCCGTCTATGCTCATTAGGTAGGCCAGATCACAAAGTTTCTTCCAGGTTAAGAATGTAAAGAGGATGGAGATCGATGCAGATGTTTTGAGTTGGGTTTCACTGTGGTGTACAGCTGTGCAGGCAAAAGAGTGGTGCAAAAGGGCTCTGCAGTGGGTCAGACGTGAAGTGGGCTTTTGTGTCAGTGTTCTTCGCCTTGTTCCTTACAGACGCATGCTCTCATTGAGGGCAGCGGGTCTGATGAGCTGGGGATGAGAAATCTTCCTTGGCTGGCTTCATTCATCAGCATTAGACTGCAATAGAGTCAAGTCTGTGTTCAAGAATCTAACCGAGGATCAAGGAATTCTTTCTACACTCTAAATACCTGTATCTGGATTCAGCTTTTACTGGATCATCAGACCAACAACATTTTTAGCTCTTGGGCATTACAGTTCACATCTTGAATTACATCTAGAAAAACTCCTTCAACAATGTTAAAGGGTACAGACTTGCCATTAAAAGAATAAGTTCTGCGGAACTAATGCACAGAGTAGTGATTATAGTCAATTGCTTCACTTCAAAGTTATTGTCAATTGTTACTCTTCCATACAGAAAAGTTATCGCAGTGATTATTTGTTAAAGAGCTATCTAAAGTTAAAGAATAACGAAGATTAAAAATAGGTTTATTCTAAGGTATTTACCTTGTTATTTCCAGTCAGTCAGTCCCGCATTGGAGGTTATGGGGGATTATGTAGTTCTGAATAACCACACTGAGGCTTTCATAAGCCAGGGTTTAAAATGACAGACAGATGCTCCACACAGCCTGTTACTCACAGGAGAAAACATGGTACCAACTGGATTAGAAGTAGAAAGACTAATGCACTTTTGTCCTTAAGGGTTAGAAGACAAATAGACCTTTCAGCTCTGCAGGTGAGCATAACAGGCACCCGAAATGCATTGTTTGTGCAAGGTAGTTTGTGGAATCTGCTCCATTTGTCATGGGAACTAGGGGTTGAGGCTTGGAAAATTTGAGTTATGGTTCAGGACCAGGATTAACGGCTCCATGTTCAGAGCAATACTTTGGGTTTAAAGGTGACTGACATCCCCCACATCATTGAGCAGCAGAATCTACCACAAAAATAATCAAGTTAAGTTGCAGTATGGTTTGAAAAGAGGTGTTAAGCTTGGCTAACCTGAAGAAATGAGAAAAAATGAAATTCTATAAATTATTCCCCCCAAAGCAGATAATAAACAATATTATTGCAGATAAATGATATTAACCCCTGTGAACTTTCCTTTTTAATACATTAATCTGGAAGGTGAAGCAAGCCTTTGCCTTTGATGTTATTCAGTTTCTGAGGAGAGACTTTCTCAGGTTTTTTGGGGGTTTTTTTTTAGTTATTTTTTTTAAATGATGGTATGGAAGATTAGCTTCTTTTTGGCAGCCAGCATGTCTTAAATTTCCATGTAAACCCAATAGCATGCAGAGTGCCTCACACCTAGTAGGACTTCTTAAAATAAATTTTGTTGGTCTTATTATATCTTTATATCCAAGTCTAAGTTTAAATTTACTTCTACATCTTTCCAATATAAACATCTCCTTAATTGTTTCTAAAATGTTTTTAAGGAAATTTTTAAAGGGCATATAATGTATAATTTATAAAAGCACAAAATCAGATAAATCAAAGTCAATGGCAACAGCAGGTCATGGTTTTACTCTTGCTGTGAGAGTGTCATACACCGACTAGTCATTTCCTAGGCTCTGAAATCAAATGGATCTAAATTACTCATTAGACACATCACATAGAGCAAGTTAATCTCTTCTTACCTAAATGACGGGAAAAAAGTACCTTTCTCATGGATACTATAGAATGAGAAATGCTGTGTAAATCGGATGATAAATACAAAGCTATGCTCTGTGCTGTACAGGTAACAGGCCCTTAGTAACTGTTAGCCATTTTTAGTGTACTTGTTAGTTGCATTGTTTATTATTGTTGTTTTTATATTGTGTGGCTAACCTTGCCTGATGCATTCATTCTTTTATTCAGTAGTTTTTTTTATTGAACTCCTACTATTTACCAAGCCACATGGGCTACGGGGAATTGACAATAAACTAGCTATTCTCAACTTGCCTCTAAGGAGTTTATATTTTTATAAGAAAACAATTTAAAAAAAACAATTAGTAGACAAATAAACTAATTAAAAATTAAAGTAGGTCTTATAGAAAAAAGAAAAAGATTGGCACAGAGATTTAGGAGTGGGTAAAGGAGCACTCTGAAGAAGTTAAATATAATATAATGTATGAAGGCCTTCAGAAGACTCTGAACTAGAGAGCAGAAGGGTTTGAAAATGGGGTAGGGCTACCTCTGGGAGTAAGAGGAAGCTCATGTACAGAATACTTTAGTGGGAAATAGTTTGACATATTTAGAGAATTGGAAAAAAAAAAAAAAAACCTGCTGTGACTGGTGCATAAAAACCAAAGCAGGAGATGAAGGTGGAGAAACAGACTGTAAATCAATCAATTTAAACATGGTATAGAACAGTAATAAGTTTGTATTAATTATAAGCACTTTGAGTCAGATTAAACAAAAGAGTGACAAATAATTTAGTTTTTTAGAGGGATTTAACTTTTATAGAACAGTTTGTATAACACAGTGTGATTTCTTTTTCAAAAGGATGGATTATGTCTTTTAGACTTGCGTTTGGTTTATGTTTCTTGGTATCAAGCAGGCAGTTATTTAAAACTTTATACAAACCACAATTAATCTCTGAACCACTTGCAATAACTCTATATTGATGTTTAATGACTGAAAGATAAGGTTAAGCATGAGAACTATTTGAAAATAAAGTGCTTTTTAAAGTATCAGAATAGTTTTACTTAAATAACTAGTATGTATAAGTATGTTCCTCTATTTTACATAGGGCTCAGCTCTTGAAGGAAATATCATTGGCTGAATGTAGAAATATTTGTTTCATTACTGAAACACTTCAAAAATCCATCTTTTGGAGTATGGCTTGCCATTATTATATGGACTAAATGTAATGAATTGATCTCAACACTCACTTTTAAATGTTCTCATCACAAGCTACCATTCAGGTTGAGTTAGGTAATCCTTTATGAGAGCCTGAGTTTGCAGATTTTATACACTTCTAGAATTTAATTTTTCTCTAGTGTCCAACTATACAACATTAAAACTGAGCTATCCTACAAAACCTGCATTATCCCCTGTTAATAAAGACCATCAGACTCATATATTAAATAAATTGACCATGTTTATAGAGTTAGGCTTCATACAGAGTACATAAAACTACCATAGTTAGTCAGTAAAAGTATCAGGAGTAACAAATATGAATAGTTGTTAAAAAGGAAGTGGATGACTCTATGATCAATAGCCCTCTATAGACAGATATAATGGTAGAACACTGTAATACAGAATAGCGAAAGCTATCACAAATAATAAACACATATAAATATTAATTCTTTTACTATTTTTTGTATATATAGATTTTTATTGAAGTATATTCAGTTTACAATGTTGTGTCAATTTCTTGTGTACAGCATAATACTTCAGTCATACATGAACATACATATATTCATTTTCATATTCTTTTTCACTATAAGTTACTACAAGATATTGAATATAGTTCCCTGTGTTATATAGTATGAACCTGTTGTTTATCTATTTTATACATAGTAGTTAGTAACTTGCAAATCTTGAAGTTAAGAACAAACATCCTATAGAGGCAATGGAGCCCTAAGAGTCCCCATGGATAGTACGTACCAGTTGGACATCTTTTAAAGGAGCCAGACTCTTCCTGGAAACTCGTTTAGACTTGGCACCAAAACTCTTTGCAAAAATTCATATTTATGCTTCTAGATTCTAAATTTGCCTATGTCTTTTTACACTACAACCTTAAATTACAATTATAAAGAGAAACATATAATATCCTTTTTGCTTTTTAAACTATTTTTCCTGGTACTCTTTTTTTTTAATCTTTTTTTTTTTTTTCCAATTTTGCTTTATTCTTCTTTGCTTCTCTCACCAAAATCCAACCTATCTACAAATTTTCACTATGTCCATTAGAATCTCATTCTGCCATCAATGCATCTCTTCACAGAGTTCAATTTCCACTTTTTCTTTAACTGAAATTGTTTAACATTTTTCTATATTGAAAAAAACTTATTAAGCCTTCATTGGCTGCTTATTCTCTCCATAATGGTCAAATTTCTGGAATGTAACGTTATATTTTTTCTCTATTGGACCTTGCCTCAGATTGAATTTTTAACACTGGCATTCTAATTGTTTCTCCACCATTTCTTTTTGCCTGTTTTTCACTCTCTATAAGCTGCAGTTGTGGTACCTAGCCTACAGTACCACCAGTCCAGGGAGCCTGGACAGCAACCTTGCTCAACAGTGGAACAGATTCTTCAGCCCCTCCCTCCTGAGGAGGAGTACAGTGGAGGCTCCTCTGATTAGAGACCCTGGCCAGAGACGTCTTCCAACAGTGGAGCACGACTCAGTCGCAAAGCCCAGCCTGAGGCCCTACTGAACTTTGAGGCACAGTCTGTACCCCCTTCTGATCAGAGAGCACAGCGTGAGGCCCATTCTGCCCAGGTGAAATTATGGAGCACAGCCTGCAGCTCCGTGCAAACTACAGAAGCTGTCCAGCAACACTGCCCTCCCAGAAAACACAGCCTGTGACTGTGCATGACCAGAGGTGATTGCAGAGCCCAGCTATGGCCCCATCTGCCCACAGAGCACAGCCAGCAACACTGCTTGACCAAGAGTCCACCCAGTGGTCATACTTGTACATGAGCCCAGCTACCAAGCTCACCCAACCATACAACCCAGCCAGCAAAAGCCATGCTTCAACCTCGGAGATTTTGAATCAGTTTGCCTTGGAAATGAACATTTATTTGAACATTACAAAAAAACAAATTTCCCCATGATTCAATTGTTGCAGACAAGGTTGAAGGTAAAGGGAATGCAGATAGAAGAGGTGGAGAGAGTATGAGGGTTTTGAAGAAAACCGATCCACTGGGCTCAAAGGGATAATTCTAGTGAGATGTAGAGGAGATGTGAGCAACGGAATAAGAAAGGGCAATGCATCATCTAGGGAATGATGACCATACTGGGGACATGTCCTGAATCAACAACATAATTCAATTAGGTTTAAAAAAAAATCATGTCCTTTTTGGCTTACAAGCTTTTGATTTTTACCCAGAGTCTTTTTTAATTCCATATATTCTATTTCAAGTACAGAAGCGGTGGGCTTTTCTCATTCTGAAAGTTCCCAGATTTTAGTAATCTGAATCCATTTACATTCAAAACACACAATTCTAATCATTTAGATCCAAAATCTTTTGTTCTCATGTACTGCTCAATTTGTTTTCTTAACCATTCTTTCCACTATGCTTTTTGCCAACTCAATCTATACTTCATTGAAATGTTAACTTAATACTATTTAATAAAGTTCTCTCTCACAACCAGATACCTAGACTCTGCTTTGCAAGCTACTGCCTTCATCTCTGAATCTGGGAAATACATTTTGGGCTTTGACTGCCTCCTAAAACTCCCTCCCGCTGTGTTTTCCTGTAAACAGTTTCCAGTGATTTCTTCAATACTCAAAGAAGTCATAATGAAGCACTTATTCTTAGAGTCACAATTTTATTTGATGTCTCTGAAGTTAAGGAATATTCTTTATTAGGGATTGATGACATTCATGATAGCTACATGTCTTCAGAGGAGAAATAAATGCTATATAATGTTGTCTATAGTGGGAAATATTTTCTAGGGTATATGTTTTTAGATATTTTAGTGGCAGAGTACTAACTTAAAATAGGTTATATACTTGAAATTGTATAAAACTAAACCGAAGAAAGGAATGGATAAAGCCATAAAGCTGACATATGAAATGGAATCACATTGACAGGCTCTGGTTGAATCAAGATAGGACAGCCCAGATTCTCTATGCCTTTTGTCTCTCAATAACTTTCCCTACAAAGAGTCTCCAAATTCCCAATAAATCATTTTGAAAATCACTAGGACAGTAGGTAAGACCCAAGTCCAAATTTAGAAAGCCAGCATGATCCTGATACAGCTTCTACAGAGCCAGCTGTGTGGCTTTGGTCTCTGTGACTTTTCGCTTTTTCAATCTTGGATAAACTAGTGAGGGTAGGAGGGAAATAGATGACTTAAATTCCATTCTAGTCAAAATGTTTGATCTACATTTAATTACTTACCAAAATGGAAAGGCTTATGAGTTTACAATCAATGTATTTATGAAATCCAAAATGATAAAGTCCCCAGAGGAAATGCAGCAATAAATCATTGTTCAGATGGTTTGAAATAGCAAGCAATCTTTTCTCTTTGTATTTTAGAGCAATTTTGAATTGCATATAGAACCCCTATGACTTTCTGTGATCATAAAAAATGAATGACTAGAATGAAACAGATGAATGGCCAGTGGCTATAATACATATTAATTGAATTATTTGCTAAGTACTTCACAAATATGAATTCATAATAGCCTATTACAGGAAAAAAGAAGTTTCAATCTTTATAAGATCTAAAACTTGACAATCCATTTTAAGCACCTAGTGTTCTCTTTTCCCCAGATTCATTATGTAGGGGATTAAAAGAAGAAAAGAACAGGGGATTCCTAAGAACCAAAGAGTGTTTACAGATTTTATGGTTGCACATCAGCTTAGTGTTTGACTTTTAAAACACGATGTAAATTTCTGTTCATTATGAATATTCAATCACTAGTCAACTCTAGAGATACCTAAGTCTAGTAGGTTCAGATCGATGGAAAAACAAAATATTTGTGAAACAATCAGAATAGTCATGAGTCTATCATACAGTGTCCCAGTAAACAATTGGGGTAAATATGTAATTAAATACCTTAGAGAAAAAAGAACATTTTGCTCATAATTATGAATGCTACGTTTTTAAGTTTTCAGTTCTATGTTCCCTTACCATCCACTTGATCCCTGAAGCTACTTTGTACTCTTCACAATGTGAGGAGATTAACCTACAGGAAATATTAAATTAATTCCTTGCCCTCTGAATTCCAGCTGTATTTGGCCAATGATAAGGGAGGAGCAGAAGTTCAGTGTACCATTCTCCCTGGTTCCCTCATCTGGGGCCCCAGTGCCCTTCGACCGAAGGTTACTGCTTCCCCTCAGGCAGCCTTCTCTACAAGACTCTCTCCTCTGGGTCTAGGTAATCACCCGTCCCTCTCATCTTATTTAGGGATTACAAGAGGTGACACTCTGAACATTCTGCTTCTGTGTTGCTGCAGTGTCTGCTGTGGTTTTTTCACAACCTGCTTACATTTTTGTAAATAGTGTCTGTGTGAAATCCTCTAGTAATTGTGCTGTAGGGATGTGCCACCTGCTTCTTGTGGTCAGTAATCAGGAACCCCTATTGTAACACCAAAATGATGTCTCAGAACTGACCCTTTCAAAATTTTATTTAGTCTTTAAGCAAATACCAAGTGCGAGATCCTCTGCTGGAAAATGAGAAAACAATAGCAGGTTATTTTCTCATCCTATTCTGTTTTTAATAATATCTCTAAAAGGCCACCACCTCTAAGGTTTCCTCAGACTCAATATACATTTTTTGGGAGTCTATTTTCAAATATATAAAGGCTTTTACCTTAACTCTTGCTATAACTTAGAAAGAATGTTTGTCTTTTCTTCTTGAATCTGTTCTATTCAAGTTTTATTCATTCATTCATATCTTGAGCACATACTCACTGAGCATTATTATTGGTCAGGAACTTGGATAGATGTTGAGTTACAGCAATGACCAAAACTTACAAACCCTCCTGTCCTCTAAGAGCTTACATCCTGGTATCGGTCCTTTACAGTGTACCACAGGGCGGACACTCTTCTTTAATCTGACCAGGAAAACATGCATTTTTTCCACGTCATTCTACGGCAGTCATTCCATTTCTCTGGTCCATGGGAAACTTCAGCTATCTTTTTACACTGTCTTAATAAGTAGCCTCAGTCTTTCAAACTGTAATGTCTCAATGGAAAACCCTCCTGTGGCATTTTAGAATGGGTAACTCTTACAGATCTTGATGCTTCCTGCCCATCTCCTTCCATATGAAAATGTAATTTATAAGAAACATTTCTGCAATCTGTATGAGAGGTTTTATTCCCCCTACTGCTTTCTAAAAAATATAAACATATATTTGAATGACACCATTTAAGATTTTTTGAAAATATGTGCCTAAGGATTTCTTAGACACTTTGTTTTTGGCAGAGGTCAAAAGGGAGACATCTCTGTTAGGAGAAAATTCTCCGTGGATCACTTGCATTCTGTATGTTTTATAAAGAGGTGTTGGCAGTTTTTATTGCTGATTCCATTTTAAGAATGTTTGAATAAAAGGCAGTCTTGGAACAGAAATATCAGCATCTTCCTAGAGTCAGAATAGATTTGTTTCCTGACCAGAATAATAAAGATACTGTTTCTCTCTGGAACAAAGTCTGAGCAGATCTGTTAGGTGTCCCTTTGAAATATTGGGTATTTCCTAAGCTCTTGGTTCCTTAATAGGACAGAACTCACTGTATGCAGCATTCACTTGGGCTGGTTCCCATGGGACTCAGAGGCAAGGGGAGCCAATGTGAGCATGAAACTCCTGCTGTTTGTCATACTGTGAGGAATGAAGTCATTTGTCTCTGACTTAGGCATCTCATGTGTTCTGCTAGCATTGATGAAACTATGAAAAGTTAATTTTTCAGTTTGCAAACAGGGTAAAATTACAGTTCCTGATTTGTTCACTCTCTGCACTATCTGGAACATTGGTTTTCATAATAGTTGCTTAGGAGATTCTAGTGAAATAAAGAAGTCATACCTGACTTTCTATGCTTCAGTTCAAAATTGACACATTGAAGGATCGTTGACTGGAACTTGTCACATGACCATACCAAGTGGGAGGGTAAATGTACCCTTCCTAGGTTCAGTTCTCCAGAAAAAAGAAAACTGTACATGGTGAGTACTGGTAATATACAACCCCATGGGATGTCCCTATCATGTGGTCTGTGGACTGACCTCCTTCCCCAGCTTACAAATGTAAGATATTTATGATGGGCAGTTGGTGAAAGAATTTGTATGAAGAGCTTCCTCCTTTTATGACTGTTTATTTTTAAATTTCCAACGTGGGAATACTACTGGATTTTTCTAGGTTTGCATTTAAAAATTGCACATTTTTTTCCAAGGAAGGTTATAGCGATTTGCCTCCTAACACATTCTTTCACTTTTCACTCACAGGCAAAAATCCAGTCGTCAAAATTTCTTTTATTTCAATAATTTCTGGATTTTGACATCATTCTCTCCATATTAGGCTTATGTTTACCTTTAATCATTTACTTTATTTTGTATCATGAGCCTTGAGAAGAGAGCTATTAACATGTCATTCTTTCCAGATGTTCCCAAGAAAGATCTGGAGATTTTTAAATCACTATACAGTTCTTGGTAACTATGAGCTATTCCACAGTACTTTAACCATCTTATGGAGTTTCAGATTTTGGATGATAAGTAGGTTTAATCTCATCAATCTTCGCTGAACTATTTGTAGAATCTGTTTGGATTGTTTGGTAGAAAATTGCTGTGATAGCTGCTGTGGGCCTGTGAGGGATAATAAAGTACATACACTGAATAATACCCCGACCCAGTGGAATTTTCTTTAAGCATTTCACATAAAAGCATAGTATGATTGAGAAGGAAAGTGTTATCAGATGAGGTTATAGAACTCTTCATTTGTCGGACCAAGTGGGACCTCCTGAACAATATTAAAGCTTCTGATATTTATGCTAAAGCAATAGAAATCCACTGAAGAATTTTAACTCATTTCTGCCTGATAAATTGCCCTCATCTCCACACAATATCCACCATATAGGTGGCTGCTTTCTGTTTGGAATAACAACCAACCTTTTCTATTGACATATTTCCTAAGACTAAAACTCAATCCATTAAAATGTCTAATGCAAACTTGAAAGAAAGGATAGGGTGATGGAGAAAAGTCAGAAGATTAAAGTATTTCTATTGGGGTAAGGTGCTTTTTGAGGTACAAAGATAAGGAAATGTCTTGGAGGAGACAGTCTAGGGGAGATCTTATCAAAGTGGAATTTGATTAAAGTGATGTTCATTTCTCTGAAAGCTCTTTCTAGTGTTCTGATTAAAAATAAGTTCTTCTTTTATTTATGTCTCTAATATTCTGATATATTTTGGACAGGATTTTAGTCATTACTTGGTGCTATACATTTATTGCAACAGAAAATTAAATTTACCTGTTTACCTGTCTTACCATAGTGATATGCAAATTTTTCTTCTTTGGACTTGCACATTTGATAATGTACAGATGATTCCTATGCTTTTATAAAAATCATTTTAATTACTATGTAGACTACAGTTAATTTTATAATTTTGATTATATTGAAAACAAATAATATTAAACCTAGGGTTGTGATAACCTTCTTCAAAAAGTCATAGATTAGAACATCTAGTACACCCTGGGAAGTAATTAGCCAGACTGAACAGTCATTATCAGTAGCAGTTTCATGGAGGAAAAAAAATCAGATAAATCTTCAACCCATGAGTGTATTAAACATGGAGGCATAAAGTTTCTGGCTAAAATATCTGTAGTGTGTGGGCAACATCTTGCAACTCGTAAAATAAACTGCTAGTTGTTTTTTTAACTTGGCCTAAGGATAGGAAATTTGTATTTCATTAGCTCTGTATGATGTAGATCTGAGTTAATCAGATCTCAGGCCCAGATATGGGCACAAGAAGAATGTTTATCCACAAGAATGCTACAGGCAGTTTAATTTTCTCATGATAATCGCTCTCTACCCTATGAATTATTCTAATTATTTCTCTCTCATGAATGATAAATAAAAACAAGTTTTTGAGATAGTGAAATAAAAGCAGAAGCATCATGATTAGCAATACTAATACAATTTCCCAAATTATCTATCTTTTATATGTATATATATGTGTGTGTGTGTATGTATATGTGTGTCTCTCTCTCTCTCTCTCTCTCTCCCTCTCTCTCTCTACATATATATAAAATGGCTAAGGAATGTGATTTAAAACTGTACACATGGACCTGGTGTGAATACCAGGTTCAGAATCTATTTTGCAACAAAACAATGTTGGAAATCTTAAATACAGAATAAAGTTAAGTAAACATTTCTCATCAGAAGTATTTACTGAACCTTTCTCAGGTGATTGGATGAATCAATGACTAGGATATATACAGTAAAATAGACCCTAATTATTTCATTGGTTGAATACAACAAAACATTTTAATAGAAATGGATGTCAAAAGTGATTTATTTTACACTAGTAAAAACTCTTACTTAAACATCAGATTTCTAAAACACTAAAAATAAGAAAAAAATCAGCTTTTATTTTTCCAAGGACTTTAATGTTTATTGAACAAATTTGCTAATGAGCCCTATCAAAAAGAATATACTAATTAAAATACAAGTATTTGTAGAATTGAACTTTCAATAATGTTCTAAAAACGAATTTCTCTAGTTTATGTGAATGTTTAATTTACAAATAAAATGTACATTTAATGAAAACAAAAGTCAATTAGAGTTTCAAATATTTTAAATTAACTGTACTGTTTATTGCTAAAAATCTTAACAACAGGTCATTAAATCACTCTGAACTTTTGTTTTAATTTGCTTTTTTTCCTGTAAATTTGAACATGAGATGGAACTTAGAAACAACTCAAAATAATTATTTTTACAAAAACAGTAAAGTATCTCTACTCTTCTATATTTGCTTTGATTCCAAAGATACCTATTACATGAAGGTCAGGACAGTTTAGTGCTCTTTGCAGAAGTTCTAAACTCTTTTCTGTTCTTACCAAAATACAGAGGTCAACAGAGTCTAGCGTATTTACCAGAAATGGACTCTGTGATTATCAGTGCAGAATAGAATTAGAATACCTGGGGCTGAATCTCAACCCCACCACTTACTTGTTATGTAAATTTGGGCAAGTTATTTAACTCCTGCAAGATTTTATTTCCTCATCTGTAATATGAAAATGCTGAAACTAATACTTAAAAGGATTATTTTGAAAGTAAAGTAGGTAAGATATGTGAAGTATATCTTGCAGAGTCAGGAACACAGTAAATTAAGGCTCACTCGCTATTGGTTTGCTATTATGCACTTATAATTTATGTGATGTTCTTGGATTCTGATGATCCCAGCATCTACCAAAATCTCTGTTCTCTCTGCCGGTGTCTACTCCTGTCTCCCACACTCTTCTTTTCTCTGCAGTTTTCTTCATTCTGAGCTAAAGAGGGATCTATCTACTATCTCATTCTTGCCTAACAAAAGCAAATTTTGATATAAATCTATAATAAAAAAATACCTTATAAGGGCTTACCATATAATCTCCTTAGGGTGTTTTGTGTGGTGAAATAAGACAAAATAGAACATTCCATAACAAATGGATACCCCACCAGCAGTCTCACCCCTGCTAAGCACTTCACAGGAGCTTCATGCGCATGATTTAATGGGGAACCATCACATCTGCCTGGAAAGGCAGTTTGTCTTGGGCACTAATAAAGGCCCATGGGGTCCCGAGTTAGATCAGGTGCTTGCCTAGTTCTTCCAAAGACATACTTTCAAAGACCTGAACAATCTGTGTTGCTTTCTTTTTGTTCTTTCATGTTTGACCTGTCTTATGTTTACCTTAGAAGTGAGATTTTGTGACTTGTAACTTGTTTTTAATGTCTCATTGACTTATCATTTTGATTCCTAGAAGGTAGGGCCGTGGAGTTAAATGATTTTTTTTTTTCCTGTAGCACAGTGCTGACCTGTAGTGAGTTCTCAACAAGTATTTAATGGAGTCTAATTCAGACTTTTTTCCTCTAGCCAAATAATATTAAACATTTCCCCATTTTTAAATAAACATAATTTTTATACTTTTACTCTGTGGTGAAGAATATAACTAGGTAACAATTTTATTTAATTCCCTCTGAAGTGGAAGCACCCTCTTAGATGGGCAACACCAGTCAAACCTTTTTTTCAAAGCTTGCAGCTAAATACTCCATTAACTGGAATAAGTGGGAAGGTCAATCTAGAATATTCTTTTGTAATTTTTTAATATGCAGTCTGTCAGATATTTATTCCCTGTTCATATGAGGTGTTCATATAAAGTGTTTCCTGTTCATGCAATGACTATGGAGCATGAGAGGTCTTTCTAGTGAACATATATTAAACACTACTAATTTCAGTTTATCTAATTAATGAAATTTCTAGTGCATATTTCTATAAAAAATATACCAAGGTCTTGGTAAACTCCTCTGAATGTGGATTCCAAATATGAGACTTCTTAAACAAAATAAACAAGATGAATGCATGTGTATGTGTGAAATTCTGATTATACCATTTTAAATTTCAAAATCTATTCTTATATTACAGATCAATTTAACTCATACACATTTATATTATACTATTTTAATAAATATTTTTACTATACATGTATTTACGTGTATATGTGCACATTTATGTGTCTATATGTATAGTTATGTATGTATATGTAATTTCATGTCATTTAATGAATTTTAATTATGTTTAATCATCAATCACCTGACCTATAGGAAATGTGAAAAAGCAATCTAAACAAAAGAAAAAGAGAAGGCTTTAAAGGAAACAGATAAGATAGGTGGAGGAAATAGAGGTATACATAATATCTTCAAAGACATTTAAAAAAGATATGACATCTTTGAAAAGGCAACAGAAAACAAGAAGAATCTGGTGAACATTAAAATATAGTATCAAAACAAAAGAAAACTTAGAGATAAATTTGACAAACTCATTTTGAATCCTGAAAAAAAGATAAAAAGATAAAAAATGTAAGATAGAGGAGACAGCGAGTCACTTCTATCCTGGAAGTTACCAGAAGTGGAAAAAAAGATGCAACTAATTTTTTTATACTTTTGTTAGAAAGCAATTTAGAGTTTCTAAAATAAATCAGATATGTTTTAATGATTAATTACCTTTTATAATCATTTTCAAGTATATGTGTTTGCATTTATATGTAATTACAAAATGATCTTTTTATCTATCTATCCATTCATCTCTGTCTGCCTATGTATCTCATCCATCCATCCACCAATCCATCCATCCATCCACCAATCCATCCATCCATCCATGCATTTGCCCATGAATTCGTCCATCTATCTATCTGCCCATGTAATGAATGGATTTTCTGTTTAGGTGAATTTTAGAAAATTTGTACTATTTCAAGATTCAATAATATATTAATACATTAGACTTACAGTATTTTTGTTCACATTTTTAATTGTATCAGTTATTGATGCATAGCAACAGACATTCCCTTAGCTCACAATTTGGACTGGACTCTGGTGGCTAGTACATCTGATCTCAGCAGAACCCTCTAAAGTGTTTGCATGAAGTTGAAGGACATCAATTGGCTCTGTTTCTGAGCATATTTTGACTGCCTGCTGGACAATCTCACTTGTTCATGAAACAAAGGTCGAGGTAAAAGGTAAAGTTTGTTCTCATGGCAACAACAGAAGCTTAAAAGAGAAAGCAGGGAAAGACTTGAGATCTATGGTCAAAACTGACACGCTATTATTTTTTTCTTTTTAATATATTTTTATTGAAGTATAGTCAATTTACAATGTTGTGTCAATTTCTGGTGTACAACACAATGCTTCAATCATACATGAACATACATAGATTTGTTTTCATGTTGTTTTTCAAGATAGGTTACGACAAGATGTTGAATATAGTTCCCTGTGCTATACAGTATGAACTTGTTGTTTATCTATTTTATATGTATTAGTTAGTATCTACAAATCTCAAACTCCCAATTTATCCTTTCCCACCCCCTTCCTCACCCTCAGTAACCATAAGTTTGTTTTCTATGTATGTGAGTCTGTTTCTGTTTTGTAAATAAGTTTGTTTGTCTCTTTTTTTTTTTTAAGATTCCACATATAAGGGATATCATACGGTATTTTTCTGGTTTGATAATGTTCTTTTGTATTAGCTTGGTTTCTTTTTGGGTTTTGTGGCACTCTATTATTTTATGCTAGATGTAACAGTAGTTAAGCAAGTATCAAGGTCAGCCAAGTTTCTGCTGGGAGGAAATAAAAACTGTCTCTTAGTGGAACTATCTTCAAAGTCACATTGCAAAGACTGTGTGTGTAGACAGGGTTGGCTATGTTTGCCATCTCAATTATGATCTTTTTTTTACCGTGTAACTGACTTAGAGGAGTTTAATAGATTACCTTATAAAAAAGTTAAATTGAGTTTTGCCTTGTTGTTTTGCTCTGCTTTGTTTTGTTTCAGTTCTGCTTTGTTGAATACTCACTTCAAACTGATCTCATCATTGTCTTTTTTCTTGCAATTGTCTAGGGTTTCTGTGTGCACATGTGTAGTGTGTGCATGTGTGTATGTGTGTGTGTGTTTCTGTGTGTGCCTATTCAATAACTAGATTATTTTAAAATTATGAGTACTAGCATACTTCTTATAAGTGATGAGGCTAATATATTCAAAATCTGGTCTGGAATCTAATCTATCCATGTATCTATCTATTTATCTACAGTTGATGCTGAACAACATGGCTTTTGATTGTGTGGGTCCACTTATACATGGATTCTTTCCAACAAATATGTACTAAGTACCACATGATCTGTATTTGGTTGAATCCTCGGATGCAGAATCATGGATACTGAGGTTCAATTGTAAAGTTATATGTGTAATTCAACTGCAAATATGTATGTGTATATATAGATCATTTTTGTTTATACTACTAACTCCTATTCTATATCAGAGAGCAATGCAATTGTGATACTTCAATTACAAATTGGCAAAATAACCAGCAATTTTTAATAAATAAAATAAATTAAAATAAAAAGTCTGGTTATGAAGAAAAGGTTAAATAATCTTTTCACCGAAATAAATTCATTTACTCTGAATTTCACGGCTCTAAGGAAGTGATGTTGATGATTGTTTTCCTCGCCAAGCAACATACCCATGCAATTTATTTTAAAATAGCTTAAAAAGGCATAGTTTGAAGGCATTAGTTTAATCATGCATGCATTATTTTTCTATAATAAAAGAAGTCTGTCATGATCAGGGAAATAATATCTTTTTATAGAGAAAGAATAAAGATCTTTCTTGTATAAATTTGTATTAAATAGTGATGTACTAAATAGTGATGACATAGAAACTCAGAATTAATTGATTAGTATTATACTTCCTTATCCTACACTTAGACTTCAGAGATAAAAATATAAAGCAAGGTGTATGAAGATTTCAATAAAAAATCATGAACGTAAAAAAGGACCACTACTTCTTATAATTTAATTAGGTTATAAGGAGCAATCTTACAGCTCAGTAAGCATTGATATTCCTATTAAAAACAAACATGAATTTTCTATGTAGGGTTAATTGTGCTTGCTCTCTTGTCGCATTATAAGTTAGAAAATAAAATGTCTACTAAGAAAATCCATAAACATGTAGATTACATAGGTTTTAAAAGAAAGTTAAGACTATTCTTGTAGAGCAGTTATAGGTTAAAGAAAAATTGACTAGAAAGCACAGAGAGTTCCCATATACCTTCTCACGCCTCCCCAGTTCCCTTTATTTTTCACATCTTGTATTAGTGTGGTACATTGTTTTAAAAATTAAAAATTTACCAATATTGATACATCATCATTATTAAAGTCTGTAGTTTACATTAGGGTTCACGGTTTGTGCTGTACATTCTAAGTGTGTTGACAAATGTATAATAACATGTATCCGCCATTATAGTGTCATCCAGAATAGTTTCTCTCCCCTAATAATCTCCTGTGATCCATCAATTTGTTCTTTCCTCCCTTCTGACGAACTCCTGGCAACCACCAGTGTTTTCACATTCTCTATAGCTTTGCCTTTTCCAGTGGTGTGTCTTATTTTCGGAATAATATGAAGCTTTTTCAGATTGGCTTCTTTCACTTAATAATGTGCTTTTAAATTTCCACCATGTATTTTTGCGGCTTGATAGCTCATTTCTTTTTATTTCTGATTAATATTTTATTTTATGAATGTCCCACAGTCTGTTCATGCATCCACTGATTGCAGGACATCTTGGCTCTTTCTGAGTTTTGGTGATGATGAATTAATCTGCCATAAACATCTTTGAGCAGGCTTTTGTGTAGGCCCTTTCAACTCATTTGCATAAATACAAAATCATGATTGCTGGATTATATGATGAGAGTATGGTTACTTTTGTAAGAAAGTGTCAAAACATCTTCCCAAGTGTGTGCTAATTTGCATTCTCACAGTGATAAAGGAGATTTCCTGTTGCTCCACATCCTCACCAGCATCTGTCAGTGTTTTGGATTTTCATTATTTTAATAAGTGTATTTAATGGATATCACACTGTTATCTGTCATTGTATATGATGAGGTGTTAATTCAGATCTTTGGCCCATTTTTTAATAAGCTGTTATAATCTTATTATTAAATTTTAAGTGTTCCTTGTATATTTTGTATAACAGTCATTTATCAGATAAATCATTTGAAATTTTTTTTTTTTTTTCCAGTTTGTGGCTTATCTCCTCATTCTCTTGACAGTGTCTTCTGTAGGGCAGGTGATTTTAATCTTGATGAAGTCCAGTTTATCCATTTTTTTCTTTCATGGTTCATAATTTGGTGTATTATTTAAAAAGTCACCATCAAACTCAAGGTCACCTAGTTTTTCTGCTATGATTCTTCTTTGAATTTTACACTTCTGAGTTTTACATTCAGATCTATTACCCATTTGGAGTTAATATTTGTGAAAAGTGTAAAGATTGTGTCTAGATTCTTTTTTTTTTTTTTTTTTTGCATATGTATCTCCAGGTGTTGCTTCCAGCATCTTTGTTGAAAAGACCATAGTTTGCTTTTTTAATTTTATATAATCACCAAACACTTGGCACTGACAAAATTTGGTTGATTTCTCTAGCTAATAAATGCCACAGATATCTCTTCTCTAGCTATTGAATTTGTGTTACTTATAGTTCTAATTTAAAAATTGCCTTAAAATAGAGAATCAGAAAATTTGTAATAATAAAATGAGAGAGGAGAATCAAGATAGTTTTGCAGTTACTTGCAAATCTTAACCTAATCCTCAGAATCCTGTTAGTGAATTTGAGACGTTTCATTGCCAAAATCCACTGCACTAACCCTTCAGTAATTCAAGTGTTACTTAAAGTGATGTAGGTGCAACAATCTTAGTCAAAGACAGCCCAGCTCCGTAGAACATTCTTTGGAGAATATCTTCTGTGTGTTTAAGTGAGCACATGTTTTACCATGCGTCTGAGGAAGAAGAGCTGTTTATAGCTTGTTTAGCACTTTTATGCTTTCACAGCTCCCTTCTGCGAAGTTGCTGTGGCTGTGAGAAGAGGATCAAGCCCCTGCTCTGTGCTACATGTTAACACCCTCTCTTAAGACACATGAATAAAAGTGGCTCGTAAGAGTCAAAGAACACTTGATTCAGACCAGTGCTATTTCAGTGAGTGGATGAGTTCACCGCTCCCTGCTGTGCGTAATCCCTTCTGAAAAAACACACGCATATGAGACGTTTCTAAGAGAGCCAGTTACACGCATAGTTCAGAATAATTGCTGACTTGATTTCCACTTTTCCATCTCTCAAATGTGAACATAATTCACATGATTTATTGCAGTTGAGAAGTCCCAAGATCTGGTAGTAAGCTGGAGATCCAGGGAAGCCAATAGTGAAGTTCCAGTCTGAGTCTGAAGGCCTGAGAACCAGGAGAGCTGAAAGTACCAACTGGAAAGACAGCAAGTTCAAGACCCAAGAAGAGTTAGTGTTTCAGTTTAAGTCTGAAGGCAGGAAAAGACCAATGTCCTAATTACAGCCTTCATTTAATTGGATGAGGACAACTCACATTAAGGAAGACAATGTCCTTTACTCAGTGTACTGATTGATTCAAACATTAAGCTTATGCAGAACCATTCACACCCAGAATAATGTTTGACCCAATGTCTGAGCACCCTGTGACCCAGCCAAACTGACACAAAAAATTAGCCAGAATGGGTGAAGCAATGAAGTCACATTATGTGCAGATGTTAAGAAGGAATTTCTAACTCTTAAACACTCTACTACATTAAACATTCTAAGCAAATTTTTTTCACATTATCAAATAGAGATAATAGAATTTGCATTAAATTTTTTAGGGATTTAAATCTTAATAAACTAGGTACAAATTAGAATGTTTGCACAGAATAGTAGAAAATATATATAATTTTCTAGGACTTTGAATAGTCAGTAATTTTCTGAGACTACAAAATCCATGCCAAATTGGGCTCCGAATGGGACTCATGATAATGGAAATGGATTATTTCTCGTCATTAAACATACATAGCCACCCAGACAGTAATGAGTGTAATCATTTACTTCTAATGTATGTAGAAATACATATCTTTGTAAAAGATAGCACTATATTGTTTTGATTTATCTGTATTAATATATATCCCATCTTCTTTCCAGAAATTGAAGCAACTGAATCCAAGCATTAAATTCATTTTCTTATTACTAAATAAGATTCTTATTTGCAAATATCTAATAATACGGAACTGAAGTAACATGCCCACTTCAGAGCCATAATTTCACGAGTTAGAATTTTTAAAAGTTACGTTGACCTTTCTGAGCCTCGAGTGTGTCATTCGGTATAATGAGTGCTAATGTTCTAAATAATGTCTGAGGGGCCTAAAAGCACAATTTCTGAAAGGGTTGCTTAGTCTCCCTGGTGTAGTACACACAGTGGCAAAATACAGTAAATAATCTCACAAGCTTACATTATATAATAGAACACTAAGGTTGCAATTACATTTTTGGTTGTCTTTACTAAGTAATTCTAAAGGGAATGTATTTCTAATAATGTAGTCAAATTTGCATGTTGATATGCAATATTAAAAGCACATTTTCCATTTTCTTAGGTTTCACCAATAATGTTTATGTTCATCCATAAGCCAATTTTAAGATTACTTTGAGGATATGAATGAGTATCAGCAAGGAAGGGCCATATTGGGGTAAATTTCTCTAGGGTACATAGAATGATCTTTTTCATCATCTCCTATTGCTCTCTGAGGCCTTTTTTCAGTTCTGCAAACTGACATTTTGTTGTTTTAGAGCTTGAACAGCAAATGAAACATATTATTTAGTCCAATGAAATTATATGGAGGCAAAATCCTAGTTGTCTCACGTAATCAGCTTCTTTAGCTTTCTTTCTCTTTCAGAGAAAATATTCCTGTAGAAATCTTTCCTTGTGCTATAAAGAAATCTTTGCTTCATTTGATTGATAGGTGGATCGTATTTAAATAAATACCATGTTGTTCCCATAGTATCACCCACGTTAGCCTAGTTTTTCCTTCTCTGCACTGGTAAAAATGACATCTTCTTTACAAGAGAATAAGGTCCTGTCTTTCTCTTGTGTATCCACATTTTTATCAGGCTTAAATTGAGTAATACATGCGTTATTGGGGTTATAGTTCCATTTGAAGCACTATTTAAAAATTGGTGAATGAGGATTAAGAGGTGCAAACTACGAGCTATAACTAATGTATAACAGGGAATATAGTCAATATTTTACAGTAACTTTGGAGTATAATCTAAAAAATATCAAATTACTATGCTTACCTGAAACTAATATAATAAGTCAACTATACATTAATTAAGATAAATAACTGCATACATAAATAAATACATAAAAATTAGTAATAAATATTCTGTAAAATTTAATTCATATTATATTTCCCTAAAGGGTATTCTATGAAGTGGACCAAAGAGATGTCATTCTTTATGACATTTGGAGATAAGAGTGAGTGGGAGACCCCCTTTTCCTTTTTAAAATTTTAAAATCCCACAATTTTTTTTTTTTACTCACAAGGTCACCTAGGAAATATGGATTAGAAAAATAAGTTTATCAAAGGATAAACATACCCTCTACTATATAGTTTGAACCTGTGCCTCTAAAACTGTGATATTTATGTGGTTCACCTGAAGACTTTCATTAAGTTATAAATTCTGATTCAATAGGTCTGGATGGGAAATTAAATTCTGCATTTTTAACAGCTCCCAGGTAAGGCCAAGGCTGTGGTACACATATACTAATATATGTATATATATGTATGTGTGTGTGTGTGTGTGTGTGTATGTGTGTGTATGCAATATTTAGGACATTTTATGTTTTTAAACATTCATGATCCAAATGTTGCTTTCAAAATAATGTATAAAATATGTATATCATGATCATGAATGCTTAATATCATAAAATAATCTAAATATTTTACTGTTTAATCAATTAACTGGAATTTTTAGAAATAAAATTTTTAAGTTGCATAAGAAATCTTATCCATTATTAAAGTCAGTTTGAAGTGTCATACATACATGGTGGTATGGGGTGTAAATTGGTTTAAATTTCATACTAGGAAGAGTTTACTTTGACAATGACCATAACCTCTATTACAAGATTTGGAGTAACAAGTTTACATTTAGTAATTGAAAACTATTTTTTTCCTACTGTGCCAAGGTTATTTTGACTAGTTACTCTGCATTAGAAAACTTTGTTATTCTACTTTAATAGTTTCAAGTTCTGAGCAAGAGATCTGAGTGGAAGATCTGAATTTACAATACTCTAGATACATTTTTGAACAGGGAAACATTTAATAATGATGAACAGAAGTGAGATTTCTTCTGCATTTTGAGAAAATTTTGGAGGCAATAGAAGTTTTGTATTGGAAGAAATTCTGTATTTTGGATTTGTTGATGAGAGAAATTTAATATGACTAGGATACAAACAATACAAATATCATTATACATATGAGATACATACATCTATTCCATGTATATATAGGCAAAGACAATTTGTAATAACAATGATGCTAAGCATTTATTGAAAATTCTCTGTATTCAAAACTATTCTAAGAACTTTACACATATTGTCTCATTACATTATTAAAATAAGCTATGAAATCAGTTTAATATGTACCCATTTTGTAGATGTAGAAACTGAGACTTAGGGAAGTCAACTGACTTGCCTGCCATGACACAACTAAGAGCTGCAGTGAAGATGTGATTGGAAGTAATTAAAAAAAAGTTCAATTTACAATATGTATTAGTCAGTATGATGAATCACATATCATTTTTCTTGCTTTTTATCACAAACTAAAATAATGCCTTATATATGAGATTTTTTTCATCAGATCGCAACTTAGTGCTACCAAGTTTTATTTTAGTTATTATGTTAGTTTATAGTAATGTACAAATAAAATTTAATTTCTCTGTGGCCTAACACAAAATAATTTATTTCTCAATAATGAAAAAGTTAAATAAGCAGTGCTCCCACTTAATGAAATAGAGGACATTTGGCCTCCAGTGTTAATGAAGAAGAGGAAGATAAAGATGGAAAAAGCTGATTAGCATTTATCTGCCTTGGCCTAGATCAGAAACACATCCTTCCAGTCACATATATTTGGCCAAAATTATTTGCATGACCTCAGCCCAACCTCAAGGGAGAATACAAAATGCCAGGCAGGGTATGGATATCTGGGAAGTGTGGTATCTGTTATAGAGTGTTTATACAGACTTTTAAATCTTACATGCATTTCATGTTACAGGCCCTTGTCTTAGATTGGGTTCCCTTGAAAGCCAACCCTAAGGCAAGGAATCAAGCACACGTACTTCGTTCAGGCAGAGAACCAGGAAACACTGGTGGGGGTGTGGGGGATTTGAACAAATAAGAGGTGGAAGCCAACAAAGGTTAGACTATAATGCAAGTTACAATGATGGAATAGTTTACCTCCGTTGGGAACTCTGGGAATAAGAGAACTCAAAGTCACCAACAGAAGTGAGGAACGTGTACTATTTTTCCACAGTCATCCATCCATCACTGGCTATGGACACGAGTTCCCCGGAACTCCTAGCCTTCCCCAAGATCAGGCTTGAGGGCTCCAGTGGTAAGAGAAAGTCCTTTGGTAACAAGACATAGATTTGCTGTTGGAAGTCAGAAAAAGGGGAATATGGGCAGGATGTTTATTATAAATACACACACTATGCGTTGTGTGTTTAAAATGCCCCTTATTTTATTTACATATATATAAAATATATACACCTATAAAATATAATATCAATAACTATCAAATATATAATTATATATAATAAATAATATGTATATAGAATATAATGATAAGGGATATTTATATTATATAAATCATTTCCTTTTGGACCAAAAGAATCTACAGGGAAGAGAAATTCAGTTTCTCTGACTGTCCCAGCTGAGTGCACTGTCATACTTACTGCTTGTGTTCCATGAAGTGAGGGAAATGACACAGTTTGACCAGCACACAATCCAATTCTCACATCATATGTACTGCTACAGGATTTTAAGCTCAACGTTTGAGGACTTCAGTATCCGGGTGAGAAGGAAGACCCTTTGTGATATGAGTTGGGTGAGACATGCCATTTGTAAACAGGGAATATAGTCGTGATATTAACTTTTCTTCTGCTTCTTAAGTTGCTTTCTCTCAAACAACAACAACAGAATGTATTATTTGCATTGCTCAGTGACGGCTAAACAACATACTGGTAACTGTGAGTTGAAAAAATTGTAAGGCCATTTTTAAACCATTATAAAGTATTAATCTGTCTGAACACTGTAACTATACAATTATAAGCTGCTGTGCAGATTACATTCTAAAATCAGCTTTTGTTCATCAATTCTAAATGTATTTTATTTCTTTTTTTCATCCTCTGATTTGAGAAGGTTTTAACTTTTTAATTAGGAAATATTCTATATATAAGAATTTCAAAGCAGATGTAGCCTCAAATTGATATATTTAGAAGAAAGAAAAAGCATTTCTTCTAAAGACCTCATTTCCAGCTCTGTTTCTTACAATTTTCATCAGAGCCCTACATGATTTGGTTCCGGAATAACTCTCCAGCGTCACGTCTTACCTCTTTACCCATTGCTTATTTCGCTTACTTGACCACTTTCTTTTCTTCCTTTATGTCAAGGATGCTCTGAGCCTCCACATTTGCTGATTTCACTGAAATTGTCTCTTACCAGCCAGGTGCATTATTCCCTCAGTATATTCAGATCTCTGCTAAAAGGTCAAATCATCAAATCAGCCTTTCCAGATCTTCCCACTTAACATGCAACTGTAATTTATACTTTCCCTATCTTTGCTCTATTTCCTTACTAATGTTTATCATTCTTGAGAACATTCATATGTTCAATTGCTTATGAATGTGTGGTCTTTCTCCTCAATTAGAATGTAATCTCCGTAGGGCAGGGGTCTTTGCCTATTCACTATAAAATCCCCAGTGCCTAGAACATTGTCTGAAATATAGGACACACACAAAATATTTATTTAACTAATCAAAATCAATAAATGAATGGATGGATTTCTTTTAAAGAAAAGATGATTGAAACAAAAAGTAATTATCTCATAACTTGAAATAATTATCTTCAACACAATTTCTGTCAACAGTACTACTATATCAACCAAGATTATTTGAGGGTCATACTTGAATTAATTTATTTGTGCCCCTCAACAGCCCTAAGAATTGGGTTTTATTATTATTCCTGCATTATTGAGGTAAAATTTTAGCGAAGTTCCAGAGTTAGTCTACATAGACAGTTACCATTTTATCATACATTTTTGTGGACTGATTTGGCAGAATGGTTAGCTAGCAAACTTTTTTTCTGAAACCAAATAGGAATTTCTCAGTAAGAAGAGAAGAGGATTTGGGTTTTTTGCTTGTTGGGTTTTTTTGTTTCCTTTTATAGGGTTGTTTTGGTGACTGTGATGGAGTTATTGATTTTGGACATAGTGAAAGGTAAAATTATCATATTAGATCAATTAGAAGTAGCAAAAAAAGATGCATAATATGATATTTGGGGTATTAAGAACATATAGGACAACGAGGAATAAGAAAAATACTGAAGCAATCTCTCATTCTACAGGGGTACTCAAAGCATTGGCATCAGGCTTATCAACATCAGGGCGGATAATGTCTAATCATCTTAAAATCCATGCAACAGGGAGTTTCTCTTCCAGCAGTCCTTTTGAGCAGCTTAACTTGTAAGTGCCTAGACTGCTTACTTCCCTAGGTAGGACCACAGGCCAAGTTTTGTTTTATTAAACATGATAAAGAATCAAGGATAATCCAGATGAGAAATGTACATTATCCAGTTTACCTCGTTCCCAAACCAGCATCGTATCTGCCACATTAGGTTCTATTCTATTTCTTTGTGAGAGTTTAATATGTAGCTTGGACATTCTGATACTTTTATTTCCCCATGGATTTCCAAAAAAAAACTTGGGTCCTGATAAGTGGGGTTCAGTGGAGAGTAACTGTGTGTGTATGTGCTTGCATGCAAGTAGTTTTCTGAAATCTAGGATCAAATTGCTCAATATAAGAAAAGGGTGCTGGAAATGCAAGGGAGATTCTGGATATGGGAAAGTAAAACATTGACAATGAACACTTTATATAGATGGTAAAGGAAAAGAAAAAAAAAACAGGTTGTCAGTGATGCCAAAGAGATACAGCTTCACTGTCATCTTTGCTGCTAGATGTGTAATGTGATTTTTCTCTTTCCCTCAACTTTTCCCCAACCTTTCCCCGACTAGTGTTCGCTCAGGGCAGAATCAGACCTCTTTTCATCTGGGATATATACATACCAAGGGTCTAGAGAGGTGAGTATTAAGAAAAAGTAGGGTTAGAATAAATCAGTGATCCTAGAACCCAAATCTTCATTACAGTTTTTGAGAGGACTTAAAAGAAAATGCATGGATTCCTGAGTCTCACTACCTGAACTACTGGTTTAGAAGGGGCGACGCTGAATGGTATAAATCGATACACTTGAAAAGCATCCCAAGTTGTTAGAGCGATCAGTCAGAATGTGAGCAACTTCAGTCATTAACCTTGACCCTTGACATTCCCTCCTGTGCTGAGAGTCTGAGATGCTGAACTCTCTCTCCACATTCTCCTTCTCTTCTCTGGTGGTGATGATGAGAATGAAATAGCAACTCTCCAGTGGCACTGATCGCCACCTATGTGACATGTGTAGGCTAGAAAGACTGATGGGTTCCCAACGTTGTACGGTCTGTAGGCTGGAGACGTAAAACATGGAGTTACTTTTAGGGTCTTTGCTAAAGAAATCACCTTAATCTGACAAAAACCCAGATGTATTTTACCAGCACTTTCCTGGCAGGCTGAAGATGTGTTGCATTGTTTTAAATTGTATTTCAGAGTATCTTGGAATGTGTCTGTTGATCACTCTGACTCCTCTCCCCACTTAACTCCATCTTCTAAAAAGCTATTTTAATGTGTCTTACCAATTGCGCATCAGCTGTGTGATTAGGATCAAAGTATGTGTTTAATACATGACATTGGCAGATTAATTCTGTTCTACATCTTGGTGTTACTGATTCTGTCTTAATGTCACGTACTTTGTACATATGATAACCATGGTGGTTAAGAGGCACTGAAAATAAAAAAGCCAGGTCGCAGTAGGTATGAGTCTTAGAACTTCAGTGCTGTCATTAATATGTATAATAATACATTATATAACAGATAACACATTATTTATGCATAATAAATATGTTATTAATCAAATCAATGTATAACTATATTAATATATATTAGTTAATAATTGTTTTATATAAATAAAATGAATATATAATTAATATGTAATGTGTATATTATATATTACATGTAAATAAATATAAATATATATAGTTGATTTAAATGGAAACTCAATAGCATTTCTGTACCACAAAATTTACTCATGTCTCAGAAGACATTTTAGCATTCTTGATTTGGTTTACTTCTTATAGAGTTAAATGTATTTTCATGAGAGAGGGAAAAGCACTCAGTGATTATTTTAAGATTGTAATTTCATGTGAAAATTACATCTTAGTGTTCCATTTCCCCTTCTCTGGGTGGTGACATCAGACTTATTTCACATGGTCATCCAAACCGTAGCACTGAATCTGCAAATTAATTCAGAACTGTTGTAATTTCCTTGTGCAACTGTCTTATTTTTTCTGTTATGTAAATGATCCAGATGGCAACAAGATCTTAAGAGGTAAACAATATAACATAATTTGGACAAAATCATCCATGATTATACATATCTCCAATAATGGAAAAATGGAGGTCGTATGATGAATTGTGATACAACTTAAACTTCTGGAAATATAATTTCTTTTTCCAAGTTTGAATTATTGTTCTGCCAATTATTTCTTTTTTTTGTTGTTGAGCAAAATTTTGGATCTAGAGTTTGGATCTAGGTTCTCACTGGTAATATGGGGAAAATAAGAACTATCTTTTAAGGATGTTTTAAAGTCTAGAGACAATGCCTGTAAAAGATCTGCCTTATGACTTGTACTAAACTAATTCAAGTTATTTTGTATTATTATAGTCTCCAAGTCAAAACAAAAATGTTATTACACTAATAACCATCTCTCTGTATATATATATATATTTATTACTGGCTTATATATCATATATATTTGGATATATTGGATATATATCATATATAATCATATATGTTTATAATGAGGCATATATAATTTGATTATAACCAAAATTAAGTTCTTCAGGTTTGGGGAGGAAAATTGTTTTCTTACACATATTTTCTAAAAGTGTGACCTGTTGCTTCATCATGACCATGTGTATAACCCTCTTCTTCCTCTTGCCTTTAGAGCTTGCACACTGTAATTCTAAGGTTGTGGGCTTTTTCTTTCTCTTAGGTGTTTCTCTGCCTGTCAGTTAAGTTCCTGTTGGCCTTGACCTTCAGCAGTTCTGGCTGGTGTATCTTCTTGGGTCCTGAATTCTTTGTCATCAACACTGCCTTAATTCTGCTTATTTGAGATCCACATGGTGAACAAATGACAAAGATCTGCCAGGCCATCTACAAATGTCACCTGTCCTGAAGTCTTAGAAGGCTCCCTTCAGCCCAGCTTGATGCTATGTGTACACATTTCCTCTATGATAAAAGGAAACAACATTCAATTCCGGGAGGTGGCAATCAGTTTACTTATATTCCAAAAGAAAAAACTCTAATCACAGTCCATAATAGCTGTTAAGTGAGTTCAATTACAGAATGTGAAAGAACTGGTCAATAACAGGTCACCCTAAAGTGTTCTTGAGTCTGTTTTCTGATATTTTGCTGCCTTATCTCTCTGTTAGTCCTGCAGGAAGAATTACTGGGAGTGTTTTGTAAGGCACCTCTGTGTTCACTGTGCATGACTGCTCTCACACATTTGTTTCACTTGAGATCACATCTATTGCTGTTTACATATCACCACTTCCTGGCTATCATTATGGGACATATCACAAGGATATTTACTCTAAAAGATGACAAAAATAGATTATTGCATGAAATGGAAATATGCACTTTGGAGTGGAAATATAACTAAGTCAGTGATTTTTAAAGGATAAATTTAGAATGTGGTACAGAGTGCTTAAAGAAAGAAAAATTTCAACATTCACATCGTCTGTATTGGTGATTACACTGATGCTTGGGAGTTAGAGATGACTCTATACAATTCAGACTAATGCATGCCAAATAAATGAATGATGTTTATAAACTTTGAGTTAGTTTGACACAGGTCAAATTAAACTTTACTTACATTAGTAATTTAGGTGACAAAATACTAAGTTGATTAATCTAAAAAGTTATTTTGTTCACACATGCTAATATGTACACATAAGTCATCATGGGGCAAGCTTCTTCATAAATACCTAGCTAATAAATTCATTAATTAACTCAACATATATTACTGTGTTCTACTCACTAGGACACACAGGAAATACAACAAGGTATAAGTTCCTATTGAGGAGATATGCAAATTAATCAGTCAGTTAATGTATAGAAGTATGTACTGAGGAATAAGCTATATACTTTATAAATCAAGAAACCATAACCCTAAACCTTCTAATCTCGCAAAGACACAGATACATACATACACAACTTGCATAAACAAAAATAGATTTTGTATACTTCCAGCCAAAGCTGAAATTTACATGTGGCTCAAGAGCAAAAGTAAATAAATTATTGAGGATGGACTTCGATAAACATATTAAGAATGAGAACTTTGAGCAGGATGTAAATAAAGATCTTACATGGAAGAGGTCCCGGGTAGGAAATTTCTTGGATTGTTTTCAGGAAGATGAATGAAATTCGGCTCCAGGCCACAGCAAACACACTGACACACAAGTGGTTAGGGAAAAAAAAAAAGAATCACTATGTTTGTTTTCTTAATCTTACCCGCAACCCATATCCTCCACTCCTTGGGTACTTCACTGTGCTCTGTGGATCCTCTAAACACTCACACACCATTGCAAGTAGTCTGTTCATTAAAGTTCTCAACATTCTCACTCTGACTGTGACATTTGTTTAACTATGGGATTTGACTGATTTAAAAGAAAATGTTCAATTTTATAGGCTCAAAACTAAGCTTAACCTCATCAACATCCCTTAAAGAACATTTCTTCTAATATTCTTTTGGCTCAAGACATCCCCTCTCATTTAGCCTAGTAAGCTAGAATCTTAGCAAAATGTGTTATTTTTGTCTTTTTCTTTACTCTCAGTGACAACATGTCTTTCTGAATCAGCTTGGAGTCCTTAACTCCCCAACTTTCCATTTCTCATGATCTGCTTTGGATAAATTGTTTCCCCTTTCCTATTACTCCTTTTCCAAGAAGTGGTCCTCACTGTAATGAAGACCTTGGGGGCTCTTTCCTCTATATCTTCAGCTATGGGCCAACCCCATCCATAATTCCTACACCATCTTAGCTCTAGAATCCCATCTCCTACACAGGCTGTGCACAAGTTTTAGGTTTGGAAAAATAATTCAGCATCTATGTCTTTAAGAGTATGGTTTGTTAATGAAATTCTGAGCCTATGAGGGACCATCATGGTCATGATACCTCAACTGCACCTATACGTAATTATTAAAGAGAGCTGCTTATTCTCTCTGTCAGCAAAGATAAGGGGTTAAAGGTTTCAGCTCTAGTCAATTCAGACTTGTTGATGGACCTCTCCTAAAGTGGTTGGATGATGATTAGTGACTAAAAATAAATTCCTGAGCTGTCTTAGTGATCATGATACCCAGAGGCACAAGATTATCATCCAAAGGCAACTGGAATTGAGGACACTAAGCAGAGATCTGAATACAAAATACCTATATCAAAAAGCAACATAGTTGTTGACTCAGGATGCTACTGTTTCCAAAACAATTCTCAGTGATGCTGGGAACATCCTGTTTTTTCTCTTGCGGATTATCTTCTTATAGAACATACTAAACTCCAGATTAACAGGGACGATTCCACATGTTACTGGAGTGAGCAGGAGCATCAGGGAAGTGTAAGTGTTGTTCTGATTGTGAACTGTGGTCTTTAACCACTACTGTTCCTATGCTGGCATCTGCTGAGTTAAATCTCGCATCGTTCTGTCCAAATCATTCTGGATAATCACACACTGGAATCAGATGATGAAATCCGTGTTCATGTCATGGCCTCCATTCTTCTTGACCATGCACTCTGCAGCCTTTTTCACCTGACGCCCTGACCAGAGCATCTTCAGGTTTTGTTTGTTTGTTTGTAATTCCTGACCATTGGACTGCTCAGCTGAACTCTGCTGAGGTACACATATCTCTGTGATGCTTCAATAACGTCTTTCTGTGTCTCTTTCTAACTTGATTATTATTCATCAAATGTAGGTATTATTTGACATTGGCATTGGACATTTTGTTAAGTATGCAGTCAGCCTAAGTACTCGTTTGGGATATAAACACAATGTCTTCTATTCTCGAACATCCTGGCTCCTTCCTTTCTGCCAAACCTCCTTCCCCCTCTAGTTTTTTGAATGAGTATTTATTTTCCCAGTGAGGAGAACTCTTAGCTTTTGCATGATTTTCTTGTCTCCCGCTATATAGTTTTTATTGTATAAACTCCAGGCTATGAGTCTTTCAGTCTCTTGGCATTGCTGTGCTAAAATTCATCTCTGAAAGATCCTCGCTTTCATAACAATAAAAGTGTATCTGCTTCAAGTCTAATACCTCTTGTAAACATGAAAAAAATCTATGTAGAAATCTGCCATTCTCCCTGAAGCAACGAATGGCACTGATTGATATTACATACATTTTAGGATATTTTTACCTGTGAGCAATGGAATTTTGTCTCAAATTGGTTTAATCAAGAATAAAATATATGCTCCTACATGAAGGAAATCTACAGGGGGTGGTTCTTCAGGGGTGATTGTTTCAGCAGTTCAACAGCATTTTAAAAACCCAGACTCTTTCTATCCTGCCTCTCTTATGTTAGATCATTCTCAGGCTGGTAGTAAGATGGCTATATCCATTCCCATCTTTACAGCCCCGGGGACGACAGCACCATGAAGAAAATGAGAATCCTATCTCTTCTTGCAGTTTCTCTTCAAAATAGGAAAACTCTCTGAAGTTTCTGAGTCCATTTCAACTAGTCATGGTAGTAGGATTGTAGTCCACTCCTGCACCCATCTCTGTAAGATACTGAAGGTTACCTCAAGACTGGTTTTAGCTTCTCTTGAAGCATGATGGAATTAGCGGGAACAGGTATGTATCTTCAAAAATGGGTTCTATTAGGAAGGAAAATGGCATGGATATTTACTGAGTAGGCAAACAATGAAGTTTTCCAACAATCGTAAAACGGTATTATTTCACAAAAATGTACATGTGAGCAATTTAAAGGCTTACTTTTTTCCAATGCTAAAGATTTTAAATTTATTTTATAGAAAAAAGGCACCATCAAGTATTTCTGAGCAGATGTATAGGTTGACCATATTTATATTAAAGGATGAACTTAGTAAAAGTGTCAGGGAATGGAGTTACGATGTATGTGCCGTTGTGTGTACATTATGGGGTTAGGGAGGAGGCTACAAGAAAAATTCCAGAAAGCTCCAAAAGTTTCTTAGAAAGTGAAACACAGTGAAGAAAACAAAGAAAGGTTTTTATATAACTGTTCCCCACTGTAAAATGAAACAGTTTCTGCCTGGATTTGACTCTCCAGAGACAAGCCTCCACGTGAGAATGGACTGGGCTGCCCCAGTAACTGGAGAATGGGGAAAGGTAAAAGTAAAGTGTAAGTTTCAGAGAGTATAAATATGAAATGCAAAGAGAACTTTCAAACACCGTATCAACACAGGCAAGGAGACAGCCAAAAATGAATTAAACAGAAGATTCAACAATGATAAGCAAATTGAATGAAACCCTAAAAGAGGTATGTTTGGCACTGATAAGGACACCAGACTGGTTCAGATCACGTACATTCTAAGATCCCTTTTCTGACTTTCATTTGAGGGCGGTAAGGAGCCTAGCCTTCGTGATCAGACAGATTGGGTTTACATCTTCTCACTAGTAATATAAAGCTCAGACACCCTCTTTTTATCTTGGATGGTGTTTTCAGCACAGGTTTGGGCTGGAACCCTATGTTTATGCCTGTTAGTGTTTTATACATAGCGATTTAGGCCACGGATATTGGAGAAACACTGGGTTTTATTCTAGTTTTACCACTTAGAGATTATGACCATGAGCAAGATGTTAGATTCCTCTGTATACTTTTTCTCATCTGTAAAATGGGAACAAGTATAGTACCTATAATATAATGTTGTGTTGATTAAATACTGGGTATATTTTTACTTGTGTTTATACTTCATGGTTTTTTTCCCCCTTTTTAAAGTTACCCCCTGATTAGTGTGGAAAAATCATCACACCTTCCATAACCTGTTTAAAAATTCTGACAGTGACAGAAATGAGAATATTAGCATCCCTATGATAATTTAGATATAATGGGACTTTTAATGCCTTATTTTTGGTTCATTTATATTCCATATCATTACATTAAATTACTGTGGATCTGTGGCCTTGTCATATGAGTTTTTATAAAGTATGACAAGAGACTATTAGTGTGTGATATATATACAGTGAATTATGCTCAGTGATCTATGAATATGACTTGAACTAAGTTGAAGGTTTAAGTGATATCTAAATTTTTTGAAGTCTTTTCTTATAATTAAAATAGCAGCAAAACATAAATACATACATGCACCGCTTAAAACGTGCTGCATGTTAGCAATGCCAGTGTACAGTTAGCTTAGCAACACTTCTGCATGTATTCTTCTATTACTTTTTATTGTAGAAAATAAATTTATTTATTTTTATGGTCTGTTCAGATTAAAGAATAAAAGAGGAATGAAGGTCCATGTCCCCACCACTGAGATTAGGAAATAGATCCTTTGTCGTCAGTCATGTGGCCTTCTTGATTTCCCCATGTGCGTGCCTGGAGTCCATGTTCAACTCTCTGCATGTTGCTAAGTAATCCAAAGTGATGGTACCAATTACACTCAACAGTGATGGACAAAATTCCTGATTTCTATGCATCCTAAGCAGTATATGCTATTAATAAATTTCAATTTAATTTTTTGCCAAACTTTTACATGTAAAATTGCATTTCTTTGGGTTGCACTTATTTTCCTAATTTTAATGAGCTTAAGTATATTTTCATAAGTTTATGGACAATTTGTATTTGTATTCTGTGAAATGCCTCTTTACTTAATCATTTTACCATCTGATTGTTTTCCCTATTGTGATGACTGATGGGACTTCTTTATATTCTGATTAAAATTTCTTTGTTGGATACAGTATTATCCTGACATATGGGTTTTTTTTTCTCTTCAGTGTATGCTTTCTTTGGAATTTTACATAATCTATGTTATCAAACACTTGCATTATAATTTGCATTTCTTTCCTTCTATATCCCTATGCAGAATATAAAGGTATTAATTCTTCAATATTGTCTTCTAAAAGTGTTAGAAGCTTTCTCTTTCTAATTCTTTCACACAAATGAAATTGAATTTCATACACGCTATGAGGTAGGTATCTGGTTTCAGTTTCAGAAACAACTGTCCAAACAGCACTTACTGTCTTTGTATTATTTTTTTCTACAGTAAACAATACAATTTCCAAATTAAAGAACTTATGAATTGTTAGTAGCATCTCTGTATGACTTCATAGATAAACATTTTTAAATTATCTGAAATACATTCTCTGAAATAAGCTAAGTTTCCTATATATTCTTTAATATGATCCTGGGTTCAGTCTTTGAAACCAATGATCCATTTGTTTATTCTTACATAAATACCACTGAATCTTAATCACTAAAATTTTATCATCTATCCTAAGATCTGATAGAAAACCTATTACTAAACTGCTTTTTTTTTAGTAGTCTCAGTTACTCTCAGCCATTTCGCCTGCATTTGTGACATACTACAAACATCCAACTGTGTTTTTTTTTTTAATTGTACTGATCCTAATGATCATTAAGGAAACACCTGTTATCTCCTTTCTATTAAATTTTTTCTCTACAAGAACATATTTTCCCTCTTTCTCTCTGCATTTATTTATTTATCATTGTTATTAATATATTTCAACAAATATTGTAATTTTCACCACTACACATGGTTTTGCTTTAAGTTTTTATGCACATGTCTCTTATCAGATCAAATAGTTTGATAGGAGTTACTAAATAGTACTGAACTTTGTACATTGATTTAAATGAAAATACTGTTTTTCTCTGTTAATCTATTTCATTACAGGAAGTCACAGTAATCAATTAAATAATACTAAAATACTTTTGTATTCATAATTTTCACCCAACTGGGTCACTCTGTATTAATATTTTTTAATATGTTACTGAGCTCAGTTTACTAATATTTAGATTAGGATTCTTAAATCAATCATTATCAGTGAGATAAATGTATAATGATCCTTTCACTGTTTCTTTTTGTTTTTGGTATCAAGGCCATTTTATACTTGGATAATAAATTTGAGATTGCACTTTTTGATTATATAAAAGAGTTTTGATAAGCTTACAATTAACTATTCATTGATTCTTCATGAAATGAGAGACATCTAGAGTTGGTTTTATTTCAAGGAAAAATTAATTACTGACTTATTTTTCCAAAAGTTTCCAGAGAGCAGGTGAGACATTTTTCAACTGAGACTGTTTTCAAAGCTCACCACAAAAGTGAAGGAAGCAAAACAGCTCTTTGACAAAGATACTCAAGACACTTTGTATTATGTTGTTATGTTGTGTTATATTATGTTGTGTAGTGTTGTTGTGCTATGTTATGTTGCTGTTTTATGTTATGCTACGATAAAGCCACAAGAAAGCTTGAACATTGAAGGAGTGTGTAATTGGTTAAGAACATGTTATTTATTGGAAACTTTTTTTACAAGAAAGAAAAGTAAATTAAATGATACCTCTTCCAACACTGATGGTTATGAAATTCATCAGCATTCTCCCAACTGATGGAGGAAACTTCTACATGAGGGTGTGTGTGACCAACAATACTGGTAGATCCGTGGCTTGTGGGCACTCCTCTAGACAGAAATGACTGACCTGAAGGTCAATCTCCCAAAATCAGTTTCTCAGATATTACATAACATTATTCAGTCCAGACTTTAGGCCTGCCTGAAATCTCTCCTGCATTAGTTGCATTTATTACTAAAGCAAATGAACACTTTGTTATTTCCTGTGTTTAGAACACAATGTATAACCATTGTGTTGAGTAATGGTGGAGAATTTTAAAGCAATAAATTAGAGGAATGAAAAAAGAGTTGATATTGTGACTGATGTGCCCCAAAACATATTTTATAACAGTCAGAGCTTAGATGAATATTAACACTTTTGTGTCTGACTGGTACATTTTCCCTCACTGTTTCACATCTATTTCAGAAACATAAATGCAAATATTACCAACCAACTGACATTCATGTCTTAGGAGACTGTATGAGAGACCTACAGTTGGCTAGTGATAATATTTTGGGGGTTATAAGTTAAAAAAAGACAGAAAAATAGGCCACCTGTATAATATTCCTTCATTTTTATTAAAAAAATTTCTTATTCAGGCAGCCTTTATATGACTACTATTTGCAACCAAATGAACTAAAATCAATAGTACTTAGTTACCCTGAGTGAAAACCATACAGAACTTTACAGCTCCAGTGAAGAGACTGTGAAATGCTCTGGTCTTTATCCATAAACATTCAGCACTTTTCTATTCTGGAGTCACAAACTCATCAAATTCATGCTTTTATAAATTGCACTTTTAAACTTGCTCTAAAAAGTTTAATGCTTTATTATGATGGTTTCTCAGTACTTTCATACCTGAAAAAAGGTTACAATGTGTATCATTCTAATAATCCAGTAATTCATTTAAAAGCCACGTGTGTATTTAGGTCAGTGGCCTTCTGCTCAATTTAAAAACAAAAACAAAACTCCTTTGACTACCTCTAACATTAGCCATCTGGTTATAAGAATTTATTTTAATCTTTTCAAAAGAATTTTGAAAACAATAGATTATTTTTCACTGTGTCTTTGACAAATAGCTCTCTTAGCAAGGAAATACCCCTGCAGCTAGTGTAGGTATTCATGTAAAGTTTTTCCTAGTTCCATTTAGATACTATATTATGACACATTTCTTTTATTATCTTTTTTACTATCATAGGAGGAATTATTTTTATTCAGAATTTATGAATACAAGCCTCAGAATAGGGTTCTGCAAGAATTACAAGCTAAAATGAAGTGATTTGTCATTCTAAATTTATTTCTATATGTGTAAATTTAAATGAATAGGTTGATTGTTTCAAAAACAAATTTTGTAATTTTATACAAACTGTCCAAATACATTTTTTTAAAAAGTAAGAGAAAAATTTTTTTCATACCTGTCATTTAGAAACTTCAGAGTGTATTTCTCTAGGCTGTCTTCTCTATACATTGTTGTGATACATGTAAAAACTCTGGCAGAGCAAAGGCATGGAATGGAAAACCAAGCGTAGAATATTAAGAAACAATTACTTTAACCAAAGTAATCCCAAATCAGAATGCATTTGGAATTTCTGTTCCTAAGTTAACTATTATTAAAGACTTGACATTTGCTGGCTTGGTTTAAAAAGATTAAATAAAATAAAATCACTGAAATTTGGAAATTTTTGAATCTCTTGTTAAATAATTCACACTTCTTAAAATTAACCATTTTTTTAAAGTAAAATAAATGTTTTGGTCCATTCACTTACATGGTAGGTAAATTAAATAAATGCATTTTAGAAACTTCATTACTGTGTAATTACAATATTTATTATTTTACCATAAATATTAAAAGACTATGGTCCCCATGTGGACATTTTGCAACATATTAGTATTGTTAGATAATTTGCCATTATTGTTAAAAGGGAAACACTGGACCTTATCTCTGTATCTGGTCCCAGAGATGCAAAATGAATTTCCAGTGGCCAAATAACTTGTGAATGATGGAGCTGGAGTTAGAATCTCAGTCTCCTGGCCCTGAGACTGGTGACAATTTATTACCCCCATGTAGGAGGAAAGAAAACTAACATTGAAGCTAACAGGCTGAGATTCTATGACCACTTCTGTTTTCCTAATATATTTGTGCCTTTTGGCAGGTTCATTACGTGTCCTGATTTTCTCCTTTCTCATCTACTAGTGAAGACTATGTCAGTTTAGCATTGTCCTGGAGATCTAATGGTGTGAAACTGCTCTAAGCTTCTCTAGTGCTCTTGAACATTGATTATTTCAATACCACAAAACTTTTCACTGTAGGTGTTTCAGATATGAAGTTACAAGTGTAGAAGTACTGTTCAGTGTCTCATTTAAGTAATGATATTTTAATTTTAGGTGTATCAATGTAATGATACAACATGTGATCTGTGTTTAATCTTGAAGTCTTATTAGCCATCCCAGGCGGAAAACTCAACTTTATGTTGAGAAGATTTAAACAGTGTATCCAATCTAAGCTTGAAGGGGTAATACCTAACTCTTATCTCTTTGCTTCTTCTTAAGCCCTAAAATTGCCAGCTCAGCAGAAATAAATAAATAAATACACACACACACACGCACACGCACATGCACACACACACTTCTAAAATGGGTTTCTCCATATGTATCTATTTCACAAGTATTTCCTAATACTATTAAAGGTATCAGTGAGGATTTTTGGGTAGTGTCAGAAGCCAGGAAAATTGCATCAATCTCTTGTGCCCAATTTCAAGTCCTCTGCTCTTAACGTCACGTCGATGGTGGGGTCATACAGGGTAGAATCCATGGCCAACTGCAACCAATCTCCAACTAAGCATGCAAAGCTGTTCTGCCCCTGGAGTTCATTCACTGCTGTTTCCTCTCTGTGACTTGCGTCAGCACTGTTTCTTCTTTGTTGAACACATAATCAACTATTAGAAAAAGAAACTAATGAAGGAGATAGTTGCTCTAATGTGGAAAAAAAAATCTCCTTGCATGAAAGAAGAAAACAAAATTGAAAAATAAAGCAAAATAAACTTCTGGTGGCAGTCAATGAGAGAAGCAGCTGCAGCGAGGATGGTAATAAGAGAGAAAGCATAATTAAAACAGATGTTTTAAAACATATCATTTAAAATGATATACAACATTGATTTAAAATATAAATGTAAATAACAGTGAATGGGTTGGAAGAATAATTAAAACCAAAGAAACAAAAATAATCTCAGTGTAAATGAAATTAGAGTGATAGACAATAACTGACTTTGTTTAGCCAACAAAATATTAGTGAAGAAGACTTTTCTTGATTTTAATTTTAGTCCTGCTTAATCAAACATGCATTTAACAGGGTCTCAGTAGGCATTTTCAGTGATGAACTTCTGAGAAAATGAGACAGAGAAAATGTACGTTTTTAACACTTTAAAGTACAGTTCAAGTCACTGTATTTAATGCTCTTGAGAAATTCTACTATCCTAGATACTGGGGGACTCTCAGCACTGAGACTAACTTAACAATTTATCTAAAACCCAATTCACTTTGTAGTCTCACCTTACCCTAAATTCTCTTCTCACCTGGATGAGCAGTTTCCTTTCATCCTCAAACTCAATCCAGTCCTATTACCTGGGCAACCACAGGCTCACATCTAGCTCCTCTTGATCTTGCTTCTCTTCCATTTTTATTTTCGTGTCGTTCTCTACTTGCACTCCATTGTGCTAACTGCTGTCAGGTCTGCTGACTGTTGCAGCTCCACACATACCGCTGCTCAGGCTGCTCCCTTCGGGGACTGTCAGTAAGGCGTGGAGCAGCTACTGATGTCTTCTGGAGAAGCAGAGAGGAGCACTTGGGAGAGCAGCAGAGATTGGAAGGTTGAGTTGGCTTCAAAGGACACAGGGTGAGTCCATCCAGAGGAGGACTTTACATTGCTGCAATCCTGGGACAGTGAGCCAATCCCTGAGGATGCAGTGGGTTCTTGTCTGACTTTGGTATTAGGCATATTATTTTGAATTAGCTAGAACCTTAGCATATATATATATATATTTTTCACCTTTAAAACAGCAATCATTTTTTAGGTATTACATTTTGGAGAAAGCCAGTCCAGTCTCAATCTTATGAGGATGTTATATAATATTAACTAAAACACAATTTTGAATATTCCAATCGATAGAAAGCTAACATCTGTATTATGTTGCTAAGAGTGAACAATTATATCACACAGAGTGTACTGAGGAAGCCACTTGCAAGCTGTCACTGCAAACATGGGGACCACAGAGTGACACAATAGAACTGTCATAAAATTCCACCTGGGGTTTAATGTATAACGGTATGACTAACTGACAACACAGAGAGGCCAACGCCGTTAAAGGAGAATTTATTGATGCTGTATGGTATTTTTGAAACTTGTTAAGTGAGTATATCCTGTGTGCTCATAACAAGGAAAAAGATTTTTCTTTTCCTGTCTCTTTTTTTTCATATCTGCCTAAGATATGGATGTTAACTAAGCTTATTGTGGCAATTACTTCACTATATGTATAAAGCAAATCGTTATACTGTATAACTTAACCTTGTACAGTGTTGTGTGCTAATTATATCTCAATGAAACTGGGAACTAAAAAAAAGTATTTATTACTTACATTTCTTGAGTGAAAAAGACACATCATACCATGTCACACAGAAACACAGGGGAAGTATTGGATGATGGTTAAAGACAGAAGGAAGTAAAAGAAAACCTGAGTCCAAGCCTTTATTGGGGTTTCCATGGGGAAGTCGAGGCAAGTCTTTGGGCCATAGGGGCTGGTCCTAGTTGTCTGGTGCTTGGCCTGGGATGATTTAGGGCAGGGACATAAAGGCTTGATATGTGAGACTGAAATAAAGGGGCTTTACTCATAGCCAAGTTGTTATCATCCTTAGGAATTTGCTAGCCCTGGGAAGGGCAGTTTCTCCTTGAGTCTGTAGGCTCCCAAATGCCAGAGCATCAAAAATACAGAAAATAAGAAAATATAGTTAATATAATTGGCCCCATGATAATTGGATACCAAAGAGACAAATACAGAATCTGAGATAAAAGAGTTAGAACAAGAACATGTGTCTAATAGTCCCTAATGATAACTGGTTTCCTTTTTTTTCACAGGTGATTATAGTTCTAATGAGGTGCAGGTATCCCTACATCTCACTAGCAGAGGCTGATGAAGTGGGCCCGTTAGGGACAAGGCACACGGAGCACACAGGACGTCCGTAATTTCATCAGGGGCCTCTCCACGGATAATATAACTGGAACATCGATGATTGTGATGCTCTGGGTAAAGAATCAACATTGGTGAAGCTGTTGTACTGGCTGCTCCCCCTTGGGCCCTGGATCTCACAGCGAAGGAAATTCACGCTATCCTGGAAGCTTCAGTCAGGTGGGCTCTTCCTTGCCTCAAGATCTGCAGGAAGCAAATTTGTTACAGTGTCATTGGACTTAAAATACCTTTGTCCTCTATTAGCTACGTGAACTTGGAGCAGCTGCTTAATGTGTCTCAGTTTTCTCAGCTAAAAATGTCGATGATTGTAACTAAAACACTGTTTTTGCGAGGGTTATGTGAGTGAACACATAGAAAACACTTAAAATAGTATCTAGAAGACATTAAATGGCAGCTGTTTTTTAGCTTTATTTTGGTACTTTCATAGTCATTGTTTTTAAATATTTATTTCATTCAGGATATACTTTTGTGTGCTTTTTGCAACAAGGACCTAATATTGTCCCCAAAGATTTCATGCTATGGACAGAAGTGATAACTTATTTTACAAACTAAATCTGTGAGTGCATGGGGGTGTGTGTGTGTGTGTGTGTGTGTGTGTGCATGTAGTCTGCATTTGCATCTTATAGGGTATTTTATCACTTGACCTGATATATATATTTATATACGTACTTATATTTATATATTTAAATATATATATTTATATTTGGTATACACACACTGTTATTTTCTGTTGTTGTTTATCTCTGTTCAGTTACAGTAATCAATTATCCTAATCATTTTTGATTAAGGTAGTATCATTTTAAATCAGAAAAGTAATATTTTTTAATACAACCATTTTTGCATTTCAGTTATTTTAAATTAGCTTAAAAATCACGTTAAGTTTGAGAGAAAAAAAAACAAAGCCATGAGGTATCTTATTTGAATGGTATATTATACACACACACACACACACAACACACACACACACGCACATGTATCTGAAGAATAGGCATCTCTGTGATAAGTATTAACATGATATAAAGGTAGTTATTAGTCTCCTTGTGTCCTGTATAATATGTCATTGGATTTACTTTAATTATTTTTGTTGAGATGCTCTAGTTCTACTAATTTCTCATGAATCTTTTGTTTTGTCATTGGTAGCACTTTATTGCATAAATACTTACATCGTGTTCTCAGCACTTGACAAATAGTCATTTATTTCATCTTTATTGCAACCTCACGAGGCAGAAACTGTCATCATCCTTATTTCACAGAAAAGGAATGAAAGTGCGCCACGGGGTAATAAGTACATAGCTCAAGGTCACAGGGACAGATTGTGGGAGATCTGAAATCTGAGCTCAGGCCACCACATCCCAGAAGATGCATTTTTGGTTTTGTTTTTTTAACATTGTACATTAAGTACCCTATGTGTAATTGATTAATTAGTTAATTACTTAATTTAAATCAGACACCTACATCATGTCCACTATGTGCCTGGAGTTCAGATGTACTAAATCCTGCATCCTCATACCAACCTTATTAGTCAGGTACCAAAACTCTTTGAAGAAGGTACTAAATCTCTGTCTTAAAACTCTCTAGTAGCCTTGCTTTCTATTTCTTGAGTCTTACTGAGTAGCTATATAAAGCTGATACAAATGTTCGCTAAAATTTTTCAAGTGATTATCTGTTGAATTTTGTGGTGGGGAGAGTGGGATTAGAGTAAGAAGGGAGACATTTTCCTTTTTTAAAACATGTATGCAGTGTTTAATATGTATATATTGGTCTATTTATAATAGATACTTATTACAATTACACCAAAAATGCCTTTGCAAATGTATAGAATCATGAAAATGATCTAATTAGTGGTGTGAGTTTTTGAAGATGTACACCATTACATGTCTCCCTGTCTCCTTTGGCTGGAAGCAAGTCACCGTGGCCAATGGTCTCAGTGGGACTTCTGTTATCTTTCACAACAGAAGCAGACCATTTGTAAGCTGACTACCAGCTGCCAAGATATGGTATAAAGTACAGTTAATTCTCTTTTTTGAAAGAAAATAAGAACTTTCATTTTAAAGTCTCTTCCTCTGTTTAAACAGAAAATAAAACAAGAACTATGACCAACAAATTGGCAAAAAATATTTCTCATCTTGAAAAGACGGATTTTGTATTTGTTTTCTATTATTTGCATTTTTTCCTACTTAAATGAATTTTAGCACAGAGTTTCACAGCTGATCCTTTGAAAAAAGTTAAAATCTTGGAAGGATATACTTTTATAGGCTCTCTGAGGTAGGATCTAAATTGGAGTTTTCAGAGAAAAGAGAAGATGGAATATTATTTGTAACTGTATTGTGGAACAAGATAAAACATATTTAAATAAAATAAGAATGTAAAACCTAAGATAGCTTGTATATTAGTGTATCTCTTTCTTTAGAATTAACGTAAAAATGGTCAGAATGGAAAAGTGAGAACTGCCTTAAATTGAACAGATATAGCTAAAAATTCTGGTGTCATATAATTCTGGTGTCATTTGAGAATGGACACTATCTCTCCCGTGACCTGACATCACCAGCCAAGCAAAGTCATTTACATGGAAACTGTTAAAAATTACAAGAAACTTGGCTAATGCATTTCAAATAGTAAGTTATACATCCACACAATGCATTCTCTCTCTCTCTCTCCCCCCTCAAGCAGTTAAAGAAATGAAACATTTTTATTGACTTAAAAACTTATTAATTATGTATTGTTTTATCAGTAATTACAAATAAGGAAATAGATCTTTAAGATAGAAATGTAAACGACTACTTTAGGGCTTATCCATGGCTGCGGTTCCTGGTTTTGAAATTCAGAGTAATGCAATGTCCCAAAATGTATGTTAAAGAATGGGCAAACATAAAGTCATATAGACAGGTGTTGTAACAAACAGCACAAATCTATGAAATCCACGCACACTGGAAAAATTAATCTCTCTCAATGTGGTCTGGAAGGGGCAAACTGTATGAACTTATTGACCAGAAACAGATCCTCCAATGAGTCAGTGACGTTCTAGTTCTTTGAATTCTGTGAAAATGTATTATATTGCTTTGGTATTTTTGAGAAAAAAGATCACATTCATTCATGAAAAGATGTACCTGTTTTGGGTGAAAGTTAGAAATCTGGGGATACATCTGAATTGAAGAACAACAAATTTCCTTAAAATTCTTAGGCTACATTCTTTAACTCTGTTGTCAGTGTTCTTCTTGACACTGTATTTTGCTCATTTATCCATATTTTATGATGCATGTATAAATAGTTACAGTGTGCTAACAATTTGACATTTTATTTTTTTCAATAATCTTTAGACTCAAAGTTTTGTTCAAAATTCAGATACCAAAATATGCATGTCTTTCTTGATTAATCATTACATATGCCATACCTTAGCTATAAACAGAAATTAGTTATATGGTTAAGTCATCAGACAGCTTGTTAAGATAATTGAATCCATTAGATCTACTAGGGATATGGATTTCAGTGGAGATTATTTTTCTATTCCCTAAATTAAATATCATGATCCAATAATGTCTAGTGCCTGATTTCAATCCATGTACATGATAACTAGGGAGAGAAAATACATGGTCCAAGAAAGTAAGCAAATAAACAAAAATCTTTATCCACCAGTCATTGTCCTTCTCTTAAAAGGACACGCTATTTAATCACGTCTCTCCATGAAGCAGACAGTTGAGTGTTTAAGAATCTGCTGCAACCAGATGACTGTTTCATTTTTTTCTCTAGTGATATGAAAAAGAGAGAAAGAACAGAGACAAAGGAGGAGGGATTTGCATTTATTCTAGGATCATTACCTCAGTTTTATACGTAAGAATATTTGGGCCACATGAACGAAGTACTTTGTCTGAGAGCGTGACAATTATCTGGATTTCAAACATAGATCCTTCTGATTCCAAAGCCCATGCTACTGGCAAATGTATACCATTACTTCAAATATTTCTAAAATATTATCATACATATTAAATTAATGTTTTAAATCATATTATCTAATTAGCCAATATTTTACTATCCAGTTGATTACCATATTTTATACTTATTTTTAAATACTTAAGGCACAACTATTTTTCAAGAATATTTCATTCCAAATCAGATTAATACATAATTTCACCCTTAAAATTCAAAGCATTATAGGCATAGTTATCCTTATATTTGATATAAGTGTATCAACTATTAAAGACAAAAATCAATGATCTCTTTATTCTACAAAGGCATTTGTCAGAATTAAAACATTTCATTGAGAAACTAATGATTTACACACCAAAAAGTGGTCCTATTCAGTTACACAGCAAAAAAAAAAAAATCTTGATTCCTCAAGGATCATGGAGATTTTAGTACAATTAAGAGGGTTCATGTGTGTATAAGGAATAGTTGCTCACCATGCATAGAAAGATGACATTTTGCAATAGATCAAAAAGCAAATACATGTCTGAGATTATAGAAATATGAAAATGAATGAAGCTAAGTCTCTTTTTTCTTCTGTTTCCATCTAATCAATATACTTCCCTAAGGTTAGCAGTTTCTGTGTCCTAAATGTGTGAGATACTCTAGGTTCTGCTTTGGTCAAAGAGCCCAGCACAGCAATGTTCTTCTCTGGACCAGATGAGAGCCAGGGAAGAGATAACAAAAAGCCCTGAGTGCTTAGTCCTTCAGAAGTAAATCTCTCAGGATTATGGGTAAATGCTGGCTTCTTGAGTATTCCCTGGAAAAGCATCTCATTTTTATCAAGAGAAAGTTAATAAATGGTGACAGGAAAATTCTCTAGATGAACTGCAGGGATGCAGATGTGGAGAGCAGATAAGGGGGCTGCAAATCAAGCAGAAGAAATGATTTGGAGTAAACACAAGAGAGGCAAATCTTGGAAAAAAAATTTCGAGGATCGATATTAGAGATCTAATATTTAAGTAACAGAATATCAAGAATGGTAAAAAGGAAAGAGGTGATGAATTAACTTAAAAAAATACTAGACAAATTACTCTCTGAGGTGAAGAATAGATTTAAAAATGCAGTTTAAAAGGGTTTACTGAGGTTCAGGCAGAATTGACTAGGAAAAAAATTATTTTTATCTTGTTCTAGTAAATTCCTAAATGGCAAAGATGAGATTAAAAATAGCCAAGCATCTTAATGGAGGGAAGGTGTTGACAACTGATTCTACAACCTGTGTGTTTCTGATTAGAGATGCTTAAAGATTAGAACCTTGACAGAATATTTCTTACAACTCTTAAGGAATCCAAGGTAAGTGAGGATCTGGTCTAAGCTACTGTGAATATGTACCTGTTTTTGAGATTTTACAAAGTCTAGTAATACATCAGTAGTAGTAATAAGATACAGCTGTGCCTCAAAATGGACGCTAGTTAATAGTCCTGAGAGGCTTTGTAACTAGCAAGGTTTGAAATTCAAAGAATCCCTTAAGTTGATGGCTTGCTTCTCTTTGTTGACGATCTTGGTACCCACTCAAGTTTCTCTTGAGATCACGTGTGTCCCAACCACAGTAATTTGGAGACATATGGATGTCCTATTTGGGAATCAATCACATAAGTTGCAATATACTATTGCTATGAATGTGGCATTTTTTCCTATTCTGTATGCTTTTATAAAATTTTCCTAAAAAATGTCATTGCACGAAAACCCTTTTTGTCTAAAGTTTGTCAGTTTGAATTGAAGATCACTGCATTTATAGAGCTGAGAGCTGAGTGGGGTCAGAAGCAGGAGTGATTGCCACATCCTCATATCAGTATCTCAAAGGCAACTTGGATAAGGGAAAGTTCAGAGAGGGAAGTTCTGACAAAAGTTTGATGCAAAGATATTTGATAAACTTTCTTGGTTTGATGTGGCGAAAGTTCTGTTGCAGGATCCTGGGGATAAATATTAAACAGCAGAATCTGGATACTATAACAGTTGATCCTCAGCAAAACAGCAAATTTGTTTCTACAATGGATAAAATTGAATGACTTGAAGATAAGTAAACAGAACCCTTTGGGATGATAGGAAACTGGTACACAGTGAACTGTAATCCCTGTAGGAGGAGAAGAGAACAATAGTGGAAGGTTGAAAGTAAAATTTGAAAGTATAGTGAGTGGTGGGTGAAGTCTACTATGTTTATGAGTTTGGTCTGGTAGTTAATCTGAATCTAAGTTTGTTGGTGCCAGTTGAACAGAGTAGGTTTGCACTGTATCATATAATTATCTGGGGACTAATGAGATACCATAAGTAAAGTACCTAGTACCGTAACAAATATTTAATCATAAATAAATTATTTTGTTTATAGTTGGCATACATCCTTTCCACTTATTCTTAGTTATCCCATTTGTCAAATTCAAATTTACAATCTCATTGGACAAATGAAAGTACTGATTAAATATATGTGTTATCTTCAAAATATTGAAATCATATTTATATGTTAAGAAGAAACATGTTCAACATTAAATTGACATGCAAATTCAAGATGATTTGACTTCAAAAATACAACAATTTATAATACTTCCATTCAGTGATGACATGGAAAATGTAGAACGTGTCCAAAATAAGTGACATCTGATGTGTCTTTTCCTGTGATTGTGCTGTTTTCACATATAAATTGGTTTTAATTTTAAAATGAAGAGATTGGAGAATATATTTCCATGATTTTTCTTTCTTGTACATTCATGACAAAATAGAAGCCTCAAGTCATTTATCTTATTTTACAGTTGAGATAGAAGTTAATCTTTCAGTTAGCAGCAAAAAATGTTTATTTTGGCATCTGGGAATATTAATCCTTCTCAAATATACTAGCACTTTGTTGGATAAACATCCAACAGAATATACTAATTTAATCAATTATAATTGGATCCATTGGGATAAAAATCAAAATATGTGCTTGCTTGAATTTGATTTATTTAAGTTTATTAATTTATTAATTACTTCATATTGTAAGCTGCTTTTGTACAAACATGACAGATATTTTGAGTCATATTCATCTTCAATCACAAATAATCTTAAATTTATTCTACTTAATTTCTCAGCAGTTATTTAATATTTTTCTGTCATTGAAAAATTAGCAAAAGAGATAGCCCTTTGAGAAAGTTTTTTAATAAGCTATTAAATATTTAATTAAGAATTATTGTCTTGGTTCTTTAAGTCTTTGAAATTAATTTCATCTATCTTTATCTTCTAGAAAGCTACATATATAAAGTTGACACAGCAAAATTTAAATAATGTTCTTATAGCCTAGGTCAGTTAGTATAATCCATATTTTAAAAAGTTCTGAAATAATCATAGAGTGCACTTTTTTGGAATATAAAGAAAATATTATATGTTTATCAAATGACAAATGAGTAATTTGCCTAAAAATGGTACAGCTCATTAAAATTTTTTGGCCTGAGTAAATGAGAATTTTAACATTTTTGGGGTCATTTTACAGAGATAAAGAGGAATAAGGCCCTTAGAAACTTATATAACCTTATATTTATTGTAACAACAGCCAATTCTAAGTATTCCACATTAGAACACACATACATTTATTTCCTCTCTGGAGTCTCACGACTACTTTCAATGATGAAGCCAAGATTTAGTATCATTGTTTAAAATACTGTTTGCTATCACTCACAATTTGTAAGTAAAAAGATACATTTTACTACCTGAAATATAACATATGTCTAAATAAACAAGTACACAGCAATATACACATAGATGGACATCAAACTGTCTGCAGTCATTTTCCTTATTTTTTTAAGACTGTAACATTTTTATGCTATGGATAGGTTCTTTCTGATTGTTTTTTTCAATTTTCTTTAGCCCTTGTGATACATTTGGGCAAGTATTCATCACCTCAGCTTTAAGATCAATTCATCGTCTCTGATTCCATTCCATAAAATTTAAACAATTTTGAAGTCTTTGAAATACATATTTTGTTATTTTCATAAAGGGGGTCCTTTAATAGCCTACAATACTTAAACTATCAAAACAACGCCTAACGATACACTGTGATCAAAAACATGTATGTATGTGTAATACATATGTGTATGTATAGTTATGCACATACACATATATGTATTATTTTATTAGGCATTGCATAATATATTCATATTGTCTATACAATGGCATTGTATTTAAGATTATGTGCAATATATGGACATAATATATAGTAGACTGTGTGTATATACACAAAATTTTGAAAGAACTAAGGAATTGTCACCTTTAATCCCCATTTTCTGTTCATTAAAGCTGTATGTTTCTTGTAGAATTTAAGTAATTTATCCTTGCAACTTTTTCAGCTGTAGCAGTACTCATGGAAATATTTTAGTTAAAAATACCTTGCTGAAAATATATCTTCAGGGTGAATACAGCCAAAATTACATTTAATTATAATTAGAATAGAAATCTATTAGATGACACTACAGGCGCACACGCACGCGAGCGTGCACACACACACACACACACACAAAATCACCAGGTCTAAATGGCCCAGATTTGTTCATTTGCAAGTATATTACTAATACCTGAAATGATACGATAAGAATTTATTTAGGATAAATCTTTGTTCCTTAATTACTGCAATTTCCCATTTAAGAGGTGACCCAGTAATCACATATCATTAGCATCTTAGCGTAAATGAGTTATATCATTTTCAGTAATTTCATGCTAGCTGAAACAGTTCAGCCACCTACATGATTTGTTAAATTGGACAAAGAGTGGAAAAACATCTGACACCCCTTTTACAAAAAAGTGGGGTAAACTCTATTTATGGTTCCATGAGGTCCAAGGTGGCTAAGAGAAATTTGTTTTGTCCCAGCTACTTGCCTGGAGACAGATAAAGCTGGAAGAGCAGGAATCTCGGTTCGCTTATCATTTAAAAGTTAAAAAGTTATTTCCAGGTGATATTTCATAGTCCATTTAAAAAGATTACAAATTCCTTCAGGAATCTGATCATTAATGGTTGGTTATGGTATTTTAAGGTTAAATAGTTTACAAGAAGTTTTCAGATTTATTGTATTATTAGTTTTCAATAAACTGAATGTCAATAACGGGGAAAATACTTTAAAGTTACGCATTTATGATTAGAATCATCAGAGTACTGTAAGCATCTCCAAACAGAAGGAATCATGTCCTCCACTGGTTCCCCTCTGAAAGGGGGGATAAAACAGAAAATGTTGATGGTGGGAAACCAGCACAGCAATACCATTTCAGAAAAGCTGTGGCACAGTAACTTTCGGAAAACTGGCAGCCACTATTTCTTGAATGAGAAATACCTATACAATCATCTATCTCATGGTTATTTATATTTATTTCAGTGCTTCTCAGAACAGGGTGTTGAAACCACTGCATCATGAATTACCTGGAACAAAAAGGCTAAAATTCAAATTTCTAATGAGACTTCATAAATCAGCAGTTCTAAATACCCAGGTTGTATAATCTAAATTAAACCATATGAATCTTGAGTCTAATATTCATTAAGAGTTGCATGTGTGAATTAAAAAAAAAAAAATACTGCTGTTACACTTTGTTTTACCTTCCTGGTTCAACTTTTGTGAAAGCATAGTGTTGTCTTGAGAAAACTTGATATTTGGGACACTAAAATTTAGTTTTCCCAAGCTAGGCAGAAGAGTCAGACGAAAGACAAATGATTTAAAGCTGAGCATATTTGTCACAGGAAAGTTTGGTGCCTTCTGTCCTTGAAGAAACAAAATTGTCCAGTAATAGCACAGACAGAAAATAACAGCAAAAATGTGTCCACTGCCGTTAATGAACCAAACTTTTGAAAAAATATTTTTGCCCTGTTGCTGGCCATCGGTTTTCACACTGGAAGCTTCCCCATCACACTCTGGTTCTCAGAAAAGGGTTCACCTTGACTTACAATTTTTTCTCATCACGGTTAGCTGCAGGAAATGTCAGACCAAAAATTGTTTCACAGCTTTGCCATAAAGCTTTAGAGGAGGACCTCTCCTTTCCTGCGCTGTGTAATTTAGTTTGTAATCCTTGGAAATGCAGGTTTCAGGGGAATAAATTCTTTGAGGAAAAAAAAAAAAAACAACAACACCACATTCCTTTAACCTCTCTCTTTCATTCTGACTGGCTTTATTTATTTGTTTGTTTATTCTAACTAATTCCAGCCTTGGGTTTCAGGTAATATTTAACCTGAGTATACGGCATTATAACAATTTTCTCATTCCCACCTCTGATTAAATCTCAAGGAATATTAGTGCTGACCTGTAAAGTTTCCCTGACAATGTTGGGACCATATCCTCAACCCTGCAAACTGAGCTTTTAACCTATTACATGGATTTGGACAGGACCTTCAAAAGTGCCTAGAAATGCTCTCTCCCCAAATGTTCCGACACAGCATTCTGTCTAAAAAATTCAATATAGAAAATGAATATAAGCCCTTGAGCTGTGAGAGAATGGGTCAGGTTTGCCATTTTCAACTGCCTGTCTTTCCCTAATTATGTAGCTGGGCTGAGTGAGAGGCTTTAAAAATCCTCATGAAGTTCTTTTATTTAAACATGTTATAATAAATGCCAAAGAAGTAGGGCTTGCTGTCAAATGTATACCTTCTCATTCAAATCCACTTTGCTTGTTTAACATGTTTAATTGCCACTCGGAGATATTAGCAGACTCACTCAGAACCACAAAGTTGATTTATGACAAACACTAGCGTTCTCAGCTTCAGGCCCTTGTTTTTCCCATCGTGTCATATTAATGTTAATGCTATCTTTTTTTTTTTTTTCCTTTGGCCAATCATTCCTTGACATAGCTTCTCTTATTTTGAGGGAAATAGTAAAAGATAAGGCATGACATTACTTTATTAAAGCTCAAATTAGAAAAATTAAAATACAGTGGATATTGGCTATTACACCCATAATCACCGCAGTATTTCATTAATGGAAACAGCAACCAAGCAAAACATTAGGCAGATCCCAGAGCTAACAACAGAGAACAGGTATCTTTTTAACAGATAAGGCAAACATTTTTACAGAACATTTGAATGAGCTTATTCGTAAGAAAGAGTTGGTCATTTACATTTCAATACACATTCTGATTATTTCCAAGACAGTGATTCTGTTTTAAGGTGATGTTCAATTTGCATTCCTGATAAGAAATCTTTTTTGAGTGGGACCAATTAAAGTTGAAGAATCACTTATATAAAAACTTTCATTTGACTCAGAAATGTGACCAGCTGAAGGAAAATAAATCTAGCTTTAATCACACATTGAGACAAAGACAAAACAGCACAGATCTTAACTGCTTTGGTTCACAAAGATGCTGATGCTCATTTAAATCCTTTTCTGGAAAAGACAATCAGGACACTCCACATGGACTCTTTCTGGTACTTTATAGGACAATCATTCTCATTTTATACATTTGTGTAGTTTTTCTTCATGGAAAAATCAAAACATTTGTCTGCTAAACAGTTTATGCTGATTATTAGAATAAAGCCAAAAATATAGTTCTTTTGGAGGGTGAGATTATATTATAAATTCATGTGGAATCTTACATATATAGAGACATACTTGTAGTAAAAATACATAAAATAAAATTTACCATTTTAATTTTTTTTTAAGTATACTGTCCTATGGTATTAAGTGTATTCACATTATTGGAAAACCATTGCCACCATCCATCTCTAGAACTTTTTATTTTCCCCAACTGGAACTCTGAACCCATTAAACACTAAATCCCTTTTCCCCCACCTCTCTGCCCTTGGCAACCACCAATCTATTTCTATGAATATGACTGCCTTAGCAACCTAACGTAAGTAGGATCAAACAGTATGTCCATTGTGACCGGCTTATTTCACTTAGTGTGATTTCTTCAAGAATCACCCATGTTGTAATATATGTCAGAATATGCCTCCCTTTTTAAAGCTGAACAATGCTCCATTGCATGTATATACCAGATTTTATTCATCGATGGACACTTGAGGTGCTTCCACCTGTTGGCTATTGTGAACAATGCTGATCGAACATGTGTGTATTAATACCTTTTCAAATTCCTGCTTCAATTCTTTCGGGTTCTATACCCAGAAGTGGAATCACTGTATCGTGTTGTAATTCTATGTTGAATTTTTTAAGAAATCCCCCTACTGTTTTCAACAGTGGCTGTACCATTTTGCATTCCCACCAACAAAGCACAAGGGATCCAGTTTCTGCAAATCTTTGCCAACACTGGTTATTTTCTGTTCTTTTTGCTGTTGTTGTTTTGTTTTGTTTTTGCTTCTTTTTGTTTGTTGGCTTGTTTTTGTTATCTAACAATAGCCACCCTAATAGCTGGGCAGTGGCATCTCATTATGGCTTTGACTTGTATTTTCTTAATGACTAGTGATGATGGGCATCTTCTCATGTGATTACTGGCCTTTCGTATATCTTGTCTGGAGAAATAACTACTCAAGCCTTTGCACATTTTTCAATCAGTTTGTTTGTTTTATTGGTGTTGACCATGCCTGCATCTTAGCAAATAAATACTTGGAATGAACACACTTCTACAAAGAAATAAGGATGAGGTCTCAACATCCATTCTCCTTCTTCCAATTTTCAGAAAATTTCTCTAATATAATCCTGAAGTATATTGTTATGTGAACTTATAGATAAATACTAAATGTTGCCTACACAGCATAATGTACTATTTTTCAGTGGCCAAGTGAAAATAGAAATGATTTGACTCTTTTGAAGAAACAGCTGGAAAAAAGAAGCAGGGAAAATGAGTTCTAACCCAGCCTCTGCTCCTGACCAGCTATATCATTCTTAGAGAATTTATTGAACCTATTTCATTTTTAGTTAATTTGTGTATTTAATTATTCAACTTACGTAATACTACAAATTGTTCACAAAACAAATTGTTTAATTTGTAAAACTTGCAGTTGCCCACATTGCATCTGATTCGCTCCATCTTTGTTTCATTACTTTACATCTTTTATGAAAACCTCTTCAGAAGTGCTCCGCAAGGTCTTTATTCAGATATGGATTTGATACAAGTATCACATATTTTAACATTTGGAACTTGGAATTTCTTTCAATGTCATGAAACACTTTTTTAGATTTAAACAAAGAGAAGTTTTTTTTAGTGTTGAATCCATTTATTTAAAAGTACCAATACAACTACATTGCGTACCTGGTTTCAGACTGCTTGCAAGTCTGGAGATAGTCAAGTGGTTTATACCAGAGTCTTTGTGACTTCCAGTCTGTAAGGAAAAAACACTACCTGGTTGTCAACAACTCTTTTGTAAATTAAATTACTTCAGTTTGAACCGTAAATAAAAATGATATTAAGACGATGAGTGGTCAATATGCTAAAATTTATCCAATATGTACCCTGAGAATGAAATATCTGGAAAATGCAAACAAGAATTTTGAGATCTTTTATATAGCATGCTTATCATCACCATCATCATTATTCTCCATTTGAAAAATATTTTTCACATTGTATAAATCAAAATCTTAGAATCAGGCTTAAAATCAATTCTCTGCTTTAGTATTTTTCTCATCTTACCTTTGGAAAGCTGTTTAATTGATGGAAATTGACTTGTTTATCTGCAAACTTCCACTGAGTATTATATAAAATATTTAATACAATCAAAACCTGAACATACATTTTGAGATGACTACTTGTAGCTGAAATTTGTATATCATTAAATAGCATGTCATATGCAGTCCCTTTTTATTGCTTCATTGCACTCTTCAGTGATTTTCAAATTACATGCCATGTCCATATTTACTTCAGTGACCAGAAAAATGAAAACAAAAAGAACAATCGTATTGATCTCTTCTTAGCCAAAATAAAACAGAGCTCACACTTCAAGGACAGAACAGATACATGAAACTAAGAATGGGTATTTTCCCCTCAACATGACTACTTGAGAATAGGTGTTGTCAGGGCTGTAAGAGCAGCATTATTTTCATTACAGATAATCAGCCTGTGTAGCTACTGAATTTTCCTTTGCTTTCACTTTCTAGATGGGGCTTTGATTAAGGCAGAATTTGCTTTTCAACTCAGCTCTGCAGCTCAGAAATTCTGCTGTAATTGCTACCTTAACAGTCTGCTGGGAATCTTCATTAAGAGTTAACTCAGAGGAGAAAAAAGCCTGACAACTTTAGGAGTGGAACGATGAATATCACAGAGTTCAGAATAATCTCAGAGTATGATGCCATTTTGAGAATTTTGCAGTAGAAGTATAGGCAGGATGGTGGAAGGAAAATGAAGGCAAAATTGACTTTATTATAGGCGGGCCTCAGAATATTTTAAATTGCAAATGAGCAGAGTAATTTTAATAATGGTTAATAAGTACTGAATGTTCTTTGTGGGTCAGTCATCGGAATAGGGAGTTTGCACGGGTTAGTTTATTTAATAGAAATTGGAGGCTTATAGATGAGCAAGCTAACTCCCGTAGATTAAATAGCTTCCTGAAAGTATAAATGATAACCATGAGTGTAAAGAAGAATATGATGTTTGTTCTAGTAAAGCATATTTTAGTAACTCCTATAAGACTTTCTGGAATAATTATTCTGGACAAGCTAACCATAAACTCAATTTCTAGGACTTGAACATTTTCATACTGATTTTCTAATTTGCATTTTAGATTTGTCCAGGTATGTTTTCAAAAAATGTTGTGTTATGGTTCAAAAACATAAAACATTATCACCATCCTGAAGACCTAATAATTATTTGTATAGAAAATTCTAGATGATTGATATATCAAAATAAGTATGACAGAAAACAGACATGTTTACTGGGAAGAAGTGGGTGGGAAGGGATAAACCAGGAGTTCAAGATTTGCAGGTAATAACTACTATATATAAAATAGATAAACAACAAGTTCATACTGCATAGTACAGGAAACTATATTCAGTATCTTCTAATAATCTATAATGAAAATGAAAAATAATATGAAAAGGAATATATGTATGTATATATAGGACTGAAACACTATGCTGTACCCCAGAAATTGATACAATGTAAATTGACTATACCTCAACTAAAAAAAAAATTACTGAAATTAAAAAAACATTAGTATGAGGGAAATTACATTACGACACTGCTGGCTTCATATGAAAATATACAGATCATGTTCTCTGCTTAAATATCTCACATATTTTTTAGTTTCTTTTTCAAGGGAAAATGTCAATAGGAATGATTACAAAGAGTACATAGACTACAAAAAACAAAGTAAAGCACATAGCTAAGTTAAAGGCATCCCATCAATGCTTAAATTTCTATAAATTAACCACTATGGCTGGTCCAAAAACATTCAAGACTTTCTTTCAATATTGTTTTAATATGAAACGATTTTTTGTGGAATCATTAGCTTCTGTATTCAAACAAAAAACTGCAGCTTACTTATCATACAATTATTCATTCAGTATAAGCTATCAGAATCATTGCTGCTAATCCCAAGTGTTGTGAAGGAAAAACCGGGCTGGTCTGACAAGATATCTCATAAGTCTAGGAATGTGAAGGAGAGGCTGGGCTGGGCTAACAAGTCTAAGTATTGGAATACTGATCTGAGTTCTGCTAGACTAACTTGTAAATCTAGGTTAATTAGTGTTGGTTTGCTGTTTATGTGTTTTTGCTAGCCAGCTGGATTTTCAAAGATACATATCTGGCTTTGGAATGTTGGTTTGCTGCCTCCCCGCCTCCACTTTTGTGATGATAATGCTGCTAAAGCTGTTCCATGCCTATTGGCTGAATACCCCAAGCTTGTACTTTACCCTATAAAACCTCATGTGCACATCTTGGAGGTGCTCAGAGCTTTGGAGCAGAAGCCCCTCTGAGCCCGCCGGCGTAATACATCTGAGTACTCCAACCCTCCGAGTGGTGCTTGTTTCTTGACTGGCCTGTCGTTTCCGTAACAGTGTGAGATTTATTGTAAGAACTTGAGATATTCACATTCTCTAAAATCTGATTTTAATAAATAACCTAGAAAACTATATTTTAATTTGTCATCATTTATGATTTTATATGATAACAATACATTTATCTGTAGCATTTATTAGACTATATCTAGACTCATTAGAGTTAATATGAGGTTTAAAAATTAAAATATTACCCCAACAAAGTGTTTTCAAGAATACTGAATCCAGTATTTAGTGCAAGTTTATAGAATTTCAATATAGTTAAATATTAGACTAAATCTAATGGTTTTAACATTCACACCACCGAAAATTAATTGTGCTTTATGATTTAGACTCAAGGTAATCAATAATCACATTTTTATTGATTTTAAAAGATCAATAATTTTTTAAAGTAAGGATTGCATTTTTGGCAAAATTCTGTGTCCAGGTTTTATGATGCACAATTTTACTGATATCATAAAAATTACACTAATTAACAATAACAAAAATTACTTACCTGTACTTTGGGAATTATACTTTACAATTCCCCAAAAATAAATGTGAACAGTATAACTTGCAATCTTTTCAAAATCATTCTCAACAAAGCTCATGAACAGAAAACTTAAAAATATTTCACAAACAGCATTGCAGAATATTATGACATAAATATTGACTTTTCAGATGGACTTAATTTTTTGAGAATAAAGAGGTGAGCATAGTTTAAAGCAGGAGGACCCATTTAGAAGATTACAAATCTACATTATTTAAAGAAGAATAAGAAGAATTGAAATTATAAGAAATGTTAATTCTAAACCAAATAGAATAAATGTAAATATGAATTTATTAGATGGCATGAATGAGATATATGTGGTGTGAGAATTTATTTTATTAGTATTTGAAAAATATAGTACTCACCACTTGGACAGAACTTTATTTATTGTGTTATATTCAGGTAAGCTTTAAATAGTAAAATGAGTATAATTTTCCCAAGCATGAAACAGGAGATTGTAGCTACAAATCTTGGGGATTAGAAAATCTACACTACAACATTCTCCACTTGCATTGAGTGAGCCATTTTCCAAAATTTTATAGCACAGTGTTTTCTGGTATTTTTATAAGAGCAAAATCAACAAACCACTAATAAAACTATCAGGGTTTGTGTGAGTGTGTGAAAAATAACATTCACATGACTAAGCAATAAATTTTTGAGATATTGTAGGACAGTAATAGTACTGGAAAGATACTATTAGTTTCCTACTTAAGTCCCTAATATATAGATTATGTGTATCACATAATTTTTTTCATTACCACAAGAAACCTGTTAAAGCAAAAATAAAAATCTAAGTGGACATATTTTGGTTTCAACTACTTCAGAATGCTTTTTAGGACACCCTTCCATGTCAAATTTCGAATAGTCTGTAAACTCTGTCTAATAAATTATGTTAATACCACAGAAAACTACACCTAGTCTCTTGAAAATGTAGTTATTATAAATTTTGTAGTTAAATTGTCAAAGATAACCCTATTTGCTATAACTGAATATAAAAATCATTTTCCTTCCTGTCTTTCAGTTTCTGAGCTTGCCATCTTGGGTAGAAACATAAAGTAAAATGGTATAAAACTTGGCATTATTTGTTTTGTATTTTAGATCAAGAAAATTCTGCATAGGAAAGTTTCTGAGTTCTACTTGTCTCTTTATATTCTCTTATTGCATTCAACATTTGTACAATTTTATATTCATGTGCAAAATAGATCCTTTTTTAGAAAGTGCTATGATATGTAACTCTGTTTACAGGAAGAATGATGGCAGTTGGAAGTAACCAATGTTTCCAGGTGACAGACAGAAGCAAGTTATATCACTTCACACCAACAAAAGTGCTTGGGGATGGTAATATAAAGCAAGTATCTATTTTTGTGTGTATTGATAGAGTCACTCTGGATTTTGGATTGGCTAGGTGGAAAAAAAAAACATTATATGGTGGGTTAAAAAAAGTTTTCCGGAGTTATATTGAAACTTAAGTCACTGAGCCAAAAACCACATGTAAATTTCAAGAGGCTTTTGTATAAATAGCACAACATGAAAACTTAAACTTTGTAACTGCATAATTTTGAATTATTTTTATTCTTTCAAATATTGATCATTAGCTACACATGTTTAATTCAGGTAGAAAAGTTTTGAATGATAAGAGGATTTTGTATCATAGTATTTTATATAAAAATAAGTTAACTTATGAAATGATGACATTCAATACATTAAACTGGAAAAGAGGCCTCTATAATAATGTTGGATATCTGGTATCAGACTTTATAGCCTTGATAATAATATCTTACAATAATAGCTACCTTTTATTGAGACTTCTTTGCATTTGATATCCTTGTTAAACCCTTTCCAAATATATTTTATTTAAATCTCTCCATAACACTATGAGGTAAGTAGAATAATTATTCCCAATGTGGGCAAAATAAAGCATAAATGAATTAAGTCACTTCACACAGTGTTAGGGTCTTGGCCCCAGAAATAATGTAGCTACCCATTACTTATGTGACTTGTGCTCAAGCAGTGAATTGAGTCCTCTAAAGTGAGTAGGATATGGTGTAGGACTTTCCTCCGAACGTTTGAGCAGGGTGTCCTGCAAGGGTGAGACAGTGACAAGGGACTACTGTTTAAAAAGAATATAATTGTCGTCTAGAGAAGAATAGATCAGAGAGAGACACTATTGGATGCAGATTTGGGTATATGAAGACCACCCAACTGAGAACAGACATTGGCCATTTATTCAGAGCTTCACATAGTGAGGGAATCAGCCACCATCACTTGCATTTAGCAGAGACTCAAAGGCAAATGAAGGAGTAGGAAAGCTTTACAGTAAAAGCAAGGGAAATGTCCACACATGCTCTGATTGTAAGTTGTTGGCCTGGGGATGTAGGAGGAGGACTGATGTGAAGCTGGATATCTTCTGTGATTAATTTGGGAAGCATATTTGACTTTCTAGGCTCAGTGCTGAGTTGAAAGTGTAAATGAAAATAGGGAAGCTGACAGACATAGACAAGTTCTTGACCCTTCTGTGCTGTGCTACATCCCACAGAGGATGGAGTTTTGATTCCTGGGCTTGTTGCTACGGACGTTTTAAATCAGAGATTTATTCTCATATATGGCTTGGTCATTGTCTATTTGTATATTCAGTCTCTCAGTCTCCCTTTTTATTTATTCTCTCAGTTGTGAGAAGTTTACCTTCAATTAATAGGTTAGAGAATCAGATCTTTGCTTGAAAATCAGTCAGTTGTCTCCATGGTAATTGTATCAGTAGCTCTTCTCAGACGTATTGTGTTATTGTAGTGATTATCCAATAAGAGAGTAGCTACACAGAAGCATTTAAGGCTCCAGGTGGAAGACAGTAGACTCGCACCATGATCACTATGGCAAAAACAGGAATAATGAATAGTCCTTTAAAGATAATTTGGAACCAGAAACCCTGCTGTAGACTACAAGGTTGGATTCTTCCCCTAAATTCATATATTAAAGCCTTATCCCTAATATGCTGGTATTTGTAGGAGGGGCCTTTGGGAGGGAATTCTATCTTGAGAATGGAGCCCTCATGGTGGTAAACAGGTCATGAGAGTGGAGCCTTTATAAGAGACACAGATAAATGATTCATTCTCTGTCTCTTTCTCTCTCTCAGCCATGTGATATTACAGCAAGAAGGAAGTTATCTACAATTCAGGAAAAAGACTCTCACCAGACACCAAATCTTCTGGCATCCAGATCTTGGACTTCCCAGCCCCTGTAACTGTAAGAAAAAAAATGTTGTTTTACTCATTCAATCTATGATATTTTTGTTGTAGCATCCCAAAATGACTAAAACAAACCCCTTTTCCAATCTAGGCCAGGAAAACAAGTCCCACAGGCACTGACGATCAATTGTGGGGAGTCAAGTAACCTTTTTTTGTAAATATAATGTATAGCTTATTTTACTAATTCATCACTGTTCTCCCGTGTACAGCATGAAATACTAACAACGGCACAAATGCCACCATGAGCAGCCAACAAGAAATCTAGAGAAACAGGACTATCCATCAATACTCATATCAATGAGTTGGGGCTGATCTGTATTCCGTGTAGCACAGAGTTGGGATTTGTTATAACTTCTTCCAGAATTAATGATAAGTTTCTTACATGTTTTCCTATTTGTGTAATTCCCACCATGGGGAGCACTGCTCTGATTGTTTACATAACCAATGAGTCAGTGATTTCTCCACCTATAGTGCTTGAATAAAAAATGATGACTTCATTCTGGAGACTGCGTCTGAGTCAAAATGTCCGGCTGTGATGAGTTACAGAATTATCTCTTGCACAGACAAGACTTTGATTAATGTTCCTAAAATGCATGAGTGTTAGTCTGAGGCAAATAGACCCAGACTTTCTGGTAGTAAAAAAAAGTAGAATCTTAAAGAGACATATGTCAATCCGGGGGGAAAAAAAGTTTTCACAACAGCTAGCCAATCTAAGCCCTTCCATAAGTGAGATTACATATTTGAGTCTCTATTAATCTCTTTCAAAAAGCAAGAAATTGATTCATTTTCCTACAAAAGTTGTTGAACTGAATTAAAGTTTTAAATGATCTAGTCTTATCAATAAATTGTTTCTACTTGGTTCTTTTGATGGAGGAGGTAGTGATAGGGAACTTATTAAAGTGACAAGTTAGAATCTCAGGGAAAAAATGGTATTCATGTCTACAATATCCATTTAAGCCTAGCTCTATGGACAAAATATTTGCGTCCCCTCCGAATTCATATTTTATAACATCACCCCCAAGATGATGGTATTAGGAGGTAAAACCTTTCAGAGGTGATTAGGTCACGAGGGTGAAGCCCTCATGAATGAGGTTAGTGCCCAGACACAAGAGACATGAGAAAGCTTCTTTGTCCCATCCCCCATGTGACGTCATGGTGAAAAGACAGCCATCTATGAACAGGTAGCATGTTCTCATCAGACACAGAACCTGACCATGGGGGCACCCTGATTTTGGGATTCCAGCCATCAAACTGTGAGAAATAAATTCTGTTCTCTATAAGCCACCCAGTTTATGGCATTTTGTTCAACAGCATGAATGGACTAAGACATCTAGGAATTTTCTTGATTATCATTTTTTAAGAAGTCTAATACACCTTTGGAGAATCTCTAGTCTATCAGGAGAGACTATTTTTTTTCTCTTTAGATAGTACATGCGTTAAATTATGAACACTTAAGTTTTTGTTGTTGTTAGATTCTTAAAATTTTATTTTTCCTAGAGGTATGGGTAAGGTGCAGTAGAACATGTACTGAGTAAGTTCTGTTCTATTCTTGAAAGTGGGGATATGATAAACACCCTATTTTCTACCCCAGTTCCTGTTTGTATCTGTGAACTCTGAACATGGAGCCTCTGCATTCCCATTGCCTCCTCTGTACCTTTTTAATTATATTAAGTTGCTACTTTCTTGGTTAGCTTCATTCTTTTACTCCATCCTCTTTCTATTATAAAGGTACCTGTTGAAATTGTCAACTCATTGGTGATTCTCTTTACCACCTTGTCCAGGAACTAAAGGTACCTGTTCCTTTTCAATAGAAGTGGTGATAATTCATATACGTTCAATCATATGTCTATTCTTCTTATCAGTGAAACTTTTTAAATTATTAGCTATCATATTAAATCATTACTAAATCATTCACATTTGACCATAACAGAGGATGTGCTTATCTGACTGTCCATTTTGGGGGAGGTCAAAATACAGAACACAGAAGAAAAACTTTTGGCCCACTCTTCCGAAAGGAGTGAACTTGTGGGTCACAGAAGGAGAATCAGGCTTAGTGAATGTGAATAATAAAAGTATCTTCAAAATTAACTTTAGTCAGTAGAATGTCTATTTAAGATAATAATTGCAGCAGTTTTATTACAGTATTACTCCATTCTGCACACATCTACTTTCATTCAAGAATCAGTGATTAAAATTTCTGTAACATCAATATTTAATGGGAGATGAGGCTTTAGCCTGTCACTCTCAGTCTTTCTGTAAAAAGAGACCTTAACAATTATGAAATTTCCACATTTATTTGGTAGTATATACTTAATCTTTCAATTTAGAATTTCCAGAGATTACAAAATAAGAGAAAAAATTAATGTAGTTGTAGCAGTCAAGAAATAAACTTGCAGTAGCCTTGTACCACAGAGACCATCTCATAAACTTGTATACACACAAAGTACCTCCCAATGACAAGTTTATTGCAGTGGCCTTGTTGCTAAACTATGGGCACATATTTGTTAAGGACAAAGAGTTCTTAGAGGTGGATAATAGCAAATAGTGATGTGCTTATAAACAACTTCAGATAAACTACAGAGGTTCTGTAGAAAATATGAGAATTTTATATTAATTACTATAATTATTAGATATATTTAAGACAAAGGTTTGCATGTGTATAAAAATTCTCTAAACAGCAAAGTGTGTTCAAATGCATCCATGAAATTAAATAAACAGAAACACATCTACAAAATAAAGTTTGGCTTTAAGAAATTAAAATCCAATACAGCAATCATTCTTTAAAACTTTGTAAAAAGGGAGAGGTAATCTGGCTTGTTTGTTATCCCCTCCTGATTTCATTCTGTGTGTTCTAATTTTGCTTTGTAGGGAAACCTTTTCCCCTGAAATTTAACTACTTTTGTTCGAAAGAGGGCAGTGTGTCTTCACAAATGGAAAATATATATACATATATAAGTATATGTATATATGTATATATAATAGATTTACATATGTTTTTGAATTTCAATTCCTGGGAAATATTGAGTGGAAATAAATTTCAATATATTGAATATAAGAACATGCTGCTTAATTTCAGAACTTCTTCAAAGTGAACACTATTTTTATTTAAGTTGTTTTAAAATCATGTTGACACACATACATGTCATATAGATCATATAGATGATTGGATTTAGACAATGGTCAAAGATTAAATTCTTAGCTAGTCAACAGGATTTTCAGTGTAAAATCTAGAAAAATATGGTAAATACAATTAAGATATTTTTAGATTTTAACATGCTTTAGTGGACATTTGTTTAATTTTCAAGTAGCGTATTGGGGCAATTTACACATTCTTTTGTTACCTGAAAAGGGGAAGGAAAAAGATCCCAGTACTTGACTTACTCAAAAGAAAATTCAGACAGGAGACGGAAATGTATTGCAAAAGATTTTGAAAATTTACTTAGTAGAGCAAAAGTACACCTCCAAGAATGGGAGGTGGGCTGATCCAGCGGAGGAGAGCAGTGGTATTTGTTTGCCCTTCTCTTACACCCTCGTTTAGAGGTGGTCTCTTGATTGATTGATGGCTCTAGTCCCTGGAGTGCTTAGTCATGCCAGTCCCCTTTTGCACATGTCCTCACCCATGTTGTACATAGAAAACTCCACGGAGGACCTAAATCACAATGTTAATTATATTACAGCAAGCATTGGGTCATGTCCAGTTAGGTCCTTGTTGTTACCACGCAGTTGCAGCCCTCAGGTTCTAACCCATTTCTTGCTGGCACTTATTTAGAGGAAGTGAAGTCCCTTTATGCTGGAGGCGGGCATAACACCATCTTGCAGACCATCCCCCCCTCCTCCACCTTATCTGCCAAGTGCTCCCACTTATCTAACTACCTAACACCTTGACCTTATCATGACTCTTTTTGCACACTACATACTAGAGTTTAAACCAAAATATTGTTCCTGAAAGCATTAATATCATCTTCTAAAAGTTATTTATAATAAGGTGAAGAAATCTAAATTCACAGTGATCTAGACAAGAGTCCCTCATTCTAATCTGCAATGAGTTGGTCCAAACCTTACTATTAGGCCAACCCCATCTAGGAAAAGATAATGGATAGGGGAAGGTGCTTAGCTCTATTGAAAGATGGAGTATTTGGAAGGCAGCTGTGCTCACCACTATGCTGCCAACACATTATTCCTGCGATAACTATGCAAGTTTAAAAAGCTAAAGATCTAAACTGTTCTTAGAAACTATGAACAGTACATATATGTAAATTTTAATATGGTTTTGTCTTTCAATGAGTTGCTCTTCCTAGAATAAACTTTGTATGCCCCCCCCAAAATTCATTCTTAGTACACACCAGTGTAAATTAATCAATTTTGTTCATATCTGTTTCCAAAACATGTCACTGATATACTGAAGAATGTATCTCTGAAAAGATGTCATTATCTGTTATTATCTTTTAGCATGTATAGATTGCATTTATCATTTGAAAATTGATTCCAAATTGTTGATACTTCCAATGGACTCTTCTCCAGAGGCCACCATAGTAACTTCAATCAAGAAAATACTTTCATTAAAGGCACTAGAGTAAGTTCAGAGCCAATTCTCTTATGTACAGACTATTTTCAACTTTATTTTTCTTTTCATAATAAAATGTGAAAATGTTTCAGCTCCCCCCCCTCCAAAAAAAGAAAAATGGAGTACTTGAAAAGGCTTTTTCTTTGAGTGAAATACTATAGCGAGTGAGAGAAAAATGTCTGGAAAACCAGTGAGCCATATGATTTCATGGAAGGGAGTCCTGAACCGGGCATTATGTGATCTCAAACTCTAGATATCTGTCTCTTGATCCAGTGTAGAATTTCCTTGTGGAATATTTTATTCATACAAATATATAGATAATTTCTATGTGCAGTTTAAACAACGATACAATGAATACTTGAGTATTCAGCATCCAAGTTAAGAAACAGAATGATGTTATGTCTCTAAAATACCTATCTTGATTCCTGATTGTACCATCCTCTCTCCCTTCTTCCCTTTCTCACAGGTCACCTATCACATTGACTGCTAATCACACTATTTTATTTCATTACAGCTCACATGGTGTCCCAAATCATTGTGTCCCTAAATCACATTTTACTCAATTGTCTAAGTTTGAAATTTAGATATTGTTTTCTGCTATTACTGCAATAACACAAAATTATTACAGAAGAATTTTGAATAGAATTGATGGTAACATTCATTCTTGCCTTGTGCCTGATTATGACAGCAATGGATTCAATATTTCATTATTCAGTATTTTTACTGTTGGTTTTTGTAGATGCCTTATATAAGATTTAGGGACGTAACTTTAATTACTGAATCAAAAAGAATTTACTTTATACTTTTAAAGTCATAAATAGATGTTGGATTTTACAGATTGCTATTTGCATTTATGAAGACAACCATATGGCTTTATCCTCTGTGTTTACCATATTCATTGTTAAATAATTTTGTAATGTTGTATTAACATGTTCTTCCTAAAATTCCCAATCTGATCATAACCTATTTTCATTTTTAACCATTTGAAATCGAATTTTTGCATAACTGATCTTAAATGATAGTGACCTATAATTTTATATTTTCACATAATCCTTGACTGATTTTAATCAAAATGTTAAACTAGTTTTACAAAATTAGTTGAAGCTGTTTCTTCTTGATTTATTCCCTGTGGCATTTTAAATAATTTTTAAGTTTCTAGAAATTAAATATCTGGTAAAATTTATCTTTAAAACAATCCATTTTCTATCTTTTCTCAGTTTTCTCTCTATCTTAAAGTTGTCATATATTACTTTTTTTTAATTTTGTGCTCAAATATCAGGATATGCACACTTCTGTGTCTCTGTTTATCAGTTCAGACTGAATCTTGGATAAATTTATTTGATTTGCAAACTCAGACATTCTCTCAGCTCGAAATTTTTTATTTATTTTTTTCTTCTTCTAAATATCTTCTTTCTTTCTTCTTGAGAAGATCCTACTTTTTTTGACGTTATTTCTCTTGGATGTCTGAAAGACTGTGGTAATTTGCCTCATGATTTTTATGTTCATATTTTTGGTCTGTGTTTGTGGTATGTATTGTTTTTATTTTTTCCAAGCTCATAACATGGGTTACAACATTAATTGCCCTTTTAAAACAAATTCATCTCTTAAAAATATCATTAAATTTTTAATTTTAGCTTCAGGGCATAAGAGACTGTCTACTTCTTTAAACAATTGTTTTGTTTTCCATGAATTGTGCGTAATCTGCCCTGACAAATAATAATTTGCTATATTTTTTTTTTTTTTTGCAGGTATACTTAGATCCAACATGTAAGGAACCATTTTCTTCTGCTCACGTATTAATCTCTGGTCAAGTTGTTGATGTAGCTAAAATTAAGAAATAATGAAGATGGCAAAATCAGAAAGAATTTCCAGCCTCTCTTCATGGCTCTGTTGAATATAATCGCACGATCTGTCTGTCCCCTCTTGACATTAACTGAAGTTTCCTGTTCTCAGAACACCTGTTCAGGACTTCTCTAGCCTTTTGAGTCCTTCTTCTGGGACCTCAAGTTATTCTCCAGACACTTACTAGCTGCTGGGCAGTGCATTCTAAGGGTAATGAACTTTTAGATGCCTTTCTTCTCTCTTCTGGAGACATTTGTTTACATTTTAATTAATGCAACCAAGCGAGCTTCCACTCACCTCAACAGAGAGGATTTGCTTACAGTTCTTTCTCTTTCTTTCTTTAGAGGTGAGGAGAATGTGCCAGCTGACCAGGTTTCCTCCCTGTGGTCAAACTCCACTGTATGCCCAGATGAACACCTCACTCTCATTGTTTGCCCTATGAGGAGTTTGGGCACAGGAAACCAAACAAGATGCCACCGTGGTACGCGTTTGCTATGAGTAGTAAGACAGCTGTTCTCTGATCCAGCTATCATCTCATGCTTGTATCAGAATAGGAATGCAGATGTGAAGTTACCCTTGGATGATTCAGTCATGTGCCTGTTTACTTGTTGCCTCTGCTGGAAGCCCAAATGTTTTTCAGAATTACTTATACTTAGTATTCCGTACATTCTGGTGAGCTTTGTTAGTTTGCTTTCATTTTATAGTCCACCCTAATGCCTGACATATGACAGGCATCCAGCACACAATTTGTTTATGAGAAAATGTGTAAATAACTGATTCCAGAGTAAATACCAATCTATACTAATAAGCCATCGTTTATTTTTGTTTTCACCCGAAAGATTTATGCTACTGACTGCAGATTCAAACCAGAATTCTTTACCATGGCTTTAATAGCTGTAAAAAAGATTTCAATACATCATTCTCATCTTATTTTCCATCTGCTTGTCCATTCACAAGGCTAATAATCAATACAAAATAACTTTGCCTTAAGTATTCCCACTATAATGCCTTTTTTAGAGTATTTTAAACTGGCATCGGGTTTAAAACATCAGACTCAACTGTTCATGTAGTTTGTACCCTGGCTTTACGATTCAATAACTGTATTCCCTTATGTAGGCCATTTTCAATATGTTTATAGATGTGAAGTAGTTAAGATAAAGCCTGACTAATTATAAACATTTAACACATTTATTTATTACATATTCAACTTACCATGTTTTGTGTAATATGTGATCTATAATATACCAAACTAGTTTGGAAATTTCCCAAAACTGAAGATCAATAATGCACCCTATATTTGTTCAAACTCCCACAATGTTTAGTACAATGTCTTAAAATCATACAGTAAACTTCCCAAATAGTATTAAGAAAGACTCTGAAATGATTTGACCTGAGCTGGTCTTTGAAAATAATTTGAATTCCATATGAAGAGAAATAGGTAGGCAAGATACCACAATAGCCATAAATATAAGTCCTTGAATTTCATCAATCTCTAGGTCTTGGAGATATTCCAATGGCATTTGCCTTGAAACGTGTCATTCCTTTAATCTATTTTGCCTTCGAACTCATTTCTGTCTCTGCCTCAACCCCATGGAGAGTCTTCTGTTATTTATTACATCAATTAGCAAGATATGTAAATGGTGGCAACTGTGTATATATCCATTGTCAACTGTCACAAAGACTTTAGTGACTTTTAATATACAACAAAGTGTACAAGATAGGTGAGGTAATTAATGGACTGTTTTCAAGAATTCCATACTGTTACTCTGGTAAATCAAATTAATTACTGATAGAGAATTTGGGATGGCAAACATTAGATCAATTATTTATAAAAGAGACCTGAGAGAGCTCCCTTGCTTTTTCTGCCAATGTGAGGGCACAACAAAAAAGATGTCCATCCATGAATAAGGAAGAGGGCCCCCACCAAACACTGGGTCTGCCTGCTCTTGGATCTTGGACTTCCCAGCCTCCAGAATTATGACAAATATGTTTCTGTTGTTTATAAGCCACACAGACCACAGTATGCTGCTATAGCAGCCCAAATGGACTAGACATCAATTTCAAGATTTTAATAAAACCGTTTTGTGTTATTAAAAGTAATTTTTGAATTTATAGTAGGAAAAATAATCAGCTGCTAAATAAAAAATATCCATTTTCTCTCATTCATAAAATATTATAATAATTTTAAAATGGATATTGCCATATTTCTAAGGGGCATTGAGGTTTGTCTAAATCAGAGAAAGCTGATTCCTCTAAGGAAAACTGTGCTCTGTCAAAAATGATTTTGCAGTCCTTGGCCACTTGTTCCTTGAAGATAAAAAAGTAAACTATGTAATCAGATAATCAACATTAAAATTACTTGTCTATTTTTGCTCTAGGGTGAGAAGATAAGAATTTTCATCAGCAGAGACTCCCAGCAAGGAAATACTTGATATTATTATTTGTGTAAGCCCATGAAATATTATACTATACAACTCTGAGCATCAATAGTTAATTTATATGTTTCTTTTGAAGAGCATGTGTCTGAGACTCACCACAATACAACAGGAGCCACTATAATGGAAAAGAAAAAAAAAGGGAAATTAGTAACTTAAACATGGAATAGTTCAGTTATGTCTAAAGGCTGTGCCTTCATAGTCAATTTTTAATTGCAAATGCAGATAGATAAGGACATTTAAATGTCTCCAGTAATAAATTGAGTAAAACAGATTTATAATAGATTAATAAATAAAACGTGATACAATAAGGAAACTTATTATGTATTATACATACATTTTATAGTATACATAACTTTGTAACAATAAATACTAATTTGACCTATATGATTCACTAAATTATTTCTTAATAATTTCTTTATATGATATAGATTTTGTTTATATCTTTCCAATACAATAAGTTTATTGTAGGAGCTTTCACCCAGTACTAAATTTGAAAATAGTTAAATAAAATATGAGAATTTACACGTTAGTAATATATGCAGACTTGTCTCATTGTCACTCACAGATTTAGCAATCTCTCCAGCCACTGAAGAGATACAGAAAATAAATGGAACACTGATTTCTCTAAATTGTTTTCCTGAGGCACTAATCATCAGAAACTACAGACAAGCCACCAAGGACTATCATGCAAAAATAGAATCAATGTTGATTGCTTTTATTGTGGCTTGCATCTGCTTGTCTCATTATTTGTCCATTTCCTTTGATTTGTTGCCAATTTTCTACCAGATTTTACAAAAGCACTCATAAAATTGTTAATAAAGCATCTATTTGTTTGTTTTGACTTAACCGAAGAATCTAGTGGAAAAAGTAGAGTAAAAGGAAAATTGATCATATTTTATTTTCAATTTGGTGCCTTTCTTATCTACTTACCAAGAAAAGGGAAGCATTTCTATTGGTATTTTGAAGATTACACAGAATGCAATACAATTGCCAAAGGAAACAGAAGTCACTTGATTCTTTCATAATTATTGGAAACAGTCGGGCTGGTAATTCATTTTAAAATAATATCAGGGACTCCAGTGGTAGATAATGTTTGGTTTTCCATTTACATATTCAGATTTCTAGAGAAGTGCTGACATATCACTTTTGAAGGAAGTTCCCTCAAAAAATGCAAAATTCTAAACGTTGAGATGGTTACTGTATGTTAAGTGATGCTTAATTTAAAAAGAGTCTCCATAAAACAAAACAAGAAGTTAAAGCCCTGTTTCAAATTTGGGTCATCTCTCTTTTTTTTATTTTAATTTGTCCACTGCTAATACAGTCAAAGCTCATTTGGTTCAGTTCCAAAAAGCCGAGAAAAAGCTACACAGTGACTCTCATAAACAGGCTGTTTTACAGGAAATAGTCTTTGTGCAACAGGGAGCAAGAGAGTTTTTAGCATGTGAAGACTGGAGGGCCACCATGACTCCTGACTGCCAAGAATTCTTCCACATTTCGCTGGTCTGGCAAATTTCAACTCAATCGCCAATGAATAATTCTAGGAGAACTTGAACTGTGTTGACACAAAGTTGCTTTAAGAAAAAAAAGGAGGGCAAGATATACTCACAGAATATTTCTATCATGTATCAGATGAAATGAAACAGTCATTCAAACCTGAATGAGTGTGTGTGTTTGTACACATATATACACATTTCAGGTATATAAGCTGTACACACACAAATAAATTGTCAGTGGATCTAAAATAAAGCTCTAAATGCATATGTATATCTATACAGATACACATGCACATACATACATAGATACATACTGTTAGCATCAGTATGATAACTGTATGTAGTTGTAAATATGTGTGTGTATGCATGTATACACAGATCCATATGTGTGTACCTGTTCACACACATCTATATGTACTTATGCTATACATTACACATATGTATACATATGCATGTATAAAATTACATCTGTGTAAGAACACAGCAATAGAAATTCAAGAATTCGAGTGAGAGATAATAAATCTACTGGAAAAAAGTAGACATTTTTAATTACTGAACTTTTCAGAGCTTAAGAAAAAAGTAGACATTTTCAATTGCTGAAATATTCAGTTTATTACTAACAAATAAAATAATTTCTTTTAAAACAGAAAGATGAGAGACCAGATAACACATACTGAGATAAGAAAAAAAAGATCCAACATAAACAGAGTCCCAGATGGAGCAAATACAGCATAAAATGGGATAAAACAGTCACTTGAAATTATTGTTTATGACAACTCCCCTGAAATAAAATAAATGAAGTCACATATTTCTTCAGGCACATTTCCATGAAATATATCCAAGGAGAGAAAGCAGAAATCAAGAATTTTATATTAAAGTAAACTGTCCTTCAAGTATAAATCGTAGAGAAAAACTGATTTGAAAGTGTAAGAAATCAGAAGATATTTTTTAGAAATTTCTGTGGTTATAAATCAGACATGCAAAGTGTCAGGGCACAAAGGGAAATATACTGGTTGTGAGTATGAAATACACACACACAAGCACACACACACCCCCCCCCCTGCAGAATTAAAAATACAATCTACAGATAAAATGCTGGATGATATAAAAAGCAAATATTTATGTCTCATGATTCTGGAGGCTACGAAATCCAACATCATGGCACTAGCACATTCAGTTTCTGATGAGAGTCCGCTTCCTAGATGGCTATCTTTTTGCTGTAGCATCAATGGAAGAAGAGGCCAGAGTTCCCTGGGGTCTCTTTTATAAGGGCAAAATCCCATAATGAGGCTATCACCCTCATGAGCTAATCACCTCCTAATACTACCATCTTGGGTTTAGGATTTCAACATACAAATTTTTGAGGGACATAAATATTCAGTCCATTACAAGTATATACCCTGAAATGTAAGATTATCATACCTGCAAATGTCCGTGGGGAAGGAGAAAAGAAAGCATTAAATAATTTCTTGCTTTATCTGAGACACTAGGAAGTAAGAGAACATTGTTTAAAGCTGAAAAATTAAGTGATGCTATAGTTACTACATATTTATTAATATATAAAGATAGTAATCCTTAAAATCAGATAGTGGTGAACAGTGAGAATAAGAAAAGGAAACAAATAAAAAAATGTAATTCATTATACTAATTCATTATAATATATATAAAGCATAAGAAACATCTTACAGATTAAATTTGACTAATGGCATTGTGGAAATTATAATTATCCATGTAACTTTTAGAGCAAATTTTAAACTTTCTAGTGTATCTGAAATTCTGTGTATACACAATGACAAACAATCAAGTGAAAAACAGAGTATCAAAAGACATGTGATGATGGATTTATGAACAAAAACTGTAGCTCCTAACGACAGGGCACAAATCTAACTCTCATCTGTATGAATATGTCTTAACATCCACTAAATTAAAAAAATTTTCAGATTAAATTAAAAAATCTAACTCAATCACGTGTTGAATATAATGACACTTAAAAAATATTGATTCAGAGGGCCTGAGGAAAAAACAATGGCAAAGATGTACTTGAAAACCTCCAATGAAAAGAAATAACAATGTCTATCCATTGACCCCAGGCAAAGTAGAATTCTGTCATCATTTTTTTTTCAATAAGGCAAAGATAGGAACTTAATGCAGTATTTTGGGGGAAATTTACAATGGATATATAATGGTCATGAAACTGTACACAACCAATAGGAACATTCTGAACCCCAACTTACAGGTGTTCCAAAGGGAAATAGACCCATACATACACATGTGCGTGCACAGACGCACACACAAATGCTACACACACGTACATATTACAGAAACTGACCATATGGAGGGCAATTTGGCAATGTAAAAAAATCACAGATACATAAAATCACAGATACACTTTGAAATGCCAAACCCATTTGCAGTAATTTGTCCTAGAGGCAACTTACACACGAACAGTGATAAATGTACAAGTATGTTCATAACAGCATTGCTTACAATAGTGAAAAAATACAAACAACCTATATGTAGGCCACTTATAGAATGATTATATAAAATAGAGACTTCTATATAATTGAATAATATGCTAAAGATTTTATACACATATAAGACATACATACACATTTAATTTATACACAAGCACGTATATACGTGTACTCCCTATGGACTAAGGAACTGTTTCCAGCGTTTTATCAAGCATCCTGAACTTGGAGCATTGTATGCTACTTTTGCATAGAAGGACAAATAAAATATAGGTTTCATATATAGTTATGAAGAAACTAGGTGGATACAAAGCTAGCCAGTATAATCTAGTGCATTAGAGACATGGAATAATGGAAATCATTGGTTATAGGGTGTTTCCAAGATTTGATTGTTATGATTTCCACGTCTATTACAAAATGTCTATGGGCTACTATAATTTTAAACTATAGTCTACTTTATAATTAATTACTCAAGTCCAAAAAAGGGCAAGAGATATTTCCATTAGATGATCTTAATGCAATAGGCTCTCTCAGCTTTCTAAACTATTTGGGAGACTTACTCTTCTCAATAAAATTTTCCTAAAATACTGACATTTGAAATAGATTTATGAAAAGCATTGAATTCACTATAAAGTTCTTTATTTTTGACAGTTGTAACATAAAGACTTTTTTTTTTAATAGCTGTCCGTTACTCATTTTGAAGTCGTTTCCTGACAGGCAGTGATCAGTATTACAAACATTCCCTCTTGCGCAGAGCTCTCATCCAGCGGGTCTCCTAAAATCTATAGGGAAACAAAGATCTTTCCTTGTACCATGAGGTACCTAATTTAACATTATAAGATTGCTCTACTGTTCTTACTAAATTGAAAGGATAATAGCTTAAACTTACACTATTCTAATTATAACACACAACAATGTCAAATTCAAATTGACATCAAAAGTCAAATACAGTACATTAGCCTTCCTGCTAGTCAAGAGCTTAGATTATTATGGAAAATTATGCTTAGAAATTTACCATCATCAGGCTGAATTTAATGAACACTGACATATTTTTATTGATCTAGATCTTTCAAAGTAAATTTTACAGGCACTGGCATTTAAGAGCTTGGATTTTAAATCAGAGCAACCCTGATGTCTGACTCTAAAATGATGGTATTTGAAATAAAGAAAATAGGAGATTGGGAGAAAAAACAGAAGTGAGAGTGACAGATCATAAGAAAAAAACACCACTGCATTTTAGTTTACTAAAATAAGGGCAATGCAAAAAAATCCCACCTTTTAATGATATTCTTATGTATTTTTGAGGGAAATGGATGGATCAAGGTCAAAGACCCCTGCAAGATAGAGGCGTGATCAGACATAAGATATCCTCACTATAATGAAGGTCAGTGAGCATCGCTTGTGGTTTGAGAGACAAATCTCAGTAAGCCTCTCTTCTGAAGAGATTCATTGATATTTTTGAACATTTATTTTGCTACATATGTTCAAGGATGTTTGCATAGCAAACAGCCCTAAAGGATGGAAAGGTTATTTCTTTCCAAGACAAAGAACAGATTTTTTATTTCTTTCCAGAATAATAATAACAGTAAATGTCTTTCATAGCTTTCTCTGGAGGGAAGGTTGGGCATGTTTCTTAGTAGCCACAATTGAAAGACAGAACTTTCCTAAACTTGGGGCTTCTCCTCAGTCATGCAAGCATATTGTGTGTGCAGAATCTATTTGAGCTGCTTTGAATAGCCTAGTGGGACTCGGTGAGGAGGGAAGACATTTTGAACATAAAACTCATGGTTCCTGTGGTGCAGTGAATACAAGTCCATTGTTTCTGAGCAGAAAAATCTACTGTCTTCTGCTACCATGTATGGAAATGTGCTAAACTAACTTATTAGCTTGAAAGCATGATAAAATCTTCTCATCTTTTCAGTTCTTGAAACCACCACTCTATTAGTCCACGATTAAGTTTGTCAGAATTGAGGCAAACAGTAACGTCCAAGAACGTTGAACTTAACTGCCTCAGATTTCCACCCCTTTTTATATTTTTCTCATTCAATTGAATCCATTCTATCTCTCAATCAAACTGAAATTCCTTCCACTATTCTAGAATAATTTTTATAGTAAAGTCAGATAATCTTCTATTTGCATTTTAAATTAAAAAAAATAATTCCATAATCAACATCCCTGTCAATCATGTGGGGATAATGAATAAGTGTGCACATTTGTGTGCAGGACTGTAAGTATTAACGTGCTGAAGGGCTGAAGCTTTTGAAATGAGTGTTTTTAACTGCCATAATGTATACTCTGCGTAATGCTTCTGAAGGGGTCCAAACAAAACCTCCCTCACTTTGACATGTGAATTACTTTGTGCTGAAGACTATCAAGGCTCATAATATGCATGAAGAATTTTTTTTATGTCCCCCTTAACTACTTAAAAGAATTTACATGGGGGGCCTGGCTCAGAGGGAGATCTATGACCAAAGATACTTTTATCTGAATGATCTACCCGCTGGCAAAGCAAGCATCTACTTAGCAAACACCTGTTCTTATTGTCCTGGGAATTACCTTCCTTCCCTTTGAAGCCCCAGGCCCCTGTCCCATTCACTCGCTCAGGATGGCCTATAAACTTCGAGTACACAACTTGCCCTTGGGTCTCATCTCTTCGGGACTCCTGAAAGTATGTAATTAAATTTGTTTTTCTCCTGTTCTTCTATGTCAATTTCATTAGACCAACCAAAGAACCTAGAACAGTAAAGGAGACAAATCTTTCAATTTGTCCACTGTGTACAGCATGCATTTGGAAGGAGACTGTAAGTTTAAGTGTTAGTCTTTGCCTGGCAGAAGTTAGCTTAACAGTCCAGCTCGACATAAAGATAGCTGCCACTATTTAAAGCCTGATTCTCTGCTTACTGCTGTAGTGCAAATGATACAGGTTCGGTCTCTTAAGAATTGACTCACATTAGTAAAACTTACAAACTGATATTGAACAGTATATCAGCTTTTGAATTGTAATGAGCAGTGTGAAGTCCATGAGGTTAAGCAACACTTTTCTGTATTATAGGAAACAAACAATTTAAGAGACATTTAATCAGAAGTTTGTTTCAAGAGGATGACATCAGATTAGAGGAATATAACATTTAATGACATCTGGTTGTCAGTGATGTGAAAGCCTCCATCTTTAACGTAAGAAGAACTGCCTGCTAAGTAGACTTCACACTAAAATAAAATGATGAGGCTGTGCATCCCCTTGGACTTGGCTAATTGGGAAATGCCACTTACCTCTGTAACATCTCAGTGCTTTTATTTATTTAATATTTAATATTTTTATTAAGTATTCAGATCCTCTGTACTAATTATTAATAGAGTCTCCCTTTGGTCAAATTGTATTTAAGGTGCAAGAATATTTCTAGCACTTGATTTGTTAATTTTCAGAATTTTGTGCACTCCTTAGAATGTGATTCACTAAAACTAGAATAGCTTTGGATAGCCCTTCCCCTCCTAACTATCAAAAGAATATCCATTGTAGTTATATAAATTGTATAAGCTACTCAGAGGACTTTTTAATCTTTGGGGTCTCCTTAATTTCCATCATTCAAAATAAGAGTATACAACAGGACTTGGTGAATAAGGACTACAAATGTCAGAACATTTATCAGAGGGTTCTGTCTCAAGCTTTGACTATCTTGTGATATTTTTAGCTCCCCTGTACCACCCTAGCACTAGAGTTTTTATGAAGGCTGAAACGTGGGCAGAAATTGTTTGCCACTTCCAAGAAAGATGTAAGGAGGAGTAATCCCATGATTTTATTTCTAGCTCTCCATTTCAAACAAAAAGAGCGAAAAAAAAAAAAAAAAAAAAGGAAAAAAAAGAAAGTCTCCCAAAAGTCCTAGCTACTTTGAGGATATGGTTTTATAAATAATTGAGTTATATCCCCTGGGAGAAAGTTCTTTCTTTCCTTATATTTTGTGACTTTCCTTTGAAAGTTTCTTTTGACATTAATACTGTTTACTTTTAAATAAGTTAAGGATTAGGAACAAGTGAGTTAACTGTGCCAGATAATATACAATATGCAAAAATATGATTAATTTATTCTTGGCTTATTATATTTGGAAAAATGTCTATCATGAAAACTTTTTTTCACTGTCTAACCAAGTTATATGATAGAATATCATGTTATTTCAAGTGGAGAATAGCAGAATGTGCTATCCTTTTAGCAAAAGAATGATTTTGAGCTAAAAACAATTAAAAAGAATCATATATAAGAAAAGCCTTTTATCTTCCCTTTTTTTTGCCTAAAATAAGGACATAACATTTATAAAATTGCCCCCTGACCCCCAACAAGGAAGGACAGAAGTTAATCGTTGGAAACAACTCTAAACACCAGCTCAGAGTCATAACCAAAGTCTATAACAAACCTTGCTAAACTAACCCTTGGCTAGCAATTGTTTGCCTATAGTGTTATATCTTCCCACAATTTTCCACCCCTAGAAGCTCATAGTCCTTTTTCTTTGCCTTGTCACTTCCCTAAAAATGTATTTTTCTTTATAAAGATTCTATATAAGCCCAAATTCTAACCACAACCGGATATACGCCTGATGCCCATGTTAATAAACTACTGTTTGTTTTTTCTATGTTAATCTGTCTCATTAGTCTCCTATGCAGGGCCTCAGCCAAAGAACATCAGAGGGCAGAGGGAAAAACAGGCTTTTTCTTCCCCTACAAAAGCAGCTGTGGATTTCTGATACATTGACTCATTTCTACCTTCACCATTAGGAAAAAAAAAAGATGCTTTTGACATTGTGATTAATTTGTATTTAAGTATTATTTATATAATAGTACAGTGTGATTTTAAACTTCTCATATTGACAGGAAGGAAAATTACTTAAAACTATTTGCCAGTTGATCGAGAAAATAACTGCATAGCCATTTTCAATATGTGTTTATTTTTTAAATAATAAAGCATTTCTTTTCATTCGTAAATGACTTTTCCCTCTTGAAAACTCCAGCATGTGATAACTATGTATAAATGTCAAATCTTAATCAGAAATTTTAAAGCCATAAAACCAGCTTTTACTCAAGTCTCAAAAGAAACAAAGCCAAAGTTTTAAGACCATAAATTAGAAGCAGATAAGATCAGGAGTCGGAAAAGGAAAAGAAAATCAGCTTTTCATTAGTTACAAATTCCCGCTTTTTTGATGGATGATTTCAAGTAACTTCAGTGAATTTGGGGTTCTATTCTTTATGATTCAGCTCAGCTGTCTCCTTTCTGCACGTGTCACTGAACTTTGTCAACATCCCTTTTATCCACGTGCACGCCAGAACCCTGGGCACAGCTGTCCTCTCACCTAACAAGCATTCGTTTATAAACTACCTGGTTCATGCCTGGCCTCTCTTGATGGCACAGACTATGTTTCTAGCTTATTTAGTTTTAACTGGAAGCTGACACAGTATTGTAAAATGACTATAACTCAATAAAAAAAAATGTTAAAAACGTAAACAAAAACAAAAAACACCAAGAACTGGTACAATTGATCTAGTAGTTTTTAAATAAATCTGTGTTTAACGAATTAATATATTAAAGAGATATTATCAAGGATAAATTTAGGTAAAGTTGACTTTTGTTTCAGTCATTCTCAGTTCCAGCTTTAACAGGCATAAACTATGAGATCTTGAGTAACAGCAAACATTTCTAGCTTTTAGTTTTCTTGTTTGTAGATTACAATAATTGAACTCACTAAAGCACACCCATTTTTGGATGCACATCTGAGTTCATTTTTCTTGATCCATATTAGTAAAATCTTATATTTGAGTGGAAATCATTGTATTCACTGAGTCCAATTATTTAGGAAAGTGAAATCTCTCCTTAGGCCCTGGAAGTTTATTTTTCTTTATTCTGAAACAATTATTCTCAAAGTTACATCTCCAAAGAATGGCATAGAAATTACGGAAATTCCATAAAGAACAGAAAAAAAGAAAGGGAAAGAAACCAAAGCATATTTAAAGAAATAATGACAGAGAACTTTATAAATAAACATCCAGATGCATGAGACCCACAGAATTCCAAGGAGATGGAATACAAAGAGGTAATGATCAAGGTACATTATAATCAAATTGCCAAAAGTAAATGACAGAGAATTTTGAAAGCAGAAAGAAAAATGAAACTCATCACATATAATATAATAATAGAATAACTGGTTGATCTGAGATAAATAGTAAAAAATACAGATTACAATTTTGAAAAAGAAACAGGACAGGCTTTTTTAAGACACGCAGGTTTCAATAACGAAAGTAAACCTGTATCTCCCAAAAGTTGCAAAGAAAAGTGTATCCAGTTTTGATGATATTTGTCTTGTGATTAAAAAGCACTTAAGAAAATAAGAACAATTCCATTTGTTATTCACTTGTTGTCTTAATAAATCGTAGGACACTACTCATCTGTTGAAATGTCATTTGTGTCTATTGCACATTTCCCGTTGCTACTGACAATTTCTTAGACTAAAGCTTACCTGAGGCAAAACTGGCTTAGTAGCGGTCATCTTAATTCCTGGCTTTTGACTCTCTAATCAGCTTTTCACAATAATAAATGATGAACAGCACTGAACATTTAAGATTTTCTCTCATTTCCTACCATAATTTTAACATATTCATGGTTTAAAAAAAATCTATGTATCGCAGAGACTGGGAGTTTCTTCTTACTTTTCAATAATAAATAATAATCTCTCATCATTCAATCTTACACAACTTTATTCTTCCCTAGTTTTCTGATTTGTAGTTCTAAATTACAACTTCTTCTGGAGCAGGTGTCTCTTAGAAAATGTAACATATTCTAGTCTTTCAGATTGTCATCCATTTGTTTCATTTTCTGCTTTCTGAAATGCCCTGCTCCATTCATTACTCCCTTTTCCAATCATATCATCAGTTAAAGCTGAACTCAATGCCAACCTTCATTATGCAGTATTTACACAGCCATCTTTATTCTCCGAATCCTGAGTAACATTTTTTTCAACATCACACATTTGAGCATATAAACTTTATTAGGTTGTATAACTAATTACGCATATCCAATCCTATTATGGGTCCAAAAGCCAAAGCCTCAGTAAGAGATAGAACCAGCATACTAATCGTTCCCCTAGATCCATGAAGGCAGGGGCATCATTTATACTTTATAATTCCCCTCAAAGTTTTCAGCATCCTTAAGGGGACACATTTTCCGTTGTTTATTTGTTTAAAATAGTGGGAGGTTTTGGACACAAGCAATTCAAAGAAGATCCTGGAGAGAAAAAGCCTGTCCTCTCCATCTCGTTTAAGCTGTGACCACTCATTGCCTGTCTGTGCCATATGCAATGGAATGAATCACATCTCCCCCTCAAGAACTACGAGCACAGAGAAGTTCAGTTTGTAGCCTAAAGCGACTGCCTGGAAATGTGGTCTCATTAGAGCCAATGTCCGTGAACCTGTCAGGTTCAACATGAGTTCCTGTCATTGTCTCCGGAGGAATGAGGTATTACTTTGATTGACCAGCATAGCTGCCAACTGCTTGGCATCACTCAGCAATTCTCTGGGCTTTGAACAAATTCATGGCCATCAATCAACACATACATGTATATATGGGGAACTCTTTGTCTGGAAAGTCTCATGGCATAAATATGCCTAATCTCTTGTGATTTAATCCAAACATATTGGCTAAGTGTGCATTATTGGTTGACATAGACAAGGAATATTTGCACCTGAGGTTAAATTTCAAAGCCTCAGTTACTAGTTCGTGCTTTAAATAACCAAACATAAAACGAAATTTCTATAACTTAACTTCAAAAATTGTAACGTTCACTTCTTAAGTTAATAAAATGGCAAGTATGAAAGTAATGATTAAATTGCAAAGTAGTTTACTGAGAGCTCATAACAATATTAATGATTCTACATAAAATAATGGTTTAGAAATATCTTAATACTTTCTAACTCAAATGCATGCATTTTTCTGAATAGGAGATTTTTCTGAGTTTTTTTTTTTAATAATTGTTAAAAGATGACATTAAATCCCTGAATGGATGATGGTATGGACTGAACATTTTGTGTCCCAAGGTTACCTCCCAAAATTTATATGGTGAAATCCTGGTCCCCAAAGTGATGTTAGTGGGAGGCAGGCCCTTTATGAGGAGACTAGGTCCTGAGGGTTGAGCCTTCCTGACTGGGACTAGTGCTCTTATAAAAGAAACCCCAGCAGAATCCTTCACCTCTTCTGCCACACGAGGACATAGTAAGAAAGCACCATTTATGATCCAAAAAGGCGGTCTCACCAAACACCTAACCTGCTTGATGCCAGCCTCCAGGACTGTAAGGAATAAATTTCCATTGTTAATAACCTATCCAGTCTATGGTCTTTCTGTTATAGCAGCCTGCACGGACTAAGACACATGATTAAAAGGATCTGATAATAAGCTTGGAGGATGGAAGTTAGAATGAGCTTCCTTTTCACTCATCCTGAAATTTTGTGAATCTATACATGACCAGGTGCCTGTAAGAGATCCTGGCACTTCTGAGTCTACTCTGCTAATCCTAAAGCATCCTCCTTCCTTTTATAAGCAAATCCTAGCCACTTCTTCATAGGATTTAGCAGCTGTCACAACATTACCAGCTCTTTGACATAATGCAAGTAACTTTAACCAGGCCACCCTGCTTGGGGGCAGGTCATTCTGTAGGCTAGTTATTTTTCAGCTGGACTAGGGGGCTATTTATCCTTATTTCTCGTAAGGCCTGGGAATCTGGTTTTGGTTCTTGCCAGGAAAAAAGAAAGTGGATTAACTAACTCACTACGTAATGTTTCTTGCTGTTCTGTTTGAGTCCAAACTCCCCTTGTAACATCCAGGCCCAGTGTATTTCTGAGTGGTTTCCACCTGACAGATCACAGAGCTATATCTGACTCAGCTGAAAGACTCGTCAGACGTCTTCTGAAACTCAGATTGATCACGCTCTTCTTGCAGTTCATGTCAGAGCCAAAGCATGTCCTTGAATGAAGAAGACTCTGGGTTGGCTTGGTCCTGGATGTGCCCCAGACCCCTGATGTTTGCCTGCCCTCTTTCTCTTGCTCTATCATGTCCTTTGCCTTTGTTGCAAGTCTTCTGTGGGTGTGCCCTGTGGAGTCTGTGAGGCTTTCTATTTTCAACATGTGGAATTACAGTCATCAAATATGATAGGTTTTTTAACACTTAGCATCTTCTTCCTGCACAGATATCCTAACCACATCAGCCAGTTCCTGTGTGGGCAACTTGAACCTTGTTATAATTCGAAATAGCACAATTATCAAAATAAAGACCCAACCACATCCTCCCATCCCTCCTTCCTTCTTGCTAAAATCTGTTCTTTTGTCTGGTTTGTTAAACAGAGAGCTGTTGACTCCTTATCTATCAACACAATTCTGAATTCCCTTTGTATTTTACACAATTGAATTTCAGATTCTCTGATGCGTATTTCAAGCAATCGTTTGGCAATATTCAACTGTTTTGTTCTGTTTTGTTTCACTTTGTCAAAACTATCTGGCAAAAATCCTAAGCCTGGATTAGCTAAAGAAAATAATTTATGTTTGCTTAAAAGCAATTTGTGATAGGCTGATAGAAAAAACTGAATAAAGTGTGGATATTTATTCTTTTCTTATTTCATGGTCAATGATTTCAGCTGAGTATCAAGACTTCATAAAATTTTTATTTTATTTACTTATGGCTACTTATATTGGTACTTTTTTGTAGAGAGTAGCTGGAGAACTCATGGGGGAATTTATTAGATATCTAAGGCTTTAAGGGAAAATTTCCTGAGTAATAATTTATCTTAAGAAAAAAAAGCATAAGGCATATAAACGTTTTCAATAATATTAGCTTGATCATCAGAGGGAAGGGACATATTTAAATACAGCAACATGTCATAAAGATTTTTCCCAAGACCAGCCTTGGTGGACTTTTATCAGGCATGGTGGTAGAATCAAGGGTTAAGTGTTCCATGTAAACACACCAAAAATTAAAAAGATTGTTTAAAAAATTTAAGATTGAAATACAGGATTGCATTGAGAGCAAGATCATAATAAAACATACATAAGGGGAAATGGGATTGCCTCTTCAGATAAATTTAAATGATGGCATGTTTTGATACAGTGATATGACTCAGGTACTATTTACAATATGACTATTATAAAGGAGAAGTGTTTCACTGCTTGTGATGGCAGTGTTCAAATATACTCACTTCCTGTCAGGCTGATGTCCTGGGAATATACCTTCTGCTTTTCTATATGGTGCTGTTTTTCCCTTCATAGGCATCAGTTCCTGTCTGTGCCCAATTCACTCTCACGAGGTCAAGTGTTTTTCCTACTGCAATTGAACTGTCACAATATTTAAAGCATGTTTTATGCAAGAAATTATTACTCAGAAACTGAGTTTTCAATTACATATGAGGCCAAAAAGAATATCAAATCTAAGGTCAAAATATATATGATTTACCCAAAAATTCTTTATTGAAGCCCCTCTCAGTTCACATTAACAGAAGCATCATTCTTCTCTCCTCTTCTTCCTCTCCTCTCCTCTCTCTCGGGGTCCCACGTTTTAATTGTGCAAGAACCCTATGGATATACTCAACACCAAATGGCCATTGTTACGACTAAATGTCAGAGAAGAGAAAAATTAAGCATGTTATCAATCTGCTTGCAAACCACACACTACATACAGCTCTGCTTGCCTCGTTCATTGGACCATATGGCTTTCTTGGAAATGAAGACCAAATGGCTTTACTAAATTTTTTACTGCTCTAAAGAGTCCCTCACTTATCGTGATCCCTAAATTAGCCACATTGGCTCTTAGAGGAAGAATGATTCTACTGCCGCCAATGTTATGCTCAGTGAAGTGTCTCTAGTACATAAAACTGCAGGACTTTTTTTTTTTTTACAAGATTTTAATATACACTCCCAAATGTTTCAGGTGTCCCGGGTTTGCAGGGTAAAGAGGTACTTCTAGCCTCTTTTAAGCGCAGTGCCACAGGCAGGTTTACCTCCACAATGATCTAGACAGGTGCTACTCTAAACGTGCTTCATTATGTGGACTGTGGTAGGTCAAAAGCATTTCACATGTAGAAATTTTTAGGCAGTGCGCTATTGTGGCAATACCCAAGTGCATTGTCAGTAGATTCCTTTTACTTGAGAGGGTATAGATCATGTGGTTGGGTACCGGGAAACTCACATGGGGAGTTTCATGAGGTATACCAGTAAAATGCATGTTCAAGATCTTTTTCATTTAGTTTGTCAACTGTATATATGTATTAAAATATGAGAAAATACAGACCTTTTATAACATTTTTCCATAATCATTCAACTTAAATTGCGGAATTTTTACTTATTCCTTAACATTCTTCTTTAAAATGGGGATTCAATATTTATATTATTTATTTTTTATCTTAATTTACAGATGTAAAACTACTTTCGCTGTTCTTTTCTGTCAAGAACGCATATACATTTTCTGAATGCTGTGGTCGTAGTGAGTCAAATGATGACCATGATACTGCCAGAAAATAAAAATAAAATAGTTTGTACCAGTTTAACTTCGACGTATGATTCCCGTGCATATTGAGGGCAGATGCAGTACCATAAATAGTAATAAAATGCTAAGATCATAGCATGCACTAGTCACTGAAGCAAACCACCAAAATTTGGGTGACATTTGCTTAAAAAATTAAGGTCGAACTAAAGTAACTCTTTGAGAATGTTCGATTACAAAGCTGATAAAAGCAGTTCTTCAATATTTTACCTATAAATATTTATGCTTTGGGGTCTCTTATAGAAGAGAATTCCAAGTTGCTTTAAAAATGTGTGTGCATGAAAAAAAAATGTGTGTGCATGTGTGTTTGTGTGTGCATGTGGAGACAGTTGCAATGTTCTTGTTTATACAAGCTATTTTGTGATGATATCACTTTATTTCGTTTGTGTTTGTGTTTTTAATTTTCTTGGTAAATCTATGAGAGTATAATTGCTGGATCATAGGGTAAGTATACAAAAAATATTCACAGATATTTTCAAAGTAGTTGTATTGTTTTTACATATATAAGAATTCAAATTATTTTACAATATTGCTTATATCTAGTGTTGTTGATATTTTTAATTTTAGCTATTTCTGCGGGTATGTAGTGGTATCTCACTGTATTTTTAATTTACAATTAATTTTCTGATGACTATGGATTTTGAGAAATTTAACAAATTTATTGACCATTTACATATCTTCTTTTATTAAGTGTCTCTTCAAATCAATTGCCAATCTATTGTTTAACATTTTTTTCAGTTGTAAGTTTCTTTATATATGCTGGATTCTGATCTTTTGTGAGATAATATGTATTTCATGAATATTTTCCCTGTGGCTTATGTATTCTATTTTTAATAGCTTCGTATGCTTATATAAAATGAGTTTTCTTACATTTATTGATTGAGAACAGAATAAATAAAATGGACACAAATAGGTTATTAGCAAATAGAAAAAAATGGGTAATCTTAGTCTTGTGTTCTTCATTTTTTGAAGAGTTTTCATGGTCAGAAAAGTAATGAGAAACCTGAAAAGTACAAAGAAAAATATTCACATTTGCTTAATTATTTAAAGTGTTCCAACTTTTTGAGAGAAGCTTAAAGTATGAATATTAAGTTAAATAGACAAATATGAATGCATTTAATCTTAATATATCTGATGGAATTCACACTCTAGATTTGTTCTCCATATAAACTTCACTAAACACCCAAACAGGCATTGGCTTTGGGGTTGAAGTGGAAGTCCTAGGTTAAATAGATTGAATCTAAGAATACAAAATATGATCACGACAGAGAAAAGTCACATGCAAACCACTAAAAGTTTAGGAAATGATGTTTCTGCTATTCTGAAAAATAAGAGCACAGAACTTTATGAACACATGAAATGTATTCATAAATGCATGAATTGTCTTTGGGCTCATTTGTTATTACTGGGGATCTGAGGATCATCACTTACCTCCCCAGGGCTCATGTTACAGCATTTAATGTCCCTGCACCGGTATAAGCTCAAGAGGTGCTTGAGGGGGTAAGGAACACGTACATCAACCTCACTACCCCCTGAAGGATTTATTCCAAAAGGCTATCTGTGAAGACATAAACACAGATATGTTAAGTAAGAATCCATATACTGGTACAGGAGATTTTATCCTCTTTCCTTTCATCTTCAAGGCAAAATAAAATAAATGTCTGAAGGGGGGGAATATGAGTGCAATGTAATAAAATTGAGGGAATACAAAAAAGTTCATATCTAATAGAGTCTACTATCTTGGTGAAAAAGAGTAGAATAGGAATGATGGAGAATGTTTGAAGTAATACTCATGAAATGAAGAACAATTTGCAGTAAGATTAGAAAGTATAGATTTGAACTGACGTTTTGGAGCAAGGAGTGTGCCAACCCCAACATCACCTCTGACGTTTGTGAAGGAGAAAAAGCTTCTTCCAACTCCCTTGGTGAAAGGTGCCTTAAGGGAAGAAGCAGGTGTCCTATCAAAGTGAGGAGTGTATATTAAGTGCTGGTCAAATAAGCAGACATCGGAATCACATAGGACTGACAAATTTCTGGTTTCATCACTTAAGTTTACTTAGTTAGGTTTTTGTTTTGTTTTGTTTTTGGTGTAAGAAGTCCTCTCTTTCCAGAGGAACAAAGTCACTTCTAGCAAGTCTGTTGAAGTATAGGGAGAGATTCATCCACAATACACCAAGTCAATGTAAAATCATTTATTTGTTTGCGTGCTTCCATGTTCTCCACCAATTTGTCTTACTTCTCCTAAAATAATTTGTCCATTGTTTTCCCATTCTAATCCACATATCAAGCCAAAGTAAAAGTACAGCTGGAGGATCCAAACAGTTGCTTTTCCTTGGCTGGATCATTGAAAGGTATCAACCATTACACGTTCATATAACACAACCCTCAGAAAGAAGCTTTTTTTATACCATGTCCACGTAAATTCACCATTCTTTCTCTCTGACAGGCAGTTTCATCAATGTTCACCTTAGTGCTGTTGGCATTGCTAAACTCTTGAATGCCAGTGAGGCTCATATACAGGTTATTCTGAATCAAGAACTTCTGTATTTTTATGGTTTTAATCAAATTTTTGTTAGAATTTAATAGTGAGAATAGCTGGGTCTTTGGTTTGATGGCCTAGGAAACAGTCATTGTCTTGGCTACTCTGAACAATGTGCCGCATTCCCAACAACCCGGTACCCCATAGTGGGGGGACATGTTATTTTTAACTCGAGGTTGAGGTATTATTCTAACTGTAGGTCACTGAGATGCACTGTCAGCTCAATGATTGCTTCTATTACATATAAAAATGATGTAAAAACATACACTGGTAGATGCGAATTGTCCCACTGAACTGTCATTGAAATGAGAAAACTTACCCAAAAATACAGGCTAAATGAAGGTATACAGAATATTCTATTAGACGTAAAAGACTAATGGGATTGGCATCCACATATGTGTCTATAATAAGTTACATACTATAAGCTTTAAAATATATGTATAGTTGTATCTGCCTTTCTAACTCTATCTATTTATCTATCTGTCTATCCATCCATCTATTACCTACTTTTGACTCTATGTGCTATATGCTTTTCAAACATTGACTGTAAAAATATACCATGTTTGGTTATGCATGTCTAAGTTCTCTATATCTGTCCAACAACTTTGCATGTTCTCACTGATACTTTTTTTTTTAACATTTTCTTATTGAGTTATAGTCATTTTACAATGTTGTGTCAAATTCCAGTGTAGAGCACAATTTTTCAATTATATATGAACATACATATATTCATTGTCACATTTTTTTTTCACTGTGAGCTACCACAAGATCTTGTATATATTTCCCTGTACTATACAGCATAATCTTGTTTATCTATTCTGCACTCACCGATACTTAAGTTCCAACCACACTGACCTTTCACAACATCTGAGGCACAGGAGGTCATCATAACCACTTGATGACTAATGAGCATCATTGTGTTCTATCATAACACTCTATTTATTATTGTGTATTTTGAATACTAACAACAACCAAATCTGCATTACCAAATATTCCCTAGATAAAATGTTTTAAACTATTTTAACTAACTTTTAATTTAGAGACTAAACAGCAACAGAAACAAATATATGAGAGGTAAAAAAGATTGCAATTTGTTCCATCATTAAACAAAGAATATTAAAAGATAAACTGGGCATACTGTGATTCTAATTGAATGCTTTTTCTCAAATGTAAGTTGACATGATTTTTACTACTCCAGAACACAAATAGGATCATAAATCTGCACTGTGAAAGGTTAGCTAATTAAAATCAGAAATTAATTTTAGAAGTATGAGGTAATCTAAAAAATATTTACACTTAATTTTAGTGTCAATAGTTTTACATTAGTTTGAAGTATGACATATTTGTGTCAATAGTTTTATATTAAAGTATATCATGATGCAAATCATACTTCCGTGTTTTTTTTAATCTCAATAACATCCGATTCTGAAGCTACAGGGTAATGAGACATGAGCACCATTGTTCAACTATTTGAATTTGCCTCTTCACTTTGCCACCTGTTAATTATGTGACCTTGGGAAAGTTACTGTCTCTAAGCTGCAGTATTTTTATTTGTAAAATATGAAGATACTTGTAGATACCCCCTGGGTTTTTATGAAGATCAGTGAGGTAATCAAGATAAGCACATAAAACAGTATCTGATATATAGACATTGTTCTAAAAATGTTAGCTGTTGTTATTGTCATTATTAATGTGATGCTGTTATCAATAATAAGATTAAATTAGATAATAGTTTTAATATTTTAGTACTAAGTTCTTATGACAATGCCTTTGCCTACCTACCTGCTCTCGTGTTTCCTAAAGTAGAGACTTCTGAGCTGAGGGTTGATCAATTAATAGAAATTAACTAGACCAAGTTTAATCATGAGTATTACTTGAGACTAAAGTGTGTGTGGCATGTTAAAATATGGATAAAAGCTCACTGGGTCTGGAATATAAGGAGTAGGAGAAGAATAGCTGTACAGCGTGGCTGGGGAAGCCTTTGGGGCCCCAGCAGGAATGTTGCTACTTAGCAAATAAGGCCTGGGAAGCCAACAAGGCAATTTGAAGCTGGGGTGAAACATCCTCAAGTTTTACTTTTAATAAGAAAATTCATTCTGCAATGAGAACAGACAACTGAAGGAGAGTGTTCTTTTTCTTGCAGTGTAAGATTGAGATGAGAGTGGTTTAGATTGTGCACATTTTGCAAAATGGATGAGCTGAAAAGAGTTTCAGGAGACACATTTGAAAGAATTTTATGGATTGAAAATAGATGTTAGAAAGAGAAACATAAAAAGATGCCCACGGTTTGGACAAAGACGCCATTTGCTGATATTGAGGACCGCAGGGACAGTACAATGAAGTTGCATTTGCGATAAGGTGACTTTATGGCACATCCATTGGAGAGGAACCTCAGAGAAGCCATTTAATAGATGTGTCTAAATAAGAAGAGGCTCACACTAGACAAATAAATGTATAGTATTGGGAGCCACAGTCATGGATAAGATTGCTTAAAAAGACAGTTTAGAATAAGAAGAGAATGATGTTCTCAATGTTGAACAACAAAGTTAAGCAGATAATTTGGGAAAAAAAATAAAATAAAAAAAGCAGAGAGAGTAGGAAAATGTCCATATTTAAGTGACCTACTACTTAATACCTGTTTTTAAAAGAGAAGAACTGAGACTGGCTGGAGGTGATAACAAAAGAATAAAGGGGCAAGTGAAAGAGACAAGAATTAATTAGAATAAAATTATTCTAATTAATTTTTTCTTCTATCTTCTGTATTTTGATGGGTACCAATAAATCATATGAGACTCTTCTGTGTTCATATACACTCAGATGTCTATCAGTTTTTATATAACATTTGACACAAGGTAAACTGTACTTTAAAAAGAAAGACAAGACTACGTAAATATACAGGGATAATTTTATATCACTGAGCAATAGTGAGAAAAGCTCAAAAATTCTTATTCTGTGGAAACATATGATTTGAACCTCTGATTCTGTATATCACCATATAGACTTAGGAATTAGAAACTGAATCCGTGAGTCATTGTGTATCTTATTCTAATAAAAAAGAAAATTAATAAATGACCTCATTGAATAAATTAAAAATAAACTAAAAGAAGTGAATTCTCATTTCAGAAGAAGAAAGTAATTTTTAAGATATGGAAATAACATGATGGAGAGAATTAAAAAGACAATAAAAATCAAAATAAGAAAGATATCAAATCCTTACGGATAAAAAAATTATCGTAATTATAGTTTTTCATTATTATCACAGCAAAAGTTTAATCAAGGAAGAAATTAGAGCTCTTCAGCATGAAATGAGAGATGAGGTAGCAAGGACAATAAAACTGTTGAAGTATTAAATGAGTATTTCCCAATGTATTTATAAAAAATAGCATTAATGGGTCAAGAACTGAAAATTCCTAATTAATATATATCTCACTAACTCATGAAGAGTCAGTATTTTAAATGGACTTTCGAATTTGCCTCCAGCAAATTTGATGCTACTAAAAATTAAAATTTCTATGATTTTTACTGATCCTATCGGGCTTTATAGTTTTTTTAAAAATGTTAAAATACAATGACAGATTTAGCAAAAGCTGATTTAAAGCCTTCATCAATTTGATGTTAACACTAGCAAAGTAATTTCAATAATTGCTTTACGATTTTAATAAGTGGAGAAGGCCAAATGGTTTTTGTATGTTTTTTCCAGGTCATTTAATAATTTTTTTTTCAATAAAAGGCAATGCTTCTGCATTGTAGAAAATGTGGTAATTACAGAAACATACATACAGGAGATAAGTATAAGCATAGTCATCTCTAATCCTGATACCCAGAGATCTCCATTAATAACGTAGAAAGTAGACATACACGTGTCATAGGAAAGAAGACTTCAAGGAAAGTGGTGTCCTTTAATTAGGACCACAACAGTAACAACAATGATAAAACAAAGATGTTCAGTGAAGGGTTCAAGGTACAGAGGTACATTTTGTTTTTAGAATTTGAGAGCTTACAGAGAAAAATTTGGAAACATTGGACAAAATGGGTAGGTGGAAAAGTAGCAGGCTGTGGATAAAATCACAGAAGAGGAAACAGGAATTTATATATTCTGGTCTCTCAAAGTTTCTTCTGTAGTTAAATGGTAAGGACATTTAAATTCTTGGTGGGTCATGATTCTGAAATTACTAGGATGAATCACCTGAAGCTTGGCTTGTGTGGGAGCATGGAGGGACTGCTGCGGGTCTACAGTTGCAGACAAATAGGCTCCTAGACAGTATTAGTAATGTAATGTAGGACGATGGAAATACACACAGGATATTGGAGGCAGAATATTCTGGATTAGTCAACTAATGTCTGTAATTAGCAAACTCAAAATTTTACTGACATTCAAATATAAGAATTTACTTTTCACATGTGGAGGTCTCCAGTTCCTCTGGGCTGGGTTGGCCCTATCTAGGTGGCTAGTCTTGAGCTGAGTTTGGATGTAAACTGGGTTTTGGGTTTTTCTGCTTCAATCTACTTATTTGGTGCCCATCCTTCCTCAGGCTTTCCTTCTACTGGCTTTTATGTGGATTTGATGGCTCAAATTCAGGAAGCCAGCGTGGACTCTGGATTATGAGAGGCATTGCTGATAGCAACGCACCAGGATAGAAGGATCTATTTGCCCTGGGAAATGATCTTCAGATCTCTTCTGCATAAGACAAAGATGAAGTCTAGATTTTTTTTTAAAGCCATAAAACTTAGTCTTTGTTGTCCTTCTCAGGTGACCCAAATTTTAACTAACCCAGATCTCTTAGAAATAATGTGTAGAAGCAGAAATTTAAGATGCCATTTGTTGAAGTGAGATTTCAATTACACAAAGTGTTATGAGATTTAACTTATAGAAGATGTTCCTTTTGGAATGGGTCTCTGTCCTCATATTGGCATGGGACAAGGCAGCAGCATCTTGTGTGGCAACAGAACTGCAGTAAATCAGTAACAAAGTAGTGACAGAACAGGACCGACCCAAGAATCCTGGTGGGGTAGCAGACCAAACCCAACCTCAGAGATGGCCCCGTCAGCCTAAGTAGTGATGATTATTAGCAAGACTTCTACACAGGTGCTAAAGAATATAGTGGTCTAAAAAATGAATGTGTATAAGATTCTACTCCATGGACATACAGACATACTGGGCAACACTGATGTATTATAGTTCTGAAAGTGAGGATTAGTAAACTGGTTAATTTGTAGTATTAATGCTACACAAGGTTATTGGTATCCTGATCTGGGGAGTTCTGAGCTGTTTTTTCCCATCATGTAGAAAGTTTGGAAATTAGCCAGTAAACTTCTGTATCTTAGACATGGTTACCCTAAATATAAAGATTGACAAAGTATATCAAATGGTACTTCATATATTATCATTTAGAATTAGCAAAAAGGGGAAGGGGAGTGAGCTTTTACAAAAAAATATGAACTCTGTGATTTTTAATTTTTTTAACCAGACTGTTAAGTAGATATTGCTAAGAAAAGAAAAAGATGTACAGAAGCCTGAAAGGCTTACTCTGAAAGGGAAGCACTATACGGTAGTGCAGACAAAGAAAAGTCCTGTGTTGCTTGCTAATTTCAGTAGGTCTCAGTTCACTTGACCCTCTCAGGGAGTACAGGAGAAGACAGTGTTTTCACAGGAAATGTGTTAGAAAGTACTGCTAAATATAGCTAAAAGCTGATTTTACTGCAAACATAAAATTAAAAATAATTGATGGCATCTAAAACACATAACTTCAAGCAAAATTCACAATCTGTAACACATAAAGAACGTGATGTTCTGTTTATATACGAAGTCTGTTCCCACCTGGAGCAAAGACACAAAACCAAGAATTGAAAAGGTCAGTGCTTAAAAATATTCTCTATTTGGATTATCGTCATTTTGTGGTAATTTTATTTTAATGTGAAAATGTATCATGTATGAAAATGTCAGTATCAGTTTAAAGACATAGTCAATCCTATTTTTCTCTATGTATAAAAAAGACCCACAAAGAGAATTTCAAAAATGACTAAGGTGAAATAGACCATTAGCTTGATATAAAGTTTGCTGAAAAGTCAAAGTTAAATTGGGTTACAGATTTTTTTTAAGTAATATATCTCACAAACAAAAGTTAACTATTTAGTGCTTGAGCTTTAAAAAAAAAAATTGGTGCAGAAAAGAACTGCTTAATGGGCCAGTTAAAACTCATAGCTTTGGTTTCTTTCTTTACCTTTCTCCATCCTTCCTTCCTTATCTCCTTAATAATTCAATTCAAAAATCTGCTGGATGGGGGAAAACAGAGAAGGGGTCAATGTCATATGTTGACCTGGAGGCTTCACCTGAATATTGTTACCAAGTCCAAACTCATTCTGCTCAACACATGACAAGCAAATAAATCGGGAGACGAGATGTTGGGGCAAGGAATAATGACTTTATTCAGGAAGACAGCAGACTAAGAAGATGGCAGACTAATGCCCTGGAGAAACATCTTCCCCAGGTCAGAATTCTTTTTCTACTAAAAAGGGGAGGGGAATGCTCGGTTGTTGCAGACTTTCTGGTGTAGGAATTCTTTGTTCTTGGAATCTTTTGTTCTTGCAGCTGTCCATGTGGGTCAGATCATGGTGTCCTTGTAAACCTCCAACAAAAGAAACATTATTTTCTATTCTGCAACTTGTTGTCCTTATGTAAATGGGAAAATGTTAGAATCCTTAAAGATTAGAGCCTTGAGAATAGACTCTTCTGCATATTTCAGTCTCTAGGCAACATTCTTTTACAAAAGGTGCAGCACCAGCGAGGCTAAGCCTAGGAAACAGGGCACAGAGTTAGAGTAAAAGGAACAGATCTAATATGGAATAAGATTTGTTCTTTTCTATTATAATATGGTTATAAGAACATATATGTTACATCGAAATTGAAGGACATTCTTCGAAATATTTATACAAAATAGATTAAAAGCATATGGTGCCTATCTTCAGTTAAATGCAGATCAATTAGCAGGTGGGTTGATATGTATAAGCAAAAAGAAAAATAGACTCAGTTAAGATACATACGAAGGATATTTTTATAGAAAATTTTAAGAAAAATATCAATCTTTCAATATATGAAGGTAAATAGAACTAGAGCCTCCAGAGCTCAAATTTATTCATAGAATTAAAATCCAGAATGTTCTGGCTTAAATGACTATGGGGAGTACACTTGGGAAGTTTTATAAAAGTTTTTAATACCTTTACTGGAGAAAACATAGTAGGGAAGAACAAATCTGATTCCATATTAGATCTGTTCCTTTAGCTCTAACCCTGCGCTCTGTCTCCTGTGCTTAGCCATGCTGATTCTGCACCTTTTGTAAAAGAATTTTGCATCTAGCTTGAAATATACAGGATAGCCCATTCTCAAGTCTCTGACTTTTAAGGATACAACACATTCCCTTTCATATTAAGATAAAAAGTTGCAGAATATAAAGTTGCCTTGTTGGAGGTTTACAGGAACATCATGAGCTGACCCAAGTGGACAGCTGCAAAAACAAAGGATTCCCACACCAAGAAGTTTTCAACAGCCAACCACATCCCCCCTCTTTTTAAAAGGGGTCCAAATTCTGACTTGGGGAAGATGATTCCCTAGGACATTAAACCCCCAATTTCTCAGTCTACTGGCTTTCTGAATAAAGTTGTTATTTCTTGCCCCAACACCTCATCTCCCAATATATTAGCTATGCAGTGAACAGAACAAGTTTGGACTTGGTAACAAAAATATTTTCCAATTTTCTTAAAAAATCAAATTGTTGTACTTTTAGAATACAACCCATTCTGAAGTTGGGGCTATCGGTTCATATTTTCTATTTATTATAAAATAAACTTAATTCATAAAATTCAAAAGTACACTATTGAAAAAGAAGATGGAAAAGAATATCCCTATGGCTTGTGTCTGGAATACCATTTTAGGTGTTAGTTTACAGACTGGCTGTGGGTCTGTGGAAGACATTCTTAACTGCTGGTGAACTGTTACAACTAAAATTCCTTCCCTAAGAGCAGGTACAAGTGGCTTTTTATTAGAGCCAAATATCTTTCAGTTACGGCTGTGCTACCATGCCCAGTGGCTAGGTTGCCACATGGACACTCTAAAGGCAATAGCCTCTGAAGTCACATGGACCCTCAAACCAGTGAGGCTTTCATGACTCTGGCTGAATATGTACATCTTTCAAAATGCTTCTGGGACAAATTCTGTGCATGTGCAGGATTTGTTTTTTAAATACTTACCAACTGATAAAAACGTGCTACAAGTTATTCCAAGTTTGAGGCCTTTGGTGTCATGGGCAGTAACCAAAGACCACTTAGGTTAGATAAGTGTGGACATGGGCCAGTATGAACAGATTTTGTCAGTCAGTGATCTCACTTTGCTACAGGCTTAAGCCTGTATGGGGTAAATACTCTATGATGGTATGCCAATGGGCATCTCTTCCCAGCTCCACACCCAGTGATGTCACGTTGGTAACTTAAAATCAGCTACAGTGATTGTATGCGTGCGGGTAAGAGGTCAACGACCCACAGTTCCCAGTGAGAGAATTCACAGGAGACTCTGGTGCCACAGCACATGGTAAGTTTTTATTAGTTAAAGAAACAGCACAGAGGTACAGGACCTCTGCGGACAGCGAGGGAGCTGCATCTGCAGGTGGCTGTAAGTGCTTTTTTATATCCCCAAGGATGGAATTTTCAGGTTCGTGAGTGCACATGCTCAATCATTTCTGGAGCCCCTATTTGCTCAGGAAAGCAAAGGGGGAGAGTGTTTACTGGTCTTCTTCAAGGTCTTTTAAGTCCGTTGTTTTGAATTCCTCATTCCCCTGCCTGCCTTGCCCTGACTGTTTGGTCCCTATCCATTGTACACCATCAAATTTGACTAAAAATCAGAGCTATATTTATTTCTTGGCTGAGTGAATAAGACATATTATTCATGAAATTACATTGAAAAGTATAACCATTACATTGTAAATAGCACAAAAATTGAAGAAATACACTTCTAATATTCACAATTATCCATTTCAGCAAGGGAAACTCATTCATTTCACTAAAGAATGAAGACAGTGCTGACACATGTTTTCATTATTTGACTTTTGTCATACTCTCACATAAACACAAAAATCAACAAATGCAAATATTGAATGACTAGAGACATGATAGTTCACAAAAATATCAAAGAAAGAATTTGATGAAATTCAATGAGCTATATGGAATTTACCATAAAGAGTATTATTTATTTTGCTATTATTTGTAAATTATATGATATGTATAATTTATAACAGTAAAATTTGCAATAAATTCTGTACCTACAGATATACATCTTCTTTTGTGGCTGGAGCTGATTGTTAAATCTTCACCAGTGTGCTGTTGTCTCCTAGTTTGATTATACATAGCTATTTGAGCTGGAGAATGAGTATCTAATTATTAATACCGATATTGTACAGTGCAGGGTGGGCGATATAAGAAAAGCAGCACCTACCATTGCTACTATTTGTTTATGACAGAAAAGATCCTGGTCACTTCCTATTCTGTGGACTGAGAATAATGCCTATTATACATGTTCATTCAGATTGGGGGTAAATTATGAAAAACATCTGGCAGAGGACCAGTTATACATGCTTGGTAATTATTCATCCATTTTCTGCACATCTCACTAAGAGGATAATGATAATGATGATGATGATGACGCTGATAATAATAAACACGTATCAGCATGCCAAATACTTTACATATATTAACACACTTAGTCTTCACCATAACCTTATGTGTAGGTACTGTTCTTGTCCATATTTCACTGATGATTAATTTTGGTATTTAAATATAGAGATGCCATTTGTGATACAAACTATTTAATACCAAATTAGCGGCAAGGATACTAGCTCACTTTCACTGAAGGTTAATCACGACGTGCTTTCCAATCTCACTACTGCAACTCAAGGAGCCCAGTGCTCAGCGTGAGGTTGACAGTGAAAAGAGGTTCCAACGCATAGGCTGAAAATAATCCACCAGTTAACTGACTCAAGGTTAAAGACTCAGTAGGCACTCTTTAGCACAGATAAAAAACCCCTAATTTTAAAACTAAACTTTAACAGGAAAATTTCTGGGGGCTACTACAATGCTTTTCATTTTAAGGTAAGACAATGTCTACTATATAAACAGCAAATATAAATTACCTCAAAAGAGCACATAGATGAAACATTTTTAAGAATGTTCTTTTCAGCACAGCTTGTTAACTTTATTAAAATAACATCAAATATGTTTCTAATTAGCATGATGTTTTAACCTTAAATTGAGTCTTTATCAGGATGCTGCATTTATGTTAATGCAAGTTTCATAAAATTAAAATATTTTCTGCAGAATATCTCTAAGAAAATCAAGTTTACAAAAATTTCCTGAATAATTTGCCCATATATAAATCTGTCTCATCAAAATATAATACTAAATGCATTTTTGGCAAATTATCAATAATCACAAATTCCTAGGCAGATTCAAACTTTAGAAATTCTGTGCCAACATTGCAATTATCAGGATAAACATTGCCTTTTAAGCAAAATGAGGAAACAAATCAATGAAAAGGAATATATTGCCAAAGTAGAAAAATTTAAAGGAAAAAAAAGAAAAAATTAAAGGATTAAACTATATGTTGTCCATAAGAAAACTTCTTTAAATATAAAGGTCTATATATGGAACAACTAAAAGAATGAAAAAATGAATTATATATCTACATATTAGCAACGAAGAATCAGAAATTGAAAAACATATTTATAATAGCATAGAAATAACAGACATAATGACAAATTTGACATAAGATGTGCACACTGAAGACAACAAAATACTGGCACAACTAAATGGCACACTGAAAACAACAGAACATTTCAGAAAATTAAATACCTAAAGAAACGGAGGAAACTTCATGGATAAGAATGCTTAATAATTGTTAAAATGTTTATTTTTCACCATGCAATATATATCTTTAACACAATCCCAAATCAGTATCCTAACAAACATATTTTTTGGTAGAAAATTTTAAACTAATTCTAGAGTTTATATGGAGATTTACATATATATATTATAAGTATGTATATTTATATATATTTTATATGTATACACACACACACACACCCCCCCCCCAACTAGTAGAACCCAAACACACCAATTAAACCACAGAGAAAAACAAAGTTGAAAGGTTTACATTATCTCTATCTATGTTAGTTTGCCTTTTATCCCCTGAAATATGTTGTGTATTTTTCAAGTCTGTCTGAGGACTGGGTTGGCTCCTCTTCCTTCCCTCTTTTGCTGTCAATGATGTCCTCCAATCAGACTGGGTAGATCGTCTTTTCTTTACTTGCCCCAAAGCTATCATAAAATAGCAGTGCTCACAGCAGTGATTCCAAGTATGAACTTGTCTATACCTTCAAATAAATAAGTTAGTAGTTTTGCAGGTTGAATCTTCTATGTATTAAAGAGGTAATAAATTACTGTAGCAAGTCCATTTTTTCATAAAATACCTATACTTAGATCTATGTAAAACAAATGCTCACATTAGAAAGATTACCTTTCTTGTACTAATTTTAACAGAAATCGAATTCTTTCCTGTATTTCTCCAAAACCATGGAAGGCACACACATTCTGATTCTTACTCCTTCCCTGTTTCCCCCTCACTTCTCACCTGTTAACAACCTTAGTTCCTCCAGCATCCCACTCCCCAATCCCACCCCCAAACTATGTGGCTTTCACCATTTCTGTCATCTTTCCTGAACCCAGATTGAATGAACCTTTAAAAAGTAAACCCTTCTCCTTGTCTCCATATTTGAAGCTTCATCTGCTCTTTCACAAACAAATTGCATTTTCTTGTTAAAGGAGTCAAAAAGGATGCCTCTCAGACGACGTAATTTTGAAGAACTTCAAGATTCTAATCTCCTTTAGATGGTATGAGGTAGGGGAAAACCGAGACTAAAATCGTTGTTTCAATGAATTCATACACACATAACACACACAACACACACTCACAAAGTAAATAACTTTACAAACTGAAAAAGATAATTGAAATAGAATTTACAGCAAAATAAAATAGTTTCATCATATTATAAAAAAAGCATTTCAAACATTAACAAACACATGTCAAATTGTATTATAATTTTCCTTTAAGGTAAATGACCTCAAGCAGGCCAACACTGCAATTTAATCTTAAAAGGAACACTTTATGAGAAATAAAATAATTACTCATTTTTAGACTGTGTAAAAAAAAGAGAAAAAAAATGCTGATCAATAAAGAATCATTGGATTCTTGATGACAATAGATTCTCGATGGACAATGAAGTAGATTATTGTATTCTCACAAAAAAAGTTTTAATAGCATTAAATTTTTTAAAGAAAGCTATCGAAGCATTTTATCAGAACTTAACTTTTTCTCAGTCGGTGATCATGGATCAGATCACACAAAAAAGTTTTGTGTTAGATTAGATTGGGGCCATTTTTTTAAACATTGATTTTATCATGAAATATAGAGTATCCAAGATCAGGGCCTCAGGTAAAATTAAAATACAAAATGAGAACATATAAGTTAAAAACAGAAGTAGAAATATAGAAAGAGAGAATAATGAAAAAGCCAACTGAATATTTGAACTGCTGTAGGGTACTTGGTAACACTTTAGCTTCTGTGGAAATGGTTTTGACTGTTTGAAGACAGAGATGATTGACAGATTTTCCCATGGTCCCCTGATGGGGCACCACCACCATGGAATCTCTGACCCAGCAGCAGAATTTCAAAATTCTTTGAAATTTTTACTCTAAGCACTGGCAGCTGAGATAAAGCAGATTGTGTATGGTATGGATGTCAAGCTTTTAGAATTCATTGTTAAAACAGAAAATATTCTTTCTCTTAAATTTTATTTTCCTATACTTTCTGAGAGAAAAATGCGTAGAGAATTTCTATCACTTCATGGCTCAAGCAGAGAGACAGAATTACAGATTGAAACTGAAGTAATCCTCTTGAATGTCAATGATGAGTGAAACAATTATCAAGTTTCTAGCTCATCACTCCAGATACAATCTTAATGCAAAAAAAAGTCACTTGATATCCTATAGCCAAGAATTTACCAAATTTATCATACTGGAAGTTTTAACTACAACAATTTGGCAGAATACAAATTGAAAAAGAAGAAATAAAATTATCTCTGTTCACAGATGTGATCTGAAATGCAAAAAATGTGAACAATTTCACAATAAATAGAACTCCTTTAAAAAAAAGCAGCAAGTTTGCAGGATACAAAATCAACACACACAAAAAAATTGTTGTATTTTTATATACTAACAATAAGCAGCCAAAAAAATAAAATTGAGGGAAAAATCCTATTAAAATTGAAGAGAATAAAATACTTAGGAATAAAACTGAATACTCATCTTACACCATACATTAAAATCAACTCAAAATGGATTAAAGACTGAAACATAAAACCTGAAACTGTAAAATTTCTAAAAGAAGAGTTTGTGTCATTAGTTTTGGCAGTGATTTCTTGGTTACACCACCAAAAGCAGAGATGACAAAAGCAATAGTAAACTGGTGGGAATACATCATAATGAAAACTTGTGCACAGGAAAGGAAACAATCAACAAAATAAAAAGACAACCTACTGAACTGAAAAAAAAAATATTTGCAAACCATAAACCTGATAAGGGATTAATAGCCAAAATATACAAGTAAGTTCTGTAAGTCATTAACAGTAGCAACAAAAACTCAATTGAAAAAGGAGCAAAGAATTTCAATAGACATTTCTGTAAAGACATACAAATTGCTAACTGATATATGAAAAGATGTTAAACATCACTAATCATCAGGGAAATGCAAATCAAAATGACAATGTAATCTCATCTCACCTATGTTAAGATGGCCAGTGTAAAAACAAACAAACCAGAAAATAAGTGTTGGTGAGGATGTGGAGAAATTGGAACCCTTGTGCATTGATGGTGGAAATGCAAAATGGTGCAGACATAATGGAAAATGTTATGAAGTGCTTAAAATATTAAAAATAGAACTACAGTATGATTCAGCAATCCTGATTCTGGATATTGTTGCAAAAAAATTGAAATCAGGAATCTTTAAACTGAAAAGTATTTTCACTCTTGTGTTCTTTGCTGTATTATTCACGATAAACAGGGTGTGGAGACAACATAAATGCACATGGTCTGAAGATTAAAGAAGATGGGATCTCTTATGGAATATTATTCAGCCATAATAAAGAAAGAAATCCTGTCATATGCCACAACATGGATGCACCTTGAGAACGTGATGCTAAGTAAAATAAGCCAGTCAGAGAAAGAAAAATACTACATTATTTCACTTATATGAGGTATTTAAAGTAGCCAAATTCATCAAAATAAAAAGCAGAATGGCAGTTGCCAAGGGTTGGGTAGAGGTAGAAATCTGGAGTTACCCTTCAAAGTGTATAAAGTTTCATTTACACAGGATGAAGAAGTTCTAGAGGTCTATCTATAACATTATGCCTGTAGTTAATAATTCTGTATTGTACAGTTAAACATTTGTTAAGAAGATACATCTTGTGTTATGTGTCTTTTTTTACCACAATAAACAAGCAATGATTTCTATACCTGAGGTACTCCATGAAAAATCAGTGTAATTTATTTGGAATAATGTGAACACTCAAGCATTCACTCAGCAAAATATTATTGGTTGTAGCTATTTGCTTAGCATTGTGTCAAGTCAACAGAGCATTTTCATAAAGGCTGTAGTTTCTTCTGGAGAGAGACAGATTAACACTAGTGTGACATTTGAAGAAACTCATAGCTGTAAACTTAGAACAAAAATAAGGAAAATAAAATGAAAAAGAGGAAACTTGCCATGAATTGAAAGTTAAATACCTTTTTTTATTATTTTAGTAAATTCTGCATAAATAAATCCCTGATTGCATTCATGAATCATTCCTGAAGAGTGTATCATTTCAGCATAATAAATATCCCCAAGTGCCACTTTGCTTCATTATTCATAAAAATAACATAAGTAGCTTTTTTGGAAACTAATACTTCAAAAATTCATACTAAATACATAATTATCAAATTCTCTATAATGGTAAAATATCTTCTATGTTAGATTATCATAATATTTTAAATTCAAAAGTACAAAAGGAATGAAGATACATCATAAATCAAACTATTTCTAATACCTTTGGATACCACAGATAACATTTTCTTTCAACATTAAAGAAACTTTTATTAATAGATTTCTTGAAGCTGTACATTGGTATCCTTGAGATTTTGAACTTAAATTCAAATTTTAAAATATTTTGAAATAATCATAGACTCCCAGGAAACTGCAAAAATAGTCAAAGGTTTGGTTTTCATTTTGGGATTTTCCACTCTTCAAACAAGAATTCTCAGTGTATCAAATTTTTTTTTTCTTCTTTTAATGTTAGAAGTAGACTGTTTTCTCCCATTGTAACGAATGTTTCTGGAAGTGTCTTTAAAAAGAGGAGTTGTTGCCCTAAATATTGAGTATACATGTCCAAATGCATCTAAGACAAAATAGTGCATGTTATATGCTCTTTGAGCAGCAATGTATTGCAAGACATTTCAAAATTTTGGAGATACTGTGTTAACAATGATAATGGTGAAAATTACAGGAACGCCAACACTGTAATAATGACTTTATATCCTAACAACTTCTCTCTGAGGTACATAAAGCTTCAACGACATAAGTTAAGCAGTTGGTTGCATTTTAATTCCACTTTAACACTTGAAAAATAGTATAGAAAAACAATATGTTGGTGAATTGAAGGTAGAAATTATTTCTTATGGAAAGCTAAAACCATGAGCCAGCTTCAGTTTTATTTTTGAATAAAAATATTAATTAAATGTGTGTGTGCTTCTTCATCTTGGTATTATTATTATCGTTTTTATTTTGTGGCATCATAAGTATTTTTAAAATTTGATTTTAAGCTGGCATTGGAAAAAAAGCATAAAGATTAAAATAAATGAAACTGTATCAATTGTTAAAATTTGGGAAAATATTATCATTTTCTTTCAATCTACATCCCAGGAAATTTGTATTTATCAGATGGAAAAAATATTTGAAGCAACAATAAGTATAGAATTAACTATATCAATTTAGAAGTCAAATCAAAACACAGAAAAATTAATTTTAAAAGATGAAGTTTTAAAGATTTTATTGTAATTTTTTAAAATGCCTCCATTTTGTGTGCAGTAATTATTGTAATAAAGTAAATTAGTACTTCATAAAACTGTATTGATAATAAAAAGCAGTGAAAATATATCAGAGCATTCAAGATTCTCTAAAGAAGGTATTTATCAAAGTAATCTATTTTTAAATAAGTTACTAAAATATACATTGTTCACAAGACAGCAACACATTGAAAAATTAAGCAAAGTTATTAACTACTATATCTAAAGTAGATAAACATGTTTATACTATATAGCACAGGGAACTATATTCAGTATCTTGTAGTAACTTATGGTGAAAAAGAATATGAAAATGAATATATACATGTTCCTATATGACTGAAGTATTGTGCTGTACACCAGAAATTGGCACAACATTGAGAGCTGACTATACTTCAATAAAAATATATATTTAAAAAAATTAAGCAAAGAAAATTCTAATTTTCCCTCTAAGTCATATGTGTCCTTGAACAAGTCATCTAAACTCTACATCTCATTTTTTGTATGTTAATTGAGACAAAGGAATGGCCTTTTAGTGAATTTAAGAAGTAGTAAAATCAATTTTAATGCAACGTGAATCTAATAAAATAAAAATTACTATCTTACAGCAAAGAGAGAATAGATAATCTTACTTAGCAACTATCAGGAGCTTTGACTGGATTCACAAAATGGGGCAATTAGCAATTATTTATGAAGTTAACATTTAAACCTTAAATCCAGGTATGAGAAGATTTTAAATAAATCAGTGCTATATAGAAAATGCACATCTTTCTTAAATTTCTACCATTACATGTTCTGTATTAAATATCCTGATCATGTTTTCTAAAACATACATTCTTCTTGATCCATATTAGTTGTGTTACTATAAAGTTTTAATGTATAGTTTATTCATATGATCATTTCTTCTATGCGAATTTTAATGTCTTTTATCTTAAAAATTCAAATTCTGAATGAAAACATGTTTGGAAAACATTAAGCATAATTTTAGCTCTTCTTGTAACATCATAAGGGATGAAAGATATCAATTCCTGGAATACGGTTTACTCACTATTTTGGTAACTGCTAGCTTTTTAGTTTGCAGGTAAAACAAGAGGAACTTCATTACGAGAAAAAAATATGTGATAACAGTTAAACTGAAACATTGCTTTAGTGTTTTGTACATTTTTTGCAGTAGTATTTTAAAAATCCACAGACATGATTAAATTTAGCCCCAATTAGATATAATACCGTTTACTTTAGCCTTATTAAATAATCAAATTATTTTTCAATTAATACTTTTGAAGATAATTTTAATTCTTCTAAATTTTATATAAGCAAAATTATATTTAGCTGTTAACATTATAATCACTTGTTTGAGTTAAGATAATTTAGACAGAGTCTGTGAAATAAGTTGATTTTTACCCTTCCTATATATCTTGAATTGCTGCTGTGATCATAGAACCTATTTTTATCCATTGAGATTTTTAAGAGTTTCTCAATTATTGGATTTCTATTATCTAAGACACTAACATGTGCCAGTTTGGTATCTTCTTTCCTCAAAGGGATATCAAGATTTTGATTTGCCTTCTGATCTTTCATTCTTCAAACTTGTTTGAATGAAATATATCATTAGTATCAGAAAATACCCATTACACTAAAATATCTTCAATATAGTATAGAATTGTTTCATGCAAATAAAAAGCACAGTTGCTAAATTTTTTATGATGTTTTCTAGAAATAGTAGAGCAATTCTGTTAATGCCTTGAAAAAATGTTTTGCTTATACAATAGTTTATCAGCCACATCCTCATAATTTGCTAAATATCAATTTAGCAAATAGACTTTTGGGTTTCAATCATTCCTCTTGGTCTTCTGCAGGTACAACCCCTACTGGGTGGAGGGTTCTGAGTTTATTGTGAGTGACAGATAGACCACAAACCCTGTTTTAACTGCACCAGCTTCACCATTTTCAGTTACTCTGTGTGTGTGTGTGTTGGGGAGAGGGTAGGGATTTGCTTTTTATATTTTATTATGTAACACAGTTTATTGGGCTGAAAAATTGCAAGCCTCTGTTATAAACTGTATTATCCTATAGTTGTCTTGTTTCCAAAATAATTGATTCTGGTTCTTTTACTGTGAAACTGTAAGAGCTCTAAACTTTTTATTTTTTTACACAATTTGGCAGTAAATTCAATGTCGTATGAATTTCTGATCCATAAAATCCCTTGAGAATCTTCATTTTAATGTTATACTTAGTCATAAGTTTACAGAAATTAATAATCTAAAAATGTTTATAAATATTAGAAAATTACTTGCTTAACTAGGTTTACCTTTAACTGTGTTTTTTTGATAAATTGTCTTTTATGTTTCTAGTTACAGGACTATGTCATATATCATAACATGGTTAAATATGTATATGAATTTGTCATCTCTAGAAGACAATGTGTAAAATTTAAAATAACTCTAACCAGAAGAATTAGATACCAGAGTTCCAGTTGTTATTTTAAACTTCATGTATGTTTTAACTCATTGATCCTTTCTGGACCTCAGTTTTTGATATTGAAAACAGATAATAAATTTGAGTTCTAAACCTAAAGTTCTGTGATTCCATTTTTTAAATATTTGTAGATTCCAAATGCTTAGCAGAAAATATATAAATCTGAAACAATAGTATGTTTTGAATTGAAGAATTAATAGATAGATTTGTTAAATTGTCATGACTCCTCTAGGAAAGTTGTATGTCCCATTTCTCATGCATATATTGAGCTCCTTTTCTGTTTAGATAACATGTAGACACTGATGAAAACATAGGTGGTGTGACATTGCTCTTGCTTTAAGAAAAACATTTTCAGAATATAGATTTCTATATACATAAATTACACTTGGAAGAGCATTGTTTATATTAATGAAAAGCCATGTTTAAAAAATAGTGACTAGATTCAATCTGGGTGAAGTGAAGGTTTTAAGTAGGAAATTTGGGAGATACTAAGAACATTTTGTACACTGTATACCCTTCTTTTACACACCGCAAATTTTTCTACACTAGATGAATCTCCCAAGTGATAAGCACCTGCAAGTTTAAAATTTAATTATATAGTCTTTCCCCCAATAAGTGATATAGTGAAGTTTTCCTGTATCAAATTCATCTAAAATTAAAGCTCACTTACTAATTGTAATTAATTAGACTAATTTATTAATTGATTAGATATTCTTATGCCATAAGCCCAAATCGACAGTAAAGTCTGTGTCTAAGGAGATGAATGTCTCTAAGTAAATAGCCTAATTGATCTGTTGGTTAGTGTACTGGGGCAGGCATGACCATGAAAGGACAATGAGGAGCAGAGCAAACAGCAGGAGATACCCAAATACGTAACATTTAAGTTAAATAATTCTTATTTTAAGTCAATTTGCAATTTTGTTCAATTTTTGTGATAAATACATTATAAAAATGTAAAGCATTTTACAGCTTTAGATGGGTTGACCAATAAATATTGTTTTATTTTTTATGCTTTTTAATTCAGAGTTTAATTTTCTTCTTAATCTATAATAAAATGAGACTGAGAGGGCTTCACATCTTTCTGCAGGTGTTTCCCAGTTTATAGACATAATTTCACCAAACAAACTAAAGGGAGGGCATATATTGCAATATATGTAGAAAAGAACTGATTCTGTATATATAGGTATGAAATTCTAAAGACTAGAAATTAAACTTTTTTCTGGTATTAGTTGCTTCTGAATGAAGCCCATCATAGGTAAGTATATACTGATATAAGACCCCTTATTACCTTTGACTAAAATGCCTAAAATATTAAGAAATATTTTTAAAGTATATACCTAGTTAGACAGATAGACAGATAGAATGGACTATTATTTAGCCTTAAAAAAGAAGATGATCCTGCCATTTGCAACAAAAGGATGCACCTAGAGGACATTATGCCAAGTTTAATAAGCCAGATGTAGAAAGAAAACAAACTGTATCATCTCACTTATACATGGAATCTGAAAACGTAGAATACATAGAAGTGAAAAGTAGCACAGTGGTCACCAGGGATGTGGGGCAGGGAGGTGAGAGCAATGGGTAGATGTTGGACAAAGAGTACAAAGTTGCAGTTACATAGGATGAATAAGTCTAGAGATCCAATATACAGCATGATGACTATAGCTAACAATACTTTATCGAATACTGGAAGTCATTAAGAGAATAGATTTCAGGTGCTTCCATCAAACACAAAAAAATGGTAGTTATGTGAGGAGATGATACGGTAACTAGCTTGACTGTGGTAATCATTTCACTCTGTGTGTGTGTGTGTATATATATATATATAAATATTTATATATCAAGTCATCATGTTGTATACGTTAAATACATACAATTTTATTAAAAATAGCAAGAACTATTAAAAGATAAGATATATATTATAGAATAAAAATTTAATAAGAGGTACATGAAAATATCTCTAGAATATGTTGAGCATGTTCTTGCCAAATTAGAATTTAGAATTAGATGTTTACAGTCTGTTATAGTCACCACTGTGGTCAAAAGTAGTCAGAGGAACTGATTGTGCATCTAAAGTTATATACATAGTATTTTTAATAATGCAAAGGAATTTCTGAAAAATATCACACCACATTATAGAATAATGAAAAAAACTAAAATCAATTGTACCTTTCAAAAAGGTTGTTGTCCAAAAATAAGTTATGTGATAAAGATTTCAAATAAAGTATCTCCTGAGACGTAAGAAAGTCACCAAATTATTTCATTAACATCATTAAGGCAGTTTTATTGATTTGTAAGTTAAAGAGAAAAACACTACATATATATACATATACACACATACATACATACACACAGACTATAACAAGGACCTTAATAATTCATTTTCACAAATGGTTAACAATGTCCAGTTACTTCTATAATAGAGATTACAAAACTTTTATAAAGTTAGTTTATTTTACTGGTTTTCAAGCTATCTTGCTTAGTTCCATTAAAACTTTTAAATGTGGATTACGCTATCCCTTGTATGATATAAAGATGAGTCATCTTACATGAGATCAACTTTTTTTTAACCTATTGTCTATGGCTATGCTAGAAAAAATGTTCAAGAAAGAGATTTTTTTTTTTAAATAAAATCATTTCTTCTCTGAATAACGTATTTTTTCTTTGACATACTGTTTCTAGTATGTTTACTTATTTATACCTTTGGCTTCTTTCTTAAAGAATTAGTATTGCAATATATTCTATCAACTCAGAAGAAATGGTACTATTTTTATGTATGTCATCACTAGAATATGGGATAAATTGAAAAATGAGTTGCACAAAGTATGGCTTCTTGGGACTCTTCTAAGTAAGGTCTAGATTTCATGTTGTATTAGAGCAGAAATGATTTCTTTGACTTCACAAACACATGGTTGCCATGGTAACATTTTTCTACATTGCACATACTACTATGGGATATTGTCTAGCAATATAATTAAATTTTATTTCATGCATTTTGTACATTATTTTAAGTTATAACAATAAAATACTCTTGGATTGGAGAAGAAAATTTGAAATTTTACAACTGCAATGCATTTTGTCCATAAGATTAATAAAAACATGTAAAATGGAGAATTATAACTTTGTTCCCTGTGCATGTTCAAATTAGTGAATGTGCCTCAGGACAAGAATACCAAAAATTGTATGGAAAAATTTAAACTGATTAAAGCTGATTAAAATTACCACTATCTGGCACTTTATATATTTTATTTATCTTTTTTTTCTTCTTTTCTCAGTGTACTATATCTTTAACAGAGCAGAAATTTTGTTCATAACAGTGAATCTTCAGGACCTATTACAGTACCCGGTATACAGAAGGTGCAAAATAAATATTGTCAAATGTTAAATAATGAGATCTTATTATTTTTACAATTAGAAAATTATAAACACCTTTAAGACATCTGTTGAAGTCAGAAATCAATATACTAATTCTTAATAAACTGTACATTGAAAGGCTTCTATTTTGATATTCCCTCAAATTTTTAAGGAATAATTCTTCTCCTTTTTGGTTCTGTATACTAACATCTATGTTAAGCAGAATAGACTGACCTCTGTAAGGGATGCCCTGTCAAGGTTCATTTTTCAAATATACAAGCTTTCTGCTTTCTAATCACCTGACATATTTAATTCAAAAAATGCCCACTCACATGATTTGGAGTGACTTTTCTAACTCAAAACTAAAGAGAAGTTGGATTAAAAATTTGTCTCTTTTCTACTCTGGAAGTACTGAAATCAACTCTGTAGCACTTGTCAAAAGTGAATTGTTTGTGCTCTCTCATTAAGTATTTTTAGATTGAGATCATGGTGGTATTTAACTGAGAAAATAAGAAGTGTGTGTCTATTATATGAAAGAAAACTACGTGACACATTCTGAGTAAGGTTTCTGATCCGGAATTTCTAACATGAGGTTATTGTAAAAATATTACATTCTCCTTTTAACTATAAATTTGTAGATCCAAACTGAGAAAAACCATAGTTATTTCAAGAAAGAAAATAGAGCTATGATGCCACAATAAGGAAACACATGCCATTAACCGTTTTATCTTTGGAAATAGTTGATTTAGTGTTCATTTTCAATGAGGATTCCAAATCAAAAGCACTATTATATCAGTTTTTTTCCTTAGCTCAAAGCTTACCAAGAAGTAAATAAACATTATATACATATGTGTGTGTTTGTGTGTGTGTGTGTATATATATATATGTGTGTGTGTGTATATATTTTTTTTCCCTCTAGGAGAATTCTCAGGCAGTTGTTAATAGGAAAATATTTAAAATGAAGTGTAATTCTTAACCAAATTCAAGATAAATGATAGAAACATAGCTTCTTTACATTTACATATGTATTTACATATATATTATTTTAAAAGAAAAATACGCAGCACATTTGTAATCATATCAGTGTGCTCTTTTTTTTCCCTGAACTTGAGTATGTATGAGATAGAAATTGACCAGCATTTGTGAATCAACCAGTGTTATTGTAAGTTCTCCAAATCACTGGGCTTGACACTTCACACATTTAATGTACAATAAACAGTTTTAAAATTAGTAAAATATATTAATATATTCGCCCATGCAGTACCACAGCAGTAGACTAAAAAAAAAACATATGCAATGATACTCAATTTGCGACAACGTGTCAAGGAAGTTAATTCCTCAACATAATTTTTCTACAAATTCCATTTTTTGTAGATGTAAATATTTCCATCTAAATGATCAATTTATGTAAAATGAGAGAAAAATGACCTTTCTCTTTGCCTTTCAACAGGATTGACACTTGCCAATATTGTTCACTTTGAGTTGTACATAATGGAAAGGGAAACGATTCACTCCACTTGTCCTTGGTTGGCCAAATAATGACCTCCCCAAAGATATCTGCATCCCATCCCTGGGATCTGTGACTGTTATTTTATATGGCAAAAGGGATTTTGCAGATGTGGCTAAATTATTGCTTTTGAGACTGATAGAATATTCTAGATTATCAAGGTGTGTCCTAAATGCAATCACATGTATCTTTATAAAAGGGAGGTAAAAGGAAATTTGGCATAATGCTTCCATTATGGTGAGCACAGAGGTAGATACTGGGGTGATGTGGTTACAAGCCACAGAGTGCCAGCAGCAGCAGAAATTGGAAGAGGCAAGGAATGGATTTGTTCCCTAGAGCCTACAGAAGTAGTGCAGTTTTCTTGATACCCTAGTTTTCTCCCAATGATACTAATTTCAGACCTCTAGACTCCACAACTATGAAAAAAATGAATTTCTGTTGTTTTAACCCATCAAGTTTGTGGCAATTAGTTGTAGCAGCCATAGAAAAATCAAGACATTTCCCTTCACCAAATCTACAATTATGATGATCAAACACTGTCCACACTTGTCATTTGTTAAAAACACCTCCTTTTCAATTGTAAACACGGGATCTTTTTTTCTGAAGATCAAGAGAGAAGCTGTATTCCTTTTTTTTTTTTTAATGTATCAAGAGTTACTCAGATTTCTCCTTATTGTTTTCTATCAGTAACGTCCTGTCACTGTGACTTAATCGTATTCTTCTATATGTTCTCTGTTTCTATTTTGGATTGATTTAATTAATAACATTTCTGGCATCCTGGAAGCTCTGCAATAAAAAAAGAGCATGGAACTTATGAATTTAAAAGGACTTATAATTGCACATTAAAAAATATATTGACATTGTCTGTGTTAATTTGTTCAGACCTAAAAGTGCTCAGAACTGGAAGTAGAACAGAATTATACATAAAAATTAATTCAAATGTAATGACAAGACCATAACATATATCTGAGTATATATACCTATCAGGTCTATATGCACATATTAACATGAATGCATATATATGCACATATAAGTATATATGTACACTACACATATGTAATTTGTCTCCATGTATCATTTTAGGTGGGATCAATTGTATATTTAAGAACCTGAAAGTCACATATTGATTAAGGTGAGCTTTTAAAATATAATACAAAAAGGCAAAAGCACATCTCTTTTTTTAGTAGAAAGTTTTCTCTAAATAGCTTGATTAATTTGTAGAAGTTTCCAACTTAATTTCTCTATGTAAGTGTAGAACTAGTATACAAATTGATTTCACACAAAAAATGAAAAATTTATTTTATATAAATGTGGTTATTAGAATTTCATTGAAAATTTGTGTTAATGAGAACTCCATAGCAAAAATTTAATCAATTTGTGTACTTCTCTTAAAGTCTAACTAAGACAAATGTTAGATAACAACTAAAGATTCTCCTTTTTTGAAGACATTTATAAAAAGGAAACAAAATTAAATGTCAGAACTGTAGAACTATTTTCAGGTCAGAGATATAAATCTGTAATATCAGTTAAACTCAGGATGACAATCAGAAGTGGTGTTTATGTAAGTACAACCTTAAGGCTTATATCATATATGGGTACCATGTTAATGTCCCTTTATAAGTTTAAAATACTTTAGTTTCAGAGGTAATTTTACAATCTTTACCTATGCTCAAAACACCATCACCTTACAACAGCAATTTTTTTTTTTTAAAATCCAAACACAAAAAAAGAAGATGCAGGAAGGTAATTAAATTTACTATTAAAAATATTATTTTCCCAATATAATAAAAGACAGACATTATTCTGTTCTTTGTAAACATTCATTCAGGAAAGAATACATGTTCACTAGCCTTCCCAGTTATTGAAGTAATATAGAAGCACTGGTTGTGAATGATAATGAAGGCATGTCTGTCCCTGGTTTCATATCTGGTTCTGTCTCTCTCTGGGGCTTCCAAGATTCTATAACTAATGTGTGCAGCAGATTGGTTAATTCCTCTGTGTGTGAACTAGAGCAAAATGAGAGATAAATGAACTTTCCTCTGGGAACAACTGAGCAGACGTCTGTCTGATAACCATCTGACTTATGATCGCTGCTATATTTTAGCTGTTGAAATGAAGTGCTCCCTAGTCAGAGACTTGGCTATAAAATAATGGGTGAATAAACCTTAAGGTACTTAAGTTATGGTGTTTAATCATATATTTGAATTGCATAGTATAATTTATGTTGATTGTGTTATAGGTCAATTGTTTCTGAACATATAATTTAACTGCATAAAAGGCCATAAACGTTTATTGCATTAATCACATAAATTAATCAAGATATTCCACACATATTTATCATCCTCAAATTTAATAATATTTTAACAAATCAAAGACATTATTTCCCTGTCTGATAACAAGCTTAGTTGTCTGCATAAATGCCAATGTTAAATTACTGTAAATACCCCCTTTAAAAGCAGATACCTACAAAATTCTGACTTCTTAAAATATGCTTTAACATCAGTTTTATTTTCATTTTTTATTCAATGAGATAATGTATTTAGATATGTTATTGATGACTGCCATGTAGTTCTTAGCTCACAGATTCATACTTGTTTCAATATTGAAAATAATAGGTTTTTAAAAAGCTGTAATTAACTGTAAAATTAAATTATTTTAATTTAGAGCTAAAAAATAGAGTAATTAATTTGCAAGAAACTGTATGTGTGTCAATTAAGTAAGTTTCTCTCAATTGTCAACCTCTTATTTGTGCTTAACAAGTTAGAAACCAGGAGTTTATGACCCCATATCCATTTCTAACATTCCCTCATACAGTAAGTAGTCAATTAAAGACAACGACGTATAAGGACTGGCGTGGAAGTGAGAGCTACACCAGGGGTCAAGGAAACATTGTCTTTGTGTTTTCCGACCTTATGGATTGGAAGGGGTAGAAAAATATAAGTTCAATAATCCTCCAAATCATGCTTATCCTGCATTTTTTTTAGTCTTATTTAACCCCAGAAATAATTTGTTTTTTTTAATCTCATCTTATTCATACACAAAGTAATTGTGAAATTGCTTTAAAAGAAAAAGGTGTGATGTGTATGTACATCAGGGAGACCAAACTGGCCCAAGACCTCAGACAAAGCTTCCCTAAGGGCATGGCATTAAACCAGTTATTTATAATGCAACCGGAAGAATGAAGAGGGGTCGTTTAAATGGACAAGGTAGTGAAGGGATATTTCTAGTCTACGAGAGCAGTATTCAGAATACTGAGGTAGTAACCAACAGACCAATTCCAGAGTGCTAGGGATCTGTGAGGCTGTGGCTTAGCAAACCCAGAGGGACAGTGAGCATACATAAGGTTATTCAAGACTGTATATTACATCAGGAATTGTTATATGCTTGGGGTACTTGAAAAATATCAAAAGGATTTAGAAAGGAAAATGCTAGTAATAGTGTTTACATGTTGGAAAGTATTCTTTTTTATGTTTTAGAATAATCGCCACACACAAAGGGTTTGATTTAGCTGACATCTCTTGAGTACTAAGAAACTGATATCCAGATAAATGAACAAAGAGTTTCTCTATACAATAATGCTATTCTTAGAGCAGTTATGCATAAAAAAGGTTATTTCCCTCTCCTGGACTTTTCTTAGTTCCAGATATCAGGCCACTTTTATAAAGAATCAATTTACCCTCAACTCACCTTCTAGAAAGCACAATTGCTTATATGTATGCGTCTTGCTTATCAATCTGTGCCACAGACTAGGCTAGAAGTCTTTTTTCAGCATAAAGGCACATATTATGCTATGCTATTATATTACTTATATGTGGAATCTAAAAGATAATACAAATGAATCTACATACAGAACAGAATCAAACTTAAAAACTTGATCTCAGATTCAATTTAATCCTTAGCAAAGCCTCAACTGTCTTTGTACAACTTGATCCTGAAATTCATATGGAAATGCAAAGACTGAAACAATCCTGGAAAAGAAAAAAGCCAGAGGACTCATACTTTGCAATTTCAAAGCTTGCAACAAAACTACAATAATCAAGAAAGTGTGGTACTGTCATATGGATAGCATTGTTGATCAATGTAATAAATAGGATTAAGACCCCAGAAATAAACCCTCATCTATAGTCTATTTTACTTTCTATCCATAATGAGAACAGAACATCCATTTTCTTTAAATTTTCCTGACACTATATATTTTAAATGTTGCTATTAATCAGAGGGAAAAATTCTCCATCTCTAAATATTGAATGGGATCAGTAGACCTACTTCAATAAAAGAGAAGGAAGCTGCTCAAGTCTCAATGAGCATTGAATAAAATGCATATTCTGAATCATTAGCTCTAGGATGGGTCTGAAATTCTGCATTTCTGACAAATTTCTATTTGCATTTTGGGCACAAACTTACTTTGAGTAACAAGAGTCCAAAGTATATTAAAGTATATATTAGTAAAAATGGGAAATTTTGTGGTAGAAAAAACAGATGATCTACATGATCAAGAAGTCTAAAAATAACTTAAATACACAAAATTTACCCAAAAAAGTCTCATATTCATAGAGCACTCACATTACTAGGATGTAGTCATAACAGATATAAAATAAGAAATATCTCAAATCAGAAATTATCAGTAAGATGAATAATCTACAACATTTCTTTAGAGCTTAAAGTTAGAAAAATCTTATATGAACATGCTAAAAAGGAAAAAAATATCACACAGAACAAGATGAGCAAACAGAAGTTAATGTTATCCCCATCCCACTGCCAGCAATAGGGGAGAGAACACAAAGTCTGCGTAATCAGTTTCACAGACACAAAAGGCAGCGGGATTCTAAATGCTGGAGTGAGCTAGTGGGAAAGAACTGGAGGACATCAGGTGGGAGGCTGATCAATGGGATGCATCTGCCACATTAACTGATTCCTAAGTTTGCAAATGTTTTTCTCTGTGATTGGGCCATCTGGGCTTGCTAATTGGCTTGACTCAAAGGAAAAGTAAACTTCCTCCTATCTTCATCATCAGAAGTGGTTTTACTCCAAATTAAGTTGAAGTTGGCTCCTACCCTCCCATGGGGAATGGCACATAGGGGATTTTTCTTCCTTGATTACATTTAAAAGGGATGGCTCCCAGGTCCTTGAGAAAGACAGTCCTGGGTTGTAAGACTGGAAAGAGACTTTTAAAAAGATATTCATCTCAAAGGGACAAAGAAATGATGGGGGGTGGGAAGGAACAGACTGGGAGTTCAAAATGCAGAACAGATAAACAAGATTGTACTGTGTAGTACAGGGAAATATATAGAGGATCTTGTGGTGGCTCACAGCAAAAGACAATGTGACGATGAATGTATGTATGTTCATGTATAACTGAAAAACTGTTCTCTACACTGGAATTTGACACAACATTGTAAAATGACTATAACGCAATAAAAAAAAATTTAAAATAAACAAAATGACAAATTTTAATGTTCTATGAAAAAGATCAGATTTAGGAGAAGGTAGTGTGACAACACATTGAGCAAACACCTAAATGTTTATTAGGAAACATTAAAAGTATCTACTAAAAGGGATCCAAATTGGAAAAGAAGAAATAAAACTGTCACTGTTTCCAGATGACATGATACTATACATAGAAAATCCTAAAGATGCCAACAGAAAACTACTAGAACTCATCAATGAATCTGCTAAAGTTGCAAGATACAAAATTAAAATACAGAAATCAGTGGCATGTCTATACACTACAACAATGAAATAGCAGAAAAAGGAATTAAGCAAACAACACCATTTACCATCACACCAAAAAAAGTAAAATAGCTAGGAATAAACCTACCCAGGGAGGTAAAGGACCTGTACTCTGAAGACTATAAGACACTGATGAAAGAAATTGAAGATGACATAGTAGATGGAAGGATATACCGTGTTCTTGGATTGGAAGAATCAATATTGTTAAAATGGCCATACTACCCAAGGCAATATACAGATCCAGTGCAACCCCTATCAAATTACCGATGACATTTTTCCAGAACTGGAACAAAAAAATGTTAAAATTTGTATGGAAATGCCATACCATATGATCCAGCAATCCCACTCTTGGACAAATATCCAGGGAAAAACTGTAATTCAAAAAGATATATGCAACACTGTTTGCAATAGCCAAGAAATGGAAGCAAACTCAATATCTATCAACAGAAGAATGAATAAAGAAGATGTGGATATGTATACAACAGAATGTTATTCAGCCATTAAAAGAATGAACAAAAGCCTTCTGCAGTAACATGGACAGACCTAGAGATTGCCATATTAAGTGAAAGAAGTCAGACAGAGAAAGACAAATATAATATGATCTCACTTATATGTGGAATCTAGAAAAAAAAGATATAAATTTTATTTACAAAACAGAAATAGATTCATGGACATAAAAAGCAAACTGTGGTTACCAGGGCAGAAAGGTGGGTGAGAGGGATAAATTAGGAGTTTGGGATTAACAGATATACATTACTATATATAAAATAGATAAAAAACAAAGACCTACTGTATCGCACAGGGAACTATGTTCAGTTTCTTGTAATAAGCCATAATGGAAAAGAAACTGAAAAAAGATATACGTATAACTGAATCATTTTGCTGTACACCTGAAACTAACATTGTAAATTGACTACACTTCAATAAACAATAATAATTAAAAGAAAAAAAAGTATCTACTTGAAGCAGAAAAAGAAAATTTTATTTTGATAAAAGTTGTTTAAAATTTTAGTTTAATTTGCAAGAACCAAACACACCCATCATTCTGCCTTTCTAGAAGTTTTGCTAAATGTATGACAGTTCATATTCTCTATTATTGATTTTCAATGATTAAAGTTATATTCTGTATTTTGTTGTTTTGACAAGAAGCTTTTTATACTCAAAAAACAGCATCTTTAATCAAATGGTTTATTGTTTGTATTGTATTGTATTGTTTGAGGGAAGTTTAGCTAGTAGATCCTAAGAGTATTACCCATTCATCTGATTCGTGTTACCCAGATTGCAGATCCAACAGAAAATGTCCTGTGGGTCTAAATCAAGAGCAGAAGCACCATTCCATGCAGAAAGCTGTGGGAGATTGACAGTGGTGAGGCTTCCCAGAAGCGTAGACCTTGGCTGCCACAACACAGCTTGTTTCATGTTTAAGGAAACATTCCTTCAAATATGAAGAACATTGAGATACATACCTGAGACTATTTCAAATTCAGTGAGCCAGTGAATTAAAGTTATCTCTGATGTATACACTCAAATATCATTCTGTTCTTCAGTAGCTTACCAGCAAAAAACTAATATTTGTAGTGATAGAAAATGTAGGCACAACAATGTTTCAGTGGTAAAATTAATAGAAGTTCAGAAAAAGAAAGTGGGTAACAGCAAAGATGCATATATGTGTTAAAATCTAGGGTTTGCATATGTAGCAAAAATGCATATGTCAGCCTCTCCCTTCTAAAAAGTAATTTTTTTAGTTTCTGAATGTGAAAGGAAATAACTAGATGTAATATAATACAGTATAAACTTCTGTGTAATCACTAATTCAATTTATAGCATAGAATAAAACTTAAGACAGATAAAATCTTAACGTATAGGTCTCAGAAAATCAACCTCAGGTGCTCTGCAAGAAGTGCAGAATTTGACCAGGGAAGAATGAAGTCCTGAAATAAATAACTTTCATTTTATAAACAACAAAATTAATGCTAGGAAAAAATGCACAATTAGGAAGTGGCTATGATTAAAACTCAGGTATGTTAAAAAAACAAACCAAAAAAACCCTCAGGTACATTCTTCCTTTATTTCTTAAACTTTCATGACACTATTAGTTTAAAACAGTTTTACTTAGCTTGGAATTCTTTTATTATTTTCACAGTCTCTTGTAGTGGTTACGAAAATGGACTTTGAAATTTAGCAACCTTGCCAACCTCTCATTTAAATGTGGACTAGTACCTAGTTTTGCCTCTCTCTCTATACCATATTATTTTTCAATTGGGAATACAATGCTGACTATCTTGTAGTTTTGTTGTGGGTATTAAATATAATAATACATATGAAGCAATTAGCATACTGCCTGTTCCAAATAAATGTTAGTGATTCTGTAACTATCATTATCATCATGTATTCAAACTTACTTAACCAATATTATTATCATTCAGTATCCAATCCAGCAGATCCCATGCTTACCCATATACAGTTACTTCTGTGTATATGTAGCTTTTATTTTGGTTTTGTTGAACAGCCAGCAAATGCAGCAAATACTCAGCAAGCTGATAGCATTCCAATGAGCCAAAGAACAACAATAAAATCTTTAATTTAAGGTAGAATTTTTCTATTTTCTTTGTTATGAACTAGTTCTACACCTAGCTTATGGAATACTCCCTTTGTCTGATGAAGGGTCCACAGATTTTCATTCCCTAATTCTACCTTCTCTAGGCAGCTTTCCTAGAGTCCACCTACCCACTTTTTTTTTCTGAACTTCTATTAATTTTACCACTAAAACATTGTTGTGCCTACATTTTCTATCACTACAGATAGTTTTTTGCTGGTAAGCTATTGAAGAACAGAAAAAAAATTGCAGAATATTTTTGTGTCTTCCTTGTTTATCAGTCAGTTTTGCTTTTATTTGGACCAAAATAAATTCATAGTAATATATGAAAGGAAGACATAAAATTGATAGACTGAAAAACAGCAATATAAACTGGTGTAATCTGAAGGTAACTTATTTGAATCCAGTAAATAACTGGTAGAAATTAAGTATTGATTGCCTTGATTTGAGTTGCAACATTTTACTGACTTGACAAAATGAATGGCTGCTATTTATGTAAGAGATTGTCAGATACTTCAAAAGACTGGAGATAAATGCTCTACATCAAGCCCTCCTTCTTTAAAGAGAATATATTAAAAATTAAATATAATTTACCAAAACATCCATTCACTTTACAAGCACATTTTTTTTTTCTGTTGTTGAAATTAATTATTTTTGCTGTTTAAGGCTCAGGGCATCTGTTATGCCACTGGAATGGAATCTACTGATTATAATATAAAAATTTCATTGGTGTATCTATAAATGCATATATTCAAGGTAAATAAGGATATAGGTAATATGATGCATAGACAGCTATTCTTTTTAATATTAATTGAGGAAGCTCTGGGCAAACAGCTATTTGACCTTCTTAACTGAGCAGTTTGCCTTCAACACCCACAACGGATGTACGAACATGATCACTTGGCTGTCGATACTTGTTTCCATCTGTTATGCTGGCAACCTGCCTGCTCACAAAATACTGTGATATTTTAGACTGCAGGTGCCAGCTAAGTAGATTGGCAGCCTGAAATTCTGAGAACGCTTGATTTTTTTTCTGCAGAAATTGATGCCACATTAACATGCACATGGCTTCTTGTCACCAAACCACCTGTTCCTTCTTTTTAGGCCAAAATATTCACAGAAAGGCAATAGTGAGTACTTGAGAAAAATCAGGGAGAATCTGTTGTGAAATAATTAGATCTTGTTACATCTTGCTCTATTTTTAAAAATGACCATGCATATTTGAGTATAAAACCACTGCGCCTATGAAAAGCCAAAACACACCATATTAAATAATTGAAAGAAATATTGTTGATATATAGTGGTTTTTGTGAGTGGGGATTTTTAAGTGTATATAAAACCAGTGATGCATCCAGGACTTGGACTAGAGGAAGTTCCTGTGTTAAATAAATGTTTATTTTAGAATCCCAAAGCGAGGGAGGGGGGTAAATTATTGGATAGTAATTTAATAATTCAAACATTCTACCATAAGCTGACTTGATGATGGAAGACATGTATTTAAAATTAGCCCAATGTTTTTTTATTTCCTTCTCTCTGTCCATACACAGTATCTCAGACAAAAATTATTTATGTCCTGAAATTTTTGCCGTCTCAATATGCTGACACCTGGAATATGAAATGTTAAGGTGCCCAATTTCAGAATAGCAATAAGGCAAAAAAAAAATATCCACAAGTATTTCATACATTCTCCGCTCTATTCAAATTGCAGTCTTCCAGGAGACAGACAATTCAACTTCTTGCAACAGTTAAGGGTGGCGTGCGGTGGTAGCCTCTGCGTTAGAAACACAGTCTTTTACCTTGTTTCTAGTCTATAAGGGTAAGTATGCTGACGTGTTTGGAGCAACGGTGGGCCTCAGCAATAATAGTAGGAGTCTGGGTAGTGCGGTCCCACAGCAGGCTGACTCCAGTTGGTCACATCAGAGAAGACGGCCTGCTGTGGACATCTAGATGAGTGACCCAGGAGTTTGATAAACAGCTGCAATTTGTTTCAAATGTTCGTGAATCCAAAGAACTAGGTCTTTAAATCTGTCAGTGTAATTTTCCAAGCAACAGACCAAACAGCCATCAGTACAAATAGAACTAAGTTCATCAGAAGAATTTTTGGCCAGTATAAGAAAGGCTTTGAGTTCTGCCCATTGAATAAAACAACCATGTCCCACTGAGGCTCTAGTTTGAAGCTGCGGAATGACTCTCTCCCAAAAATGGGGAAAAGTTGTTAATCTGTCATGTAAGTCATGAAACACCCTTGGACCCAAGTTTTCTACATTCTTGAATGTACCATTTCACTTTGCAGCTGAGGCATTCTGGACCTTTCCCATGCTGCCATTCATTGTCTGAATCGACCCACCGCAAAATAGGAACATTAGGCCAAATTGTTGCAGGGTCTCCATTGGTCTGAATGAATATGCTACTAGCTGACCCACCCTAAAATAAATAGTACAGGAACTTCTTGAGGCTGATTCAATTCAAATCAGAGTCTAAATTCCAAAACTAATGGTACTAGTAACAGTAATTATGTATCTATAAAAGATAGTATAAATTCATATTTCTTTCCCTCTTTGCTTTTAACTGATTTAAAAATCAATGTTATAAAACAATGTATATATAATTATATTTTTGGTCCTATAGTATATAGGAATGTAATACATTTGACAATAACAGCACAAATGAGGTAGGTGGGAGAAAATTTGTACTGGAGTAAGTAAATGACTCTGGATGGTTACTTAAAACCACAGAAAGAAATAAAGAGAATCAGGACTAGTAAAGTAGAAAGTTCAGATATCAAACTCTATGAATATATTCATGTCCTCTTTCCTTTCTCAACATCTTTAGAAGACATAACATTATATAAAGTAAATTATATAACAATGTATATATGGGTCTATAACATATGTAGATGCAATATGTATAACAATCATAGCACAAAAAGTGTAGGGAGAAGGTGCAAGACTATATAGGAGGCACTTTACTATATCTCACTGGATTAACATTAATGTAAACCTGAAGTAGTTTCTCATAGGTTCTCCATGGTTATAAGTATAAAGTAATCACTAAGAAATTCACTCAAAAATATAGTAAAACTTTATTAAAGAAATTTAAATCTTACACTAGAAAACTTAACGGAAAAAGAAAGCAGTAAAGGAACATTAGAGAAAAAAGACATGGGGCATATAGAAAACCAAATGAAAAATTTCAAATGTAAATGCAACTTTATGAATAACATTAAATGGAAATGGATTAAACAGTCCAATCTAAATGCAGATACTGTGAGAGTAGAGAAAACAATAAAATCCCAATATAAGCTCTCTATAGGAGACATGTTTTATATTCAAATAAATAAATACATTGAAAGTAAGGGGATGAGAAAAGAAATATTGTGTAAACTGCAAACCATAAAAAGTCTGGAATGGCTTCACAAATTTCAGATAAAATTGCCCTTAGAAAAAGGATGTTACTAGAGATAAAAGAGGGCTACTTTATGATAATAAAAAGGTTATTATAACTGGAGATATAACACTTATAAACATACACACACCTAAGAGAGTCCCAGAATACATATAATGAAAACTTAGAGAATTGAAAGGAAAATAGACAATTCAACAGTAATAGTTGGACACAATATCTCACTTTCAGTAATGGGTAGAACAACTCTGCAGAATATTTTGATATTAAAACTAGACAAATGTATGACAAGAAAAAAAAAACCTACAGACCAATATTGTTTATAAATGTAAACAAAAACCTTCTTAACAAAATAATATCAATCTATTAAAAATATTTTACACCATGACTAAGTGGCATTTATTCCCCAAAAGCAAGGACAGCTTAAGATCTGAAAATCAATTAATACAATACACCATATCAAAAGAAAAGGATAAAATAAACATGATTATCTTATTAAGTGTAGAAAATAATTTGACAAAATTTAATATTCCTTTATGATAAAATATATACAGTAAAGGTAGAAATTAAAAAATAAAATTAAAAAATAATTCCATTACAGTAATATAAAAAACAATCAAATTCTATGAATAAATTTAACAAAATACATGCAAAATGTACACTCTGAAAACAAGCAAATATAGCAGAAAATATTAAAGATCAACTAGATACTTTGAAAGATATCCCATGTTTGGGGATTAGAAAATTTAATATTGCTAAAATGGCAGTAATTTCTAAATTGATCTAATTAATCCAATGGAATTTCTGTCAAAAGCTCAGCTGCTGTTTTGTCAGAAATTAAAAACCTGATCTCAACACTGATATGGAATTTCAAGCTCTTCAGAATAGCCACATAGTTTTGAAAAAGAACATCAGAAGACTCACAATTCTTGATTTTCAAACTTACCACAAAGCTCCTTTAATCAAACAATGTCTTACTGAAATAAGGAAGATAAGTTAAATCAATGGGATAGAACTGAGATTCCTGGAGTAAAATATAATATTTAATTGATTTCAGACAAAGGTACCAAGACAAATCAATGGAGAAAGAATAGGCTTTTCAACAAATAGTGCTGGATATCTATACAGAAAAGAATGAAGTTAGGCCCATTCCATATTCCATGTATAAAAATTTACCTGAAAGGAAAAAAAGCCCTAAATACATGAACTAACTCTATAAAACTTTTAAGAGAAAACATGGGTGTATTTGTGACCTGCGATTAGATAATGAATTCTTTGATATGACACCTAAAATGCCAAAACAAAGACTAAAATAAAATAGATAAATTGAGTATCATCAAAGAGGATCATCAAGAATGTGAAAAATATCCCACAGAATTGGAAAAAAAATTACAAATTATATAGTTGATAAAGTACTTGTATCTAGAATGCATAAACAACTCCTACAACTCAATAATAAAACAACTCAATTGAAAAATGGGCAAAAGATAAACACATATTTCTCCAAAGAAGATGTGCAAATATGCATGGCCAAAAAATACATGAAAAGATGTTCAACATCATTAGACATCAGGAAATGCAAATTAAAACCTCAATGAAATGCCATATTGCATCAACTAAAATGGCTATTAAAAAAAACACTAAGTATTAATAAAAGTTTAAAGAAACTGGAACTCTCAAACTCTTCTGTGTGAATGTTAAATAGTTCAGTGACAGAAAAACCATCTGTCATTCATCAAAATATTCAACGTAAAATTACCATATGATTCAGCAAATTCATCACTAGATATAACACTCAAGAGAAATGACTGTATATGTTCATGCAAAAACTTTCACAAGAACGCTAACTGAAATACTATTCAAAATATCCAAATGTTTATCAACATATGAATGGATAACTAAAAGATGGCATACTCATATAATGGAATATTATTTGGCAATAAAATAAATAAGGTACCAATATATATACTACAGCTTAGATGAATCTTGAAAATGTTATGTTAAATGAAAGAAACCAGCCAAGAAAGACTACATATTTTATTATTTCATTTATATGGAATGTCTAGAATGGAAAGTCTATAGAGATAGATTATAGACAAATGGTGGCCTAGATGTTAGGTAAAAATGGGGATTGACTGATGCTAAGGGCTTCTTTGGGGGTAATGAATGTTCTAATATTGATTGCAGCAATAATTGTGCAACTCCTTGAACATACTGCAAACATTCGTCTGTACATCTTCACTGGCAGATTTTATAAGAGGTGAATTATCTATTAATAGAGCTATTTTAAAACTTATCCAGCTTTGTAATATAAATTCCTCTCCTCTACACACAATATTTCACCCAAAGCTCAGGCTTTAATAAAATACCCAAATCTCTTCCTGGAGGAAAATCAAGAAAAGTTGAACTGAAAAGAGGAGCTAGGTACCAACTTAAAGTTTATGAGAAATACATACAAATATGAATTATAAGAAATATAAAATAAGGCAACAAAAAAGTTATAATTCTTTTAAACTATTATTTTAATATCCCCAAAGACCTCACATTAAGAGTCAAAGAGCACACACCTTTGTTTAGCACTTAAATAAAACGTACTTTCAGCATGACAAGTATAGTAATGCAACATATTGGCTTAAAATGTCTGTGATTCCAGGTGTTTGTCACTGCCATTGAGTAAAATTATTTTGTTTGTGAATATTCCATTGTATTTTTACTTATATTTCCTTACTCATGAATACAAAATCAGTAAATGTAAACATAATAATGACATTAATGACAGGAATGAAGTCATGGGAGAAAGGTCATCAAATGATTCAGAACCTTAAAATACAGTGAATGCATTAATAAGTTAAAAGGCCTTTATGAATTAATCTCCTTCAACCACCATGATCTTTGCATATGGCGTTGAATTCATCAAGAATGAAGAATGTTGGTCACATATATTTTTGGTATGTGTGAAATGTTACATTATATGGAACAAAGGAAAATACTCTCTAAAACTATTTGGAGGCTAAGTATATGAATGTGGTTAATTCTTCCTGACACAAGGCTGAAGAAGACTTAGGACTAATTAACAAATACAAAGGAAAAATCAGAGCAGTGATGATGCTATCAGCAATATGACTTATAAGTGGACCAGCAGCCTGGGCATCAGCTGGAGGACTTGCTAGAAATGCAAATTCTTAAGCTCCACCTATCTAAAGGGCACTCTGGAGTTGAGTTCCAGTGATCTGTGTTCTAACAAGCTCTATGTGATTTTGATGCACATTGAGTTTGAGAACCACTGATTTACAATTTCCAAATCCTCAAGTTATTTTTTTTTAGGTAGAATATTTAAAGTTTATTTTAAAATGTACTTGACATTGGTAGAGTCAATGGAGAATTTTCAACTCTCTGTACTGCTTATAAAGATGTGGTTACAATTGAAGAATAGACGTTTTGTCAGAATTGTCAGCCTGAACTTCTCTCTCTCCCTCTCTAGGTCTCTTTGTACTTTTGATTTTTAAAATATCTTCGTATTTTGAAACTATTTGATGCTTATAATGTTACAAGCATATGCCAAGAGCTGTGCTGAGCAGTACGTGTAGAATCTTCTGTAAAGCATGTGATATAGTTATATTACGTGTGGTATTGACATATTATGATATCATCATCTGATAGCTGAGGAGGCTGTTGCTCAGAGCAGTACTAATCTCATACAGGAACAGGCAGGGCTGCTACTTTGGGTCATGTGACTCATGGAGTTCCTTACAAGTGCCTACTTAAAAAAAAAAAAATCCCCCTTTGTGGACCTGGCACAGTGTGGACCAGTGCCATCATCTGGGTAGGGAGTTCTGAATCTAGCCTGGCTCCTGTTTGGACTAAAGTCTTCAGTTCTCTCCTGTGGGCATTCTTTAACTCTCAAACAGCCTTTCCCAACTCATGACAGATGTTCTGAGAAACTTTGAGATTCATATTTAATGGGGATGTCCCAGGTTCTGATAGCTGGTCCCTGATTCCAGAAGGGCAGCCTGGGAAGCTGATAACACCCACTGACAACCAGTAAGCCATTTCATTCCTGGAATAGTGCAAGGATAGACTGTCAGAATGTAGTAGACTTGCTAATTTAGAGGCTCTCTAATTATTTATATAGACAGGATTTCTGCAAAAAATATTGGCCTGTGCTCCACACACTCTAAGGATGCCTTAAGCACAGATAGTTCACATGTCTGCTTAAGGTCACAAAGCTAGGAAGGCTTACAGCCAGGGCTCCAAACACAATCTATGCCTTTCTCTTAAATACTATTCCAGAGCCATTTGTGAAAGTTTTTCTCTTTGAACATGTAAGAGAACATTAGGAGGGCATTAAACCTTACCATAGTAATATAAATGAATGTTCCATACACAGCTTATGACTTAATGAAACCATTTATTTGATACATACTTTTACCCAGATTAAAAGTCAATGGTGTATCATTGAATGCATCTATTTTAGATTTGTATAGTGATCGGTATATCACCATGCTACTACTAATAGTAACAGTGACCACAACAATAACATCAGACATAAGAACAACAAATATGTATTGGATGTTTACTAGGCACTAAGCAAAGTTCAAACAGCTTTATATGATTTATCTCATCAAGCCATCCTCATTATATTCCCATGATTCTGGCAAAGAAACTGAGACTCAAAGAACTGAAGCAACTTGCTGACATTAACATAGCTACTTAGTGACAGAGTTAAGACAAGTCCTTGTTTGTCTCCAGAGTTCCATTCTTGTGTTAAGGTCTTAGTTTAACTGGCTGGGAGATAGAACAACCTCTACCTCAATAAGTAAATTTGCTAAACCTGTGAATCTAAAATTTAATGCAATTTTACTAATTCTTGATTATATGTTTCAGGTAGTTATTCTCATGTTCTAAAAATAATTCACCATTAATCATGATTAAAGCCTTTTTTTTTTTAAATTCCAAGTGGGAGCTAGTTGACGTTGTATTACTTAGATACTTGAGAATATTTAACATTAAACTAAAACATACACTTAATTAGAATAAGTAGTTGCCTTAAAAATAAAATTCTTAAAATTTTTAAAGTATACTTCAAAATAGTTGTGTACTTCTGTATATAATCAGCATTAAGAACACCTCCAAAATTCTCCTTGACAAATTTTACTTTAAGTATTATCTAGACAATAGCATCTTTTTGGAAACTACTGGCAGGCTCACATTCAAACGACCTTCAGTATAAAGGAGAGGGTTTGGAAATATGATGTCAATTTATTACAGTTTTCAACATTTACTCTAAGTGATATACTGAAGAAGGAAGTAAAAATGAAATAAGACAATCCATCATTTCATTGCAAAGAGGACCTATGATCTTAATGTCCCTTTACACTGTTTTATTCTGCCAGAATTCAATGAGAGGATGTTACTGAAAATAAAATTCAAGAAGTGTTAAGCCACAAATATTCCCCGACTGAAGGCAGTTCCTGAATTCTGAAAGAACAAAGTACAATGCTATATATATATATATTTTTTTCTGAATAACTCTTATTTAAACTTTTATGTTTCCTAACATCTGGTTATACAGTCACTGAAATGTATTCAGCTTGTGAACTGAAAAACATTAATGATGCTGTTTATTAAATTCACAAAAAGAGAAGCTTTCTTTCCTAATTTTTAAAGGCAATGAAACAATAATTGCCTTTCAGCTTTCCCAATGTGTTTGGAGGGCTAAAAAGGAGTAGGTTTAAAATGGCAAGAAGCAGAATTTTCATCATTACTGTTCTGGAATATACTTCTATGACATTGATTAAAATGAATTTTAAATGTTTACATGACTGTTTTTTATCTTTGAACAATGATTCTGTCTTTTTCACCATAAGGAAGACCACAAAAAGCCGCAGCCCACACTAGCATCCTGACAGTTTTCTACTATATTTCCAAAGGTCTCAGTTAATCTATTAGTACTACTATTAATTAGTTGCTTTTCTGTAGTGTAAATAGAATTCTCAACAATTCCTTTTAGCAGAAGCCTCCCGTCTTAGACCTTATGTTGACTCAACTATTTCCATGTTATAAGGTCTATCACATGCAATAACCTATGTTACCCACCACCATCTACAGACAGTTTCATCGTTTGGATTGCAAATGGTGAACTATTATGGTTGAGTTTACATCATTTGCAAAGCAAACTGAAATTTAATACAGATTGTGGTTCATGAGAGCAGGCTATTGAAACTTTCAGACACTGAAAATAAAAGAATAATAAATAATTTTCATAAAATTCTAGGTTAAAAAATTAATAAATTATTTTCAGATATGGTTACATCAAATATGGTTAGATACAGAACCCTGGAAATATAATCAGAGTTTTTCTTCTGCATTTTTTTCCTCATCTGCTTTTCTGCTTCTCTTTGCTTCTTGATTTCATATTCATCCACTGCAAAAAGTTGAAACCATGAGATGAAGGAAGGCTAGTGCATACTTCTCATATGAATAGATAATTCATAGCAAAGATTTTGATTGGTTCAATTTTATGCCCAATCATGGATTACTGGTCCTAAAGATGGCCTGGGAGAATCAACATCTTCCAAAGCATATGCAAAAGAGGATATGAGGTTTATAAAAAGTTTTAAGCATAAAATAAAATTTAATACAAAAAAGGAGTATGAAATGTTGAGTTGTAGTATTTATTTACATGTGTTTATCAATATTAGTTATTTGAATACTTCATAAAGCATGAAGCTAATGGCATGATTGCTTTTATCTTGGGAATAATGAGATGTGATTCCACCAGTGCAACTCAAAAGCAGTCATACCCAACAGATATTTTATCCTGATCCCAAGTGAGAGAGAACTAGACTTAGAATCTTATGTTTCCATTAAGAAAAGTAGCTAGAATTTAAATATGAGTAAGGACATTTTTTATAATCACAGAGAAACTTCACTAGTAATTAAAGTTTACTTTATTCTTTTCTCTACTTGATACTCCTTGATAAAAATGATAAGCTTTTATTATTTGTTTATTTATTTAAACATTTTTTAAAACTTTTTTTATTGAGTTATAGTCATTTTACAATGTTGTGTCAAATTCCAGTGTACAGCACAATTTTTCAGTTATACATGAACATACATATATTCATTGTCACATTTTTTTTCCTCTGTGAGCTACCACAAGATCTTGTATATGTTTCTCTGTGCTATAGCATATAATCTTATTTATCTATTCTACATATGCCTGTCAGTATCTACAAATTTTGAACTCCCAGTCTGTCCCTTCCCACCCTCCACCCTTGGCAACCATAAGTTTGTATTCTATTCTATGAGTCTGTTTCTGTTTTGTATTTATGCTCTTTTTTTTTTTTTTTTCAGATTCCACATATGAGCGATCTCATACGGTATTTTTCTTTCTCTTTCTGGCTTACTTCAAAAGTGATAAGCTTTTAAGTCTAAACAATTAAATTCCGCTGTGAAAGGAGGAGTAGCTATTTTAGTAATTTATAGTTACTTTAATTTGAGGGAACTTAATGGGTTATTTTACTAAAATTGAAACAGTAATGACTAGCAATTATTATTGCTCAATTACAATCATAGAAATGCTGCGGAATGTTATATTTTATAATTTCAAAAATGATACGTTGAAGACTAAAACCATTCGGAAAGCCAATATGAAGTCAATGTAATTTATTCATTGTCCGTCTTCTAGAAAAGGGATTTATTTCTCTTTGTGTTAGCATTTTCTTGAAATGCCTTGGCTTACTTTTCAATTCATTTCTGCATTTCAATTTCCGTTGAGTGCTTTCCATTTGTCACTACTTACTAAGAAAGATAGTAAAAATGGCTTAAGCATAATTGTAATTTTCATGACAAGACTAGAGTATTTCCAAGAATGAGAGGAAGATAATCCAGTTAAATTGCTATTTTTAATCCACATTGGAATTTTTAGATATAAATGAGTTCATATAAATGGAAGAACTGTCATAGAGGTAAGATCATTTAAACAGTTTGCTGCAGTTGAAATAATTTCATGATAGGCCAACATGTCATGCAGTAAGGCATGGAACTGACACTATGATTGGTGGCTTTTGTCAAGATGTTTGTCCTCACTCAGATTCTATTGAAATGTGAAAGGAAAATATCCAATCATTATACATTATATTTAATGTCTAGTTAGTGAATCTTTAAGGTATATGTCTTTAAAAACTAAATCATGTGCCCAGTTGGAGAGGGGAATGGATCTTAGTATGTGATCACAATAAATAAATTATACTTTTTTTTTTCAGCAGAAAATCTTGATTAGTTGGACTAACAGAATTATGCTTGTGGAAGAATAAAGTAGGCAGAAAATGAGACAAAGAACATAGAGTAGGAATGTTCTTGTTTGTGCTACGTTCCCAGTTCGTTTTAATGGAAAGCATTTAGCCAAAGTATAGATTTGGGGTTTGACTGGCATCAGACTTCTTTTGCAAGGGATTTAAGAAAGAAAATTGCCTGTGCCATTTGGTCTGTGTGCGTATTGAGTAACATAACACGTATGTCTCATAACAGAGTGTAAGACCTTGAACATGAACAATTATTCCAAACATGAATTACAAATATTTGTACATAACTAAAGCTTTTTACAGGCTGAGATGAGCTAAGTGGAGCAAAAATGTTGTAGCAGAGGTGATGCAAATTTAAAAATCATGTTTACATGTGTGGTGTACAGAACAGATGCCTGGAGAACTAGCAGCATCACTTTAAACTAATTACCAGCAAATAATTATTTTTACTTTAAAAGGCCCAAATAATTGTTCTGCTTTAAAAGATGTTATAATGATTCTTCTCAAAATGTGTCAAATATCTGGACAATTTGCTTCCACTAATAATGATAACTTTCTCAAATGTGACTTCAAATTGCCAGTCTCGTAAGACAGCTATTTTAATAATTAGTGTTAGCAGAGTGGTTGTATTCCTTTTAAATCTAGAAGTGTGAATATAGTCCAATGTATTGCAAAATTTCTCAGACTAAATTACACTTTATGTCACAGGAATTTGCAGACAATTAGAAATAAAGTATTTAGATAAAATTAAATTATTTGACTAGAGTTACAAACAGAGCTAAGTTTGAATGGTGTTAATTATCATTTTGATGTTTACTAGCAGAAGAAAGTTGTTTTGGAATCATATTTTGTTCTGTTTACTGTTTTTTTTACGAGGTTCAGGGGTGCAGCATTACAATTCAATATGTGTATACATTACGGAGTAATCACCACCATAAGTCTAGTTACTGTTCATCCGTCACCATACAGTTGACCCCCTTTACCTCCTACCCTTGAAATCCCTTCCCCTCTAGTAATCACTGTCAAATGAAAAAAATCACACGAAGTGAGAGTTGTGAGTTGTTTTATTTGGGGTAAAATGAGGGCTATAGCCCAGAGACAACATTTCAGACAGCTCTGAGGAACTGCTCCGAAGATGTAGGGGGTAATGAGCATCAGTGTTATATGTGATTTCAGTGAGGAGGGTATGTGCAGTCGAGCACACACTTGGCAGAGGGTTGCTGCTAGCCAGGAGTAGCAGATGTCATTGCTAATGATTTTAGTGCTTTTCTGGATATGGAGAGACACAAGAATTTGGGTTCATAAAATCATCTCCTGAAAACATCCATCTGAAGTCTGTTCTGCCAGTTTGCCCAGAACACAGAGCGCCTCATTCCTGACCTCCACCCTGAACTCCTTTCAGGGTGTGTTAAAGATCAGCAGTTGCAGTGGCCTGTGGCAGTCCTTGTAGAGGGGGTGGCAAGTATCAATTTTTAGTTGGGACTACAAGTCTATTCTCCATATCTATGAGTTAGTCTCTATGTTATTTAACCTTAATTACATCTTTAAAGGTCTTTTCTCCAAACATAGTCACATTCTGATGTACTGAGGCTTTGGACTTTAGCATAAGAATTTCAGAGCTGAGCTGAACAATTGGTTTTATTGTCTGTAAATAATATTGTACCAGGAATATCTAGAAATTGTTATCCTGGAGACTTGATATAATTATTTGTGGATTAAAGCAATTTAAAGCTACCTGATCATTACATTTTTCTCTGTTCCCCTTACTATGCTTGGTCTGGTCTCACCCAGAAGTGGCATCGGGAGTAAAACAATGAATCAACACAAGTTAATGGATGTTTATCTTCTGTAAGATAAAATAATTTACAACTTATGGATTTTTAAAATTTAATATTTATTAATATACAAATATTATTTCTATATTGATATTTATCAACATTTATAATTTCTATTTAAAAAATCTGTTCTGTCCCTTCACTTTATCTTCTTTACAAGATTTAGAAAGGTAAATTGAATAATACAATGTTTTCAACAAGCAGTCAGATGAAATGTGTATCTATGAGTGTAATTTGAATAATTTGTTGAGAGATTATTGTGACAGTTATGAGAACCATACCCTTATTTTCAAAATGAGAAAAAATAGCAAAGAGATTGAAATGAGGATTTACAAATACTATCCTCATTTTAATGCTTAAAACCTATTTAAAATTAAGACAAATAATTTAGCTGAAAAGCCCTTATCTAACATTACTTTTATAATAAGTATTATCATTTAAATCTCACTATGAATAGAATAATTACTGACTGTTACTCTCATTTAATTAAATTTAAATTACTTTAAATTACTTATAAATGGTACCTTAATATTTACCGTTAAATGTTTGGCATTTTGAATCAATGTGGTACAATAAATTAGGGAAACAAAGCATAATTTTTCCCCTGATAATGTATTCAAGATAATAATTTGAAATCTGTCCTATATCTGAGATGCTTTGGGGTCATTGGAATTTGTTGTAAATGGCTTCTTTAAATGAATTTCTGTTTTTTTGCAGCATTTAAGCTTTTAAAATGCTCTGTTTAAGGCAAATGCATAACCCAAGTTTGTGTATGTGTGTGCACTTGTGTGTTGCCCATAAGGAAATAATAAATTCTAATAAAAAGAAACCAAATTAGTTTTCAAGGAAAATTGAAGGGAAAAACATTTGTACTTACTAGTAAGAAATAAATTATATTGTATAAAAGTGGCTATTTAGAAACTTTGGTTTAGAAATCATCCTTATTTTATAAGAAGATTTCAGCCCAACTTTTTAGTTTAAGTTGCAATAATTCCCCAGGAAACATGAGAATTCCTTCCAGGAGTATACTATTAAATATTCAATGTTTTAATTCTCCATTTAATTATTGCATTTCTATATTTTCTCCTAAATTAAAAATATGTGTCTAACTCATTACAAAACAAAAAATTTGATTACACTTGATTTTTTTTAATGTAAACTGATATTTAATAACTGTGTACATTTATTTTAAGATTTAAGTGACTGATGAATATTACTTTAGTACAAATATTAAAGTTTTTAGAGATTTTATTGATAGCAGCCATCCCCTCTGTAGCTCAACCATTCACTGTTTATTCATGACTCAGCCTTCTCTCTCAACAAATAAATGTGAACTGTGAAGGTTAGTTTAAGGATTGGACACAATTATATTAGTTAATTAGAAATTGATCTATTTTAGAGACCTAATTCTCATTCTCAAATTAACAAATAAATTTAATAAAGATAGATTGGAAACATCATCTTTGTTAAAATTAAGTAGTTCAACTCATATGATTAACACGAAAGAGTATCTAGCTGTTATATTTTGAATTAACTTCAAAGAAAATACACAAACACATGGTTTAGTGTCTTTGAAAGGAATAAGAGCCAAATCATAAGGGATTTTACAATTATTCCCCAAAGTACTTCCTAGGAGATGGTAGGGGAAGTGGGGAACCCAGTACCTGATCCGTTCTACTCCTGCATATCCACAGCAGGCGTGAGCTTGCAGTCAAGACTTCACAGCTGAGGACTGACATTTGTTCTTCTCATCAGCATCCTCCCTTTCCCCTCATTTCTTCTCCTGCTCTTCTTCCTCCTCCTCCTATCCATTTTTAAATTGCTTTTCTTGATTAATAAATCACATCAGGGCATATTCAGAAAGAATAATATTTTTAAGTTACCAATCAAGGATTTTTTTATCTTTAATTAAAAATAAATTAGCAAAAACATATACTCTACTCATCAAATAACAACCTATGAGATATGGATCATTTGTATATATAGATCCCTGAGTGAAAGTGATTACCTACTTCAGCCCAACTGTAGTTTAGTTCAAAATCCAAAGCCTAAAATCCTATAGAATCTGAAAAGAAGATAAAGAGGACTCATTCAATAAATTGCCATGAAATGACTGAAAACATATACACAGCTAATGTGGTTAGATCACCATCTCACTCTTAGTTCAAAGTAAACCATGTATTATACAAAGGTTTTGTCAGTAATGCAGTGTGAGTTTTGCTGCCTAAATTCTGACTCTCATCCCTTCAGGCCCCTAGTGCATAAAGGATGTGTGATCAGCCAACAGAAGATATTGAAAACATATGGGAATAAACTCCAGTATCAGATGGTTTGAAAATACGCTGGGTGCTGAACACTGGAATTTGACACAACATTGTAAAATGATTATAAATCAATAAAAAATGTTAAAAAAAAAAAAAAAAAAGAAAATACGCTGGGACTTCCTGCCACCTAAACTGAATGGAATAGAGTGTGGATCTCAGAGCTGCCTTATTTCCCAGTTATAGGCAAAGAAGGTGGAAAATACTCCTACTCTTATGGGAAAAGAGAACCTTAGCTTCTCTTTGTGAGATGCAAGAGGGACAGTAAGGGAGGAAATAAGTTACAGAAGTACAACCATTGCTGATGTGAGAGATACATGTTCTACATACATGTGTCAGGCCTTCCTCAATGATGACTTACTCCTTACCTGGGGAAGGAGACAGCAAGAGGTAGAGAGAAAACAAATCTACTCTTAGAACTTCTCTGAGGAGGTAGGGGTTGGAGATTCCATTTTTTCTCCAATTAATGGGTTAATGAATTAATGTCTCATTTTACTTTTCAAAACTATGTTCTCTTAATATATTGGATTTACAAACTAAGTCTATAATCAGTCAAGGGAAAATAAAAACAAAAGAAAACTGCCCAAAATAGCATTGTATCCAGTCAATTCTACATCTACTTTCTGAAGACCTTTTGCCCAAGGTCTGCCTGTGCTCCTTAAATAGGCTTCTAAGACCAGTTGGATGAGATTTAATTCTTACCCGAAGCCATTTTTCACTTTATTGACTATTTTCCAGCTGGAGAAGTTGGGAATAATAAAGTTTTATTTTCTAACCAGGTGTGTCCTGGGCTGAAAATTTACCTTCTAGAATCTGCTTTAAAAAGTAACAATTTCTTCTTCAGTTCATCTCTATCTGTACCTTAACATATGCAACTGAAAGGAACCAGTTGGCAATTTAAATATTCTGCCTGACAATCTCTTTATTCACAAGTTCATTTGGTACATTTTCTATCTGGTGTGTTACTGAAGGCATCCCTCTTATATAATGTATGTATTCTTTTCTTTACTTTCCAATAGCAGAATTTTTTCTTCTTTCCACACTCTACCACTGATTAGTTTATTACTTTTACTTACAGTCACAACCTTCTAACAGTCTCTCCTGTTGTTACTTATTAGCAGTTTCCTCAATGCCAAATGTTTCAGTTTTTGTTAAAACAGTCCTCTTCTTCTCTTATCTATTCTTTATAAATCTATTCTTTACAAATGTTTATTTATTGTGATTATTAACTTATTGTGATCAGACAAATTGTACAGAAACAGTGTCTTGAAACAATAAAAATGTATTATTTTTCATACTTTTGAGAGCTGCCTAGGCAGATACATTGTTGGCAGTGATCACTTACGGGACTTAGGGACTCAGCTACCTGAGGCTGTCCAGGGGTGATTTAGGGTGATTTGGAGTAGAGGGATCTTGTCCCTTCCTCCAGGAGCAGATGGGGGTGTGAACTCAGATTTGGGTGGTTTGCGTATCAAAAATGTGCTCCTAGACAAGTTTGTTTTCTGTCTCTAGGAATTAGCTAGCTTTGGGAGGGGTAGGTCTTCATGGCCCCCAAATGGCAAAGCATCACAAAATACAGAAAATAAAAATATGCTTAATACATGATTAATATATTAATACATGATTAATACAAGAGAATTAAAAAGAAGCAAAAAAATTTCTCAGCCTAGCCTGGGAAGTCACACAGCGTAGTAGACATTGTGAACTATCACCCCGATTCCCTTTCAGGAAAGAGTTTGTTTCCCAGCTGTTGAGGGTGCTATTGATGGAAAGCCTTCTGATGTAAGGGTTTGCAAAAGTCGTCTCGGTTGCAGTCACCTGGCCCAGGGTCACATCATTGTCAAGGCTGGCCACATCCAATAAATGGTTGTGGTGGTGATATAGAGAAAGACTTGGCTACTTTCGCCCAATGCAGGACAATTCTTGTGGACATTTTAGTTCCAAAGTTCCCTGTCAGCTTGGCTAAAGCTGTTGTCAAGATTTGTTTACCAGTTAACTTCTCTCTCTGTTCAATCTTGCTTGTTATTCTTTCCTTCTACAGGTGTTGACACCAACAAAACTCCCCTAATAAACATCACGCACACAAGGATCCCACTTGTGAAAAATAGCTTTATTCCAAAACACATTCTATCAGTTAAAACAATTCGCACAGCCTTCTCAAATCAAAGGGATGAAAAAATTGCCTTCACCTCTTTAAAGAAAATCGACAGTAATTTGTGGTCAGAGTTTAAAATCTTCTACCGACATCAAGACTTTCGTGCAAGATCATGTCTTCCGACAGAGAGAACTATTTGCCAACTGAATAAGAATTTTTGACATGTTATTGAAACTTACTGGAGTCAGGAAACTGACCGTGGGATATGAATGACCTACGTGGCTGGAGCTGGTTATTATGACTCAGGGTATTATCAGATCCATGAATAATTAGGTCAGCAGGGATGTTAGCAATCAAAAGTGCGATGGAAATAGTATAGTTTGCATAGTTCAAAAAAGTTCCAGAAGACGCAATAAGCTACGTAAAGAGGTGGGTCAGACTCCCATCCTACCTGCATCATTTGATCTGCCACCTCTCCTCAGATTACACTTACACTTATATTTGTGGTTTTTTATATGTGTTTAAAGTAGGAAGTTAAAATCCCTGAGTAGTTCATAAAAATGTCGTCTCAGTACGTTAGTTAGAACAGAAAACAAACCATGATAACCTTAACAGACATCAGAGGTGGAAAATCCACACAATAAACCAAATTCTTGCTAGTGAATTTTTTGTTGTTGTCTATGTGGCCATATGAAGACAAATGTGCAGACTCCTGGACAGTGGTGAATGGCTTGGCTCATAAGTAAGTTACCTGCTAAGAATAAAACTAGAAGTTTGGATACGAAACAGTCTAGAGAAGAAGGATAGCACTGCAGTAGTGGAAACAAGGTATGTGAACCTTTGAAATTTACATCCACTCTCCTATAAAAGGAGAACATTGTTTGAGATGAGTTCTTTCACACTGAACTGATGGATGTCAGCTGCCCTCTTCTGGACCACGTGGAGTTTCTATGATGGATCCGTGAACAGAGTTCCCATGATGTTAAGGATGAACGTGATGTATGAGCGCAGAAGCATGGCTTCCCTCCCATCAAGGCCACTGCCACTGCTGAGATCTGTGCTGCGCTCTGTAGAGAAAAATCTCTTGAGGAGACCAGCTAGCCACTTAGTGCCAAGTCACCAGCAGAACCACAGGCAAAAGGAAAAAACATAGTATGAATAGTTAGACTTCATGATACAAATCAGAAACATGTCTAGAATACAGGTGTTTCAATGTTGTTTCTCCATCAGATGAATTGGCAATTGCAGTCATCACAACCTTAATAGGGTAAAGAAATCAATGGCTCAACCCCCTTAAGGATTAAGCTCTCACGACCTAATCATCCAACCAGCCTAGCCTCGCTGAAGCACTGGAGTGGGTGGTAGAGGAAGGAAGTGACCAATTATGAATTCCATTAGAAATGTATTTCCATCACACTTCTGTATTAAACGTTTTCTTTAAAAAAAAAATTGCATTAAATCACCACCTTCAAAAGGACTTCAGAGACTTTAAGAGCCACAGAAGAATTTTGAGGGTAATGTTATGTTTATTATTTTCACTGTGATGATCATTTCACAGGTATATGCATACATCAAAATTTATCAAGTTATACAATTTATATGTATTCATTTTACTGTACATCCCTAATACTTCAATACAACTGTTAAAAAATATAATTAATATATATGTAACAGATATATATAATGTACACATATATAATAAGCATCCATATACACATATATATGAGTGTATCTTTGTGAATATATTGAATTTTACTCATCATTACAAGATGTAGGTAAGATATTATGTAGTGAGCAGACTCCCTTGTCGTTATTATGTTATGACACATTGACCATCTACAAGCTTGAAACTGTTGTTCAGGATCCATATCTCTCTAGCTTTACTGAAGTTCATGACAGGGTGATAAGGTCTTCCAAACAAGGGACAATGCCAGAGAGAACTAGTTAATGATGCTTTGTTTAGGCTTTCTCATATTAATGGAAATACATATATTCTGCATTTAAATTGTTCCTACCTGCAAAGTTGTATTTGATAAGATGATAAATAGATCAAATAAATTTCTAAATCAGTAACATTCTAAGGGTTATCAAATCACTCTGTCATAATTCAGAGAGGAAGCTATGCCATGGCAACATTAAATGATTTTGCCATTACTACATGTTTTATGTCCAGAGTTAAATTCAGGCTTTAGAATGTTCTTTCCAGTGATGTGTATCAAGTGATGTCTACTATCTCTAACAGATTATTTGTATGACTTCTGGTATTGCAGCTGCACAAAACAGAACAGTTGGTTATTCCACTGAATGGGAGGATAACAAAAGATCAATGGATATTTTGAAGACAACTGAGAAACTGACAGAAATATCCAGAGAGGAATAGCTGGGTTTGTGATTGAGGGATCTAAACTCCATCTATTTTCTTCTTTACTTAGTCCTCTTTAATATGTTAATATGTATGTATATTAAAAAGGAAAGGGAAAAATAACTGATATTTTGTTGAAATAAATTAAATCCATATGCATGACTTATATGAAATTAAGAAATATGTTTTCATAGGTGCTTCCAGAGATGGGATATTTTTCATTTTTCTTTTTTTTTTTTTTTTCAGCTTCTTTTGTTGTTGTTTTGGGGGGGTAATTAGGTTTATTTATTTATTTATTTACTTTTTTCATGGGGGTACTGGGAATTGAACCCAGGGCCTTGTGCACGCTAAGCACATGCTCTACCCTTGAGCTATACCCCCTCCCCCCAATAGCTCTTAATAGAAGATCTGTGATATAGTAGGCTTTAATTAGAGTGCTAATGAGCAAAAAGATAATTGCACTTACAGTGTCCTGAGATGAGAGTCAAGATGCAGCAGGTGGACAGGAAATACTGCAGCGTGTCAGGGAGAAACAACATTTCAATGAATGCAGCGGCGTACATATATCATGCAACTGAAAGAAGATAAATGAAATAAAAACATGAATGAAGCAGCTTCAGTGTTGTTAATTAGGCTCATTCATGCTCCATTGACGCTGCAATTTACCACTCCACCCTCTTGCAGCCAATTGTGCAAATGCTCTCATGCTTCCAGTAGCTATAAATGGTGTTTAATATGTGGTCCCATGAGGTGTGGTTACAACACTATGAGTGTTCATTTAACAGATTTTCTTTTAATATATAATATTTTCTTTCACAAGATATTAGTAAATCCATTACTGCTTTTTTAACAGTTAGAAGTAATTTTTATATGATTTCTAATACCTGGTACTAAGACTCAGATTACTGAACTTTTTACATTGTTTAGCAATATTGTTTAATTATTTTAAAAATATACACAGTTTCCACACATAGCACCATTTGGCAAGTTAAATGTTGCAGACTGTCTCTATATAGATATATGGACATTGGTTTAAAAGAACCATGATGTTTTAATTTAGAAACATATGATTTAAAAGCATAATATTTGCCTAAAAGTTGATTATTGTGCCCTTTAATACACAGCATTTACATGAAAGTATTTTGTTCTGTTTATGTTTTCCTTTAACATTTTTGATCATAGGTATATGGTATATATTGGTATGACCAATTCAATGGCACTAAACAAATGTTACACACAGGCTGGAATGCCAGGCAAAGGCTCGGAAACACATAATCAGTGTAAGATGTCATAATGGCATCATTGTCAGCTGTGAAAAACAAGTGAGCCTGTGACACTTCTGACAAAGCAATTAAATGAGAAATTGCATGTTCAGACATTTAGTGCAGGGTCTAGCTCACAGGAGATGCTCAGTATAAATATGACCTGTTATTGTTACTGGTGTCCTGGATAGTTTTGAGCTTACTCTAAATTGTTTCTGATTTATATTCATGGAAAGAAATGTGAATTTATTAGATATTATTGGTTATTAAACTTTAAAAGGAAAATTTAAAAATGAGCAGAGGAACCAAATAGACTTTTTTTTCCCAAAGAAGACATACACATGGCCAACACAAAAAGATGCTTAACATTGCTAATCATCTGGGAAATGTAATTCAAAACCACAATGAGCTATTATCTCACATCTATTAGAATGATTATCACACACAGAAAAAAAAATAAGAAATAACAAGCATTGGTGAGGATGGGAGGAAAGGGAATCTGTGTACACTGTTGGTGTGAATGCAAATTGCATGGAAAACTATGGAAAACTGTATAGTGGTTCCTCAAAGAATTAAAAATAGATCTATCATATTATCCAGCGATTCCACCTTGGGGTATATATTCAAAAGAAAATCACTATCTCAGAGAGATACCTGCATTCCCATGTTCATTGCAGCATTATTTACAATAGTCAAGACACCAAAACAAAAAAAAATCTGTATCCATTGAGGGATAAACTGATAAAGAAAAAAAAAAAAATATATATATATATATATATATATATATATATATATATATATATTTCTGGTGGAATATTACTCAGTCATAAAAAGAAGGAACTCCTGCCCTGCTGTTTACCACAGCATGGATAGACCTTGAGGACATTATTCTAAGTGAAATAAGTAGGAAAAGAAAAGTCAAATACCATACAATTTCATTTATTTGTGGAATGTAAAACAAACACAACATAAAAATTGAACTCATAGATAGAGAGAATATACTGGTAGTTGCTAGAGGCTAGGATGGGGAGTGGGGGATGAGTGAAGGTGGTCAAAATGTGCAAATTTCCATTTCTGAGATCAACAATTCTGAGGAGATAAAGGACAGCATGGTGACTCCAGTTAACAACACCATATTAAAAGGTGCTATGGGAATGTATCTGAAAAGTTCTCATCACAAGAAAAACAATGTAACTATCTGAGGGAATGGATACTAACTCATTGTAGTAATCATTTTACAACGTGTACATGTATCAGATCATTATGGTAGAACTCAAACTATCACAACGTTATATATCAATTGTATCAAAGAGATACAATTGATATATATCTCTTCAAAGAGATATCTCTTCAAAGAGATAAAGTATTCTATAGAGTTTTATCAAAAGGTTCAGCTAATTTGGGGAATTAGTTGGTCCAACATGGACCTCAGACGAGAGAGGAATTTGTTCTGGGATTTAACAGCTTTTTAAAAGTTTTGTTTATTTCTATGATAAGTTCTCACTAAGAGGGTAGAAAAAATTATTTAGAGGTTAAGATCATGAAATATCAGAGGTGAGCAAGGAAAGTTGTAGGGGACAAAGTCACAATGAGGTTAAGTGGATAGTTTCAGTCCTTCACTTACAGTTTCTCATTTCAGTCAAAAGAGAGACTGAGTCTCATAATTTAACAAATTTTGTTAATTCTTCCAAATCTATACCACAAGTATCAGCTGAAATCTCTGACTCTTTGGTGATGGCTGGTATCAGAGCTTCTCACAACTATTACTTTTTGTAGTTGAATTTCAATTATTTATTAAATGAATTGCTATTTAGAATATTTTAAGATTCTAGAGAAAGTACAGGGCAAAAGAGAACCCTGTGACTACAGCAAGGATGGAAACTAGAATTATTAGGAGGACTTGAACAATACTTTTAAGCCAAGATTCTTCCCAACCTGAAATCATTGAAGAAAACATAGAACACCCCAATGTCCCAAGTCTGTAACAAGGTTTGAGTATCAGCAGGCTTGTATATAATGCCCTTCATCTTTCTGATGCACAAAAAAATCAAGGTTAAGAAAAAAACTTTTAAGAATACCAATTTAACCATTGAAAACTTAAAACCAACGGAAAGATGGAAAAAGAATGAAAAGAAGGCTAGCAAGAGACAAAGGAAAGTGTGGCAGTCAGGGAAAGTTTGGGCAGAAAATGTCCATATCTAATAATCTTCTAATATCTAAGGTCCTTGGGAGAGCTGTCTCCTCACAATGACTTCTGGAGGCTCCTGAAAAAATGTGCTTGAGATCTACCATCAGCATAGAAATTTGGCAGGTGAGTGCATGAAGTCTCTCTAACTGGGAGACATAAGTTCACTGGAATCTTACTGAAGTGTTCATGATTAACTGTAATGTCCCGCCAATGAGGCTCAAAGGCACTCTTACACGGCTGTTATTTCTAGTATACTGGACATCTGGGCTGAAGGTCATTCAGGGATTCTTAAATTTTATCCTTGGGAAGGCTACTGAACCTGTTGACGATAAGCTTGCGCAAGAGCTATGAAACGTTATTTGGCTACGCCAGCCTATAAAATAGCAGAATCAAGGTCAGGAGTTGAGGTTTCCAGAGGCACAGTGCATCCAGTAACGAGCTCCTACGGGGATGCACGAGTTACCATTGGAGTGGACTTATAGAGCAGAAGACACTAGCAATGTGAGCTCAAAATTAAACGGTGTATTTGAAAAGTACTTTAAACAGTTTTATTGCTTAACAATGCTTATCTTCCTGTAAAACTCTCGTTAATTATACCAGCTAACTTTGCTGAAATAATGGCACTGCACTTTGCTTTTTTTGTGTTTGTTTTGTAGTTTTGTTATGAGATGGGGGTGTGAGTTCTACATAAAAGGCTAGTATATGATTAAAGACCTCTTATAAACATAAGTATTTATGGGATTCAATTATATTTGTTCCCAAAGGTTTCACACATAGCAACTAAAACCACATACATTGCATGTAAGGAGTGACCACTGAATCAATGACTAGATCATGGGTTACAAGAGGAAATGCCTCCAGCAGATGCAGTCCTGAGGGCTGGCCAGAGCTAAGTCCTGACATCAAGAAGTGAAACCCGCTCAAAATGCTCCATCTTCTCCAGGGTTCACCACTCCCCAGGTAGCAAAAGCAGAAGAAAGATGATGTGATTAAGTCTTTTATTACTTACCTAAGAGACAAAAAGGCAATGGCTGGCAACAGATTACCATTATTTTGAGGACTCCTTTCCAAAATCAAAATCTTGAAAAGGAAGAGGTGAGTCACTGTAACCGTGACCTTGGTTGATATCAAGGTCAATGGGAGGGGAAGTTTCTATATCATTAAACTCTGACAATAGTTGGTCATATGTATCAGGGTGGGGAAGGGGAGCAGAATCTCTAATGGCTTCAGGACTCCTTCTGTATTCCCAGTGCACCCAACAATGAAGGACTGGCTGTTGATCTGTACGAGCCATTCTGGATGCCAGATTAACCTATAAAATTTAAGAGCCCAGATGCTGCAATCTGCCCTTTACGATCCCATTAACTAGATACACTATACAAATTCATTGTTTAATTTGATTTTGAAACACTTTCACACAGCAATGTGGTATTTAATTTTTTTTTTCAGAATTCTCTAGTTCTTTCATGAATTGCTTTTACTTTTTTGACAAGGCTTTGTAATCTTTAAGAAAATTTCTGACTCTCTTGTATTTTTCATACCCTTCCTTTTGTGTTCATTTATCTACAGCTACCTAAAGCACAAGGGTTTTAGGGTTTAATATTTGTCTCTTTCACTAAAAACTAATCTTCTTGACACTAACCCTCATTTGATTTTAAGTGCCTGGTGCCTACAACAGTGGATGAATGATGAAACCTCAGTAAATACTTATTCAACGAATAGATGAATAAATAAATAAAAACAATCTGGATATCTAAACCTGTGCACAAGAATATGGTCATCATCTTTCTTTGTTTACGGGTTTAGCTGTAGGTCACTAATAATAACAATAACAAATGATCTTCTATCAGAGTAGACTCCAAGTTCTTTTCTGCTTCATGGCCTTTGATCCATTTCATCTTCATCTTTTATGTATCATTCAGGTGATCAACCAGCTGTGTTTGTACTCCTTTGACACTTTCAGGATTCCTTTATAACTAGAAGATGTCATTAATTGTTGTTTATTTATTTATTTGTGATAAATAACTTTTTTGTTTTGTTTGTTTTGTTTTTTTAAACCCTATGTTAATTCCTTTTGGATTTTTTACGTGTGTTTTTATATCTTTCTTTCTTTGACTGTTCATATTTTTATCTTTTGGGTATTCACACTTTTGATAAGTTCATGATTCTGAACCATGTGAAACTTGGTAGCGTACAAATCACAAAGCAAAGTTTTGTGATACACAAGGGCAGTATACAAGATTCTCCTTTTTTCTCTCATCCCATCTTTCTGTTTTCATAATACATCAAAGATAACGAAAGTATCCTCTTTATTAAATTGTAGTACATCAATATCTCAGAATAGATTACACATGAACACACCTTTATTCTATAATTTGATGGCCTCTTTCAGTTTATTCTGTAACATGCTAACTTGAAATTAATCTACATCACAAAAATATTTTTTATATTTCATCAGGTCTACCTTTGAGAGCTCAGAAGTTCATACTGTGTTTACACATCTATTTTTCTTTCATAGAGTATATGAAACTATACACCTATATATATAAAACTTAGAAGTCTTCATCCAAAGGATATTTAAACATGCCATTCAAGAAATGTTTTACTCTAAAATAATTGAAATATTAATTTACAGACTTTAACTGGGCTTAACAGTTCTACTTTTTTTCACTATTAATTATATGAGCCATGCTTTTTTGTTTTCATAGATAGTTGGATGAAAGTACAGATACACAGTTAGCTATGATACATGGATAGGCATGTGAATTTCAAATCAATAATATTTCCATTACATACGTATTCAAGAATTGCTTCCTTAAAATATTTCTAAAACCATTTCATTTTACTCACCCTCTAGTTATCAGGTTACTTAATGAAGTATAACTTTTAATGCATAAAATATATTTTCAGTAGAAAACAATGTCTCTGATTGGAAAGAACAGGAAAGTCAATAAAAGTCACTCAGAAATTAGACAGCTTTATTTAAACAGGGCTCTTATGAAAAATACTATAATAAGGTTTGACTGACCTAAGAAACAATACACATTGAGAAAAATCCAAAAGTTATTTTTTAAAGGACTACAAAAAGAAAGTTTTCTTAATTTGAGAGTATACCCAGGTATTCCAAAGTGTAACATTGATATGAATTCCAATTTCCAAAGTTATGGGAAAGTTCATGTGTTCTTTTAATCTCTAACTAAAAGCAAACTATAACTTACTGAGGACACACACGTTTCTTCTTTCAAATTTTGTAGTGAATTTCTGTATTATTTTTTAGATTGGAATTCTACTGTTTAGGTAGACAGAGTCTTTCCCCATGGAAATTCAATCTACATCTTAAAAGCTTCAGTATGAAGCACTTGTTTTGTCAAGAAGGCTCATCTTGTGGGTATATTTCATTTTTTGCTGTGAAGTGGCACGCATCTCCACAGCCACACGTGGGCTTCCTGCTGCCGTTATGAATGTGTGTAAAGTCAATTTCCATGCAGAAAAATAGCTTCAGGACTGACATAATACTAGTAATGTGAGAAGCTAGTGTTCAGCAGACTGCCACAAAAATGAAATATTTCTCTGTCAGTCGCTACTTCTCTAAGAATGTCAGGGAATGGAGATTGAATGCAACTTAGTCAGTATGGTTCAACTCAGTTTTAAAATGTATAATTTTATAAATGCTTCATTTGAATGCATCTGTATAGAAAATGTAAGGTATATTTTTTATCATAAGATAGACTTAGCAATATTCTTAACAAGAAATATATAGGTTTACCCATTTGTTCCAGAACTGAGTTCAGAACAGAAGGGAAGGTATAAATAATAAAGGAGTTTCTGGGAGCCTTGAAACACAAATGACTAAGTGTGGCTAACTTTGCGTTGGCACCTGTTTACCAGGTCGTAGGTTTGGTTACATTTGCTTCTTTAGCATCTTCCCAGAATAAGGGAATAGATATATTTTGAAAAAGAAATTAATAACAATGAGCTATGTATGCTAAAGATGGTCCACTGAATGCTTTTTATATCTTGGCCAATAAGGTCACCATAAAATCAAGAATGCTATTTGCTAACATTTCAAATGGTGTTTTGAGGGAATAATTCAGTTGCACAAAGAAGCAACGCATCCCCTTGCATAGGCATCCTTGAATGAGAAAAGGCCAAAAGATTATAAAATCTTAACAGAGATATATGTAGATATGTCTTTTTGATAATTCTTAACAAACAATAGAGTTACTATAATTTGGGGTCAACCAATAAATATAAATCCATATTGCCTCTTGACCCTAATTTGAGCTGATTCATACATACACACACACACACACACACACACACACACATATATACAGAAACTCTTGTTGGCATTTTTCATATCTTTTCCTAGGAACTGTGATGGTCTCTTAGCCATCACCACAGATCCCTGCAGAGTAATGCCCCTTAGTTACTGTATCGATGCTACCAACTGTCATGGGAATTATTTGCTCCTTATCTCTGGGTAGTGGTTAGTTGCTAGCATCTAGCCTTTGCAGTCTCAGAATTCTACATCAACACTGACACTAGCTCCAAAGCATCACTGCCTACTCATCATTCTTGGGCTGGAGACAACTGCCACTGTCAAGCCTTTAACAAGCACATTCCTTATGACTTTTGCAAAGCCAGTGTCCTTGGGGACATCCTGAAGTACACAGTCACTCTAGCATGACCGATCCCTCAGCTTTTTCATTTGTTCCACACTCTTTAGCACGGCACATCTAGAAACTTCACTCCACTCATTATGGCCCATACCACTTCCAGGAGCCACCCCTACAGCGTACTAGGGCTGGCCCCAGGTGCTCTTGAAATCCACTGAATTCTATGTTCCCTCCAAACCACAAAACTCCATATGACTATGTTCTGTCTCATTCTTATATTTTGGCCTAGAGCTTGCAAGTCGTAGCCACAGGATTGTTTTTTGTTTGTTTGTTTCCTGTTGGTACATGTTAACCAGGTCCAACAACTCCATGTCTTTCTTCACTTACCGGTTTCAGAGCTTCTGTAGGCCATGGAAAGACTAAATAACAAGTTTTGGTTTTTTGGCCAAGAGGGAATGTGGAAGACCTTGTGGAGGGCAGTTTTGTTTTGCAAGGAATCTGCCTCAGATGAATCCATTTCACAGTGACCAGGGATCTGCTATAGTAAAGTCAGCCACTTCTGCAGGTTTAGAGGATTCAAGGAAACTGGTTTTTCAACAGTTTTGAGCCCATTTACTCAGATGTTCCCTTTCCAAGTCTCAGGGTTCTATTTCTTTCATTTATGACTCTGATTTTGACTTACTGAGAAAACAATTCAGTTAGAACAATTCAGTTAGAACTTCTGCTACTCTTAAAGTCAGATCTTGGGCAAAATCATCAGCATCAATTTCCCTTCAGGTGCAGGAACATGTGGTCTCTTAAATGATGACATAGAAACCTAATAACTCTTCTACCATGAATTCAATTCCTAATTGACTTACTTGAGCTTATCATTTTCTTTATTTAATGTGTTAGTGTTGAACGAAAACAATCAATTCCATAGTCCTTGTAATTACCATTCCCCCATATTTCTCTAATGCTAAAGATAGAGCATGACACAGTGAATCTTACATTTGTATTTCATCCCAGATGATGACACATAAAATAATTACCAATTGTAATGTTATAAAACACAATATGCTGAAAATTTGTACCATTCATTGGTCAACCCGTTGCTATCTGATTGATGAGAGATCCAACTTCAGAATCATTTAAGTATATTCCACTCCCTAGAATCACTTCCATTATTGTCTTGAGTCAGGTTTCCCAGAAGCAGATAGAAAACAACTATTTATTTGCAAGCCTTTTAATAGGAAAATGTCCCTAGGGAAACCAATAAAGGCAGACATGTGGAAAACAAGATATGGAAGGGGAGAAAGTCAAAAGGGCAGAACCTCAGGCAAGGTTGCTGAGCTCTGGGATATAAGTTAGACTACACGTTTGTTCTGATATGAGAAAAGGTTGTTGGGATTTATATTCTCCCACACATGTTAGTTATGTGTTAAGTGCTGTACCAGGAGAGATGGAAGTTACCAGGCACTTCTGGGTCTTGCTGGCTATTGCAGTTTAGGCTCAGGTAGACATAGAGAGTTCTCTGAGAAAGATACTGGCTTTTAGAAGCAAAAGCACACAATTCTGAAATTAAATAGTGATACATGGTAAAGAATAAATTATAATGAACTGAGTCAGAGAAAGCACATTAAAATAACAGGAGGGCCTCTCTGAGAAATGTATTTTGTTTAAAATTCTGAAGCAAGCAAGGCAGTTAGGTCTCCAGCTCACTGGAGGAAGAACATCTCAGGTAGAAGGAGCAGAAGAACAAAGGTCCTCAGAGGTGATCTTATGTGTCAGGCACAAATATCTACATGGATACAATAAGGCTGGAGCAGAGTGAAGGAAAAAGGAGGATGGAAAGTGGTGAAGTCTACAAAGTAAGGTAGGGAGCTGCCCTGAGGACAAGCACTGATGGCCAAGCAGCCTACGTGTTGACCTACTTGAGCTGTGTTCACTGAGGAAGAGCCATGGAGATGGACAGGATCTGTGGATGTGTGGGTCACTGCTCCCAGTGCTCAATTTGGGGGCAGTGCACAGAGATCAAGAAATGCAGGATGACAGATTTCAAGAAAGGCACTCAGATCTTCTTTAGTTTAAGGCAGGTGACTAAGGAATCACCACCTCCTCACCTGGTATCAGTTCTGAGATATAATAATATGATAAGACAGTATCTTCCCCCCAGCTCCATTTTGCCAGCACTGCCCTTCGCTGAGGCAGAACCACACATCTCACACACAGGAACAAATCCCACCGAGATGAGGAGTCTGTGATGAAATCTTGGTGCTTGACCTGGGCTCCATAGAGCTCTGTTTTTTCTATGTAGAGTGTCTGGTCTCCATAGAGTTTTTCAGGTATCGAGCTCCTCTTCATGGAGGACAGCCTACAGAAAATAAATCTTAATCAAATTAACAGTTACATCTCAGGAGCAGATCATCATGGTCTTGTAAATCATAATAAAATGATTGGTTTTTACTCTTGGTCCAATGTCAACCACTGGAAAATTTGAAAATACAAGTGTCAAGATCTGATTTAAGGTATCAAAGGGCAGCTGTGGCTTTAGCAGAGTCAGCAAAAATGGAAGGAAGGGCATGAGTTAGGAAACCAATAAAATAATCTAGATGTGGGAAGGTGGTGGCTTTGACTGTGTGGAGACAGCAGTGTGGTGAAAAGGGATTGACTTTCAAATGTATTTTGAATATAGAGTGGACAAGGTCTTCTGAAAGGCCTATAATATGTGTATGAAAGAAAAGGAAGTATCAGTTATGACAGCACATACTTTAATCTCAGTAACTAAGAAATCTGAAATTTTATCAATTTATAGGGAGTAAGGAGAAGTACAGAAGAGACATGAATGAAGGACTGGACTCAGGCACTGTGATGTTTAGAATCCAGAGTGTAAAGAAGAATCAACCAAGAAACTGACCTGGGGTGACCAGATATGGAAGTGGAAAATGAGGTGAATTCAGTATTCTGAAGACCAGTGAATAAATTGTCTCCAGGAGAAGAAAGAAACCACTGGTGTCAAACCCTGCTGATGGACAAGTATTCATCACAGGATTTAGCAACATAAAGGTCATCAGTCACAGCATCATTTCTTGCCTGGATTATTGCAGTAGTATTTGTCATGGGCAGAACTACCTTTGCAATAGACTCTACAATGGAGATTTGTGCAGACAGTTATTGATGAGTACTCTCTAGAACAACACTCATGAAAAATAATTAGAAGCATGATCAGGTAGAGGGAGAAAAGGGAACTGTGATTCAGTTACAAGAGGTCTCTAACAGTTCTCTAGGCAGTTCTAGACTGGGATAACCCTGCAGAGATGCACTGAACTGAAGTTCAGTTACCACATGTAGCCTCAGGTGACGCATCCTCCTTCAGCCAAGGGAGATTTTTGGCACTGACCGATCTGGAAGTTATCAACAGACAACGCTCTCAAGAAGTGGGAAAATGAGTGCTTTATTCCTGAGAACAATGGAGTTTTCTCCAATGGAGAATCTGCATGATGTTTTTCAGCATCCAAGAGAATCTAGTAACTGGTTGCCTTGTTCTCTTATAGTCTATCCTCAACACAGCAGTCAGAATGATGCTGTTGAAACAGAAGTCACATTGTGTAGAAAACCCTCAAATAGTTACCCTTCTTGCCTTCCTACTTACAAAATCTATACAGTGAACTGCAGTGCCCAGCACAGTTCATCCCCGAATTATTTCTCTTACTTGATATACTGTTCTCTCTCTCTCACCCACTTCTTTGAAGCCTTTTTTTAAAATAGACTTATGCCCCCAATCCAGAAACAATGCACTTTCTTTTTCATATACTTTGAATGCACTTACTTTACAGAACTACATCATTATCAATTTCCCTTTGTTATTTGATAAAGTATTTTCTTAGATGTTCTTTTATCCCCCTATATAATATCTTATTAAACTGTCTGACTTCTGGAAAACCTGTTCCTCATCCTTGCCTTAGGTCTATAGTATTTGTAACTTCTGTGTAGCTAAAATATGTATTTCATTTAATATTTGTCTATTCCCACTGAAAGTAAGTGGCATAGGGCAGTTGGGGGTTTGCCTCACTGCTAGAAACAGCGTACCGGAGAGTGCCAAAGTGTAGAGAACCTCCAGTTAATGTTTCCTGGACAAATGAATGATGAGTGAATGAATGGATGATGGAAATTTGCTCTCCAATATGAATTTGGGTAGATTTAATCAGAAAAAAAAAAAGAACTATGATCATAACAATTAGCCTAGTGATCAGATGAGGCTCGATATTTCCTGGTAGGATGTGGTATCAGCATACTGGACTGCTGCTAATAAAGAGGTGTTCATTATAAAATTTTGAAAAAATATTGCAGCAAATATGGAAGTTACTTGGATATTTATCAATAAATTAATTATATGAAGACATTTGTTACTGAATAATGTCACAAGATCATTAAAAAATAAGTTTATTGTATAAGAAAAATCAATAAAAATTTTGCTAGGAAACTTTGGATTTTATTTTTATGTTTTAGATATGTTTTTTCTTTAATATAAGATACTTTTAAGATAATAATTTTAGGATAATATTATCCAAGTATTTCCCCTGAGTTTTTTCCACTATGTGATCACAGCTTAAAAAAATGGTTATTCTGGGAAAAACTTGACTTATTATTACTAATATTAGTAATATAAGATGACTTTGTAAACTATTTAAACTAATAAGCTTATGTGCTAAAACTTAGTAGGTTAGGTTAAATGTGTGTGAAAAGTATATTTGTATATGGTTTAAATATATCTGTTGTCCTGATAAATTACCAAAGCATAACATTTCACACACATAACTTTTATTTGAATACTTTTCCAAGATAGCATGGTTTTTTTCATAGTTGATATTGAACTATTTTTGTTCCAGCTGACAAGCATTCTGTATGCTATGATAAAATTATATATTTGCATAAAATTGTATGCATTGCAAATCAAAGTCATCTCTCAAATTTATTCCTTTCAAAAGAGCAATGCATCAGTAGAAATATGCAATTTTGCTTCATCATTCAAACATAATGGGAGCACTGGAATGTGCTAAATACATAGAGTTGAAGCATGATTTATAGATTTGTATGAAAATCTACTGATAATGCCATCTCAATATTATGCTTCCTCATCCTTTTCCTTATTTTAAAATATATTCCGTATTTTAAGGAAAAGTAACATATTCTAACTCAAGTTCTGGAATAGCAATTTTACATTGACATATAAAATATGTTTTCAACTAATTTCATTTGCAAGAAAGTTCACTGATTAATTGATCTTCTCTTCAGGAGTAATCTTCCTACATTAAGTAGTACACAAGTATAAGGACGGAAGTAACAGATAAAGAAAAAATACTATGAAATTAAAACCTAATGCCGTAAAATATCCCTGTTTTATACGTATAAAAAGAGACAAGATCATAGCGATTTGAAAAGATTAACACAATGTATTATTCTTAGGAAGGATCATGGAATATTTGCCTATTTTAAATTACTCTGCATACGTATTTAGCATTGTCGCTGGTTTAATAGAATGGATGTCTCCTTTACATCCAACTCCTATCCAGCCTATTTTTCCCAAGACAATCAGCTAAAACAACAGAAACATCTGACTAAGTGTAAAATAATAGTTCTCACATAATCTCATTATCTAATTATAAAATAAGTGAAATTAAAACAAATGCCAACTTTATTTCCGAATTTTTAAACTTGTTAAAATTGAACTATAGTTGATTTACAATGTTGTATTAGTTTCTGGTGTACAGCATAGTGATTCAGTTATGCAAATATATATTCTTTTTCATATTCTTTTTCATTACAGGTTACTACAAGCCATTGAATATGGTTCCCTGTGCTATACAGTAGGACCTTTTTGTTTATTTGTTTTATATATGATAATTTGTATCTGCCAATCCCAAACTCCCAATTTATCCCTCTACCCCCCTGGTAACCATAAGTTTGGTTTCTGTGTCTGTGAGTCTCTTTCTGTTTTGTAAATAAGTTCATTTTGTGTATTTTTAAATAATCTAATTATAAAAGAAATGCAATTAAAATAGATGCCAAGTTTATCTCAGAATTTTTAGTGGGACCTTCACCATAGGTAAGAATAGACAGCCTTGAGACTATTTGCCAGACTTCACCATGTAATGGGACTTAGAAAGGTTAGGTCACAAAAAATTACAAGGGTACTTAACATTGTACTTTTTTAAAGAGAGATGTAATTAAATCAATTAATACTTACGATGTGTTTGAAACAGTGCTTAGCATATAGTAAACATCAATACTGATAACTGAAAATATTATTTCTTGATCTTTAGATATGTGGGATCTTTCTGTCTCTCTAGTAGACTTGTTTTATTTTTCGTGCAGATTTTTCTGAAATAATACTTACTGTTCTCTCATACAGAAGAAACATATGCTCTACTGAAGTTATAACTGATAGCTATTGCTGACTTGTGCAGATCATGGAGAGCAAAAGGTAGGGTATGCAGTGCAGAGGCACTTTACCCAACCCATGACAATAACTCTCTAGGGAGATTGGAAGAAATAGAGAATGGTTCAGTGCTAATAATAAAGGATTTATGGTACTAATATTTATTATCATTGTCAGAAATATTTATAGATATAGTATTTTCTTATACTTTAAAGCAATAAAGAGACTTTAATGAAAACCTTTATCCAAATTTCTTTTTATTCTTATTTAATATATTTTACACATTAACTTAGTACAGGGAACCGAACAAGAGTTAAGGAGTTGGGACAGTTTATTACTGTAACTCTATTTTAATAATATCTGACAACCAATCCATCATAATGCATTCTCACATTTATTTTGCTTTGATTTTTCAATGCTGATCTTTTTGAAGCTTGACAGACACATGATAAATTACAGTATGATTAAGTAAATGAGTCCATTGTTTAAAATATATCATGAAGATATCTTTTGCAATTTACCTACACCTTTTCTGTCACATTTTTTAACCTATGCAAAATTTTTATGTAGTCAAAGTTCTCAATATTTTTCTGTAAGGCTTCTTGATTCTGTATCTTGCTAGAATGATCGTCCCCATTAAAATACACTCCCCAATTGTACTTTTGAGTTTTAATTTGCACTTTAGTTGTATTATTTATCTGGAGTCATATTTAGTACAAGAGTAAAGATACACTCAGACTTTTATATATAAATTTTTAATTTATATTTTAAGACAGTAAAGAGGAAATTATTTTTCACTTTTACCTCACTCTCAAATCTCTGACTTACGTATTTTGAGTTTTTGATCGGGATTTGGGCCTGGGGCTGGATGAGTAAGCTAAACAGTAGAAAATATGTAATCAGAGCACCTCCAAAAATGTTTTTTATTGCCTTTTCTGAAACAAAATACTTATATACACACTCTGAAGTGGTGAAATTGAGTCTCCTTGCTAATACAGTGATACAATCTTTCAATCAGGTTTATGCCAGGTTTATTGAAGCCTCGAGAAAAAGGTTCAGATTGTAGACATTTACCTTATTTTGAGAAAATATGATAAAACATACAAAGGTATTGAGGCTGTGAAGCCAGGAGGGTAAATTGGAGCCTTGCATCTCAGTGACCTGGATACTCACATACTGACTTCGTTCAGGTTCTTCCCAGATGCTCAAGTCTGGTAGCAAACGTGGGACATCAAACACTATGAGCTCTCTACATTGCCTTTAAGTTCTGACACTTCCTGCCTCCTATTCACCTATCTGTTTGCATATGCAGCAGAGCAACCTGTTTTCATGCAAATCTTTTCTGAGGAAAGATACAGGCATTACAGAGAAAAACATTGTGAATTCTTATTTTCTAGAATCCATAAAATGAAAAAATATACCACTAATGCTACCCTTATACCTTATTTTTTTTAAATCTTCACACTAAGTTTATTTTACTCATTAAAAGAATAATAAAGGAATACTATGAAAAATTATATATCCACAAAACTTACACAAGACATAGACAATCTGAATAAGCTTATTCCCCCTTAAAGAAATTGAGCCAATAATTAATAGCCTTACAAAGTAGAAAGCCCCAGGCCCAGATAGATTCATTGATAAATTCTACTAAACATTTGGGGAAGAAATTTCACCAAGTCTCTATAATCTCTTTCATAGGATAGAAGCAGAAGGAATACGTCCTAACTCAGTCCATGAGGCCGGCGTTACCTTAATAGCAAAGCCAGACAAAGATATTTCAAGAAAATTTTAAAGATATTTCTCACGAAGATAGATGCAAAAATCCTCAACAAAATATTAGAAAATCAGATCCAAAGAAGTATAAAAATAATTGTACACCCTGATCAGGTGGGATTTATCCCACGTTTCAAGCTTGTTTCAACATTTAAAAATAAATTTACGCAATCTCTCACATCAATAAGCTAAAAAGGCGAAATTGCATGATCCTATCAATTAATGCAGAAATAAGCATTTGGCATAAGTGAGAACAAAATAATTGTATATGTGTATATAAATGCAGAAACTCAGTAGGAGTCAATCAACAATAAAACTGTAACTGTTTTTTCCTTAGAAAACATATTCAGTGTAAAGCAACCCATTCTTAAGTGGAGGATCGAATCTAAGCTAAGAGGAATATCAGCACATGAGGAAGCTAATGAATAGTTAAAAATTAATAGTTCAATAAACTGGTAGTTTTAATCAATTCAAAGTTTTTGGGGAAGACCTAGTAAATGAATTGACTTAAAATACAGGAGGTTAGGAGATGTAATATATACAATGGAATAATACTCAGATGTTTAAAAAAAAAGAGAGAGAGAATGAAATAACGTCATTTGCAGGAATATGGATGGGCCTAGAGATTATCATACCAAGTAAATCAGACAGAGAAAAACAAATCTATGGTATCACTTATATGTGGAATCTAAAACAATGATGCAAATATACTTATTTACAAAATAGAAAGAGACTCATAGACATAGAAAGCAAATTTATGATTACCAAAGTGGAAAGGAGGGAAAGGATAAATTGGGAGTTTGGGATTAGCAGATACAAACTACCACATATTAAAAAAAAAAAAAAAAAAAAAAAACAAACCCAAAAAACAAAAAACAGCATAGCACATCCAATATCTTGTAGCAACCTATAATAAAAAATATGAAAAATTATACACACATAACTGAATCACTGTGCTGTACACCAGAAACATAACATTGTAAATCAGCTATACTTCAATTAAAAAAATAAAAGGTACAAGAGGTGGTTGCCAGAAAGTGAGATATTTAGGAGAGATTTAAAAACGATTGCAACTTTTGTGGTTGACTCTGTCTCAGTTTCAGCTGTGTGAGTCTGTTAAGACTACCATTACAAGGTACCACGACCAGGTAGCTTAAATAACAGAACTGCATTCTCTCCAGGTACAGAGGCTAGAAGTGTGAGGTCAAGGTCTGACAGCACTGGCTTCTCCTGAGGGTGTGGCTCCTTGACTTACAGATGGCTGTCTTCTTCTGGTGTCTTCATGTGGCTTTCTGGGTGTGTGTGTTTATGACCTAATCTCTTTTTTAAAAGTACATCAGTTTTAGTGTGAGAGCTCACTCATAGGACCTCATTTTATCTTAATTACCACTGTAAAGGCCCTGTCTCCAAGGACAATCACATTCTGATGTACCGGGATTTAGAACTTCAACATAGGAGTTTTGGGGTGTACAGTTCAGCCCAGTAACACCAAATAATGGAGCCTGTGAATGACTAGGTTCTGAGAATCAGGAGCAGAGATGGGGTGGCCAGCAGATGGCAGGAAAAGGAAGGGGATCTGATGGTAGAATCTCAAGGCAAGAATTCCAGTGATTCAGGGAAGTTAAAAATGAATGATTTGGAAATGGGAGGGGTTGTCTGTGAGGAAATCTCCTTTCCTGAAGCTCAGAGACAGAGTTACCTGGAACTAAGTGTTTAGAGTAGAGACTTGTGAGAGAAAGAAAGCCTACACTTGAGAAGTTTTTAATTAGATCAAAATATTCAGGTGACATCTAAGTTTTAGTAAGGGGAAGAAGGGACTAGAACACCCATTGGTATCATTTTCTGACAGAAGCTTTCAATAATTGCTTTATTTAATCCAATTTGCAGTCCCATCTTAATGATACTCATTTATATCAGTCTCTACTCTTTAACTCACTGTTCTTTCTACAGTTTATGACATATTTATTTATCCACTTGCTTGTTATTTTGTTTTATTTTACTTCCATGCCAAGAGGATAATCAGTCCAGAAGGGCAGAGGCTATAAAAGATTTGCTTAATCTAATAACTGTGTATGCACGGCCAGTATATAGATCAGCTTTATTTATTTATGCATATACTACAGTCGTGACCCTGTCTCTGAGGGAGGCTAGCTCAATGAGGAAAGAAGATGTACTGGTTGCAGCACTTTGTAAGATGCTTTGCAATTTTTTTCTCCCACTGAGTATTAATCTCCTAGTCTTCAATGTTTAAATATGTTTTTATATTGGTTAATTCCACTTCCAAGTCCCATTGTTAAAACTCCTTTAGTCATTAATTGCTATCTTTTGCCACAGAAATTCTGTTGTTCTCACTTGCAAGATCTTTTCAACACGGGAAGCTAACTTCTAAGCTCTAAATCTAAGGTCAAGGGTCAAGCCAATATGTGTTAGTACCGATTTGTATTTTTGCTTGTTTCCATGGTGTAAACACTGTCACTATAGATAATTTCAAGCTACAAAACTAATCTTGCTGAACGTGGAGTAGAGATGAAAAGCTCGCGTGCATACTACCTTTGTTTTTAATATATTTTATTTAATTTTAGGTCAATAGAATTCACTTTTTAAGGAGGGATATGTTTAACAACTGACTTGTGAAATTCCCTAAAATTTGCTTACACGAGTCAGTCAGGACCAGTTCCAGCACACACTTGGACCCAGCCATGCAGCCTCCTGTTCTGGTCCCGCCACCACTCCAGCATTTATGGAACACACTTGAACCCACGCTTTGTAGAAAATGCCAACTTGATCTTTCAGCTTTTTACCACTTGCCTTCCCCCTTTTCCCAGTGGATGTGCCAGACAACCATCACATGTGTTTTCTGCAGAAATAACGCTTACTAACAAGTTTTACACTCTGAAAATTGACTTTTTAAAATAATTCTGTTAATCTAGCAGCTGTTTGTCCATGAGCGAATGAGAGTAATCTGGAGTTAGAGCTCTTTCGATACTGAACTGCCTGTTTTGAGGTCTATTTTTTTCAGCATTTATATACTATTATCTTATTTGCTAAAGAGTAAATGACCACTTTCTGGCATTAGTGTCAAATACTAAAAGCATAACCAGAAAATGGATGCAGACAGCAGTTGAAGGCCAGGAAGAAACAAATAAAATGGACCTGCCAATTACTTTCTGTGCATCTGGACTGGAACAGACTGATCTACAGGAAGCTGCCAGCCGACAGAGGAAAATCAGGCCTTTCAAATGTGGAAATGATTAAGGCACCTTTCCAATTCATCTTCAACTGTGAGAGAAAGAAAGGCAGCTAAAATTGCAAGCTGCATTAGTAATGCGCAAGATTATTATCCAACTTTTGCATAAATTACTCAAACCCGTTACTCATTCTCAAACACGAGTCTTTCATAATGTCAGGTACTCACTCTGGGAAATATCTTTCCCTCATTCAACCAACACACTTGTACTGGGAATTACATTTGGATAATACAACTACCATTTCTTTTCTAAATATTATTTAAACTATTTTATGAAAAAATTATCTGTGATTTCTTATTGAATGTAGCCTTAACCTATATAGATGAATAATAAAGTACAGAAATAGAAAATTTTATTTTCAATAACTTTTAGTATCAAAGAATTTTAGAAATGAAAAACAAGTGCCAATGGGGGGATATCTTGACACCAATGAAAAGTTAAATTTAACTTCTCATTCCTTCAATTTCTTCATTTCACAACAAAGCAAAACAAAACAAAGCAAAGATTTGACTTAAAAGATCGCTTTCCATTTTCAAGTATTTGAGTATTTGATTATACATGGGCACACACACACGGAGGTATGTGTGTATATATTTACTCACAAAATCAAGTTGGTCAAAAGTAATAAGCTGTTTCACCTAATTAAGGTCATAGGGACAACAGAAATTGGAAGGTGGATGGAGATAGAGAGAGAAAGAGGTAAAATCAGTGAGCTTTATGGTTCTAAAACCATAAAGACTGTTAGCACACAGCGCATCCACCAATAATGGAGCTCAGCTCCTTGTGCTTCTGTTTTTCTCCACCCTCTAATCAACTCTTAACCGCCTTTAGTTTCAGTCTCTAGGGAAATCATTTGATCGACCTATTTATTAGCCATCATTCCCATTTGAGCAAATAAAGTTATCAGAAAAAGTACATTTCCTTAAATTTGTAAATTATCTAATAAACATTTATTTTAGTTTAGTTCAATCTAAACACAACCTCTAAAAAGAAATACATAGATAAGTTACCAACAATAGTATATTTTTAAAGAAATAGAAAAAGCCAAGAGTGATGGGGTGAAAAACTTACCAAACTCCGAAGAGTCAAAGCAAGAGAAGCAAAAAACAAAAAACAAAACAAACAAACAAAAAAACTCAACAACATAATTAGAGAACAACTCTTTATTTCTGAAAATATTTATCAGTCTATGGCTGCTGTTTATCATTGCTTTCCAACCTTGATCTTCCATGTGATCTTCGAAGTCAGCAGCTAGCTGTTATGCTTGGTCTTGTGGTTACAGTCAATTCTATTTTCTTAGCCACTAAGGTTTTTAAAATTTGTGCATCTGTGGATTTAGCTAATTAATGTATATGTAAACTATTTTATGTGCATTATCTCTTTTACCGCCAAAATAATCCAATAAGGTAAGTGCTATAATTATGTAGTTCGTAGACTAAACAAATATATAAAGACTTACTAACATCCATATGCATTATTTTCATATATAAAATATTCTCTATGTTTCTAGGTATGTTTTTTATTTAGTGACACATTGTATATAGGTGAATAATTGATTTCTTTACATATTATTTAAAGAATTTACTAAAGTCAATGTAATGTTTAAGGCATTAAAATACTGAATGCATTGCTTCCTTTGAAACAGCAACAAATTGATTAATTTCACTTAAAAAATCCAGTCATGGTATAAAATTACGCTAGGAAAATGGCCCATCAGATCTGAATTAATTAAGTGGCAACATTATAACATCTAATTTAATATCTAAGGAGGAAAATTCTGGGAAGTTAAGGAAACTGTTGATTGATTGCAATTGATCTGCAATTATCTGTTCATTACCATATCACATCCTTGACAGCTTAACAAGTCAACCTTGATAATGATAATGAAGCAGATAACATCACACTGTACATAAAGATGTGGCTTTACAAAATTCAAGATGTGTACTCATAAAATACTAAAGCTTGATTATGCTGATTATTGTTTGGAAAATTGCATTCAACTATATTTTTATCCATTATTGAAGCTGTTGTTATTTTTCTGAGACATAATATGTGTCTCTAAGATTGCATATATTTATGATTTTCCAATATGTTTCATATGTGTATGTTTGAGTATGTAAACAACCATTTTAATACAATTATGTTGCACAATGACTGGGAATAAGTTACTGGAGCACTCTTACAGACGTATAAAAAATTCTCTAAAGTGTAACAGTTGAGAGGTGGGTATAGCTCAGGGGTAGAAAGCAGGCTTAGCAGGCAAAAGATCCTTGGTTCAATTCCCAGTATCTCCAGTAAAAAAAAAATTATAATAAAATAAAATGTAACATTTGAGTAATGACTAAATACTCAAAAAATCCTTAAAGAATTTCACAAAAAAATTGCAAGTATAATCATAGTTTGAGAAACATTTGTTATTAATAAATAACTTTTTGGGGTTTAGTAGTAACTTTTCCAGGTATTTGTGAGACTTCAAGGTATTCAGTTTGATTAAGATTTTAAGGGCAAAATTTATCTTCAGAATTCAAGTACTTTTCTTTTTTTTTCCTCAAAGTATAGTTGATTTACAATATTGTATTAGTTTCAGGTGTACGACATAGTCCATTTTTATTTACTTGAGAAACTTCAAGTTTACTGAAGAAGCTATGTGAATCCCATTGCAAGTAAAAACCATTTAATTTAATGAAAACTTCAATAGATATGTGGAAGTGATAAATCTCAGAGAAACACCATGTACCACTTGTCTCAGTTCATTGCTACACATAGCTGTTAATTTTCAAATGCACTGGTGGATGGTCAGGGAGGCATTAGTCTGTAAACCAACATGAACGAGCATCTTAAACATTGCTCACTATTCTTTAGGCAAGAAAGTACATGTTTCTGCCAAGTAAACTTATCTTAGAAGTCATTTTGCTTCTGTGTTGCTACTACAGAAATAACTATTAATCTAAAATTTAAGTGAGAAAAAATGATTCGAGACAATTTTATAGCATACAAAACCCATGGGATATTTAATTTATTTGCAGAAGCATGCAGGTTAAAGAATTGGTAATGTCTATAGTCCAATGATGGGAAGGAAACATAAAGTAGGAAATCATTTTAAATTTACAAAAATGAGTTCTGACTAATGCAGAAGTAAGCATTGTACCAAGCTGGCCATACACTTTTAAGCCCTCATATGAAAGCAACTTGGATAAACCGCAAGTGACACATCTCAAAATACGTATCGACATTGCCTAAAGCATGAGCATAAACAAAAATATAAATTCCAAACATAATCTACAAGAAACTAATTTATAGCAATCTACACATGTGTATGATAAGGATGTCTGTACATGCCTCCCAATAGAATAACAGTTCCTTATTTCTTTAGCACTCCTAATAGATCAAATTATGTTTAATCATCTAAGCATGATAGTGATAAATTAACTTTTCCCCATAATGCTATGTAGGAGGCTGTATTTCAACACTCTCACAACTGATTTATTTATTTTAATCATTTCAGAGGTTTGCTCTAGCAAATTCCAGTCTTTTGGTACAGACGTTACTGAAAACTGTTTTTCCAATAGTATATTAAAATTAAAAATTAAAAAATAATACCAATGAGAAACAGTTCCTCTCTCCCTTTAATTCCTTGAAGTTTGAATGAAAAGTGATTAGGATCTGATCTGTCTACCTAATCTATCTGATTTCAATTGATCCTTATTTCTCATTAATTTTTAATCAAATATTTCTATATTTCTCCAACCTCATGACAAGTAACCTACACGGAACCACTATGATAATCCTTCTAGATTATAGTTACAGTGTATGACTGTGTCTTTTTTGGCTGCCCCTCTGAAACCTTAAATTCATTCTCTAAAAAGAAGCGTATTTATGAATACAAAAATGTCTTGTTCAAACCCTGTTAATATTTAACTTCTTAGGTCCTTGAAAATATAGATTTGATCAAGTCATTTAAAAGCCCTGCATGTTTAGTCTCTGCTTTCTGTGTTACTATCATCTTCTATCACAACTACTTTTGTAAACTTGATTAAACGGTACTTGTACTCCAGCTGGAGTATCTCTTTTAGATGTCAACATCTAACTTGGAACAAATTAATTCAGCACTTGGCTTCTGATTCTCAACTACTGATTTGGCAAATTTACTTCCTCTGTTTTGACAAGCCAAAGCATCAGGAGATGTTTGCTTTTGTATTACTAGGACAACAGAATACTTTTGCTATTTAGTCTAAGTGATTTTCCTTCTTCTCAAGAAATATTTGCTGAAGTATTAAGGGGTAATAGCTCATGATGCCCACAACTTACTCTGAATGGTGCAAAAATTTTAGATATATATTGAGGAGAAAATATTGCAAAATATTAAAAATCAATGAATCTAAATGAGAGGTACATGGATGTTCCTTGTGTTCTCAAAAATTTGTTATAGTTTTAAAAGTGTTCAAACTTAAAATTTGAAAAAAAATTGTGAAAGTAATTCTTCTTATGGAATAACAGGGACCATATTCTCACCTGGGACAATTGAAAGACTGATCTAAATATATGACACATTGCTTCACAAGACAACAATTAACAGGCAAGGAAATCCAGTGATCTCTAAGAGTTGGGAAAAAAATGAAATGAGCCCTAAAATTGTCCCAGATTACTGACCAGAGAGTTTATAGCCTACAACCTAAGCGGGAGTAACCCAGGAAGTATCCACAGTCACTTCAGTTGATAAATTAAGGTAGTAATCCAGGGAAACCAAGGCATCTGAGTCTTCTAGGACAGAGTACCAGGGTGCTGGGGAAGAGAGAGCTGCCCAGAGAGAAAGTCTGGAGATCTGCAAATTGTTCATCACACATTATCAATCTGAGTATCGTTCAGGGCACATGAGTGAGGAATCCACACGAGGCCAGAAAAAGAACTATCTAAAATTTGAATATTAAAAGGAACTATGCCAAAAAAAAAAAAAATACAAGGCAAGTAGAAAACCTTGTAATTTATGGACAATGAGTAGAATATAAAGAAGGATCTTACCCTGGTAGCCATGAAGAATTAGCCAGAGATTAAACATTGCATAAACCAAGTTTAAAAGCAGGACACAAGATGATCAAATTGATTTCAAGTAACTTAACTGCATCTGAGAAAACAAAACCAAAACTCAAGAATATTTTTTAAGAATACAAATATTCAGCACCCAATCAGGTATATTTACATGATCCGGCAATCAATCAAAATTGCCAGGTATTCAAAGATGCATTCCGTAGTTAAGAAAAAAATACATATTCAACCAAAATTAACCAAGAAATTATATAAATAATAATATTAGTAGAAAAATCTTAAATATTTTTAAAATATGTATTTTGAAAGAAACAAAATGAACCAAACCAAAACAAAAAAATTCTTTCATCGAATTAGATCAACATAATTGAAAAACAAAAACAAAATAAAACAACACAAAACTGTCAACCTACATATATTTACTCAGTGAATATATATTTCAAAAAGAAAATTAAATGAAGACAAAGTATAAAAACTTAAAAACTTTGTAACCCGCAGATTTGCACTGCAAACATTTCAAAGGAGTCCTTCACACAGAAGAGAATGTCACCAGATAGAAGCTTGGATCTATACAAAGGATAAGGAGTACTATGAATGGCAACAAGGCTATAACTATAAAACTTTAATTTTGCGTGCCTAATTACAAGTTTAAAGTAAAACTTATGTATTTTACAGTTTATAACATATATGGGAAGAATGTCACAAAGGTTTGCAGGGAAGAGTGGAAGTATACTGTTGTAAAAGACTTATTCTGTAACAACATAAAGATGTTACAACCTTCAATCAACCTTAAAGTAATACAAAGAGCTAGAATACACTAGATAGAGAGATGAAATGGGCTCAAAAATAAAATAATATTCAAACCTAAAGAAGGCAGGAAAAGAGGAGAAACAAAAGAAAGATGGGACAAATGGAAAAAAATAATAGATTCAAAGTTAACCAATTTATGGTAGAGAGAATAATTGGTTCCCAAAGATATATACACCCTAGTTCCCACAACTGGTAAATATGTTACATGCTAAATTGAACAGTGCAGGCATGATTAAGGATTTTAAAATGGGAAGATTATCCTGAATTATCCAAGTGGCCCAATTATAATCTCAAGAGTTTTTATAAGGAAAGACAGGAGTATCAATGTCAGAGAGGGAGTATAGTAACAGAAGCAGGGGTCCGAGAGAGGAGAAACTAGGCTACTATTTTTGTTCCCTGGAGTCACATCTACAATAATATCTATCTCCCTCTTGTGAAGGTGCTTGAACTGTTAAAATAAATAGAATAAAGTCTGTAGCAGTTAAGAACCTAACATATGCACAATTTTGTTAATTACTACACACCTCATTTAGCCATAACATATTCACACGTCAGCCTGGTATTCATATGAAAAAAAAAATGAAAATCGTTTTCCTAGATCAACACATTTTGCCACTAGGTGGTAGTATGTCCTTTAATCTTCATTCAAATAACATGCAACATTTTAGACTACAATTTCAGTTTATCCATTTCCATTGTGATGAATCAAGTAAATCACATGGTCTGCAGTTATAGTTTTGTTTAATTTCTGTATTAACAATATTCTATAATACGTAATTTTCAAATGTTTACTGGAGACTAAGAGACATACGGGCTAAATACATTTGTAATTGATATTATTGTTCAGGTTTGTTATTATTCAGATAATGTAGATGTCTCTCTCTGAGTTTCTTAGTTCCTTGAAAGAGGTGTAGATGATTTTTATTGCTGCATATTGAAAAAAGTCCACTGTGTAGCAGAGGATTATCTTGATACTTAAGTTATAGCTCATTAACATTCTATCTCATGTCTACTGCAAAAATAATTGTTCCTCTTCAGATGTTTTCCTTGGTGAGCAGCTACCAATACTTCAGTACTCTCAAGAGAAGAAAATACAATATAACAGACTCTACTTTTTCAGTTAAAAATAACAAAGAATTTCACAAGAAAATTTGTCTTACTCCTTTTCCCTACAATAGTGTATGCGTTAGTTATAAATCCCTCAAAATACCAATATCTTGTTGTTGTCAACACCTATCAACATAGATTTTATACATTACCTTTGAAAATGTGATTTCTACAGATTTATTTATTTTATCAGTGTAAGCACTCAATAAGAAGTATTGGCAAATTATTAGATACTAAATCTCTCAAATACTATGGTGGATGTGTAAACTAGGATAAATTACCTGGAGTACAATTGGGAAATTTGTCTGTATTTTGATAAGATAAATGAGCACTGCAAATATATTTCTAAGAAAATAATGAGAAAGTGTGAACAAATTAGCCATACAGATGTCCAGTGCAGTATTATTTATAGTAATTTATTTATAATCTAAATATCGAATAATATGAACTTGTTCAGTTTTTTATGATAAAGCATACATTGGGAAATTAAATAATTATTGAAATCCCACGATGTCTTTGGGGTATGCCTCTATACATTCTTCTCAAGCATTCTTGGAAAACTTTGCAGGATAAATCAAATGTTAGGTCACAAAACAAATCTTAACAAATTTAGGAATGTTGCAATCATACCAAGTATATTTTCCAACAATATGGAATAAAACAAGAAACTGAAATTTCACAAATATGTGGAAATTAATTAATACTCTCTTGAAAAACCTATAGATCAAGGAAGAAATCAAAAGGGAAATCAGAAAATATCTTGAGACAAATGAAATGAAAACATACCAAAACTTTTGAGATGCATCAAAAGCAATTCTAACTGGGAAGTTTATAGTGAAAAATGCCAAAATTAAAACACAAAATAGATCTCAAATAAATAACTGTACACCTAAAAGAAACAGAAAAAAGAACAAAATAATCCCAAAGTTAGCAAAAGGAAGGAAATAAATATAGAAGAAATAAATAAAATAGAGAGTAGGAAAACAATTTAAAAACTTAATGAAATGAGTTGGTTTTTATAAAAGAATAAGACAATTTATAAGCCTTTAGCAAAATTAATGAAGAAAAAAAGAAATAAGTCTCAAATAATGTCAGAAATGAAAGAGAAGATATTACAAATGTTAAATAAATATAAAAGGTTATAAAAGACTACTACGGACAATTATACGCCAAAAAAGTAGATATTCTCAGAAACATAACATACCAAGACTGAATCATAAAGAAAGGGGGGCAGAGGGTGGGAAGGGATAGACTGGGATTTCAAAATTGTAGAATAGATAAACAAGATTATACTGTATAGCACAGGGAAATATACACAAAACGTTATGGTAGCTCACAGAGAAAAAAATGTGACAATGAGTGTGTATATGTCCATGTATGACTGAAAAATTGTGCTGAACACTGGAATTTGACACAGCATTGTAAAATGATTATAAATCAATAAAAAATGTTTAAAAAAAATAAAATCTTAACAGACCTGTAACTAGGAAAGATTTTGAATCAATCTTCAAAAACCTCCTAAGAAAAGCCCAGGACTTGGTGGATTTATCAGTGAATTCTACTCGGAATTTAAAGAAAAATTAACATCAGTCTTTCTCAAACTCTTCCAAAGCATTAAGGAGGAAGAAATACTTCCAAACTTATTGTATGAGGCCAGTATTACCCTAATAGCAAAGCCAAAGAAAAATTCTCCAAGAAAACTACAGACCAATGACCCTGATAGATAATGAATTTGAATTAGTCAGATTTTACAGTTGTCTTAGCATTGAATGTCTCGGCTGCCTGTGGCCATACCACCCTGAACAAGCCCAATTTCGTCTGAATGTCTTGGCTAGCAGTTGTCTCTAGCTGCATGTATTTACAGAATCTTAGTTCACTGACAATGATCTGGCCATCTGGTCAGAAAGATGATAGCAACAGAATTTTCATATCTAAGGTTTTCCCTTCTGGGAAAAAGAATTTTGAGAATTTTGTTGATCACAAATGCCCATAATATAATCAAAGTCTCACACGTCTCTTCACATCCTAAAGCCACACTAATCTTATTAAGACGTTCTTTACCCTCTTTGGAGTGCTAGACGTCATTGGAAGTGATCAAGACACTCATTTCACTTCACAAAATACACAACACTGGACTCATGTATTAGTCAAGATTCTCCAGAGAAATAGAACCAGTAAGATGTATACATTTATATAATATAAAGAGATTTTAAGTAGTGACTATGGAGTTGGCAAGTCCCAAGATCTGCAGAATGAGTCAGCAAGCTGGAGACCCACAGAGCCAAATGTTTAGTTCCAGTCTGAGTTCAAAAGCTTAAGAATCAGAAGAGCTGATGGTGTAGTTTCAGTCTAAAGGTCAGCAGGCTCAAGACTCAGGAAGAGCTGATGTTTCAGTTTGAGTTAGAAGGCAGAAAAAAAAAAAGGTCCCAGTGTGAAGGTCATTGGGCAGGAAGGCCTCTCCTTACTTAGGAAGAGTCAGTGTTTTTGTTCTAGGCAGACCTTCGACTAATTCGATGAGGCCCACCTACAACAGGCAAGACAATCTGCTTTATTCCATCTACAATATTTAAATGTCAATCTGATCCACAAACACCTTCTTAGAAACATTCAGAATAATGTCTGAGCAAATATCTAAGCACCTCATGACCCAGCCAAGTTGACACATATAATTAGTCATCACAGCCCATGTCGAAGGCATTCAATCAAACTTTCACATCCTTACCACTCTCTTAGAACATCACGATGGCTTACTTGAACAAATTCAAATACAGTAAAATGAACCGTGACCCATTTTAGTTTAGTCATATATTGGGGTGAGTTGTAATTGAATCTGAATTCAATTTTGTTTTATTGTTGATAATTTTCATGCCCCACTCCTCCCTTTCCCTCTTCTGTTCCACATCTTGGCAAGCCAGCAATACAACCTAGCTCCCTGCCTTGATGCCAGTTGGAAGGTCAAACCATGTAAACAGCATACCACATACACAAGAGCCCTCGGCCTGTCCCCAACAGTAACTGCAATAAAAGGAAAGCTAATAATCTCTGTTTCCTCAAGTCATTTTCTGACCTGCTTGGAAGCCTGCTGCAGTCTCTCCAGAAATCCTCATCATATGAGAAATAAAGCCTTTAATATCCCCTTGATGCATGCATAGCATCGTCAGTTTAGATATCTAACTAAATTTTAGGTCACAGCCCATTCTTCCTTCGCAGTGGATCACAAAATCTCTCTTGCTTCTGTCTTCCTATAACATAACACCTCTTTCTAACCTGGCCATCTTGCCTTTATATCCATACCTTTGGATTTAATGCTTATAGTATGACCTTATAGAATTGACATGACTATACTATATATAGCTGAAACCCATGTTACTCAGAGACAAGAAGATTACCTGAAAAGTAAAATAAATATAAAGCAGATCTAACTATATATATTTATTTTTCTTCAAGAGATATGGTAAAAGAAATTTTGTATGATGCTTGGGTATGCAGTTTATCGTGCAGCCTGTGAATCAAACTCGCCTAATCCTCTTACTGGGAGATGTGTGCCACTGTGTTATAATCTAACAACAATTAGTATTTTTTTATTTCTACTTTGCTACCATATTATTAAATTGTATCCAGAAAAAAAAAACATATAATGGATCTTACTAAAAAGCATATATAATAGTTATGGTAAAAGATTAAACAGCAAAATGACTTCAGATTAAGCCCTTAAGTATAAAATAATATAAAATTATAGAGCAGTCTTGTTGCACTCATTATCAAGTTAAATATGTGTTCCAAAGTCGACCTCTTATTTTCTTTCTTTTAGAAGTGCAGCCTATGTAGGTCAAGTAGGCAAGCAAAGTTCCCACAGCAGGGTATACAAATTTGAAACCTTTCAAAAGGCAATGTTTTTATTCCCTTTAATTAGGCAATTAATTCTACTGGCATTTATAGGCTGCATGTGGTGAGAGAAAAAGAGATAAAGAAAAGCAGTAAAATCAAATATTTCAATTTTACTTTAAAGGTCACTGAATTATATGACCTACCTTAGAAGTATTTAACTTGAAATAAAGAAGTCAAGAAACAAATGAGCTGAGTAACTCAAGTTGTGAAGTTTGCTACTTTAATTAGAATGTGAAAGATTTCTTTTTTAAGAACTCTGGTATGCTTAAATGATCTCTTTGTAAATGCCTTGAACTAAAGCTTTTTTACTATCTCTTGTTTTATTATATATATATACATTATATTAATTATATTATAAATATATATATTATAAATTATATTAATTATATATATAAGTTATATATATAAACATATTATATATATATAAATATTTAGTTTATCTTTTATAATACAAAATGTAGAGTTAGAAGTTTTTCTTCTCTTGTATAACAAAAAAATATATTTTCAGTGAATATAAGCAAGCATATTCAGGCTTCATTGCTATGTCTTTGAAGCAGAATTAATCTTCTAAAAAGTTATTAATATTTACTAAAAAGTATTTATTAATTTTATGTATAAATTCCAGATAATATTATTAATTCATTTGTCTCTTGGTTAATGATTACTATCTTAGTGAAAGAAATAATGGAATATTTCAGAAAAACTTTTATACATAAAACAATTCAAGAGAAAAGGTATAGAGGTTTTGAATATCATATACAATAGCTATATATGAAAAATGCCTTGTAGAAAAGATAATACATTTTCTACGACAGCTCCAATAGGATGCAAAAGACCCATACATTTATTACATATTAGGACATACGAAAATTCTGAGTAAATTCTCAAAAGAGAAAAATATACTGACAACACATAATAAAACTAGAAAATAAAAACAAGGTGTTAGGGAAAACAAACAGATCTCCCTTAAATACAACTTAGGTTAAGTGGTAATTACAAATTAGTGTATTTTTTAGTTTAGAATACAACAATGATTACTATGGAAGAGATTGCTATTTGTCCCCCAATATGGATTGTAAACATATCTATTAATAGAAGTTTTGGACGGACCCTTGCTCTGCAGCTAAAGACTGTATTTGTAAGCCTCTCTTCTGGCTACATACGAATTAAGGTCTAGATTCTGACCCTTCATTAAGGGGGTAAAAGTTATGGGTACAATATTCAGGTGATGCCGTTTAAGGAAAGGAACACACTGTCCCCTTTTTCTTTTTTCTTCCAGCTGACTACAGTGCGGATGTGATGCTGAGACCAAAACCAGGGCCATCTGTTTGACATGGCAAAAAAACAAGAGAGAAAGAGTGTGGGCCCATAACTTTTTAAGCTCTATTTCCAGCACTGGCTATTTATACTTGGATTCATACCACAGAAAAGAGAAAAAAAAAATGTTTATAATATTTACTTTTTGCTACTAAAAGACATAAAATACCCAAAGCATTATATTTTTGTGTTACTTTATTATAGTTCCCTTACTTGTATCTCAGCTAGCAGATTTCCAATTTTTCTCCACTACTACACCTAAGACATAGGAACATAAATTCATTCTCCAGAAGTGCTTTCCTCATTTCCATTGTTTTCAAGTCTTTCCTATACCTCCTGGTCATGATACAGATCTCAAGCCCCAACTGTTATACTAAGTTTATAAATTAAATAACTATTGATTTGCTAAAGAGATCATCATTGTGAATTTGGAGAGTGTTCAAGTGTCAATAATAAAATGTTAAAACGGAACTTATCTAGATGTAGGAAACCCTTTTAAAAACAATAAATTTGAGACAGGAAAGAAGGAAACAGGGCACCACCATTAAAACAATGGCACAGCAGTTGAAGATTGGTAAACTGGTTGAAACCGACTAAGTCCAACACGGCCAAAGATTCAACTTCCAGTAGACCTTGAGCCTCATTATATGCTAAATGACACACCCACAAGTGCCACGACATTTCTGAGTCTGGCTATAAAAGGGCAAAAAGTAGGCAGGGGCCCAATTCCAGAAAATCCCCACCCCTTCCGTAAAATAGTTGGAACAGTTTTCCCACTTGTCAGCCTGTGGAATTACCCAGCCCGTAAAAACTAACCACCCCACGCCCTGGGGCTGTGTCTCGTGCTTTCTGAGCACTCTGACCAATGGTATGATCTTATAGGCATGGTGGGGTTTAGCTGGCTACCAAATTGTCCCAAGAATTCAGACTGAGCCAATTCCTGATGGATGCCGGAAGCAGGAGGAAGGTCAAGTCCCGGGAAACTGCAGAAATGGACAAACAAGGCAGGGCATTAGTATAACTGACAAAAGCCTACTAAGGGGCCATGGAAGTTTTGTCTTCTTCTTAAGACATTATTGTTTGCTTTCTTTTGCTTCTATTTTTATTTCATTTTTGCTTCCCTGGTCTCTTCATGAAGACTTTACACTAAGACTGATTTTAAATGTGAACTAATCAATTTACCTATAGAATTAAAATAAAATCCTGAATTACAATAAACTTCTTTTAAAGATAAAACAACACGTAGAATAAATCATATCCAAAAATAATAATAGTTGGTGAATTTCTTGTTGATCTTAATATTTAGTTTTGATTCCTGTTTTGCAAACTTGTGTTTTCTGAGAGAGGGGCTTTCCAGTGCTCTGTTTAAGAGTCTTTATTGAAACATTCACTATGTGAAATGAAATTCATATTTTACAGCAGGACAAAAAATATTTAAACATAAAAAAATTGTTTTCTCTGCCCTTTGGCCTGCTGTCCCCCGGCTGGGCATTGTGTATGTGCATTATGCATTGACCAAACCTTCCCCATCAGCAGAAATACCTGCTCAACCATAAAGAGCAACGTCCTCCTAACATCAATCAGGAAGACAACTTCTTAAAAATAACGTTCCTTCTTGATCTTGTAAGGGGTCACACTGACATCTAAGGAGTGGAACAGTTCTGAGGTTTCTGAGTTGCTGTTCCCAGGTTACAAGCACTAAATCTGGCTCAGGTAAAATTTCCACTTCTTTCATTCATAGATCGACTATTGATTAATTTCCATTGGCAATTTATTGAAATGTCCCTGTTTAGCTAAAGATTTTGAACTTTGTGACTCTGAATTATTCTTTGACTAGTAATCTTTTTGTTTTTAAGGTGACATTCCTTCACAAGATCCTCATCCCTCACTTTTGAGTTTATATTTCTTTCAAAGAAAGACTATGAAAAGTTTTTGATTTGTGTAGGGAGGATTCGAAGATTGGTAAGGAAACTGCGTATAATAAAGTTTATAAATATTCAACATGCATAAATCTGTTTTCTGGTATGCATGCTTGGCATGTTAGTGTTTCCATGTGTATCTTACTTCTGCTTAGTGAGAAAAAAGACTTGCTTTTACACATCTCAGGAAACATCCAACTATGTTAACTATCCTAGAAAACATAATTTACATGTGATTGATGAAGAAAAGAAGTGTCCACCAAAGCTGTGGGATCTCAGGAAACCATTCTAGTGAGAAAACATTTAATCTTTTTAAAAAAAAATCATCAAAGCTGATGGCCTGGAACATGTTGTTTAATGTTAATCGAGCATCATAAAATAGAAAACATGTGAAGAAAAATGAAGAGATCAATTAGAGCTACCATATTTTGCAACTAAACAAGGGAACCCAAGTGAAAGTTGTCATTTGGTTTCAGTGAAACAATGACAGAGCTTTCACGTGGCAAAAATCATCCATGTTTTTAAATGTTATTTATTTCTGAAGGTATATTTATGTAATAGAAAAAGTGGGAGAAAAAATATAACTCACATGTAAAATTCCCCATAACTCACTGTTCTGGTGTATGCCAAAAGAGACTTGGATTTAGTTGTTAGAAGTAATTCCTCGCTGAGTTGGCTGTTTTCCATTGTCTCTGTCTGATACCAACCTTTCTCTGCTACATGAGGACGTCTACAAACCATACATTTTAGGCTCCCTTTCTGTTAGGTAGTTAGATAAGTGGGGGCGCCAGGCAGATAGGTGGAGGAGAGACAGGATGGTCTGGAAGATGATGTTATGCCAGCCTTCAGCAGTAAGGGACTTTACTTCTAAATGAGCACCAGCAAGAAACCAGTTAGAACCCGACAGCTTGAAATGCGTGGTAGCAGAAAGGACTTAACTGGACATGACCCGATGCTCATTCTATTATAATTAACACTGTGGTTTAGCACCCAACCCCCCGCCCCCATGGGTTTTCCTGTGTGCACCCTGGGTAAGGACGTGTGCAAAGGGGCCAAACATGACTAAGCATTCCAGGGACAAGAGCCGTCAATCAATCAAAGACCTCCTCTAAGTGACGGTGTAAGAGGAAGGGGGACAAATACTGCCACTTTTCCTCCCTTGGATCAGCCTGCCTCCCGTTCTTGGGGGTGCACTTTTCCTTTTCTAAATACATCTTTTCAAATCTTTCACCACACAGTGCTCCATCTCCCAGCTGTAAACTTATTTTTCAGCTATGACAAGAACTGGTGTCTTTACCTTTTGGGGTAATATTTCCAGAGAATTTCTGTCACTAGGACGTAGGGAGGTGGACAGGGAGAGTATCTCTCTAATTCTGGCTTGAGTATCAAGGCAGTTGCTGGAAATGGCTAGAATTGCTGAAGAAGCAGTAGCAGTTAGGTAATTCTGGAATCCAGCAGCCCAGCAAACACACCATTTGGCAATGCTGGCCTTGGCTGACATAGAAACCCTTCTACATCTCTTTGCAAAATGCAGCAGCTGGTGTAGGCTTCAGATTGCCACCCTGGGGGTATCAGCTGCTTCTAATTGCTGAGATTAACTAAATATTCCTTTTGTTACTTCATTTCTTCTCATAACAAGTAAACAAATCAAACCAAACGAAAAGACAACTCCCTTTTCCTTTCTACACAGAACTAACAATTTTGTAACATCTCTATAAATTAAATCACCTCTACATGAAACTGCTTCCATTATCAAATTGCCTGTATATTACACTGAAATGAGTTTTGCATCTCTATATGAGTTAAATTATTTTAGAAGTAAAAGAAAAATATAACACTTCCTCACAACGTGTTTTAAAAGTATTTTCTATATTTCTTCCACATGAAATAATTTTGAGGTACACATGTATACCAGAAATTCTTGAGGCCCTTAGGACCCATCAATGAGTAAAAATGAGAGAAGTCTTTGCCCTGACAGAGCTTTTATTCTAGCTGGATAGAACACCAAATTATAAACACAAGAATATGTTGTCTAGTATATCAAACATTAAAGGTTATTTGTATGAATAAAACAGAGTTGGGAAAGGACAATGGGGAGGCCATGGAGAAACAGGAACTTAGTGATTACAATCGGAGTTCAGAGAAATAGACCTCATTGTGAAGGCAAAGTCTGAGCAGATTTCAAGGAGATGTCAGTTAACCCTGGGAAGAGCCAGCACAAATGCTACAAGGCAGCGATGTTGTCCGGTTCATTGAAGGACCCAGAAACCAGTGTGGCTATAGTACTTTGTGAAAGGAAAATTTGTAAGGAGATCAACTCACTGAGGGAGTCAGTGGTGGCTGAATCACAGAGGGTGGGACCGTCTTTTCTTTGAGTAAAGAGGAGCTATTTTTCAATTTTGAGCCCAGCGTTGACATGCTTAGACCTTCATTTTAAAAGGACCTGTCTGATGATTGTGGTGACAATAGCAAGGAGGGGAGCAAGTTAAGAGACCGGAAAATCTGAGAGGCTTTTGCAGTAATAGCAGCAAAAGTGGAAGTGGCTCAGATTCAGATGGGAACATACATGTGGCTGGAAGCAATTGGAAGCTGGATACTCTGGAAGGAAAAACAAACAGAATATTCTGTTTCTCAGTCATGTTGATAAAGACCTGGAGTTCCCCCTAATTTTAGAGCTATATCCGTTCTTGATATGACAAAGGTAATAATAACCGGGTCCCAGGAGCAAAAAAACTCTCTCTCACCTTGCGTACTTCCTATAATTCACTGACCTTGTTTATATTCTCTTTGGGAACACTTTTAGTGACTTAATTTACCTAATACTTTGATAAATTGACACTTTGATTACTTTTGACAGCAGCTTTGCTTGGCATTTATCTTTTTCAATATCTAAATTAAAGGTTGACTATACATATAAGTAACAAATTATAGATTTAAAGAAGTGAACATATACCCAAAAGAATGCATTTTGTGGAACATTTAGATTCTCATTTTATTATTTGTGTTAGTGAACTAATACAGGCAATCTTACTGACTCACTAGGGTTACATTTACAATTCATTATGATTAGTTGGAAGAATTTAATAAGTTTGGTTGTTTGTCTCAATGGGTAATGAAATTGAGTTTTCCATATAAAATGTCATAGAAAACACATGAGCATAACAGACTTTTCTAATTACCAAATATCATGCTTTGTATTTAAACACCAAATTTATAATTGTAAATAGAGGAGGGCTTAAAGAAATAAACAAGGCAAATCATATCAATAATTTAGCATAGTCTACCTTAAATAGGAAGATTGATATAAAAATTAAATGATTCTATGTGCTCAACATAAAGTAGCAGGAGTAAACTGCCATCTGTCCCATTTAAAATCATTATAAAGATAAGGCTTACAGTGAATCTCATTGTGTGATCTTGTTTACACTACTGAAGGGAAATTTTCCTCAGTGGTTTATAAATTGAACTGTCTGCCTGAACAGCAGCTTTTCTCACTCATTCTTCAAAATAAATGGGGACATCAAGAGAAAGAAGGAAAAGATTACGTAGCAGAACAACAGATTTGATTTAATAATGTATAGCAGCTTCCAAATATAATATCTCTTTGTATCTTCCAAAGTTAAGAAACAGAGCATATTTATATCATTTTTCTTTAAAAATTTTAAAGTATTTATTCGTTATGTGTTAGTCCTGATAGTGAAAAGACCAACAGTAAATCATACCTGTGACTAACTGTATAATAAATGTATAAAATGTGTGTATGTAAAATATTCATATGTAAATACACAATTTAGGCAATATAATTATATGTGCAAAGATAAATATATATAATTATGTATGCATGCATATATATATCATTTCAAAAATAATATATCCTTAAATCCTGTATGAAAAAGATTCAGCCAGCTTTAGGTAGGATATCAGGAGCTTTTCTGCTCAACAGGAAGATGACTTTGATCTAGCATAAAATTTGCATTACAGGATGAGGTCTTATGCATTCTCTAAAATTACATGTAAAGAGCAATACTGAAAGGTTATGGGCTGATTCCAAATGTCATTGTTACCATGGGCATTACGATTAAATTTTTTAAAAAATTAAAAACATAATACAGAAATTCAAATAACCAATGTAAATGCAAAATCTGGAAAAATGGTAGCACATCTTTAAATTTCAAGGTGCTATTCGGGCTGATAAGGTGGTAAAGCAAATTAAACCTAATAAAGTACCTTGCAAGTGGGAAAGGAAATTGTAGGATATCTTCTATGAGTGGTACGTGGAAGGCTCAGACCCCGTGTATCCTCAAGACCTGATATCTCTGGTCATCATGTGACATAATTCATCTCTTTACCCCATGCCAAATGTTTCTCAGTAGAGTTGTGATGTTGATGTAGATCTTCATAAGAAAAATGCAACCTCTGGGCATATGAAAAGAGAACTGTTAGAGCAATAGATAGTAAGACAGGCTTTGGGATGAATATGAATTTTTCTTCTGCATTGTCTGTATTGTCTGAAATTTACTAGGGAGGTTTTGTGTGTGTGTGTGTGAGTGTGTGTGTGTGCACCTGTATTTTATTTTGTTTTCTGATTTTTGTTATTTTAGGTTGTACCCTGGGATTCTCAGCAGATCAGTAAGGACGTCCATGTGAAGGCAACATGGGTGGGGACCTGAATCTCTCTGTGCTTTTATCAACCAGAGAAGCCTAGAATTATAACTGCCAGAGCCACACACATCATAATATTCCACTTGACACAGGGTTTTCCAGGTGGGATAAAAACCCATAAAAAGACATTTACCTATAAACAGTAGAAGTTATGTCTGAATCTCATACTTAAGCTGAAAAATAACAAAACATGAAAAATACAGTTTTGTTGGGAAATTTTACTATGGAAAAGGCTACCTATACAATTAGACTCTAAAAATTTGGAATGCCAAATTGCCCTTCTTTCTAAAGTCTTCCATGCCCCCACCCTTGCCTCCTGTTTTTCTTGTTTAACTTTACATGCCCTTCAGATCCTACCCAAGTACAGTCTCTCTCAAAACAATTTTCTTAGAGAAGTCTGCACCATTAGTCTGATGTCAGCTTTGCAGTCATGCACATTTATTCTTTTTATTGTGTTTATGACTGGTGGTGTCCAGATAGGCAAAATACCATTTCAAATGTGGCTTAATTTGTGCTTTCTTTGGGTGTCCTGGCCTTCCAGTTAGCACTCTCCTCCTAACATCTGCTTCATGATATTATTGAATTACTTAACTCATCATGTGTTTCTGTCTTTTAAAATCCTTCATTGGTGAGCTGTCAGTTAAGATCTCTGGCCCATTTTTTAAGGGCTGTTTTCTTACTGGTGAGTTTTGGGAGTTCTTTGTATATTTGGATAGCAGTCCCTAATCAGATAAATCTTTCATAAATATTTTTTTCTATATGCATTGTAGATATTCCCTAGGTTCTCGCTACCCACTTGACAGATCATAATTAATAAAATTATATAAATAACAAACTATGAGATAAATTAAAGAGATCATCATCTTTAGGGGAAAAAAAGCAGAGTTCAGGGAATCATACAGAAAAACTTAATTTATCAAGTATTTGCTAAGCAATTATCCTAGGAGTGTTTTTAGCAATCAAATTTTTAATAATTTTTGGTTGATATAGCAGCTTCCAGAGTAATTTGCCAAGGATCTTTGTTCCCACCTAAGCTCTATTTATCTTGAAAGAAATCATGTCTTCCTGTAAATTCTGAAAGAAATGCTGCTATTGTGAAATTTAAACAACAACAACAACAACAACAAAAACCGTAAAGTTCTAACCCTGTTGTTATATTGTATGTGTTATAGGTCTTTTCATTTTTCATTTGAACTTTGGGGGCCAGAAATCATAGATAATTATTAAGAGCCTGAGGTACATAAATGACAAATCTTTCTCTGCACTTGAGTTCTAAGTCAGTCAAGGAATAAGACAAAAATAACCTAGAGAACAAAAGTATCTCTTTAATAATGACCAACACTAGGGTTCAAAATAAGCCTGTTTAAGAGCCAGGCAAGCTTGTTGACTCTTCACTCTTAGCAAATCTTGGAATGTTCTACCAGAGAAGAAAGCTAAATAAAGCTCAATAAAACGACTTATTCAAACAACTGCTCTCCAGCTTTCCAAGTAGGGAGGACAAGAAGGAAACCAAATACTCTTTGTTCAGAGTCTGTGAAAGATTAACCCCAGCAACAGGACTAATAGATATTACTTTGAAGAGATTTAACTCTCTCCACTTCCATGAGAAGGTTTATGGAACAAGGAAAGAAAGATTCACTACTTATGAAGGGTTCCCTAGGATGGAAACCAAGATTGTAGAATGATTAACTGATTATTTATTATTATATTGGTAAAATTATATACTTCATATTCCTACAAAGCTATCTCCCATGTTTTGCCAATATCACGACTATCCTTAATTCCAAGATTGTATTTCATGTATTACCTTTAGATAATTTTAATTGTATTACCATTCTTCTTAGTACTCTGAACATTTTAGACATGTTTTTATAATGGAGATCAACAAGGTTGAGTTATATTCTTGCCCGTCTTCAATGCTGGTTGAATGCTATTTGACTACATCGTCCCATCCTTTGGGGAAAGTGAATTTGAAAATAAACTAAAAGTAATTTGTAAAAGAAAATGACTTAAATGTAATGGAATATTAACTGTCTCAGTGAAAGTATGACTGCCATCAAGCCGTTTCCCACCCTGATGGCAGGAATGAAAATGGGGATGGAAATTCCAATACCTGGGAAGATAATGTCAGAGTAAGAGTTAGTGATTGAATTAGTGGATATATATTAAATAGATCATTACAGAATTGTTTATCATTACAGAAATAGTTATGTTATGGGTTAAATAGTGTATCCTTAAGATTTCTATGTTAAAATTCTAACTCCTGGTATCTCAGCATGTAATTTTATTTGTAGATAGTTTTTAGAAAGCTAATTAAATAACATGAGGTCATATACATGGGTGCTAATCCAACAAAATTGGTATATTTATAAGAAGAGGAGATTAGGACACAGACATTCACAGAGGGAAAACCATGTGAAGACACAGAGAGGACGTTACCGTCTACAAACCAAGGAGGGAGACCTCAGAAGGAATCAGGCCTGCTGACATGTTGATCTCAGACTTCAAGCTTCCAGAGCTGTGAGAAAATGAATGCCCGTGGTACTCTGTTAAGGCTTCCCTGAAAGCTAATACATATTCCTTCACTCTTTTTCTTTCCTCCCTTCTTTCTTTAGAGCTATGAAAGGAAAAACTAGTTCTAACCAGTTGACAAACACAGTACAACTACTGTGGTTCCATGCTGCTCACTAGCTGAAACTGAGAATTCTGGGTGGCTTCCTGTATCACTTTGTCAGTTGATTGCCCCTTCGGTCTAAGAGTACCCTTCATATATGCTCTGTGATAAACAAAGAAATTCCTTTAAGTATTAACCCTTTAAAGTAAATAGGATGTTAAACATCCTTAGGGGAGACCAAAGGAGGAACATTTCAGGAAAAAGAGGTGGTCCTGCCATTTTGGGGGTGAGAGGGTCCTGCTCTGTGGGCATGAAGGCATCCAGTGGAGCCTGCCAAGAAGAGACTATTAATCTGGTAACTCTGCCCTCTGACCCTGCAGCCTCAGCATGGAAATCACCTTTTCACAGCCCTTATCCTTCTGAGACCAGGGCCTCTGACCAGCTTGTGGGTTCCACAGACCTCAGTGGAGCCCACGAGTAGCTGCTGGTGGCTCAGGGAGTCATTAGGAGGCTGCCACATCTTCTGCAGCCCCTGCACAACTTCATGCTCTGAAGGCTTTCTGCGCTCCCCTGGAATCTCACTGCATGCCCAGTCACACCACTGGAGGCTGATTGCTTTCTCTTCTGCCTATACCAAGCAGGTGGCCCATTGTTTGTTCAGCAACTCCCGGCAACCTTTAGCCTGACCGAACAAGTGAGGTTCCTTACATTAGGATAAGTTGATCTCTCTCAGCTCTAGGAGTTTCCACATACCTTGGAGTCATTCTCTTACTTTACTCACAATCACATAAACTGACACCTAGAACAATGAGATTTGCAGAAGTGTGTGTGTGTGTGTGTTTGTGTATGTGTGTGTGTGTGTGTGTGTGTGTGTGTTTGCATGAGAAATGAACTGATGTCCCAAACAAATGGGACTGTGAGTCAATCAGGAACTGGCTGAATGTCCTCTGAAACTCCAGTGTGCTCCTGACTCTGTCATTACAGTGGAGATTAAAAAACAAACAAACACTTTATTTGGCTTAGTTGGAGGAAACAGGAAAAGCTCAGAAGGAAAATAAGTAAATGTTCTTCACGTTCTAGCCCGCACTTGATTTTTGTGGCTGTTTCTCTTCAGTGATTCTGATAAGCATGTATTGGTATCACATTGTGGTTTTAGTTTACATTTTCTTGCTGACATCCAGCACCCTTTTATGTTCCTTGTGGCCATCTGGTAATCAGTTTAGTGACATATCTATACAAGTCTTTGGGGAATTTTTGAAATGGAGTGAAAGGCAGGGTTTAAACCATGTATTTTCACTATCTTAATTGTAGTTAAAATACTTATTTCTAGTTTCAGGATTAATGTAGGTAAAATAAAGAGTAAAACATATGTGCACCCCTGGCTTTGTTCTGAAAACAGGTGCCTGTGAAATGAATAGAGCAGTGCTGAGAAGATGCAGAGTTATCAAGAGAGCGGTCTCATTGGAGTAGAAGGAAAATACCATATTTGAAGAGACTCCTACTCTTTAAACAGGTAGTCATGGAAACAAAAAAGGATAACGTCTTCCTAAAGGAACGTTGTACTCCTAGAATGTCATATTCATCTTGGCACTTTATAATACCAAAAAAAGTCAAAATATTTTTCAAAGAGATTACAGTTTTTTTTTACTATTTTATTCTGTTATTACTTTTATATTTTTTCTCAGAACCACTTCCAGAAAAAAAAATTATTCACTTTCCTTCAAAATTATTTATTATCCCAATTGACCAAATTACTTAGTTCTCAGTGGATGTGTGATATCATGGTCCATTACTCTATTTCAGTCCTGGCAAGAAACAGATGGCAAGAATCAATTGGGTTATTTGAAGATAGTTTAATATATCAAAGTGTAAGATTTATTAAACCAAAAGTATTATTGCAGTTCTGGGGCTAATAACAAAAAAATTCCATTCCTTCTATGGAATTAAGAGGGAAAAAGCAATAAGCTATTTTTCTGAACTTGAAAGCGAGAGTGGAGAAGGCTTGATTGACAGGCGTTGTGGCAGAGAGAATGACCAGGATGAGGAAACAGAAGACAGAATGGAGCCGTAGCTTAGGTAATTGGACAACTTGTCAATCTATCAACTCAATTACATTTCAGGTTTATCTGGACCCTAAGTCACCTAGAATTATCATGAGAATATTTATTTATTCTCAATTGCCAAAATTAACATTGATAAAAATTATTATATAATTAATATGATTATATTATTTCTTCTTATCTTCACCTTGTCTTCATACTTCTAGCACTGTGCCCAGGTCACTTCAGCACACTGTTTCCAGAATGATGAGGTTATATAGATGTGTATACACACAGACACACATACACAGATTTCAATTACTTCCTCAGATTTTAGATTAATTAGTCACATACCACCACCATCTATTTGTGTCTTTGTAGAATTACAAAGTGATTATTTGTGTCTTTGTAGAATTAGTCAATGTATGATAAATTACAACTTTGGAATTTTGAACAAACAGTATTTATTTCAGTATGCCTCATTGCATGTGCCAGATATATGTTTATCTCTTTTTACCTACAATCTAAAATTCCCTTGCTTTCCCAAATTTGTACAACTTTATGCTTGCTAAGCTTTTTCCATTGTCAGAAATGTAAAACAAATGCTCAGTTTTACTCGATAATCTAAACAACTCATAGAGAGCAATAAAAAGACCATAAAGGAATTGCAAAACACTGCATCCTTGTACCACACAGAGTGTCATCATACAGAAACTGGAATAACCTCCTGGATAGAACACAAACTTCATCTTGTTGTTCTCACAAAAAACGCCAGTTCAATTTCTCCCTCCCAGTTGTTCTCCTTTATAGCTTTTTATTCTTGGACCTCAACACACTGAAGCTGCTCTCCTTTCATCTAGAGTATAGTTCATGCATTTTTCATTATCTCTGACTTTCTATGGAATACTATTCCATTTACTATTTTCTCTTAGTTAATGACCCCCAAAGAGGAGCCAGTGACAGAGAGTTCTGGGATGAGACTGCTTCTTAGGGGCTAGTAGACTTAGCATCCAATATGACTTAGAATCAGGTGACTAGATTCATTAGCTATTGAGAGTGACATCCTTTTACAACTACAAAAACCCAGAATAGGCATTTACCACAGAGAAAAGAGAGAGTTTGAAAGACTCCAAAATTTAATAAAAGCATGAAGATACTCCGAGATGCAGGAGATGTTCAGCCATCGTTTGATGTATGGAGAGCAGAGAGGAAAGTTTACCAAGAGCTGAAGCATGTCAGCTCCACAGATCAGGGGGTCTTGGCAAGAGTTTTCCAGTTCTTCACTTTTTTTCCCACCAAATTGCCCTGAGTAGTCTACTTCTTCACCACTTTAGGGCAGAAAACATATATATCAATGCCAGCCTACTTCCAGATGAATCAGCGAGGTGACATCATAAGCACTTGAACTCTGCTAGTTTGCATTGGTAAAATACTAATTGGTCATTTCTGTTAATTTTGTTAAAAAATTTAAATTGTGTGTGTGTGTGTGTTAGAGGAAAGGGATCTGTGTGTTCTACTCAAATACTAAAACTTCCAAATTCTGTAACATATTTAATAGGACATCTTTAAAAAGTAAAACAGATTTAAACAGTTTTTTTTTATATCATTAAGATACCCAGGATTGAAATATGTAAGTGGCCCACGGTGAATGAGATTTATCATTCATCATCCATGTTCATTTCAGCCAAAAGCATGTATTTTAGGATAACAGATTCAATATAAGTCATAAAGCATTTCCTCTTAAAAACAAATTGCTTATTTCTTCAAATTCTCATTATATTCTTATCATCTCATGTTTTATATGAAAAATTATCTTCAGTTTTAAGGAACTAAGCAAGAAGAATTTTAAATATCTAAAGCTTTGCAGTGGAAGATAAATAGGTCAATACATTTACAAGTCTTTATAAAAAGAAATGTAAAATTAGTGAATAAATGCATTGTGAATATGATAAAATGCTAAATAATCTTAGAATTTAACAATAGAACTAAGATTATAAAATATCTTATACACTTAATTTTTTGCTGTTTTTTTTAAGTATATGGAAATATGGCTTTTATTATATATTTTGGGGGGAGGGAATAATTCAGCTTACTTATTAATTTTTAGAGGAGGTACTGGGGATTGAACCCAGGACCTTGTGCATGCTAAGTATATGCTCTACCACTTGTACATTTACTTTCTTAAAACAAAGCAAAACAAAAAACAGTCATGACAAATAGCATATATGATACAAAATACCATCAACCCTATGAAAACTCACTTGCTCAAAACAGTAATAATGATCTGGCAATATCTTATGTATATCAGAATGCAGAAAATGTAGTGAAATTTACAACTGTAATCCAATAGCTTCTATGCCCTGGGATCTGAGGTTTTGTCCAATAATCACTCTTCTCCCTGCCACAAAACAGAGGGAAAATATTCTTACTGAGACTTATTCCAAAAAGTGCAATTTCACCTAATAAGAATAGGAGGAGCAGAGTGTGTCTTGTATTAGTGTGGTAATTTTATATACTCAAAATAAGACCACACATGTTAATCACATCATTTTGAAGACACAAATTTATCAACTAAATATAAACTGAAACCTGAGGATATAAATTAGGACATAGAAAAAATATCTAAGAAAAATATTTTATTTTTAACAATGGCAAAATCAATTTCATCACGCACTTGCTTAGATTTCTCAGTAGTTATCCATCTAGAATGACTGCATTTTAGCTGACCCTCCACGAAGCCTTTTCAGTCTGTTTTATTTTTTGCCACTAAGTTGAATTTTAGTTTGGTTTGTTTGTTTTTGAGAAAGCTAATATACATGCATCGGATTAACCAAATTCAAACAGTACAAAATATTTCCAACTAAAACAATCTGAGGATTTACGTAAAGAAGCAGCCATCTGTTTGGAATATTCTCATAACTCATACTCTTATTTCTTTAAGCCTCTGTTCAGTGTCGGACCATCTTATATGAAATAGCACTGCCATCATTCAATCCTCCTTATTATGCATTATTCTTTTTCACAGTATTGTGTCACTTGAAAGACTAATATCCAATTCATTAGTGCATAAGTGTCTATCTCCCCATTCTGGAAGAAGAGCTCCATGATATCAGGATGTCAAGAACTGTGACAGGTTTGAGAATCTCCTTTACTTACATGCTGGTAAGTTACTGTGACATTGGGTCCATAGGTGCTGGCAGAAGACTTAGACCCCTGGGTCAGAGGTGAAGACATTTTTACTCACAACACAGTAGACAACCTAAGTTTCATGTTTCATCTGTTCTCTTTGCCTCCAAGTGTCATGGGGATGATGTAAAGTGGCAGAGGTGATGCCAAACACACAGCAGGCTTGTGTCACAGCTGAGGAGCCCCTAATGCCTGATCTCCAGTCTTAAAATGTGCTGCTGGCCAACATGCTCAATCTTTGCCCTGGACAGAGACACTATCCATATCATCCTGGTCAGGATACACATCTGCCTCTGTCCCTGAGGGGGGCATTACCTCTACCTTCCAAGGTTGTTTGCTACACCAAATATGATTCAAAAAATAGTCTGGAATAAAATTGCTGATGTCCCTGGCTGGGAAGACATGCAGTAACATGAAAGACAAATAGGAAATCATCTCCCCCCTAATACTCACCCCCTCATTTCTACGGTCTTGGCTTCTGGAAATTTCCTCATGAATACATCAGACCTCCAGCGGATTTGACTGACGTGGAATTAAACCATAGCTGTCAAATTTGATCCATGCAGTATTTAATTAGGCCACTATCAAAGTATTCCAAGCATCAGAATAATGCAAATCTTCAATGCTAACGTGGTTGAATCCAGACCTCCCACTCCAGTTTTCCCACTGAACAAATCTGACAACCATCAGGAACTGCCTTAAGATGTCATATTGGCTGTTTCCACTTAGATGATTCAGATGAGAATGGTAGCATGATTTTGAAAACAGTTTGGCCCTTGTGGTTTTTAATTTAGACACAAAATTACTACATGACTAAGCATTTGTACTCTTACCTATATAATCAAGAGAAATAAAACTATGTTCATATAAGGACATGCAAATGAATATTCATCAAAATTGCACTCATAAGAGCTCTGCCCCAAAAGAATCAGCTGAAGTATCCAACTAATAAGTGAATAAACAAAATGTGGTATATCCACACCATGGACTGCTACCCAGAAGTAAAAACCAGTCTACTGATAAACAATAACATGATACATCTAAACAAACTGATACTAAGTGAGAAGCCAGACACCAAGAGCTACATATTGTATGCTTTTCTTTAGATAAAACCATATGAGGAATAACTATACTGACAGTAATCTGGTGATTCATCACTAGAGACCGGGGTTCAGAGGATGAATTGACTGCAAAAGTGTATGAAAGAACACCCGGGGGTGATGGCAGTCCTCTAAAACCGGATCGTGGTGGTGGTCACACTTTTACATCTATCAGAATTCATCAAACTGAACACTTTATATGAATGAATTTTATTTTATGTAAATTTTGTTACAGTAAAGCTGAAAGAAATGAACTTTAGATGCAAGTACATGCATTAAATTTTCTTGAAACATCCCCATGAAAAGATACTACTGGTAGTCTTTAAAGAGAGAATAGTACAGTATATTAGAGTTGGGCAAAAACATTCTTTTCTTTCTATACATATGACAGGACAAAGGATGTCCTTGGTGGTGGTGCTCATATACCACTAGTTACCTTCTCAACTCCATGAATATACATACAATGAATATACACTCTAAGTAAGAACAGTGTGCTTACTAAGTAAACACCACCCCAGTAAAATTCCTTAGGCCTTTATTAATCATTCATCCATTCAATAAATACATATTTTTAAGACCTTACTATGCATCAGGGGATCTTATATTCTTGGGGAGAATGCATTTTTTATTCTGTCATCTTAAATCTTTATTAGACTTATCTAATAAATATGTCATTATTGTACTTTCACTCAATTTAATACAATGTATTGTATTTTTCATCTTTAAATTTTCAATAAGATTAGTTGCCTTATTAAATTGAGATTTCTGATCTGTGAATTAATTTTCACCATTTTTTTACTTTGATTCTTTTAATTACTAACAGAAACTCTGAAGTATCGGCTCTTAAACTTAGCCTCTGGGCCTCAGTAAAGTTAATGTTGACTGCTGCTTTTCAGAATAAGAGTCACACTTCCTCATTGCTTTACAGGTCTAGTAATTTTTTTGTTGAAGATTGGGCATTTTTTTTTAATAAATTTATTCTGCTTTCTTTGAAGGTAATCAAATCCTAATCTGCTTATGCAATTAACATGTCTGGACTCAAATTTTTCAATTTACATCCCTCATATTTACAATTGTTGGTTGATGTCTCTGTTGATGGACTCCACAGTGATGGCGCCCGCACAGGTATGGTTCAGGGTTAGGCAAGGATTTTCAGACTGTGCTCAGACTATTCAAGTCAGTTAGGCTTTCCTCCAGTTGAGATATATGTGGATTAAAGAATACATTCACAGCCACAGCAAGTTTTCAAGCCTCCCAGGCTTTTAATTTTCACTGGGCTTCTGGCTTTTCCATCCCAGAATGCGTAAAGAATTTATTATCTTAGCCCTTCTAAGATCTTTCACTTTAATAATTTCCCAGTTACTTTTAAGTTCCTCTTTCATACCCCTATCAAAAAGGCAACAAAACTTGCCATAGTTACTCATAAAGTAACTATTTTCATGCATCCCTTTCAAGTTGTTGATTGCCTTTGGGAGCTTTCAAATTTAAAATTGTTGAAATTGTTATTTTTTTTAAATGTTCCTTTGTTATTTGTATCTTTAAAGTAATTGTTTTTACTTATAAATGGTTTCTCTGAACTGAAAATGATTAATATTCCCCAAGCTGCCATTATACAAAGTAGAGGCTTAAATTTATGTAAGCTATCATTGCTATCTAACGAACAATTCTGTGAACCAAATCATATTTGGTTTTCTTTTCCTTTTCACTTCCTGAAAGAATGTTTTAGAACTTGTTAATAATCATGTATCACCAGATTAGTTTGAAAACATATTTAACATATTTAGCAAGAAATTCTCCTTAAAGTTTTTATGTTAGTATCAGGGATTAACAAGACAAATGTGGTCATATTGAGCAATATTTAGCAATATTAGCTTTAGCAACAATTGACTTGGTACAGGTCATTTTTCTTGAGAGCTTGTTTGGAGATTTTAGCAGGGGAACGCAGCTACTCGTACACCCTTGACCGAGAAGAACGGTCCTCCTCTATCGGGGATGGCCATCCTCTTCAAACCAGCCCACAGCTTTGGGAAGGATGCACATGGAGTGGTAAGGGAGGAGGGGGACACCCGCCTAGCCAGCCAGATCAGCCGAATCAACCCTGGCGATCAATGGGGTAACAGATGTCGCAGCCAGATCGCTCTTATATCTGGTCATTTTTCTTGAGAAGTTTATAAGCAAAACTTTCTGTGACTTTTTTTTTCTTGCTCACTAACTCATCTAGTTTATTTAGAAGATCTACTGGGAAAATTACACTAAAATGCCAAATAGAATGTATTGTTTTCATTGTTATCTATGTTTTCAAATATATTAAACATCAAATTAATTTTTTGAGATCTTTATTGAACTATTATCTTACTAGAATAAAAAAACTGCAATTTGTGCTATCAAATAATATTCTTTATTTATTCAACAAAAAATGTGCCCCATTTTGTCACTCATAGTCTTTTCTCACTGAGAATGATTAGTGGTCTATTGTGTTGTTAGTAAAAAAGTCAGGCTGAGGTTAGCTAAAAAAGATAAAAGGGTTTCAAATAACAGAGAGAGCTATTTATAGTCACTGTTTTTGAAAATTGAAATTAATTTTTCATAGTGCTATTATACTTCAAAAGTTGATCAGGCTTCCTGAAAGCATATATTACATCTTAATTCAAAGTTTGAATTATTGTTGAAAATGTAATTCTAATAAATAGGATTAAATATATTATTAATTATGAAACTTAATTTTAATAACTGAAGTTAAATATATTAAACCTTTGTACACAAATGCTGTATTCTACAGATGCCTAATTGTTTTGCCATTTTAGCCAGTCCACTATGTTCACATTTCAACAAAAATATACAAGCCATACTAAAAGGCAAAAACACAGTTTGAAGACATTTTGAACAAATAGCAGAATCCAAATCAGATATGGAAGGAATGTTGGATTCATCGGAGCAATAATCTGGAAAAAAAATAAAACCTGCAATTAAATGGGAGAGTAGACAACATACATGAACATACAGACAATGTAAGCTGAGAGATGGCAACTTAAGGAAGAATCAAAAATAAATGCTAGCAATCAAAGGCACCCTAACAGAAATCAAGAACATCTTTGATGGACTCATCAGTACAAGGACATAGCTGGGGAAAGCTTCTCTGAACTTAAGGGTGTGATAAGAGTACCTTCCAAAGCTGAAGAGCAAAGAGAAGAAAGACTGAAAAACAAAACAAAACAAAACAGAGTATCCAAAAACTATGGGATAACTACAAAAAGCATAACATACAAGGAACGGGAATATGGGAAGGAAAATAAGGGAAAAAAGAGTAGAGCCATAATGATTAAGAGCTTCCCCTAAATTAATGCCAGACACTGATAAATACTCAGTGTTTTATGTTAACCTTATAATGTCCTTGATTATTTAGGGAAACCAAAATGTTTCACTTTTAAAGAACTTAAATTTTTATTTATGTTTTTGACAATTTTCCCTTTCCAAAATCAAATTCCAGATGAAGCCTAGATCTTGATCTTGAGGCTTTCCAGAGGGCATCTAGAAACTCTCAAAAGATTTGTGCTTTTACCTTATTAAAAAAAATGTTAAAAATAATTAGGTTTGTTTGATATGTGGAATTGCATGAAAATAATGAGATGCTTAGCTTTTCCTTGGTTATATATGTGCATGGATAAATCTTATTAACATAAATATCTCAGAAAGTGTATAAACTTCCTAGAAATGTGTTAACACCCTGACTATCTGTGATGTCTGATATAATGTTAGCAGACATAAATCATTTTAGCACTTTAGAATATCATATGCCACTGAAATACCCTAATGTCCTTGTCAAATAACTCTCAGAAGATCTTTAACCTTCACCTTTTAGGTTTTTGTCATACACACATCATTTTTGTTTTACTCTGATTCATATTTGAAAGTGCAATCAACTACAGGTCTGAGTACTTCCCTTTCAACAGAAACAGACTATCTCAGAGGCCCATGGAAAGAACAATGATGGGTAATTTAGGATACATGCTTCTGATGGCAATAACTTTGAGACCACACCTTTGGATTGAGGAAGGACTTCCAGAACTCAAATGAAGATGCTGATGGGTCATAAACCCACTAACTCAAGATCAAGCAGAATAAAAAATTAACTACATGAGAATGAGTAAACTGATTAAGGATGATTATTATTTTGTTTGAAACATTTTTGTTTTCTTGGTATTCTCTTTTCTGGACAAAATCAATCATTTTTCTTTTTTCTTAAGTTATCTATAACTAGCTACAATTCAATAGATTGCATTTTGTAAACGGAAGTAAATACTTCTTTTTTCTCTCTGCCAGACACCTCCAGAATTTGGAAAATCTTACTGAGTATTCTTATTTCCATGACAATGTAATTATTTGCATAGGTTCAATAAGACTTTGTCTCTCTTATAATAGAGCATAACTAGAAAAATTGACAGTGTAGGCAAGGCTTTGAAATGTCGTATTTAAGCCTCAGTCCTAGACTTAGATATGGTCAGGCAGTTTTATGAAACTAAGGTTGATATTATGGAGCCAATGATTATAAAGCTTTCTTGGAAAAAAAAAATAATGAAGTGACCTGGTATCCTACAAGGTTTACTTACAGGCTTACAGGGTTCTGAGCCTTACAGGTGAGTAAGGTAGATCACTTTCTGGCAGGCATGAGAAACTTAGGCCTTTTTGGAGACCCTGAACAACGAATTCATCCAAATGTATTAATGCTACAAGTGAAGTCTGGTAGTAAGTTCTTGGCTTGACTTTTTAATCTTGAAGGGCTCTTAGAAGTTCAATCTGAGATTCCTTAAGAAAAGTTTTAGCAAAGCAAATTTTAAAAGGCCTATGTGGTCTATTTCTACTTTTTTTATTGTTATATTTATTTAGGTAATCAAGGCAAATGTAGTGAGATCAGACTTATTTTGCAAACAAGAATCAATAGAGAACAATTGTATATTTATATGGAATTAAGGAACAATTTTATGCTTATATGGAAATGTATAGGTTGGTCATTCTTTAAATATCTGATCATTTGCCAAATGTCACCATATGGCAAATATCCCGTACTACCAAGTCTCAGCAGATTGGTTGAGCTGGTCCTTAATGGGGGAAAAAAAATAGTGCCCTAATGAGAAAAAGTCTTATATCATTAAGGACTTAGATTGTATAAAGATTCTCTCTTTGACTAAACTTCAGTCAAGCTCCTCTAAGATCTCTTTTTGACCTTCGCCCTAGTCCTTTTTGAATCTGCATAGTTCAGTTTTAGCAAGAATCCTGATAAGTCACTTTAAAGAGAATCCCCGACACTTGATAACTGAGCCACTTCAATATCTGATCAATTACTCATTCCCCACCTTTTATACCTGATGGTCCGGTCCTGCCTTCACCAAGAATTCTTATTCAGTCGGTTTAGCAAGAGTTCCTTCCTACCCTCGATGTCTCCTCTTTGGACTTTTCCATTCACAGATTCCCAACCATTCCCATTTGTTCTTTTTTTAATTTTTAAAAATTTTTATTTATTCATTTATTTTTAAATTAAAGTAGTCAGCTACTCATATTTGTTCTCATTGTGTTCAGAAGTGAGCTCAGTTCTGCACTAAGATGTTTCTAATTTCCATTTGAGATCTCATCAGAATGGCTTTTACCACTTTTACCAACATCCTGGCTGGGATTATTTATGTATTCTTAAAAAAATAAAGTTTTCTTTTCAGCTCTCTTCTTTTCTGAGCTCTCACCGGAATAGCCTATAGCAGTCCCTTCACAGCTAAATCTCAGCCTTTTCTAACATGCACCTCAGAATACTTCCAACCTCTACACATTATCCAGTTCCAAAGTAATTTCCACAATTTTAGGTTTTTGTCACAACTGTACCCCCACTGCTTAGTACAAATCACTGTCTTAGCATAGACTGCTGTAACAAAATGCCATACACTGGGTAGCTTAAACAATAGATATTTGTTTCCCTTCATTCTAGAGGCTGGAGATTCCCAATATCAAGATGCTGTTGGATATAATCAGTTCCTGGTGAGGGCTCTCTTCCTGGCATGCAGATGGCTGCCTTCTTCCTGTGTCCTCACACGGCAGAGAGAGGAAGCTCTGGCGTCTCTTCCTCTTCTCCTAAGGGCACTGATCCCATCAACCAGGCTCCACTTCATAAACTCATCTAATTTAGTGAGCTCTCAAAGTCCCTACTTCCTAATACCATCACACCGAGGCCTAGAGCTTCAAAATATGAATTGTGAGGGTACACAAACATTCAGTTTATGCAATGCTTTAGTACTGATTTTTATTTGTATCAATTTTTTAATAACATACAAATGTCAGGTCATCTTTGTGATAAAAAATAATTATTTTATAAACACTTCTCCAAGTACAGAATAAATTATCTGCAGTCTTTCTCAAGGTATAATTTGGAAAGAATGAGTTTGAATAATTTAATTAATTATGAGAGATTGTGGCTTCATACACAAAATAACTAAATGTCAGATGTACGCAATCGATTTACCAAGCAGAAAATCCATTTTCTATAATTCTTACATCCAGTTTTGAAAAATAGAAACAATAAATAAAAATGTATTTAGTGGATATCTGTCATAAGCAAATTGCCAAAGATGGGGTTATTATTTGCTGCATCTCAGAGATGCCTATTTAGTCATTTGCCAGTTTTCAGTCAAGTATTGCAGAGCTAAGAGGTTATAAAAATTTATTATACATCTGCTTTGAGCTTGGTAAAAAGCCTACAGTTTTGTTTTTATTATTATTAATGGAACAACACCAGGAAAAATGTTTAAATAAGTACTTGCTTAAATTGCATTATATAAAAAATGGGAGTGAAAGTTTGAGAAGAATCAATCATGTATTTTATTTCCTCTGAATTAAAATAAAATGCAGACAACTCCCAAATTGCTGACTAGTCTTCTAAGTTGATTTGCTAGATAGGATAGGTCTCTGATACAACAGCTTTAAAAAAAAAACTGAATTTATACATAAAACTTGTTTTTCACAATCCAGTTTATCAAATATTTAAATTATAATGCAGAAAAATTACTTGTGAACATCAAATAGAATGTAAAAGGATAAAACTTAAATCTAATATTTAGCTCAGAACAGATCAACAGTGCACTACTGGGTAGGCAGGGTTTTCGCTGATGCAAATCTACTAATCAATGAGCGGACACAGTGGTAGGCAAGAAGCTAATGCAGTCTAAAATTATGATGACAGAAGTTTAGTGCAGAGCAATGGAGCTCTGCTCCTCAGAACACATATTGACTGAGCTGTTTATTTTTAAGACCAGTTTTCAGAGAAGAATATTGACAAGTTGGAGATAAACCAAGAGGATTAGCTATTTGAAGGTACATGTGTGGTGTAGTGGAATTAAACATCCTTCATTGTGGAAAACTATACACCGCAATTAATAAACATCATCTCGTATTTAAAGGTTGTCTCATGAGGAGAAATGCATCCTACTTCACACAATCCAAAGGTCAAGACTAAAGGGAGAATGTTACAGAGGCAGTTTCATCGATCGTATCAATATCTTTGCAGTCGTGGGAACTTTCACCACGCTGTGATAAAATGATTTCCCATAATGGGGAGGGCTGACATGGGGAGACAACTGGTGACCCTGTCCCTTTTTAAGGTTGTAGAAGAAGGAATTACTTTTATTTTTGACAGAGTATTTTGCTGAATGATCTCTATCATCTTATAATCTGAAGATGTATAATTAATTTTATCCATTATGCTGTGTTATTTGATTAGCAGAAGCATGTTTATATACAACTTCTTATTTATGTCTCATTAGGAAGTATGTTTAATCAATTGTATTATTATTTATTTCACATACAATAAAATGTGTAGATCTTTAGCATACAGTTCAGTGAGTTTAACACAGGTAAATATCTATGTAATTACCAAGTCATTCAAGCTATAGACCATTCCCATTGCCTTTGAAATACCTTTTTCTGTCCTTTTCAGGTGATCTCTCCCAACTCATACCCAAAACAAACACTAATTTGATTTTTATTATTACAGTTGTGTGTGTTCTAGAACTTTAGGGAAGTGGAATTATACAATATTTGCTATTTGAATCCGTCTTTTTTCATTAATTATAAACTGCGAGATTCTTCCACAGTGTTTTATTATAAACAATTTTTGCTTTTTTTTTGCGGCTGAGTAGCAATTTATCATATTACTATACCATGATTTAGGTTATTTATATTTTCTGATATTTAAAAAGTCTTCTATAAGCACGTATGTAAAGTTTTTCTGTGAGCATGTATTTTCATTTCTCTTAGGTGAATACCTAGTAGTGAAATTTCTGGGTTAAAGGATAACATGTTTTTAACGTGATTTTTGTCACATAAATTATAAGGTACATACACAATTTTACAATCTTTCCAAAGTAAAGAAGTTCAGTTGTGTCATAAACCTCACCAACATTTGGTATTGCCTTTCTTTTTATTTAAGTCATTCTAATGGACTAACGGTGGAATCATAGGCTTTTAAGTTCGCACTTCCTTGATGACATGATATTGAACATCTTTCTGCGTCTTTGCCATGCACCTGTCTTCTGTTGCGAATTGTCTGGTTCAGTCTTTTTTCATTGTTTTATTAGGATGTTGTCTTATTGTTACAGTTTTGTTGTTGTTGTTCTATATACAAGTGCTTAGTAAGAAATATATTTCTAGATATTTTCTCTTAATTTATGTAGTGTGCCATTTTTTTTTTCTGAAAATAGTACCATGAAATGCATGTCTTTGTTAATTTGACAAAGCCCATTTTTATCCTATTATTATTTATATGCAGTGCTTTTGTATTCTGGCTATGTAACCTTTATCTCCTTCAGGTTGGAATATATTTTTCTTATATGTTTTATTGTTTTTTCTATAATCAAATTTCAAGTTCATTTTTGTACTTACTATGATAGATGTTTGAAGTTAATTTTTTTATAAAATGAGGAAGTGGTCAAGGAAGTTTTTGTCACTGTTGTATTTGTTATTCTTTTAAATATGGATAAAAGGTTATTCCAGAATCAACCAACAAAGTCAGAATCATTATAGTCTATTATCTGCTTGGCTAATGTATTTCTTTTTTCCAAGAGAAAGTAATAAAAACAAATACACATTTATGTGGGACAGATTTTAATACATGTTTACTATGCACCCATAGAAATATTTAAACTACCTTGTTCATCACCACAATCTGACACTGAAATGCTTAAATTTGATTCAATTGGAAAACAATGTTATTTATTATCTTTGATTCATGATATGATCTTCAAAGGGAGGCTAATAAACTTGGTTAAAAATACTAGACCCAGCAAAAAATAAGACTTTGAATGTTAAGAATTACTTGGGTCATTGATACTAAAGATCTTCCACAGCTATTTCTCTGCAAGTTCCAAAGCAAAATAAATAACATAAAGACTTATTAAATCTTTGGATTTTAGAGAATCTGTATACCACAACTAGCAATGTTCATAGTCCTCTATAGCTCTCTATTCATAAATTTATTTCTCTTAATGTCTGATTTGAAATGGAACTCTGAGCAACAACATGTCTCTTGGAGCTTCATCTACTCATTGACAGTCAGTTTCTTTGAAGTTGTGTATTGCAAAGCTCAATGATATTTGAAATGTCACTCACTTGTATGTAGGTTGACCACAGACTTTGGAATAAGCCCATGACAACCATTAATAAATAACTGGTAGAATTTTGTAAGAAAGTTACTTAAGGCTGCTGCTAAATACATTCCCTCAGCAATTTAACTAGTGCATGTGTTTTAATTAAAAGAGTTACTGTTATGAGAAGACATAAAATTATTTTGAGACCTGAAAAACCTTTTAAGTTACAGAAACCTGTCAGAACAACATTCTAACAGACAATGTTACAAAAATGTGTCATAATTAAATGCTGGAGAACCTGTGTCAGGGTACCCCTGGGGGGTACATATTGCATCCATGAAGATGTCCCTGCCATACCTTTGTGTCTTACCCTACATCCTCCTGAGAAGTTACCTAATCTCACTGCCCGATGGACTCCTACACATTATCAGTGACTGAAGAGCACAGTTTACAATTCAAGGGTAGAGGGCTGGCATTCAGTCTGGAAACAGCTGCATTAAAGCTGGTTGATAGTTGCACTTTGTGAAAAGACAAGATAAATCCACTCAATGGACGGAACAAAAAGTGGTGTCTTTCATGCTACCAGAGATCTAGCATTAATAGCTCAGGGTCTCTCAAATGGCTTAAGGTTCTTATGCCTGCCAGGAAGTAACTTACCTTACTCACCCATAAGGCTTAGAACCCTGTAAGCCTGTAAGCAAACCCTGTAATATACCAGGTCACTTTATTTATTCATTTTTTCAAGAAAGCTTTGTAATCATTGGCTCCATACTATCAACCTTAGTTTCATAAAACTGCCTGACCATATCTAAGCCTAGGAATCATTCTTAAATATAACATTTCAAAGCCCTGTCTACACTACATACTTTTTCAATTATGCTCTATTACAAGAGGGACGGAGTCTTACTGAATCTATACAAATTATTATATTGTCATGGAAATAAGAATACTCAATAAGATTTTCCAAGTTCTGGAGGTGTCTGGCAGAGAGAAAAAATATTTTACTTCTGTTTACAAAGTGCAATCTATTAAATTGTAGTTATAACTTAAGAAAAAAAGATTCATTTTGTCCAGAAAAGAGAACATTAAAAAAATTGTTTCAAATAAAATAATGATTATCCTTAATCAGTTTACTCATTCCTATGTAATTAATTTTTTGTTCTGCTTGATCTTGAGTAGCAGGTTTATGAACCCATCAGCTTCTCCACTTGAGTACTGGAAGTCCTTTCTCAATCCAAGGGTGTGGTCTCAAAGTTATTGCCATCAGAAGCATGTATCCTAAATTACCCATCATAGTTCTTTTCATGGGCCTCTGAGATAGTCTGTTTCTGTTGAAAAGGAAGTACTCAGACCTGTAGTTGATTGCACTTTCAAGTAAGAATCAGAGTAAAACAAAAATGATTTGTGGATGGCAAAAAAACCTAAGAGGTGAAGGTCAGTGATCTTCTGAGAGAAAAATGAATTACACAAACTCAGCAAATAGGTGAACAGCTTGCTGGAGGAGAAGGTTGGGACAGGTTGTGAACACTATTTCAAGATGAGCAATTAAACATAACTCTGCAGATAAAAGTAGGCATAGGTCGAGTAAGATGGCCTGGGATCTTGGCAGTAGAAGTACAATAAATAAATGTATAGGATAATTAGGGCCTTACCGGTCTATGGGAATTCAAAAATGGAAAATATAATTTGTATGTGAGCTCTCTGTCAATGCTCAATGCACAAATTAAAAACCAGCTGTGAATGGTTCCCCAAAGATGTCCACCCCTTAATCTCTAGAACCTATGAATGTATTACCTTATGTTGTATATGGGATTTTGCAAATGTTATTAAATTAAGGGCCTTTAGTTGGAGAGATTATCTTGTATTATCTGAATGGGCCCAATGTAATCAGAGGGCTCATATACAATGGAGTAAGAGGGTCAGTGTCAGAGAAAAAGATGTGATGAGAGAAGCCGAGGTTGCAGGGATGAAGGAACACAGGTCAAGGAATGCATGCAGCCTCTAGAAGCCTGAAAGCTGATGTAATGGTTCTCTTCTACATCTTCCAAAAAGAATGGAATCCCGCCAATCCAGTTTGTATAGAAAATATCCCGAATGATGCTTTGTACCTGATTTCTGTTTTGGTCTCTTGATTTCTAGGATGAAGTTTGGTCATGAAGGCAGAGGGTTATAAAGGATACCTCCTTGAGTGAGACTGGGTCCTTCCTGAAATCAAGATACTGTACACAGATACTGGTGGATCAGGATCTAGAGACAAACTATAACCTATGTGACTTGGAACAAACCCTGGGATCTGTGATTAAATGTCTCTCACATCTTGGATTTTTCCAGTGTTTTTTCTCCCTCCTACGGTACTTTATCCTTTTTACTATTATGAAGCCTCATGTAAATATACATTGCTAACATCTTGAGTAATTGCTCTTATCTGAAACCTTGTAGTTTTGTAAAATGCAAAGTCTCCTCATGGGTCCTGAATGTTGAAAGAGGTTTGTTTTTTGATATTACTCAGATTTAATTTTTAAATTGACCCTGTTACCTTTTGATCATCAGCAAGTTGCTGTTGCTTTAACAAACTATTGAGTCCCACAGATCCTTGTGGGATACAGCATGGCTAAAATCTATATTTTTAACTTATTTTTATGAATCTGTTAAAGTTTCTCATTTTTATAAGCTTTGTGTATGGCTTTACAGTTATACGACATGCTTACAAACTTGTAGCACCCCCCCACACAGAGAACATAAAAAAGCATATTTAGTTAAAAATACAAATAATCTTTAAATACTTTTGCATTGCCTGTAGTTTTCAACTTTTTAGTATCTGAGCGAGTATATGGATAACTACATATTGCTATCTTGTTGGGTAAATATAACTAAGACTAAATAGAAACTATTCAACAGAAGTTCTACTTGTAAGACACTCTATTGTGTATGAAAACCTGAAGGTAAGCTTTTTCAGGAGGAAAAAAAAGGAGAGAGAAATTGTATAAATAACCAATTCAAGGTCATATTCATTGAGAAGTTATGCCATGCAAAAATGCTAGGTACTAGAGATATAAAGATCCCTCACATTAAAATTCCACCAAACTTACAATTTTGAGGGTTGAAGAAACAAATAGAAACAAGTTCAATAAAATTGAGGCATTCTAAAATTACAACTGAAGATTACCATGAAAGTGCAGATTAGTGACATTCAACCTATTTAATCAAAATGGATGGGATCGAGCAGTGGTCAGTAAATGTATTTTGGGGGAAAAAAAAAGTGATTGAGATGAAGGGCAAGCCTTAATCAGAAGGTTCTAGGATTGGGCACACTGCACAGGGTGATTGAGACTGAGGGAATACCACAGACCAAAGAGAGTAAAAAGTGGGTATGCCCATACTGACGAAAGGCAGTATTTCCTGTTGCCAAATAACAGTGCTCTTTGGGTAGTGTGGAATTGCAGAAATGACACCAGATCACACTCCAGAGGTGAGCAGGAGCATGAGTTTACAAATTGCAATGGTGGAAGATGGCCAATAGGTAAAACTGCAATGGCCTCTCTTTCCCACGAAGCTCCTGAAAGGAGAGAGTCTTCAGTATAACTACCTCCTGTGTCTTGTTAACACGCTCCACATATTGATCAATAGAGGCTTCACAATTTTACTTTAGGTCTCATATTTGTATAAATTTCTTGTAGGTTTAATCTCCAGAAGACATACCAGGTAGCTTTTCAAAACGAGATGTTACCTAGAAACTAAATGAGTGAGCGACTTTATCTTATATTTTACTGATGGAAATAGTTCAAAAAAAAGTACCACTATTTGACCTGAGTTTTTTCCTTTGAATTTGTGATGACAAGCTAGTGCAAATAATTATGAGGATGGGCTGTCCAAAGGTTGGAATCAGTGCTGAAATATTTTTATGACATTTTGCAGATGGGACTCATATATACTATATTGGAGAAAAGAAAAAATATATATATTCTGCTACTTTGGTATTCCTGGTATTTCCTGCAGAATTTCAGATTATAGCAAAATGATTAGTGGTATTTCAAAAATTAAGTGCTTTGTGTGTGGAATGGAATAAAAGGATTACTGAAAACAAAACCTGTGCATTGTTTTTGATATTTATGAAAACTCATCGGTTTACTGGGCTCTGGGATTCAAGCCAGGAGGGTATTCAAATAATGTTATTTCCCTATTGTGATATTTATTAATCAATTAATTTTTTGATGCTTTCATCTTCTAGTTTCAAGAGTAATAAGAATTCCCATAATTAATTTGCACTGCACATAGAGATGTTTTGAATCTTCTCAGGGAGTGAATTCTAATCAAGAAATTTTTTAGAAATCTAAAAATTAGTTTTACCTTATGATTTTGAGTTGTTGCTGTAATTAGGTGTCAACACAGTACTAGTAAAGATTAAAAAAACAAAAACAAATATAAAAACTCAAGTCTTTGTATCAAATCCTTGTTAATTTCACTTTTTAGAGTTTACAGACTTTTTATATATTTTTTGCATGTATTATCTAGATTAAACCTGTGATAATAAAATATGAAATTTAGAATTCCCTATAATGAATACAAATTCAGTGAATATTTTATATGCAGCCTGGTTAAAAACCAGGGCCAATGTGTACAACCTTAAGTTATCTGAAACCTTTTCTCTCCCTGACAACTGTGTTAAATGTTTCCATATTGATCATATGCATTTAAACAGAATTCTGCATGTTTGTTCTGATTTAGTGATAAATATGAACAAAGAATAAGATCACAAATAGTCAATATCATCATTCCAAAGCCTTAATACCTATTAAGTGATACAGACTTCTAGAAAATGACTGAATAATGAATTAAGGATACAATCAAGAATGCAGTCAAGTTATATACAAATAAAATGTTTTGGTCAACTAAAATGTCTACATGACAGAGAGAAAGGATAACTGGGAACCAGAAGTCTAGATTAAGACTGTGTAGTTTTCCAGGTGGGCACACAGGGTCTGCAGTCAGACTGCCTGCTTCCAATCTTGTCTCTGCAATTTACTAGCCCTGGGACCCTATGCTTCTCTGTCGCCCTTCTTCTTCATCTATAAGACAATTGAATAGCTTTTAATATATAACATAATTTTAATCATATAATGTTAACAATGTCTCCTTTATAGAGTTGTTTTAAATATTAAATTATTTAATAAATAAAATCACTTAGAATGGTCATAACATAGCAAAAACTTTTGCTATTATTATTACTGGCTACAAAAACGTGAACATAACTCTACTTCTGATCACAAAATTTTAATCTAAAAGATGAGAGGATAAAGTGGGTAAATAAGAATAGAACAACTGTGATACTGTGATTTATAAAAAGAACTATGTATTTGGCCTCTGTCCTCATTTCTTTCTTCTTATGAGCTATCCCCCACTCCAGATTTTGCATTTCCTGAGAGCAAGTGTGTTGTTTTATTTGTATCTGGGCTCTCTCCACTTCACATGCAAATATCTATCATAATTGTGTGCAGTCAAGGTTACTACCTATATGTGGAAGGATGGAAGGAGAGAAAAATATTAGGAAAAAGGAAAGAGAAAGGAAAGAAGAAAGGAAGGAAGACAAGAATGTAAGCTAACATGCATCAGAGAATTCATAATTTACCTTGAAAGATGACAAAGCTTTTCATTTTATTCCTTGTTTAATAATGAGCATCAAACAAATCATAAATGCAATCAATACAGGGCAGCACCCATGCAAGAATTAGCGGATGTCAGGATGAATGATGCACTGGCACCAGTGAAAGTGTAATAAACTTTACTACCCAGAGTGAACATTAAAAGGACTCCTCAAATAGAAGGGCTCAGGTTTAGACTAAAATGAAACAAGGGAGCCTGTGGGGATGCTGGCAGCTTCTGTGTGTATGTCTGTGTAATTAGAGTGTGAGGCTGGGATGAATTTTAGAGACGTCTCAGTGTTTGAGTTTGTGGGCTGTCACCATGGGAGGGAGTTGGGCTTTCTTATTGGTCTCTCCAGATATGAGGTCAAAAAACAGAAAGGGACAGGGGTGAGCTTGAAGGCTGTCAGCAACCAAACATCAAAAATAGAGTCAGATTCTTTATTACAACTGTAATAATCTGAAATGTTAACTGTGTATTTAAAGAGCCATTAAATATACTTTTTAAATATGTATGGCACTTTGGCATCATTAATTAGACAGATACATAATAGCAAACTGTTTATGGTAAGCCTTAGTTACATAGATACAAGTGCTCATTTCAGTAAGCCTCTAGGAGTCACAAAAGGATTTGAGCAAGTGGCCTGAATGATCAAGGAATTTTGTGGAGTTGACCATGGAATCCAGTGGGTGCTGTTTATTTCTATTAAATAATTCTAATCACAAAACAGAGACAATCCTCACGGTTACACTATTTTTACCACATATTTAACATATTCTAGTAGTTAATCAATAGATGTTTGTAATATTATGATTGTTTTAGTGGGACTTTTGGCCACATATCAGGGTAGAATCCTCACTGTTGTCAAAGATTCTACTTTGCTCTCTAGCTACACTTTTAAGACAGAAACTTCAAGGTTCATTGTTCTGTTACTATTGCTTGAAGAATATTTACATAATATTGGATATTCTAAACAATTCTTAGTTCTTTCTTGTTGATTTTCCTTTGCTGAGTCATTTTTTAGGTTTGAAGGGAACTGACAGAGAAGCCCACGTCTTCTGTCATATTCAGGGTTAAGACCTCTTGACACAATCTGATCCTAGATTCTTAACCGATGAGAAAAGATAATTAAATTTCATTTTCAATAGTCATGGAAGTATGCAAAATTATATTCTCCTAAAAGAAAATGTAAGTATCTTCTTTCACAATCCTGCGCGTTTGTTTCTACCACGAAGGTTTAAAATTAATAGCCTTTTTTTAAACAGGAAATTTGAGTGGAAAGTACAGAGCTCTCACCTATCCCCTTACCATCAACCCATTGATGGTGTTACATATTACATTACAGCATCTTGCTGTAATGGTACTTCTGTTACAATTGATGAGCCGCCAAAGTTTGTAATATATGTTAGGATTGACTCTGTGTAGTACATTCTGTGGCTTTTGGCAAATTTATAATGACAGGTATTCACTATTTTATTATTTTACAAAGTAGTTTCACTGCATTAAAAATCTCCTGAGTTCCACCCATTTGTCCTTCCTTGCTCCGCCTCCATCCCTTAGCAACCACTCTCCTTTTCCTGTTTCTGTAGGTTTCCTTTTCCATTATGTCATATGTTTGGAATCGTGTGATATGATGCCTTTTAAGATTGTCACTTTTCATTTTAAATTATGTATTTGGGTTTACTTCTTGTTTTTCTGTAGCTTAGTAAAAGCATTACTTCTTTTGAGTTATGAATAATAATCCATAGTACGAATGTACCAAAATGTGTCTATCCATTGACCTATTAAAGGACATCTTGGTTGCTTCCAAGTGCTGGGAATTATAAATAAAAATGCTATAAATGTTTATATGCACAATTTTGTGTGGGCTTTGGTTTTCAACCCACTTTGGTAAATACCATGGTGTGAAATTGCAGGATCGTATCATTAAGAGCATGTTTAGTTTTATAAAAAACTATGAAACTGTCTTCTAAAGTGGCTGGAGCATTTTGCATTTTCATCAGCAATGAATGAGAGTTCCTTTTGTTCCACATACTCACCAACATTTGGTGTTTCACCCCTCACCCCTCATTTTTATTTATAGAAATTATATCTTATGAGTTGCACTTTTCAAGTCTTAGCGTTCTTACATTTTACCCTTTTTTTTTAGAAAATAAAATATTTTCACATGACAAACATCAAGATCTTATAGGTTTGGTCTTTTGTGGTGAAAGTTATTTTCTTAAACACTTCACAAGTCTCACTTTTATCTTTCATATTTCCGGAGTCCAAATTTAAAAATTCTAACTGCCAACTCATACAAAAGTGAGCAAAAAACTATGAGAATTTTTGACACACTAATTGATATTTTTAGTCTCAGCTATTAAAAATATTTTATCTGTCTTTATAAAGAGTTTTATACTATTTTCACTTCATTATAATACACTTTTTAAAGCTTCCTTTATAAAATTACTAGAATAAACATTTAACAGACTATAAACACAAAAGTTTGCCCATATGAGAAAAACATGGAAATTTTGGAATAAAGAATCAGAGAAGTATGTTTACGAATTAGATCTAGAGAAAGGAGCATCTGTTAGGTTGACTAATCTAAGCTAAGGCATATTGAGGGTACTGAGGGTTCAAGACAGAGCTAATCTCAGCTCTCAAAGGATTTATAATTTAGTATAAAAAGGGGAAAAGACATTTTAATACAATTGCAAAATAAAATTTATATTTTTTGGCAAGACAAGAAAAATTTAAAGAGAAAAATCTTCTCTGCCTTTTGGCCTCCTCTCTCCTCTTACCGTGCATTGTGTATCTGCAGTATCTATTAACCAAACCTACCCCGCTGGCAGGAGTACCTGCTCCACCAAAAAGAGCAACATTCTCCTAGCGTTAACAAGACCACTCCTTCAAAGATAACCTTCCTCCTGGATTTTGTCAGGGGTCAGAAGACCCCCCTCAGTGATGCTTAGATCTGGATTATGTAAATTGCCCAGAATACGTTATTTGATGTACAGTCCTCTGTCTCAAAAAACTTCTATATCTGTGCCTTGATTTCAAACCGGAGGAACAGTTCTCAGAGCTTTCTGAGACGCTTTTCCCAGGTTATAATCCTCAAATTTAGCTCAACTAAAATTTTCCATTTCTTTCTTAGACCACCTGATTAATTTTTCATTGTCACAATATAAAATTAAAAATTAAATAGGTTAGCAAAATCAGAAATTTAAGTTGTTAAGTATTGTGGAGCAATTCAAAGGTAATAATATGCCAAAACATACGTTTTTTTTCTGGGCAGTGAAGCTGCTTTCTCCAGTTCTTCTGGAAATTGTTATCTTCTTAGAATATTTATCGTCTTTTGAAAGTCACAGATACAAGGGACCATTAGGAAGAAAAAAATTTCCGCATCCATTTCCCAATTAGCCTGATACTGTATTCGGCTTTTTTTAAAAATACCTCTCACATACTATCAGTTCTAGAACATATAATCTTGCTTTTCGATTCGGAAGGTTTCTACTGAGATATCCTCAAGCCCAGAGATTCTTTCCTCAAGTATTTTCAGTCTACCAATCAGCCCATTACAGGCATTCTTTGTTTTTGTAACACTGTTTTTGATCTCTAGCATTTCTTTTCAGTCTTTCTTGGACTTCCATCTCTCTGCTTACAGTGTCCATCTGTTCTTGAATGCTGCTTACTTTATCCATTAGAGCCCTTAGCATAGTAATCAAAACTGTTTTAAATTTCTGGTCTGATAATTCCCAAGTCCTTGCCATGTCTGCTTCTAATGCTTGTTCTCTTCAAATTGTGTCTTTTGCTTCTTGGTGTGCCTTGAAATTTTTCCTTGGTACCAGGACATGATGCACTGGGTAAGAGGAACTGCTGTAAGCAGTCTTTTAGTAATGCAGTGGTGAGGTGATCAGGATGAGAAAATGTCCTACGACCCAATGATTTGATTTCAGTCTTTTGGTGAAACTGCATCTCTGGACTGTGAAATTCACAGGGGTTTCTCAGTTTTTTTATTTTTTCCCCTCCTCCCTTTGGTGGGACAGGATGGCTGGAGTTGGGTGTTTTCCTTCCCTCAGGTCAGTTAGGTTCTGGTAAAACGCAGCTGGTTAGGCCCTGGTTAATTAGTCTACCCTGAGGGCAAGCCTTATTAAGAACTGAGTGATCTGAGGTCTTTCAAATGTTTCCTTTTCCCTCCCCCTGCCAGAAGCCGGAGAGGATTTTTCTCTGACTTTCACGATGAGAGCCTGGTTGAGTTCCTGGAGATCAATCTCGTAATATTGTAGGGGCCCCTGTGACGAGGTCCCCCTCTTCTTTTGGCTCTGGGAGTTATCTGCATGGAGCCTCCTGTAATTCATCCATTTCAGTTCTGTCCTGTTGTTGCCAGTGACTAGGTTCTTTTCCCACTGCAGAAAGAATTCAGAGACAGGACGCAGAGGTTAAGAAAGTAAAGTGAGGATTTATTAAGGGATGGATAAGTACACCCTCAACAGGAGAGCGGGCAGGCTCAGGTCAGTGGCTGCCCTGAGTTTCTTTGGCAAGTTGGTTACACAGGGTGTAAAAATGAATGGGAGGAATATTCATTGGGGAGGGAAGGGTCTGGGGTACCGTTCCCTGATTTTCATCCCAACTCCAACTTCCCAAGGGGAGGAGGGATTTTTGTCTTTATTTAGTCTAGGTGTTATGGCTTTGGTGCATGATGGGTACTTCTTATCTGCAAGGCTAATTTTATTGTAATGAGGGCATAGTGAGCAAAAGGTTACTTAGAAACTGGAGATTCCTGCCTTTTCCTACCTTTTCTTTGTCAGTCTCCAGGCCACTTGTCACTCCAAAATATGAGACCACCTACCCACTGAGAGGTTCCTGCTTTTCTTCCTCTGCCCCGAGATCCCTGTTGTTTACATGACATCTAGTTTCCTGCACTTGGCCTGTGCCCCTCCTTTTCACCCAATTCCTGCCATTTGGCCTGCGTCCCCCTTTCTCTGCTCATATCTAGCTATCTGCCTGTTCTAATACCATCTCCTGCCAGCCTCTCCCCACCACCCTGCTTCCTCCATGGTTTCTGCTCTGGAGTCTTTGTTCGGGAATGTTGAGATTCCCTGCATTCCCATCTGTCTCTCCAGTCTTGGGGGCAGAGGTTTGCCACGTGTCCTCCCCTCTTCTATAGATCCAAAAAAGCTGTTGAGTTTTCAGTCTGTTCAGATTTTTATTGGTTCATAGAAAGTGATGACTCCCAAGCTGCTTGTATGCAGAACAGCGAAGTGGGAGCCACATACATATCCTCCCAGGGACATTTCTTCTTGAGTTTTAATTATGTCTGATGTATCAGGGAAAATACATTACTTGAAAATAATGCTGGTTTTGGTGAGCATTTTGCAATAATGTCTGCTTAGATATAATAAACTAATCACAAGTTATACTCCAGAGAATTAAAACATAACTTCTGGCTGCAAATATTTTGATCTTGTATTTTCAAATAGAAGATGCCAGTTTAAGCTAAATATTAAAATAATGATCTAAACTGGGCTCACTGCTTTGCTGTCAAGAATGGCTATTGAAATACTTGCCTTAGAAGCTTTTTTTTTTCCATTTGTTTAATGATTGAGTATTTTCCTTGAAGGAATGATCCACCAACTTAGCATGTGTAGTTCTGAGTGACTGATTCAGCTCCTGTGTATGTTTAAAACATTTTTCATTGTTCATTTGTTTCAGATTGAATGTACCTGTACCCACAGGAGTATTTCAGACTTTCAAAATAAAACCTAGAAAACCTTTAAAAAATGAAGACTAGTGAGAAATATATAGGTTAGACTCTGGAAGTTGCTTAGAAATTTTCTTGTTCAGTTTCAGGAGCCTATGTTAAAATTCACTAGACACAGAGGTAAATAATTATTTCCTCAAAAGTAAGCACAAAGATTAATGAGAAAAATGATTTCACTGATCACCAGCCCCTTACCGGGCCTGCCATAACTATTTCTGGTCCACTAGGCAAATTAGATAACAGAATCTCATTCTTCTTTTGTACAATAAAGGCAAATTGACAATTCCTTTTGCATCAAAAATGTTCTTCATATAAATAGAAAAATTAATCTGTACTGAATAATATCCTTTCTTAGCTTGTGTTTAAAAATATGCTATTGACAAAATATCACATAGCTAGGAAGAAGGATTTCATTTTTATGTAACACAAATAGAATTGGACTTTTTGCCTACAATCAATCTTAAATTATGTATCAGAGTAACATAATTAATTATAATACAATTAAACAATACATTTCATTTCAAATGGATAAAAAAAAAAAAAAAAACTTGTACCCATATCTAGATAACAAAATCTAATTGCTTTAGTTTCTAGCATGACATTAAATAAAAGAACACCTGCTGTTACCGGGAGGAGGGGAATAAAAGTTACCTCGGCTCTTCGTCACCCGAAAAAAAATGAATGTCTAACTGGAGACAGCTTGATACAAACAGAAGATTTTATTAGTGAAGTAAAATGGTAGTAAAACATAGTAACCTCCAAGAATTGGGAGCGGGCCAATCCAGGAGAAGAAAAATGGCGCCACTCCTTTGTTTTTCTTCTTCTTATATCCTGGCTTAGGGGGGGGGGGGTTTGTGATTGATTATTGATGGCTCAGGTTCCTTGTGCTCAAGCTGACTGACAGCTCACGCTCCTTGTGCTCAGGCACGCTCATCTCTTTTACGCATGTTTTTACCCAGGATGCACACAGAGAAACCTACAGGAGGGAGCTCAAACTGCTATGTTAATTATATTATAATGAGCATTGGGTCCAGTTAAGCCTGGTCCTTCTCTCTAATGTGAAGCCGTAGTGTTTGATTCTAGCCGGCTTCTTTGCTGGCCCTCATTTAGAGAAAGTAAAAGTTCTTGGAGCCCCTTATCTTGAGTGCAGGTGTACTATTATTTTCTGGGTTGCTCCCTCCCCCTTCCTCTCCCCTTGCCTGGTGCTCAATTTTATCTAACTGCCTAACACTGCCATCAAAAAGTTCAGTCGATATAGATTCACAAAATGTGCCTCTACAGAATTAGGATTCCTTTTCTCTTCCATTAATCTAATTCAGTTTTATTGGGCACAGTTCTATAATAAATTCATCTGTGTACTGCAGAAATGTCAATGAATGTGATAAAGGAACATCTTGGGAGATTTATCATAGGATGTAATTTCTGAATTTTACATTTTGTTGCACTGTATAGTGTCACAGATAAAAATGCTTTTAAAATTGCTCTTTTGTAGATGATCTTGAGAAACTTGAAAGGTTACGAGTCTCCCCTCTGAGACTGTTTGATAAAAAAACATGATAATATTGTACAAAGAATAATTGAACTAAGACATAAGACCTTCTCTAATGTTAATGTACATTTTCTTTTACTTTTACCCCAGGATGTTTAGAAGTTTGTGTCTCCTTTGACATAAATATTTACTCAAAAGCATATCCTATTGGATAAAAGGAATGTGGCTAAATCAATATGTTTAATCTAAAAACTAAGTAGTTTGTCAAAAATATAAGATTTCTATGTAGACAAAAGAGAAGCCAGTCCTGAGGCGCCCAGATTATCTTGCTATTTAATTGAAGACAGTGAATAAATGCGTATAAACATTAAGTATGATATTCAAACATAGCAAACATCTCTATTTGTGTCTAGTTTCTATTAAATTTAATTGAATTGTAGACTCATGGACACACATGTGTAAGAACAAACAAACAAACAAAACCTAGGACATGACATTTTCTTTGCTTTTGATATTTTTGCCTGACAAAATTAACACCACCAACAGTATTTTATTTCAGGTTCAAACAGGTTTTGATTCTGGATATGTGAAATGAACAACCTACTAAGGTTTTAGGGTACAAATTTTCTCCTCCAGAGGCTGAGTAAGTGATAGAACCTCAGAAAGAATTAGCTTAGATTGTTGCCATAATGAATGTCACCAAAAAAAAAGCACCCCCAAAAAGTGTTCCCCCAAAAATTGATTTTCTCAATAAGGTAATACAGGAGCCGAGAATCAAGTTTCATAAGAGCTTGATTAAATTTTGGAATTTTCTTTCTGAAGCACATTTTATTTTTTCTTTAATTCTTATAAATTGTTTCTTATTTATAAACATTAAGTTCTTTTTAATTTACATTTACTTGTCATACTTATTAAGTCACTTTTTAAGTTGGAGAGGTATCACCAATTTTATAGAGTAAGAAGGTGCACAGGGCCAAGGTGTACAGGGCCAAGATGTGAGTAAGAAGAGACAAAACACAGACAAGATCAGACAAAAGTAAAATTGGGTGCATATGGTAGTGATTCCTTCTTCTGTTTATGTGTGGTGGGACTGTCCATGGTGTCCTTGGATCTTGGAATCTTGTGGCAGTGGAATGGTTAGAGAAGAACAGGGAACAAGCAGAAGAGTGTCCCATGTCAAAAGGGAAAATAGAACACACTAGTATTAAATCTACTTTTATGGTTGAAGGACAGAAGAATACTTCTGCTCAAGAATTAGACTGAGATTTTATTCTGCTTCATGCTAACAAATTAGTCAACCATAGTTTCACAGATGCCGGGAGTAAACAAGACTGCCAGGCCAGTAACAAAAGACGGTTTGTTACTCGTAGCAGGAGGGGTAGCCAGAACATCAGCATTCTCTTATGATATTTCACTGAGCCCCTGTTTCCAAAGGGTAACTAAAGAAGTGTCACGTGACACCTGGACATGCAATGGGTTGCATTACAGGAAACAAATCCTGAGTTTAAGAAATCCTGATCTTTTAAAATAGGCTTCAGGCAAACCTACCTGACCTTTGGCACAGAGGGAGACAGTTTTAAAAAAATCTTCCCTTTGCTAAGGAAAGAGACACTATCTCTGTCCACTAGGGCTTTTCACTACAAACACATCCTTGGAAAGATAGTCTGGAACCAAAGAGCAGTGCCTCTTCTTGCAAGATGTGCTGAAACATGCGAATTGCTCCGACATCTACTCCCTGTTTCTACACTGTCTTGCCTTCTGCCTCTGAATATGACACTGCATCAGCCACTTGGATTACTCTGACCAACAGAGACTGGGATGAGACCCATTTCCTTTATAGAGCATTTAGTTCATTAAGGCTGCCTCCAACAAGACTCCAAACAGCAGAATGTGGCAACCTGAAGTACGAATCTCAAAAATGTTCTAGAGCTCCAAACCCACAGTGGAACTGATCTCCTGACCATCAGTGCACACCTTAGAAATCTATGTAGTTTTCTCTTTAATATTTTATATTGACCTTTCTAATTCCCTGAGGCATTAATCTGGGTATAGAAAGAACAACTGCATATACTCTGCCTTGATCCACAAAGAGGATGTCTCGGATAATTCTATCTTCCCTAGGTTTAGACCCATTAGTTGATGCCAAATCGAATATTTCTGAGAACTGAACGGATATCACTGATCACTTCAAATAGAGTCAGAGACAAATTTCATCCAACTTTTTAATTCAACACGCATGGTGGTGCTAAATGTTCACAGTTTGCACATGCCTTAGGCTTCAGTTATTCTTTGGGAAACTCCCCGTAACCTAGGGTAGCCTGACTTGAGAAAAATCATCACATTCATCTGAGGGCTAGTCTCTCCTTCGACACTTTTAGGTCTCCTAAGACTGCCCTTAAGGGGCAACTTACAGTATTTGAGGAAGGGGACTAGTTAATGCCTGGCTTCCACCAAGAACAGTGCCCCTGAAAAAATAAAACATTTAGAATTGCTGGGACTCCTCACGTGAGACCTACATCGGTTGGTGGACAAAAGTCCACACTGCCTCCAGAGTGGGACCCAGGCTGGCTGGGAGACACTTAGGGTCCCCAGTTCTTTTCAAATTGAGTCAAATCTTTTTGGTTTTGGCCAGACCACTTAAGAGAAGTTACTCTAATCTGTCCTTTGTGCAGAGGCACCAACTGGGTGGCATCCCACTCCAGGGAATGCTGAGTGATGGCTTTGCGGGTGAGAACGTGGCAGAAAACTAGAAGTACTGGTGTTTTCCATGGGAGGTGTGATGTCTTGGACCATCTAACTCCAATAGACTTTCTGGTATCTCAGAAAGGTTGAGCAGAATGAAAATCAAATCATATTCAGAGGGTTTTTTGTAGTTGTTGTTGTTACTGGGGGGTAGAAAACCCAGCTGCAGTGAAAATTACTACTATTGGAAAGAAACATTATTAATGTCTTCCTCTCACCCTTCTCTTACGTCCTAGTATCTAAGATGTTCTTTCTCTAGGTGTCTGGCTGGTTAGTCTCCAGAAATGTTCTGTTTTATCTAGAAACGTGACAGATATAATTATTCCCTCCCCTTTTAGTTTTGAGAACTTAGAGTTTGTGCTTTAAACTTGGAAATTGCCATGCAACCCACCTTAGTTTAGTGTGTGTTCCATTTATAATCTCATTTTTCTGGATTTACTACTTCTCCATTTCCTTTGTCTGCTTATGACTTAGCTGATATACCACTAAGACCAAAAGCTACCAACAACTTGGAGAGAATTCAGCTACTAGCATTATTTTCAAGTTTGGTATTCATTCCTGACAGTATTATGAGCAGCAGGCCCATCTGAGTAATGGTTGCTGAAGGCAAATGGCAGCAAATAGGAAAAAGTGCATCGGTGGTAAATACAGCTGAGACATGTTCTGTATGGCTAGAAATTATGCGTGTTACAATGAAATGTTGGATAAGGCAGCGATATTCATGCGGATGCATATTTTTTCTATGGGGTGTGTAACAATGCAAACCTTCCTTTTGTTTTAAAGACTGCTAGAAAAATATGACTTCGTGATCAAAGACTCAGAATTTGGAACATGATGACTTGCAGAATATCATTCAAGCCCATGTTTTATACATGAAGAAACTGAGGCTGAAGGAAGTGATGTGATTTCTCTATGCAAATATTGGTGGGGCTGGAACTACACACAGGTCAGCAATCTTAAGCCCTTCTCCAAATCTGTTCCTCTATTTTGAAACAATGAGTGCATCCTTATAATCCCAATAATATCCTAAGCACTTTACAGATGCTACCTGATTTTATCCTTCAACTACGTTATATAATGGTTATTAACTGTCCCCATTTCCCAGTGAGGAGACTGTGAGACAGAGATGGTGATTTCCCCAGGGTCAGTCAGTAAGTGGTAATATGGATCCAAAAAGCAGGTTCTTCATCCATTCAGTTATGCTGCCTCTTATTTGCTCATAATGTTAAAACTGAAAAATGAGACTTTATTTAGGCAATAAAAAAGCTTTACTGACTGGCAACGTGACTAGTCATGTATGTTTTATTTTGCAGAATTTAAACATTTTCATTCAAATGTTATAGAATGAGGACAGCATAGGTCTTTATCAATAATATTTTTATCCTATAACCCGTGGTTCTCAACTGGGGTGATTGTGTCCTCTCCCATCCCCACCAGGTGGACATTTGGAAATTTCTGGAGATATTTTTGATGGTGACAAATGGGTGGGGAGGGAGAGAGGAATGCCAGTAGTTCTCGTGTGCTGGAGGGCAGGGATGCTGCTCAACGTTCTACAACGTGTGTGACAGCCCTGTTCAAAGAATCACCTGGATGAAAATGTCAGTTGTTCTGAGGTTGAGAAATCCTGTCTTGGACCTGGTCTGGCAGTGCTGGTTCAGGTCACACTGAGGCTTATTCATGCTCTGTGATGAGTATACTGGTCAGAAGCATGTTGCTAAGCTAATCCCTAGGTATGTTTTACAGGGGTGGAATAAAGATGGATAAAGGAGAGTGAGACCACACACACACACATGCACATGCACATGCACAAATCAAAGCAGTGGAACTAATTCTGTCTTCATAATTAATTCCCTTTGAGAAACAATAAAATTTTTAAATTTTACAGACATCAGTGAAACAAGGAGAAAAATGTCAGCCCACAGGCACTATGTAGTTTTCTATTACTAATATTTTCCCCCTTACTTTCCCTTCTGAATAAAAGACAACTGAGTTCTGTTAAGGGAGATTTTGGAGAAATCAAAACGACACAAACCTCAGCCTCTAATTTGTCACATCCTGGCAGAAATAAGGTGGTGCTCTCAAGCTGGGCAATCTGGGAAGTGTAATAAAGGGACTATTTACAAAGATGTCAAAAGAAAACCTGAGGCAATTTGGTGGGAGTATGTGTTGGCTAGAAGTGGGGTGCTGGTTGGTGGCTGATAAAATTTAGACTTGATAAGACAAAAAGAGGAAGGGTTGGCTATCAAAACCTGGAACAAGAGTGCCTGTGTGAAGAGGCTGGCCTTTCAGTAGCCAATGTCAGTCCATTCAGGCTGCTATAAGAAAGATACCATAGACCGGGTGGTTTACACAAGAAACATTTTTTTGTTTTTGTTTGGAGATGGGTGCTAGTACAGTCAGATTCTTGGTAAAGGCTCTCTTCCTGGTCATGTCTTTGCATGGCCATTCCTTAGTACATGCACTCAGAGAGAGTGGGAGATGTCCTGTCTCTTCCTCTTTTATAAGGGCACACACATCTTATAATGAGGGCTCCACCCTGATGACCTAATTGCCTCTCAAAGTCCCCACCTCTAAATATCCTTACAGAGGTGATTGAAGTTTCAGCACATGAATTTGGAGGAGGAGGGCACATTCAGTCCAATGCAACCAGCTACTGTCAGTTCCACAAAGAGGGAGGCCCTCAGGCTTCTCCCCCGTTTTGATCTCTTACTATTAGCTTAAGCTGATAAGAAGCCAGAGCACAAGGGATCCACTGATACAGTCCCAGAGCACAGAGCATAATGGCAAAGACTGGAGTAAATTTGATGGAACAAATGAGACCTTCCTAGCAGAACCTAAGAGACGAGTCATTACTCAAGGAAATGGGCTTTGCAGTTCTGTGTTCTCTGGTACGGTACTCAGTTATACGCTTTCATGCCTGAATGTCTGTAGAAGTCCCAAAGCCCCATTTGTCTAAAACTAAGTTTATTTTACTCTCCAAAATACCAATTTATTTAAACATCTGTATTGTTTTTCTCATTGAATGACATTTCTGTCTATAATGTGGCCCAAGCCAAAGACCTAAGATCATCTTTGATTCTTTTATTCCTTCTTTTTCCTCATCCAATTAATTAATAAATACATTCAGCTCTACCACCTGGATATCCACTACTGTCTATTTCTCTTAGAGGTGTTAACTTCATCTTCTGCATCACCTCAGAACAGTATCATCTCTCAGTTGGATGATTCTAACTTGTCTCAGAGACTTCTGTCTTCACTTCAATGCATTCTTTCAATAAAACTAGAACCAGCATTTAGCATGTGAATCTAATGAATCATGTGCCTACTTAAAACCTTTCAATCTTTCTTTTATCAAGAAAAATTAAAGGTTATTAAATTGTATCTCAGCTCTCTTCTTGCTTCCATCTCTTGGCTCCATTTCTATATTCTACTTCCTGTCTTCTAACTTGCAGTTGTTTGAATCTCGATTTCTGCATACGTACCCTGAAATCTTCCAGAATGTAAAGGTTAGCTCCTGGTGGAAAGGCTGTCATTTCATTTTCCTCTGTGAAACATCCCTTCTCTTGACTGCTGCCTCAGCACTTCCCTTCAGTTATGGTTGAGATGGACTGTCAGGCTCATTCTGGATGAGACGTTAAGAGTGTTGAGCTTTGCCTGCAAGTAATAAGACTAAAGCAGCAAAATGACAAAGATTTCTTCTGAGAAGCTTCACAGCTTCAAGAGCGCTAAGCACAACTGAATTATGCTTCAAAATGAAAACCAGTGGTGGCTAAGAAAGATAAAATTTAGGACATTTAACTTGGTTTATGGCACTTAACTCTTCAAATGGGGAAATACAGAGGAATCAGATAACAGAAAATTTCTTTCTTATTTAAAAAGTTTGATTATTCCTATACAGGATATGCATTTTATTTAAAAAGCTGTAAACTTAACTAAATAGTTTGATGAATGGGATTAAGCAACCCTTCCTTTTCTTATTTGTTATATTTCATTTAGTAACTGAATGCTTAGATATTTTTCGTCTTGCTACATAAGAAATATAGATTATTCAAAAATTCTGTTTCACATTAAAACAATTGATTTATTTAATTTTATGTTATAAATGGTAAGTGTTATATGCTACAGAGTAGACTTACTTAAGATCTTCTGAGACAAACCATCACTTGCCATCATTTGTGTGGTTGCTTATAATTACTCTATGACCCCATCTTTTGCTGTAAGTTCATGGAGTTTTATTTGTTGAGTACTTAAATATATTTATCAAGATATGCACCAATAAAAAATGAAGAAGTTTTAGAAAACATACTTAGTCACAACATAAAAGTGAAATTCACTAATGAATTTGTTGATGCAAAGGTGATCTCACTTGTTAGGTTAATGAATTTTGTAGACTATGTTAATGAAAGTGATGCATATAATTTATAGCAGTGCTATGGATAAAATAAAGTCTACCACTAGTGCAACTGCATGAAAGAAACTCATGAATATTAATATTCAGAAAGAATGGTGGATGGTTTGCCACTATGGGCCCCCAAGGCTATAAATCTAGAATGGAAATCAACTGAGACAATCCATTAGAAATCAGCTACTCACTACTCATATTGTGTTTTGCAATTCCAGCCTAACACTGCATTTAAAATAGGTGATCTCAACTTGTTCCCAATGGATAAGTATAAGCCCTGAAGAACTACTCTTTAAACGTTGTATTTCTCCTCCGAAACTGGACTTCAAAGATATTCTGAAAACACCATAAAGTTTCAAACTTCAGTGCCCTCAAAAGCCTTGCATGGCTCCCATTGACATCAATCAGAATTTTATGTGCATGGACTGAGGGCAAAGGATAACCGTTTATGTGATCAGCAATGTGTTTGATGACAAAAAAAAAAAAATTGTCTGAAATTCACTGTGCCGACTTTATACTCTGCAAGGACACTTCCTTTCAAAAGCTCACCACCTGTCTCAATATGGTGGGCAATACTAGTTTAATTTCACAATTTAAAAACTTGAAAGGAATTTTTAAATTTGCAATTTGAAGGTCATAGCGAAATTAACTGAAACAGCCTAAGTACTGACGGGATTTAAAGTGATGTGAATGTCTTCTTAACTGAGATAGTTCTTTTTATACAAAGCACTGTTTTATTAAAATCATAGTCCAGATGCACGTAAGCAAATACTGTATTTTTTCAATTAAATTAAGTATCAATGATGAACAATAGGAAATTTTCACCTAGTAAATAGAAATTTTTTAAATTATAATAACAACATTAACCAAACAAAATATCAGGACATATTTAAGCTCGTATCTCAAGTCCTATCAGCTGATTTTACCTGTGATTAAGCTTCATGTAGTTCCAATATCCTCTGTGTTGTAGGTTTGTGTTTATTCATTAGAAACTGTAAACCTCACATGCTGATTTCTGTCTTAGATAAGAAATATGTTAGTGCTCTTCTGTTCCCTGAAATAATGTGGAATTCAGTACTTTCAGATCAAATGATTATAGATAACTGTAGGGCAGGTATCTTCTCAACATTGCACAGTGGACATTTGGGGCTGGATACCTCCCTGCTGAGTAGTATGCTGAGTAAGTTCCCTAGCGTTTACCCCCTCTGCTAATAGTAACTCCACCCCAATTTTGACAACCAAAAATTTCTCCAGGCATTCCCAAATGCTCTACCGCTGTAGAATTAATTTCCAACACCGTCTTTGTTGTTCATCTTGGGTGGAATTCCATTTTCAGTAATTATTCAGAGTTTTTCAACTTTAAAGGGTCTCTTAAAATGTGAGTATTATTGAGAAAGGCTAACCGTGTTGTTACCAGCTAACTTCTTAAAGAAGATTAATAGATCACAGTGCTTTTTAAGAAAATAATAAGACATAATGTAAGGAATAGTCTGTAATGTAGGACCAGGGGAGTCAGAAAACAAGTTGTGGAGAAAAGTTGGGAAAAGTGAAATAAGAAGCCATCAGATTTAAACTTCAACTACCCTCACTCTCTGGGCACTTTTTGTTATACTCAGGGTTACAGTTTCTTACAGCAAAAGGATACAGATGAAAATCAACGAAGGTAAAAGGTGTGTATAACAGAGTCCAAGAGAAAGCAGGGGCAAGCTTCCAACTGTCCTGTCCCGTGGAGTTTTAAGGGAAGCACTTTCTGCCAGCAATGACTGTGGCACAGTGATGTCCAGGGTTTTTATCAGGGTTTGGCATGTATGCAATGAGTGTCCCCATGGCTGACCTTAATTGCTCAGTATCCAGCTCCTCTCTAGGTCAAGTAATACCACACAGCCCAAGACCCTTATCATAAATCACATGGTTGTCATCTACTATCTGGCACCACCCATGGTCCCAGGTAAGCAAAGACAGTCTTCTCAGGAAAGATGTTTCAAGGACTTAGAGATTATCTCCCAAAAGCTGTTCAAGAGCTAAACCATTCTTTGGAATGTGCAGGCATTGGACAACCCAGTCCTGCTGAATGGTAAAGTTCCTTATATAAAGGGCATGACATTTCTATATAACCTAGGCATATTATCCTTTAAATCATCACTAAGTTACTTATAATATCTAATACAATGTAAATGCTATGTAAATAGTTGCTGGAGCATGAAACATTTAAATTTTGCTTTTCAGAATTTTCTGGAAACTTCTAAACTCTTGATCTGAGGTGGGTTGAATTTCATGGATGCAGAATCTGCAATTATGGAAGGCCAGCTGTGTAGAGATGGGGGAGAACAATAAGGAGAAAAAAGGATGGAACTCTGCCATGGTTTTTATTTGTTTCTTTTCCCATAAATTTCAAGTTAAGCCAAGTTTCTAAATTTTGAGGTCTCACTTATTAACAATGTAAGTTAATAATCTGGGTTGTTTAGTTTAGTTGTATGGGACAGTAGTTGAAGAGCTTCTTAACTATAACAATTTGTCATATAAGACTCATTTTTAGTGTGGTTAGCAAAGCTAGGTCGAACAAGCAGTAGAAGTATGGTGTAGCACAGGGATACTTAGGGGCTTCTTTATATATTATTTTTCCCCAAATCTATAGAGTTCTGAAATTCTGTCTCAATTTCAGAGTTTAGCCTTCCACAGAGAATTATTCTGATAAGATTCAATGACACCAAAGTCCAGCATTCTTCTCAAGAGTAAAATATGTCAAAATTCATTTTGTTTTCTAGTGTGCCTGTTTCATTTTCAATATGAAATCAAAACAATGTATCCCCTCCAAGGAAAAAGAATGACACAAAGTGATAACATATTCTTTGAAAAATATTAAAGAGAAAGAAATGATATCTTTTCTATGACCATTCAAAGTTTAATTCTTAGAAGTCTAAGTAAGTAAACTATAGTGAACCTGTTCAATAAAACTATTAACCCTTTGGATGAAATTGCAATGCAAGACTGTATTATATCTTATATAATTTAGTAAAATGTCTACCTAACAGAAAAACAAAACAAAACAAAAATGCTTCTAATTTCGTCTACATTTTAGTAGAATAAGCATAAGCATTCAGTTATTTCAGAGAATATTAAATTCTACTTAATAATGATATAGAAAAATCCTATACATTTACAAAATATTGCTCCTTTTAAGGGTTAAAAGTCATTTTTACTAAGTAGGCACTCTGAGGAAAAGATAAGAAGAAAAATACAGATAACTAAAATCACTACATACACAGTCAAATCTTAGAAACTCATCCTTGACAACTTTCCACAAAGATGTAATTTCTTTCTATGATGAAATTGGTCAAGGTTCAATGAGAGATTTATTGGAAGGACTTAAGGCAGTTGTGGGAGCCAGTTAGGCCGTCTCTGTAAGGAGGTTGTCTTCCTGTCTGGCAGGTGCTGAAGCTTGATTACCCCAGGGCAAGCACCTGGGATGGGCAAATAGATGCAAGGCTGGCAAGATCAAGTGTGAGCTGGAACCTACAAGCATGAGTTGCAGCCAGTAAAGACAGATAAAACCCCTGTCAATTTTGGCTCCCCTGATCTTAGTGATCAGGAGTGAAGGCCCTGAAGATACCAAGGCTCTTTATCATGGAGCCAACACACACACAAAGGCACATGTGTGTGACCCAGGACTTGGAGAAGCTGAGGAAAGATCTAGGACTTAAAGACAAATTAGTGATAAGATATGAACAGTCTCAGAATATATTTTAGCACATCTGTCATAAATAAAGTGAATAACTATGAAATAAATGTCATTTTTGCCATGAGAATAGGAGCTAATGAATAATAGATTTGATAGAATTCTTTCTCTGTCTTCCCACTTCCATTTGGGTAGCATCTCATACATTTAAATTTATTTTTTAGTAACCCTTGCTGGTATGCAAAACAGGTTGAAATATAATATTGCAATCCCTGTGGCATTTTTATTTAAAATTCAGTTTTTCGTCTTCTATCAAAGGCAAAAGGAGGCATAAAAGCAGGGATTAGAAAACATGTTTTTGGTTTTTTTTTTTCTTAGGTATTGGTTTCCACATTGTTGGTTTCCCTTTCAGTTCAATGAAGTGCTGTATGTTTCCGTGGCTCAATTAATTCATTGTTACTTCAAAAAACACAATTTATAGAAAAAGTGAGAATGTTTTGTTATTTTTCTCATCAATTGATTGAAAGGTCTAAGGTATAGTTTCTATAATATGTCCTATGATTTGTCTTGTCTACTTTTTCTGTTTGATAAAAAGCAGGCATTAGAATGAAAATTTTAAGATTATTTTAAAATGCTTGTTTAGAATGTGTGCAGTAGAAATTGTTGAAGCTGGGATAATGTTTTACATGTGCATAAAAAGGAGTCTTTCTGTGATTATGTGGATAGCTATGGTATCCAAATAATGGTAAGAGAGTTTGTACAGGACATGGAGAGGGGAGAGTGCTGTGCTGGCAGAGATGGGAATTGTTTCATGAAGCAGAAAAAGAAAACATACTTTTCTTTTCTATGGAAGTGATAAAGAAAAGCTTTTTCCCCCCTCTTCATTTGCAACTAGGGGTTTAAAATGTAGTGGCATTCCCTGTGTACCATGAAGTTGACTTTAATTCTCACAATTAAATGAATAGATATTATCATCATGATCATCTTAGAGTTGAATAAAATATATAGCTAATAATTATCAAAATTAAATTTAAGTCTGTCAGATTACAAAGCCCATCTTCCCTCCTACATAACACAGACTGTAAATTTCCATGTATTATGTAAGTGGATGCACATAGCATTCTATGAAATGTCATAAGATTATGTTGTAAAATTCTATTTACAGTATCACCAACATGTAGTACTTGGAAATGCATTTCACAAAGGGCATGAATGATTTTTAAGCCGAAAACTATTGAAAGCTGCTGATGAAAATTTTAAAAGACCTAAATAAATAGTAGGATAAAGCATGTTCATAGTTTGGAAGACTTAATATGACCAAAATGACAATTCCTACAAAAGGGATCAATAGATTACAGATCCAATACAATACTATTAAAAAAATCAGCAGGTTTTTCTTATTTTGGTATAAAACGACAAGTTATCAAAAAACAAGCAATGTTTCTCCAGCTTTATTGAGATATAACTCACTAGTGAAAATTATATATACTTAAAATGTACAGCTTGATGTCTTAGTACATGTATACATTAGGAAATAATGACCACAATCAAACTAATTAACATTTCCATTACCTTACATAGTTATTAATTTTTTGAGCAACTTATAAAGTGAATAAATATGTTGGGGGATTTAAACTACTTACAATAGTGTTCTAATAAGCAAAATATGATAAATATATAGAACACAATAGAGAATAGAGAAATAGATTTACACATAAATGGCCAATTGATTTTCAACAAAGACACCATGTCAATTAAGGAGAAATCATTTTTTTTAACCAATGGTGTTGGAACAAATATCTATGTGGAATATATCTATGTGGAATATGGAGAACATTGACTTTCCTTCACATCACACGCAAAATTAACTCAAAACATATCATACACCTTAGTACAAAAGTTAGAATACTACAACTTCTAGGCAAAAATTTAAAAAATATATATTTGTAATATTAGAGTAGGCAAACATGTTTTAGGACAAAAAGTCAGGCATGTTAAATGAAATCAAAATGATAAACTGGACTCGATCAAAATTTTTAAAAATGTAGAAAATAAAAATGCAAGTTACAACGTGGGAGAAATATTTACAATATACATGTCTGAGAAAGGTTTTATAGGCAAAAATGTATAAAGGGCTTTTGCAACTCAATCATAAAATGAGAAACACTCAAAAAAAGCAGGCAAATGTCTGAATAGGCATTAGACAAAATAACTGTAAAACCAGTCATTAAGCAATAAAAATATGTTCAACAAAAATAGAAATAAGGTGAATACAAATTAAAATCTCCCCAAGTGAGATTCTACTAGATTCCTTCTAGAATGATTAATGCTACAATGATCGGGTATTTGGTGAGGCTTTGGAGCAACTGAAACTCTCATGCGTGCTCAGAGTACATAATTACACAACCACTTTGGAAAATGTTTTGTCAGTTTCTTAAATAGTTTAAGCATATTCCTATATGACTCAGCCTTTACACTCCTAGATACTCATCCAAAAGAAATGAAAACACATTTCCACACAAAGACATGTACACTAACATTCATAGCAGCAAAATTCACAATAGTTAAAAACTGAAAATAACCTGAATGTCCATCAACCTATAAATGGATGAATAAAATGTCTTATGTCTTTCAATGGAATCCTTCTCAGTAACAAAAGGAAACCCATTACTGATAAACACAACCCCATGGATGAATCTCAAAATCAATGCTAAATGAAAGAAGGCAGAAACAAAATAGTGTATATAAAATGCAAATTAATTTGCAGCGACAGGAAGCATTGCTGAGTCCAGGGGCAGAGGGAGGGATGCATTGCCAAAAAGTATGAAAAATTGCATTGGGGGGAGATTTACTATGTGGACAAAAATAAATTATCTGCCATCATGGTAATAGAAATAAGAGATTTTTCCCAGTCTCAGAAATACTACTTTGAAATTGAAGTTCAATTGAGCATGCCTTGAATTTGAAGTGGTATTAAAATTTCTAAAATTATGGACAAAATACATTTACCCAATTAAACTTATGATAATAAAAAGGTAAAGAATAAAATAAACCTGCTGGATTCCAAAAGAAAGTGGCTGATAAGCCTTGAATTTTAAAACCCTATATACATCATATTGTTTTAATAAGAGAAGGGTATTTCAGAATGTCTACGCATTGTGAAATAGTCATGAGCATTAAAATTTCAATAAAAAATAAATTGTTGGGGCAAAATAGAAACATAGCGCTTAGCACAATATCATTGTTGTATAAATTATTAAGGTTTTGAAAGAGATGCCATATTCAAAAAGAAAACACATGCTGTAAAGGGAAAAACATCTGGAATATTAAAAGAATACTTTAATAGTGTCCTGGGGTTGCCATAGCAAAGTAACAGAAACTGGGTAACTAACACAACAGAAATGTGTGATTTCATACATTCTACTTCTGAAGTTTAGAATTTAGAAGTCTGAAATCAAAGTGTGGGCAGAGCTGGTTCCTCCCAAAGGGTAGGAGGGAAAATCTGCAGTATGCTGTTCCTAGCTGCTGGCAGCATCAGGAATTAACGTGGCTTGGAGATGGTGTTTTCTCTGTGTCTTTAACTTGTCTTCTCTTTCCGTATCTGTCTCTGTGTCCAAAATGCCCATTTTTTATAAGGACACCAGTCATAATGGAATAGGGCCGACTCTAATGACTTCATCTTAATTTGATCAGTTGCAAAGATCTTGTTTAAAAGTAAGATCACCTTCACAGGTACTGGTGGTTAGGACTCCAAGATCTTTTGGGGGGACACAATTCAAACCATAACGAGTACTTTGCAAAGCAGCATTTTTTACTATAGCACAAGAGTATTATTGCTAAATAATTCAAGATCTGTTCAGGAAATAGTACACCATGTGTCTTTACTTGCAGAACCACGTGCTGAACTTAATGATGAAGAAATGCACACAAATTAAATATTATTTTTATAAAGTGATAAAATGTTTTCATACAGTTGTTAGGGATCTTAACTAAATTTTACTCAGCCTTTCTTAGAACTCATTTGTAAAGACCTGTTGATGCTAGTGTGAACTATTAATTCGATTAACTAGTGTCTGAACCTTGCATCCCTATAAATTCAATTAACTAGCTGTGCAATGTTGGTCAAGTCACTTAGCCATAAGGGACAATAAGTTTTTTTTTTAATCTAAACCTCATTCAAATCATAGACTTATTAAATCTTGCAGTTCATCAAGTCTCTTTCATAACATAGCTCAGAAGTGGAGAAGAACACTTTAAAACATCACTATTCTGGCTTCCCCTTAAAAAGTCTGTAGATCCTGGCTGCTACCATTCAAGTGGCTTATTTAGAACAGCATAAGATGTTCTTCAAAGAAAACAGGTGTCTTAAACAAAGAACAACATAAATGTCCATATCATCTCTGAATAGTCAAAACTTTACCAGGACTAGGTAGGTATTCCTTATATTGAACAGAATTTTTTAACTGTAAAATCTAATTAATTCTGATTCTCACCTCTTTAGTTATACTAGTCAAGGTCTCATTATATTCTACATAATATTCCAAATATTACGTGTTCAAACATTTGAATCAGCATACATTATATACCATCAAGTTATTCCAAATGTATATTTACATACCATTCTTGTTTGCAATATGTTGATGAAAGTTTCCTGTGAAGAAATAGACAACATAATTAAGCTGTAGGAAATATAGACTAAAATGGAATAATGAAATTTTACCTAACAGATGACATTATCATTCTATTATTTCTGCCGTCATTTTATTCATTTTTAGTAAAGATGAAAATGCATACAAGATATAATCCATCTATTTTTCTGCTAAGGTATCTTCTCCTCAAAGAACTGTGTACTAGCTATAAAAATAGTAATCACTCCATTTTCTGCCCTTATAATGCTTTTTTGTTTGTTTTTCAAAGCTGACCACTACCTGATGTATTACATGTTTGTGTTCATTTATTTATCATTTGCCTTCACACGCTAGGTGGGATGCTCACAGAGAACACATTTTCAGGTGTGTTCTACAGTAGACTATACTCTGGGTCTGTCACCAAGAAGGTGACAGTAATTACCTGTGGGCTGAAAAAATTGTTAGGTGAAAAACAGATGATTACTTCTAAAAAGAGTCACAATAAAACTAAGATGAAATTACAATTGCAAATTATATGCTTCAAAAATTAAATGTGCATATTTTGGCAAGGGATATTTTATACCATCATCATAAAACTATCAGTATTAATAAATGGCACCTAGGTATTATATTCCAATTTCTACTACAAATTCCCATTTAGTGCTTTAAAGTTCCATTTTCTAATAAAAGATTACTATATTTTCATCTAGGAAAATAAAACCAGCTGTAATTAAATACAAGTTACTAAAGTTACTAACATGAACTAACACTTTCAAAAAGCATGGTACTTTTTGATATCTCCCATTATCAATAATCTGAAAATTTATAACATTGAAATATCCATATTTGAGCATGAAATAATGTAACACATTAGAAATATAGAAAAAAAATTAAGTTGAATCTTTAAATTATGGCAGAGGTGTTCAATACTAAAAATATAGAAAACTTTTCTGCTCAGAAAGCAAATTCTTTGATGACACAATTACCCTGGGCAACTTCAATAGTCTCCTCAGTAAAAAGTGGATTTAAATTAGTACAGCTCAGAATTGTGATCTGCCATATTCTGGGTCTGGTTTTTATTCTGCGTTAGATTTTCTTTATATGTTGGTATCACCTGCAGTTTGTCAGGAAGTGTACATAGAGGTGTGTTTTTGTTTTGACCTGGATCCATTCAAAATCTCCCTGCAACCTGAAATCTTTCACAGGGGAAGAGGCTGCACTGAGGAGCTATTATCAATTTCTCTGCAGCCAAGTAGCCCACTGAAATCAGCATGCTAGGCAATTCTGCCCCTGGGATCCTTGCTAAAATACATCCTGAGACTCCTGAGGGTCCCCAGATAGCACTTGGGAAAATTCATATTGCCATGAACTCTGCTCAAGGAATAGTAAGAGCCTTATATGCCACAAATGATATGAATAAACATTTATAAAGGAAAAATACAACCAGCAAAGAACACATAAAAAATATAAGAACACATTCATATATATCCAACAAAAATAAACGATCATCATGTACTTTTTTGCTATCCGTGTGGGCTGCATTACTTCCCACCTGTATCTGCTGCTACCTCCTGGGAGAAGATTTTACTTCCTTACCCCGCAAAAATTAGGCTCAACTACATGGCTTGTTTAATCTGATGACACGGGAGAGGAAGTGATGTAAACCACTTCTGGGAAAGAATCGGCATATTTTCTCTTTCCTTTTTCTGTGAAGACTAACAGTGGTGCTGCGCTTGGCTACTCCTTCAGCTTGAACCCTTTAGTGAAGATAGTGCACCAAAAAAAACACAGCTGACCCATGGTGGATACACAGCAGGAGCAAAAAACAAAACTTGTTTGATGTAAACTCCAGGGATTTGGGAGTTGTTTGCCATTAGGCACATCTAGCCTATCCTGGTCCTTGGTGAATCAATGATCTATGATCGATAGTGGAACTGAAACTATTGGAGGAAGGCAGTTACTTTATGTGTTGTTGGTGGCAAGCTTGAATTGTAATAACATCTATTAATACCACTCTGAAAAATATTTACAAAGAGATATACAAACTCTGACATATTTGCCTATTTGGGAAACAAAGACAGGACTGTCATCAAGGTAGTGGGGTAGGAGGCTCCTGACTTACCCTCCTCCCAGGGGTTGGATGCAAGAAATAAGCAGCTACACATTGATCAAGTCCCTCTGGGAGAAATCCAGAAACTAACAGAGAGACATCAGGCAACTGAGAAAATAGTCAAATCTGAACAGGTAAGAAAATTCTGCACAGCAAAGGAAACCATCAACACAGTGAAAAGGCAGCCTATGGAAAGGGAGAAAATATTTGCAAACAGTATTTTTGCAAATATTTGCAAAGTAATTTGGGATTTAGAATTTCAGGATTGCACTAAAGTTATAAATAAACAAAGACAGAGATTAGAAATATTTTCCTCATATTCTTGTGTTTCATCACCACTGTACTTCAGATCCCATGGCAGATGGTGAGAATTTTATAGGTAGTGCATACTATAAAAATTACTACACTCACAGTTCTAAATTGCCCCTAATTGTCTATGAAAACACAGATGAAACTTTTAGAGTATTTCTGCCTGCTTCACTAGGCAGATGAATCAGAAATGATTCAAAAAAAGAAAAAGGTGAATCTATTTATCAATTTATAGATTACTTAAAACTCTTCAGCACTGGGAATTATATATTTTAAAAAATATCTATCTACTACTTTACTAATGCTTCCTTAAGATTCCACACGATTAAGACTATAACCTCTCGGACCTACTGTATAAGCACAGAGGACTAAATTCAATTTCTTGTAATAACACAATGGAAAAGAATCTAAAAAAATACGTATGTGTGTATATGTATAACTGAATTGCTTTGCTGTTCACCTGAAACTAACATTGTAAATCAACTACACTTCATTTTTTAAAAAAGGACTATAATAACCTCTAGAGGGAAGCATCCTTGATTTAAATGTCAAGTCTGAACTTAACTTTGTTCGTGTTAAATAAATGTCTTAATCTTTCTGCTCCTTGATTTGCTCCGTTTTTAAGTTGTAAGGATAATATTATCCCTTATTCAAATCAAAGGTTGTTTTGAGATCAGATGGAGTAATCTGGGGAAAGGACCCAGGGAAAATGCACCTGGGTCATGGTATGCCCTCATTATTTGCTCTTGTTGCTGTTTGTTTGGAGTTTTTTGCTCCCACCATCTTTGGAGTCAGTCAACACAGTACAGCATTGTTCTCTTTCTCAGACTACACCAGCATCTTTGTGCCTTTCTGAACGCATGTCTACCTATTATGATTCCCTAGCATGAGAAAAAGCATCAATTACAATAGATTTTGTAACTGATGAAACTGTAATAATAATAATAATAATAATAATGATAATAATAAAATGTTGTAAACATGTATATATGATGTTTTATGTATATCATACATATTATATGTGTATGTGTATATACTTATAGAGATGGCCACACCACCCATCTCCACCATTACCCACCCCCTCTCCCATACACATGCACATGCCTGCGTGTACACACATAACCTATTCTGTCTCATAGGTATTTTTTGTTTTGTTTTTACTCCAATACTTTACTCTCTTGATTACATAAGTTTATAGTAGATGGGCAAATGATATGGATTTATTAAATATAGTTCTCTTCTGAATTGTTACTATCCAGTATTTCAATAATATTTACATTATATAAGAACTTCTTTAAAGATTTAATTTAATTTTCTTAAGATGTATCAAGTTAGAGGAATTAATATTTTGAATGGCCACCATTCTATTTTCAAATAGGCTACAAAAACACATTAAATGTTTGATTTTAACTAGCCATCTTAGATTATGATACTGGAAATTGGGCAATAAATATTTAGGTTATATTTTCAAATCCACTTTTGCAGGACAACCATTTTGAACATAACTGGCAGATTCCTAAAGAAGGGAAGATAAATAAGAGGCCAGTCTCAAGATTTGCTAAAACTATTTTCCATGGTTTCCAAAGATTTCTGAGTCTGAGCTCTAGGGGAAAAAATTAGCTGGCTCATCTCAGCTTCAATTAAAACATCAAAATTGTTTTGAAATACTGAGTCTCATATATATTTTATTTGAGAAAAATTTACCTATCTATATTCCTATCTATATTATAGAAATAATTAACATAGACTTGGTAACGTGCCTTGAAATCTTTCAGGTTATAGGAATCTCTTGTATCAGTCTTTTAGACAACAGTGATTGCATAATTCCTGGGCAGCAATAGGGAATATTTTAGGACACAAGATTTGAAGCCAGAATGGTCCTTTTGAAATATATGTTGTACCATGTAGTTGGAGATTAACAAAGGGAAATATACTCAGCCATTCAAGTCTCCAGCTGTCTCATGGCGAAAGAAATAGTATTCTGCATGAGGTCACATTGGCAGTTGTGTGACATAATCCATGAAATGCACTTAGAATTGTCTCTAACATATAAACTGATTTGGGCAAATACTAGATATTAATATTATGGTTTATTGTCATATTAGACAAAAACTTTAATAGAGCCACAAATTTAGACTGTAAGTTTTCCTTTAGAATGTAAAAAAAGGCATACCATATGTAAAATGGATGTCAAATAATAAAACTTACAGTTTAGGATTATACTCTATGATAATATTCATAAGTGTTTTTGCTAGTCTGCAATAAACAATCAGAATCATCCACCAAGAAGTACACGTATGGTCTTTGTGGTTCCAGAAGGGAAAGGTAGCTACCCCAATTTGATTCGCAATCATCTCCTATTTAGGAAGTCCTTCCTTTAATATGTAAATGCAACAGCATTACAAATACTGTTCTCCCTGAATGAACAGCTCTGGATTAGCCAAAGAGGAAGAGAATGCTCAGCTGCCAACTGAGATAAATGGTTTCATAAACTAACCTTTGTCATAGCAAGAGGCCTCACAGGCACAAAATGCAAGTAATCAGGACTTCCGGATTTATTTGAGAGTATTCAACCCATGAGGAGAACATAACTTAAAAATCATATTTAAAATTTAACCCCAGAGTAAAAGCTAGAAAGCTTTTCAAAACAAAAGGCTACATTGTATCAGCTGTGGCAAAAATAATACATATTTCTCTGCCCAGTGTCCCCAAAACAAGGATCCAAGGCAGTACTGTACAAGCAATACAATCCTATTAATGGTTATTCCATTTTAGAAAATAATGTTTAAAGATTATCTTGCTCTCTACATATCTTACCATCCATTATTGTTATTTTCAAAATTGTGTCAGTAACATTTTTATTTCAAGATTAAGGAGTAGGTTTTGTAACCATCAACCCTCCTCTGCATGATTTATGAATCTGTTCCATACATAGGTACTTAAACTGTAAAAGAGAATCAGTACTACGGATTGTATAAAATTAAGTATTTCTGAGAAACATTGGAGTAAATATTTATTCAGTTTAGGAAAATATTATCCATCCCTTTATAATTTATATAGTATTGTGAATGCTGCTCTATTAAAACCACAAACAAGATCACATGAAGGGATATTTAGATAGAACAAGTGCTGATAAAATATCATTAAATTGAATAGGGACCTCTGATCAATAGCCATATTCAGTGGACTACAGTAAAAATAGTTATTGTGCTTTAAGGACTTATACCAGGCACTGTGCCAAAAGCTTTGCAGACAATATCACAATGAATTCCTTCAAGAATGTGAGAAGTACTGCTTTTACCTTCAATTTCCCAATGTAAATTGTCAACTACAGAGATTAAACATCTTGGCCAAAGTGCAAATGTCATTCAATGATGAGGATGCTGTTTGAAACCAGATCTACTTTAGTTCAGCGTCTTCTCCAGTACACAGGCTATCGGTTAGATCATTCTTAAATCTTGGAGTTCTCACTTTCCATTCCCTTTTCTAGTTTTCTAGTTCAGACAAGCATCACGTCTTTTTTTTTTCCAATTACTACAAGCACCTTCTTATTGATTTGCTGCCTCCACAACATAAATCTAACCAAGTTATTCACTACTCTGCTGCTTAAAACATGTCCAAGCAAGACACTTCATCACCTGGCCCCTGCTTCTCTTTGTAGCCTGAGCCTTGAAAACTCCCTAGTTTATAGGCAGTGTTCTAATTTTACTTTTCATCTTTTAGTTCACTGAAGATGCCAAGTTATCTCTTGGCTTGATACTGTCACCTGCCTCTTCTCTGACTGCTTTCCCCTAGCGATGCTGTATCTTCATATCTTAACTCAAATATCACATCTTGCTCAAAAAAGGGTCTCACCTGAGAAAGCCTGCTCGGGTACCTGCACCACAGTTGCATCCTAAAAATACACTAGGTTCCTTGATTCAAAAGGCAAACACATTAGTGAAGAGCTAGAGAAATCTGCACACCACTGAAGAACGACTGCCAATTTCTCCAACATTTCACCTGCATATTACCTTTTCTCAGCTCAGAACCTGAATACTGATACTACAGCTGGTTTCTCTGGAGTCATTAGGCCTGACTTGTAGCAATGTTTTTTCAGTGGAACTCAAATTCACAGATCACTGGCTTCCACTGGGTATTAAATCAGAGAGCGAACCTAAATACTGATTTAAAAAAAAAAAAAAAGAAAGAAAGAAAGAAAAAGAAAAGGCAAGGTCCTAAGTACTCCATCATTATGGAAAGTTCATTCCTGCTCCTTCTCCCCCAGTCCACTTTGTGTTCTAAATTGACACCTTGACACACCATACATGTTTACAGGGAAGTAGATGTGAGGGATAATATAATCTGGTGTCCTCTAGCATCCTTATCTTTTAATTCACTACCCTACCAGAGATCCACAATTGCCCCTTGATGTAGGTCCACAGTTCTGTCCAACCTCACAGGTTGGCAGGTTGTTATCTATATAGATGCTGTCTCTCTGTGTGTTTATTTTTTTTCACCAGGCTCCTTATCATTGCCGTTGAGAAGGCTTGCATGCAGAGCTGAACTGGATCAAATGTCCGTCAAGTAAACAAGTACTGTTATTTCATGGCTTAAACACTTAAACTGGCACCAAGAGCCCAAGTCTGATGCTTGGTTTCTTAATGTTAGAGATAGATAAAATTCAGGAATTAACCAGTACTTCTTAAGAAGCTAGTGCAAAAAACAAAGAGATATCAACCATTTCTTTCACACCACTTCTTCAAAATCTGTTACAACATGTAATCATGAAGAACTAGATGGTACCAAATAGTATTTTGACCAAGAGAATGCAACTATATCCGGACCACCATATGTTTTCCCAGTGGTGCTCCCTATGCAAATGGTTAGGCATCAAAAATAGTCTAGCCTGACTGCATTCGTGCTAAGATAATGATGAAACACCTGTTTAAGGTTGAAAGGGCACAAGGGACCAGTCTGTCTTCACTGCCAATGACAATCTTTATATTGACCAATCTCTAGTGAAGGATAGGGGCTCATGGTGAATTAATATTGGAAAACAGCCATTAACTGAATAATTGAAGTATATTTCCTAAAATAATTAGTCCCAGTTTTAGTTAGTAAATTAACCTACTAACATGATAAAATGAATCCACACGTGGATAAGAGATAATTGACTCTATCAGGTTTAGGAATATGTATTCCTAAATAAAAATTATAAACCAATATTCTAATGAACAAACAATCTTTCTAGAAAACATATTAAAAATCAGCCCCAAATTACACATAGTTTAAGTAATATTAAGCAAAACTTTCTTTTTTGATCCAAACATTTATAGTTTAAATATATTTTAGAATATTATATTTGGGTTACTTTGAAATCAATATGATGGTAAAAAAAATCTAACAGAAATGACAATCTCCTTTGCCTTTGGCATAATACAAAATTGTAAAATACAGAAAAAAAAGTGTACTGCAATGTTAAAAATTAAATTGTTCCTACTATACTTTAGATTTAACAATTTGTATTCTTTAAAAACTGTTTTATATGACTCTATCAGATTATGATGAATTAGAGATATGAAACAACTGAAAATCTAATTTTATTATATACTGAAAAAATACATTAGGTAACTAAATTTCAAAAATATAAAACACTTTTAATAAATACTTTTAAAACTCTGAATTATATTGTAGAATACTCATTTTTTCTTACTTACAAGAACAATCATTTATTTCCAAAATAATTTTCAATAAAAAAGATGAATGCTATTATTTCCAAAACAAGATTTTCAATATAAAATCTCACATATGCATGCATTGGAAATTTGCTTTTCTATTATTTAACTCAATTTAATGATTCATTTAAGTCTCCATTCTATCTGGGGAAGAAGACATAATCTTAAGACTTTTTAGTTCAACTCAACCGTTCTCAGGAGATTTTCTTTTTCTTCTTTCCTCCAGAGTTGATTTTAAATTGGAGAGTTTATGAAGTTCTGTGATTATCATTGTGATAGTGATAACTGCTTGTACAAATTGTCTACTGTGGAGATATACTATAGTTCCATGAATTTCTTAGGGAATGTCATGTCTTCACATTGGCAGTGGGTGAAAGATGAACATCTTAATTACCTAGGAAGCAGATGCTGAGATGGGTGAGGAGTTGGAGAAGTCTATTTGGGGCTAATGCCCGTGAAATAGAAAATGCAGACAAAACAGAGTGGAGCAAAGCAATTTTTCAAACTGCAGTGCAGACCTGATACCTGGAAAGAGAAATGAGTATGGAAGCAGGGTGGGCAAGGAGAGGCTCAGACCAAGGCTCAGATGGTTCTTCAGGGAGCTCTGGAGCAGACTGCCTATGAGAGTCTTACACTGACAAGAGGTCGCCAGACTCTAGGACCTTCAGTTCAACCATTGGCTGGAACTTCCTGGGACAAGTGCAGCCAGAGGACAGAATGAAGAAAAGTATTAACTGTTGGTGGGGAGTGAGGGGGAGTGAAAGGAGGTTAGACAGAGATGCTAGTCAATTCGTGTGAATTCTGAAAACAAAGTCCAGTGGACAAAGCTGTAGCCTGATCTTGCCCCATGTAAGGGGTTAGGCTTGGTCTCTCCCTTTGGTTGTACCTTACAGTTCCTGAGCACCTATCTGTACTTCATAATTCTTTCTCCTCTTCTCAGAAGAAGGATTCTATTAGATCTTTCAAGAAGCAGTTTTTAAGCTTAAAGCTCTAAAAAAAAAATAAGTTAAACCCACTTAAAAATGTGTACAGCACATGTATGTTAGAATGTCCCCAAATTACTAGTTACATTACTGTTGTCAATTATACTTGGCAATCGTGCTTAATTGGAGAAGAAAACACATTAGGCTTTTAATTTAAAAGCCAAAGGTAAAACTATTCTAAAACTCCTATTTGACTCTCAGACTGGTGATGTTTCTGTCTATGTGCTGGGATTTTATGGTACTTTAAACTGTTCATTCATGTAAACAGAACAATAACAGGATGAGAGGCTGTACCAGGTGATACATAATAGCATCTCCCATTTACGTCTACAAAGATTTGGTTTATGAACATGAAATCACCTTTGAGAGCACTCAGGGTAACAATTTTCTGAAGAATAAATGAGCGAGGAAATATTTTTCTCCTTTTAAATACTCCCAATAAGATGTAGGTTACACAAGCCACCATGTTGCCAAAGACAGGAATTTCTAGTTTCTGTAGACCCTCCCTTCTGTGTTTTCTCTAACACTCCATACTTGTGTAAGTTGGTACATCCTGTTTCGTCAATAGTTCTGACACCTCCTCTCCTCCCCTGCTGGTCCACCATGGGTCAGCTCCTTCTCCCACTCAGTTTCTTCATGTCCATCTTCTGGTGCTGCTGCTACATTATTGTCATCGTGTCACATTCTAGTTTAAGGCACTTCTAATGATCTCCTGACCTTAGGCTAACTCTGGGTGACTAGCATCACCTCCAAGCCTTAACCCCTTGTTTTCTCAGCCGTGTTTCTCACAAGTGTTTTGTTTTAGCCATTCGATTCATATGGCTGAGGCTTCAGCCATTGTTGACCCTTACTTCTGCATATCATGGAGAATATTTTGACAGACAAAAATATGCTAAGATATTTCATCGTACACCTGATTAGACGGTAGGATCCAGTAGAAACTCATATCCATACTTATATTCAACATTGAAAGAATCCACGTTGCCTGCCCCTGGTTGGCCCTTTCATGTCAAGTTTGCATGAAACTAACATTGTTTTCCCTTCAGCGTTTTCACATTGGCTGTTGTGCAGGGAATGGCATTGTAGTACAATGAAGACACAAGGCGATTATATAACTGTTATCTTTGAAAGCTATTCATCTGTCTGAATAAAGCCATAAACATGCAATAGGGACAAACCAAGTGATGAGGGAGGTCATCAGCTTAGTAGTCATAGGGAGCATATATGTTTCTAGTGACATTTTAATATAAACCCTAAAAATTGTATCTTTTATGTCTTTTCTTCATTACTAGTTATAGTTGTAAAGTAACATTTAACTCTAATTCTTTTTTCATGGTATATTCATCTATGTGATTATAAGATTGAGTAGAGGTAAGACTGATCCTGGTTTGGCTTATAACTGAAACTCTGGTGGCTAATAAAGTACCTGGCATGCAGAGTGGATGAATAATTTGTAAAAGAAAAGTAGGAAGAAGTGGAGGAAGGATGAAAAGAAAGAATGGAAGGAGTAAAGAATAAAGGGAGGAAGGAAGAAAGAAGCCCTTGCAAGTTTGTTTGAGATTCAGGATGGTGGAAGATATGAGAAATAATGCATTCTGTATGTCTCAGGGCTTATTTAGTTCCCATATACCTGCCTTTTTTTGATAATTTAATTATATGGCCACAATAATAAAGGAGTGGGGGAAAGATAATCTAGCTGGCCTGCCATGTGCCCAAATGTAACCACCTCTGTTGAAGAAGAGGAGAATGAAATGTGGTAATCACTTGGGGACCTTGATCACAAAGCTTTTGCTTGAATTGCTTTGCAATCTCTACTCTCAGTACATCAAACTCAAGTTTCTTTCACAGAAGGAGTTCTGTTTCCAGCTCTTCATGACACTTTCTCTAATTTTACAGTATACCATATGCAATATGTTAGCATTCAATTATATGTTAACTGAACTTACATAATGACATGACCATGGGTATATTTCATTAGAGCCAGTGTAACTTTACCTTATATTCTGCCTTCCACTTGCTGTCTTAGCCATACTATTCCCTTGCTGTTCCTCAAATAGTCCAGACACGACCCCACCATCAGGTTTTTGTTTTTCACGATATCACTGTCTTATCTCCTTCCCTCTGTCATCCTCAGTGTTTACTCCCTCACCTTTAGATTCTTCCATTCTAGTGCCATTTTCTCATTAAGATGACCTTCTCTGGGCATTCTTCCTAAAATCCCCCCAAAATCCCCCTAATTCCCAAGCCCTTCTCTGATTTTTTTTCTTGTTAGCTTCTCCCATTAATATACCATTGGCTTTATTTATTTTCTCAGTTCTGTTTTTTCCCTATTCCACTATCATGCCATGAAGGCAGACTTTTTTTTTTCTCTCGTTCATTGCTTTATCCTCTATGTTGGCACATAGTACATATTTAATAACTACATACTGAAAAATTCACAGTTTGTAATATACATGATGAGGTAATGGACAAGAGAAAAAAAAAAATCAGGTCCCCAAGACCTCAGCACTTTAAAGATTAGAGATGGAGCCAAGATCTCATTTTAAATGTAGTCCATCTGAATACACTTAGGCATTTTGGAGAAATAAGTCTTTGAATTGTTAGAGCTGTATTGGATACAGGTACCCAAACACCTGGTCTCTTGTGGATGCTGGGTATCAAGGTGACAAAACGTGCCAAGAGATGTCAGGTAGAACCGTGGTAATATGTGAGGGGGGAGAGTAAATAATCCCCTGAACCTCGTGTGCCCCCGATGCTGAGACATAGATGACAACAAATTCTGGGACAAAGGATCAAAAGACAGAGAGAGGGAAAGGGGAAACTGTGGCTGCTTTAACCATCCCTCACCTAGCCGTTGTCAGTTCAGTTCCAGCTTCGCTTTTTCAATCCGGTTGCCAGGAGTGAATAAGATCTCCTGGCAATTGTAACTGAATCTTTGAAACAGCAAATTTGACTGCTAGGGCTTTGAGCAAAGCTTATAATAAAGAAAAAAAAGTTAAAATGTTGTATATATTAGTCCATTGCTACTTCATCCGAACGCGTGCTAGGAATTGATGGATTACGTTATTTGCTTGTAATTTCTCGTCTCATAAATTCCAGAGGGGACCATCCCAATATCTCAATAAGGGAAATTCTAATTAGAGAAGTACTTTAGTGGGACAAACTCCCCTGACATTTATAACCAGCAGATGAGTTAGGATTTAATACAAGTGCCTCTAATCTCTGAGGTCTGGTAGCCCAGGAAAGATTGCTGTCTTTTTACTCCTTTACCGTGAAAAAGGGAAGCAGCACGCAGCTGGAGTTACCCTCTTTAAGAGTTTTACACTTGGGCTTGACAAAGCTACTGGGCACATGTTTTTTCAAAAAGCAGCTAATTGGCTTGATAATCAGTTCTCACTGAAATCCAGTGCCCAACCCAGAGACACTGTGTTTCTCCAGCCTGAGACACCCATTTCAGACTCTATAACTGACAAGATTAAAGACTTTCAAAAACTTCTCCCTTGCCAATAGGATATAGCATAATAAAGAGTGCAGCTGGCCTGACTGCAGAAGCATCTCAGTTGTACATCAGACTGTGGCAGTCCCCACTCATCATTACCAATCTTAGAAGCAACTCTGGTCTTTTAATTTTAAAATTACATGCTAAATGTTTGAGAACATAAAATGACTACCTAGCAAAGTTAGAATAAAATATATGTTATAAAAAATTTACTGCAACTGCCTTCAAATTCAGCTAGATATATGTCTATATATAATACATATAAGCAATATTTTATATATATATTTGTTTTCTCTTTTTCCACTTAGAGTATAAGCTTGGAATGAAAAGTAAAGATGACTGGCTTAACATTTCCTAAATTAGTCTAAAGTCGTTGCGATTTGAATTGTTATTTGAAAGAGATGGGGAGAAAAAGAAATGTATCCCGTGACAGGATAAATATTGGCCACAGCTTGTAAAGGCTGATTATTGGACAAACTGCTGTGGAAATAACTTTACTGGTGGGCAATTATACATCCACTCATCCACTCAATTAACGTCCGTAATATGCAACATAATAATATGGAAGCCACAAAAAACATGGAGATGAATTTATAGCCCTATTTCAAGAAACTTACAGTCAAATGTGAATTTGACAGAATTGAGAATATCATATAAAAGAACATAAACAAATGTGATAACATTTACCCTAACATATGCAACAATCTTACATTAATAACATCAAATACATCAAGAAAAAAATTTAAATATGTCTAAATATATGAGAGAGAAACAATATAAACAGTTAGGTTCAATCTATTTATTGAGAGATGCATTCAAAGTATTGGTTCACCAATATTTTTTGTCCATGGTTGTGACAGAATATGTGAATTTTTTTTTTTTTTTGGTTTTTCATCTCTTTACTGCTCCAATTTGCCAGGGAGAAAAAAGCACCTGGCTCTATTTTTGATTACTTTGAAAGTTGTAGTTAGCTACAGATGCAAATGAGGAGTTCATCAATTTGCAAGAAGTGGTAGGAAGAATAATGTTCCCCAGGATGTCAAGTCTGAATCCCCCGACTCCATGAATATGTGAGGTTACATGGCAAAGAGAAATTAAGGCTGCAGATGGAATGAAGGTTTTCAATTAGCTGCTCTTAGAGAGAGAGCGTCCTGCATTGTCCAGATATGTGCAATGTAATCACAGAAGTCCTTAAAAGTGGAAGCATATAGCAGCAAAACTCAGGTGGAGATGAGACTTTAGAAGGATAATCAGGGACAGGCAACAGTGCTAGCTTTGAAGATGGAATAAGGAAGCCACCAAAATACGTGGGAGGCCTCTAGAAGCTGGAAACATAAGGAAATGGATTCTCCTCTAGAGCTTCCAGAAAGGAATGATTTTACCCCAGTGAGACCCGACAGCAGTGTCATGCATTTGTATCTTTTTAAGACACTACATTTCTGGTAACTTGTTAGAGCAACCATAGAAAAATCATTCACAAGGAGAGAGATCCAGAAAGTTTCTATAAGCAGAGTAATTTGCAACCTTGTGGCACAGAAGTATAGAACAATTCAGAAAGCTCTGGAGAATGTTATGTTTGTTTACTAAATCACTGTAAGAGAAAACAGAGCTCTTTGAGAGGAATTTTCCTAATAAAATAATATATTTTGCTCAATGACACGTTGGTTTAATTCAAAGCTGAATATGTTGGCCAGCCAATGGCAAGGGAATGAACTCTGTATGATTAAATTCAAGCACAAGAAATTTTAAAAGCTGGATTTAAGTGGTCTGTCAAACAGGGTTGGCAGTTTGCAGGGTCTCATGTTATTACTGAATATGACTGGATTTTGATCAGAACCCCAGGAATGGAAAAAATAGATTTGGGGGCCAAAGCCTTGGAATACATCCTGAGTTTGTTTTCTTTTGAAATATTTTTAAGTATAAAGCTTTGGCAGTGTGTTGCCAGCATCACTGTAGCTTGCAGAAAGGGAAGAGGTCCTGGTGTTAATTGAGATTTAAGAGACCAACTCGGTAACATTATTTTTTGCAGTGATGAAGACTGATTTTTTTGCTATCATAAAACCAAACATAGACATTAAAAACAATCTTTTTTCCCTTTATTATAAGGCAAGTGTCTTGCTTTGTAAGTGTGAATCTTACTAGGTTCTAAACTTTCCCCCAAAATCATTTTATAGTATGTTTCTGGGCACTTTAACATTCTAGAAACACAACTACTATTTTTATAGCAAATGAGACTATGCTATTAAATGTAATACATATGATTATTTGCTGTAATATTACTTTCATGAGTATTATGGCAAAGAAAGCCAGTGGAGTTACCCAAATTTTCAATACACCTGGAAAAAATGTGCATGTTAACTGTTTTGTAAACCGGGCTGCAGCCGTTGCTTGCTGTGGCATTTGAAGCTGATGACCTGAAATTTCATTGCTGTTAGATCTGCAAAGCAGTGGTCATTATAACAGAACTTGAGCTGAGAAATAAACAAGTATCTCTCTCCTGTCACCTCCCTGCAGAGCCACAAGCTGTAACAATATTTATCAGAGCCCTGGAGTTATGCCTCCGATGAAAACAGAGCATCTTCAATCCTTACCTTTTATGAGGTGACCATTTACAAGGTGACTTTTCAAAGATTCAGAGATGGCCTTTGAATGTCAGTAAATGTTGATATTTCAGTATTTTCCAAGTTAATCTGAAGAGGAAGGAGATGAAGTCGGCTGCCTGTGCCACGTGGCCCTCAAACTAATCCTTCCACTGACCTTGTTTCAAAGTAGTCAAGTTAGTGAGGAATGAGGGCACAGCAGGGAGATAGAGAGAGAGAGAGAGAGACAGCACAAAAGCAAGCCAATGCATGTGTTAGGGGTCGGGGACAAAGGAAGCCATGGTCCAGAAGAGACAAATTTCCCTATTGCATGCATTTTATCCTTAATTTGAGTTGTACTTCTAGCTGACAGGGTGAGTGTGTTTTGGATTTAGAATAAAAATGGAAAGAAAAAGAAATTGAACTGACAAGTGAAAGAGGAACTAAGAAAATAAATATTAATGCTTTCTGTCTCCTCTAAGCAAAATCATATTATGATTTAATCATTTAATGTTCCCTCCTAATACTGAAAAAGTCATGTTTTTGTATCCTAAATGCATGTGCTTCAGAAGATTCAAAGGGTCTGCAAATTTAATGAAGTTTGAAGTTGTCTCTAAAGTAAAACTTCTATTTTTGTTTTATTGAAGCATTTTGTGATTTGACAACAATTTTCACATTTATGGTATTGATATGCCATTAGGAAAATACCATTTGCCACAATTTGTGTGAAATATAATTTACAATAGGAAGAATACATGGTTAAATCAGCCATTTGGAAACTGATAGTAAATAAAATTAAAAACTTGAAAATACAAGATGAGAAATATATAATTATTCATTTAAAAAATATTAAGTTATTCTGACCACTTGGCCCTGGGTGCACAAGCCATGCTGACAGCAAGAATAAGTCAAATTTCATTTTGGTAAGAATCATAAATAGCTTCAATTCTGAAATTTAATAACCAAAATGAATTGCATTGTACCAACAAACCGTTCTTAGACAGTTATTCCATTAGTATATCACATAGCCAGTGTTTATTTTTAGAATAAAGAGAACATAAACTTAATTGACTTAATTACTACAGTTCTTTGAAGCAATGAATCTAGAAGGAACCATCTTTAATCTTTACAATGGAAACTTAGATTTGGGAGAATGTCTCTATGCTAAAGAGCTTATTTACTATAACTTCTTTATAATTGCTGTTATTTCAGTCACTGGGATAGGTAACACAGCAGGCTGGATCTCTCATCCCCAAAACCTCAAGGGGAAAAAAAATCTCACCGGTGAAGTTTCTGGAGAGATCAGTGACCTCATGCTCCACAAAATGATAATGATCTATTTATGTGCATGCTCTGTAATTGTGTATTTCTAAAGATACATAAGATTGCTTTTATGTTGGAGAAGGTAGGAAAAAATGCTGAAGGCACAGAGTTAAAATAGTTTAGTTTTAATAATCACATTTCCAACACTCTTGAAGTAGTAAGAAATGTAAAGTTACAGATTTCGTCCTGGGGGGGGGGGGATACAAGAAGGAGCTAAAAGCATCATTTCCTTCCATCATATCTGAGCTATCACCTTCTTTTTTAAAATCTGTACATTTCAACCAAATCTTTAGTGACAAACACAAGCTGGAACTCTTATTTTCAGGTGCTATTTATCTTGAAATGTCTATTGTATAACTTATTAAACTTTGTCAGCCCTTGACCTTTACTGAATTAAATATGAGAAAAAGTAGAAAAAAAATGTTGGAAAATATTAGCACCCAGTGTTTGACACAGGCAAATTGAAGAGTAGTGGGGGTTTGGGTTCTGAATGGAGATCATTATATCTAGAAGGTAGGCACAAACTTCTTACAGCCCGTGGTCCTGAGAATCGAGCTGGCCACTGACATCAGTTTTGGTTTGAGGAGCACACATCGATACAGAAACTTCAGCTCGTCTTGCCTCTGGATCTACTGACAAACATCAGTCAGGGGAGCAATCTCTGACTCTTTCTTGTTATTATAAATGAGCTATCCCCCTCTCTTAAAATTCTCTAATTTCTCAATTTTGAATGTAATATCCTATTTTTCTTATCCAGGACCAGAGTCCTAGTTCATTCTTTTACCTCTTTCTTCTAGTTGTTCCAACCAGATAAAGTTATAGTGTATGAAGTCAATAAATAAATTAAAAAATAGAAAGTTCTACACCTTTGCAGTTAATAGTCTACTTATTCCCTCCTATTCACAGGACATATTATAAAAGGAATGTGCACCATCACTGCTTCTGTTTCCTCATTCTCATATTCTTCTTTTAAGCCACAGTGTATTGGAACTCCATCCTCACCCTACCAGCAAGATTGCTGGTCAAGGTCACCCGTGGCCTCCATATTGCAATAGAAAGTTTGTTGTGCTCAGATTTCTCACCAGAACAACAGCCTTAGACCCCACTGACCAAACCATCTTGGTTTACTTTCTTCTCTTGCATATCAGGCCATTTCAGTCTCTTAGTTTTCCCTTCACATCACTGTCAAAACATTCCAAATCCTTTTCACTGGAGCCTTCTCCTCTTTGCATTTCTTACGTGTGGCATGATGAAGGGCTCATGCCTGGGTCCTAGATAATTATATGCAGACTTGATGTTCACCTACCTTCTGCTTGTCAATGACTCACACGTGTATCTTTGACCTTTCTTCCCTGGACCCCAGACTTTTATACCTTACAGAGTATCTTCACAGGAGTGTTTTGATAAACATCACAAAATTTACATTCCCATAAGATGATGATTTTTACCAATAAACCCTATTTATTCTTTACTCTTCTATCTTTCAGTTTTCTAATATATAGTGCTCTGTATTTGTCAGAGTTCAACAGAGAAACAGAACCAATTACATATATATATGAATATGACATATTTATAATATGTATACAAAGAGATATATAATAATATATATAATATATAATAAGAGCTATATAATAATAAAGTATTGGCCTATGAAATTACGGAGACCAAGAAGTCCCATAAGTGGCCCTTTGCAAACTGCTGAACAAGGAAGACCAGTGACATTTGAAGGCCTGAGAGCTAGAAAGCCAATGTTGTAGATTCCAGTCCACATCTAAGGGCCTGAGAACCAGGAGTACTGAAGACTGGAGAGGAAGATTGTTGTCACACTCTGGCAAAGAATGAGTGGATCCTCCTGTCTTCACCTTTTGGTTCTATTCAGGCCCTGGGTATTGGATAATGCCTGTCCACATGGGGGAGAGTGATCCACTTACTTACTCATTCTGCAGATTCAAATGCTAATCCCATCAGGAAACACCCTCACACTCAGAAATAGGGTATAACCAGGTATCTGGGCATCCTGTGATCCAGCCAAGTTGATACATAAAATTAACTACCCCACACTCCCTGACGCTTCTTCCTAAAATATGGCCTTGATAGGTATGTTCTTCTTTCCTTCCATTTCAACCAGCCTGGCTCAAGCTACCATTATCTGTCAGCAATCCAGGGGTAACAGCCTGATAACTATCCTCTGGCTCCTATTTTTGATGACTTCCTCCTACCCCAAATATTTTTTTTACAAAGCAGTCATAAGGAAACATAAAGAAAATACTTTAAATAACGCAAATAAAACCCAGTGTTTTTCATATGCATTTAAGATAAAATGCAAGCACCTCACCTTGCCCTAAAAAGGCTGATGTGGTTTGGCTGGGGCTTCTGTCTCTGATATCATCCCCTACCACTTTCTTTCTAATTCATCCCTTTCCAAATGCGGTAGGTGTTTGTATGTGCTTACTGGTCCTTGATTTCACTAAGAATGTCTTCAGACTACCAAATGTAGAGTAGTCTCCAGACAACTAATTTTTATTCCTTATAGCACTTATCATAATATTTACTTGCCCATTCAAGTTCTCATCTGTTCATTGTCCATTCTTCACAACAACATTAGGTCCATGAGAGCAGCCATCTTTTCTGTTACATACACTGTTGTAACCTCCCTCAATGCTGAAAAAATACCCAGTATACGGTTATGATCTCTGTATCTTGGGTGAATAAATGAGCAGTTTTGCTGAAGGTTCAGATTAACTAACCTTATTCTGCTGGATTTAGAAATAAGTAGCTCAAATATTAGTTTAATATTGAACCTAAAATTAAAGGACCTTCATGGCTGTATGCACTTATACTAGTCATGACAAAGGCCCAGGAATAAAATAAACATCATATAAGCTATATGAATTAGCTTCTTAAAATGAACAGAATACCTCCACTTGCTCTATAAAATATGTGCTTCCAGTACCACGTACCTGTGCAGGGAGACATTCAAACTCAATCATGATTATTTGTATCCTGTCCCAGATGTAGAAACTTGAGAGTTACCTCGTTAAGTGGAAGGGTTTCTTGATTCTTGGTGTGTGACTGACTGATTGACTTTGCTTCTTCTATCTCACAGTAGTTTAGTCTCTACAATTTGACACTAGTAACTTTGAGAAACCTAGGTGTTGCACCTTACAAATGTCCTCTCTTTTGAGTTCGGACTCAGAACTCAGAACGAGGTGTGGGAGATCTCAGTTCCCAGGGCTTTGGTGACTTTTCTACAGCAGAGCAAAAGCCATTGACAAATGTGGCTTAAGTAGATATTTTAGCATATAAACACCAAGGCTTGGCTTAAAAAAAAATCTGGGCAGTAGGAAAAATTGAACTAAAATGACAACTATTAAATGATACAAATACAACTTATAAAGATTCTTATTTCAAAGCCTCTAAGAAAATACCACATGAGCTGATGATTTTGCAACATTCAGGTGAGGCTGAGGGCCTTATAACACAGAGCATACCCATATCTTGTGTTTCTTGAGGAAAGTGTTGTAATAAGTAATGGTTTTATCTTCCTTTAAGATTAATACTTTTTATTACCAGCTGAAAAGACTTTTATACATCTGGCTACTATGTACTTATTTCCTTCATTGTGGCTGTTATGTGAGTCAATGGCCACTTCCGGTATCCCTGACACCCTGGACCTGCTGAGCAGGAACAGAGATCCAAGTCGGAACCAATGTTCCCCAAGGGCCAGTGCAGAGTTCTGCCTAAGACACTGTTCTCCATGCTTTGAGAACAAAATTAGGAGGAGTTGATTCTTGCATGAGGCAATGTTTTCCTCTCCAACCACTCTGGCTTCCTCGATTTCCCTGGAAGCAACCTGCTGGCAGTGCTGCTTTGCCCTGCCCTAGCCTCGGTGTACAGACCTTCCCTGCTTCCACTGCATACACACCCACACAGTCGCACACTTAATGAAATTAATTATGGTCTCCTCTTTCCTCAGTTTCCAGTCGAAGCATCCTCAGATCAAGCAGACATCCTGGCCACCAAACTAAGTCAAACCCTCCAGACTCCTTTTTCATACACTTCCTGCTTTTGTAACTTGGCTTACATTTTATAGGTACTTAATAAATATTCTATTGAGTACATAAATTATTGACAGTTTCATCCAACTCATTTGTCTTTTGAAGGCTATAAATGGAAAAATGCTCTTTTAAACCAAGAATGAGTGTATCTAGTGAGTTCCAATTCATGTTACTGTGAAAGTTAGTATTTTTGACACTGGATGGTGTCAGAGACTGACAGAGACTGGAGGTGGGGAAAGCTAAAATCTCCAAGCATCTGCCTGTATTCCTGAGCTATTTCACAAAGAGATATGAATCATACCTCCTTTGTTTGGTCAAGTCTTTGAATTCTTCATTCAACAAACATTCACAGAAAAACTACTCTGTACTAGACTCTGGCTCAGGTACTGTTGTTATGACAGCAGGTAGGGGGACCCAAAATTGGAAAGCACACCAAATGAGCAGGCAAGCCTCCCCCCAAAAAATGTATACGTCCTTGCTCGCCAACTGAGAAAGAATTATCCGTAGAGGCAGAGGGACAAAGTGAAAAAAAGAGCTGCTTTATTGTTCAGAGAGGAAAGGAAAGGAAAAAAGAAAACACTGGAGCAGGGAGCCATTAGCCAGGGAGCCGGTCTAGACAGCTCCAGCCCCAGATCAGGCTGCGGGGCCTTTAACTGGAAGCTCTGCCATTGTGATCTTCACGTGGGTGGCGTCAGTCATGTCCTATTACAGGCTCTTTCCTCTCATGAAGCTCAGCCCTAACACAGAAACTTTGGCGGGAGAAAGAGAACAAAGAAAGAGACACTGGGGGATGGCCTTGGGATCAATGCAGCAGTTGTAGAACATAAAATGTCTTGTTGCACAGCTATGTCCTTGGAAACAAGGAGCCAGCTGCGGGGTAAGAGAAACAACCTGTCTTTTAATAGCCCGGCACCTTCTTTCCCTTGTTGTTAATCAGCCAGGGTCAGTAAGCCTGCCTCACCACCTCTCTCCCTTACAGTGTTAGGTAAGACTTGGGACGCTTAACTGTGAGAAAGATATAAACCATCCACAGAGAGCATTTTCATCTCAGTTTTGAATTAGTAATTAACTTTTATGCCGAAAAGATTAGAAGATTGCTTTTACTTTGTGCTTTCTTTCACCTCTCACTTATTCTATAACTATCAACAAAATCCTTTGTTTTCATAAGTTGCAGACAAAAAATATCAAACTTTATAGAATAATATTTTTTTGTTTCCTAGTTACTGTTGTTGAAATTCTACAGTTCAAAAAGCATAACTAAAGAAACTTACACATCATATGTGTTATCATACCATTTTTACATCTGTGTATCTCATAATATTCCTTCTGCATACACAATAGAATTATATTTCATTGTGAAAACAATTATTGATGACAAAGCCCATGGCCATAAAATATAGGCATAAAGAACACTTAAATTCTGTCATCCAGGAGCTCGTAATCTAGTACAAGAGATGACACAGATCTGTAATTAACAAGAATAATTATATGTATATACATATACATGCATATGGCACAGTGTTATATAGGAGAGGTGACAACTGTGAGTCTAGTGATTGAAAAAAATATTTTCAATCTTCTTAAAGGAGAAGAGCTTTGAATTAATGTTGAAATTTTGATACACATCCAGTGAAAACAAGTATTCTTGTTGAGAAGAAAATTTAGAATAAACAATTAGAAAACCATATTTTTAATTATTTATAGTAATTTAAAATTGTTGCAAGTAATATGCATACAAGCTATTCTCATACTGACCATTCAGTGAAGCAGCTGCTAAATTATACTAAATTTCCACTCTCCAAGTGTGTTTTGTTTGTTTTATGTGCAATTAAAAGAATTTCATCATTAAAAATTTCCAAGTGTTTTTTCAGTCTTGGACATACATACTTACAAGTCTAAATTAATCCTAAAGTTTCATTTCCCTAATTAAGCAGATTTTTTAGGAATGTATATTTGCCACATGCTAAATATATGTTTAAGAAACTCAGAATTCTGGTATTTTATTCTTACTATAAATGACTTTTTAATAGGCAAACACTGCCTTGAAGGGATCCTATAATTTGTGAGATAACTAAGCTTACTAATTGGACAGAAACTAATCTATCCCCTTTGTATGTTTCTGTACACTGTGGAAGATCCTTTACATTCTGCAGGTTTGATGGCATTTTAAAATACCAGCCTTAACAAATGTAGTTAGCTAGACATCTGTCATGTTCAGAAAATGAAAATAAGAGTTAAAAGAAGACTTTCCTCTGAAGCCTGCGAGCAGGCTCTAGCTCTAGGACAAATGTGTACAGAGGACGACACCAGCACGTGCCTCTCTGACTTCCTATTTGGAGGAATAATCTTAAAAAGAAACTGAGCATTGGAACCACGTCTCCTATGACCCAGCCTCACTTCCCAATCTTAGGTTGACAGCATTTGTGAGATTGAGGTGATAACCCAGCAAAAAATGGAAGAAACAATAATAGAATTCCTGAAATATATAATCAGAAATCTCCTCCTTCACTTTCAAGTTGCTTTTCTTTAAAGAAGTAAATGTTGTTTTGATTTCAAGAGAAAATATTTTTTATTTGTAAACACAATTGTGTATTAGAAGTTAACAATGCCCTTGAAATACTTGATGGCAGTCTAAATTATTGCTGTTTTTTTTTCTTACTTTCTTACCTAATTGTTCAAATTCATCTAAGGACAATATCATTTGAAATCACTTACTTTTAAGCATGATTAAGAACTACTATATAAATATTTTATATATATGTATATAACTGTTCTGTAGATTGAGTTAAAAACTAGCATTTTGTTAAAATAGGAAATAGGTTGATTGTATATGGGAATAGTAACATAAAAATATGCTTTTATATTAAACACATCTATAACAGGGTTTTGGCTAATAATTGTATCACTAAACCATACTCAGTGTTAATAATAGCCTTAAATATGGTAGCATTTTGCAAAAATTTCTATTAGAAATAGTCCCTTGATGTGAAACATGTTTTTTCAATTTAATTAAATACATTTTAGATAATTTGTACATTATTACATGCTGTATACTTATAGAGCTAGTTTCCCCCCCTTAATAAATATTTGTAAATAGGTCACAGTAAGAAGTAAGAAAAGTTAGAAGTAAAGGAAGAAGTAAGAAAACCATTACATTTAAATTTATAAGGTAACCAAAAATTCATAAAGTTGGATAATCTCTGCTTATTAGAGTGGTTGGTTCATTCATACTTCATATGATTATTGGTACAATATGGTGTCAGTATATAATTTTATAATTTTATTTGCTTAACCTTTAAAAAGCTTTCTTCTCTACATTTTTTGTATTACATAAATATTTTAAATTATACTTCTCTCACCTAGTGCAACCTAAACACATGTTCCACTGTGTTTAAAACTTTAGATCTCTGTAAGGGATTTACATCATAGAAACATTTTTGCAATGCTTGTACAAACGTTTCTATTTCTGAAAAACTTTAATACATTTTGTAAGTGTTTTAGATTTATGGATTATTTGCGATGATAGTACAGACAGTACTCATACACCCCAGTTTCCTTTCTTACTCATATCTAACATTAGTATAGTATACTTGTTACAGCTAACAAACCAATATTGATAAACTTCTGTTGACTAAAGTACATACTTTATTCAGATTTTCTTAGATTTTACCTAATGTACTGTTACCAAGTCCAACCTATAAAACAACTCAGTAGCATTTTGGTTGGGGCATAAATCTGAATCTGGAGATCCAGTTAGGAGTAATGGGCATCTTAACAATAGTCTTATCTATACACATAGAATATTACTCTATATGTTTAGATTTCCTTTGATTTCTTTCTTCTGAGTTTTATAGTTTTCTTTTACATTTAAACCTGCCCACATTTTGATTGATTTATGCCTAAGTATTTTACCTTTGGTGCTATTATAAATTGTTTGGATTTTAACTTCAAATTCCAATCATTTATTGCTCTTAAAAAGGGAAATAATTGACTTTTGTATCTAAACTATGTTCATTAGTTTCCTGCGGCTGCCATAACAAAGTAACTACAGACTGGGTGGCTTAAAATAACCAAAATTTATTCTCTCACCGTTCTGGAGGCTAGAAGGTGTCAGCAGAGCCAAGCTCCCTCCATCAGACTCTGGGCTGCATCATTCCTTGCTTCTTCCTAGCTTCCGTTGTTGGCTTTCCCTCCTTGGTGTTCTTGGGAATGTGGTAGCATTTCTCTCATCTCTGTCTCTGTTGTCACATAATGTTCTTCCTATTTCTCTCTGCCCAAATTTCCTTCTTTTTGTAAAGATACCAATCATCTTGGATTAGTGTCCACCCTAATGACCTCATTTTTTCACTTGATTATATCTGCACAGAACCTCTTTTCAAACAAGGTCACATTCACAGGTACGTGAGTTAGGATTTCAACATGTCTTTCAGGGAATACAGATCAACTCTTAACACTGTGTACCCTGCGACTGGTAGACTAGCTTGGTAGTTTCAGGAATTTTCTGGTTGATTCTTTGAGATTTTCTACATAGACATCATGTCATCTGCAAAGACAGTGTTTTGCCTCTTCCTAATAGGCACACATTTTACTGGTTTTTTTTGAGTGGTGAGTAAACAACATTGTCTTTTTCACAGTCTTTCAAGGAAAAGTATCTATTTTCTCTCTGTTCAATTTAACGTTAGCTGTAGGTTGTTTGTGGATGTTTTTATCAGGCTGAGAAAGTCCTCTTCTATCCTTAGAATAGATTTTCATTATGACTGGGTGTTGCATTTTGTCAGGTGCTTTATTTTCACATCAGTTCTTATGGTCATGTGATGTTTATTTTTTATCCTGTTGATATGATAGATTACCATGATAGATTTTCAAACATTGAACCAGTCTTGCATACTAAAATATTTCCCATTTGGTCATGGTATAAAATTGTTTTTATACATTGTTAGATTTGACTTACTAATTTTTTTTAATATTATTGCATCTACATTCATAAGAGATGATGGAATATAGTTTCCCCTTCCCATAATGTTTTTATCTGATTTTAGTATGAGGGTAATTCTAGCCACATGAAATACAATAGGATGTGTTTATTCTCCTTCTATTTTATGAAAGTGTTTGTGGAGAATATGAAATATTATTGTTTAATAGAATTTATTAGTGACATCTTTAGTGCATAGTGCTTGCTTTTTTGAAGGTTATTAACCATTAATTCAAATCTTCAATAGATCTAAGACTATTCAGATTGTCTATTTCCCATGGTTTGAGATTTTGTGTTCTTCAAGAAATTAGTCTGTTTCACCCAAGTTATAAAATGTGTTGTCTCAATGTTGCTCATAATATCACTTTATTATTCCAGTTAACTTGCATCATATCAAGCGCCTACATTATTTTTTTTCCTGAATTCATAAAGACTTCTGATTTTAGACCACTCATCACATATTAAAGGAAAAAAAATAAAATAGACTATGATCCTTGATATTGGGGGTATATTTAGCTTTATTTGGCTATTTTCAAAAAGCGAGAAATATAATATGATATAAAAGTTAATGACACCCATAGCCTTCATTTCAGATTTCAGTGAATGGATGAACTATTACTGCCACGGCATTACACTAAGTTTGAAATGTGATAGTTTCTCTTACAAAAAACATGATTTGAGCACATTGTTACTTCAAAGATGGAAGAATAATGCACATCATTTGTATTATATAGGGTCAGTGCGGCTCTGTAAAGGCAAAAAAATCATAATAAAAGTAATAGTAACAATAATATTTTATGTTGATGAGATAATATATACTTTCACATATTTTCACATGCATTGTCTCATTTGATACAGTTAATTTTATTTAGAGATCCAAATTCTAGGAGAAATGAGAGTATCATATAAATACTTGAAAATCTCTATGTTCTAGGCTTGAAATTCTCTTATAAAACTCATATTTATACATGGTAAAAAGCATCTCATTTAAGGGGTTGATTCTTTTCAAAGCATATTCTTCAGGTATTAGTTTTCATAGAATTACAGGGAGACTATGAAGATGCATTAGCCTACCATAAATTTAGCAAATTTCACCATTTCTAATTTACATAAAGGAATGCACCTTTTAAAATATTTTACAGTTATTGCTATTCAGTGTGTATAATGCAATTTTGCTTACCAGATGAAAAATTCTTAAGTATAAATATATAAAGTTAATTACAGTATACTTTTAAAAACTACACCATTTACTGCAAGAAAGAAAAAAAAAACTGCACCAAAATCGAATAGCTTCACATGGATAGATATGAATAAAACTTATTTTATTAAGCACAGTATAACTTTTAAAAAAACATTTTGCATATGCCTGGGTTTGGGAATATAAATTCAACGTCTTGATGTTATTTAAATGAAAATTACAGCATTGAGAATAATTTTGAGCATATTAAAATTTAAAGAAAAATATTTAAAAGAAATAGATTGTATTTAATTAACCTAAAATTGCAGAGCTTTTTAAGTCAACTTAAATGTGTGCTTGTATAGTTTAATCTTCTTTAGTTCCAACAGAGTAATTCCCTAATGTTGTGAAAGATCACTTTCGAAGCCAATACTTAGCAGAAAGTCAAATCTATTTGGTGATTTAGATGCATTTATTCATTTGTTCAATAAATATTCAGAGATGACAAGAGTTATTATATGTTCATTGTGCACTAGGTGGAACAAAGATGTCACTGAAACTCCCAAGTTTAGATGGATAGAAATTATCTGGGATGGTGGATTCTGTCCTGACAGGATAAAAAAGGAAGTCTGATGGAATTAGGGGATCAGATCATTAAAATCAGATCAAAATGGAGCATAAGGGAAACTGAGTCCGGTAGCAGAAACTGCAGCTCCAAATCAAGAGGTAGTAGGGAGAGCACACATCTGTGTCCCGTGATCAAATTATGTGTGTTCTATATAAATACCTTTCTCTACTTGGCATCGTTCTTCTCAACTATAAAACAAGAGGTTTGAATTTGATGATTTATAGTCTCATATCAATGACTAAGAATGTTTGGAACCATAGGTTTGAAGTAAAGATGTGAAGCAGCAGTGATTTGAAACACATCTTATCTTCATTTACAAGTGCAGTCAGAGACAAGGCTCTGAGTTCTACTCGGGCACTAAAAGGCTCCAGCTCCTCTAGTGACATGTGAAGAAGGGCAGTGTCTTTCTTTAATAATGAACTCTAAACACGACATTGGCCTTGAAGTTCTAGCAGGTAATGATCTCATGCTAGCAAGTCCACATTTGATTAGAGAATATGTAACAAGCAAGACCAATGTCCGTGGTACCTTATGATTTAAAGAAATCCTTAACAAGCATAGATTTCAATGAGACAGTAAAATAACATGGTATGGCATAATCTTTGTTTATTAGCAAATTTATTAGTTGTAAAGAAAACAGGATTTTTTAAATGTCAAAAGTCATTAAAAAATTCTACTTTCATGATCTTGAGAAAAACTGAAATTATGAAACACAAAAAACAAAGTTTTAATTAATAAAACAAAATAATTGGCTGTGTTTTGGTATGACTGAATGTCTCTACTTCTGAAATGGTTAATGTTCTAGCTTTTTTATAGTGTTTAAGTGCTATGCAAGGAAAGTTGTTTTATATTCAAAACATTGATATACACATAGTTTCCACTGAGCTTTACTATTAAGTTAAAATATTTATACCACTGGTAAATGTTTTCTGAATTTCCGTAATTTTCTTATGATATACTTCTCCTTTATGTAGATAGCTTTAAAATAACTTAAATCTATTTTGGAGTTTAGAAATCATAGAATGTCCTTTGCACTTATCATTTTAGTAATTTTCATAAGATACTCATATTTATACAACATGAATACTTATCAATATATAAGTTATATATATTATGTTATATTTATATATAAGGATTATAATTAATATAATCCTTAATTTATATCAACAGAAGTTTTAAAGTATTATATTAATATATAACTGTTCTCCCATAAATATAAAGTTATATTTTTTTAAATATTGAATTATACTGACTTATATGATCCTTTATAGTTATATTTGGGAGAAGTAATTAGGTTTATTTATTTATTTATTTATTTATTTATTTATTTATTTTAACAAACGTACGGGAGATTGAACGTAGGACCTCGTGCATGCTAGGCGCACACTCTACTACTGAGTTTAATTTTAAAGCATGCAAATTATTTCCAAACTTACAAATGTAATGGGACAAACGATCCATTTGTTTACGTTTGTATAATTGTACAAGATTTTCAATTGCATTGCTGAGTGGTTAGCATATATGTTGGTAAATAATTTCCCCAATCTTAATTACTCTTCATCTGATCAATAAGTGTATGTCACGAAGGAAAAAAAACCACAAATGTAGAGTATAGATTAATATGTACTTTTAGAGAATAGTTATAATGTATAATTAAAATAACTCTCAGAACTCATTTTTTGTGAGATAATACTAATCTAAAACTCCTTTGAGTCATTAAGAAAACAATCCCATTTACAATACCATCAAAAAGAATGAAATACTTAGAAATAAACTTAAGGAGGTTAAAGGCTTGTACACTGAAAACTATAAAACATATATAAGAAAAATTAAAGAAGACTCAAATAAATAAAAAGCCATCCCATGTTCATAAATTGAAATACTTAATATTGTTAAAATGTCTGTACTACCAAAAACTATGTACAGATTTAATATTATTCTTTTCAAAATCCCAATGGCATTTTTTTAAAAAAAATACTAAAATTTATGTGAAACCACAAAAGATCTAGAATATCTAAAGTGATCTTGAGAAAGAAGAACAAATGTGGAGGCATCACACTTCCTGATTTTAACAATATTACAACACTATAATAATTACAACAATATGGTACTGGCATAAAGACAGACATACATACCAATGGAACAGAATAGAAAGCCCAGAAATAAATCCATGCATATTACAGTCAACTAATATTTGACAAGGGCATTAAGAGTAGAGAGTAAATACTTTCTTTACAAACGGTGGTGGGAAACCTGGATGCCATGAGCAAAAAACTGAAATTGGGTTCTACCGTACACCCCATGCAAAAATCAACTCACATTGGAGGAAAGACCTGCATATGAAACCTGAAACCACACAGATACAAGATGTTTGAGAGGAATTTGAATGCATTGTGATCTAATATCGAACTTTGAAGTGCCCCAAGCAAGCAGTTTATAAGATTCCCAACAGATGTTAACATTATATTGCATTTTCTCAAAAATTCAAACTACATACAACATCCCGGTGCATGCTGAAGCATCCTGGGTCGTCTTTTCCCTACACTTTAAAAATAGTCTCTCTAAATTTGCTTCTTACACTTTTAAGATTTTACTGTTTTGCATTTATGTTATAAAGGCAATAAGAAGCATGCTTATTGATCATATCTTCTATCCTGGGATGAAGTGAAGGAAACATGCTATAAAGCTATATTGTAAAAGATAAAATTGAGAGATATGGTTAAAGGGGCCAACATTTCTATATTATAAAATGGGAGGAATATCTGGATTTGAATTCTGTGTTAGAACTATTAAACAATTCAATAATTTTAATGCAGTATCAATATGAATTAGTTTAGATTTCTATCATAGGAATATATACTATTCATAATTCTTCCTCTTAATGAGTTCTATCCCCAAATCTCTCATAAAATAAGAAAAATAAACTTTTGAATCGACAACTTTTTTCACAGACCTAAAATTCAGTATCATAATATATGTGTGTGTATGTATACATAGAGATCATACATGCACATGTGCATTATATATGTACATATGTATGTATATACTATGACACCCACTTATTGACCTGCCAATGTTTATTCATTTCTCCTAGCATCACACTGTGTTCCTCACAATGCTGTAGAATAGCAATTTTCAAAATTTAATCTCTGGACCAGCAGCATCAGCATCACCTGGAACTTGTTAGAGGTGTGAATTATTGGACCCCACCACAGATTCACTGAAAAAGTAACTCTGAAAGTGGGGCAATCGGTCTATGTTTTATCAAGCCCACCAAGTGATTCCAAAGCAAGCTAAGTTTTGAGAACCTTTGCTGTAGAACCCTAAATTATTGTTCTTAGTACAGAATATTACTGCTAGTAGTGCAGTTGACCCTTGAACAATGCAGGGACTAGGGGCGCCCATCCTTCTTGTAATCAGAATTTTTCCAATGAACTGATTCTCAGCTGTGTCTAATCCTCTGATTAAACCATTGATTGAACTTTTAAGTTCAATGAATATACTTTTAATTTCTAAAAATTCTAATTGGGTAATTTAAAAACTGTCTTAGATTCTGTTATAGATTCTTTTCCTTTGCTTATATTTTCAATTCTGTTTTGATTTTTAAATAAAATTTATTTTGCAGTTTATGTACATTAATTCAGGCCTTTATGACTGTTTCTCATGTTTTGAAATTTGGGCTTGTCAGCTAATATTTGTGTGATCTTAAATGAATTCCTAAGGCCTATACTGATAGGGAACTTTTCTTAACAGAAGATTTCTGCTTGCAGCTGCCAAGTTGCTCCGGCGTGCTACCGATCTGAAAACATTTAAAATCTATTAGTTGGCCTAGATTTTCCAGCAAAATTTTAAAGCCCAAATATAACTAAGAGAATGGCTATAGTTTCATATTCTCTTGGGAAAGTAGCCTCCTCTCACACAGCTAAGACTAATAAAAGTCTTATTTTGTCGTCTTTGTGGTGGGTAGATTTTTAACGTTTACCCTTTCATTGTCAGTGTATCCTTTTGCAGTCCATGAATTCTGAAAGGCTATTGTTCAGACTTTTAACCTTCTGATATTGTCATAGGGAACTATGTCATAAGGCAGCGTCTCCCTTACTCTGGACTGCTGTTAAGATTCTGGTATTGGTAAACTTTTTCAGGAGGATTTCTATTTAGTCAATGGCTACCAAACTTTCTTTGGTTTGCGCTTTGCTTTTGGTTCCTGAGACTTTTCTTGATTTTATTGCAAGCTTCAATAAAAGTTTGTTGCTTTTGTTCAGTGTCTAGTAGTTGAAAGAAGAATTACTTTTTTAGATTATGTAAAAAATCCATTAAGTCAGAAGCAGAATCTATTAAATGAATTGATAACATTCAGAATCCATATTGGTATAGCATTTCGCAATTAGCTTGTGTTAAAGTTAAGAGTTATTTTATTTTCCCCAGTTTCAAATATTACAATAATAAGATAATGCTCTGCACTTATAAAGTTATTTACAATTTATAAAACACTTGTCCTCTTTTAAATTTATCCTCATAATCTCAAAGGTACACAGACAAGAAACAAGCTGAGACAGAAATTTTGGGCTTTACATATCTCATGATTTTAAACAAAAGAGCTTAGATTTAAACTGGATCTTCTTAAACCAGATCTACCTCTGTTATAGTTCTAATTTGTGTTTTTAATGGAACTTAAGAATAATTAAAAGGGCCTATTTTTAATACGGAATGCCAACATTTAAAATATATATTATATATATATAAAATGTATTTTAGTCAAACAGCCAGGCAGTTTGAGCTATCCAAGGTAAAAGTACTGCCTTTATCTTTAATAATACAACCTATTTACAGAACTGTGAGTCTGTTCTGAAAAGGAATATTTCATCAACACAATAATGTTCTATTTCAGTGTGATTTGCCTGTAAAGATTTTAACTGCACTTTCCTATATACATGTGGTTCTTATAGAAAGAAATTATTCTCAAATAAAATTTAGGGTGCTTGATATTTCTTTTGTCCTCTTTAAAACTGTGTCAGGTGTTTCAGTAGCAAAATGTGAAAGACAGAAAATTTGGATTTAGTTTTCTTGATCTGGCTTTTTATTCCAAAGCAGAGGAATTGCATGCACCTGCTCACATAGTAACCTCAGGCAGTGATCACGCAGTTTCCTGGCGAGGAAAGTTTACAAAGAAGGTTCATCCTACTTCAGTAAGAGATCCGGGGCAAATGAGCTCCTTAAAAGCCACATGCAGAAGCCTTAACCAGATACACAATCACTGGACAGAGACATCCAACAATTTTTTAAAGGTATCTGGCAAGAGCATTTATGTTTTAGGAAAAGTAACTTTCTGAAGAAAACTTATTAAATAGTGACTCAGCAATTCTCTAAGATGACTTTGTCAATTAATTAAACAGTGATTCAGCAGCATTGGGATAACTCGAGAGCTTGTTAGAAGTTCATGATTTGGGGTCTCACCACAGATCCATCAAACCAAAAATTTCATTCAACCTATGCACATTAAAGATGGAGAGAATTGCTACAAGATAATTTGGGCCATGGGTTTCACTATTAGTAAGTAGTTTTCAAACACTCTCCCTAATATATGTTAAATAAGTTAATTTGGTAAAGAAAACAGTCTATTATTTTACCTTACCCATGTCCTTTTTAATTCAATCATTTTGTTCTCATAATGGGTTATGATAATTGAAATAGGTTCTAAACTGAAATGAATTTACTGAGTGTAACCCCCCTCCCTTAAGTTGAATAAGAGTAAACCACCTTAATTTTCTCCTGAATGTCCAGCTCTGTGAGGCAAAGACTCATGTTTACTAGAAGTGTGTTCAGGGATTATCTTCAGTGTCAAGAATAATACTGAACATGAAGAAGGTTATTTAAAAGTTTTATTGACTAAAATATATAAATCCTTTCTCATGGCAAAGTTAACATTTCTAACATGACTTTTTGAATGGAAGAGGCATCAAGACGCTTAATTCAATGAGGAAATGGCCTTCTTAATATTTTATGGCAAGTTAACTAGTTAGTACTTTTGTGATTTATTTCTTATTTCTGTCTAAGAATAAGTGATATAGCTGTCATTTAATATTCAGTTACTATTTGAAACGTTTTACTGATATGGAACTATGATTCCCAATTGGCAGAAGTTGCTGATGACAGAAATCAAGCTCAAGCTGTATTACCCAAAGCAAGAGAAGATGAAAGATCTAGAGTTTAATGACTAAGGAGAAAAACAGCACAACAGGTTTATACATATGTATTGATGTGGTTCAAATAGAATTATTCATATGCCCCCCAACACCAATATGTATTTACCTCTCTCTCTTTTCTCTTCTGTCTCTCTGTCTCTCTCTCTCTCTCTCTCTCTCTCACACACACACACACACACACACACACACACAATTTCTGTGCACACACAGCTGTCTCTTCTCTTACTTTTGCTTTCCAAAGTTCCTCTGTCATGAAAACACTCTTAAGGTGCCCCCCTACCATGGTCCCTTCTGTGTAGTGTTCACACATTTTTTTGATCTTTTCTTGAGCAGATATGACTTGTGATTTACTTCTAACCAATAGAATAAGGTACAAATGATGAGGTGTAGAGATTAACATGCATGATTACATTATATAAGATTGCAGTGCCCATTCTGGGAAGAGACTCCCCCTGCCTGTCTTGATGAAGCAAACAGCTATATTGGAGACACAAGACACAAAACACTGAGTGTGGGTTCTGGAAACTGGGGATGGTCTCCACTTAATAGACTGCAAGAAAATAAGGTCTTATTCTTACAACCATAAAGAATTAAATTCTATCAACAACATAAACTTGAAGCCGATCATTCTATAGTCAATTTCCAGATTCAAGTCCAGTCATGGTGGATGTTGATTATAGCCTTGCAAAAAACCCAGATAAGCTATGCTAGACTCCTGACTCTTAGAAACTGTGAATAAATAAATGAGTGTTATTTCAAGCTGTTAAGTTTGTGACAACATTGGTATGTAGCAATAGAAAGCAAAAACATCCCTTTTCCTAATCATTTTCCATCTGTGTCAGGGAGTATTCTAAAATGACTACCTTAAGACTTCCAACCCTAATTCCTAGGACTATAACTATGGTGAGACATACAGCTCTTGATTGTATCAAGTGACATGGCAAAGAGATTTTGAGAATGTAATAAAGTTTACTAATCAGTAGGATTTAATTAGTAAATTCTCAAAAGAGAAACTGAGCAGACCTAAGTTACTCTGCTTTGGTCAACATAATAAAACAAACTCAAAGTCATTTCAAGAATGAAGAGAACTTGATATCACAGCACTCACTTGAAGATGAAGGGGCGCAACATTTCAAGGAATGCAGTTGGCCTTTAGAAGATGATAGTGACTCCTCTCTGACAGCCAACAAGGAAATGAGGACCTCAGTCCTTCAACAACAAGGAACCGAATTCTGCCAATCACCTGGGGGAGCTTGAATGTAAATTCTTCTCAAAGCCTGATAAGAACCCCACCAGACTGACACTTTGATTTCACCTTTGTGAGATCACAGGCAGAAAACACTGTTGCAGCTACCCAGACAGAAGTCATAAAATTAAATTATGTAAAACATTCTTGCTTGTTGCAAGAATTGGCTATTAGATATGAATGAGATGGGCATACATTGCAGTGATTTTGGAAAGCAGTGACATGACTCAAGTCATTCAGAAGAAGGAAATCTCTAGGTGCTATGCAGTGTATATCCTTCAGGAGAAGATAGGGCTGGAAACAGGAAGCTCAGCTTGGCCTCTGTTTGCAATAACCAGGTAAGAGAAGAGAGCATCTCATACAAAAGTAGTAACATTGAAGATGGTGAGAATCAGGGATAGTGTACAAAATCCTAATGCCTGATATGGCATGGATAATGAAAATTCACAATGGATGCCATAAAAATTAGAATAGTTGCTAGTGACATATTATATTGGAAAATACAAGATGTATAGGAAAGTGCAGTGTCAGGAAATATTTTGAAAAAACATCTCATAAATTTTGCTTAGAGATAAGATAGAAGATTTATTTTCATGTTAAATGATATTTAAAGGGTAATTTTAGAAAATATGTCCTGCCAAGGGCAAGGCAAGTGAAAAATAAAAATCCAGGTAACTCCATCAGGAAAGGCATTTACACAAGGCAAAGTAAGATATCTAAAATAAATGATGGAAGAGAGGAATGATAAATATCAGTTAATGACAATGCTCAAAGAGAATTTCAGGAATTCTTAATTGTTTTTCATCCATGTACCTCTTTCTTTGATTTGTAAATTCATGAAAAATGCATTTTATAGAAAATCTACAGTTATGCAAATATTTACAACATAATATATTAATATATGTATTTCTTCATTAACATATTAAATAATGTTAAATAGTATTTCTAAAACCTACCATAATATCAAAGTGGTGGTCAATTTATTATTTCTGAGATATCTGCAATTGGCAATAACTTTATACAAAAATATGTTTTATATTTGTGAAAAGTAATAGTTAGTCATAATACATTTGTAATCTATTACCTACCTTTATTTAGGAAATGAGAAATTTCAATCAGAGAATAGTGACCATTTTTTTTTTTTGTAGACAAATTTATGATCCCTCTGAATTCCATCCATGATCAATTAATGATACTCTAGTGATTGCTCTACTGACCACCTTTATGCTGTCTGGATGCCCTTTCTCAACTTATCACACTTCAGCAAGTCTTAACACTGAAGATTGTGCAAAGAAAGGCACACAGTCACTGCCTAAAAACACTGGAACATAAAGGGAGACAGAAGTCAGGAAACATAATGAAGGAACTAACTTTTCCAATGGCATGAGCTGAAGAGGACTTATATTTTCTGCAGTCTAAAAGTGGCAAGAATTATTTTACTCATAATTAAGTCTTCTCTGAAACATTATTTTAAAATTCGCCTAAAAATGTCCTGATTTGCAAAGGCAGAAGAGTTTAGCTAATATTCCCTTTGTTATTAATTTTATTGTGAGAGATATAAAGATTTAAAAGCATTGATAGCGTGTACAATAGGTATTTTTCGTATTTGTCTAAAAATAAAATCTTGTTGGAAATTTATAAAATTATGTTCATGTAAGAAAGAACATTGAAAGAGCAGATATAACTCAATCATGTATCTAATTTCTTGGAAACTTGTTCAATCAGTGCGCCAAGAAAAATATTGAATAAAATTGGTGTTTTCATGGTTTATGAACCAGCAAAATGGGGTGAATTAAGCACAAAATCCTAGGAACTACTTCTACTGAATACAGCAAGAATTCTTCAGTTGGTCAGTTGCCCTTATATTTATGGCCCATTGATTTAACTAGAGCTTACCAAAAATGACTTCATCATAAAGGAAAATGTTTGAAGGGCAAAAGACATTGATGTCAATGTGTCTTTATATGCTTATAAGACCATGGAGAGCAATATTTTTTAAGAGCTTTATAAAAATAAGAAAAAATGAATAGACATGTGAAAAGTGGAAATTTAATTGCTCTTGACCTACTGAAGCAACTGAGATGTTCTTAATTTTTTAAATGTTGCTTTTTATTTTGTAGATTTTTTTTCTAAATTAAATGTTAACATTCATAACAGTTAAGCTTTATCATTTTATTTGCAAGTGAATTTTAAAACTCCCAAAAGTAATAGTGAGAAACAACTATAAGTATAAACACATAATTTATTTAAAAAAAATTTTATTCAAAATTTGTTGTCTTCTATGCCAAAAAGCTAGCCTAGACATACAAGACAAGTAAGATATTGCTAAATATTTTTTAATGAAATTGAGCTAAATAATTTTCAGGTTTTCACAAAATCTTACAAATGAACAGTTGATGAAAATTTTGCTTTGGGTTTTGCAAATTAGTGGCCAAAGAATTTGCCCAATAGCACCTCCCCTCTACTGTGGACGTGTTCTGTACCTAGTTTCCAGGGATAAAGCTTAATTTTTCCTTTTGTTGAATATGGACCATCCTTGTGGCTGGCTTTGACCAACTGAATGAATTACAAGTAATAATTTGGGATTTTTGAGCTCAAGCATTTGAGAAAGTAGCAAGCTTCACTTCCTGCCTGGTGGAATCCAGTTGCCATGCTGTAAGAAGCCCACATATATATGTGGAAAAATCACTTGGAGAAGAATCGAGTGGATAGTGAGAAAGGTTCTAGACATGTGGTCTAAATAAAAACATTCCAGCTACCCCACTGACCCAGGCCTTCCAGCTACCCCATCTAAGACACTAGGCACATAAGAAAAGTCACAGTGAAAATTGTAGCCACGCAGCCATTATGAAAGGGAGAGGGGAGCTGTCACCACTGGACCCACAGAACCACAAGGCATAGTAAGAAAATGGTGGAAATCAATCCCCTTTCTTCAAAATGAACCTTTCAGCAAATAACTTATTAGTATCCACCAGCATACATTCTAATCCAGTAAGAGAGATGAGAAAGAATTTGAATAACTTCTGTTAATTCTCCCCCAAAGGTTGTCCAAAAATTACCAGTTTTAATAGATTAGCAAAAACACCTGGGAAATGTAGAGCACTGAACAGCAGTTGAAGAGTAAACTTGAAAGATAGAAAGTTATTTTTGCTTAATTTTGTCTCAGCCATAAACAGACAGACTCAAATTTACTTAAGCCCAGAAGAATATATTTTTTCATAATTTAAGAAGTAAATCATCAATCATTTACAGGATTATATTTATACTATCAATATTATTTCCATTTTCCTAACTTATGTCTTGTGTGGAGACCACATTTGTTTCATTTCTAATGTGTCATCATGTAAAAACTCCAGATAGAGCTATTGCTATCATGGTTAGATAAAACAGGCTTCATCTTTTTTATTTTCCTTGTAATTGTTTGTCTTTATTTGCCCATATATGCCATTCAAAATATTGCATTAGTTGCTTGCATATAAAGTATCAACATACATTACTTGACCCTGCTATCAACAGCAGAAGAAATTTACATAAGTTAAATGTGATAAGTAACATTTTATGACACCTTTCATAAGATGATATTATAATTGTGTTTCATCAATATAACTAACAGAGTGATATTTCTTCATTTGAATCTGAATCTCAAATTTACTCTCTAGGAATTTTCATGAAGTAACACAATGATTGCTTGCACTTAATCAACATAGATGAAAAGGTTATTTTTATTAACTGCAGTCTGAATTTAAAATTTACTATTCTAGGAAGTTTATTGCAATGGACAATTACATATGTGAATTTCATGAAACTAATGGTACCAATCAGATTCATAATCATTCATTTATTTATTCATATACTTATAAATTGATTGAGTGCTTTCTGCTTTCAGACACTGATAGTTGCTAGGGATGCAAGAGTGAAAAATCACCCTTATGCAGTTCTTTGGAGCTTCACCCATATGCACATGGGTGAAGGAATTAATAGCTATGGCTCCTGGGATTATAGGCCTGATATACGGTAGATTCTCAGCACCATTAACTTTCCTGTCAACTATCAGCCACAAAACATAGCTGAGCATCTGAGAAGAAAACACTAATCTGTGGTCTAATGGTGATTGAAGAAGGTGATGCAGACAATCATTTGGCTGAAAATTTTCATTGTGCTCTGATGACTTCAAGTGAAATTCAATATCAGTTATTCAGAATTATCGATCTATAAATCCTAGAAAAATTATTTCAGATTAAAATTTTCATTGAACAAAATTACAATTGAGCAGATAGTATATTACACTAGACTCTTAACATTGTTGTCACAGAATGCACATTGCAATTTTTAAACTTGAGTTAAAAGACAAATCTAGCATTTAGTGACACATTACTCCATCTTGTATAATGACAAAATGTTACAAAAGCTTTGGCAACTTTAAGATTTTATTAGAAACAATAAATTTTAAATTAGTTTAGACCATAACATAAATAAATATTCCAATACATTTGGATACATGCAGGTTAATGCAATGGTAAATGGATAAAGTAGTCATAGATTTTCACTGTTTTTTAAGATGTTCTGTATTCTGATATAGTCTCCCGACCTGGGAGAAGGCAATATGCTAAAGACATAAAATATGCAATTTCCTTCCTGCGTTTGAGAGAGTCCATACAGGTTTCTCTACACTAAGTGCAGTGAGAATATTTTTGAAAACACTGATGTCTTAAATTTATGAAACTCATTTTAAACTTTCATAATTGAGTAGATGACAGTAAAACTTATATGAAATCAATTTCTAAAAGTTGAATGTATAAAGAATCCTTGATAAAGATTTAAGTAGCGAAACCATGAAACATTTGGGTAATAGCATCTTTAGATCCAGAACTGGGATCCAAAAGATTACCACACAGTACAAATATTATCACAAAATGACTTCTGAGTGTTTTATATCTCTAAAGAAATAGTTATTTCAAGAATGAATATAAGAGTTTCCCCCAAGAAATAATATTGGAACATTTTTCAAATTTAACTTTTGAATTTAAGATGTGTATTTGTATTGAAAATGATTTGGAGTCAATGTCATACTTTTTGTTCCCTCCCAAAGTTCTCCATATTATTTCATTGTGAGGAAAAAAATCTCTTTACTGCTTCATTGTATATGGACAATCACTGTCCGGAAGATTTCTGTTACTGAAAAAGATCTAAAGTATTCAATTAAACTGAAGTTGATCCTGCTAAATTTTTGTTTCCTCGTTCTTGAAATTTTAGTCATTTTGCTTTCACATGCTTATGAGTCACTTCTCATTCCATTTTTCCTTCTTGGAGACTTACAATCGGGTTCAGTGCTTCCTCCTATATTCTAGATTTCGAAGTCACATCCTGACTTTGAGATGAAAGTAGTTCCTGTCCATAGGAAGTGTCATAGGACATGAATGAGAAGAGAAGGCAGTTCATTGTCCTTATCATACTGCATTAATATGCCATGGCCTTTATTCTATTGCATTAATATACCTTTGCCAATGCCTTTTTTTTTTCTCTTCAGACACAACATAAGTGAAATGGAGCAAGATCTTGTGGGGACTTCCTGGGTACAAATCCTTTCTTTGTTCCCCATTTCTTATTTGTAGGAAATAGGCTTTGTTCAGCCTCATTGACATTCTCTGAGTTCCAAAGGGTAGATTCAAACAGTTGTTGATCGGAGAAGGGAAGGGATGCAGAAACAAAGGAGGAGAAGTCGAAAAACAGTAGTGCAGCTTCGGGGCAGGGTCCTGGTTCCTTCTCAATAAATACACATAACAACACCTTTGTGTTATTTTGTAGAAATTAAGACCCTCACCCAGGTGGAGGGTGGTAACTTAAGGCTGAGCACAAGATTCCTGAAACACTGCCCTGTTACTTTACCACTAACTAATCAGAAGAAAATCTACATACAGTAGGAAATAGGAAAGTTTCTGACCCCATCCTGGAATAATTCTCCCTTTAAAAACGTTCATGGTCCGGCAGAATCTATGGAGTTTATTTTTGGACATGAGTCCAACGTCTCCCCCAGTTGTTGGCCTGAGTAAAGCAGCCTTTCTTTTCCAACCAACACTTGCTTCTCGAGTATTGGCTTTGAATAGTTAGCAGCTGAACTGAAGTTCAGTAACACAGGTACTTACTGAAGACACGAAATGCTCTGCTACTCATTCTTATAAAGGACATTCATTAGTATCACCTTGAGGAACTGATACTTTTGCATGTTACAATACTTTTTTTAGTAACAATGTTTTCTAATGTATTATTACTGGTAATAGAATTCTATTTCTTTTCCAGTAATTTTAAACTATCTTTTTAAAGGAGTTGTCTCAGAAACTAAAGTGCAATTGATTAGAGACATACAAAAAATTAAATATCTTATAATGGAGAGAAGCAATATAGTATTTGCAAAGTACTTTTTTGTTAAAAAGGGCAAATTTTTGCATTACTTCTATCATCTGCCAACTCCCTCAAATTATTTCAAACTAATGAATTAGCAATCACAGAGAGCAAGAAGATGGTCTTTAATGACTGAAAAATACTTGACCTTGAATATGTCAAACTTCTCATCTAGCAGTTCAAATATGAGAGGATTAGCCACATCAAGTCTAAAGAGGAAAGGAAATAGAGCAGAATGTTTTATCTACAGGCAAACACTTCTATTAAAACAATTCTTATTCATAAACAATTGAACAAACACTATTACTAACCTGCTTCCCAAAAATCAATCAGAAGGCTTAACCTTAGCTCTTCTTGCCTGTCAGTTTATGTAGGAATTAGGTGAGGACTAGAATAATAACTTAATATTTTTTTTTTACACTTTAATATCTTGAATGGAAAAGCTCTACTGAGGAAAGCCCAGGTTTAATCCAGACAAAATAATAAGAAAATGCTTGGCCCATAGCCCTTTCATCTTGTTTGTTTGGTTTGGTTTCCTGTATGTAAAGTTTACATAAAGAGTTCAGTGCAATGAAGTTCTATATTGAAAAACAATAAAATAACATTTTTAATTAAGGAAAGCAATATTAATCAACAATATAACTAGCATTGAAAGATGGATGGAAATGTTTTTACAATAATCCATATGCAAAAAGGATGATTTTTAAAGTCATTTTTATATATTATTACATAAGTTGACCTTCATTTCTCTGATATTACAACAGAAAAAAGTTCCTCTTTCAAATAGATTTTTGTTTGCTTTTAACAAACAGAACTCACGGGGATTCAGCTTTAAAGTGGATTATACTTATTTAATTCCATTACTTCTATAATTTGGGTTTCTTGATTAGCCAGCCCCATTTTAAGCCAACCATAACATGACTCTGTTCAAATTATCTCTGATGTGAAAGTAATTTCAAATACAGTTGCTTTTTATAAAGTTTTCTCTTTTTTTAAATAGAAGTTTCTGATAATGCATTAATCATTTTCCCAATATGTGCCACTGTATTTGGGTCTTTGGGAATTAAAACTGCAAATTAGATTCCCAAACTTTTTTTTTAACTGATCTCAAAATGTATTAAGATATCTTTAAAAAATATTGAAATAATAAGAATGTGATGATTTTTTCCAAGTCCTAAATTCTGCTTATTCAACTTTCCATTAATAATTACTTTCATAGCCAAAGTAATTTTACATGCAGTCCACCATCAGTTTTCTCTAAGGATCCTCTCTATTCCCTCTAATTTTTCCAGTGTTAATATTCTGTAAAGTGTTTGACTATTTCATACAGACACTAACCTTTTAATTGACTATCATCAGCAACTGAACTTCATATCCATTCTTTGTGAGTACTAACCAGCATCAATAATGGCTTGTTATCTCTTCTTCCAACATAACAGATGTGTCCCTAGATTTCTTAGAATAGCCAGAAGTCCATTATTAATTACCCATTTATAAGTTTTTTAAAAATCTTTTCTCATCTAATTGTTAGTACCAAAGCTAGTCTATTTGTCTGTGTCTATCTGCCATCTATTTATCAATTGAGAAAGGCAGAGAGAGAAAGGGAAGGAAGGGAGGAATAATTCAGCACATAAATACATACATACATATAAAATAGATCCCAAATTTTTGTTTATTAAGGAAAGACATGAATAGTCAATTATTTAAATATATTAATAGTTTTGCTTTAAAATGAAATCTAAGCTACTATTTACAATTTAACTTGTAATGGTTGATTTGTAATTATATTTATAACTATATTTTTCTCCTTCCTCTCCATTATATCCATATGTCTTGAATTTCAGAAAGCCTGATATAAATCTTTCCACAGTTTCTTTCATGAGCATGAACACCTTAACCTCTGAACCATAGACTCATCTTTTAATTAAGAATAATAATAATATTTTCAAAAGATCGTTCAACTCATTTAATGAGATCAAGACAGAGATTGTCATGATTTGTGATCAAGAAATGACAGTTTAACAGAAATTTCATTGTTAGCGTCATGCATTATACATAATAAACAAACTGATTTTACTGGTGCACTGGATTTTTATTTTAGATCTCTGCGTGTTAGAATATCTTATTATTTCCTGTACTTTTTCTATGAAAATAGAGCAAAGCAAATTGAATTCCTAGTGATGCCAAGAATGTGCTATTTGGAGGGACATAAATGCTTTCTAACTTTTAAATGCAAAGTTTGATACATATAGCTGCCAGAAGCAAACAATTATGTAAGACCTAAAGGAGCCTTCAAGTTGCCCAGCCAACTGTCCTCACCTAATCTCTCACCAATTCCTTTTCTCCCACTAGGATTTCCCAGCATTTACCTTATGTGTCCTAGAATGTTCCAATCTGATTCCTGCCTTCTAGTGTGTGCCTTTATGTTCATATCTGGAATGCTGTTGTATCATCTTTCTTTGTATAAATCTGTGTTATCCAATTTGATAGTAGCTAGCCACATGTGCCTATTTAAATTTAAATTCAAATAAGTTAACATTTATTAATTCAAGTTAATTAATTAATTAGCATATCCCTCTACTAGAAGACAGGCTTCAGAATGAAGGTATCCTTGTCTAACTTGTTTGCTGCAGTGTATCCAGTGATATGCGAGGAAATATTGGAAAGCCAGCTCTATAGAGGAAGAAAAAAAGCCCAGAATTGCGAATGTCATGGTGTACATATTACCACCATTGCCAATGGAAATTTGCACATTTGAAAGCTTTGAAGCTGGAATTGAAAAGAGATGCACACGTTTGGCTGCCATCAGCCAGGATAAGCGAGCTCTAGCATGCTACTTCATGGGTCCAGTGACAGGGAGGAGCTAGACACAATAAGGGCTCGATATTGTTCTTAAAAATGGAGAAAAAATAAATATGTTTTAAAAGTCTTAATTCATTCTTAATCTTACTTGAACAATTTTTGAATAAAAAATTGTAAAAAAACATGTTGATTTTGCATGTTGGCTAGTTTTACATCATGTTTAAATTTCAGTCTCTTTTTAATTAGTGTATAAGAATTTCTCCATATGGTGTTTATTAGCCTCCTTGGATCTGGAACGAACTAACCACTTTCAAAGATAAGATTCGTCCTATTACAAACGTATTTTAAAAAATAAAAAAATAGTCACTTTGATTTTCACAACTAATCTAATATTTTCAACTCAAGGAAGAAAACACAATTTGAGAAGGGATTTTGTTGACCCTCTCTAGTTAGTTTTCAGATGAAAAGAAAATGTTCACAATTATATGAATTAGAAGTTTCCATCATTAACAATATTTTTTATTATATAACTTCATTTAATTAGAATTGGAATTCCAAATCAATTCTAAGTAAGAACTACTGAAATCTTCATTGTGTAAAAATAGATTAATAGAAATTTGTTTCGTTTGCTTTGTTTCCACCTTTGTCTTAAAATATACTATTATATCAGTTCCTCTTTTTTTTATGAAGCCGGTCCATATTTCTGTTTAAATATTTAAACCATATCTAAATACAATAATTAAAATCAGTAATGATGATTGATATGTCCTCTATAACACCAGCTCAGGGATGGGGGAAATTAAAGCATAGACAAGCAGTAAATGCCATGTGGTCATTTTATTCTGTGATATCTTTCACATGTGTATAGAAGATATTTTACAGTATAGAACAATAAATGATTAAACATTCAGTTTTGTCTAGTCACTGATTTTGAATATAAAGTAGATAAGCATTATATAAAAATACTTTTCTTTTATATGCAGTACCTAAAAGAAAATATACATTTGTCTTTCTTTCAACATTGTTTATATATTTAAAGTTATTAAAAAACCAAGTAATAGAAATGTGTTAATGAAAAAGTCAGAAGAACTTTCTTAAATGATAAGAAACATAATGAAATTACAGTAATGAGAAAACCATTATTATCTTCTTGGTACATGATTTTAATTATACTTAAGTTTAAAAGACACATTTTTAATATTTTTATGTATTGAAAAAAAGTGCTTTTTTTTTGTAAAATAATTCCTTATAAAATAAATCTAAATTAAGGGTAAAATGGAAATACTTATTATTACAATACTGCTTGCTAATTATACTTGCTAATTACAATTAAGAATACAGATTAATGGTATCGTTTACCTTTTTTTGATGTTTGAGATTCTTAGGTGTTTCCAATTTCCTTATGGCTGAGCTAGAAATCCCAAGATTTTGATTTTTAGTTAGCTTGTTTTTTTCATAGAGACTTACAGATTATAGTTTGAAAAATTAAGCAAATAACAGAGCATTAAAATTTGTTGGGCATTTTATCAAATACCATCATTTTTGATAGAGAACACCATTTTACCATCCACAAAACTTACATAAGGCTTCTTGACTCAGTGTAAGTGTACTTTTTTGTAATTGGTGCCGTTGATGATTGATTTACCCCATAACTCCTAGACAACCCCCTCCCCATAGCAGTTACATCAGGCTTCATTGCGTGGGAGTCTGCATTAGTGATATAACTAAGAACATGGCCCATGGAGCTCCTTAGCCGAGGCACACTGGTTGTGTAGCTTGGGAAAATTACTTCAAGTCTTTGTGCTTTAGTTTTCTTGAATGTGAAATAGAGATGGTAACAGTATCTAGTTCACATAACAGAAAAGATGAATTTATCCACTTAGGAGACAGCATATTGTAAGCATCAATAAATGTTTGCTATCATAATTTATTGTGTGTATATTGACTTGTATTTTTGTGCACAATACAAGTTCAAGAAAAGGGCTACATATTAGGCCCCAAAGTTTCCAGAAATCTTCAGAGTCTTGTGCAGAAAGAGGAAGTTTCAGAGGAGTTTTAAAGCTGCAATATAAACATTAGCAAATGAACTGTTTATCATGAAGTAATTTGATCTCTGATCATTAAACTAGATGATTTTGTGATTATTTTTATTCACTCTAAAGGTTAGTTTTAGATTCCTATAGCTAGTGAAAAAAAGTAACATATTTTGAAAACTGTTTTTTTTCCAGAACAAAATTATCTATAAGGAAATAAAACACACGTTACGGTTTCATTGTTGTTTCCTTGGTTTGTTGTGCTTTTATGTTTTTTTAAGAAACTCTCTTCCAAACCAGTCTGGTAACAGGTATGAATAAAAGAATAATACTTACGATTATAAGCCAAATCATAATATCTGGTCTTTCATGATGTGAAAAATGTATTATCAAATTATTAATCTGGAAAAATACGGCATGTCTTCACAATACACATTTCACAGAATAGGGAGGGCCAATTCCTCCTGCTACTGAAATCTGGTGACAGTACGAAGAGAAATAGGGAATAAACAAGAAAAAGAAAATAATAAACATTTCACTCCTTTCCCTGCTCCTTTACACTCTGATCCAGCGGATGAAAAACCACTGCCTGCAGGCCAAATTTGCCCCACCACCTTCGTGATAAAGTTTTATGGGAACATAGCTATTTCCACTTGTTTATATATTGTCTATGACCAATTTCATACTACATCAAAGTAATCATGACAGAGACCAACTCTATGGTCTGCAAAGCAGGTATTATTTACTTCTCTTGACAAAAAATATATTTCACCTTCTGCTGTATGTTATCTGATAGGATAGACTAGACAATTTTAAGGTAACAATGTGAAAATCTCAGTGGCTTAAAGGAAAATTACATTTACTTTCACTCCACATGTTCGTGATAAGAGGGTGCACAGGATGTGATAGTGGAGAGGGCTCTGCTTTGTATTATTCTCATTAAAAACCCCAGGCTGATGCTTTTTCAACCCTGAAGGGTAATTGCCTTTACAGAGGGAAGGCAGTGTGGGGAAATTTATAATTATTCTTTGATGCTTAAGCATATAGATAAAGCAGGTCAATGCCGATAGTGCCAGGCTCCAACATGGCCCCATAAAACCCCTGTCTTCTAGCATCCATACCCTGTATATCGCCCCTGCCCAAAGGGGTCAGCACCACTTTGCCGGGTAACCAACAGAAAAGACTTTGATGATAGTGGGTCACGTCCAGAGATTAAGTCATAAAGAGTCCCTGCAGCTCCCGTCTGGGTCAGGCTCATTCCCTCCGATCCCTTGCTCTCAGAGATTTTGCTGCAATGTCAGGAGAGTTCCCATAAGGTAAAGAAATGGGGCCTCCTCCAAAGAGCCAGTGAAGGAGTGAGATCTGCTGACAGCCATCTGAGGCATTTCTGGACATACATCCTCCAGCCCAGACAATTTTCAGATGATTCAGGAATTGACTGCAATGTCATGAGAGGCCCTGAGCCAGAATATTGGCTACTCTTGGCTTCTTGATCCTCAATAACAATGTGAGAGACTAAATGTTTGCTGTTTTAAATATCTAAGTTTTAGAAAAATGTGTCAAGTAGCAGTAGATAACTAGTGCACTTCCATTCACATTCTGTTGGCCAAAGCAAGCCGTATGATCATGACATGCTAAGGAACTGGGAAATTGCAGTCCTCCCATATGTCTGGAAGGAGGAGGGCCAGGGTATTAAAACTTGCACTAATTACTATCAGTCTCTAAGTCTTTTTCTTTTTGAGTAGGATATAAATAAAAATTGGTAAATGTTTTTACTTTTTATGCTTTTAGAGTTTTTTCTAACATAGGAAATAGAGGTCTTGGGCGTGAAAAAGTAATCAAATCTTGAGAATATAATGTGTGTAAATAATTATGTATTTGTCTGTGGGGTTGGATTTATCATTTTCATCAAAATGTAATTTATTTCATGCCTGCTTTTATTAGAATCTATTTTAGATATTGAAATTAAAGTAGTCTACCAAACCAAAATTCTACCATTAATTACAAATTTCTTAAAAATTTTAACAACATAGCTATCTCTTAAAAATGTATGTGTATGTGATGAGCATGTGTATAGGATTTTAGGTATGATTTCTCTAAAATATACTAACCGTGGAAGATTCAATTATCCTCCTCCGTCCCTCTATCCCTGGCTAAATTCAGCACAGCCCTACACCTGAAAATGAGCCTCGTGGGTCCAGATAGAGTGAGAATCAGAGCAGTCAAATTACCTTTGAAGACATCTGTCACTGTGTGTCATTCTCTGCTCAAAGTGACCCCAGGCCATCCTATTTCATCAGAGTAAAAGCCACAGTCCATAAAATGGTTTATATGGCCGTATAGGACCGGCCGCCTACACATCTCTCTGACCTTATCTCAGTCTTTCCTTCCCCTTTAGGGCTTCCCTGACAAAGGGTCAGGAGCAACTTCCCCAAGGATTGAACTCCTTTCTCTGCTTTTGCTTATTTTATCATTCTCCATGAAACTCATCAGCAACGGAGATATCATGTATTTGTTTATTTATTATAATTATTATTACTTGCTGTCCCAGCCCACTAAAATGTAAAATCCCTGAAGTCCAGGACTTTGTCTTTCAAGCTCACTCCTTTATCCTTAATGCATGGGAACATCAGAGACATTGAAATATACATATACATTATATATATATACACATATATGTATACACACACACATATATATAAAATGTATCATTAAATATAATTTTCCATTCTACATTGTTTGAAACATAATAAAATATAAGATAATTTGAGGGTTTGTACAACTACTTCCTCTCCAGCCTCATCTTTTGCCACTGCCTCATTCACTCTCTACACTTCAACTTTATTTATCATTTCCTTCGTTTTTGGAAGACCCAAGTGTCCTTTACTTTCTCAACTCTTTTGTAAGATGATATTTTCCCCTCTACTTGGAGTGTTTTTCTACAATCCAATCAAACAAACTCCCAACTGGATCTTCAGATTTTAGTATCAATCAATTTAACTCTCTTTTAAATCCCTAATCCTAATTTGGAATTATACACACACATGAATACACACACACACTTATGTTGACATAATGTATTTCATTATTGAATTATTTTCTTTATTTTGAGGAGGGAATTGGTGCCTACGCAATCAGTTTCAGAAACATAACACCTAAAAGAGTGTCACAGACTTTTTGCTTCATAAATTCTTTAAGAAAAAAAAAACAAATTAACAAAAAACAATTAGTAAAAATCGAGACAGCAATCTAATTAATTATAATTAAACATTATAATCACATTCGAAACAAAATTTCCTGTGTTCAAAGTCAAAACCATTTCTCAACTATTTAAAACATTTTATTAAGCTGCCTCTTGCTTACTTAGAAGAGTGGGATTTCTTGGCACATCTTCGTTCCATCATGGCCTGAGGACAGCAAGCAATTAAGACTGTAACCCAATTTTTTTTAGTTGGATGAAAGGCAGGCAAATCTCACAAGAGCACTTTGGAAAGAGAGAAGGGCTCTAAAATGAGCATTGTAAAAATTAAAAAAAAGAATTTTATTTTGAGAAGTCTCAGTACATCCTTGAATTGGCTGCACTCCCAAGTGTTCTCTGCAAAACAAACCTTCTAGATGTTCTCTTTAGCAACTTAGTCATATACTGTGAAGTGCATTCCATATTAAAATCATATTTTATGATTTTATTTTCTGTCATGAAAATACTATCTATTGCATTTCTAATGTTTCAAATAACTTTTTACAGTTATTTTTCTTAGATTCTCAAAGGAGACTTGTATTTTAAAAGTCCATTTTATTAATGAGGAAACTGAGCTGTGAAGCACAGATTTAGAGTAAAAGGAAAATTGGAATTCAGACTTAGAACTTTTTATTTCATACATCCTATTTTCACGACTCTGGTCTGCTTACTACTTATTGATATATTCTGTTTTGTCATATTATATTTTCCAAAGTAGCCTCAATATATACGAGGCAGTAGATGAAAATGAACTTCTTGATTTAGTGGTTGTTTCTGATGTTGCAATTTTCACCCTGGAGACCCAGTGGACCATTAATCAAATGTCTCCTTCCTGTGATGGCTAGCCCGGGAATTCTCAAGTCCTATTGGTAATATGTAAAATAGAATTATGCTAACTGTAATAGATAAGCAGCCTTAAGACAGTGTGGAAAGAACTTCTAAAAGTACTTACTGGAACCTAAGAGAAACTTTAGGAAGGAAATATAATAAAGGGACCCTGAACCATGAAAACTGAAGTTTCTTACATAACAGCCATATGACATACTTTTCCAACTAATTTTTAGGCATTCTAGAACCAAGTATCTAAGTTACTATGGGATATAAATTTTCTGTAAAAATATTAACTTCTCCCTCAATGTTTTCTACATGAAAAATGGGCATTCACAGACATTGATTTCAAAGAAAGAAACTGAAGGAGAATGTGGTCCTAGGCAGATGTGATTGAAAGTATATCACAAAATAATCATTCAAGGTTATTTTACAATACTCAATTTAAAATGTTTTAAGTTTTTTCCATGATTTTCCAAAAACCATAAAAATAGTTTCACTTCCCATACACAAACATATGTATGTATAATCTGTATGTGTGTGTATATATATGTATATAAACACATATGCATGAAATATGTATCACATCACATTTTAAACTTTCGGTGGAAATTTCACTAGTCATAGCAGTGTAACAAAACTATTTATTTTAGAAATGTTCCATAAGATAACTTTCCCCCTGACATATGATGTGTATACTAAAATATGGTTTTGTTTAATGTGACTTCACCATTGTTTAATAGTTCTTTGCTTTGTGATAATTTGCTTTAAAATGCTAATCTGATATTGCATCAATTAGGATTTAAGAATTTAGCAAAAGGAAGAAAAATATTTCCAAAACTCCTTAAACAGATTTTCATCCATAAATCTTTTCCTTTCAATTTCTTAACTGTTTGCCAACTATAGGAAATCTTGTATATTTAAATGGTGTGAATTTAAGGGAAACATTTTATGTGTTTTCTCTAGAAACTTTATTTTTGTAATTGGCTTAGTTTAGAACGTCATTGAAGTATCTAAGTTAAAGCTTTTGGGCAACCTAAGAGAATTATAAGAACATAAAAAAGTCCTCTGTTCTCTGTATATTGCAAAAGTCATTATAAACCACAAATGCTATTTTTTCTGCTTATCTTTCACATATTCCTTAGGCAATCAGGTGAGAAAACAAAATGAAATACTCAGAGTAAGCTTCAAAATGCACTCTTACTACTCCCTTCTTTCTCATTTCTTATTGATGACTACACAAATTGTTTTGTTTTCTTATCTGGCATGAAATTTTTCAACTTACTTCTAGGTCCAAGTCAAATAGATCTCTGATAAGGAAAAAAATGGGCTTTTGTCATCAGAGAAGGGAACATTTGGATGAAAAAGCTTGATGTAAACCCAAAATGTCTTTGACCCCTGCTTCTCAACAGACATGGGTCTTTCAACATAGACTACTTAAAGAGTCAGGTTTTCTTCTTGGGTATCCATTGTCTTTGCCCTGGTTTAGTCCGAGCCAAGGTTTTTATTATTGTGATCATGGAATAAAGAAGAAAGATCACTCCATAAAGAGCAAAGCCAAAAGGGAAGTGAGGCAGAGAAGGAGGGAGAGCAGCATTTCATCAGGTCTTGGAAGTGATGGAGGAACCTTATTCTAGGGTCTGACAGCAGCCCTTGTCCAGGTGTGTGGTCCACAGTGTTTACACAGGTTTCACCAAAGCCTTACTTTCACCCTGGTAGAGGCTAAAATGGTCAGTAATGTTAGAAAATCAGGCTGCGGTGATGATGAACAAAGCTCTCTCTGAGCCCCCAAGAAGGCTCAGGGGGCTGGTGAGCCCAAGAAAATCAAAGAATGGGAGTGAGTGTGACACTTAAAAGGGATCTGGTATAATCTTTGCTTGGTTTGGTTTGGTTTTAGTTTTACCAATATTCCCAGATACTATGTGTGTGTGTTTATATATATATATATATATATATATAAAACATAGTTATATTTATATATAATTATCAACAAATATATAATATATATTATATATATGTATATCCCAAGTTTAAATTTCTAATTAAATCATATCTATTGGCTATTTATTAATATTATATATAGAATATACTTTTGTTAATTTTTTTTAAAAAAAATTCTTATTTATATAAAGAATACACACTTCTCTTGCTCTCTTATGAGATGAATCCTTTCTTGATCTTCTCTTAATGTGCACCAGGATGTTTCCCAGATTATGTGACATGGAACAAGCATAGGCTTATAGGAGACATTTACAAACCAATAAGAGGGTGAGTTTGAGGTCTCTGATCATCCACAACTCTTGTTAAAAAGCAAACATAAGATGAAAACTTTAAGTGAAGGAGCCAGGCATTTGGTGTATCAGCTGTCTACATGAGTTGTAGACCTGGGAAATCCAGCCAATTAGTAAAATAGCATCTTGGGAATTGAGAGAAATAACTGGAAGTTGTTTACTCTACAGCTTCATTACCCTTTGGAAATGGAACTGTCAGTCCTCTAGACTGGAGTAAATCACGGTCCTAATTGGGCTCTTGCCCAAGTAACCCATAGTAACATTAGAGGTCATTTCTAGACAATCCTGATTATTACACAAAACCTCTTACAAGTAATATATAAAGAGGAACTTACAAAACTTTACCATTGAGTAGCAGTCCACAAACAAACAAACAAACAAACAAAACCATGATGCCTTTGTTATGGACAAAATTACTCAGTGAAATTATACTCAGCCACTGCGTATTTTGAAAAGAAGGAGAAGAATGGATGAGAGGAATTGGAGAAGGGAGGAAAGATTTCATAAATTAGCCTTAATCATTCCCTACTTTAAAATTCTAATCTATTTTTGACTCAAGACTCAACAAGAATAAGCAATATTTTAGAATTATATTTTTGAAAGTAGTTTCTCAACTTTGGTGGAAAAAATTAGAGCTGTACCTTTGAATGATATTCTTTGTACCACAAAACTGAATGTGGTCAAAATTGTCTTCTTTTATTCTTTTTAATATCTAATATCAAGCCACTTTCTTGACCCATATTTCAGTCAAAGAAATATATGATAACATATTTTATTACCTACAAATATTCCATTTCTAGAAGAAAAATTAATGTTTTTAGTGACACAATTTGCAAATGGTACTTTTTATTTTTTCTAAAAATATAGAAGGTAATCATTTTTGTCTATATTACAGCAAGACTGAAAAGCGTATATAATACAAATTAATAACTAAATTTTAAAAAAATATTTATTAGGCCTAGATATTTAAAACTCTAATATATGAAACAATATTCATATTCCATATTGCTATAAAAAAGATCTACAAAAATATAAATTTTACAAAATATCTATTACCTAAGTATTTGTTACTAAGTAGGTGACATTTAATGTACTACAATGGAGAGATTTAATCATCAATTAAATGATTAATAAAAAATAAAATAATTAGTATTGGAACAAGGCAACACTTTGGCTTGAATTATTTGAGTAGCAAAATTAGGTAATAGGACTATTTAAAGACTAAGTTCTAAAAAGTTTTGGTGCCTAAATAGAACAAGCTATCCAGGGTATGTCTAAATGTTTTTTTCACCCTTCAGATACTCTCTCCTCTAAGAAATCATTCCTCACTGGCATTGACTTATTCTTCTTCGGTGCTATAAACACCACTTTTTACAGATATATATTGTGATTTCACAAATTTTATTTACTTTCTTGTATCTTTAGTTCCCCAATTAGATAATAAATTCCTTGAGAAAAGAGGATCCAACCTACATTGATTTACCTGCAGTGAATGGAATCTGAGCCATGAGAGAGAACAGGCAACTGGAACAAAGCAACCAGTATAGGTTGCTCAAGATAAATGCACTTGAAAAAGATGGTCTGGGAATCTTTGAATATATTTAGATCAAAACTGTGAAGTTATACTTAATGAAAGTCAGAAAACTAAAGTGTAGATCTTTTGGCCCACCCTCCCAAGCACAGGACCCCAATCAGTCATCCCATTTCCTCTCCCCCCAAACTAAAATAACTAATCTGCCACATTTGGAGCTCAAATTTAATATTTTAGTTAAAGTGAAATGGTGATTAGTCTGTTATTTAGTAACTTGTTATAATCTTCTTCTTTCAAGTGGGTATCAAATTTGAACTTTAAATAGGTCTTGGGCATTCCTTTTCCTGAAAACTCCACAAATACTCAGCACAGCACTATCCCCCATAAAAATACAAAGGATCGTATAGGATCACAAGAAAATTAGATGTCATTGTAATTTTGTCTTTCCAATTTAGTCCCCTGTCTACTTAGAATGATAGATAGATTTTTGCTTAAATTATTGAGGTAATTGCTGAGGAATTTTTCTTTACTCTGAGAAAGAAATTCCGTTTTACCAATGGGGATCCTGAGAAACGAGTCCTGCAGTTCCTTTCCATAAAAATCACATCTGTCCTAATATAGAAGAAGTGCTTAACAGCTGTATTAGGAAGACAAAGGTGCCTTCACCATATTTTAAAGATGCAGTTTCCCTCGCTTATGCGGAACACCATGTGTATACTTTGAGGAATTCTCTCAATTTATGTACTAAGAATTCACAGCAAGTCATAAGGTCTGTTGCTTGAGGTTACCCTATAGCTATCGCTTTCTCTGTCTCCTGGATATTTTAGTTTGCACATCAAGAACTAATAATTTGACCAGAGTTAGCAGCTACTTTTTGTAGCATTACCCTTACTAGGTAATATATATGCTACTATAATCTTGAATCTACAACTAATTAGAAAAGTATAATTAAAAACAAAAGTCATTTGTGATTCTTACTTACATTTCCTTTGCATTTGCCACTGACAGTGCAAATAGAAAATGGATTGACTGTATTTCCATTCCTACCACTTATTTAACATGTGCTAAATATCTAAGGCCATTAGACAGTCACATAAACAAATGTAGTTATTTGACTATTATGGCCAAAAAACCACTAAATGATCCTGGATATTAATTAGCTGTATACTTAATTAAAGCAATGTTCACAGTGGATCATTTAGTCTTAGAACAGTAGTGGCTAATACTTTCTGTCTGACACTGTTCTAGTGAATTAATGGTCATGAAATCGTCACCAGTTTTATCATTTTATCCTTAGAATTATCTTATGAGGGGGATACTATTATAACATGCATCTTAAAGATGAAGAAATGGAGACAAGGGGTTTAATGTAATGTTTCCAAAGTCAAATCTGAAGAATAAGTTTTATAAACAGGCTTCAAACAAAATGTAACCATGGCACTATTTATCAGAGATTATGAAACAGTAAGAGGGGATGATCACAGGTCAGGAATTCCATTGCTAAATCTTCCATAATTATCTATATGACTTTGGGCAGTCAACTGATGTTTCTGGATTTCAAGAATATTCTCAAAACCACACCCATCTAAAGCATCAAATTTCTACTCAATACAGAGTATTTATCTTGTCAAGCCGGTTTCCTCAGTGGCCATTAGGTTTTCAAATATGTTATGGCTTTCATTTAAATACTAATACTTGTCGAAGCATTGTGAATGAATACAAGTAATAATGAATGCAAAAGTTAGCACAATTCTTGGCCAAGATGAACCTTTAATAAATCATAACTTATATTACCACCACTAGTTTTGTTATGAACGTAATCCCTACCATTATTGCTAGTATTCATAATACTACAAATACAATTAAACTCTGACATTTTAAAAGAGCAATTAATAAGATTTTGATAAAGCATTGGATTGTGATTTAAATATTAGTAGGGAACCTAAAATACATAAGAGTTTATAATCTTGAAAACAGAGTGGTTTATGCAAAGACACCAAAGAAGTGATGTCACTCTGGCTGTCATCCCCACCAATTTTCTCTCCACCTGGTTTACTCAGCCAGCACTATTAACTTCTTCAATTTAATTTTATCCCACTCCTCCCCCTAGTGGTACAGTAGTCCTCAGCCCATGTGAAAGAAAGGGGAAGTCTGGGAAATTAAGTTGGTTATTCATTATATACCAAACACATGTGAAAATAATAGCTGGATATACACATACAGGTGTATTGACTGAAAAAAACCAACTTGGCATTTTAAGAATTTCTTCATGCAGCAGATAATACTGACTTCTAGAGAAGAATTAGAGAAGACAATAAATCTTACCCAGGGTTATATTTTTTTAAAGAAAATCATAAAGCAAAAAATTGTGAATATTGCACTAGCTACTAATGATTATTTATGACTAGTGTTATTTTTACATTTTACTTCTATTTTTAAATAATAATGATGATAATAATAGTAACACAATTTTGGGATTTAATACTTAGTTGAAATTTAATAATACTTCTGAAAAGACCTTCAGTATTGATTCACATCTTTTTTTATTTAGCTTTTAAATTTTTCTGTTATTTTAAGGAAGCAAATCAACAAGAAAATGAAAGGGAACTCCTTAGACTGTACATTTTTTACACGTAAAAAAAAAATCAAAATTTCTCATTCTTCTTTGTGTTCTAGTCCTTGGCAACATGGCTGACACATAATTGGTGCTCACTACGTACAGGTGGAATCAATTCAGGAGCATTTTTTTTTTTTTGAAATCACATAGTAAATATGATCAAATATTTAATGTCTGTTTAAGTAGAGTTGATCCTTGAACGACACAAATTTGAACTTCGCGGATCCACTTGCACATGGGTTTTTTCAATAAATTCTACAGTTCTACACAGTCCGATCTGGAGTTGGTTGAATCTGCAGATGCCGAACTGTGGATTGAGAGAGCCAACTATGGGACTCAAGCACGCAAAAATTTTGGTATCTGAGGAGGGCCTGGAACTAGTCCCCAGGGTATATGAAGGGATGAGTCTATTCCCAATTAGTCACTTAAAATAAGTTAATTTATGTTAATGATCAGTCTTCCTAAGTAATTCAAAAGTCAAATACTAAGGGCAATTTTCATTTTCCACAATCTCTTTATGATAAGAACTTTCTGATTTACTAGTTTATGAAAGATTCTCCATTAATGGCAAATTTAGAGACCGTTCTAGAAGGTTAAGTAATCAGTTCATTTGATTATTGGTAGCAGTCAGCACAGTAAGAATGAAATTAAGCCTGGGTTTACGTCATTACTTTCATTTCCAAAACAGTTAAAGAGTAAATTATTTAACAGATACGAAAAATAATTTCACTTGGGGATCAAAATTCCTTATGAAATAGGCAAAGGACCTTGAAAGAGAAACTCTAAAAGCCAGATATGCAAATTTAATTTAACTTTAATTTCAAGAATAGTCTAGTGTAGGCCTAGATGATACAGAATGTCTCTTGATGTTTGAACCAATATGAAACCCAGTAGAGGAAGAAAGTGAATGGAGGGAGAGAAAGGATGAATCAACTTACAAGCAGATCTGATGTTGTTCAGGCAACATCTAGTTTTCCCAAGACATCCCTCCTGTCTGCTGACAGGTTGCTTTCTTGCTAAATCTGAGCTGTAAACCAGGATTCCCATTGAGACTTTTGTGCTTGTTTTTTAAATGAGTCATAGACTTTAATTATTTTTAAGATCATTTTATTTTATTTTTTTCCCCTAACAGAGGCACTGGGAGTTGAACCCAGAACCTCGTGCACACCAAGCACACACTCCACCACTGAGATAAACCCCCCACCCACTGTAACAGAGGTTTTCAAGACATTATTCTATCATGAAATAGTAGTGAATATGGAGAGTAGAAAATCTGTTCATGCTCTCCTGTGTTTGAAGACAGTGGTCTTTCTTTCAGTTTGAAGCACGCTTTGACCTTGTTAGCAATAGGATTTATGTAGACTTGTTGGAAAGATTAATAAAAATTGCACAGATTGCTTGAAGTTAATTGATGTAACACTTTCTTTGAAATGGGGTGCCAGCACTATGGAATGACTCGTTCAAACTTGGAAAGTAAAAATTGGAACCTTCAACTCATTCTAACAGATGCTAGCTATCTATGTATTCTGACTTCAGTCCATTGCAAACTGATTTTTGAAATGCTTTCAAAATTCTGTCCAACTTAACTTCATTTTTGTAACCTCTTTATATATATTTTCACCAAAATCACAGCCTTGCAAATGCCTTCAAAAGCTCATAGAAGTGTCCTGATGCAAAATAACTTTATTTTCAGTACAGTTACTCTTTTTCATGTGGCGCATTTACACTTCCTACTTATTTCTAAGTAATATCTACCTGAGGATTCAACTATTTCACCTCAGCTAAAAAACCAACAGTGCTTTTGATAAGAATCTAAAGCATACAAGAAACTGAATTCATTCAAATCACTCAACAAATATGCATTGAGCACCTCTTGTGTAATAGGCACTATCTGTGAACCAAGGATACAGGAATGTACAGAGGAGATACATTACTTGCTCCTCTGTGATTAAGTCTTGCTTTTTCAGTTCAATCATTTGAGTTGGAAGTGATCTTAATACGGACAGGTGTGAGAAATAGCTACCAATTAAAAACAAATCCAAGAGAAAGATCCAGTTTAAAAGATTACATTGTTAATTTTCCACTCTTCCTTTAAATTTGTATTAATTCAGTGAAATAATCCATTTTATTAATTCAATGAGCAGCACAAAGATAGATCACTTAAATAATATATAATTAATTGTATGTGATTTGTGTGTATATATTTATATAACATATAATATAAATAAGTATGCTGTATATAATATGAATGCTTTATTATATATAAAACATACTATTTATATTTATATATATTTCTATTTATATTATGTTTATAATGTATATTTATATATTTATATAATATAATACATATTTATAATATAATATATGCATATATATTTATGTGTTTTATTTAGAATTTGCTTTTTCTCAGTGATCAGACCAAGAAGATAATTAGCCAAATGTTCGAAGATAAAATGCAACAGTTTTTAAAATTTAATTAGCTATTTCACAAATTCATTAATCACTAAAGTGAATACATAACCAACAGAAACCTATGCAACAAACTATGAAGTCGGATGCCTTGTAGATTAAAAACAAACAGAGAAAGACCAGCTTTGGGGCTAAACCTAACTATTCAGATTCTTCTGAAGTTTGTCAAACTGATTTCCTTATAAGTATTGCATGTCCTATCAAGTTTTCTAAAGATAGTGTTGTAGAGATTAAAAATTAAAAAGCAATCTACCAATTTCAGGATATTTATCTAAAAGAATTAAAATCAGGGTCTTAAAGAAACATCTGCACTCCTGTGTTCACTGCAGCATTATCTACAATAGCCAAGACCTGGAGACAATACAAATGTCCATCAACAGCTTAGTGGATAAGGAAGAGGTGGTTTATACATATAATGGAATATTATTCAATCTTTAAAAAAAAGAAGGAAATCCTGCGATATGTGACAACATGGATGAATCTGGACATTACGGTAAGTGAAATAAGTCAGTCACTGATGAACACGCACTGCTACTTCCACTTAGAGAAAGGAATCTATAATAGCCAAACTCCTGAAAGTAGAAGGTCGATTGGTGGTTGCCAAGGCCTGGAGGAACGCGGGATATGAGGAGTTGTGGTTCAAAGGGTATAAAACTTCTGTAACACAAGATGAGTAAGTTCTAGAGATCTGCTAAACAACATAGTGCCTAGAGTTAACAATACTGAATTGTGCACTTAAAAATTTGTTCAGAGGATGGATCTCATGTTGTGTTCTTATCATCACAAAATAAATAAATACATAAATAAATACAATCAAAGAATCATAAGGTAACTTTTAGAGGTATTGGCTGTATCTATCACTTTGATTGTAGTAATAGTTTTATCGTCAAATTGTATACACTAAATATGTGCAGATTTTATATATCAGCTATACCTCAATAAAGTTGTTAAAAATAATTTTTTAAAGAAAAAATAAGCAATCTACTTTACTAGAGTTTTAATAATGAATTGCTTTACATATGTTTGCAATGAACAACAAAGCAGCATATCCTGTGATCATTTTAATAGACAGCATGAATATAAATTTATTCAAAAATCAAAATAATCTGTAAGAAACACCGTGCCTATTTTAGCCTAAGACCAAGAATTCCACTCAACGTGAGCAACTCTAGCTACAGACCCATGGTTGCTGTCAGCCAGCGTGACGGTGCTGTCTCTCCTTAACCCTGAGTAGCATAATCAGTTAGTCACTCAAACAAACAAGCTCATAGAAACAACAGATGCTCCATCCACGGAGTCAGGGTCACATCAGGATTCAGCCTGATGCCCTTCCTTTTTCGATGCTTAGAAACCAGCACAATCACTGAGGAGAATAAAAAAGGAAAAAAAAAAAAAAAAGGAAAGGGAAAAAAAAGAAATCAATGTGAACAGGTTCTAGTACCATTTATTCTCTGCAGTTTACTTAATTTTGGAAACCGTTTGCAGACTTCTAACTTGGATAGTGTTGACTGAGTAGTTCTCAGTTTCACTAGTCATTTATTTTCTGCTTACCCCTTTGAAATTTACAAGTTTTCTACTTCCTTTAAAAAAAGCCCATGTATTACTGATGAAGTACTCTCTAATGTGATAAAAATGCCCCAGACACAAAGACTTATTTACTTCCACAGGGAAGATGATCATTTTGATTCTGTATTCATGATACGCACTTTTCAACTAAATCTAGAACGCTGTACGGCTTTTCTACACTAGCAGTATCTAAAGATCTTCAGTGAGTTCTAAAGCCATATGTAATCCAGTATTGAAACTCTCACAGAGTAGTCAACATTTCAAAGGGCAAATGTGAGTTTGAGCCTCACTATTAGATTTCAGTATTGGTAATTGTGGCAAAGTTTCAGTGCATGCTAGTTATTGTGTTCCTGGAGTCAGGAGCTCGCAGAATTCTTCAATGCCACATGCAACTTGAATGACCTTAGGCAAGTTCTTAATTTGTCTAAGCTTCAGTAATATCTCTTATGACATGATTTTAAATTTTTGATGTTAGATCGCTGAGTTGATGCAAGTGAAGTCTAAGCAAAGTGTTGCATAATTGATAAACATTAGCTGACATTCTTTACTCATCAATATTATTATTGCATTTATGTGGTCATAATTTGTTCTGTAGCTTGAAATAAAATTTAAATAAGACTGCTCCCTCATGAATATATGAAGTTAACATTTTATTCTCTATTAAGGAAACAGCGGAGTAACTTCCTGCCTTCATGTTATTACTTGAAAGTGACAAAAGAGGATGTTGTAAGTTGTTGGTGGGATTTTTTTTTGGTAACTGTGGATTTATGAGCAAATATCTCTACTCTTTCTCTCTAGAAGCATCCCCTCCTCTCCCTCATTCTGGCCCCCTGCATTCTTCCTCTCTATGTAGACGTCAGTGAATTATGTTTTAAATTTCATAATAGGACCAGTAGGAAATTAAATGAAGTATCACACTAATTGGTACTGAGGTCAACTGATCTGACTGTTTTCTAAAAGGTGAAGGTGTAACAAAAATAATAACAATTTACACTGAGCTCAACTAGGCTGACTGCTTTCTGAAATGTAAAAGTATAACAAAAATAATAGTAATAATTGACATTTTAGAGTGTTTTATAGCTCCCAACCTCTTTCAAATGTATTATTCCATTTATTCAAATTTAACAACTAGTTAAGCTGCTATTTTTTCAGCAGGGAAATCATTTAACCATCAAATCTACGTTGTGTAAAGGAAAAATTGGGTCAAAATTAACTCAGTGGGAGGTGGGTACTCCAAGTCCAAATAAGTCCCTCAGGAATGGATATGATTCTTATAAAGTCTCACACGCTGAGTAGTATATTATGTCTTTTGACATTATTAAAGCAAATATGTGTGAATAAAAGTGTGTTACATTGTCATAAGCTTTGATCCTTTGAAACAAAGGTAGCATCTTGCATGATTGTCAGGCAAAGTTCAGATAACCTAAGAAATTTTGATTTAAAAGTAACCATATAATCTATGGAAAAACAAAAAAACAAAAAACATTGACTGAGGGGAGGGAGTTGAGGAACATCAGCAGTCTCGGTAACAATAAACTCCCAGAATTAATTAAATTAACTTCTATGACTTGTGATCTATTGACTTCCCTTAGAATAAATGTCATTAATTTCAAGTAATTTTTTTCAGGCTTGCAAATATAAACATTTCTCTGCATTGTTTCATAAAGGACAGAATAGGTCTTTTCTGTTTGCAGAGTATTTTGAAACTTCCATGAAATAGCAAATCATAAAAAAACAGGCCAAAAGAACCAAGCTTTGCATATTTAATTACAATATGAAGAGAGCAGAAACGTATTTGCCAAAGCATTGCAGTCAAGGCCTTTCAGCCAATTATTATTTAAAATGTGCATGCATGCTTCCTTTGTGCACGTATGGCATGGAGAAATAATCATCTCTCTATTCTGTTCATCATACTTAAGCATTTTCAGAACTAAATAGATTCATAAATAATATGCTAAGTGAGAGAATGCTAAGAGTGAGCATGCCTGCCAGCTGTTTGTCACCAATGAGGGTGATAGATTTCATTTAGTTACAACTGGCAACATTGGGGTCATTTTAGCATGACAATTCCTTCTTATTTCTTGAAATATTCTTTTTCCTGTGGCCTGAGCCAGTTCACTAGTTTTGAGCAGAGTGAAGATATTTGCTGGCATCAGCTATGCTCATGGGCTCAAATTGTCCTAGTTACTCATCAGTTACTAAAGCCTTAATTTTGAATTGTCCAGTGACATCATCTGAAACCTGGATTTTCTGTTAAATTTGATGCTTTTGAAAAAACAATTTAAATGCTTCAAGATATGTCTGATAAATTACATTTTGATCCAAAGAGATAAAAATTTTGTATGTAATAAATTACATATTTTGGTACGTCAAGAACTGAAATGACCACCAATACTCCTTTCTATTATCAGTTACAGACATGTAAATCAATTCTAGTATGTGTGCATAGATTGCAGTGTTCAACTTCACTGGAAAAAATAAATCAATAGCATTAGTAATACTAAAAAATGTAGTAATGTATATTAGTAATAATATATAATATAGTAGAAAAGAATGTTTTTTAGAAAATATAATTATATTTATATATTATTTATCATATATAAAGTATATATAATATATATAAATCTATAAAGTAACATATATATTGCTATATATAGTAATATGTCAAACATTTAAATTATCTATTTAGTTAAAAATTAATAATAAGATATTTCAGAGGTCAATTTTCTAGAGGACAGTTCCAGGATTTAATAATATGATGTCCTTTTAGGAAAACAAATACTCATTTTGTACACAAAAAGAAGTGACTGAAATATATATCTAATAATACATTTTTTAGATGCATTACACTGCATTTCCCTTTGTACCCGGTTTATTCTTAATCTCTCTCAAAACACTGAGAACTACCCTGAAAGAATTTGTACCTATCACAACAAATTCTCAGAGAAAGTTTCTTAGAATGATGTGTTAGCCGCTTTCAAAAGGAAAGCGACTTATTTGTTCTTTCAGACTTAAAGCATTTACGTGTCCTTTTTACCTATAGTTAATTTTTATCTATTATTCTAAATGAGTAGAGTTTCATCCTATTTCTTTTTAATAATAGAACTGAAAAGCAGCTATATGTTTAGCATTATCCAAATAAATGGCAGGCTAAATAGAGAAGTATAGAGATGGATAGATGGACTAATGGATGGATGGAGAGAGAAAGAGAAAGAGGGGGAGAGAGAGAGAAAGAGAATGAATAAAGGAGTTTCCATAATACCCATAATTTTCTGTTTTGTAGATTAAACTGTTAATTATTTTAATATATATATATATTCTAAACCACTATGCTGTACACCAATTTACAGCACCGTAAATCAACTATGCTTCAATTAAAATAAAAGAATAAGCAAGAGAATTCACACACGAGGCTTGTAGATCTCTGCATCCACCCACGGGAATCTTAAAAGTTTATATAGACTTTAATAAGGATCAGTTACTACACAGCACAGATGGTCTCAATAACACCTTATTCTCTCAAGGCTACATCCCTGGAACAGCTCCAGCTACAGGAAGATGGGCAAACATACATCACAAGGACTGGGGAGGGGTTGAGGAGTCTCTGATTGCCCAGGTCAAGCTCACAGTTCAATCAGAAGTCACGGTCACATCCTCCCTGATGACCTTCTCCAACACCTTCCTTACAGTATTTTTAAGATACTTTTGAAAAAACCCATTTGGTAATTGTGGCTAAAGTACAGAGGTAGAAATTATTTTTTCAAAATTTTAAGTTCAGGCTTAGAGAATAAAGGCTAAATTACAAATGAAAGCTACAAAGTCCCTTCTGTCTCCAGCAACACCCAAATTTCCTATGCCAGGATGGGGCTGAGGATAACAAATAAAAGATCAACATCAGGTAGCATCTCTACAGGGTCTTATTCAATTGAATACTTCCCAGTGGGCCTCAAAAGTTATTGGAGTTTATTTTTATTACTAATTTACTTATTTAGTGGAAGTACTGGGAATTGAACGCAGGACCTCATGCATGCTAAGAATGTGCTCTACCATTGAGCTATACTCATCCACTAGGGGTTTAATTTTAAATGTATCCAGATCAGGCTACAATTAACAGGATCATCCACCGTATAGCAGCACTGGCCTCTGGATGGAGTGCTCAGTACCACTGCTGTTTCTCACTGTAACTTGACCCCATAGACCTCCTTCTGTTTGGTCACCTGAACTTCCTTCCTGAGTAGCTCCATTACTGTCTCCACTGGGCATGACCTCTGCCCTAGCTAGACTTGTAATTTCCATTCTCTTCTGTTTTGGATCTTCACAGAAATCAAGCAGAAGTCACATATAGATGTGAAAAGACACACACAAATTTTTGGGTTCAAACATGAAGCAGAGATGACATGGGATAAATTCAGAATATCAGGAAGTTCGACAGAAGTTCAGTCTTAAATAGCAATAGTCTGGTAATTCAAATTAACAATTTTATCAGAACTGGCAGCCAGTCCTTTGTCACTCTTTCCACCCCCAGCAACAAATTTGTGTTCCTGAGAAATACATGAATGCTGGAATTTTGATGTTATTGGTCCCTGAGTGTTCCCTGATTCCTGTCTTACGAAACTCATCATGCTGACCCTTCTCATTGTCCCTAAACTTGCAGGCACTTAATAAATAGTCTAAATTTATGTCAGTGTTCAAGGGGCAAGAGCCAGTTCTACACTGTTTCATTAGGGAGCAGTGAAGCACACATATAAAATATTTAAAATATTTTCTTATTTTAAGAGCATTCCTAAATCATGTCAAAAATGTATTGAATCCCTTATGTAAGTCAGACATTGTGAAAGTCATTTTCACTTTTATTATCTTTTATTCCTTACAGCAAACCTCTTGCAAAGGTTTTTATTATCCTTGTTTTATGGATGGGGAAACAGAGGGCCATAGAAATTATTTAACACAGCAAGATTTTACCTCTGAACTCTGACTTTAAATCTAACTCTTGAAGATATTAAACTCATCATATGTCAGTGACATTCAGTCATAATTTAATAGTATATAAAAATTATAATCTGTATTAAGCACAATGAAAATGCAGGCTGTTAGTGTTAAGTTAAATTTTTCCTAAGTCACTTGAAAATATTTTAGTTTGCCTTAATTTTTAAAGTTTTTGTTGTTGAAGTTAATATTGCCATATGATAAATAGATAAGGAACAATTCAAATTCCAGTGATGAGGGCTATTCGTTAGATAGTATCTCGTCTGTATTGCTGTGGAAACTCTTATTGTTCATGTACAACTAAAAAATTTTTAAATCTTTCAAATTTCCTTTCAAATGCCTGAAATTTGTCTTCCCTTCAAATTCAAGTTTTCATTTTCATTTTTCCTATGACTAGAATATTGATATTATCCTCTTTGCATTCTACAATTGAATGCAAACATTCAAGTTAAGTGTTTGAAGGAAAAATGGTTTTCAATGTGCCTACCAACCAGCTTAGAAAATACAACATTTCCAATCTTTTAAAAATTTTCTATATATCCTATATCTATTTTCTATATATTTTATGTTCATCTACCACCCTCACTGCCTATATAGCCACTCTTGTGAATTTATGCTAACTTTAATTGCATTTATCTGTAATTTTCCATATATATACATATTTTCATGTATGTGGAAATATATGTTATATTTATATTATACACAAATATTATATGTACACTACACACACTTGTACATACATACAAACACACACACAACAAGACAGTACTGAAAGTTTTATTACTCATACTGAGACTTTCTAAAGAGAGCCAGGCAGGTTTCCATGCAAGTCTGAAAATGACTTGAGAACAAAAAGAGCAGAGAATGGTTCTGGTTATTATTATGGTTGGGGTGAGGCCAGGGTGAGGGTTAATGTTCCTACTAGTGCAAAAAGAGGAAGCACTTGGGCTTTATCTTGGGGTTGACCACATGTGAGGGAAGATGAAAAGAAGAAAAGGGAGGGCTTAGAAGTTCTTAGCAGTCAAACATCAAAAAGGGAGCCAGACTTTTATTCAGTCCTGGAGATTGATGAGCTATGCCATGTTCCCCATGTTCTATTTGATTGAATTTTATTTAAATAAGCTATACGGCTGGCACATTATCAGTCTGGTAACCTGAGGCCACTTAGGGATGTCAAAGTCGCAGTGAATGGCTGTTTGAGAGCTCAGCATTGAGTATTTTGAGATGTGAAATGTGTGCCCTGGTAACTGTCAATGATATCTTGAACTCTAAAGGGGATAAGCAGTGTCTTGATGAAGCTGTGTATTGTGACTTTAGTGCATGCAAAGACATGTATGATTGTGCTTTATATTTTGGGTATCTATGAAGTAAGAGATTTTCAGTGATCTTTATTCCCAGATGGGGCAGCCCTGGATAAGGAATTGTTGTTTTGGCTATTGGCCAGATCAGATGGTCATACCATTGAAAATGGTCCTACTGTCTGTCAAAATGTGCAGATGGGGCTGTTGCTGCCCAAGCCATCCATTATTGTACTGACCCAGGTGTCTTGGTCTTGATCCGAGATACATGGTTAAGGAGAGGATGGTGCTGACTCCCCTGAGGGCTCTAGCACATGTAATGACGGGGCTGCCATTCATATATTATATGAATTCTCTTTGATGTTCAGTCAGTTAATCCCAATGGACTCTCACGTAATCAAAAGATTTGTTAGAGGAATGACTGCATCCACATCATGGCATCTGAAAGGTACTAAGGATAGCCAAGCCACCCCCTTGAGTAAGGAATATGCTAGAGGGCCCAGGATTCATTCTATTCTATTAACACTGTTTTCATTTAGCAAGAGGCCATGTCAAGCTTCTGGAGTGCTTCTTCCACAGCCTAACTCATAATGGGCAGTTGGGTATAGAAGGTTCCATGTTTAATGCCTGTGAAAGCTTCTCTTTCAATAAGATCCATGTATATATCCAGCAATTTTTGCCCTAATGTCAGGTAACGTGCAACAAAGAAGAGTTTCTTACATTGGGAAGCCTATGGAAGTTTTATGACCATCAGTTGGTCCTAGGAGTCTAGGAGGCATGAAAGGAATTTCCTCTATTCTGTAGAATGAAGGGGTCTCTGGGGGGAAATATTTGGAGTATCTGCTACAATGTAATTTAGACAGACTCTAGAGTTTTTTGGTTGGAAGGAGGGACATTCAAAGAGGGTCAAATTATGAATAAAAGCATTTCTAGGCTTTGATAAAATTTAAAATTAGAAACATGTTTTTTTTCAGAACCCAAAAAGCCCTAAAAGATATTGAGTCCATTTTAATATTATGGGTGCTGGTTTAGCTGCTCTTTCTTATCAATGTCAGGGATGAAACATCTCCACTGACCAGGTGATTCTCAGAAATGTACTGAGATGGTGGGAACTAGTACTTTACGTGTGGCAGTGGCCCATTCCTTCTTAGACATTCTCTGTGGATATTTGGATGTCCTGACTCTGTATGTCAAATGAGTCAACTAACAGAAAGATGGAATTGCTGTGATGATGTATCTGTGTTCCTGGAGAAAGCTGGATGTGGTTGAGATCTTGGCTGCAAGAATTGTGTGTGATGGCAAGGCTATTGTACCCCACGGGTTGCTAGGTAAAGACATACCATGTCTTTTTGAAGGTGAAGGCACACTGGGGTTGAAATGCTGGTGAAATAGTCCCTGAGAAGAATATCACCAAATCTATGACAAAGGATCTACCAGTTTCTGACTGAATGGAGTCAGTAATTTCAATGATATTGAGTATGGGAGCCAATCTACCGTGAAGCACCAGTCATTCTTTCCAGGTTTAAGAACAGGCCATATTGAGCTGTTAAGTAGAGAAGCAGTGGGGATAATCACCACTTATCTAAACAGGCCTTATATAATCAGTTTCAATCTTTAAAGGTCTTGTTTTAACTTATATTGAGATGTATTTTGTCAAGGGGATTTTAAGGGCTAAAATCCTAATTCAAATTTAATTTAATTTATTATTATTAGTTACTATTCATGACTGTTTACTTTAATATTTTGCTTGTTGAGTCAAAGTATATCCATCCATGCCAAGACATTTTAAGGCAATAGGTGCTATGACCATGGGGAATTGGGAAAGACATGAGTTCTGATGGTTAAGGCGAAGTGTACCTGCTTTCCTCTATTTTATCTTTGGTAACTTTCCTTAGATTAAAGAGGATATTTTGTTTAAAATTATTAGGACTCACAGACTAAACTATAATTTAAGCCCCAGTGTTAATTAAGTCCATGAAAGTTTGTCAATTGGTACATTTTAACACATATTAAAATTAATTTATAACCTATTTTGTAGAAGCACAAAAACCATCAGTGCCATTTTATATTTCTTCTTATATAAATTCTTTTAGTAAGTGTTGAGTATCTAATTTAAATCAGAAAACTGCAGACATATGATTCAGTTTTTTGTTTCCTCCCGCTCTGTTCAGTTGTTTTTTGTTTTTGTTTTTGTTTTCTTTAACAGTTACTGAATGTAATGCAGGGGATTTAGTTGAGTCCTCTTCACGCCATTTATATTTATATGTTTTTTCCTCCAGAGAGTCTCAAGAAAGTATCATAAGGGTTAGGAACTTCCCTCACAACAATGGTAGCTTTATTGAGTTTAGGGACTTAGTCTTAAGTCATGTTTGAATTCATACCTTGATTGTGCCAGGATGGTACCTTGGAATTTTTTATTGTGACCCCAAAGATCATGATCTTCTTCTGATAAAAGAGGAATAGGTAACAATAGCAGCACAGCAGTTTTTAGAGTCTTAGCAAACCACCTGCTTTTAGGAGAGTAAAACTTAGTGACTGCCCTTTCCTTATGGGAGTTGCCACCCAGGGGGACCCTGTACCCAGAGATAGCATCTGATTCCACATGTTGAGGGCTCAGTCCAACAAGACTGCCCCCCACTTCAGAGCCAGTCTCCAGTTTAGATTGTGACCTGCTTCTGACCAATGAGCTGTAAGTCACAGCTTCCTACAAACCCCTCCCTGGGATTGATTAATTTGCTAGAGTTTTGTTGGAATTCAAGAAACAGGTTTACTCACTAGATTACTGGTTTATTACAAAGTTTATGAAAAGAAACAAATCAACAGCCAGATGAAGGGTTATATGGTGGGAGGTCGTGAACAGAGGAGCTTCTGTCTTCATGGCATTTGGGGCCTGGCACGAGGAAGCATTCTGTTTCCCTAACCGGGAAGCTCTTTGAACCCCATTCTTCTCTGTTTTTATGGAGATTTCATTACATTAAGTATGATTGATTGAATCATTGGCCACTGGCAGTCTGTTCAACCTCCAGCCCCTCTCCTGTCCCCAGAGGTTAGTGGGGTGGGACTGAAAGTTCCCACTTTCTAATCACAGGGCTAGTTCTCCTGGTAGTCAACCCAAATCCTTAGGTATGGTCCAAAAGTCACTTTATTAAAATGACAAAAGACATTTTCATTGCGCTCAGCACAGGAGATTCCAAGGATTTTAGGAGCTCTGTGCCAGAAGACCAAATATATATTTCCATTATAAATTGCAGTATTATAAATTTGAACTTCCCACTGGTGCCAAAGAAGGGAGCCCCTGAGCTTTCTTATTAATTTTCACAGATTTGAGCAGGAAGGAAGAGGGAGGAGATGTCAGCAGTCAAATATCAAAAATGGAATCAGACTTATTAACAGATAGTTAATAATTATCAGGTTTATTAATTTATCTTGACTGCCATCTAACATTCTTTTATATAAGTGTAGCATAATTTATCCATTCTATTGTTAATATAAAGTTGTGTCAATTTTTTCTTTAAGAACATTAGCCACTATAAACATTTCTGAAATGCTCTTCTTCTCAAACTCTCTAGGCAATCATGTTTGGGCATCTTTGTACATGCTGTATCCTCCGCTTGGAATCCTCATTCCCAGATGTGCACAGCTGTCTCCTGTATCTCATTCAGATCTTGTCTCCAATTGCCATTTTTAGAGAAAATTTCCCATATCAGTCTCTACTATTCATTACTCTTGCCTGCTTTATTTTATTTTTTTTAATCAACATCAGAATGAAATTACTTATTTGGTTTAATACTTATCCCCTCCCACTGGAATGTAGGCTTCATGAATGTCTCCATCAGTGCCTTGCATAAGGTGGAAATTCAAATAATTTTCAACAAATGAAAACACATTATTGTGTAAGTGAGCAAGAGTTTCTCTAAGACATACACTTAGCAAAAAATTTTCTGGGTAGTAGTGTATAGTCATTTTTACTTTAATAGGTAGTATCAAACAGTTCTAAAAGTTGCTGTGACAAATAAGAGCTCTGTCCACTTACAAACACTGGTTGATGACCATTTTTCCCTCTTTCTCCCTCTTTTTCTCCTTTTCTTCTTTCCAGTCTCTCTCTCTGTCTCTTGCTATCATTTGTCAACCTGAAGATGGCAAAATTATATCTCTTTGTGGTTTTATTTTGGATGCTCCTAAACAAAAATATGGTTCCTTGCCAATAAAATTCTTCTTCATATGTTTTGCTTTTTTTCCCCAGGTTTTTTCATCTCAGTGCATTGTAATTCTTACAATGGAAATTAAATTTGTGGTATGATTATTATTGGAAATATGTATTACACATTTCTTTAAAGTTTTATAATTTTCACTTTAAAGATTTTAAACAATGGTAGATTTATTTCTAAATATATCATATTATATTGGTATTTTAAACGGAGTATTTTTAAAAGAGCATTTTAAATATTCATTGTTAGTCTATACTACACAGCTTTTTATATTGATTTTGTATAAAACATTAATAATTTGTTATTAGAGTCTCCTTTCTCCTCTGCTTTAGGACTTAGCCACAATTCTGGAAGACTAAAAAAAGAAAGAAGTTCTATTCCAAATCCTGTTTTATAGCTATTAACAATGTGTGTAGACTACTTTTACTGGGTATGTAATTTATTTTTTATTTTAATTAATTAATTTTAACTAGTCTTTTTTGGAGCAGTGGTAATTAGGTTTTTATTTAATTTATTTATTTTAATGGAGGTGCTGGGGATTGAACCCAGAACCTTGTGCATACTAAGCACATGTTCTATCACTGAGCTATAACATCCCCCCTGCAATTTCTTTAGTAATTCAAATGTTTGCCTCAAGGATGTTCTTACAAAAAAGCTTCCCTTTTTCAAGTGTGGTTGCAAAGAAAAGAAGAAGACGTACAACATTCATGAAAATTTCATTTTCACTATCCCAAACATATAGATGAAGATCATAGCTTATAAAGAAGGGAAAACACTGAAAACTATTGCATCTGTATTGCTTAATTTTTAACATGAAGGTCAAAATCAAAATGCTAGGATTTATTTCCATAAGAAAACAGTAACCTTACCAAAATGAACTGTTCTGTGGTACTATAAGTTATGTAAATACTGAGATATAGAGGCAAACAGATACAGTTTCATGTTATTGAGTAAACTTGCAAAGATGAGTGTGGTCATATTTATACTTGTGTTGCACATCTGGAGATTTTATGGAACTCCAGAGATAAACCATGGTTGCTATTGATCATTCCTATCTTCCCCTTGCCATCACTGGAAATTTTTAACTGTTAAGCACTCAGGCCATAACATTACTTATAGTAAACTCTAAGGTGTTATGTTTTATATTTGTGTGTTAGTTTCTCAAATTAGAAAGGAAATTCTACAATGGATTTTATGAACACATTTTCTCTCTTCTCCTTTGTTCCTCTAGCATCAATACTTCTGTGGTATAGTTCGTGCTTTAGTGAATTTCTTCCCATGTAAACTCAGCCAATTTCTTGCATATGCATTTTTATTTCTAAATATAATTTGGCTTTACAGACATATGAAAATTTCCAACTAACCACATGGAAAAAAATCCTTAATCTCTATAGATAAATTACTTTATATAAAATTTTTAAAAAATGGTTTTCCCACTACCTGTGTGTGAAATTAACATCATTACATCATTATGTTACATCAGTACATTTCAATCATAGCATCTGTTTCTGTGAATCAATAATTATTCAATCCATTTGGGACAATCAGAAAGCTAGTTATATAGAAATTGAACTGACAAAACATTTTGTCCCTTCCTACCTGATTTATAAGTAAAAGAAACAATAAAACAAATGTAAGCGTTTTTAGTACAGTCATGTTATTGTTCTAGCTGCTGTAGAGCAGAAGATGATTATGCACAGAAGCAGCTCTGTGCCTGGATGTCTGTTTGTATACTACATCCATACATGAATAGGAATGAAACAAAGACCAATGTAGATCCTACAAGCAGATGATGTCTTTCCTCCATAAGCTCTTTGATTGCAAATACTATCATTTTGTTTTACAAGAATCAAGCAACATTTGCAAATCTTAAAATGAATAGTAATTTAGTTTTTTTTTTGATAGGGTAATTAGGTTTGTTTGTTTATTTGTTTGTTTATAATGGAGGTACTAAGGATTGAACCTGGGACCTTACGCATGTTAGACATGCACTCTACCGCTGAGCTATACCCTCCCCCCATGAATAGTAAATATGGATTTAACCAATTTGTGACGTATATAACGTATGCAAATCTACCATGACCCATATAATGTTGGCTAAGAAGTTAATGAGCAATAGAGACCAGACCTAATGCTTCAGGGAAAACCTTTTAAAGTTTAACAAGCTATAACAAAATGCTGCAGCCTCGAATGCCTATAAGCATGTTAAAGTAACTTATTTCTCCCAGTTCTAAAGGCTGGAAGTCCAAGACTAGGGTGCCAGCATGGTCCAGTGAGGGCCCCTGTCCAGGTTGCAAATTTCTTGTATTTTCACATGGCAAAAGTGTCTAGGGAGCTCTCTCAAGCCTTTTGTATTAATCTCATTTATGAGAACAGAGCCCTTATGACCTAATTATTTTCCAAAGGTTTCACTTCTAATGCTATGACATTGGGCATTAGGATTTCAACATGTGAATTTGGGGAAGACAAACATTCAGACAGTAGCAGGACTGACCCTTGAAAATCAGCACCCTAAAGAAAAGTATGTATAATGGGAAGAAAAGATAACTTAATAAATTTGGCACAGCAAAGATGTGGTTTTAGCACACACAATAATAGTGGCAAAGGGGAATGTCTGAAAGCATTCCTGATTGTCATCCCTGGGTGTACGCAGGCGCTCCTAGCATCCAGTGAATAGAGACCAGGGGTACTGCTAAACATCTTACAGTACACAGGACAGCCTGAACAACAACAAAAAATACATAGTGCGACGTGTCAACAATAAATTGTGAGAAAATTTCCTTTAGAAGAGTAAAAGCCAACGATGAAGGGTGATTTATTTTGTTGTTTGTGGTACATTTCTACTCCGGGAAAGTTGCTTTGTCACTGAGGGTTCCCTTATTTATAAAATTAAAAAGAGAATTATAACCCTAGGATTAAAAATTTTTAAAAACCTGTCTATGAAATTATATGGGCTATAACTGAAACAAGAAAAGTAAAAGAATCTTCCTGAATAAATTGATTTTTTTTTTCTTAAGTCTTTTACGCCAAAAAGCCTCACAAAAACCACTAAAACAGTACTGGAAACAGACCTAATGAAACACAGACTAGAGACTAGAATGGAAGAAAAGAGAGGTAGATTTAAGAGGTTATTTTGTCTAGAAGAAAATGTGTTTTACAGGTTAGTTCCATGAAAACCATATAAAGAGGCAATTGTGAGGAATGTCTCCACCCTATCAACTGAGAATAATAATTAAGCATGTGCTGAATACTCAGTCACCAGTGGCTTGGTATTAATGACTGGAATGCAGGTTTATTTGCTGACCCAATTATTACAGTGTTTGCTTCCTCCTTATTCTAATCCTCCACTACCAGAATGCTTTAAAGGGGAAAAGACAAATTGCCAAGTCTTACTTTAGCAATTCAATGATTTTTGTGTCCCTGGCATGCTGTTCAGTCAGTTAATGCTGCTTAGAGATACTGAGCAGAATTCCTACATGTTGGTTTCTTCCTATTACAGTGCGCAGTTCCACTGATATTATGTATCACTACGACCAGAATCAGTGTGAGTACACACACTGAACTTAAATTCTGAAATGGTAACAGTGCTCTATAATGTATAGAAAAGAGAGAGTAAAAAAAAAAATTGTTTATAGGAAGCAAGATGATGTTTAACATATAAGGGCAAGATGTGAAACTGATCTGGGGCAACTAAGAAGAATCTAATTGTTCATATGAGGTAACAAAGAGGAAGACCTTCTCTGAGCAGATCATTATAAATTTATTATAAGTTAGAAGAGTAGAAATGATTAACTTAGGGATTCATGGGGCCATTTAGCAAATAAAATTAGGTAAAAAGAAAGAAACTTTAATTTTAGTGTTGAGTTAGTTAAAATGAAACCAATAAGGAGGTTATAGTACATACATATACATATTTTAAGAACAGTATAGTATATACATATACATATTTTTTCTCCCCTGAGAGATAGTTGTATAATTTCACTCCTCTCCAAAGACAACAAATTTGAATATATATACATATATATAAATTTCAAACGCGTTAGGTACCAAATTACTTTCCAGTAATATATGCTATCCTATTAAATGAAACACCTCCCTTTAGTGTACTCCTCTCTCACTATCCTCTTGTCAGAGCTCTAGTCTATTCCTTGCTTATCAAAATGTACAATATGAGACTCATAGAATATGACGTTCAAAAAAATTACAGTAGCAAGTGTAGCAAGTAAGATAAAAGAAAACCCATTTCCATGGCAACGTGAGAATGAAGTCCAATTCTTTTTCTATCATGTAGAGTTTAAATGTCTACGTAGTGTTGCTAATAGAGAGAACACCAGCAGAGTAACTAATATTAGCCATACTTTAGTTTAACCTCAGAATTTCCTTAAAGATGTGCTTCTAGAGATGGCTAGAGAATTGGGGAATGTGGTGCCAGTCTGATAGAAATGACTTGAATTATCAAGTTATGCAAAATCCATCAAATCAGTAGCATCTTCAATCTATTTCATCAATACAGAGAGAAGAAATAGATTGGTCTTAATCTGGAGTTTTTCATAGAGCAATCTCCATATAATAAAAAATACTGAAAGTTAAAATTGGAATCTGTAATAGGGAGATCTTTGCTTTGGCAAATTTGAAAACAAAAAGGTTATAATAGGTCAACATAATCCAAAATAGTGCCCCTGAGATGCCTTGGTACAGTCTTAATACTTCATCAAAGACACAATCTTTCTAAGACAGTTTATCAGTTATCTCTTTATTCTCATTCTGGAAATGTTCAAATGCCCATCAGACATTTTGCTGCTGCTACAAAGCCAAAAATAAAAGTGATTTCAAAGGAAAAGCATCAAATGAGAAAGAAAAAAAATAAAGATAAGATTAAAAAAGTAGAAGTCATACCACTATGTGGAAAGCAATCCTGAAGATGTCTGTTTAAAGCACTTATACCCATAGGAGATATACAAGGTTAATAAAGCTATTCACTTAAGAAATTTCAAATTCAGGACTGTACTAATCCAAAGCAAGGTGCTTATTTGGATTTGACACTGGATTTAGCACATGGGAAAAAGAAAAATAAAAAGTTAAGTCATTTGCCAGTGTTCTTAGGTTTCCATACCCTTTTGCTTCAGAAATTAATAAAGCTGCTGTATTTACAGAGATGCATCAAAGATTACAAGAGCAGAAGAAAACATAGCTGCATCTGCAGAGGGAACTAATCTGATTCAGAGGATTTTGGATGATGAAATTCATGCAGACTTTAAAGTGGCTATTCCAGAAAGAATACCTGAGATTAATCCATTAAAAAAGAAACTGGAAAAAAGATTTTCAAAGCTTATTCGAAATTCCACTTGCCATGACATCCCCAAATACTTGAATTATTTAAAACTGGACATGAAATTAAGGTAGTTGAAGAGAGAAATTTCTAGAGACCAAAATAGCAACATTGGATCAAATGATAGCTGCCAATGTGCGAAAGGTTATCAGTGAAGTTTGTAAGACAGACGTCTGAGTTTGGGATCCTCTGTGGTACACGCTTCCTTTCATAGTCCAAGTGAAGGCTTGATACTAAAGATGAAGTTGTTGTTGCCTAAACAAGCAGAAACCAACAAAAGTAAAAAAGGTTTTGCCTAAAAATGTTGGATTGTGGAATTACTTTTATTACCCAAAAAGGTAAAAACTCCAGTCCTTGTCATACCCAAAAGACAAGTTTGCAGTTGGGAGTCAGTGCATTGTGTAATGAAAGATTTTTAAAGATTTATTTATTTATTTATTTATTTAGAAAAGTACACCTCCAGGAATGGGGTGCTGATCCAAGAAGGAAAACGCAGTGGTCTTTGTCTCCCCTTTGTCTTACACCCTCGCTTAGAGGTGGTCTCTTGATTGATTGACAGCTCTTGTCTCTGGAATGCTTAGTCATGTTTGGCCTCTTTGTGCATGTACACACAAAAACCCATGGGGGGGGGTGCCTAAACCACAATGTTAATTATAATACAATGAACACTGGGCCATGTCTGGTTAAGACTTCTCTGCTCCCTCACAGTCTTGGCTGTCAGGTTTTAACCAGTTTCTTCCTGGCACTCATTTAGAAGAAGTAAAGTCCCTTTATGCTGGAGTCGGGCATAATGCCATCTTTCAGAACATTCTCTCTCTCCTCCACCTGTCTGCCCGGTGCCCCCACTTATCTAACTTCCTAACACTTTCAGTGGATAAAGGAACAACCGAGAAAATTTAAAAACTGCATAATTTCTACAACTGGCATCTTGTTATTTCCTGATCATGTGTTTGAAAGTGAATTTTAACACCAGAAAAGAAAATCTTACAAATGCAAAAATAAGAAAATAAAATTTCTGTGTCTGAACCTTAAAAAACGTTACAATATTGAAAAGGACCATAAAGTCAACACTTACTTTGTTGATATTTTGAAATTGTGAGAAAAAAAATCATATAAGTACACACAGCCCCCTTGGAAAATTACATTTTAATTCCCATTTTTTATTGAGGATCTGCAAACTATGCTCTGCAACGTAACAGCTTAATCTCTCCAACGACTGCCCAGGTCAGACTTTGTCCTACTCTCACAGATCACCATGCACTTTGGGGTATAATTTAGCACACACTACTCCTCATGCTTATATTATCCATGTTTTGCAAACAGTGAGTTTCCCTTGTCATTTTTAGTCCCCAGTAAATAATTTTGAGAAAATGGGTTAGTAACTCGCCCCCCAAATAAATTCTAGAAGCATGAGCCAGTAGGGTTCAATGGAGCTATTTATTGATAGCATCACATATTTCTTGGAAACTTCGGTATTGCTTGTCATTTGGTATATTCTATTTGTACTGGAATTTAAACTACATCTTTTTAGAAATGGTCTCAATTTTACATGTCTTTGTACCTCAGTTGAAAAAGTTAAAATGTTTGGTTAAAATCATGCATCTTAGTCTGTTCTAGCTGCCATAATGAAATGAAACGTAATTAAGTAGCTTAAACTAAAGAAATTTGTTTTCTCACAGTTTTGGAGACTGGAAATCTGAAATCAAAGTGCCAGCATGATTGGGTTCTGGTGAGAGTACTCTTCTTGCCTTTTAGATGGTTGCTTTCTTCCAATTCTTAAAAGGCCACCAGTCCGACCAGAATAAGACCCTGCCCTTGTGACCTCATTTAACCTTAATTAACTCTTAAAAGTCTTATCTCCAAATATTGTCACATTGGGGTTAGGAATTCAACAAGTGAATTTACGGGAAACATAATTCAGTCCATAGCATCTTCACAATAGAAAAAAAAATCATAATTTGCAAGATCATAGACATTACAATTTATTTAATTTAAGTCCCAAAAGATGCCTCATTTACTTTATACCATATTTATTTATTTATATTTAATGTAACTAGTTATTTATTTATTTTAACTAGAGGTTAGTTAGGACAAGAAATTGTTATAAAAAGTATCTAAGAAATTCTCTCTATGAAGTCTATGTGACTATTTTCTCAGGAAAAGACAATAGTATTAAGCTATTTATTGCATCAAATACTTTACTGTTTTTTAGCTCACTTACTTTAATTATAAAAGAGGATTAAAATCTGTGCTTTAGTAGATATATTTGACTTATCTTTTTTGATTCTTATTTCTCTGTGAAGTGCTATGAATTGAATTGAAAGGCAGAAGGAAAAAAGAACAATTGAAAAAAATCACAAAATAAATATGGAATTACTGAAATAAATAGAGAATTCTGCTGTCCTAGCAGGTCTTATCAAAAAGATCACTAGACTGAAGGGTGGCAAGAAGAAATGCTATGTCCCCAAAATCTCACTTTGTGAAATCTCAGTGAGACTGGATCATCCCTGTTTCAGGCAATATCAGTAATACTAATGAAAATAGCATTGTATGCAATCAAGTGTAATTACTTACTCTGGAATAATGATCAACAGAAGCAAAACAATGTTTGCTGCCAATTACCCTGCAGCAACAATTGCCCAAGCAGAGTCCTGGCACTCTGTTTATTCACATTTTGCAGTTTGCAATAAGGGACCTGAGTCCCTGGTCAAATTTATCTAATCCTACCCGTATGTCTGAGTGGCAAACAAAGATTTACCAGCCAAAATGTACTTCGAGTCCAGGGCTGCAGTGAAAATTGGATTATTTTACTCCTTAGTTCATGCAGCGTGTGTTATTTCTGAACAAATTATTATTATATTCTTAATTTATATATATTGTAGAACTAATTTAAATTGAGCAATAATTAAGAAAATAAACAGAACCTCCTATCATAAAAAGATGAACATTTTATTATGCTTTAAAATGTGGTCTTTTTCTAAGCATATTTCTATTTTTAGCTATGGTCAGATTTTATGTTGACTGGAATACTGAGTTCTCATGTTATATTTCATACAATTTGTAACATTATTTAAATTTTCATCTATCTGTGCATTAACATATTAACACTCATTTAATATTAAACAGTCCATTAAGTAAAACTCAGTCATTTGTGGCAGATTATTCTTTGAGTTTATTGCTTAATTTAGTTAGAATTTTACATCTACTAATACAAGAGAATGTAATTATTACTTTTATTTTTATTTTTTATTTGTGGAACTTTTGTGAGGCTTGAAAATCTAACATAAACCAGCTCTTTACATAAATTTGATGGCTTCTCAACCTTTTAAAAATTATTTTGAACAATTTATATTTCAACAGATCTATCTGCTTTTCAAAAAAAAAACTATCCACGTAGTTATTTTTAAGTCAGGTTAGGTCAGATTTCGTATTTGTTATTTGATTTTCTCAACTATACAATTTTATACAAAATACCCGTCCACATACATGGCATGGAATACACTGAAACACTATGAATGCTACTAAGAGTATTGTTGTGTCGCCAGGTGTCCATGGAGTTTTGAGGGCAGCTTACCAGCACTATGTGTTAATAACAGTGACACTGATGACTTACACTTTCAAATACAAAACAAACCCAAGCTTAGATAAGGAGAGATTTCATTCAAAAGGAGAATTGCTAGAAGGAGAAATCTACTGCAACAAGGGGAGAGGCACTTTTAGAATAAGGAGAATATTAAGATCAGGTCTGCAAGCACCTCAATGGTCAGGCAGAAAGGAACTTGCTCTTATAAAGAGGAGAAACCAGGTCTAGAATGACCAGACATGGAGGAGTGGGATGGGTGGGTGGCGTAATCAGACAGTTAGGCATGGAAGTTTGTAATGTTTTTTCCCTCCAAAGTCAGTAGATTCCAGAACGGGGTCTTTTTGGAGGGATTATTCTTCAAACCAACTCCTGCTTCATCTTAAAGGGCAGTCAAAGTTCAGGGCCTGTGGGGAAGTAGAGGCTTAACTGGTGTTTAAGTCAAGTGACCGAGTATGTTGCCCAGATTGGTCAGCGGGTACAAATAGTTCAGCTAATCATTCTGAAGAAAAAAACAAAAAAAGGAATCTGGAGTGTCTGTGCTTGGTCTTGTCATAGATAAACTAGGCGTCATTCACAAGGCTTATCTATGTCAATAGGGAAGGGTGATTCTTTGCAGTAGCCATTTCCTGAAACACAAAAGGGTGGGGGACTCCCTAACCTTGATGGTTGTCCAGGAGCACAGAGCTCAGGTAAAGTTTAACATCATTAGCACTGTTTTCACAAAAGATCCTCCGAGGCCTGTGACTTTGGGGCTGATTATACAACAAGAACGTGCCAACATGACCCACGGCGTTTTAGACTATTCGGAAGAATTGGTTGGGAGGTGTTCTGTGCATATCTCAGGGATTCATTATTCAGGAGAGAAAATGCACCCTTAGGGACCTTTTAAGAGACAATTAGACCTGGTTCAGGCCTTTCTGAATTCCTTTCATGTGACAGCTTTTGGCTTTATTATACCTTCTTACTTTAACACTATTCTTGTATCCTTGTACTGGAAGAAACCATAGACTGCTGAGTGCTGACATTTTTTATCCTGTGGGTTTTCTACAGCAATTGAAATTTGTTCATCTGTCATTGGCCACAATCCCTAGGTTCTTGGAGGATTTGTCTTTCACAGCTGTGATTAGGTATCAGAAACAAATTTGTTTTTTTCACTGCTTGAAATGTGAACCTTAATACAGCAATAATGTTTTCCTCTCCACAAACACTCTTCTTAAAATTCTGTTGCTTCCTCTTCAAGATTACTTACTCTTGCCATGTGGGTGCATCAGAAAGAAAAAAAAAAAAGAATCTGAAGGCCAGAAATTTAGAACTTCTGTGGTGAAGGGAGACGGAGTCCTAGCAAGATCTGTGGAGAGTCATTATAGCAAATTGCCCTGTGGAACGGAGATCACCAGTATCTGTGATCATTGTCTCAGAATCCGGCCTGTCTTTGTCAGTCCTTTGTGTTGAATGGCCACTGGCAACAGAGCCAATGCAAGACTTTCCATGTGCCACTGCGTGTACTTAAATGCCATCGATTCATGAGCTAGAGTGGAAAGACTTGTGGGCTTCCCAGTCATCTCTCCGCACAGACGTATGGTCTACCTGCCTGGCGGGCCGTTTTATTTAAAAAAGTGCTATTGTGGTGCCATTAGGAGAGTTTGTGGGAGAAGCATCTGGACTCCTTCCTATACAGACACTGCCTCGTGCACCTGGTGATGGAGTGGAAGGAGGAGTGGCCGAAGCCCTTGCATTTGTCTGCTAGGATTGCCATAACCAAATCCCATAGACTAGGGGGCTGACACAACAGAAATTTATTTTCTCACAATTCTGGAGGCTGGAAGTCCAAGATCAAGTGCTGGCAGGGTTCATTTCCTCCAAGGCCTCTCTCCTTGCTTGCAGATGGCCACTCTCATGCTGCCTCTTCACACAGTGGTCCCCGTGGTGGGTGATCTCCTGTTGTCTTAATCTCCCCCTCTTGTAAGGGTAACAGCCAGCCTGGATTAAGCTCCCCTTCCAAACACCATCATTTTACCTAATTACCTTTTTAGAGACACTATCTCCAAATACATTCACATTTTGAGGTACTGGGTGGGGAGGTTAAGGCTCCAAAATAAAAATTTTGAGAAACACAGTTCAGCCCGTAATTGCTCTGATGCCTCTATAATTTACTTTCACCTGAAAGCAGCAAAAACACCTCACACTTTCCGGCTTGGGAAAAGCACATATTTTTACTTTTTTGCATGTGTTATTTTCTCATTATTTACATTCTCTGATGATCAGAATAAAACAGAGAAGGATTGTCAGTTGATGATCAACTGTCATTAACCTGGTATCAAGGGCACAGTGACGGCTTCCCTGTAACTCTGCTTAAATCTCAGTCTTAAGAAGCATGTGCCCTACTACTGAGTTTTACCCCCTCCTCCTCATTCAGTCCATCATGGTTTGTCATAGCAGTCCTAACAGACTAAGGCATCTGCTTAGTGTTGAGATGCTCCTGTTATAATAAGGTTCATGAGAATCATATGTAAATAAGCCCTCTAGGGCAGGTCAAAGACAGATCCCATTTTATAGAAAATCCGTTTTTTTCAACTAAGGTATTTCTCTACTATACTTAGATTATTTTATATGCCTCCCAGTTACAAAACAATATTAATTGATACATATATTAAATATGTAGTTGAAATATTTTGAAGATTTCACATATTTGTTGGGTGAGAGAAACAACTACAATATAATTGTTAAGAAAGGTAGATAGCACTAATACTTCCTTTAGAAATTGCCTGTGTTTAACTGTAAATCTATAATGTCAAATTAAGTTGTATTACCACACACTCACTGAAACAAATACTTTCATGTATCTCTAAGCAGACCTTGCTCACCCAGTCCTTAGCAGCCAAAGTGGTTTCATTATGGTCTCTATTGCTTATTAAACTCTTCCATCCTCTCACTTTTGAAAATTATAGTACACATGTAATATGTCTCCATCCTACTGAGAGATCAACAATAAAGAGGTAGAATTAAAGGAGATAATGCATGTTTCCATTCATAATGACAGATCTTGGAAGACTGAGAAATAGTTCATGTGACCTGATGAAATTAGAAAATGAGAATGAATTGCATGCAAAGAAAACAAGTTTATTAGAAGTAGCTTTTCTTTTTAATACTGTCACATTTTTCTTCAACTTCCTTTCTTTAACTTCCCTTGTGGAGCTTTCAATCCCCATTATGCTCAGATAGAATAAGAACAGTGATGCCAGAAGGGATAAGACACTCTAACCATGCATACTAGAAAGAAAGGCCCTCACACTGCATGCCTGTTACCACTGGATTTACTGTCTGGCAGCAGATGCTCATGGAGATTCTCACCAAAATGCTCCGAGAATTCATGTTGTGCTTGTCTTCTCTACTCCCCAGTGCCTTTCCTCCTCAGGGGATTCTACGGATAAGAAATTCTTCCTTTTATAATGAACCCTTCAGAGCTCGCAAGGGGAGTACGTTATCTGCCCCCTCACTGGGGCAGTCATTTATGTCCTCTGAAGCTGATTTTTATTATTTTGTTGTAAAGAGCAAGGTTTAGGTGCATGTAACCCATGCAGTTATCAGGGTCAGAAGCAATTGTTTCCTTATCCTTTGGTACATTCTGTATGCCTTTCCCACATGATGAGTGCCTTACAAATGCTGCTGCTCTGTTTTATAGCTTTACTACCTATGCATAAAGAAGAAACTATTATTCATTCAAACACACACGGCAAACATTGTAAAAGTCCACTGAAGATTATTTTTACTGACAATGCTTCAGTTACCTGAACTAGAAAGAAAGGCAGTTCGGTGGTCCACACACTTCTTGGAACCTCATTTTTCCAGAGTTGGAAGGAACCTGTTATCACCAACATTCAGAGATGGAGTAGGCTCCCACTTGGTGATGTACTCAAGCCACTGGAACAGTCTGTAGTCAAAGACCAAACCTTAAAATCTAAATCAGTCCTCTCATGCTAGGTAATGCTGCTTCCTTAATAAAGACCGCCCACAACCATGTTGGACTAATCCAAGAAACCTTCAGAACTTGTCGTTCAGACTTCACTTTTTTCTGTCCTCATGTTCTCTCCCTCTCTTGCTGTCTCTCTATGTCTCTGTCTGTCTGTCTGTCTGTCTGTCTTTCTTTCACCTCCATCTCTCCCTATATCTCTTTCTGCTTAGTACCATTATATTAGTGATTCTGTTGGACTTCTGGAAGATTCCAAATCCACCACTGGAAATATCCTTGAGATCGTTCTCTTCCAAGTGCTCTCTGATCTTTCAAATTTTGTATTATCTATTTTCTATCTATAACTATTACAGTAAAACTGAAAATGGAATGAAAACCCAGATATGGATTGAACTGTCAAGTAACACATCGTTTTAAGATTTACACAACAAATAATTTTCTGTTTACTAATATATTTAGAATTGTTACTCGGTTACTTGAATTGATAAAATCAAGCTTTAAAGGCAAACTACTCTATCAAGTTTTGCACTTTGCTCAAATATAGGTAACCTTCCTATATCCTATATTCTTCCATTTGAGAAATTGTGTTGGATACTGGATGGTGACACAGTCCAATCTAAAATCAATTTATCAGTTGCCTGAAAAAAGAGAGAAGAAAAACTTACCAAAGATAATTCAAGTCATAGAAATGCACACAACTGCTTTCCAAATAGGTAGCACCCTATCTCTGTGGGCTGCTTCACCAATTTTCAGGACTTAACCTGGTTCATTATAGGGTGTCCTCAGATATCAGTTCATCTCCTCTTGTATACTAAACAACTATTTCGGGGAGAAATGGAAGTAGAGTTGACATCACAATGTTTATAGTTTTCGGATTTGTAAGTTATTACATAATGGTTTTTCTCTGACAATAAAGGGACCCTTATGCCTGGCATCATCCTCTGACTGCAACTATAGAGCAAGTTTGTCTCCACTCCATTTGCTTTTTTCTTAGAATGTCAAGTCTGAAAAGAAATCATTTAGAGGACTGTATTCCTCTTTAGTCCTGGCTGCTCTGTGATAGTCAAAAGGAGTATTACCGGAGTCCTTCAAGATGTCTTCTGTGTGCTTACAAGAACATGGCACTTTACAGAGGAGACAGAGAATTGTTTGTTGGCTACTGGTATTCTCTATAATCTTTATTTCTTTATATCGGATATAAATACATATAAAATATATAGAATGTCAGTGAGACTCTTCTAATTTTATTCTCGATGAAATTTTGATCTTTTTGGTAGTTTTATTCATTTAGGTACATCAAAGAGAAAGAGTTTTAGGAATTTGAACTAACTCTCCACCTTCCCATTTATCTTACAGCACTCCATTTTTATTATAGGCTAATGCCAGTGGAATGTAACTTCTTTTACCTTAGAATATAAAATTTTTTTAGCAACGTCAAGTTTTAGGTACAACTGGGAGATATTTAATTTGTTATTTCACTGAAATGGAAAATTTTCTTCAGGGTACTTCTCTTTGATGGCAGAGAAGTATACAAATTATGCTGGAAAGTAAGGCAAGGTTTTTCCCCCAGGACTGGATGAAATGAGACTGCTGTTGCAGTAAAGTACCGTCCTTCTACAACCTAGAAGGCTTTAGAGATTCATACATTTAATGTTCCCATCTTGCTAAGTGTTCTGCACGTCGCACATTAGTTTTCCCAAACTGTCACTTGTAATGAAGAAGAACTGCGCTCAAGATGACTTGAAGAAGTAAACTGACTCCCAATGTTATGTAAAAGGAATGCATATAAAACAACTGTTCACAGAGAAGCATCTGTTCTGGCAGACAAAACCTAGAGAAACCGCTACCTTCTGTGCTGCGCTGGGAAGATAAATCGTGAACCAGAATTCTCAGGAGCATTTCCAGATGTTTCTTTGGAGACAAGCACATCAGGCCTGGAATGGCTTCCCACCTCACACCTTTCCTGGCCGTCCAGCCTCACTTCTCTTCCTCCTTTGTGTTGTCATTTTCCCAAGCAACCCACTACTTTTGATTACTGTTTTTTTTCTCTTCCCTTTGCTGTATGTCCTTGGTAGAACAGGTAACAGGAACAGGACAGGAATCCAACATGTAGAGCCCCTTTTATTGAAAACATAATTGTCTTTCACAGCAATGTGTGATATATATATATAAAAAAATACTAACTCCAAAGTAACTGTCAGAAAACCCAACCTTTCCTTCAAGTGGTATTTTTTATAAAAGTGTCAAATATCAATATAAAAAAAGTTTCACCTTTCTGCATGTACTTGGGTCATCTACTGAACAACTAATCAGTGATTGTGAATAACTTTTCCTTTTTTTTTTTTTTTAGCCTGTCAGCTCTGAACCTATTACTAAAGTGCCAGCTCACACCTCTCTCCATGGAAGTATAGACTTTCCCATGAAAAATACACAGCTGACCAATCAAGAAATGCCATGTGCCTTATTAAGAGGAATTTAGCTTTTTTCATATCTTGTGTGTTTGTGTGTGTGTCTGTTAAAAATGAATTTATTATTACTCATCATAGAGTTAAAAGTTGTAAAGATTTAAACATTTTACATAAATGTAATTTATGTGAGATTCTGAAATTGAAGGAACATATAAAGAAAAAAATCATTAAAAATCCTAAGTAGAGATGATCTTTTTGATGTTTTCTCACATATTTATTTATTCATTCTCTCTGTGTTCTCTTATCTCACTTATTCTGCTGATGCCAAATTTATATTAAACATACAAATCCTACATATTGATCATTCTTCCCAAAATTAAATGACTGCATATTCTGTATGGAATAGCAAAGCACTAAATTTTTTCAAGCCCTCAGTTTTAGACTTTTTAATGTTAGTTTCAGTGTAAAAATGATTTTTGAAGACAAATGACTAACAGCCACTCTGCATATGAACATAATCATTTTGTAAGCGCATGAACTCAGTGTGAAAGAGTTCAACTCCTTTCTTGGTTGATCCAAAATGTGAACCAAAATGATTCCAATTAAGTATTTAAATAAAAAGTTGATTAAATATATCTGATTAAATAGATAAATTTCAGTATGGAACATAACAATGTTAAATCTGACGCTAATACTCTTTAGACTGAAGACATGTTAGGAAAATTAAAGTGCCACAAGAAGGAATTATTTGCAATACTTCATCAAACATAATTCAATTTGAGAGTACTATGCTTTATAATGAAAGTTAAGTAATCTATTGCAAATCTTGCATTTCAATGAATTCTGAGGTAACCTGCTTTAGCGAGATGAATGCAAATTTTGTATTGTGACAGCAACGATCATGAGTTTCAGCACTATACTTTCTATTAGGTGACTTGATCAAATTTCTTAGACTTTTTAAGGATCAGTTTCCTCATATGAATACCTAGCTGAATGTTTTTCATGAGGCCAAAATACAAAAAAAATTCTGAATACTTAAACGAGGATTTCTTCATTGAGTATATATTTGGCTTACTCACTCCAAGAGAAAAATTTATGACATACAAGAAAACAAAACAACTCTAGTTTCTGTATCCTTTATTCACAGGTATTTCAAAGAAAATAACTCCTTTGGTTTGGATTATCCAGCTCAATCTCTTAAGATTTCCTTTTGGATTTACCTGTGTATACTGAGTTCTGTAGATGTCTTTCTTTGAAAACATTTTATTTTATTTGTTGATTCAAGAACTAATTGGTGTCATAAATAACATATGTACTTGCCATATTTTCCACTTGGATAAGTATACTTACCTTTCATGTGGCTTCAGTTAGTGTTCTGCTTGTATGTCCCTGGGGAAACAAGACTGCCGGCTGCTTCTGTCTAGGAAAGGAGAAAATTTTGATAAATGGAAAGAAATAGATTTCATGGTAAGTAGTTCTCTTGTCTCACATTTTAGTAAGTGATTTCTTTTGGTGTCTTTTAGTCATATCAGCAATAGCTTATGTATTTTGAAACACAACACTAACTATAATTTTCAAGGATATAAAAGAAGTTTTCTTATTAGAACTGTTGACTGAGGGGCATGTATTTCCACACTTAGACATAAGAAAAAACCCTTTTCCAGTATTATTGTGATCTAAGTGTGCTGAAACTGATCTTACTAATCATTGTGTTTCTGCTCTTTGTTGTGTCATAAATTGAATACAGGTATACAAAATACAGACACCCTTGGGCCTCTGGACAATTAAAGAAGTCAAATATAGATATAGATATAGATATAGATATAGTCTATTCTCATTCGTTGTAGTAGTGATGTTCTGTAGAATCTTTATGAACATTGAATTAATGAATTGTTATTAATGGTAAGCTGAAATATGTCAATATCCTACAATCCTGAAATGTTTCTCCTTAGTATATTCACTCAAGAATTCTTGCACATGTGCACTGAGAAACGTTTATTATATTCATACATCCTAGAATGATTAAAGAAATTGCGTTATATTCAAACAATAGGCTATTAATATACTTGTGGAAATGAAAGCATAATGAACATGGCTGCATCTCTAAAACATAATATTGAACAAATATTTCAAGTCACAGAAAAATAAATACTATATATTTTCATTTATATAAAGTTCAGAAACAAAAAATATATATTATAATATATAAATATAAATATATATAAAGTATATAATATATATTCATATATATATTAAGGAACACATATATCAATGTCCAAAGTGCAAAAAGAGAAGAATAGGCTTAATAGATAATTCCGATCAGAATAGCATTTATTCTTGTGGGTACTAAAGTGGAGAAGAAAAAAAAAAAGAATTTCTAGCATATAATTAGTTCTAAGTGGGGCTTGAAATGTTATATATTTAATATAAGTTGGTCTGTTTTAGTGCATAGAAGGATGACTTAGGTTTGTATTTTAGTCTGATTGGGCCTCTATAACAAAATAGACAGACTGGGTGGCTCACAAACAAAGAAATTTAATTTTCATTGCTCTTGAGGCAGGAAGTTCAAGATTAAGTAAGCGGCATGGTTGTGTTCTGGGGAAAGCCCTCTTTCTCCTTTGTATCTGGCACCTTTCCTGTATCCTTCAAGGGGTTAGGGATCTTTCTGGAGCCTCTTTTATAAAACATTAATCCCATTTGTGAGGGATCCACACTCATGGCTTAAGAAGTTCCCAAAGTCCTCACATAGTAATTCCATCACATCACGCATTAGAATGTCAACATAGTAATTTTGAAGGACAGAAACATTCAGACCACAGCAGTTTGTGCTTCAGCTTTGGTTCAATAAATGTTCCTAATATATTATTAGTGTGAATTCAAAACATATCCTTGGGATGTATCTAATTTACAGTCTTTCCCAATGTAAATATCTTGAAATGACGAGATTTCAATATTGATGAAATGAAGAGACTTTCAGCATGTGCTCTGTGGATCATTTTAGAGTAAGGATGAATTCTGTGACTTTTTTCTCCTAAAAAATGCTTAGACACAGATAAACTGCAGATTTTCTTGGCTCTTCTTTAGGTTCTATTGGAAATTCCTTGAATATAAGCTTGGAGAAGAAAACACAATTGAAGGAAGAGTACTTTAGCATCTTTCTGGCTTCAGAATTTTTTTTTTTTTAACACTTAGATCAATCTTTCATTTGTTTCTACACCTGGTGCAATTCTCTGATGCCGCGCTTTCACAGACACGAAGCACAGCTCACAGTGTTCTGAAGAATCACACTTTATTTGCAGGTAGTACGTCACAGTAAGGAAGGAAGAGAGGCCCCGCCCTGCGGGCCGCCCGGGCGCATGCGTGTCCATCCCAGCATCCTCAGCGCGGCGGCGGCAACGGCCTTTCCTCCCCCCCCCCCCCACACACAGAGGAGGCGCGGTCGACCTGGAGCCACCTGAGGAGGAGAGCGGGAATTTTTCTGCAAGTTGTGGAAAAGCGAAGAGAAGGGAGGAGAGGTCATCCACAGCACTGAAGACATGGTGGCTCCTAATGTCATCTTCTCACGGTGGCTCTTAACAACACCCGGACTCCTACAGGGATGACTAGCGCAACAACTTTGGTTCAGCTAGGCCTGGATTGTGGCTTGTCCTGGATTTTTGGCTCAATTTCTGTTTGAATTCCCAAACTTAGTGGCTCCTGCAGGCCTGCCCTCTGGGAGCATGGCCTCCACGGAGCTGAGTGGTGGGGCCTGCGCTTTCCAGCTGGCCAGCAGGCAGAGCCAAGCCCGTCTCTGCCTCGTGAGGGTCCCGCGTGTTCAGCTGGAGGACTTGATTCTGTGCTTGGACTTGCCTCCTCCTGCAGCTGACAGGTGCTTGGTCTCCTCCAGACCACTCCCGCCCCCCACCAGGGCCTTGGCTTCTGAACATCGCCGGGCGTGGTGACCTTAACAGGAGGTCGGTTTCCTCGGGACATCCCAGAGCTTCAGCTTTGGGACAACACTGCGTCACATCCATGCGGACAGGAGCCCGTTGTGTTCCAGACTCACAGGGAGGTGCCACCGCGGGAGTAAAAGGTGAGGAAACAGTGGGGAGAAGCTTCCTGTGAGAGGCTGACTCAAGAGGCTGACTGAGAGGGGTGCATTTTCAGAGGACCCAGCAGAGGGAGGGCTGGACGTGGAACATTGTGGATTTCAGTTTTCTGTTTGGTGCAGATGATGTCCAGTATCGTTCTTTGGTGTGTGGTGTCCAGTTTTCCTGGCATTGTTTATTGAGGGGACTGTCCTTGCCCAGTGTATGTCCTGGACAGCTTTGTCAAAATTAACTGATCGCGGATGCATGGGTTGATTTCTGGGCTCCCTACTCTGTTCCTCTTGTCCGTGTGCCTGTTTTTGAACCAATACTACACTGTCTTGGTTACAGTAGCTTCCTCATGTAGTGTGAAGTCAGGGAGCGAGATGTCTCCAGCTGTGTTCTCCTTTCTTAGGATTGCTTTGGCCATTCGGGATCCTTTGTGGTTCCCGACAAACGATAGGGTTGCTTGTTCTGTTTCTGTAAAAAATGCCATTTGAATTTTGTTAGAGATTGAATCATATGCTTTGGCCAGATGAACATTTTGACCATATTGTTACAATGCATGAATATGTAATAGTTTTCTATTTATTCATGTATTCTCCAGTTTCTTTATCAGGGCCTTAAAGTTTTCAGTGTACAAGTTTTTCACACCCTTGGTTAAATTTATACCTAGGTATTTTGTTCTTTTGGGTGTAATTGCAAATGGGATTGTTTTCTTAATTTTTCCTTCTGATACTCCTTTATTGGTGTATAGAAATGCAACTGATTTTTTGTATATTGCTTTTGTATATGCAGCTTTACTAAATCCATTTATTAATTGTAAAAAATAAGTAAAGAAATTATTATAGTTGTGTTCACAAGCAGATCATTTCAATTTTGCAAGTAGATTTTTAAAACACATTTATTATGATAATTTTTATTATTGGCATGGGAATCAGTGATTGAAAGATTGCTCAAAAACTTTCTATCGGCTTGATAAAAATTTAAAAATAGCTCAAGGGACGGACTTTCAAATTAAAAATGGTTGATAATATAAGCTACATTAGTCCTTAGTTTTATTTTATTTTTTATTTTTATGAAGGGCTATGAAAAGATTCATTTGACACGGTAGAAAAAAAACAATATGTCATATCTTTCTCAAAGAAATCTTAGAATTTAACAAAACATTGTATTTATTTTAAGAAAGCATACTTTATGCAATATCAGCTCTTTCCAAATTTGCCTTTTTTCTGTTGCATGTTGGAGATATTATTGTTTTGGGTGGTTACCACCAAAAGTTACACATAAATGCATGCTGATCCCTAAATCCTTATTCATACCTGTATCATATGTTGTGCAGTGTTTTATTCGTTTACATTTAGAATTGTAAAATCAATTTCAAAAAATTGTAAAAATTTAAAAAAAAGTAAAATCTTGTTACTTTAAGTCTTGTCTGAGGGCAGTTCTTATAGCATTGGATAAAACTGGGATCTCCTCTAACATCTAAATTCCACATTTTTTGCAGGAGAACTTTGTGATCAATGCCATGTTTTTCTTTCATCTCTAAAACTGAATTCACCACCCATTACTGTGGTTGTTTTCTATTCAACTTTTTGGATATTTTTTTCCATGACAACATCAACTAAAGCATGGACATAAAAATCAAACTACATAGATCTGGGTCTCGGTCCCCATAACTGAGCTAAGTGACTATGGTCACGTGCTTATTTTTCTTTTATATAAAAGAATGATTAATGCTGTCTGTTGTATTATAACATAGGAATACTGAAGATAGGTCAGTATACAGTAATTTCATTCATACTTGTGCTTTCATTGTTCAAATTTTTCTTAACATCAGCTAAGCACCTTAGGTTTTCAACACTGATTATTCTTTAGGAGCTAAGAGAACAATATAAAACGTTGGGACGTGTAAATTTGTAAGTCTACCTTCTGATAATGTGTACATAGTATTGTCTGTAGTTTGGCTTGTATAAGAGAACTGTTGTTCCCTTGGGATATCAAGTCTTTATAAAACAAATTATGCCATCCATGATCACCCATGTTGGGTGCTGGATTGCTTGGGAGTGTTGAGTAAATCCCATATACTTGTCTGAATTTCAGAACTTGATCTAGGTAAACTTTGTTACTATATTATTGAATATAGTCCACAATGCCTTATTGGAAAATGATTTCACAAATAAAAGAACAGAGAGTGTTTCCTGCAACTCAGAAAACTGGTCTTTCTGGAAAAAGTAACTTAAGCAAACTTTTGTTTTATTTTTAATCTAAGTCTTAGTTTCCACGTCTGTAAAATGGTATAAAAATATTATTTTTAAAACAAGTTTTGAGAATTAAATGTGATAATACAGATAAACATTTAAAAAGAACCAGATAATTCCATAATAGGAGATTTTAACGATGCCCTTGAAAATTGATTGAATGATTGTTCAATAAAATATTATCACTATTATCATATCAATATTATGATTACTACAAAAATGAAGTAAATACCTCTCTAAAACCAGAGCTTCTCCAAATGAACAACTTGCACTTCCTTCTCATCATTTTTTCATGGTAGTTTTATGATTTAGAAAACAGAACAAAGTAGCTTTGTACAAAACAATACTCTGATGATTTGGCAAAAGGACATCTCTCTGTGTTTCTAGAGAGTTTATGCTCCATCTCTGGCCGCTCATGTGGGTGCAGTTTAAAGCATCTAGATTTGAGTCAGATGTTGAGAATATATCTTCAGTTGTATTTGTTATTTCTCATCTGTCAAAGAAAAATTCACCAGCTAAATTAAACAGGTAAGAAATATTCAAGACAGCTGACATAGGAAAGAGAAATTTAACTCAACTCTGCTGGAACAAAGGATGGGAGGAAAAGCAGTAGAGGACTTCAGAAGGAAGATTATTTGAAGTGTTCAGGGCATCTGTGTTTACTGATTGTCTCTTATGGAAGTTAGACTCTTAATCTGTCACAGACTGGTGGTGTGGGATGGGAGGGGAGGGATGCTATCTACTTCTGTGAATACATTTCAAATGAATAAAAGAATTCCCACTCCCACCCCCCACCATCCATGAGAAAGACATTCCCTATTTGTCACATTGGCAGGGGGCTGGGAGAAGACAGGCTTACCTGTCAAAGGAGTAGAGAAAAAAAGTATAATTGAAGGTTTTCTAAAGTAACTGCTCTACAAAAGGGGGAAGTTAGGGATCTAGAGTCAGGAAGGAACCTATTTAAAGTTTAGTCAAGCTGAAGGAAACTTTAAGACCTTCTTGGCCATACTGATGGACCTAAACTCTTCAGGAAAACAGTGAAATCCCCATACCTCTACACCACCATATATATATATATGCATATGCATATACATATACACACATACATGCATCCTTAGTGCAGTCAAATACTATTTCATTACAATTCAATGTGAAAATCTTCAGAAGATTTAATATTAAGTTGCTGTGTTCAGCTAACTCTATATTTCATCCTCTTAGAACTCCATCATGAGTTTGTGTCTTCCCATTTTGTATTATAGAAAAGGCAAACTGTACCTTAAGAGATAAATTGAGTTATTTTCAGAATCATCTTGCATTATTGCTCATTCTTCTTCTGTGTTTCCTGTAAATGGACCTTCAAATAATCCAGTCAAAATCCTGGATGTTTTCCTTGTCACTCCCTCCCTCACCTCACAACTCACCTACAGCACCTGAACATCAGAACCTCTCAAGAAACATCTGTTGACATAATCAATAGAGTTTGCTCTAAGCTCCTTTCTGTCATCTGTAGATTGAGGCTTTTTGATTAATGACATTGTGTAATACTTTCAGGGATAGTTTCAAATAATAGGTCCCTATCTTTGATTTTTTTTTACCTTTTTCAACTCTACAGTCACTGCCTTGCTTGGTCGGGCTCAGTGTATCCACCATCCATCCCAGAATTTGGTATGAGCCATTTGAAAAAATAGTTACATCTCCTCCCAAATTAGGAGCAAATATGTTAGTTTAACAAACTGCCCATGTACAATATTATATCACTTTACTTTTGAATCCTTTCAAGCCCTTATGACCATATTTAATAGTAGAAAAAATGTAAATTTTAAGCACAGCTTTTCCAGTATTGATTTTTGTTTCAAAGTGCATTATTGTGTGAAAAAGGTGGTCAAGAAAATAATCAGATTATCTGTAGCTTTTAATTGGGCAATAGTGAATTGAGATAAAGTAAATGTGTTCAGTACAGAATACTTCAAGCATCTCCCTCATCCCAACCCCAAATATTCTCTTGTGGAGAAATCAAACTTCTGTGGATTGTTAAGTGCTTCTAAAACAAGCTACAACTTCCTAAGACTCTTCATGCATCACGAGAATTGTGTCTGTAGCTATTTGTCTAATTATTTGCTTGGATCCAAATGAGTAGTAAAACTTCTTTTCTATGAGAGTCCTGAATGACTACAGCCTGGACTAGGTCTCCAGGGTAAGTGGCACGTGCCTGGGAGACTACTGTGCTTTCTACCTGGGTCCTTACATGTCAGGAAGGGAGACACCCTTGAACTTGGAAACATTTCTAGGTTGTAAAAGTCAAGACTTACAGAGCTATCTGGCTCCTGGAAGACTTTATTTACCTAAATAAATGTTCAGGTAAGGAAGAAATCTTTCAGGAAGGGAGAGAGGTGGCTTCCTCTTTCCACTTAACAAGCACAGAAAATCATTTTTTTCTCCTCTCTCTTCTGTGAAGGGTCTCACTCCTCTAAAACCAGCTTCCAGACTCTGGTTGGTGGTTTTCATTCCATGGCCTAAAAGAATATCCCTGAGGCAGGGGAGTTAGTGTGCAACAACGCTTATTACTTACTGCCAGGTAATTAATAAGAAATCTGATGCAGAATATCTGCTGTGCACATTCAGGACAGACCTAATAAGGATGAATGTTAAACACAACACATCTCTGCTCAAAAAGTGTGTTTCAGGAAGGAATTTTCTGATGCATCCTATCTAAAATAATTCTCACCCATATTCATTCATTCCTGATCCTCCTTCTGTCTTTTATTGTTTTGGCACATATCTAATATTGTATGATTTATTTCTTTTCTTATTTTCTGTATTCTCCACAGAACTGTAAACTCCATGATGACTTGGACTTGGCATTTTTCACTCTACCACTAGTGCCAACAAAGCTACCTTGTCCAGCCATACTGGGTTGAGACACTCTTCCCAGATTTCCAGAAGTAGTATCAATCCTATGCCAGCTCGCTTGACCATACATTCAAATGGTTCACTTTGATTATACAGATACTTATTTGTCAGGAAATATACTATCCAAATGTATTCATATATATGTTTGAAAAAATAGTATTAAAAAAACATTTGAAGGAGACAAAGTGAAACCATTCCTTTACTTATGCTGAAGTATCTATTTATATATGGGAGAAGAGATTTACTACAGACTGAATGTTTGTGTCACCCCAAAATTTGTATGCTGAAACCTGTTTCCCAGCATGATGGGATTTGGAACTGGGGTCTTCTTCCAGGAGAGGTGATTAGGTCATGAGGGTAGAACTCTCAAGATTGGGTTTGGTGCTCTTATAAGAGACCCCAGAAGGCACCATCACCTCTTCTACCGTGTGATGACACAGCAGGAAGATGGCTCTTACCAGACACCAGACCTGTTGGCACCCTGGTCTGGACCTTGCAATGTCCAGAATTATGAGAAATTAATTTCTGTTAATTATAAGCCTCCTAGCCTGTGACTCTTTGTTATAGCAGCCCAGACTGATTAAGACAACCTATAGGATCAGGCAAGAAAACAGGAACAACAGTGGGAAGCAAGCAAATTGGAGGACTTGTGGCTTATTTAAGGGGGATAGTTATTCAAGCAGTGAATATGGTTGCTGTTTTGTGAATTTTGGCTAATGTTGGTGTATCTTCCAGCTTTCCTAGAGAAACCTGGAGTATGGATATTTATCTGAAATTCTGTGATATTTGTGTGCTGGCAAAAGAAACACATGTCTGCTGGTGGATGGTAACATATGATCTGCAGGTTTGCAATCTCTCTGTTGAGCCAGTGAGATAGTTATGAGCTCCCACTGTTGGGCCTTTTTAGATTTGTTTTAATTCCCTTGCACTTTAGCAATGCATCATTGGCTTTTGGGGGGACATCATGAGAAATCCAGTTACACAACTCACCATTATGTTTACTTTAATGAAACCTGCTGAACTTTGCTCAGTGTGTTTTCTTTGAGAAATCTCTCAGGCCACATTGTACTTTTAATTCTGATTAATAGATGAATACTGGAAATTAGGTAATATAAAATTTTCCTTTTTGTTTGATAACTGTAAAGAAGTCATCAATCATTTCAAGAAAATATGTGGAATAATTTTTTATATACTTTTAGCAGTGGCTTAAATTTATTACATCAATGAGGTCTAGTTGAACATAGGAAATACTGTTAGATGTTTAATCTAACATAATGTTCTATTTCACCAAGGTAACTACCTGTAACATGTTAATGCATTCCCTATAATGTATAAAGTCCATGGGCATCGTCTATGTTTTTCACTGCCGCATTCTTAGGAACCAGAAGAGAACCTGGAATATGATGTGTTCTCGGTAAATATTTGTTGAATGAATGAAAAAATCTGTTACATTATAACTTAATGCTTAGTAAGTGTTCTAAACATTGCTAAGAACCTTGCAAACAAACAGGTGATAAGCCTTATAAAGGTATGATAGCTCACATATTAGATGAGGACATTGAGATCCAAAATTTATCCAGGGCCACATATTTCATATCATAGTTCACATCTCAAAAATCTATGCAGTAGTCATTTTTCATTATTCTATGTTGCCAAATGACCTCGATTTTATAGCTTGTACCCTATGTCTTTATGGAAGTGACTGCAGCCACTTTAGATCTTTTCTGTATAGTAATATAGTACAGAAAAAAAGGAGAGGGAGGGAGAGAAGGAAGAAATGAAGGAACCCCACCCACAAGTCCAGGATCGTGCTCCATAGAGAGTACATGCACTGAGAAAAGTAATAAAGTAAAAAAACAGTAACTAGATGCCAGAATTCACGGTAATAATTAGAAATTGAACATTCAAGAAATACATAATTAAAACTGTATTTTATTTTTCAGTAATTCTTTTGTTTTTACTAAGTTGGTTAAATTCTCCAATTTATATAGAAAAAAATGTCCTACGGAGAGCTTCTAATAGTTATTTCACATGCCTAGCTGTTTCTCTGTCCAGTATGGAATTCCGATTTAGAAACACAGGCTTTACAATGAAAAAGAATATATATATGTAAAACTGAATCACTATGCTGTACACCAGAAACTAAGACATTGTAAATCAATTGTACTTCAGTTTAAAAAAAGTTTAAAAATACAGACTTAATATAACTATGTTATAATAATTTCTAGATTACCAATATTAACATGAATGCCCAATTCTAAGCAAAGTAAAATAAGCAAATATAGTTTGATTTCATTCTGAAGTAAGATTCTTTTTTTATTGAAGTACAGTCAATTATAATGTGTCAATCTTACTATAAGCAAAGTTCTTAATATTCATGTATATTTATAAATAACAGGTGTCTAAAATTACCATAAACTTTTTCCCAATTATGCAACAAGAAATTATTAGACTATGATTCAACCAAAAGACATTCTGTGATGCATGTTCAGAAGAAGAAAATAAGTGCTATTTCTTTTTTCTACTTATATAAAAGCATTTATTCATTTAGTAAATGAAGTGAAATACATAGATAATAAAAAAACATCCATGATCTAACCAATTAGAATAACCACTAGTAACCTAGTATATTTCCTTCTAAAACAATATACATGCATGGACACATCCTCAGGGCATCATGTTGTATACAAGGTTTTATAATCCTCATCATTCATGATTATAATCTGATCATTGTCTTGGGTAAAAGTATCTCTATAAAATTTCCATTATGAAATATGTGCTGGTACAAAAGTTATTAAATATATAAAACTAACCATTATTGAATATAAAAATTTAATTGTTACAGTTTGGGACACTTGAATCTATATTCATTTGTTATGCAATATTACAATATTGCAATAAAACTTTATATGAAAATCTTTGTGAATTTCCGTAACAATTTTACTGGACTAATTTCCAAAATCAGGAATGTACAATTAGATTACAAATGCAATTAGAACATTGTAAAAAGCATTTGAATTTACATAATTCAAAATAATTTAGAAATTTGTCACTATGTCCTCCAGCAGCCTCCCATAGCTACACGTTCACTGTGATAAAAGGTCTGACACTATTTGTGATACTGGACTGTAGGCAGCTTTCAAGCCCCACTCCTCTCCCTCCCCTTTTGCCCCACTTCTAGACAAGCCAGCTTATCTGAAAGCCCCTGAGCTTCCCCTATTGGTGCCTGTGGGAAATTCAAACCGTTCAAACCCAAGCCCAGCAGAACCTTCACCTTGCCTCCAGCATATAAACAAACAGAAATCAGGGACACCTGCCCTCACTCGCTCTTGTTTGACTCAGAATCTGACCTGATGGCTTCCTATTGAGGAATTGTTTTGCTGTTTACTCTGTGAGTAATTACTTTTTTTCACATCCATTGGTGCCTTGTGTGTCATTCTTCCTGACATCTGCATATTCCTGCAGAGGGGTATAGGAGGCTGCATGATGTCCATCAGACATGCCAGGCCCCCAAATAAAATATTTACAGTAAGTACCTATTTTACTACACTTCTGTGGGCTTGATGAGTAAATGGCTTGTTATTATTTTAAATGGCTAAAGAAGTGTAATTTATGACTGGAAGCTTCCACTTAACATTTCAAATGAACTCATCTGTTAGAGGAGGTGTCGACTGTTTTAAAATAAAAGCACTGAAGAAACAATCTATTTTCATATGTAGTATACGAGGAAGATAGACTTCAAGCTACAATTTCTGCCCTTACCATCTGTTCTTATTTAATGAGTCTGTTTGATGTGAATGATGTAGATAATTGCTTCAATTTCTCATTTCATTGTCATTTTGGAAGCACATTTCTGGAAAGACAAAATGAAAATGAACTGGTGTTATTTGGGAAAAAAATAGAGGCCTATATTTTTTTCTTCAACCACACTCGATTTTAGCAACATTTTGCTTTCAGTAATCAATGTTTGTTTTCAGGAGAAATACATATCCATTTTTGATATTCAGAATGCAACAGTTGTTGTAATTGTTGACATTTAATTTAGAAAAGAATTTTTGTCTCTTTGCAAAGTTTAATCAAAAGGAAAAATGGAAGGTTATTGGCTTTAATTATGAATATATATATAGTATTTTAAGAAGAAAAGAATAAAAATCAGCAAGGAAAACTAAAAAAAGTTTAGGTTGAGGCTTCTCAATAGGAGAGTGAATTCTCAGGGGAAATGGAGGAACGCTCGATGATGAAAAGGAATGTCTTGGATCAGTCAAATTTCAGCTGTGTTTTGTAGTGATTTCAGCATAATTGAGAACAGGTTTGAAGAATCTAAACTCCTGAAACTTATGGGTCATCCTTAAGTCCCTACCTTAAGGTGCATTTGAATACGGAAAGAAAACCTGAAGCTTTAGAGGTCTCTTAGGGACTGAATGTGTCCTCCCCAGATTCATATGTTGAAGCCCTAACTTGCAATATGATGATATTTGAAGATAAAGCCTTTGGGGGAAGATTAGGGTAGGATAAAATCATGAGAAAGCAGCCTCTGTCATAGGATTTGTGCCCTTATAATAAAAGGTACCCATTTGCTCTCTGCCTTGTCGGTACACAGTGAGAAATTTGCCATCTGCAAGGCAGGAAGAGAGCTGTTAACCAGAACCCAACCATGCTGGCACCCTGAGCTCCAATTTCCAGCTCCAGCTGTGAGAAGTAAATTTCTATTGTTTAAGCCGCCTAGTTTATGGTGTTTTGTTTTAGCAACTTGACCTGACTAATTCAAGTTCCGATTCAAGGATTTGGGTCATCTCCATGTCTATTTTTAATTAAGCGGGAAAGAAACTAGAATATCATCAAAGATTTCTGAGTCTTCAAGATTGGAGAGTGATGAAAGAAATAAAAATTTATTCTAAATTAATTTTTGACATTTGGAGGTACTTAATATTATATATAATTGTGGAGAAAATAATCTTGTGATTTTTGGAAACTGAAGTGTGATAAAATTTATTTTATAATATTTAATTACTATAGCAGCATCATGAAGTTTACAGTATGTTATATTTTATGGGTAAATGTTTGAAAATATAAACTATAACCTAAGTGTATGTTTGTTATGTAAACATGTTGCTTCAACTTTAAATATTTAAGCCAATAGATACATTTTTTGAGATGTAAAACTTAAAGTTGAGTTCCATATTTCATCAATTTCTGTAAATAGAAAACTAATGACTAATTCAAAACTGATTTATAAAGCATTTTAGCACTTCTATGTAATCTAAAGTTACTCAAGTAAGCAACAATAGCATTTATGTTGTAGCTACAATGTAGCTTATTGTAGCTTCTACATTCTGTGAAAATGTTTAAAAACACAAGTAGGCTACAAAATTTTGAGTCATTATTTATTTGTTTATTTATTTATAACCTCTTTTTTTAAATTGAGGTGTAGTTGATTTACAATGTTGTGTTAGTTTCAGGTGTACAGCAAGGTGATTCAGTTATACATATTATTTTCCACTTCTTTTCCATTCTTATTCAGATTCTTTTCTATTACAGGTAATTGCAAAATATTGAGTATATTTCCCTGTGCTGTATGATAGGTTCTTGTTGTTTATCTATTTTATATATAGTAGTGTGAATATATTAATCCCAAATCCCTAATTTATTCTCCCCACCCCAGAATTTTGAGTCATTCTTTATTTTAGATCCAGTTAATGCATTGGTTAAGTACATTAAGCTTTAACATTTTGATAGATTACAGAATTCAATTAAATAATTTAATCTCTCAAATTCCTCAATTCCCTCATCTTTAAAATGGGAATGATAACAGACAACTCTTTCAAAGGGTGGGGTTGTGGATAAAATAGGGTAAAGCGCTTAGAACTGTGGTTCATTCATAGTCATAATTTGATAACTACCATCTATTTTACTCTTCTAACTCATTCTTCTACGTGAAGGATGCTTTAAGACTTTTAGTAAACTCAATTTCAACAAATTCTGTAAGAGTCTAGAGTGAATCTTTGCCTTTCTCTTCCTATAAATAGATTTTGTTTACTCACAGAGAAAACTTTCAAAGAAGATTAAAATGTGTGTGGAAATAAATGAAGACCAGGCAAAGGCTATGCTTGTTACAGAGATTGCTGTAACAAGGGAGTGAGCCACCATCATTTAGGTTTTGACAGAGACTCAGGCAGGCAGAGGAGTTTACAGTGGAAAAAGAGAAGGCTGCAGGTGTGCCCTGATTGGAGGCTGTTGGCATGGAGAAGCTGGAGTGAGCTGACTAGAAATAGGCATCCTATGTAATTGGTTAGGGTTGCACATTTGGCTTTTATTGGTTGGTTCTAAGTTGGAAAGTGAGACAAAAATTAGGGAAACTAGCAGGTATTAATCAGGTCCTGGCCATTTAGGGCCAACTGTTACAGATGTTTTTATTTGGGTTCCTAGATTATTACCAGAGATGGTGGTCTTACTACAAGTCTGACTCGTTTGTATCTGCTTATCCCAAACTCCTATTTTTATCTGCCCCCTCCTTTCCCCTTTGGTAACCATAAGTTTGTTTGCTAATTCTTTGAGTCTGTTTCTGTTCTATAAATAAGTTCATTTGTGTAATTTTTTTTTTAGACTCCACATATAAGTGATATCTTATGATATTTGTCTGTCTTTATCTGATCTATTTCACTTAGGAAAAGGAAACCCTCCTACCCTGTTGATGGGAATGTAATTTGTTGTAGACACTATGGAAAATAGTATGGATATTTTTCTAGAAACTAAAAATAGAATTACCATATGATCTAGCAATCCCACTCCTGGGCATATATCTGGAGAAAACTTTAATTCAAAAAGATACGTATACTCCAATATTCATAGCAGCAATATTTACAATAGCTAAGACATGGAAGCAACCTAAATGTCCATTGACAGATGATTGGAGAAAGAAGATGTGAGATATATAAATATATAATGGAATGCTACTCAGTCATAAAAAAGAATGAAATAATGCCATTCGCAGCACCATGGATGGGCCTGGGGATTATCATACTGTGTTAATGTATTTAGTTAATTAACTTTATTGATGATATATTTTTCTACTAACATCCTCAATTTTAACTACTTCATTACATGCCTTGGTAATTTTGCACAAAATGATGAATTTAGGAAAGAATGAGCAGGTGTGCTGTTGCTGTTTATGTGTGTGTATCTATAAACTTATAGGATAAATCATATCCTTAGGATATCAAAAGTATAGAAACTAAGAAAAACTATACAATTCTTTAATAAAGCTTTTACTAATTTAGGAGACATTTCAAAGATCCACTCAGACTTATTTTTGAGAACAGCCTTCAAATGTTGTTTTTTTTTACTCTTATTTACTCAACTACTAATAAAAAAAATTCCTATAAATCTTAAGAGAAGACTCTCATGATACATATAATATTATTTTATGTAAAATGAATATAAATAAAATATTTTAAGAGAGTCCATTTTTTTCATAGCATGTAATTCCTTATTTCTTTAGAGCTACAAAGCAGGGTACAAAATGTCTTACTTTTGCAGTGAACTCTTTATTAACCCACAATTCATTCAATTGAATTCAACCATTTTATCAAAGCAAAAGTGCAATGAACAGTAATTAGTTCATATCAACATGAAAAAAAGACACAAAGCCAGTAAATGGGTAATAAGGAAATGGTCAATTTAGTAATAAAGAATAACAAATAGTCATTACCAACAGTTACTGCAGATTTTATTGCAATGTTGGAGAAGATTTTCTGAAAGAACTTTTTAAATAGAATGACTGTTTTGGTTGAGGTTAGGCATTTGATGAAGTGTCATACATTGAAAATCTTTTGGCTTTTTACTTGTGGAAATGGCCTCTATATTTCTGGAAGTGCAGCTGTAAAATAATAAAAGTAAATTGAGCTAACGGAATCTCTTTCTAGTATTCATGCCAAACCATTTAGAAGCATATTAAATGATCATTTGAATAATTTATGGGTAGTCATTGTCATGATGTGATGTGTGGTTTGTGATTATAGGCAGCTTTTTTTTTTTTTTATTAGGTTTCTGGGCTTAATTTCAGGAAATAAATTCAAGGTTAAAGCTCAGGGCACCTCATCTACAGCTAAATATTAAGCCAATGCTTTTAGTGTTCGTAAACCCAATGCCAGTCCACTCTGGACTCCTAAGCAGCAAAGAAAATCTACTGACAGTGGATCTTGGTGAAGAAAAGTACCATTTGTTGCAGGGCACCAACCAAGAAAGTGGAGACCAGTCTCAGATGCACTCCAACTTGGCCTTTTAGTTAGCTTTTTTTTTTTTTTTTTAAAGGGGAAGGACAAAGAGGCTAGGATTAATTTTCATCTTGTGACATTTCTGTGATATTTCTTAATCACAGTTTCAAGAGTCAGGTGTGGCTAGGGGGTGTCTGTTATCTCTACTGGCCCTGGAGAAACAACCTGATATTATCAGTTAATGGTGATGTCTGTAATGGCAATTTTAGTACATTAACAATGTGGTCAATAACAATTTTAGTCATCTGACTCTGGCTTATTAGTATTAAGTTAGTACAAGACTGAAGTCAGAAGGGCAAGAAAGAGAATAAAGTTTTGGATAGATAGATTAATCAAAAACTCAATAAGGGAACTTGGTTTTAAGGGGACTCAGTTTCATTAGTAGGGTCAAGTACTACTGGTCTTAGCATTTTACAACCACAGGTCCGAATTCTATATTGCTTGGCTTGTTTGAAACACTGAATACTCAGTGTATCTGAACTCACTTTTTGTTACATACTTCTTATTCCACTTAATCTAAAGCAAATACAGATCTAAGTAACTCTTCCTAGAAGATCACAAATTATGTTAAAAGATGCTTTTTCAGGTTAAAAAAGTTAAAATCATGGTCCTCGTACAGATATGAAAATGAGCAAATCATAAAAGCTCTTATTTAATTCCTTCAATGAAGGAACAGAAACGTAATTGGGCCAAGATAGAGTGAGAAGAGCAGACATATTTGTAGGTTGTGAAACAGCTCAAAGACCAATAAAAGACTAGAGTTACATGACCTGGAGTGGGCTGTCCTTTAGGCAATGTACAGTTCTCTATAAAAATTTTTGTCATTAACACTGAAATAATGTTTGTGACTCCCATCTAACTAATTGAGGCACTCTGTTCAGATTAAAGTACTTTGATATATAATGTTCTGATTGTTGAGCTGGTTAATTAAAGTAGCTGTAAATCAGTTCACATCAGATTCCTTTGAGACCAAATATACAGAAAAAATGGCCAGATTACATATCACAATAGAACTTTGACTCACAACCTCTACAGTGACCAACCCAAGAAGCCAACCACAACAAAGTAGCAAATGCTGACTCCCTTGCTACAGCAAGCTTTGCATAAATACCTTTGGTTTATTCTCACATGGATGGTCTTTGCTTACTTCCACACCTCACAACTATGAAAACAAGTCACTATTAGCTAACTTAGAGGAGGGAGAAAACTGAAATAGTTAAAATAATTCAATATTCTCCAAACTCACCTTTGATACACATTTTAAAAAATGTTCCTATTGAAGTATAGTTGATTTACAATGTATTTTTATCAGGTACAGCAAAATGTTACTGGTGTGAGGTGATACCTCATTGTAGTTCTGATTTACATTTCTCTAATAATTAGTGAGCATCTTTTCATGTGCCTATTGGCCATCTGTGTCTTCTTTGGAGGAATGTCTACTTAGGTCTTCTGCCCATTTTATAATTGGATGGTTTGTTATTTTGATACAGAGTTGTATGAGCTGTTTGTATATTTTGAAAAGTAATCCCTGTTGGTCGCATCATTTGCAAATATTTTCCCCATTTTTTTCCTTGTTTGATAATCTATAAGCACTAAACTGATAATTCTGAAATTTTCAGTTGATACAAGTATGAGCTGAATATTGATAATGTGCAAATAATTGGGTTTTAAAAATATCTGATCATTATGTATTATGTCAAAAAATTGGATTTAAACTGTGAATATTTATATTTTTAATTTCATTAATATATACATGTTAATTTCATTTACAATATCATTTTGATGGTGTTATTTTTATCATTCCAATTTTGTTTATTGTACCCTATGTATTATTTTCTTGTTCATTTATACCAAAGTTCTGTTCATATATTTTTCAAAAGACTGAAGTTTGGTTTTATTAATTTCTGATTTTGTCTTTGTTTTTGTTTTTCTCTCTTTCTTATTTTTGACCTTAACTTTACTATTTTCTTTATTCTGTCTTCAACTTTTTGTAATAAAACTTTATCGTATTTAGTTGCAGATTCTGCTATTTCTAAGTCATAATATTTAAAGCCATAGATTTCCCTCCTGCGTGTTGCTTTACAGATGTCCTAGACATTTGACATGCTGTGCCTCATTAGTATATTTTAAAATTTATAATGGAATTAATTTTTATGTAGGGTTATTTAATAACTGGAAATTTAGTTTCCAAATATGAGATTTTTTTGTCATTAATTTCTGTTTATTTCCTTTAGAGTCAAAAAATGTAGCATATCCTTTCATCAGAATTCATTGAAACTTTTTATTGCCTAATACAGGCATTATTTTCAGATAATATGATCATCTACAGGAAAAATCAACATATCAGTTGGCAAACTTTTAGAAAATAAATTTTTTTTTCAATTAAGCATCTTTTAAGCATATATGCTAAGCTTTGTCCTAAATGCTGGAGCTAAAGCATTGAACAGAAGATCCAGATTTTGTAGCTCATATGAGGTCATCATAAGAATACTTTTTAGTTATGAATATGGAATATATAACATCATAAAGTCAATAAAGGAAAAAAAAGTCAGAGGTGAGACGTGATTTAAAATAGAATGCGTGGAGAATGTCTCTCTGACAAAGTATATTTGAGAAGAAACCTGAGATATATAAAGGAACATCCATGAAAATATCCACGAGGAATGCTTTTCAGACAAAGATAAATGCAAATTAATTGTGTATTCTAGACAGTGGTGAAGGTTTAATAGCCAGCTTAAAGGGAGATCCCTGATTTATAGATTTCTTGATTTTTTGTGTTACAAATATTCTGACCATGGTTAGTTTCAACCTACCAACATGAAGTTGCTGAATTCAGACACCATGCTATAACATCTCTACCATATATGTATGATAGATCTGAATAGAGCCATGATAGGTGTAAATAGCCTCTAGAATAGAGATCATACTAAAATTTAGTAAAATAATTAGTATGTGATAAATTTTAAGTATATTTTACCCATGCTTTTAATATAATTCATTTAATTTTTAGCATATAATTTACTTTTTAATAATAACTGGGTTTGACAACTGATTTTCTAAATTTCTTAAAATTTAATAATGATCACTCTCATGCAGTTCTAAGGTACCGCTGGTTCCAGGAAAACAAGGCCAGTCCTTGGGATGGAGTGAGTGAGCAGAAAGAGTAGGAAAAATTAAAGAGGTACATGGGCCCCGAACAGGTAGGGCTGGGTCCAATCTATACGTAGAATTTTGATATTATTCTGGATGACTAGGGAGCCACTAGAGGGTTTTGAGCAGAGATGGGACATGATCTATTATTTTAAAATGATCACTCTGATGGCTTTTGAGAATAGGTTGGATTATAGGAAGTGAAAAATGAGTAAAACCAATTAGAATGATATTTTGACCCTGAGCATCTGAAAGGGTGAAGTTGTTGTTAACTGAGATGTGGAGAGAAGGGGGAGAACATGATGACATTATATTAACTCTTGAACGTGCTAACTTAAAAATGGCTATTATGCAAGTAAGGAGGTTGAGTAGGTGTTGAATATATGCATCTGGAGTTTAAATGTCTAAACAACTAACTCTAATGAAAGACTTTACTCCCAATGGCTTTAATAATAAAGGCTTAATGGCAATTTCATTACTAGACAGATAATATAAGCAATGTCCTGCATTACGTAGACATGTTTAAATGATTTGTCTATGTACATACATAATAATTGTAATTATTCTGTTTTTTTTTTTGAGGGGGTGTAGAGAGTTATAAGTTAGTGATATTGGTGAGGTGTATAGAAAATACCTTGTTTTCTGTTGTGAATGCTGTCTTTCAGCATTTATTCCTCAGTAGTTGGTGACAGTTATAGCCACTCAAGCTAATTCTGTGCTTTCTAATGTGAACTCAATCTATGTGTCCTCAAAGGTGAATAAAAAGAGACATGGATATCTTTGTTTCTCCACCCCAGTAACAGCCCTAAAAAAACAAAACAAACAAAAAAATTGCAAAAAATATTTGGTAGTGATTGCTATTATATATATAACATGATTTCTTTTTTTAAATATGTGTTTACGTTTCTTAGCAAATGTTACTTAAGGGTCCTAACAACAAAATTTCACCTATTTTCACAACTAGAAATATATTTTAAAAGCTCATTAATATTCTTGTAATAATTTCATAGCCCTTATCTAATTTAGTGCAAGAATGAGTTAAAAATCATTTTGATTAGTTGTACCACTTACAGCTTGGGAGGTCTGAACACAGAGAAATTTTGCTGAATGCCATGTTATCTGTCTGCTCTTATTAGCAAACATCCTTCTTCACTTGGGCTGCCACTGTTAGACTCTGGTAAGGAACCTGGGAGCTATTTAGAACACTTTGGTTCTGATTCACAATACCAAAGTTTCTGCAATTCTGGGCATGTAGGTAGACCTCATTTCTACATTGTGCTGAGCAGGAGAGGACTATGTAGTTAATCCTTACACTTTGCTAAATGCAGTCTAGTTCAGGGGATATAGGAATATCTAATCATTTCAGTTAAAAGTCAAATAAGCTGAACCCTTTAAAAAATAAAAATAAAGTGCTATGGAGGGCAAAAGAAGGAAGAAATCAGAGTTGCTTGGATAAGTCAGGAGGACCTTTAATGGAGAAAAGAGTATTGAGTTTGAACTTGAGGAATGAATAAAATATAAACAGGAAGAAACAATAGTAAGAGTTCACTAGGCAGAGAGGTACAGTGTGAGCAAAAGTTCAGGTGTTAGAAAAAGAAAAAATACTTGAAAAACAAATAATTAAATTTTACTGGAATAAAGGTCAGCATAGAGAAACAATACACAGTAAAGCAGAAAAATAGTGATGCTATTGAGAGGCTTGAAAGCCAGTGTGAAACCTTTTAGTAGGAATTTTAATTATTTCTATGTTTTTATTAAGGAATTGAAGTAATTGTAAACAAATCTGGAAAATAATTGGTTGGATATTGAACGCTGCAGAACCTCAATTAGGATCCTGGCAGTAAGAATGGAAATATGAACTACAGTAGGAATTTTAGAGGTGGAAACCATAGGAGTTGGAAGATGATTAAATATGGAAAATAAAAAAGAAAGTTGAACCAATATTAACTGTGGAGTTTTAAGCCAGGTGGACAAAGAATGGTCCTGCAACTGGGAGGAGTAGGGAAGTTGGGAACAGATGCAGATTTGTGGGGAGTAGAAGTCCAGTTTTGCTCACGTGGTACATTATATAGATGGCTTCTGGGCATCAGACATCCACGTACTCTGAATAGTGAGTGAAAAAGAGAGGGTTAAACTAGGTACCCTGAGTGTTTTCAGAATAAAAATATTGAAACCTATAAAAGTAAATATGATTTTGGGTGTCCTAAAAGGAAGATTCAACATACTTCTTAATCTTTTCAGCCCTATCCTGGTCATCTTTCACTTTAAGAACACCCTCAATTTTAAACTTCACGTTATCCTTTTTTTATGTTATTCTTTCTTTATGAGAACTAAACTGGTTATCAAAACAAGATTCTCCTACGCTAATAAATTTGGCAAGACTGCTAAATGCCCATCTAATATCCCCTCTACTTTCTTACCACAAAGTTCTGATTTTATTTGTATTGTTAGTAAGGCCAGCTTTAAGCAAAACTGATACTATAAGTTGTTTTCTCACCTTTTGCCATGTAACACGTTTTGGCCAATGAGATAAAGGTGGAAGTCCCGGAGGAACCTCCAGGGGCTCAGGGAAGTACTTTTTCCCCGACAAAACAGATAGTTATTTTCAGGTGACATAACTAAAGTCACAGACTTTCTGTTGAAGCACATTGTAAGTAGCTAAAATTTCCAGAGCACAATGCATGTATCTAAAAATATTGTTTAGGATTTTTTATAATATATATTTAGCAACTTATCATGAAAAGTAAGAATCTAAAAAGACTGTTTTGTAATAAACACTTATAATTCAGTTTATTCCAATTTACATTAACAATTTTGTTTAAGTTTGGGGGAAGAAAATCCTTATAGAGTCAAAAAAATAGCTCTGATTTCTAATGGAACTGCCAGAGAAATTCTTTAATTAGTATTTCTAAATTGAACTGTTTTAACTGAAAATATTAAATGTAAATATGTATATATATAAAACAAGAACTTTTAATTTTTAATGATGTGCTTATTTGACTCATGTCTTATAACAGGGATCTCTGTTTCATGTTACAAGTTTCTTGAGTAAAACGACTGAGATCTATGATAAACATCTGCTAGGGATACACCATCACATATTGCTTATAGCTGTATTTTAAAAAAGCACACAAAAAAGTCAAAGAAGTAGTCTTGGTACTTAAATTATTTTTTTTTTTTTGATGGTCAAGAACTGGCTGTTAGTTTTGCTCCCAGTTTCTAGGTTAATGACATGTTAAGTGTTCTTTCTGTGGTTCTAATGCAGAAATTCCTTTTATGTTTGAGTTAAGCCATCTTTACTTTTTAGACACCTAAAAGATATTTGATGTTAAAATTAAAATGAAATTGCTTTCTTTACACATCAATACTCATTATAATAAGACATGTCGATTTACTATACAGCTAAAATTCAAACTAATTAATAATTAAAATGGATTATGACTACCAGAACCATGGACATTACTGGACATGAGAATATTATGTTGTTTACAAAAAAAAGTGGCCTTCATAAGCACACGGGGGTCCAGCTGACTGAGCAGGCTGATATAATCACTGGAAATTCAGAATAAACTACATCAAAGTTCTCAATCCACTGCAAACATAAATATAACTTTGGTGCCTGTGTTCTTTCCAGTTACCTGTCCTGTCTTTTCCAAATTCACCCAGCTCCACCAAACCTCTTTTCTTCTATCCATAGCTTATTAATCCTCCAGTGACCAGTTGTTTCACCTACCCTATGAATCCTCTCTCACATTCTAGCCAATGCTGGTGTTTGATTTTGAGTTCCTACAGTGTCTATGGTTTTTCATTCATTTTGATGGCTTGTCATTCTTATTCTTATTTCCACCCTTTCAAAAAATAGCAACAGAGCATCTGTAATGGGTTAAAAATGATGAATATAAACATATAAAGACAGGTTTAATGGGTATGTACTTTCTGTCTAACTTGTTTATTTTCAGTAACATACATTTTGTAGAATATTAAACATCAAATCAAAGTTAACATCCATTCCTGATGGTATAGATAAAGATATTATTAACTAAATTCTTACTGTCGGTCTAATACTACCTTAAGACCAATATATACGTTTTATTCTTCTACATGGACAAAATTCAAGAGGATGGAAGGATTATTTTTCTCACTACCCTTTTAAAACTAATCTGAAGATGATTATTTCTACCAAGCCATTAGATGAACAATTGAGCTGGCCTAGTAACATTCTCAGTCACTCTTGGAAAAAAAAAAAAAATCCCTTTAGGTGTTTTAAGCTTAAATGGCCCATGTCAATAATTAAATATCCATTCCAGTGTAAAATGAAAATAATTAAAATTAAAACTCCTTTCCTCCCAGCTGGGTACGGCTTCAGGCCCAGGGATGAGGAATGACAGAGTGGATGTGGCTGGTTTTGTGTCTGATCCCCGTTCTCGCTGTACTTCCACTCTCCCCACACATTCCTGGGTTTCTCTAGTCCTCCAGGATTTGATCCAGGGATAAGGTGATTAATGGAAAGGAGATTTTCTTGCTTGGAAGTGTTTTTGCGCTCTGACATCAAGGCATTGTGGGAGGTTAGAGCTCATTCTTTCTTCCATGGGAACTTTTAGGAGTCTTTTTGCTTTTTTCTTTTTTTAGATTCTCCCTCCCCTCAGACCCTCTTACTGACATTTCCTTGAGTCTCCCCATGACTACTGCTTACAGTTATCTCCCTCAGCACCTGGGCTGCTGGTGCCTCATCCACATTGACTCTCTGACGGTATCAGCTTGCACAGCACACGAGGAACTCCCTCCCCTAAAGATCACTTCCCTCGATAGCAGTCTCTTGAATTTCATAAAACCTGATAGGTAATGGGGTTCCCAAATCAGTTTTAAACATCCCTCAACAATCCGACATAAATTCATTCATTAAATCAACAAATATTGATTGAGTTCCCTGGAACCATTCTGGACAGGGGGAAACTTCAGTAAACAAGCAGACAACAACTTCTGTTCTCATTGAGCTTAAAGCCTGTTGCGAGAATCAGAAAACAAATAAGACTTTAAAAAAATAAAATACTATGTGTGATGGTTAAATTTTATGTATCAACTTAGCTAAGCTATGTGCCTGGTTTTTAGTCAAACATTAGTGTAGAATTTTCTAGGGAGGTATTTTGTAGATGTGACTAACATAGTATACAACCTGTTGACTTTAAGGAAATCACTTTGGCCTTGTCCAATTAATTAGTTGATTACTTCAAGAGTGTAGCATAGAAATCCTACCTGAATTTCCAGCCTTGTGGCCTGCCCTTTATTAAGTTTCAGACTCAAGACCACAGCACCAACTCCTATAGGAGTTTTCAGGCAGGCAGTCTGCCCTGTTGATTTCAGAGTTACGATACCCTACAATCACATGAGACAATTCCTTAAAATAAATCTCATAATATATACTAAGAGAATATATAGGATGAATGATACACACACACACACACACATATATATAATTTTTCTCTGAAGTATTCTGAACACTATATTATTAGTTAGTGGTAAGTATTTAGTAGAAAAATTAAAAACTGAAGAGAATGTGAAGCACACGTGTATGTGTATGAAAGTGGATGGATAATTTTTAGGTAAGGTATCCAGAGAAGTCCTCACTGAAAAGGAGACTTTTGAGTAGAGATAAGGAAAGGGAGCCAGTCCTGGGACTATGTCGAGGGGAGAGTGTTCCAGGTAAAGTGAACAGCATTTGCAAAGGACCCTGAGCTGAGCCCATAACTATCTGTTCAAGGGACAATGGAGAAGGCTGTCAGTGAGTGAAGTAAAGGGGTAGAAATAGCAAATGAGATCAGACAAGTCATACAGGCCGAATCACGACCACACATGCGTGGCTTAGTCCTGTGTGCGTGTGAACTGTACAAAACTGGAGGGCAGCCGCAGAGGATCAGACAGCAAAATTTTAGTCCTCACCTCTGTGCTTCACCAAAACATCAATCACAAATGATCTAATATCCTGTAATAAAAATGTTCACTGGTTTGATCCTTACCAAAAATTTCAAGTCCAATAATATTTCTCCAATTATAGATTAGAAAAAGGAAATTATAACATTTTATATTTATATTATAGTTCACTCAAATCACAGACTACATCAGTGAGTATATTTGATACACAAAGTCCTAGCATGCATTGATTACATACACTGGAAATTTAATTATGTACATTATTTATGATGCATTGATTAATAAATGATTTTTTAGTATTTGTTTGAAATAAGATATTTAAAACTATTCCAATTTCAATAATAATACGTTGTACACTTAAAATTTTGTTAGGAGGTTGCTCTCATGTGAAGTATTCCTATAACAATAAAATAAAAATTAAAAAAAGAATGATAGCTCACAACTCCTTTTAAAACCACTACATGATTGGTATATTATGTATTCATTAACAATCATAGAAAATTTTTTTAATTTTTAAAAAGAAATACGTTGCTGTATATATCAAACTAAAAGTCTTCTACCCAAGGAAAGAAATCATTAATATAATGAAGATGTAACTTATGGAATGGAAGCAAATATTTGTAAATTATATATCTGAAAAGAGGTAAATATCTATAAATATACAAAAAAATTCATACAACTCAATATATAGGATCTAAATAGACATTTTCCCAAAGAAGGTTTCTAGATGGCCAACAGGTGCATTAAAAGATGCTCAACATCACTAATCATCAAAGAAATACAAAGCAAAACCACAAGACATTACTTCATACCTGTTAGAATGGCTATTATTAATTGATAAGAAATAGCTAGTGTTGGGCAGAATGTGGGAAAAAGGAAATACTTGTGCACTATTGGTGGGAATGTACATTTGTGCAGCTAGTATGAAAAACAGTTTGCAGATTCTTCAAAAATTAAAAATGGAATACCATATAATCCAACAATTCCATGTCTGGGTATTTACCCATAATGGGGAAAAGACACCCACCCACCCATGTCCATTGCAGTATTATTTATAATAAAAAAGACATGGAAAGAACATAAATGTCCATGGAAGCATAAGGTACAAAGAAAACGTGGCTATATATGTATACACACACACATACACACACGCACACACAATGGGGCATTATTCAGCCATTAAAGAGAATGAGATCTTGCCATTTGCAACAGCATGGAAGGACTTTTGGGCATTATAATAAGTGAAATAAGTCAGACAGAGAAAGAGAAACACCATACGATTTCACTTATATGTGAATAGAAGTCACTGTGATTTCCAGTATGTGGTAAATTGAGAGCAATAGTTCATTTTTACTTTGAAGAACAAAAATATTTCAACTACTCAGATGCCTCAAGCTAGATGCAGGATTTGTTGCATAAGCACTATATGTGTCTGACATACCACAGGCCAAAAAACCTTTCAAATTTTAATTTGGAAAACCAAAAAAGAAAGTGCTAACCAATTTCTTAGCATGTTTCCGGTCCTTTATTACATTCAGCAAATTACTTGAACCATGAAGACTCTCCTACTAGAACAATAGCAAAATCATTGATGTGGGTTTTCTGTAATAAGCTCAGCTGGGGATTAAGTGACAAATGTCTGCTCCATCAGCAACAGTAATTGGTAATCAGTGCTGCTCTTCTTTTGTACGATTGATCATCTAGCTGAGCGTTAACAGTGATGCTACAACATATGCAGAATTAAGTCTTGGTATAACTTCCTTATTTGTAAAGAGAAAAAAACTTGGCAACCTAAATACTTATGAACTTATTATAGGGAACTCTTAGTGCCTCTGGGACAATATGAAACATAATAAATGAGTTAAGCCATAATTTGGTCATGCCTAAATTGTCTTGGCATGATTCTATCTTTTACTTAACTTTAGCTTACAAAGATAAGAGCAAATCCATGATGGGAAAAGAAGATAGCACAATGATTCTGATAATTTTGTATTATCTCAATCCTAAATGATGAACTTGGTGCATTTAGAACCTTAGAATGCTATTTAATGGATGTTAAAGCCACTTTTTATAAACACTTTTACTTAAAAAAAAATCATACAGGGATATTGGAGCTGTCCATTTCCATTGTTTCTAAAGTGTATTTGAATCATGACAAAATGCACTTAATTCCAACATTTACAGTTGGGTGCAGCCTTCCAGTGCTAGCACATCTCTGTATGTTTCCTGCCTTCAAGTTACAACGTAGGACTTAGATTCCATGATTAGACATATTGCATTTAAATCTGGGCTCTGACACCTAGTGACCTAGTGACAATACAGTCTTGAACAGGATAATTCATCACTCTGAGCTTCAGTTTCCTCATTTGTAAAAGTAATATTAAATTGTCATCCTCGTAGAGTTTTTGTTAGATTCGATGAAATAGTTTATGAAAAGTATTTAGAATAGCGCTTGGGTTTGTTATTCATCTGCTGCAGTTAAGTTTATGTTCATCTCTATTTTGGGTGGTGACGATATTAACTCCTTCCATGCAATTTCTGGGTAGTCTATGCATAATTCATTGTAACTGCAACTCTGAACCTCTTTTAGTTTTCACTGTCATCATTCTTTCACTTACATTCAAGTCTTTTTTCCCTCTTTTTTATATGATTCCTCATAACTGATTCCTTTCTTAAATTTGTCTTTTATTTGGACAATTTGATAATTGACATAGGGTAAAAAGATCTTAAAATCCTCTCAGTTAAAGACACTTTTTAAATCTAATATCCCCATTAGTGTCCTGTGAAGCCTTGTCTTTTGTATGTCTCATAAAAGGAAAAACAAAGGTAGAAAGCTTCCTCTGATTTCAATGTAACATATATTATCTTTAAAAGTGATTTTAAATTTGTCAGGAGAGCAAATTGTTATCTATAGAGATATTGCCTTTTAACCAAGTCTTTGGCAAAACTGTCACTACTCTGTTTTTTTTATTACACTTCCTGGTGCAAGATTAAAAAACATGAATTTTATTAATGAGTCACAAGAATTTCTCCATCTTCCTTGAAACCTCAATGCACAATGTTTTCTAGATTGGTAAATAGAAAATAATAGTTATAACATAAACATTGCATTTAACACTTGACTGAGATTTCAGGCTTTCCTCATTTACAGAGCTGTTATTTATAACTCACACTTGCAGGGCATAGAAAAATGAGATATTTTCCCTTGGCTTACAGCCAACACTAAAAGCAACTACAGTGAATCATTAGTTACCTTAAGAATTTACCACTTTCTCAAATTGGATTCTTTGTCCTGCAAGCTCAGAAACCAGAGAAGGTTTTTCAAATAGAATAAATCCATGTCTAAATCTGAGCAGAAACTTTTACCAACAATATGAGACTGACAAATTTTTATTCATTTCAAGTGAGAAAGAAAAGAAATTACATATAACAATGCAATTTTTATGTTAGCATAAAAAATACATCCTTTTTCTCTAATCTTATGAGTAGTCCAGTCATCTTGGTAGGCTCTTTAAAAACTGTGTAACCAGAACAGAGAAAATTATTTGGTGTTTAATGTATTAATGTACCTATCTCTGCAAAAAATAGGTCATTGCCAGTGTGGCTAGAATATTCAATTTTTTCAATTAAGAAGTTACCTCTCCTGCTATATTAACCATGATTTTGAATATTGGTTATCTTTAGCTGCATAAAGCTACATAAAAATAAGCTATAATCTCAGTGATTTATAACAATTAATATTGCTTCCCAGTGATGAATATGCAGATGGCTCTTAGTAATTCTGGTCCAGGCTATAGATTGGATTCAGCTCTGTCCTCCCAGTCTTCTCATTCAGGATTCAATCTGGCATGACAGTGGCTACCAAAGACTTGCTCTTTTCATGGAGGTGGCAGGAACAAAATTAACTAAGCCCACTATCAGTGGGGTTGGGAAGAATATTTCTTCCATTCAGGAAGGAAAAGGAGAGTCGATTTTTGCTCTGCGATAATATAATCTACCACAGATGCCTTCTGAAAGCATTAGCCCATGTAAATCTTCTCCTTTTCTGTGTTTGATGACTCAATTACCAATTTCTCATTTACTAGTCTTTCTTTATATGTGTCTGTATAAGTCTAGTCAACCCTGCAGGCCTAGGAATCATTTAATTTCCTAAATGGAGTTTTACTCACTCCTCTGATGAAATTTGTGTGATTCAAGCTTACTTTCCTTAAGTCAGTTGTTGGTTTGTTGATGCCTCATTATAGATCCCAGGTAATAATATATAAAACATAATTCAGCCATTATACTTAGAAAAATAAATAATATGCCTACACTAAATGAAGAAAAATGTTAAGTTCAGCATAAAATGATTTTTAAATATAATGTACAGTCATGGAATAAAAAAAATTGGTGGGTTAATAAAAACGCGAGTCAGAGATTGTAATTTTTATGTAAGCCAACTAGTAGATTTTGGTGTCCATGGCCACAGGGTTGATGAATAACATTGTGTTCTAATAAATGGTGCCCCTGTACAGTTAATCATAGAGATCTCACTATTTACAACTCTTTCCCAATTTCTCTAAACAGTACTTCTAAAATTATTCTCAAACAGGTTAGCCTGCAATCCTTGAGTATGATAAAGTTTTTCCTATATTACATTAAATTATTATTGCTATTAGTATTACTATAAACTATTAAACTAATTTTTATAGCATTGAAAATCAGCACAAAATACAAGTAAATAATATAGTATATTAAGACATTATATGATACTTGGAATGCACAAATTCTTCTATGTCTCTTGTTTTGACTTCTGTTCTATATTCTCATATTTCCAAATGCCTGATGACAATCTTCATTGGATATCCAAGCAATATTTTAACCTCACAGTCAAAGTAAATTTGTAACATTTTCTTTTAGTTTGCTTCTGTTGTATTCTTGTATCTGTTTTGCATCCTCATATTCCCAGCTACAATGGATAGGTTGAAAAGCAAATTATGTAGAACTAAAGAACATATTTGTTATCAGGAAGATAAAGCTAAATTTATTATCCAGAACTCAGCAGAAGAAACAAAGAGAAAGAAAAGATGAAAGATATGTAAAAAGAAAAGATGACAAATAAAAAGTCTCTAACATATTGGAGTTCTAAAAATGAATAAGAGAAAAGAGAGAGAATTTTCTGAGAGAAAATAACAAAAAATTCCAAATTTATAAAAGATACGAACTTCAGGAAGGAGGAAGCCCCATGCAATATAAGTGAAATGAAAACCATGCTTATACACATAATAGTGAAAATGCAGGGCTTCAAGCACAAAAGATAAGCTGATAAATGTTTTAACATCTATTTATCCATCATTTCCAAAACTATATCAAATTTAAGAGACATCAAACAAGTAGCTCTTTGTAAGGATGCTCTGTAGCAGGTAACACATTCTTAACTTGCCTCATGAAAAATTTTATTTTCTGGAAAGTTGAAAAACCAAAGAATGTAATTATAAAAGACACAATATTCATGGTCAATTAATAACCAGTTCCTAAGAAGAAATGAAAGAATAAGTCCACAATGAATTAACATTAATGAAACCTGGAGTGGAGTTGGGGGGACTATGAAATTCCAGGATATCTTAGATTTAAGAAAGATTTCACAAGTTTCAGAGAAAAAATTATAAACTCTTCAAAGTCTTAAATTTGAAAGATGATACCAAAAAAAAATTGTAAAGCTCCTCAGATTGACATTCTGAAAATGCAATTTTGGATGTGAAAATAAGAAGGAAAAGATGAATTATTTAAGGATATCATATGTAACACAAAGCTCTAGCACAGATACATATATAAAATTAATGAATATGAACAGAGAATGAGTACTTAAGAAAGAATAAGGACATTATAAACCCATAAGAATATTAAACTACTACTTGCAAAAATGCAAAAATTAGGAGCAGATTTTCTTGGCACTATTTGGAGGAGGAGAAAAAGAACAATGTGATCTGAGTCTGCTGCTTGGAATGGATGGATGGTAAATTCTATCAACATCTATCAATGTTGATAGAAAATACAGCCACAGAATCATCAAATCCATCTTATTTCCCTTCCTTTTGTTTCAGTCAATTATATTAACATAAAAATTAATAGAAAAATTGATGAGAAAAAGATACTCAAAGGCAATTGAGAAAAAGCTAAAAAGAACAACTAGCTTGCTAAATCAGTCTAAGACAAATAGCTCAGACCATTTACCCCTTAGTATACTGAAAGAATTTGTAGATGATATTAAAGCAATGTCAATTGTATGATAGGAATTATGAGACTATGAAGATGGTGGACAGAAAAATATAAACTAAATTTCTCCCCAAAAGCAGGGTAAGTAGAAACTCCAGTGAGAGGTTAATATTGGTAATATTTAATATCGTTTATTGTTATATTAGCTTATTGATTTGTAGGCACCTAGAAAAGGAAATAACATTCTAAATGTCTAATAATAGAAAGTAGGACAAACATGGATTGCATTTAACAGGAGAGATAATGTTTGCATTATTCCCTGTGCTGATTATTTTCCCCTGGAGTGCCGAGTTGGTTTAAGGATAATGGAAGCAATTAGAACCATACATTTTAGGAAATGGTGGAGGAAATGGAAGAAGGTTAGCTAGGAGAAGGAAATATGTAAAAGACTATCATGACTGGAAAAAGGAATTAGATATATTTGGCATGATTCTGGCAAGACAGAAAATGAATACAGTAATACCAGGTAGATGCAATCTAGTGAGCTGCCTCTCAGGGTGAAAAAATTATTTTTTTAAAAGGGTTAAAACTGAGGATGCCTTGGGGATGTTTAGAGAATACAAGAAATATTGAAATGTTAGAACTTACGACCTTAAAGATCTTGTCCTTGTTAACAGAATGATAGATTGTTCACTAATGGCTGCAATTATTGTGCTAACCCCTACAACACTAGGAGAGAAAAGTAAAATCAGCTTATATTTAGCTATTATTTATATCATCATTGTCACTATAAAATGCTTCTATCAGCTATGAAGTCACTTACCAAGACCTACAGTTTGTATCATTTAAAACTGGACCAATTCCTGGAAAAATATGCTGTAGAGAATGGTTTTGCATGGCAAAGTGATGCCACAGTTGACCGAATAGGTCTTACTTGCAAGTAATTTCTTCAGAACTATAAGGTAACACATAGGCAATTATACTGTATAGTAAATTATTCTACATATCTATTATAGGCATTATGTTGCCAAATGCAATACATTTTGTCCCATTTTATCTGTAAATCAACATAATTAACATATACTTTATAGCTGTCGTAGCTCATATATCTTCTAATTCACAATATTTAGTAGCAAGATAATTACATCATCTTTCTATAAAAGAACATCGGGCACAAGACACATTTTCTTACAAGAGATTTTCCTTCAATAGGTGGACAAATCTATTTAATAGCAAGTATATTTTCAACATGAAAATAAAGTTCTAGTCAGATAACATGCCAAATATAATGCCATGATTTGATTATCCCACTCAAAACACAAAGTCATAAAAAACAAAAAATGTTAAAAGAAAAAATGTAAAAGGGACAAGTTAAATTCAAGATAGATACAAAGCAGTCAGTGAGTAAAATATATAGGTAGGATAGGTTTGAATCAGTAAGAAGGCATAAAAGGCTTTACCTCTTTGAGATAACAAAGATTTAAAGCGTCCTCTGAAAGGTGGGATCGTGCTGCTGAGTCCTTAAAATCGGAACCTGAGATAGCAGATAGCTCGCTCTCTCTTCCAAAAAGGCTAAGAAAAAAGACCTGATAGACTTTGTCCATTGTTACCATATTTATGTAGTATTCCTCTATATAATTTAGATTAGTGTTTTAAAGTATATTTTCACAGTAAGAATCTCTGTTTGAAAGGATCTTGGATGCCCAATTTATAAAACAAAGTCAAACTTGCCTTCATTTAAGCACAAGAAGCATTTGGTACCTCACCTTTCACTCTAGATATTTTGTCCCCTCTACTTTCATGAGGTTTGCAACATGCTTTCAGTCCTAGAGAATTAAGTTAAAACATAATATATGAGTTAGAATCCTAAAAAGACATATGTAATTATTTTTGTGTGATGTAAATTGGTATATTTCATAATATTTTCAGGTTTTTTAATGTAAATACACACATACACACACAGAAAATAACCTAAATCGAACAACAAAAAATAACAGTACCTCGCCTGAGTTGAAATCTCTCTTGTTTTTTCAACTCCAAATCCCAATTATTTCATATAATGATTTTATCTATTTTTAAAAATAAATCTTAAATCAAGGAAGAAGATAATCTAAACTTATACAGTTGGGAAACTTTGTAAAGGACGACTTGCTATCTTTTTTCCCTCCCAAGTCTGAGGAACATGTATAGAAATGAACTTGAACACCATTGCACAATGTCTTATTAAAATGAATTCCAAAATCTCATTTACTTCATAGTACTTTGTTAACTTATTTTAAAAGTTACTTTAGAGTTTATTTGCTGATAAACCATGAAGAATTTTAATAAATTACTGATGTTGCCCTTCAGGATTTTTTTTTTAAGTCAGAAATATGCATCTGCAGCTTTTGGATAAAATAGGAATACTTTCCAGTGTAGATAAAGAACAGTAGTCACGTAGGTAATGTCTGAACCACAGTGTGATATATAGCAAAGCAGCATAATATATCACAAGTACAAAACTGAGTACAAAGGACAGCAGTGCTATCAACTTTGCATTCTGTAATTGATGTCTTGGCAATGCCAGCATGAGTGTCCATTAACATTTCATGTCAGCAGTGTTTCTTGAGGCATTTTAACTATGGGATTTTTTTTTTTTAATTATTGGTCAAATCGAGGTATATGAAATGCGTATAAACATATCAACTATGATAAATGTTTTAGTAACTTCCAAAATGCTTTTTCAAGAACAAGTTATTTTATTTGTTTTGCAGAAATAGAGTTAGCTATTTTATCTCGTCTGGTGCACATTATATTTGTATGTAATGTGTTTTCATAGTGTTATAATTACTTACACTATATTCAGATCTTCGTGCTTAAAATAGATATTTCAAAAATTTATCTGACTTAATCAAAGAAAACATGGTAAGGTTCTTGGCAATTTATATGAGATGATCATGTGATATAAGTGTCCAGCACAGTGTCTGATGCTCATTAGATAAGTCTTTTCAATCTCTGTATTGCTAGTTCTTAACTTTTTGGTTCAGGTTCTATGGTATTCTAGGAAAAAAACGTTAGTATGACAATATTGTCCCTTTTGCCTTGTATTTAAGACTATCAATTCCCTGGTTCTCAGTAATTTCATTTATACCTAGGATTTTAGCTGCCATCTTGAGGCTGTTTACAACTTTTAATAAAACTACAGTTTTTCCCTCTTGTATTTACTTATCATTTAAATATTAACTATATGCGTATTTTGAGCTTTGCACAATGCTGAACAGATAATACAGTGGGTCAACAAGGCAAATGCATTTCCTATTTTTATGGACATTACATTCATTTGGGCATATCAGAAAATAAACAAGCATAATCAGGATTTCAACTTTGAACATGGTGTGATGGAAATGTCTGTCAGATATCTAAATGGAAGTGTCAGGAAGATTATTTGATATAACTAACCTGAATTCCACTTGTCTGGTCCATTGCCACCACAGGTAGAACATGACCAAACCTAAAGTTGTTATTGCTGACTCAATCTGATAATTTTTACTTACAGCCTTTGAGAAAAGTAGCCTTCTTTATTCAGTCAACTAAGAAAATTAGGTATTATTCCAGACTCTCTCTACTCCCTACATCTAATTACCGAGACTTCCAATCCTAACTTCTTAAGGTGTTTGCAGTCTGTTCTTGCCATATTTATGTGTAACCTGTAGTACCATAACAGATTGCAAACTGACCTACCTGGTTTCTTTATTAGGTTCTTCAAAGGGTCTTCCTCCAATGCAGATTTAGGCAGATCACTTGCCTGATTAAAACATGAATAATCACCACTTTATGTACCAAATACAAATGCCATAGAATGGACCAAAACCCCTTCCATTATCTGGGCCTGTTTTTACCTCCAACTATGTCTCTTACTTGTCTTTATCTAGAACTTCTTGCTTCAGCCACAGTAAAGTTATTTTAGGTCCCTAAACTTCTGAATGTCATATTAATTCACTTAGGATATTATCTTTGCCTTGAATTTCCTTTTTACAGTCTTCACTTTTCCAACTCATCTCATGTATCACTCCTTCACTGGTTTCTTTCCTACTTCCTGCTGATCATATTATCGGTTATTAACCTACTGTCTTAGAATATATGGAGTAGTGACTAATGGGTTGTATTATTATGATTGTGCAATGGATAGCACATCTGACTCTACTGGGTTCTGTGCACTGGGAGAATTCTTCTATGAGACAACATTTCTCCATAGCATCCTCCTTATAGCTGGCACTGGCATTCTTTATTCTGAGCCCTTAAGTTGGCATGATGAGAAATTGGTCAGTTTGGTTTGACTTTGGCATTGACTAATGATCACCAAATTAACTAGATTTGACTATATACATTCTTCATAGACTTTGAGCATTTTTACCACGATTACAGTCTACCTGGGCACCAATCATTTCACAAATCATACCTGAAAACCTTTTCTTGGTGTGTAGCTATCTTGTCCAATCCACCCCCAATTATCCATTCCTGACCACTCAGGATCCTAACAGAAAGTAAAGTAGTCTCCCAACATTTAGTAACATGTGTCCTGTAATTGTCTCACTCATCCTAACTTACGGCCTTTCAGAAGCTTCTTTGCCACTGGTAGGCAAATTCTTCATGTTTTTGTTTTGGTTTTTTTTTTCAGATTCATTTTTTACTGAGGTAACATTGATTTATAACATAAGTTGTACATATTCTTAGTGCAAATTCCTGAGTAAAGAAATCTACATTGGTGATATTTTTTATCCAAGCATGATGACATAGTCACTATTCCTATGGATCACACATCCTTCTCAGCTGATCACTGTGATTATGAAGGTGAAGTTCTGGGTTAAGTGATATAAAATGTGGCAAACTGAAGAAATAGGGCATGTAGAAGTATAGAGTGGAAAAGAGGCAAAACATCAATGGTTTTCCTTAGAAGGTGATATGATAAAAAATAATTCCTGTTTGGTTTTATAAAGTTTATATTTAAAATATGCTGTTCTGTTCTCATTTTTTCAAGATCCTGGTTCATGTCTGATTCACAACTCTGTAGTGTTCAATATAGGAATCATAAAGAAGGGAAGAAAACTATAATGTAGTCTTCATAATGACTATCATAATATTAGGAAATGATCAGCATTAATACAAAAATGGAAAACTACCTTTGCAAGTTTATCACAAGTATTTACAAGCATATTTTCAAGTGTATTTCCTTGAAGTTTTCAAATACTGAATTCAGGCATTACTTATACAAAGGAAAAAAGTTGTAAAGCAGAATTTAATTAAGTAGTTAAATCTCTCCTATTACATATTTGATCAAATGACTTTTGTTCTGATCTACCTATTAAACGTTAAGACAATAATTTTAAAAACGAAGTAATTAGGATCTAATCACAGCATGCTTCACTTTGTATAAAATGTGAATACTGTTTTAAAAATAGTGACATTGACAAGAAATTGATCATAATTTTGGAACACTTCTGGTCAATTCTTACCCCACTTTCAGCATCTTGTTTATATTATTTGCGTGTTAGTTCTCTTAGAATGAGGATACAAAAATGTGAGATGGGCAGGTTGAGAGATGATTGATTCAAATATTATAGGCAGATAAGAACATTTACTTAGTATATATACATATATTGCAAATGAAAAATAATGAGATCAGAAATAAGAAACATATACATTTTCCTAATTAAATCCACAAAATTTCACGTATTCTTTTTGCCTTCCTTGCTTTCAACACATGGTTTCTTTACTTGGATTACAATAGAGCAATGGAATATGAACCATAGTAGCAAAGGAAAAAAATTCACATTTTCATAAATTATTTTATTATTTTCATAAAGAATTGAAATCTGTTCACAGTTAACATTTATATAACTAGAATGGGTGGACATGGGATTGGAATCCTGGCACACAACATAGAAATTATAAAGAAGATTTAAAGGATACCCTTCTAAGACAGGGTGTGAACAGCTTTGACTTGCTGGTTATAGTTATTGCATACATTGGTCTTCCAGTGAGAGTTAGTATTAAATATTTTTTTCTGATGCAGAACACTTTAACATCTGAAGATCATCTAATTGTGGTAACAACCACTGACTATCCTGAAGCCTGGCAGGGCCATTTGTCATCACCTGAGCTACTGCATTGCTCAGTGTGCAACCAGATGTGAATGTGGTCATACCACTGAGATTCAACCATTCTTAGGAAGATGTAGAAGCGTGGAAACACTTGCCCTCCTATAGGGAGTTTGAGATTGATCCAATAAACATATTACTTGTAGCAAAAATGCAGTATTTTAGATTATTATGTATCTTATTTTGCATTTTCTTATGCTTAATGCCATCTGTGGTAATTTACAATTCAATATAAAAAAGATGAGTCTGCAGATAACATAAGGTTTGTATTTCAGTACCTTCAGGCATTGGGAAAACCATGCACATGACACATATTTTTTAAATCAAGCTATGAAAGAGATCATATATATATGAAATCTCTAGAGAAAAATCTAGATAGGATTCATAAAGATTATTTTAAATTGATTAATAGTAGAATTTCCCTAGTGCTTATTAACTCCAGTAAACCTAATTTTTAATAGAATGATTCTTTTTCATATTTTCTTAACATTTTGATGAATATACTTTCCAATTAAAAAAAACCTTTCAGTTAATTTCTACTATAATTTACCCTGGGAATGCTTCTTATATTTTACTCCAAAATGCTATAAGAATGATATGTCTAAATAATTTAGACATGACTTGCTTTTAAATTCTATATATTAATTAATATGTACATCAACTTAAGTAGCTGAGCCTTATGTAGTATTTCCCCACTTTAAAAATGATATTTAGGTTCATGTGATAAAATACAATTTTATGGAGAAAAGTTAATAGGGAAGTTATTTCACTTCTATATATTATACCCTAACCTACAATATTTATCAGCAAACTAGAAAAAGAAAAGGAAAAAATGCCTCTTATCTGTAAAAAGAAAGTAAAATAAAGTGTTACAAAAGACAAGGAGGCCATATGGAAATATTCTTACCTCTCTTTCTTAGCATTTGGACTCTATGATATTTTAAATCACATTTATCCCCTTGGGATAGAACAAGTAAGAACTGACCAGGGGATCAATTCTCTAGCCTTTTAGATTAGTATAAGGATAAACCTAAGTTACTGAAGTGAAGAATAATATATATATATTTCAGACCAGGAAAATGATGGAAAAGCCATTTGTAAGGAGTGAGGAAACATATTAGATATTGAGAGAAATCTGATTTTTGTTGGGCAAGCCATGCCTAGAAATTTTCTACGGTGAAATAGTTTCTCAGGTTTCACTAGCTATGGATAACAGAATTCCAAAGCACTCCTTCCCTTAAATGGAGGTGGCCAGCTCACCAAATTACTTAGTTCTTGAATATAAACTTCAAAATGTCATTAATCACAGGCTGTGAATCTTTGTCTTTTCCCTTTCAATACTTAGGACAAGCACTGTAATCTACACTTCTATATTATTCCCTGTGTTGTCTGGCTTGGTATGAATCAAATGAATGCTCAGTCGAGTGATTCTTGTTGACTTAAGAGTCTAGATTTCACTAAATGAACAATGTAGTTGAATATATAATAACTGTAGTTGTTTTGGGAATCCACATTCTCCTCTTCTGAATAAATTAGTAATTCTCTTTCATAATTTGTAGTGAACACACACACACTCAAACACACACATCTGATTTTGTAACAGAAATGAGGTCTCCTAAAAATGCCAATTTCTAATTGATTATTTCCAAGTTAGATTAACTTTTGCACAATTAATTGTTCAGCTGCCCATATCAGAAATTTAAAGTTACTTTAAATAAGGACTCTGACACATTCCTGACATTTAAAGAAACATATGTTCTATATTATTTCTATAAGCCTCCTTAATTTGTAACTCCAGCTCCCAGGCTTTGGTTAATGTCTATCACTTTTTGCCTGGTCAGTTAAAATAGCCTCTTATTTGATCTTTTGGCCTCTAATTTTGATTTCCCCCACAACTCACTGTGGCTATAAATACCAAAGAGCTCCCTTTCCTTTCTGCCATGTGAAGACATAGCAAGAAGATGTCCACTTATGAACTAGGAAGCAAGTTCTCACAAGACGTTAAATCTGCTGGTACCTTGATCTTGGATTTCCCAGAATCTAGAACTATGAGAAATAAATTTCTACTGATTACAAGCCACCCCATCCATGATACTTTGTTATAGCAGCCTGAAGACAGACTAAGATCATGAACCATCCTTACAGTTGACAATTTGAAGGAAAAAAAATGAGAGGTTGCATTTTGACATTATGTCTTGCATATGCTGTACCATTGGAGGCCATTGTAAGAATTTTTTTTTCTATTTAATCACGTAAATCTTACCTGAAATATACAAATTTAATAAGTTAGCTGACAGGAGAGAACGCTTCCTCTCATGAGTTGTAGTTGTCCACTACCATGGCAGTGTGGTCATACCTCAAAGGGCTTAGTTTTTGGTTGTTACAGCAAAGAATCCGCCTCTTTTCCCATGAAATGGTCTTGAGGTCAGAGCTCTAATAAAGTGTATATGGGGAATGGGCCATCTATGTGGCATTGTCTGAGGAAAGCTAAAATGCTTGCTGATTTTTTTAATAATATTCAAGAGACTGAAATTCTTGTCATTGGTGTTACTAATGCAGATTTGTAGTGGCATTGACTCCAAAAAGCTGCAGAGACAATGCAATAAGTTAAATGCTGGCTTCTGAAGTGAATAATAGATTTGTTTCAGTTGATTTAAAATTTTAGGTAATTTTTATATTGAGCTCTAAGAGAATTAAATCAAGGATGATCAATTTTCCAAAAAATAAGTGCATAGGAACAAGATAGACTATTGGAGTGTGAATTATGAGCTTCTCAGTCAATATGAAAAATGATGAATTTTCTAATGTCCCTGGACAGAGACAAATGAGAAAAGGAAAGCTAAAAATGAAATGAGAATAAGGATTTTTGTCGTATTAGTCAGGAGGTAGTGAGTATCAAACTGGATAAGGAAAGAAAAAAAAATTGAACAGATAAAAGAGAAGATCTACAACAAGAACTTTTATAAATAATGAAAGCACTTAAATGAGTATTAGAAAATAAAGCAAAACATTTTTATTTCCCTCTTGGTAATTTTTAAGTATTTTGATGGAATTTCATTCTAGCAATATTTTTAAATGTATATTTTCTGACTAATCTTTGCTTCAATCTTAAAGGATTTGAGAGTTCATTAGTTTGTGATCAGGTAGTAACCACGTGTTCTTTGAAGTAAATTATGCTTCAGCTTTATATTCATTGAAGTTACTGAATGCCCAAATGTTTCTATACTAAATGCTTTTTTTGTTCCTTGGTTGGAGAGCTGTTTAGTCTAAAAGTTTATTCCTTTGTCTTCTCCAAAAACAACATGAAATTCCTTAGGCCAGTAACCACTGTCAAATGACAAAACTAAAATAATTTAGTAACAAATTTGATGTCCTTTATTCAAAAGAAAACAATCCATGTACTGGGTGAAATCAATGCCTTACAAGCAGTGGAGAGATTTTGAATAAGATCAAATTTTATAAAGTATTAAGTGAGGCAACACAGAAACAGAGCATGACTGGTTAGGATGTAAGAAAATTTTTTTTTTATAAAGCTAGTCGGTCCTAATTTTTAGGGCAAAGTAAGGAAGCTAAAGCTGCGTTGGAGGATTGTGACTGGTATATGTTAGCTTTCCTTGGCAATGTTTCCCATAAATGCAAGTTAACTTAGGTTTGGATTTGTGACGACGGCCTGGTCACCAGAGTGGCCTCCATTGTGCAGGCTCTGACTTACAAATTAACTTTATCACCCTCAGTCTCTGCTCCTTGGAGGTTCCCACGGTGGACGAGAAAGGTATGGAGAAATTGAAGCACTAACTACCCCTTCAGCACTACAGCCAGAGGCATTGCAGACTATTCTATTGTTAGGCTTCCTCACAGTATTTGTGACCACAATTTTCCATGCTGCATAAATTTAAAAATCAATACTATAAGTTTGAAAGTCAGTATTCTAAGGCAGAGAAGGTAAAATGGCATGGAAAATCAAGATGCAAACTGCAGACAAGGTGTTTTGGTTTATTATTATTTTTTTTGTCTTGTACAGTGTTTTTAATATTGCCAATTTAGACACAAAGAGGTTGCATTCTCAGCTTCTTAAACAAAAGAAAAGAAAGAAAAGAAAGAAATATCTGGCCATACATGTGTTGCATTCTCCTAATGCAATAACTAGCTGAATCAAAGCACCCACTGCCCACATTAGAAAGAATTTGCATTCTGACTCCCCCTCCTCCCATAAGCATTGCTATCACTTAAAACTCTTTGTGGCCTGCCAGCCTTACTTATTTTTGTTATTTATAAAGTTCCAGTGTACAGTTGGATTTGGTAATTGCTAGGTTATTATCTTTTAAATGAATTGTGAATCAGCAAGTAAAATATACTACATCTAAAATTTGGGAATGAGAACAAGGTTGATAATTGAGAATCGTTTTCTTTTTTCTTTTTCTTTTGCAGTGGATAAAAAAAAAACTAGATATAAACTTAAGTACTTAAGCAAAATCTTAATAACCAAATTATAATTTGAGCTGCCATTCTTCTAGGGTTATGGAAGATTAATCTCACTCAAGTTGGGTTCCCTTTCTATTATTTATTTAATTGAAATATAGTCAGTTTACAATGTTGTGTCAATTTCTGCTGTACGCAACATGTTTCAGTCATACATGTACATACATATATTCTTTTTCATTATAGGTTTCTAAAACATATTGAATATAGTTCCCTGTGATATACAATAAAACTTGTTGTTAATCTATTTTATATATAGTAGTTAGCACCTGCAAATGTCGAGTTCCCCAACTTACCCTTCTAACCGCCTTCCCCCCACCATTAACCATAAATTTGTTTTCTATGTCTGAGTCTGTTTCTGTTTTGTAAATAAGTTCATTTGCACCTTTTTTTTGTTTGTCTGATTCACATATGAGTGATATCATATGGTATTTTTCATTCTCTTTCTGGCTTACTTCACTTAGAATGACGATCTGTACATTCATCCATGTTGTTGCAAATAGCATTATTTTATTCTTTTTATGGCCAGGGTTCCCTTTCTTTACCTCTAAGTTTTTAATAGTCTGAGTAATAATTAGGGTGTCCTAATTAGGGCTCATTTTTCTTTCAAATAATCCATCTACATGGGAATCATCTGAGACTTATGTCACTCATCTGTACAGGTCACCACTGATCTGATCCTTTTTCATGCCTGCTGTTCCTTTGAGGAGTGACCTTCCATGCCAGGCTTTAGGGCATCAGCAACATTGGCTAGATTCTTGGTCAGTCCAGGGCATTGGTAAGTGGTGAGGCTACTGATTACCCTATCTGCTTTCTTCTGTGTCACACTCATTCTCAGAAGCAGTGAACACAGTCTGAGTGCTTTAATGGAACAGAGAGAGAACTACTGAGAAAAGGATAAAAAAAAAAATCCAGTTTCCCCTACAAACAGAACTCAAAATTCATAAAATTGCACTGATTAAATCGCATCATTCCTAACTTCCTTTAGGTAACGTCCCTCTGTGCCAGGAGCCCAAATATAGTTACCAAAGCTCCACAATACAAAGGGATAAGGAAACTAATCAGCATGTAATTTGAATGGAATATGACATGTTGGCTATTATCTGTGTGATTACTATTTCCATTATATAGTTATTCCTGTTCTTGGGTCTCAATCCCCATCATGAAGCTCAGGAGGATTGACTGGTCTATCTTCCTTCTTGGAACTTGTTACTCTTCACAATCTCTCATCCACTCTCTGATGTCTTGTTTTAAATACACTGGATCCACTGGGCACATACTGCTTACTCCCTGTACCTGATGATAAATGCACTATAATTTAGGAACTTTTGCTGATGCTGTCATTCCCTTGAAAATTCTGGGCTTCTGTCTACCAGGAGGTGTCAAGCCACTTATCCTATTGGTTAGTTGCCTCCCCCTAGTAAGTAATGGAGGCCCCGGGGCTATGCAGCAGTCGTTCTAGGATTCCTTAACTCTCTCTCCCATTTGTTGTTGCAGCTTTCTCAGACCTTCTCCTACCAGTTCAATATCCACATCCATCTCTGCCCTTACCTCCTTTTTACAGATGTGTTCATTAATTTCGTCAATAGAATAAAAGCCGTTAGGAAGAAAATAATTTCCTACTGTTGAATCTTCTAAACTAATTGTATTCATCCCACTTTTTTTTTTTAATTCTCTCCTCTTATAAAGACAAAGATACATTACAAGAATGTAATATACAATGCAGGGGATATAGGCAATAGTTTATAATAACTGTGTATAAAGTATGGTCTATAAAAATATCAAGTTACTATGTTGTACACCTGAAACTAATATAATACTGTAAGTCAACTATACTTCAATTAAAAAAAAAAAGGATGGAGAAATATCTTGACCTCTCTAGAGTTAATACTTCTACATACCTCTGTATTCCATTGTATCTTAGACTTATCTGGCTACGGCAACAAAATATAATAGACTGGGTAGCTTTATCACAACAGAAATTTACTTCACACAGTTCTAGAGGCTGGGAGGCCATTGTCAGGGCGCCAGCGCGATCAGGTCACGGTGAAAGCCCTCTTTCAGATTGCAGATATGCTTAAAAGATAGTTTGGCCCTCTGGCCTCTCCTTCATGAGGATTCATCTTTGTGAGCTAAATTTCCTCCTAAAAGCCCCACTTCCATATACCAACCTAACCGCCCCCTCCACACTTGTCTGCAATAGAAATCATTTCTGTGGGCTGCATCTGAATGAATCTCCCTTATCAGTGAATATACTACACTTTTATTTCATTGCATTTCTAATTATCTCCAAACTGTGATTTTATAACATAACCATATATTCCATGGTGTTTATTAGCGACTCTTCAGCTTATAGAACAACATATTAATGAAACTGAAAGAATAAAAGGACAAATAATATAACATAATCTCTTTCTGCTTATATCAGTTTTCTCCCAGATCCCAGCATACCACAGTTGAGTCTTCATTCTTATAACTAACCTTTATAGGCCACAAAAATGGTGCATGATAGATCTCAAAAGACATTAAAAATCAAGTAGTAGATGGTGTCGAATATTAGGACATGCAATTTGTTAGTAAATGGAGAGTGAATGGGAAGTTTTAAGTAGTCATCATTAAAAAGATGCCAAAACCATGAGCTTAGATTCTAAGCTCAGTCTAGTCAATCTGAAATGACCACTGCATTAATGACATTCTTAGTAGAAATGTGTGAGTAGTCTAATCCTTGAATTAGTTAACAGAGGACACTATGAAATCAGGATGTTGGAATATTCTCTGCACTTATTAACTTGGCAGATGACATTAAATAAGAGGGGAGCCTCGGTAGCTAAATGTGTGGAAGATAAAAAATCGCCACACAAAGTGACCTTGTTGAATGGAAAAACACATGGAAAAAAATGCAGTCACGATAAGATGAGGGGAGTATATCTGAAGAGAAAAATAATTTTTCATTGCAAAAATACAAGAAATGCAAGGGTGGCAGAAAAATAGCTAAGTGTCATAAGAGACAATAAACTAAACACGATCAGGGATGCAGCCCTGGGGAAAGCAAACACAGTGCTGAATTCTTAAACAGGAGCCCTGCTCTGAGACACCATGAGGTAATTCTCATATTATTTTCAGCAGTGACTTGTTTTTGTAATCAAAATTAATGCTGTGTGGGAAATGCAGGGAGAGTTCAGAAGAAGGCAATGGAGACAGTTTAAGGTTTAAAATTTATTATAAAGAAAAGGCAAAGAAAAGGATTACTCTGAGGGTGACAACACTGAGAGAAGACACATGGGAATATATAGCACATAACAGCTCCCCTGTGAAGGATGGTGCCCAGGTGATCTCCACCAAACCCAATCCCACAGAAAGAGTGTAAAGACCAACATACAAACATAGGCAAAATATAGTGAGAATTTACCCTAGACTAGCAGGAGAAGCTACAAAGATAAAAATTAAAATTGATTTTTCTTTGAATGACTTAAATAAAATCCTATCCAAAGAGAGACTAAATTGCCTTCAATTTACTCCTAATCTTCTTAGAAATGTGGATGCTATTATTTTAATATTGATTCTGACAAGCTGTTAAAAAAGCAATAATCTCCAGGATAGAGCTTTATAAAAAGTACAAATAATAACAGTGAGTACAAAGCCAGATAGTGTGTTACACTGAGTCAGATATAGCCCAGGGCAATAAGCACCAGCTTTAGAGACCTTAGACATGGAGATAACAATTTGCAGTGATGACACTTACTTTGCCAGGTGCCAGGCTGAGCGCACTGATGGCACTGCTGTTGTTAATTTTCTTAGTGACTCCTTGTGTAGATACCATTACCTTCTCCAGTTTACAATGTGGAAATTGAGGTTTATTAGATGAAGCACCAGGCCCACAGCCACGTAACGAAGTCCTGTTATTCCAACTTGTATTTATCTGACACTGAAACCCATGATCTCAACCAGAAACAATATTAAGGCTTAAGTAAAGATTTAATTCATTTTATTTTTTTCTATTTTCCCCACTGTTGCTCCAGAACCAGGCCCATGGTAGTTGTGTGATGAATATTGGTTAAAAGACTATTAAAAATAATGTATTTTTGGAAATATAAGGAGACAATTCAGAAAATGCAAAGAAATCTATGTAAACAGAGGAATACAATTTTAAAGGATGTTAAATTTGGTGGTTAGACTGATACTCTTCATATCAAATACTTTAGTGTTAAATTATGTTTTCTGTGTCCTAATAATCTTCACTTTTACAATTTATAAAACATACATATTTTTTATAATATGGCAGCATGTGAATGGTAAAGGAAGGGGGACAAGCATTTGTTAATTCTATGAATTCAATTAATTTCATCCAAATAATAAAGAGAAAAGTTACTTAAAGCTGAGAAGCAACATATAATTTATAATAAATTATGTCCACACTTTTAAAATAATTAAAATATAAATCTGTTAAATCTAAAAATACATTATATTCAAAAAATGCAAAGATGCTTGGGAAAACATTACTTTTGACATAACATTGTTCATAAATGTCTGGATTTGTTTGTTTTTCTCTCTCTTTTTTTTTTAAACTTAAAAGGACTGCACTAAAAATAATAGTTTTACCCTTTACAGTCTTGGATACATGACATGAGAAATAAGGGACAGACTTCACCCTTGAAAATAAGTGAAAAAATTTTGAGAACTGTATGAGTCAAGGTTCTCCAGAGAAACAGAACAAATAGGAGATAAATAGATACACAAACACACACACACACGCATATATATACACACTCTTTATATACATATTTTATATAGATTATCTAGATTTAGATCTATCTATCTATTTTTCCATCTATATCTATTTATCTAGAGAGAGAGAGAGAGATTGATTTAAGAAATTGGCTCATGTGATCATTGTGGAAGCTTGGTGGTGAATCCAAAATCTGATAAAAGAGGTTGTGAGGCTGGAGACTCAGAAAAAGTTGTAGCTTATGTCTGAAGGCAGTCTTCTGATCAATCTGGAAGAACCAATACTGCAGATAAACCCAAGTGCAGTCTGCTGGCTGAATCCCCTCATGCTCAGGTGAGGTCAGCCTTTGGATTTATTTTGGCCTTTAACATATTGGAGGCCTAACCTACAAGTTGTGGAGGACAATCTACTTTTCTCAAAGTCCACCAATTTAAATATAAATCTCATCCAAAACCAGTCTCATGGAAAGATCTAGAATGATGTTTGATTAAATATCTAGGCACTATGGCTCAGCCAAATTAATATATAAAATTCACCACCACAAGAGCACTATTTGCTTTTGAAAGAAACACAACTCTCCTATGTCGTTGCATCCTTAATTATTCACTTTTAGAAAAATGTATAGGGCAGATTTATTTATTTGTTTATCATCTGAGACAGGCATACATTTTCTGCATCATCTCGGTTTTGATATTATATCTTTAACGTCAGCTGATATTAAGCTGGTTTCTCTAATATTTCTGTAATATTTGCCATATCTGCACATTGACTGAAGAGATAAAAGTCTTAGTTACACCAGGGGCTGAGAAAGCTAATAAGCACAACTTCTCAGCAAGTTCTCTGTGTCCACTCATGGTTCTCTTGTTCTTTTTCTTTCCTCTGTGTTCTTTTTTTCTCAGTTTTTATTTGAAGTATAGTCAGTTTACAATGTTGTGTCAGTTTCCGGTGTACAGCATAATGTTTCAGTCATACATATACATATATATATATACATACATATATATACATATACATACATATATTCCTTCTTATAATCTTTTTTATTATAGATTACTAACAGTTATTGAATATAGTTCTCTGTGCTATACAGTAGAAACTTGTTTATCTATTTTATTTATAGTAGTTAGTATCTGGAGATTTTTAACTCCCAACTTATCCTTTCTTATCCCTCTTCTCCCCTGGTAACCATGAGTTTCTTCTCTGTATTTGGGAGTCTGTTTCCTTGTAAATAAGTTAATTTGTGTCTTTTTTTTTTTAATATTTCATATATAAGCGATACCATATGGTATTTCTCTTTTTCTTTATGGCTTATTTCACTTATAATGACAATCTCCATGTTCATCCATTGTTGCTGCAAATGGCATTATTTTATTATTTTTATTTTTATGGAGATTCCAGTGTCCACAGTAGAGTGAAGACCACACCAGATCCAGGTCCAGTAGAGAACTGTATTTTCTTGACAAATCCATGAAGTTAGTTCCATCTGTAAAACGGAGATTTAGATATCCTGCTCACCAGCTCAAGGAATCATCTTATGAGTTAGCCATCTATTTAAGGTGGTGGATAGAAAAGGAATTATCCATTAAAATTCAAGCCCTACTCCTATGTCCTAAGTGTGTAACACTTAAAGTAACAAATTATTGTTACCTGTGAGGTTTATCAACTCTGAGCTGAGAAGTTAACATACTTCTCTATAAGCAAAATACAAAATACAGAAGTATAAATTTTTATAGCTAAACAATTATTTATTATAAAAACAGTGATGATTATGAAGTTGATGATATGATGTAAATAACTAATTTGGAGGCTAAGATGAGATAGGAAAACTGTAAAATAAATAAAACGGAAGATAGAAGGCTTTTTCTCTGCATTTAGTTAGTATACTTATATTACTTCTATTTTCAAGGAGTGGGATAAAGATGTGCATATTTTAGAGATGTGCATATTTTTGATCTTGTTAAGTAAAAAATCAAAAGTAGTTTTAAAAGTTATATTCACAGGAAAATTAAAGTTAGTGTAATTTCCAAACTAGCAGAAAATGAAAAGAATAAATAATAAAAACTTAATAAATTATGCAAAAGTAATTAAAGATGAAAATAAACAAACAAAAAAGTATGATAAGAAAACATGAAATAAGACCATAACAAGAAAAGGAAAAAATCTTCACATATATGTAAATATGAAGTTAAATGGATAAAGAGCAAAATTTATGTAAGTTTATGTGAGCCTTAAAATCCACATAGAAGCACTCGGTCTTTTGTTTATGATTATGTGTGTTTATGTGTATATAAAAATAATACATAGTATATAATATGTATTATATATATTCTGTATTAACACATATGTATTATAAACAAACAAATATTAGAAGCAAAATACACATTAAATTCTAAGGTAGAAGAGAATAAAAGAAAAAGATTGTGGAGGAGTTAAGGAAAGCATTAATTTTATCTGTTGTTTGTAAGATTATTTTAAAAATTTATAGCAATAAAAAATAAAATTGAAAGGGCTGGATTAAAGAATTTCTAATTCTCACAATGATCTGATCCTTTTTCAAAGGATCAGTGTCTAAACTCTGATTTTACTGAAGACTGATTAACACTTATGCATTGTGTGCAGTCACTGGTCTATATAGTTTTATATGTATTAATTGATTTAATCCTCAAAAGTGCTAGAAGAGAAAGTTACTATTATTAAAGTCATTATAGGCTCATGAGTTTAAATAATTTAACTAAGGTGACATAGCAAATAAGTGACAAAACTCTAATTCTGTCAATCGAGCACCAGAGCCAATGTCCTCATCTATGGTTCTGTTGTGTATTTTAAATTTTTTAAAACTATATTCCAGTATATACAGAAATTAGTTTTCTCCTTAAAGTTATTGCATCTGGGTATAAAACTATTTCCAATTTTAAGAGCACATACATAAATATGTGTCTATTTTGTTACTTGAGAGGAAAACTAGAATTCAATATAGTGGTTAAAGAGAATGAGAAAAGAAAAAACATATAAAATAAGAGTTTGTTAATAATAAAAGAGCTTCCATACAAAAAGGGCTTACAATTCCCATAGAAAAATAGGTATTGAGAAAATGAGCCGACTGTTTAAACCAAGAGTATTGTGGCTAAAATGCACATTTTAAAAATAGTACACCAAGTAATAATTACAATAGTTTCCTAAATCTTTACACCCTAAGAACTGAAGCTAGCAGATCTTTAACATATTTTTAAAAAACAGAAAACTTAAGAAAATAATGAAGCATGTTATCTGTATTTCAAGTTAAATTTTTATTCTTTATTATTTTTATTTTATTTTAAGTCTGTTCTCATATATAATTCTTCTAAGTCATTTTATACAATATTAATGTCTTTTTTGATAGTATTGATTATATCTTCCTACTTTTCCAAATTTTAAAACTAAACGTGTTTGATAAGTGAAGTTGTTATTAAATCTGCAATTCAGGATTTCAGACAGAAGTAAAATTTGTAACAAATTTTCACTTTTGAAATATATAATAGATACCTAATAGAACTAACAGTTGAATTTCACTCTAGTTTTTGAACCACTGCATTGTATTATTTGAGTCTTTATCATTTTTCAAACAGATTTTTGCTGCTTGGGTAACACTTCAGCAGTATTAATGAATACTTTTTTTTACAACATAACTTGGAAATTCAGTTCTACCCATTAGAATAGATGGGCTTTTTAGCATCATTTTGAGGAAAAACTGCATCAGCTTTTATCAAGCAGGTGTAAATTGAGATTATATGGGACAGAGCCCATATAAACTCATATGCACAATGTTTATATACTCAGGCAAGCTGTTGTAAAAGAACTTTGAGAGGAAAAAAGTTAGATATAAAGGAAGAGGAAGTGAGAAAAACTCAAAGCCATACGTGGTAAATCTGAATAGAACCAAGATGTGTAGAAATAAATATTGAAGGATTCTACTTGCAACCACTGTCCAAAAAACTTGAACATAAATACAATAGTTATGAGTCAAACATGAGTAGGTATGCCTGAACTTTCTTGATAATATGTATCTTTGTAATATTCAGTGTTGCCCTTTCTCTCAGTTATTTATATGGTTACAGAGAACATCAGACCCTCACTATGAGAAAGTTTTCTCTTTAAAAAGGTAAAGCTATGGAAAATATCTTAAATCTACATTAGAAGACTGAAATAAGTCTGCTTATAGTTCAAGTTTTATAGGAAAATAACATCTTTGGTTTTTTTTCTTTTTAAAACATTGTCTTATACCAAAACAAAGACAAATAATATTTGTTAAATGTTTTCAGTTATCATTAACTCACTGTAAGTAATCTATTAAGAATAAAAAGAAAGATTTTTCAGCAGAAACTCTGCAGGCAATAAGGGAGTGGCACAATATATTTAAAGTGATAAAAGGGAAAAACCTACAACCAGGAACACTCTACTCATCAAGGCTCTTGTTAAAATTTGATGGAGAAATCAAAAGCTTCACAGATAAGCAGAAGCTAAAAGAATTCATCACCACCAAACTAGCTTTACAACAACCGTTAAAGGAACTTCTCTAGGTAGCAAAGAAAAGGCCACAACTAGAAATAAGGAAATTACAAAATGGGAAAACTCATCAGTAAAGGCAAACATATAGGAAAGGTAGAAAATCACCTACACACAAACTAATAGGGAAGTTGAAAGACAAAGGTAGTAAAATCACCTGTGTCTACAATAAGCAGTTAAAGGATACACAAAACAATTAGATGTAAAATATGATATCAAAACCAGCAATCATGAGAGGAGGAGGGTACGAATGCACAGTATCTAAAATGAACTTGAAATTAAGAGATCAGCAACTTGAAACAGTCATGTATGTATATAGACTTCTATACCAAAACCTCATGGTAACCTCAAACCAAAAATATATAATAAATATATACACTAAAACAGAAGAGGAATCCAAAGGTAACTCTATAGTCATCAAACCACAAGAGAACAAAAAGAAGAAAGAGAGAGGAAAAAACAGAGGCCCACAAAAATAAATCCAGAACAATTAACAAGATGGCAATAAGAACATATGTAGTAATAATTACCTTAAATGTAAAATAAAGACTGTTACAAGAGACAAAGAAGGACGCTACATAATGCTCAAAGGATCAATCCAAGAATAAGAGGTAACAATTGTAAATATGTATGCACCCAACATAGGAGCACCTTATATATAAGGCAACTGTTAACAGACATAAAAGGAGAAATTGGCAGTAACACAGTAATAGTGCAGGACCTTAACACCCCACTTACATCAAAGGACAGATCAATTAGACAGAAAATCAATAAGGAAATACAGGCCTTAAATGACATATTAGACCAGATGAATTTAATTGATACTTACACAGCATTCCATCCAAAAGCAGCAAAATGCACATCCTTCTTAAGTACACATGGAAAATTCTTCAGAATAGACTACATGCTGGCCCACTAAGTAAGCCTCAATAAATTTAAGAAAATTGTATTCATATCATGTGGTTGGAAAATCCTATCTTTTCCAACCACAGTCCAGTGAGATTTGAAATCAACTACAAGGAAAACACTGCAAAAACTGCACAAACATGCAGAGGCTATATAATATGCAAATGGATCACTGAAGAAATCAAAGAGGAATCAAAAAATACTTAGAGACAAATGAAAATGAAAACACGGTGATCCAAAACCTCTGGGACATAGCAAAGGCAGTTCTAAGCGGGAAGTTTATAATAATATAAGCTTACCTCAGGAAATAAGAAAAATCTCAAATAATCAACTTTACCTTACACCTAAAGCAACTGAGAAAGAAGAACAAACAAAATCCAAAATTAGTAGAAGGAAAGAAATTATAAATATTAGAGAAAAGATAAATGAAATAAAGACTAAAAAACAATAGAAAATATCAATGAGACTAAAAGCTGGTCCTTTGGAAAGATACAAAAAAAATTGATAAACTTTTAGTCAGACTCATAAAAAAAAAGAGAGGGCTCAAATTAAATAAAATTAGAAATGTAAAAGAGAAGTTAAAACTGACACCACAGGAATACAAGCGCTCTTAAGAGGCTACTATGAGCAACTGTACACCAACAAGGAGGACAACCTAGAAGAAACAGACAGATTCTTAGAAAAGTACAATTTGCCAAGGATGAACCAGGAAGAAATAGACAATATGAATAGACCAATTAGTAGTACTGAAATTGAGTCAGTAATTTAAAAACTCTTAACAAACAAAAGTCCAGGGCTAGAAGACTTCACATGCAAATTCTACCAAACATTTAAAGCTGTTAATGCCTATCCTTCTGAAACTATTCCAAAACATTACAGAGGAAGGAACACTTCCTAACTCACTCTATGAGGCCACCATTACCCTGATACAAAATAAGACAAAGATATTACAAAAGAGAAAATCATAGGCCACTATCACTTACGAATATAGGTACAAAAATCCTTTACAAAATACTAGCAAATGGACATGCATTAAAAGGATCATACACTATAATGAAGTGGGATTTATCGCAGGAGTGTGAGGATTTTTAATATCTGCAAATCAGTGGATGTGACATACCACATTAACAAACTGAAGAATAAAAACCATATGGTCATCTCAATAGATGCAGAAAAAGCTTTTGATAAAATTAAACATCCATTTATGATAAAAATTCTCCAGAAGGTGGGCATAGAGGGAACATACTTCAACATAACGAAGGCCATATATGACAAACCCACAACTAACATCATACTTAATGGAGAAAAGATGAAAGCATTTCCTCTAAGATCAGGAATAAGACAAGGATTCCCACTCTCACCACTTTTATTCAATGTTGTTTTGGAAGTCCTAGCCAAAGAAATCAGAGAAGAAAAAGAAATAGAAGGAATCCAATTTGGAAAAGAAGTAAAACTGTCATTGTTTTCAGATGACCATGATACTATACATAGAAAATCCTAAAGACACCACCAGAAAACTACCAGAACTCATCAATGAATTTGATGAAGTTGCAGGATACAAAATTAATGTATAGAAATCAGTTGTATTTCTATGCAGTAACAATGAAATATCAGAAAAATAAATTAAGGAAATAATCCCATTTACCATCACACCAAAAAGAGTAAAATACCTAGGGATAAATCTACCTAAGGAGGCAAAGGACCTGTACTCTGAAAACTATAAGACTAATGAAAGAAATTAAAAACAACACAAACAGATGGAAAGATATACTGTGTTATTGAATTGGAAGACTCAATATTGTTAAAATGGCCATGCTATCCAAGGCAATATACAGATGTGATCCTTATCAAGTTATCAGTAACAGTTTTCACAAAACTGGAATGAAAAATGTTAATATTTTTATGTAAACACAAAATATCCTGAATAGCCAAAACAATCTTTAGAAAGAAGAATGGAGCTGGGGGAATCAAGCTCCCTGGCTTCAGACTGTACTACAAAGCTACAGTAATCAGAACAGGGTGGTACTGGCACAAAAGCAGACACATAGATCAAGGGAACAGGATTGAAAGTCCAGAAATAAGCACACATACTTATGGTCAGTTAATCTGTGACAAAGGAGGCAAGATTATACAATGGAGAAAAGGCAGTCTCTTCAATAAGTGGATTTCTTTTATTTCTCTTCTTGTCTGATTGCTATAACTAGGGCTTCCAGTATTGTGTTAATAATGTGGTGAGAGTGGTCATCCTTGCTTTGTTCCAGGTTTTAGAGGGAATGCTTTCAAACTTTCACCACTGAGTATGATGTTAGCTGTGGGCTTGTCCTATATGACTTTTATTATATTGAGGTATTTTAAAAAGTTATTTCATGTTAAAATAAATATATATTGGCAAAAACTAAGATAGAGCATGCTGATAAAATACAGATCCACAATCCATTATGTACACTTCTAAAATACAGAAAGCATTTTCTCTATATTGGAAGCCAATACTTGGTCTAGTTAAATTAATTTATTAGAAAATCTAGTATAAAGTTGTGTGAGTTTATTTAACAAATTGCTCTATCCTATCTCTATATTAGTGTTAATATCCATGTGTTTTACTGCAGGTATATAAATTAGATTTGATTACTTAGGCTGTTCTTTAAAATTCCAGAATCTGCCAGTAGTGCTACATATTATTACATATGTTACATATTGTTCTTTTAAAATGAAATTTGAAAAAACTGAATTCTAAAATTCATATAGTTAGAGTTTTAGATAAGACTGTAAATAAGTTTAAAAAAAGATTTTTAAAAAACATCTTTAGAACAAGAAAATATAAAGAGCTTGATTTTCTTTCTTTGTGGCTTTTGTATTTGAGCTCTTACATATTTTGTACCTAAGGGATCTTAAATCTTTGCCCTACATCTCCTGCCTTTCACAGTAGAAACCATAATGAAGGCCTCTGGTATTCTTCATTGTACCCTTTAGAGCCTCAATCACAACTTTAAGAACTGTGCTTTCTTTCAGAGCCCCTACCCCTAACCCCAGTGGACTGAAGCCATGTGAAAACCTGAGTTATTACTGTAGTTGTGAAAGTGAGTGCTTTTCACAATCATTGCACAGCCAGAAAAGTGTGATCTTGCATTCTTAGTCAGAATTGTGAAAGCATTTTGCCAGATAATGCCATCATCCTTGTCTGAGACTTGTTATAATTGTTTATAGCAATAGCCACCAGCTCCTCCTTTTTACAACCTTGTCCCCTACCAATACAACACAATATAATACAATACAAATCTGTTTTCATACAGCAGCAGATTGTTTTTTAAAATGTGAGTTGAAGCATATAATCTACTTGGCAATGGAAATAATCAATAAACAATCTATGAAAGGGGTAGAAAAAAGTATTATTTGAGTTAGAAGGGGGAGATCTTGAGACCACGAAATTGCTGCTGTCAACTTCTAGCAGATACTGTTTTGAGACCAACAGACGATATCTTTGAGTTTAATAGAGTTCGTAACATTTGAACGCTCAGTAATGTAGGAACATGTCTGAAACCACATCCACAATGGTCACCAAGCTCCATTTTGGATACTGGAAATTGATTTTGATTTTGATTCCATTATTTTCTTTAATAGTGAAAGCAAATGTACAATGCATGTTTGACAGGCCATAATATAGGTTGTTCTAATCAGCATAAAATTCAAACCAAATCATGTATAAGCCAGAATGACATCTCCATACCTCAATATGGGAAAATTTCTTCCATTATACTCAACCATCTTACAGTGGTGTTCCATATTTTTCAGAGTAAAATGTAAAGCCCTTACATCATACAAAGTGCCCTTTATGGACTGGTTCACAAATTACTCCTCAGAATTCATCTCCTACTACTTGCATTGACCTTCATATTGGTGTTCGTCTCCCATAGCTCAGGGCTTTGCACATATTGTCCCCTCTGCTTGGAATGTTCTTCCCCAATATATCCACCTGGATATTACTATTAAACTTTCAATCCTTTCTCAAATGTCTTTTATGATAAAGTCTATCCTGACCACCTATTTCAAGTTGCAACAACCTCTCTGACTCCATCTGCTGCTCCTCACCATCTTCATATCAAGTTCTCCTTATCGTGATGTCTTTCTTTACTTGATAGCATTTAGAATATTTTAAATTACTATATAATGTATTTATTTACTATGCTTAATGGACATAAAGGCAGGAATTCTAGCCTGTTTTGTTCACTGTTATATGCCAAATTCTTAGAACAGATCTTACGTAGTAGGTATACAGATCTATTTCTTGTATGAGTAAATAAGTAATTAATTACTTAGCATGATGATATAGGTGTTGGCAAAAATTATATCTTATGATCATTGAGATATAAGATTATTAGAAAACAATGGATAATAAGAAGATCTGATTTTGTCCCTTGTTCTTTCATTTCTTGGCTGTCCTCACTAACCTTGGACAAGTCACTTAGCATAGGTCTCAATAGCACATAATATCAGTTAAAAATGATAATAATAAAAGAGGACCTTGGGTTAGATTATTTCCAGTTTCTTTGGGTTTCACATTATATCACCCATGATAATGCTATGGTTTTCTCTTAACAAACAACTAGAAATATTCTAAATGTTAAAACAACCATTATGTAAGAAACACTTTGAATGTATAACAAATGGTAGGAACTGAAAGAATTATAGTCTTAATTTTATTATTTTAAATATTCGGATGGTAAGTTTATGACTGAATTACAGAAAAGAATTCTTGGAGTAAAAAGAGAAGTGAATTCCACTACCATCTTTTCCATAGAGGAAATACAACAAGGGCAGCGAAAAAAACAAGAAATCCATTAATGGGTCACACTGTGCTAAGTGCAATGAGGAATGATTCTCTTGGGATTGTGGAAAGGACACATTTGGAAGTAGGCCATGCAAGTGAAATTAATTCTTACTCTTGTTAGTTTGACAAATGAATCTACAGTTGGCAATGAATATTGACTTTCAGAGCATAATGGATGACCCAAACATTCACAAGAATTTTCTGAAAAGAATAAGATATTAATCCAATAATAAGGCTGTCAACAGTTAGTAGATTTGTAGTATTTATGAAAATGCTGCCTTCTCTGTCTGCATGGTAATTTGAAGAGGGTACAGTTTTACATTAATTTATATTTTCACTAAAAAGTTTTTAAAAATCCATGCCATCAATTCAGAAAGCCCTTGAAAACTGAAAGAAAGATTATATTAGTCATATTGGCTGGCTTTCCACATTAATTAAGCATTAGTGACTTTGATTTAATGTCAAAATTCAAGTACAGCTAAAGAAAATCAACATGCTAAATAAATGTGTATAAAGGAGAATGTAAGATTCACTGAAAAGGATTTGTGTAAGTGACATGTAGTATAAAGTTTTTCAAAAAGACTTTTTTTAACTCAGTTTTCTCATCCGTATATTAAGTGGTTGTCAGTACCTATCTACCAATGTTTTTCCTTTGTATCAGGATAAAGCAGGAGAAAGCTTTATCCACAGCACACCCTTATGTTAGGAGTGTCCTGGGTGTTTAAATCAAAAGCATAGAAAGGAGGGAACCTGGACAATGAGAAATCATAGAGCAGTTCTAGGTGAAGAGACAGAATTAAAGGCAAGGTGATCATACATGGATGTGGGGACATTGGAGCCTGAGTAAGAGTTGAGCAAGCATCCCTGTTACATGTGTTTCAGGTGAGACTTGGTAAATGTGCACGGCCTGGCACACAGCTATGCTGGACGTGTAGTTGGGGTAAGAGGACATGAGTCACACACACACATATAATACCACAGTAGGCAAATTCACAATATCGCATTTGTAAAACAGATATGTTACAACTCATTTTAAATAAAATATAATCTTAGTAAATTCAGCATTCTAATAGCATTTTATGAAATACAAATGTACCATATTTATAAAAGACAATGTTTTTAAAAATGGCTTTTCTATCTAAAAATGTCCATCACTAAGTTAATGAGATTCTCAGTAGATTTATTCATTCAGTAATACAACAGATATCTATTCAGGGTTCACAACGTGTAGCTTAGCATTCCTTTACCATGAAGAAATACTGATGAATGAGGGAAATAAGTAGAGAGCTTTCATGGAGCATGCATTTTAGTAGGGAAGACTAAGGGCTTATATTGTGCAAGGACTAGTAAAAGTTGAGCTCTTAGCATGAAAATAATTTGGTTAATATTCATAGACTTGTAAATCTTTGAGAAACTTAGATTTTCTAAATCACTACCAATGCATCTTATGTTACAATTACCTATTATTACCTATAAATAAACTTGACTGAGTTATTGATTTATATATGTATGTGTGTGTGTATGTGTGTGTATATATATATATTGAAACATATATATTAATAAAACATATTAAACTCAATTTGAGTTTTAACCCTTCACAGAGGTTCATACAAATAAAGATAAAGACTTGGCTAAAACACATACTATTCCACTAACATTTATACAATTGTTTGAGTGCTCTTTGAGCAATGCTTGAGAATTAGCTGAGTTGGTACAAAACCAAGGCTGGGGAAATCTCAACAAGGTCTTGATTTTTAGACAAATCTTCTTGAGAAACTTTATAATAGGTCAACATTTGGTTTTTAAGTTATTCAGGATATTCTATTTGAATATTCACCTAGGACAGTAAGTTTTCATTTTAAAATGGCTTGCATATATTTTAAAATTGAAGATATTACTCAGATATTTCTTATTATTTAAGAGTACTCATCAAACATTAGAGAAGGGCAAGGTCAGAAAATCTTTTTAATGCATATACAGGAACTAGTCAGTGTGGCTTCTAATAAAATATATTCATCTCTTGAGAATATAGGTCCATATATTTTTAACTTGAATGATAGATGATCAAACAACAGTATTCACTCATTAGAACACCTTATTTAATATTTGCATGAAGGAACTGTTAATAGTCATGACAAAAGATGAAGCATATGCAGTTCATATGCAGTCTATCATGACAAATAAAATATGTTTAGAAGATTGTTGTTCATGATTTCCTTTTTTCTGAAGCTTTCCTATTTCTTTTCTCTGAAGGAAAAGTTGTAGCTGTTAATTTCCATAACAAGTTGTCATGCATCCATGTTTGAACCATCAAAATATAATCAAAGAATGTGACTATCTTTCAGCTATAAATCTATGCATCTTTATTCTGGGCTGTTGGGATGGAACTTGGATCCTGCAAATTACACTTCTCCATTAACAGGGGATCCCTAGAAGGTACCGCATAGGGAACACTAGAGGGGAATTAAAAAGTAGGAGGCAGAAAAATGTACTTCTTTCTGCATGTAAAAACCTTCTATTAGCTTTGTCCTAGCAATGCCTTTCATTTTAGCAACAACAAAGAAGCAGTTGGTATCATTATCCAAATTTTTGGTGTTTACAAGATTAGCTTAATCCCATCTAATCAAAAATACCAGTGACAACCAGGCAGAACTCCCTCCCGAGAAATCTGAGTCCAAAATCCATGGCCTCTTACATAATTTTAGATTTTGATAACCCCAAACTCCTCCTCTTGTTAATCCAGTCCTAGTGATGGAAGAAGCTTTGTTCATTTAATGTGTTTCCAACACTTCAATTTTCTCTTTTTGTTTGCAGCCAGGCAAAATCCTTATAACCAATTCCCTCTGTTGAAGTAACTTGTGTGGTTTCTGTTTTCTTGGTAGCACTAGGAATGACAAAAAAATATATTTTTATTAGTAGGCTAACTATAACCCTGAATATAATGCAGTAGGAAGCCAAAAAAAAAAAAAAAAAAAAAAAAAACCTCTGAAAGAAGGAAAGAAAAAGGTGAACATGTTAGGAACCTCGGGATGGGGGTAAAATGTGGTGTCAGGGCATTCTACCCTCTCAACAGAAGATCAAGCTTGAGGTTTCCTGAAATCTAACATAGTAGCAGAAGTGGCCCGGGCAGGACTACTTCTATCACAGATTGAATGATATTCTACTGCAGTGAGTTAGCCAGCCAAGAAGGTGCTCTTCAACCCCACAGGATAGAAAAATCTCTTTTACCACCTAGAGACACCTGAGAACACTCTTTCTGTTCCCTCATGTATCACCAGTACAGTTTAATGGGAGTCCCAGTAGTAGTAGATAAACCAAATAGAACAAAACAAAATTCTGAAAATTAAATTGTCATGTGAACCGTAGCCAAAAATATTAGGCAAAAACCTGTGTGTTAAGCCTAGGCAGAATGACTGCCTGGTAAAAGAAAATATTTAATAGGATTCAGAGTATCCTCATATAATATACAAAATTTTGAATGTGTAATTGGAAATCATAGACCATACCAAGAATAAGAAAAATTACAATTAGATTGAGAAAGGAAAATCAATTGATATAAATTATGAAACAAATCAGACACTGGAATTAACTGACAGGATTTTAAAACAGCTGTTATTAAAGTTCTTAAATAAGAAATTATCTTGAAACAAATGAAAATAGAAAATACGAGCAAAGAAGTAGAAGTTATAAGAAATAAGCAAACAAAAATTATGGAAGAGACAAAAATAACAGGAAAAATAATGTGCTATATGGGCATAGTCATACATAAGATTTGAAAAAGATATAATCAATGAACTTGAAGACTGATCGATAGAGTTTGCCCAATCTGAGTAACAGACAGAAAACATGCACAGGAAAAAAAAAAAAAATGGACAGAACCTCATAAACCTGCAGGACAATAGCAAAAGATTCAGTATCTGTGTCACTGGAGTCCCAAAAGAAAAGGAGAAAAAAAGTGGGATTAAAAAAAATATTAAAAAAATATTGGCTGAACACTTCCCAAATTTAACAAAGACATAAACCTACAGATTAAAGAAGCTGAGTATTAAACTCTTAAAAACTAAAGATAAAATAAAAATAAAACTTGGAAGCAACCAAAGAGAAACAAATGTATTACCTAAGGGTACCACCAATTCGAATGACAATGTATTTTTTTTTTTAAATCATGGAGGCAAGAGAAAAATGGCATAATATTTTACAAATGCTGAAAAAAGGGTACTATCAAAAACAAATTCCATATCCAGCAAAAAGTATCCTTCATGAATAAGGAAAAAAATGAAGACAAAAAATAATTATCACTAACAGAGCTACTCTTCAAGATTCACTAAAGGAAATTCATCAAACAAAAAAGCAAGTGATAAATCTTAGAATATCAGGAAGGAAGAACGAACAGAAATATGGACATATTCAATAGACTAGTCTACTCATAACTTTTAAAAATCATGTTTGAAAACAGAAACAAATTATAATATCATTTTATATTCAACATAACAATATTTAAAAATAGGGAATGTGAAGGGGCCTAAGGGAAGTGCTAAAGTTTTGATACCAATAGACTGTAATAAGTCACATATGTATATAATAATGCCCAAAGCAGTGTCTACAAAATTTTTACAAAGAGATACACTCAAAAACACTATAAATAAATCATGATTGAATCCTAGAGAAATGTTTAAGTAAATGAGAGAGAGGCAACAAAAGTCACAAGAAATATAATACATAAACAGAAAACGAATAATAAAGGACAGAGTTAAGCTCTGACGTAACAATTACGTTAAATGTAAATGGTCTAAGGACAACAATTAAAAGGCTGCGATTGGCAGTGTAGATTAATACACACACACAAACCTACTATACCATGTTATAAGAAATCCCAAATTCATTGACATAGCTGGTTTGAAAGTAAAATAAATAAATAATAAAACAAGATATATCATGCAAACATTAGTGAAAAATTAAGAGTAACTGTTTTTAATATCAGAGAAAGAACTCAGGACACAAAATAAAAAGGAACATGACTTACTGATAAAAATGAACAATCAACAAGGATCCTAATGTGTAACAATTCTAATGTAGTCACTATAAAACAGAGCTCTAAAATACATGAAGCAAAAGCTAATGGAGACATAAGGAGTAGACAAACTCAAAAATTATAGTTGGGAACTTCAACACTCCATTCTCAGCAACTGGCAGAAGAACTAGACAGAAAATTAGCAAGTATATGAATGCTTTATATGTGGGGGCATCATATGAGAAATAGAAAGCAATATCTCAATAACAACTAGAAATAGACATCAGAGAATATGTAGGATCATTTTAAGATAACTACAGAACATTGTTTGCCAAGGGAATGTAAAATGAATACTGCAAGGGCTTAATCAGAGTAGACTTCTTAGAAAACTTAAGAAATCTTTTTTGTTTTTCCAAATATGCATCCATGCTTGTTAAGAAATCTTTTTTGTTTTTCCAAATATGCATCCGTGCTTGTGTGTGTGCGAGTGTGTGTGAATGTGTTTGTGCTGTCGGGCAGGAAGTGTCATTCTAGCAACTGGGAATGATACATAGAGGCATATAATTCAAAGTTGAAAACTAGAAGAAAAAATAATGTAAGCTATTAGAAAATTCTTTCCTTTTCATTCTCATTTTCTTGACCTACTATTCAAAATAATAAGAGTCCATCTAAAATTTTTTATCAAGTAAATAATGTGCTTTTGGTTTTGGAGGGTTGTCTTGAATGCATTTATGAACTGAGCTCCAAAAGTTCAAATATATCATGCAAGCAGCATAAGTATCACCTATAATTAATTCAGCCATTCCTCTTTCTATAAAAAGTCTATTTAAAATGATTGATGTGTTCATCAAACATGTGTATTTAAAAGCAATGCTTTTCCTGCACCATTTTTACATTGTTGAATGGTTGAATTTTAGGCAGTTTATTTCATGGTGTCAACAGTGAACTGATCATTGTGTCATGTTCATGTTATTTTCATTCAATTCATTTAATTAGGTGAATGTCTTGAGTGTTATATATTAGATACTGGATAATGTGATCTTTTGAATAAAAATAATGCCAACAGAATTTCTGGCAAAAGGCAAAAAAGAAAGAAAGGAATAATGTTAACTTTGTTTTTTTTCCCTCATATTTAATAGAATTAATCTCTTCTAATAGTAGAAAGCTTGAAGACTAAAAGGGAAAAATGGGGCCAGGAGGAAAAGGAAGAGAATTGAGAAGAGAAAATTTAATATCATCATTTCTATTATACATATTTTTCCCAGTTTTAAAATATTTCCTCCCATTCTTTCAAAATGTTGTGTCTCTCAATTAAAATAGGAAGAAAGAGAAAGACTGATGCATATGTCAAAAACACTCATAGTTGGAGTTTAAAGTGCTGTCCATCTGATACTTTCTCTTTAAATAAGTGAGACTGGTTTGTAAGTAGAGGATGAGGTGGGAGAGAAAGGTACAAGCAATGATCAGAGGCTTGAAGAGAATAGAGATTATGTGAATACACTGTAGAGGAAAGCACTGGAATGAGCTAATTAGAGAAATCACTGGGTATGCAAATCAGTACTGAGTGCCCAAGTGAGATGGATACCTTAAATTATGTTGGTGTTTACGCATGCAGCTGAATGACTTATTCCAGCAAGAGTTATCATCTAAATGTGAATACTGAGAAAAAAGGCAAAGCGTTGGCTTCATCCAAGGTTAGAATTAAGCAAAAGTAGGTAAATCAAATGAAAATAAATCGAAGGAGTATAAGATAATCAAATATGTGATTGACATTATCATTTCAAGTGAAAATGAGTGCTTTATTACAGTTTTTAAATCATTTTTAACCATCATTATCTAAAAAACAGGTATACTTTCAATGCTGCTGCGTCTAATTACAGTTTCCCTCCATTAAAAACAGTAGATGGAAAGCACACACACTTCTTGGGCTACTGTGTATGGTCCCTAATCATTCTCAAAATTGACATTATAGAGTATCATTCTTGTTAGGAAATGCATTTTCAACTGTCTGATTTTAGCACTGAACTTCTACTTATTCCTCTTCAAATTCATTTAAAATCTAGAAAATAATGTTGTATCTTAAAGTAGCAGGCAGACTCTTCTCACAAAAATCTGAGTAGTTTTGTTTTTAAAGATACATTCTTAATATGAAACTAGTTAGGGTTAAACCTGAAACTTTCATCAGAGATTATAGGAATGCAGCAAATAGAAACAGATGCATTAATTCTGAACAAGAGAGACATTTTTCCCTGAAGTTCTTTTGAAAGCTGTCTTTGAATGTGTGATCTTGATAATAATCCTAGTCAAGCAAATTTACAAAGATGTGTTGTTCCACATAGATTTTTACCACTTCCCTGAACTGTGAGTCCAAGTTACAACTGCTAAGATCTGGGACAGAAAAATAATCCTTTAACTTTTAATGACTGATTTATTATGTTCTGCGTTTCGTGAGTCGCCAGAGAGGAATTTATAGTTTTCTTCCATTAGAGAACAGAGGCTTATTTATACTAATTGTGCCAAGGAAGAATAAACTCAAAGCTTATACAAATAAAATTGAAGTAGTCTTTCTAGTTTTATTTATCTTTTTTTTTAGGAAATAGAGTTTTTAAAATTAGATCTGCAGCAGAATCTCATAATTATAGATCATTTCTTAAATTAATTTAGAAGTTGACTTTTGTTTTGTTTTTAACTCTGAGAAATTGCTTCAAAACTACTTCTGTTTGCCAATATTGCATAAAAATAAGTATTCTAGAGAAATATTTTCAGCATAGCTTTTAAAAGACAAGAAAAGATCATTTAGACATTTGTGGAATGATGCACTACTACTAATCAGACAAATGTTTACTTAAAGCAAATTTTATAGCCAGCTTGTTTATGTGGCTATGATTAAACACTTTCTATATAGTAATCAGTGTTGTCACGAGTTTGTAGTTCTCTCAGCCCATTAGACTGTCATGTCCAAGAAAGTATAATAATAACCTTCAGTTATTTGTAGTTTGACCAATGGAATTTCTCTCCTCTAATTTACAACAAAGTCACAAGAAACATACAAATTTATTGTGTTAAAGCATTAATGGGGTCAGAAAAGAACATAATTATATTCTCAATCCTTTTAAAAAAATAACTTATTTAGTTGTCTGGCATTCCAGCATATTTTTTAAATAAAATAAAATGTGATATATTATTGCTGTATGATTTCAACATCACCCTCAATCCTAAAATACAAGGGCATTTGTCTAGAGATAGGGAACAAAGCGTGTCATAGCTATGCTGTTGATCATCCAGAGTTCTCTGCTATTCCACTAATTGCTCCATGATGACCTGTTAGGAAGTAATATGCACATCTGCTGGTGTTAGTGTCCTTGTTCCTAGCTGACATGATGCTGGCCAAAGTTTTCACTTTAGGAAGGCGAGTTTATATCAGCTGCATTAGAATACTGAACACTTCTTCATAGACTTTGTACTTAAGATTTTAAAAAATTTTTCACAATTAGGACAGTTAAAATTCAGAATTTAGATGACCCCTCCTGGGTCAACTATAGTTGTTTCCACCCTTCCATTCAAATATATATAGCAACTAAGTGTAAGCAAATCACTGAAGAGTTTCTGTTTGGCTGTTTAAAATCACTTCTCTGTGACTCACTGTAAAACTGATCTTTGAGGATCCTGTCTTTCCTTCTTTGTATATGGTCATTTTAACGTCATGTTGAGTGAGAGCAGTTTAAATGCTGGCAGTCATGCTGCATACTTGGACTCTGAGACCACACCTACTACTGAAGGACAGCAATCAGAGTTAATGCTAGTGAAACTGACCAAAATGTCATGGCCTCAAATTCTAGCTTTTTGTTACATAGTAACATGAACTTGCAGAACCCTGTTTGGTCTGGGGGTCTATCAAAATATTTGATCTCTCATAGTCTCATAATCCCAATAAACCCTGGTAGATGATAGTATCTTAATGCTTTATAGTTGCTCAGAAACAGACCTCAGAGGATTTGGGCAATTGACAGAGCCAAAATTCAAACACATTTATGATGGTATCCAGAGAGGTATCCATGAGCAGAGAATCAAAAAAATAAAAAAGAGAGAAAAGAAGTAATAAGTTGGATTTTGTATTTTTAAAAATAAAGATACAAGAATTAGCTTTAAAATGTACTCATATATATAATAAAATATGAGGAAGTAAGTATTGATCTAGAAAAAAATTTTAATTATCCGTACTAATAGTTCTAGAATGTTTATCTTCTTGAATCATGAAAGTTCATATAACCAAAATTGTGTCCTTTAAATTAAAAGCTTCATCTAATTCTTTTACAAAATGGCCTGGGACTTTTGTCTGTGCATGAGAATAAAATCAGCAAATTCATATCTCAGATGACTCACTACTGTACAATAATATTTGTGAGAAAATGTTAAACCATATAAAGTGGATTTTAATGAATACAGTAAATATTTAAATAGGAGACTGTAGCATTTGGATTTTATAAAATTTTTTTGCTATAAAATATACTATGGACTATAAAATACTATGATGCTTAGTCTATGTGTCAACTTGGCTAGGCTATGACAACCAGTTATTTAATCAAATGCTAATTTAAATGTTAGATTTAGATGTAAAGTTTTTTTTTTTTTAATACCATTCATATTTACAATCAGATGACTTTAAGCAAAGGATATTACCTTCTGTAATGTAGGCGGGCCTTATCCAATAGTTTACTACATCAAGACTATAACATAAAAGTCCTACCTGTGTTTCCAGCCTGCTGGCATGCCTACACTTTTCAGACTTTTCAGCCCCAACAATCATGTAACTAATTCCTTAATATCTCTCTTCCCACCTCCCCCAACCCCCTCCTCTTTCATGCGCACTCTATTTTCTTTTCCTGTAGAGAACACTAACTAATAAAAATAAAATAGAATTTTTGAGATTCACAGGGTGGGAATGAATAGTAACCTTAAACCACCACCTGAATAATGCAGATAGAAGAGTCTCAACAAACAGAAGTCACCATTGCCATTACTTACAGATTTTCCTCCTGTTGGAGGGACTATCCTCAAAGAGAGAATGTTGGGCCTAACTGCTAGAACTGGAGCCTGGAGCTAAGGGAAGGTGGGGTGGGACAATGGGGCTAGTAGAGAATGGGTCAGTCAACAGTAGAAAAGAACAGCTTACTGTTACACACATCAACATGGATGGATGTCAAAAGCATTGTCCTTAGTGAAAGAAGTAGATACAAGAAGAGAACATAGTATGATTCCATTTGTGGAGCTGTAGAACAGACAAAACATTTGTGGTGATAGAAATGAGAACAGGGATTTTTTTTCCTGGAATAGTGGGAATTGATCAGTTAGAAGCATAGAAGAAACTTTCTAGAGTGATAGAAATACAGGTTATATAAATGTATATATTTGTAAATGATGATCAAACTGGACACCTAAGATGTGTGCCTTTCACCCTGTGTAAATCAAACCTCAACTTCCTAAAAACCAAGAAATAAATACTGGTGTCACTATTATAGAGTGTGGTAAAATATTATGTAGCCATTAAAAACATGTTTTTGAAACCTTTTTATGAATATGGGAAAATATTCATAATATAATGTTATGTATTAAAAATCTACGTAGTTATATATACCATGATTCTTCTTTTACTGAGAAAAAATTGTATCTGTGCTTAAAAAATATTAGGAAGAAAAGCAGGAAAATGTTGTAAGCAATGATTTCTGGTTGGTGGGATTTCAAGCACTATTAGAACATGATGCCAGAAATGATCATACATGACATATTCACTGCCATTTCCAGTTCATGAATCTTCCTCTTCCACTGGCTGTGTGCTTTTGCAGGGGCCAGGGAAGGACTAAACTTAATATTCATCCTGGTATCACAGTCTAATAGCATTATCATATCAACTCAATATAGGGAGTAAATGCATTATACTTGGGAATCTTCACTGCTCGCTCTTGTCCTGGCTTTGAAGTCCTTGTGTGGGAGCACCTGACAGGTAAGACAACCTGGACATCAGGACCTTCACGTATTGTACAAACCAAATTGAAGTCCAAGATAGCCTTACAGCACATTCTATTCTATAGAAAAGCAGCCTTTTCTTGGGGTGCAATACATCTATATCTTACTGACATTTTTCAGGGCCCTTTGGTGGAGATTTTATTAAGGTGTCTTTGAAGTAGTGCCAAATAATAGAAAGGATTATTTTAATAAAATCTGAGTAGTCCTTTATTCTTCTTCTCTGACCCCTGCCACCTCTAACACACAGCCCAAACCTGTCCTTGCTTCCCTATGTTAGTGGTGAGCACCCCAGTGCCAGCCCGCAGTGCTCTGTTGTAGACAACAGTAAGGTCCTGCAGAGCCAAAGAGATCTATGTAGAATACACAGCAGATCATACCTTTCCCCCTCACCTCTCTTCACCCCACTTTCCAGTAGGGCTTAAAACCCTCCCCTGGTGTTACCATACTGCACTTAACATCTGAGCTGTCAGCCCTGCTCACTCTCCACCTACCCTACTACTTTGCTGTTTTCCCTGGCCCCAGAAGCTGACTTCTCAGGACGTTTTCTTTCTACCTTGGAATGTTCTTCCCCATGAACTTCCTGGGCTGCTTCCTTTTTACCCTTTGGAACACAGCTTAAATTCCACATCCTTGATCGACCGCAGGGCACATATTACCATCTGTTTATTTGTTCATTGTTCACTGAGCCTTCCCCTCACTAGAATGTAACCTCTGTGGGTCCACAGGCCTCCTTGGGTTATTTTTACCATCATTGCATCCCAAGAATCTAGAACAGTGCTGAAGACATCAATAGGTATCAGTAAAGGCTCAATATACATATTTTGAAATTAATTGATATTAATGGATGCAATAGCACACACGCACTCACACTTTCAGTTGAATAAGCTCTGCTATGCTGGTCATTTCCCAAATCACATGCCCCTTTCTGGCCTGCACTACCCAGCCCCTCTGGGTGACTGCCATTTGTGCCAACAGTAAATGGGAGGACAGGAGGGCAGGGAGTGGGGCAGTATCCCTGTTCCCTCCTCTCTTTGCCTTCCATGATGATAGCTCCTCACTGAGGCACCACTTCCTTGGGGCCTAGGGGTGGAGATAGCTTCCCATCATGTCCAGCTTCTAAGTGCCTGCCTATCCCTTGTCAATTTCCTTATCCCTGCTCACAGCTGTGGAAACTCTGCCTTCTTCACGGTCTCATTTGCTCAATTTTGGATGAAATGTTCCTTGTTGAAATTTTATCTAGATACAGAAGGCAACTCTTTTAGTATGTGTATAATTTATGTATCTTCTGTGTGTACACAAATTGTGCACATTTTTTTCTTCTTTTATTTATTTATTAATTTCTGGCTTTCTGTATTTTTATATTTTCCTCAGCTACTGACGTAACAGCTAAAAGAGGCTTGTATATATTGTGGTATGTGTGTGTGTTGAGGGGGACAGGGAGAGGATGGTATTTGTCATCGAAACTCTTGGTATGGATCCCAGGCATACATAACGCATAGTTTCTTCTTCTTTACCCTAAGCTTGAGAAAATGGTATAAAAGATTAGTGCTGATTTCAGCACATCTGATTTTGTTTTTTACCACACTCAGCAAGAAACACAGATCCTACATTTGATTCCAAATACTCAGAGTCAGAGTTGATAAACCTTATAACAGTGCATTAAATGCAGAAAGAATAACTGGGGAGGCGTCTGAGGAATAAATGACAATAGCTTTCCTGAGAGAATATAGAGCTGGATATTTCTGAGTGATTTCATTTCAATGAAACTGAAAAAGGCCTTATGCAATCTGAAAACCTCCCCTGCAGCCAGATGAAAAACTCCCCAGACCACTGCAGTCCACTGATTAGTCGGGCAATTACATCTGCCGTGGGGAGGGTTGTGTGGCTACCCCAGCACATTCTGAATGTGACATGTTGTCTTTAATTTTTATCTGTCAAGAGAGAATATGTGGGTAACCACCTAAAATTCATGCAAATTTAAATGAAATAAAGATTTAAACAAATAGTTACGGTCATTTGATAAAAGATTACTTAAGACTCAAATGACCACTCCATCTATTTTCTAGTAACTTGTCAGACCTGAGGGGAGTCATGTCGTTGTCGTAGGTATTAATATGCTGATACTGAAACTGTTTTTTAAGCTATTTTAAATGTAACCAAGCATAAACTCAAAAGTCTAAGATATCTTACTCCTCTCTAACGTTAAGGACAAATCTCTGACAGGCTAAGTGCTATAAATCTATAACAGGTGCTGACATGAGTGCCTTGAAATGCCACTCAATGTCCCCCAAGTGTTTTGTTAACAAAGATCAACCATAGTTTAAAAGAACATGGCAAGAAAAGAAAATATAATTATAAAAAAATCTTGATCTAAATGTCATAAAATGTTAATCAAAATTATCAAAGGTAGAATGGGTGAGGACTGATGAATTCAATAATAAGCACTAAAGTTTGGTCAGCAAAGTATTTTTAATACTATAAAGTAAAATATATATAAAATTTAAGCTCCGTTAATTCAATGTAAAACTATAACATAAACGAGAATAATACTAATTTATTTAGCATATAATTTATGTGCCAAATACTTTTACATTATGTCCAATTATCACAAAATTTTACAAGATCACATTTTCATATTTTTCAGAAGACAAAATTAAGGAGCAGTGAATGTAAGTCTCAGGCTTGGGTAAAAAAGTGCAGAGATTCAAAGCCATGTCTCTCTGAAGTGGTCCTTTTATAAACAATCAAGATTTAAAAATTATCCAGATTATGGTATGATTGGATTTAAATAAACTACTTGGTTTTAGTTACTTCTTTTACTTGTTTATAAAATTAGGGGAAAAAAAGGACCTTCAAAATTATGTTGATTGAGAATAGAAATTCCTATTTATTTTCACTTAGAAAAAAATTATTTAATATCAGTAAAAATCATATTTTATAAACAGTGACTCTTAATCTTTAGCCAAGTGTTCAAAGCATTATCTAATTCTCAAAGTAATTTTGTTAGAAATCCAGAATATTGTTTTTCTCACCACACAAGAAAGTTGTATAAATCTATTTTTATACTGTGTGTAGCATTCCTGTAGAAACATATTCAGGTAGAAACATGCTTAATCATTTTAGAATTGAATAATCTGATTATGACTGCCATTCTACATAATGCAAACAAGGTCTTTTTTTGAACTTATAGCCTGGACTCACAGTCAGCATGCAATAGACCACAATGGGCAAAATTCTTGAAAGTGGAGAAGAATGCTCTCCAGCCATGTTATAGTGGCAAACAGAGAAAATATTTTCATGATTTTAAAAAAATTAAGAATTTTTAAATTATTTTCTGATATAACCTGCTATCTTCTGGTTTAACTTAGTATAAATCATTTATAGCATTTCATCTCAATATTGTAGGATCAAGTAAGCATGTTTTTTGATATAATATCGTAATATTGAATGTTCTAAATGGAAGTAGATGCTTTTGATGAGTGTATCATTCAGGAGTCAACCAAAGAAACAGAACAAGTAAGAGATATGTATTAAGAGATTAATTACAAGGAATGGGTTTACACTACCATGGGATATTGCTGGCCACATTGAAATCTATAGATCCGGTTGTCAGAAGGGCAGGCTGAAACACTTAGGTACAAGATGAAACTGCTCTCCATATGCAGAATTGCTGCTTCTTCAGGTATGTCTCAGCCCTCATCTTAAAGCTTTGCAACTGAATGAATTGGGCCCACTCAGATTGTCTAGGATAAGCTCCCTTACTTGAAGTCAGCTGATTATGGCTGAATAACATCTACAAAATTCATTCACAGCACTAATACCTAGATCAGTGTTTGACTGATACTGAAACCCAGCCAAACTGACACATCAAACTGAACATCACAATGAAGAGAGAGCTGGAGGAATATTTTTCTGATCATGTTTCAGTGTTAGGATGTTTTTGTTAGTCTTTTCCTTTTTTATTACCTTATACAACTTATGTGTTAAAAGCTTTTAACAATCTCTTGACTGTGTCTCAAGCACCTCTTTTGTGCATATGCATCCTTCACTGTGTCAGATAGCTTTTTCAAAAGACAGCCCAAGTGTATATCTTTTTCCACATATTTTTCTTACTAAGTGATATTGAAATTCTTCCAAGGAGAGACAGGATCTACATTTCCTCTCCTTGAACCTGACCGGACCACTGTAACTGCCTCAGCCAGTATAGTGTGGCAGACATGATGCTGCATAACTTCTGAGTCTAGGTCAAAAAAGGAGTTAAGTTCTTCTTCTGCCTCTAATTTCTTCTTGGAACACTTGCCTTTGAACTCAGACAGCATGTTGAAAGGGAGTCTAGACAACATGGAGACGTCACATGTAAGTGTTCCACTGGACAGCCAGCATTAACTAGCAGACATGGTAAGTGAGCTGTCTGTAAGTCCAGCACCCAGTCTTGAAATCTTCCAGCCAAGGCGAAAAGGCAAGTTGGGGCACAGGAAATCCATCCCTACCATGCTCTGCCTGAATTTCTGATGCCAAGAGTCCTAGTGTAACATAAGTTGCTGTTATATTATGCCAGTAACTTTTGGAGTAATTTGTTTTCTAATACTAGTAACTAGAATTTCTACTCTGCAGTCCTTATGATTCTATAAGACTCTGAAACCTCATTGCAAAACTGTAAGAAGTGGCCACTTGAATACAAGAGAAACTGCCCAGAGTACCCCAAGCCAACCAGGTGGATTAATTTTGTGATCATCGACCTTCATAAAATACACATAAGTGTTCTATGTCTGTGAGTCTATTTCTGTTTTGTATTTATGCTTTTTTTTTTTTTTAGATTCCACATATGAGCAATCTCATATGGTATTTTTCTTTCTCTTTCTGGCTTACTTCACTTAGAATGACATTCTTGTGGTTGCCAAGGGGGCGGGGGGTGGGAAGGGATAGACTGGGATTTCAAAACTGTAGAATAGATAAACAAGATTATACTGTATAGCACAGGGAAATATATACAAGATCTTATGGTAGCTCTCAGAGAAAAAAATATGACAATGAATATATATATATGTTCATGTATAACTGAAAAATTGTGCTCTACACTGGAATTTGACACAACATTGTAAAATGATTATAAATCAATAAAAAAATGTTAAAAAAAACCCCACACATAAGTGAATAGATAAAGAGACCATTTACTCTCTGTTGTCATTTTGCTTACAAATATACAAATGTTTGTTTAAATCTTTCAGCAGAGCATGGCTAAACATTCTAAATATGTGTCACCTTATCGTTTCTACTTCATCACTTAATTGGTAAGTCCAGCCACACTAGCAACTCGCAAGAAATTTCTGTCTTTGAAAAGTCATAGGAAGGAAAAGTAATGTAACTGAACTCCTTTTAATTACCTCTGCAGTTTCCCTCCACCTTTTCCTCCTCTAGACAAGCATACTATACAGAATAGAAATTAGGCTTCTACAGTCAGAAAAAGAGCAGTTTAAACTTATAAGCATCAAACTTACTGTTACATAGGCCAGACTTTTAGTCTGGATTTTTATGTAACTTTTTATGTACCTTCCTGGCCTTGGTTTTCTTCAGTGCTATTAAAAATTCATACCTCCTTAGTGAAGCAAAGTAAGTAAAGCACTTGGCACAGAGCCTGGTACAAACTAAATTTTTAATTTAAAAAAAGGTGAAAATTGAAAAATGAAGTTATACAAATTAGCACAATGATGGACATTGTATTTATGTAGAGCATATTATATATCTTCTGATTTTGAATAAAAGAAAATGTATAATTGCAATTGGAATATTTTAAAAGTAATGCCTGGGTAAAGGTTCAGAAACCAGAGTACCAGTCAATCAGTAAGATACACACTTTATTTTCAGAGAAGGTGTTGGCTCCACAATAATTCAGTAACAAGCTCTTTCTTTTGGGTAAGGATATGTTATTAGTTTTCTGCTGTTGCTGTAACATATTACCTCAGATTTAGCAGCTTAAAACAATACCTATTTATTACCTCTTAGCTCTGCAAGTCAAAAACCCTGGTATAATATAGCTTAATTGGGTCCTCTGCTTAGAATCCTGCAAGGCCAATATCAAGGTGTTAACAAGACTTCATTTCTCCTCATAGGTTTTAGGAGTCAATTAACCTTCAAGGTCATTCATGTTAATGATCAAATTCAGTTCCTGATGGTTAGAGGACTGAGGTTCCTGTTTTCCATCCCTGGGCCGGTCTTTCCTCCTGGACTACCTATGTTTCTTTCTTGTCTTAATCAGTTCAGGCTGCTGCAACAAAAATGTCATAGGTTAGGTAGCTTAAACAATACTTACCTCTCACAGTTCTGGAGAAGCTGGGGAGTCCAAGATGAAAATGAAACGAAATTCAGTGTCTGGTGAGGTCTGCTTCCCCGTTCATAGATCATCTTCTCACTATGCTGTCATGAGGTGGAAAGAAGGCTATGGAGCTCTCTGGGGATTCTTTTATAAGTGTATTAATCACATTTATGCTCTGCTCTCACGACCTAATCACCTTCCAAAGCACTCACCCACTCCTAATACCAACACATTGGGGTCAGGATTTCAAAACGTGAATTCTGAGGGGACACACACTTAACACTTTTATACTTCCACGTGGCTCTCTCCAGCAATGATGGTTGAGCTATTCTCACTTCGAATATCTTTGACTTCACCTTTTGCTACCTCTCTCCTGACTGAAACTGGAGAAAGTACTCTGAATCTAAAGGCTCATGTGATTAGATTGCACCCACTCTGAGAATCCAGGAAAATCTCCTTATTGTAATGCCATAGCCATAGTTATATTTGCCAAGTCTCTTCTTTTTTCCCATCTAATGTCACATATTCACAAATTTCAGAGATGAGGGCATGGACAGTGTCGGGCAGGGGCTGGGTGGGATGACTCTGAGGGTAAGGGGATATGTTTTGTTCTCTGTATACCAAACACCCAGGAATAGTACTTATATTGATCACAATTTGATCAAGTTTATTCTTCAATCATTTCCCTGATCTTTTAAATCTTTTCTTAATATTTTTAATTATAAATTATATTTTTAACTTTAATTATCTATAGTCATGCACATGTTATTTACCTCCATTGCAGTTTTTGATTATTTTTCATTCCACGTTTTATTTAATGATTCTTGTCCCTCATGTTACTTTTCCATCCCCTAGATCCTCCTGTTTCTGCCTCAGTGGGAAAAGTGGATCACTATTTTATCCCTCTCTACTCTTTAACCAGAGAAGCTCAATATTTAACTTTTTCAAAGATGGAGCTTTTGCATAATATTTCAAAAATTTTGAAAACCATTATTCTTAGAATTCAGTGCTTCTCCAGCTATCTATGGTGAAGAATCAATGTTTTTCTGAATCTATCCCAAACCTAAACTTCAGTAAATACAATAAAAAATGAACTACTATCAAAAATAAATGAAAATAAGAGAGGGGAAATATAAATTGGGAATCCAAAATGTTAATCATGAGATTTATTAGACATACAATTAATCTGCCAAATTGGTATAAAGTATTATAAACACTTAATCTCAATTTTTATACTTATCTTGTCTCTTACTAGTAATAGTAATTTCACACATCATTACTGTTTCACACAGCATACTTTGAACTGATCAAATAATCTATACTGGTCATTCAGGGATTTTTTCAGATTGGAAATAAAGAATTGTGTCTAATAAACTCCAATTTATCACTTTGATGAGCTTAAAATTCTTGCCTCATTTTAAATTATCAAAGCACAGAAAAAAGTGATAGTCACTATTCTAAATTATAAATATTTTGAAATGTTTACAGCAGTGTTTTCCTACTTGGGTGAATTATAAAAGGAACAATCTTTAGGAAACAAATAAAATCAGCCATTCAAGCACAATTCTTTATTTTGAATCATGCCCCTGAAGGCCATGCAGAAAGATTGAACCACATCATGCATCTTGGAGTGCCAGCACAGCATTGTGTTGACAATAAACTTGAAGGAGAATGAGGTCATTTTTCAGCCAGCTTCCAGAAATTGCCTCTTTAAAATTCTGAGTTCCTTAACTGCAATAAATATCCATTTTTCTAATCTCTAGACTTGAAAAAAGTGCTCTATATCCCACAGGAAGTGATTTCTGTGTCAAAGGTAGGGTAATGAGTACACAGCCTTGCATGGAGGAAAACCTAAGCGTTAAAGTAACTTCAGTGACAGCTGATTTTTTTTATCAGGTTCATTCACTGTAATGAAAACAATGATGCCAGTGTGGACTTTAATTAACCTAAAGGTTTTTCTGAATGGAAGGAGGATGGAAAGTTGATATTACAGGAAGACTTTGAATGTGTTTTGTATGGAGGATAATGCTGTTTCAGGAGGAATGAGAAGACATATTTTTTTCTTTTGCAGAGATAATTTCAATATATATATTTTATTTGCTTTTGTAGTTAAGTAGTGATTAAAATAAGTGATAAATTATATAAAACATAGGTGCTTTATGACATTACCAACATAAGATAACTTTTTTTTTTCTCTCTTAACTTTCTTTTTTTTTAATCTCAAGGGTAACAGCAACTTATACAACTTGGTTGAACCCAGACTGTAAAAGTATATCTGAAACTCTAGATATAGGTCAGTCTCTTAGAGCATTAAACTATTATTCTGTGGCATTAAACTAATATTGTGAAGTATAGAAATAATTTCACATAACTGTTATATTCAAGGCATTGTGCTATTTGAAAGGAAATAATATAAATCTGAAGAAACTATATGCCCTGTTTTAAGGATCTCACATATTAGTGGAAAGATGTAAGGGATTTCAGTGGGATTAGTGTGTGTGTATAACAAAATTTATATTATATATATTTTATTGTATTCTATTTTAAAATTAATAAATAAAACAGTTACAAATAAAGTATTGTGAAAACACAAATAAGGAAATAATAAATTATTGTGTTTAGGTAAGTTATCAGGAAAGGTTCCAAAAAGTATGTGGCATATAAATTAGATATCAAGACATAAGCTCAATTTAGACAGAGAAATGGAAGATTTTCATATAGAGAAACTTAAGCAAAAGGTACAGCCTCATAGATACATGTCTATTATGTTGAAAAACATTCCCAATATTTACAAAGGCCCTAAAGTTTCATAATCATCATGTTATTCATTAAATGGTCTAATGATTAAAATAATTAAATCATGAAGTAAATGCTTTGGGATAAGTATATGATTTCTAAATTAGTTGATGTTATTTAAAGTTTAATGTCTCCTTTCCAGAAGCCCAAGGACAGAGGTCATTTATACTGCAGCAATTACCTACAACTGGGGGATTTTAAATTCTTTATTAATCAAACCATTTGAGATGCTTTAAAAAATGTATCTTGGCAGTGATAATGGTGTCGTAAATGTTCTTTCTCTTTATTGACCTAAAACAACTCTACTGTTAGATATTTTTCCAGCAAAGATGGGTTTATTTGGAATCAGTATAAAATTGTAATTCAGAGTCTACAACCATGGTGAGCCACATGCAAGGTCCCGCACAGGAAGGGAAAGAGAAGATTTGATAGAGAAGAAAAGGAAATTAGGAGGGAAGGCTGTAGTAAACAAAGAGTCCGTGGCTTTTCACTGGCTGAGTCCTTGCCAGGAAAGGAGAGAAGTCTTTCTTCCTGAAGGGCTCTATCATTGCAGGGCACGAAAACTCCCCTTTCTGGTCTCCTGACTCTATTTAATTGAGGTTTCTGTTTATTAATTTTTACATCTTAAAAAATTTTATTATTTCCAATTTTATTTAATTTTCAAATTTCTGTACCTTAAATTATGAGACTTCTGACAGATTTTTAAAGCACTGATCAAAAGTTCAAACAGTAGTTTTGCTGTTGCAGCTTTTTGTTTGTACTTAGCCATCCTCAGATATACTATTAAAACTTCCAAATCAATGCTCCAAAATATATAAAAGTCCTAATTAGTTCCTCAAACATTTAGTCAGCTTCTAACTATCCAAGTGTAAATTTTGAATATAGAATTCTCAATAACATACTCAGTAACACATTCATGATTCAGCTTGTTTCTGAATTGTTAATTTAAAGTTAGTTGTTGGTATTTGTTAATAAAAGTATTTACTATAGCTATTAAAACATAGTCATTACTTAATTACAGCTTTTTTAGCTATTAAAGACAGAGAATAATGAAATTTCCAAAGTGAAAACTTGAGTGATGTCTGTATTGATTGGATTTAAGATGTGAGGAAAGGGAAGAAATCCAGAAAAACAGTAAGCATAAATGGAAGATATCACTGAGATAAATAAAGGGGGGTGGAATTAGAAGTAAAGAAAATGAGGTCAATATAAAACAAAATGAATTTATGGTTCTTGGGGCACTTCTAAGTGGAAATGTTGAAGATCTATATAGTTGAAGAGATACTTGATGTTTATTGGTTATTATTGCTACATTTTACTATCTTCTATCTTTGACTTTCAAAATTTGGAAAATCTTGGTACCTTCTTGACTCATTTTCCAGCTAGACACTTAAGATCATTTTATCTCTTTTTATACATTTACAACAGAATGAGAAGCAAATTGTGTTTTTGTACCATGTTCTTCAATATTGGATCCATTTTAAGAGCTGCTAGAAAATACTCATTTTTCTGAATTAATTAAATTCATAGTGCAGTATCAGTATAGCTCATGGGTTAAAGTGTTTCAAATTTTGAAATGATCCAAAGAAATGCTTAAGCTTTAACCTAAGAGAAACATTTTTCCTTTGAGTGAAATGATTAGGTGGAATATAAGCAAGATCTTAATGCAACTGATATGCAACATTTAATTGTTAAACTAAATTGTTTTTGGTGCTTTAATATGAGGAATTTTTAATTAACTTCACTTTTCAATTTGAAATCAAATATAGATAATTTGAAATAAAAATGTTTTAACTACATGGAATTTCAAAAGGAAGTTGATCAAAAATTATATTAAACCAAAAAGATAGGAAAAAAGAAAGAAGGAAGGAAGCTTATAATTTTAAGTGTTCACATTACACCTGTCCCAAACAATCAAAGAAAAATCTGTGAACCAAAATTAGTCTCTCAAGAAATTTTACTAAATTTCCACTAAAATTTGCTTTTTTTAGCTTAGTTATCAAAATGAAGCAACACACTCAAAACTAAGAACATGGAAATATGTATATATTAAATTTCAAATATAAATAGTAATGAGGAAAACAAATATATTTTACAGATAAACAATGTTAATAGGTGAATTTTAAATATTCATTAATTAGATTATTTAATATGTAAGTGTTCATTAAACAATAAAATACCAGCAGAGACATATTTTTCCATATGCGTTTATTTTACTTGAAGAACAGTGAGTGGTTTCAGCACTAAATCCACATAGATAAGACATTGTATTAAATTCAGTGTCATTCCGACATAGCACATAAAGAAAATTTTTGTTTTCACTTGAGAATGCCAAACAATTAACTAATGTGTATATGTGAATGTATGTATGTGTACATATACTCATATGTACAAATATGTGTACACATATAAACACATGTATAAATGTCTTTACATATGCATTTATCTATCTAGAACTGTATCTTAGATAAGACTGGTAACAGAATGTAGAGGTCATGAAATAGGACTTTAAAGGCTTTGGTATTGAGTCCCATTTACTTGTCAGCATTGCAGGTGGCACTGGTTTGCTTTGCATTCATTTGTGAAGATAGGAACTAAACCCATCACATGTTGTTCATATATATGTCAACTAGGCTAAAGAAAGGTTTTATTTTGGATGTGCAGTTGCCAAAGAATTCTGTGTTTTCTACTAGTTCTAGTTACTTCCTGGACATAGTGATATTTTTGTGACTTTCCTAAACTAGAGACTACCTGAAACACATACTGAAAACCCCTTTAGGACCCCACTGAGCTACAACACTGAGTTTGGAGGGTAATTGCACATCCCAGCTCTTCACAATTCTCATGGTTAAGATCTAAACAAGATCCCCTTTGTTGCTTTGGCAGGAGGCAAGGAAGAAAAATCATTGTGAAATAAGCCCACAGAAATCTCCATAACAAAAGTCTACTCCCCAGAGGAAGATTGACTGGATCCTTATCCAACCAGGGGAATGGCATCTCTCATATTCCAGTCTCCTCCATCAGTATATCTTACTTGAATTTGTATCTTTGAGTGTATATTCTTTAGCCATACATAGTATGCTTCTGCCTTATTTCAGATTAATACACAAATACTATCCTCCTGACCTGGTCTTATACAAATTTTATCATTGTACTTTTGAGATGTATACATATTTTAATATAACTCTCATTAGCCTCTGTAATTATATTGTAGGAATTATGTATCTGTTCTATTGAGAGATATTAGAATATCTCTCTAGCAATGAAAAAATGTAAATTAAACCAATAATGAGAACTCATTCACATATTTTATAGAATGCTAAAAAATATAGCAGTTTAAAATGAAAAAAAAAATCTAGCAAGATCAAGTTTTAGGTGTTGGATTATGAAAAAACAGGGAGTGAGTTTCTGGCCATGACTTACTTTTGTGCACAGAAAGGAATTTGGCCTAACAATGCTTTGACCCACTAGGTTTGTTTAAGGGAAAGATGGGGCCTACTGTGGACAAGCTTCAGGCTGCACCCAGTCCCTTCCACCTCCTCTACCACCTATATAAGTGAGATCAATTTCTATTTTAAAAGCAAAGTTAGGGAGAAATGTTTTCTAGAACATAGCTGGCCACCCCTCCCCCAGCCTAACTGCCCATCCAGGATGTCTGCCACTTGTTTACCTTAGAGATGGAACACTCTACAGAGTTCTGAGTGGTGGTCAATTAAGGCTCACAGGACACTGGTCCTCAGAGGCAGAGCTGTGGAGCCCAACACAACCATGGAGGGCCAGCTGTTCGCCACTGGATCCTCTTTCCAGCTGATTCTGGAACACCTATGGGGTGCTCTGCTGGTGATTGCTGAAAGCTTGAGGCACATCCCAGGTCTCCCTGCATTGTTCTGAGAGATGCTGGTATGCACTGTGATGGTGGTTGTGATAGTAAAGAGACTAAACACTTTAAGATGTATGAATTTGCTAGCCAAAAGGTGTTCTGCCCACAGTGAAGTCTATGGAAAAGGTGGTGAGAATACTGAACCAATGACACAAGGTGAAGAAGCCCTCAGGCCACCTGGGTTGGAGGCCAGTCCTCCCATGTTACAAACCTTGTGCCTGTTGGCAATGAATACAAACCTGAGTAAGTCATCCCATCCTATCACTGTGGACTTTCTGGAAAAGGCACAGAAGACCCAGCCTCCTCAACTTTCCCAGGTGACCAGTGGAAAACCCATCTTAAAAGCATCAGAGAAAAATGGAGAACAACTTCAGAAGAAAATAATGAATAATGTGAATGAAAATACTCATTTTCCAGAAAGTCCAGAACTACTTGCTCAAGAAATAGCCAGATGGAAGCAGAGTGTCCAGGAAATGGAGGAGGAGAAAGAAAGGCTGGTGCAGTCAAACACACTGATGGAGCAAGTCCTGAATGATAATGTCCGCCAACTAACATCAATGGCTGAATGCCTTCTGAAGGCCATCCCTTTGCCTAACTTTCTTGGAGATCACTTGCTATATGGGAACCTGAAAGGCCAGTGGAAGAGGGAAGCAGAAAATGGTGATCAGTCCATCCATCAGTCAGAAGCTGATCTGCAGGGTGTCATTGATGATGTTGATTTCATAGTGTCCCTTCAGAGTCCTGAATAGGGCCATCAGGAAATATCCCAAAGATTGCGGGAAGAAAAGCAAATGAATGAAGAGCTTTCAGGGCAAATATCAAGTCTCCAAATGGAAGAAGGGTCTCTGCACTGTGAGAATTCACAGCTGGAAAGGGAGACTCAGCAGCTGAAGCTGAATCTTCAAATTCTGCCTGAAGTACATGAAGATTATTTAATGCAACTTCAGAAAAAAATTGAGGAGGAAGTGCGCTGCTTAGAATTGGAGAAAAAACTTCCCAGTCTGTGCTAAAATGTGAAGTCCACATATCAGAATCACAGCTTCTATAGGAAGATGGCAGAAGATGTGGGCAAACAGTTAAAGGGCAACACTTCCTACCACTGAAAGGAGATCCTCTTCCATGAGAAAAGAGCTCAAGAATGCTGGATGTTGGCTGTATCCACTGAGAGAAAGCTCAAGAAGCTAAGAAAAGAAAATGACCACAGAAGGCAAATGCTGGCCAAGGTTGATTCGAAGTTCCAGCCTTTCCCAAAGAGCCCCTGTGTCCCTGCTGCTCCACCTGCAGCCCACAGAGGCCTTGAAGTGTCAGGAGATCACCTTTGCCATGCTCCCTAGGGTGGGGGATGTTTATGCCATGAGATCTCAGGGATCTGGGGTCTTCTGCATGTTTGACTCATCTTCCCTAGAATTCAAGTCCTGAACACCCAGAACCAGGGATAAACACCTGTATGTATTTCTGTTAAAGTAATTTTGACTAACCTCTTTAGCTAAGCTACAATTGGTAAATTGATGTCACAGTTACTCTTACCAGTATAGAATTACAACTTATTGTAGTAATATTTAAAAATTGATTTTCAGAGATATATGGTTTTCCCAAAAGATCTTTTGGAATTAAGTACTGTAAGTATTGTATCTTGATTTAAATTAAACACCACTCATGACTTAGATCACCCTCTAAGTTTGACATGAGTAAGATAAATTTGAAATGATAAAAATAATTATCTGTAAGCTATGGCTAATATTATAAATCTATGTAATTAACCTAATATTCATCTGAATAAATTTTGGCTGGTTTTAAAAAAAACCCAAAAAAAGTTAAACAAGACGAGACCTCATTCAAATTATATTTTTAATAGTTTAGTTCTAAACTTGTAGTTTAGTGCTAAATTCGTAAAATTAGTTTTGTAGTTCATAGATTAGAAACCAGAATTTGGAAGTATCTATTTCTTGTTTTATAATTGTTTCTTATCCTGTGTAGTTTTGCTTAAGGGTCCATTTTTTCCTTAACAATTCTAAAGTTTATCAGTCAAAATGAAAAAAGTTTTGATGGCAAACACACACATATAAACACACATACACACACAAACCACAAGGCAGATACTAATCCCTCTTAGTGGTTTTGTGAATACCTGAAAAATGTAAAAAGGGAGTTACAAATTTAAGAAATTTTTTAAATAAAAAAGTAAACTAAAAAATATGTGTGTATTAATTATATTTAGACAATAGATTTTAAATCATGTGCACATAAAAGTGGCATTTCCTGATCATTCAGACCAAATTCCAACCAAAAACTTCATACAAAAGGTGCAGACAAAAGAGACTATGAAGATGGTGGTTCAGAGCTGTGGCAAGGATGAGGGAAGGACCAAGGATGTGGGGCTCCAGGTGCTAGCACTTAAAAGACTGTTTCAACTTTTGGGCCTGGAGAGAGGGGAGGGAAGTGATGTCACCTAAGCGCAGTGAGGGACTGTCAAGGGAACAGGAAAACTGCCCCCACCCTCTGTTCTCCTGTCCTCTCATTTCCTGCAGTAGTAATGGGCAGTCACCCAGGGGGCCTGGGTAGTGCAGATGGGGGAGTCAGCCTTGGACTAGAGCAGGCCAAGAGAAAAAAAGTAATTGGAGAATGACTAGCACACTTGACTCTCTTTGATCCAACGTATATGTGTGTATTTTATTGTCATCATTCACATCCATGTATTTAATAAATGTCTGTGGCGTTTCTATGATGTCTGCAGCAATGTTGTAGATGTTTGGTAGGAAGCAATGAAAACATCTCCTGATCTGATGAGACACGTGGGCCTCAGAGACAATCCAGTGAGGGGCAAGGTCAGATAATAAAGATCAATGAAACAAATGATGATATCTACTCTGAGGACAATTTCAATAGGATGATGGATGATTAGGGTGACAGGGTAACACTCAGGAGGTGACATTTATGTGATATCAAACCACAAGAAGAGTTTCCTGGGAGGCCAGGGGACATAAAATTATAAGCAGAGAGAAGAGGAAGAATAAATTGCCAGAGAACTGGGTTTCTGGGGCAGAGAAAGCTGGGCTAAGGTGAAGGGAGAGCAGGGGAGGTGGCCAGGGAGCAGGGACCATTGCAAAGACTTGTCTTTAGTGCAGCTTAGGGACACCAGACTTTAGACCTGGAGGCTGAAGGTTGATAGCTGCGGACATGGTGTGATGTATGTTCTACGGAGATCTGCGTGGCTGTGGAGAGGGTGGAATGTGGGGAGGGGGAGTAAGTGTGGGATTTTGGTGAGGTTCCTCACGGGTCTGCACTGGGTTGGTTGTCACAGAAATCCAGCAGAAAGACAGATGGGGCTGAGTTTGAGCAGTTGTGGGATCAGAAAAGATGAATGAAGAATGACTCTTAGCACTGTTCTAATAACTCTGTATGGCATTGGGTACTAAGTAAATCATAGTAAATTTAGTGCAGGAGAACCCTAAGAAAAGTCAACAAGGCATAGATGCATTACACCCAGTGAAATCCTGATTTCTGAGGAAAGTGTGTGGAGCAGCCATGTCCATTTGGACTCCAGGTAGTGTCTGCCATACTTGTTGAAGGCTCTGGTGATCAGGTGGTCTCACCTCTCAGGTGCTCCCACAATGGGGAGTCCAAGGGCAGGGAGAGGGGCTTATTGCAGGATGAAGATTCCCAAGTGTGATGCATTTACTATCTGAGTTGAGCCCATTTAATGCTACTTTTGGAGATACCAAGATGATACCAAGTTTACCACAAGCAAACCACAAGTCTCGCTTCCTGGATCACTGTCCCTCTAGTGACTGTCCCTCCTACTGGGCCCCACTTCATCATGCTTCTTCCTGTTCATTTCCTGCCAGCAGTCAGAAGAGACTCTTTATTCCATAAGATAATCAAGGCTAGAATGAAGCCAGACACTGATATGTGTGAGGTGAAGGTGCAATCAAACCCTGACCTAGACACCATGTCTCCTAGCTCTGGTTCACAAAGAACAAGGGTGAGAATCATGCCAATGTGTTCTGGACAGTTGTTGGGCTGTGGGCTTCTTATTGATAGCTCACCTTTTCATTCATAAAACTGCTCATGTTATAACAATAAATTAAATGGTCACAAAATTAATGCCTCACTTGAGTTCAAACTTTTCCAGAGAGAGCTATGACATTTTGAGAAACATGTATATCCTAATGAGAAAGTTAGACAACATGGTTTAATTGAAACTTAAATTCAGCCACGGATGGTCAAAGAAACACCACAGTTTTGCCAACTTAACCAATATAAAAACATCGTATTTTTGTTAAGATGATCCCTCGTTCATGAACTCCAAATATAAGCCATGGTAATTTTGAAAACGTCCCCAAAAAACCAAGTGACACGTGGGATAAACATAACACCAAGTATGCTTGGGTTAAAGTCAAGGCCCCTCCAGTGTACTGTGGAAGCAAAAAAGGATGTTTTTGAAAATCTTTCATAAGAGCCCATCTAGTGCAAATGGTCTTTATGTGATGCAATGGTCACTTGAATTACAAACAAATAATTTGTCTGTTTAATTCAATTTCAAAGGTATTTGGAATGAAGTAAGACACTGAGTCTCAAGATATAGTGGAAAGATAAGAATTTGCTGTGCCCAAAAAATACTCCTAGAAAGACAAGACAACTAGGAACACAATGCTGTAGTAAATACCTCCTCTCTGGGACCACTCCCTGGGAGGCTCTGATTCAGTTGCTCTTAGGTGGGTCCTGAATGTCTGTATTTTTCCAAGTTCTGCTCATGATTCTGATGCACAGCAAAGATGGGAACCACTACAGTGGGGCATCAACACGCCACCTATGTTGAAGGTACAGATGCAGCAATCTGGTTTCCTTTCCTTTCACAGTTATTGTTTCCATGGTTTACAATGTTTTTAATTATTAAACTTTGCTTCTAGAGCTCTTCTGAGTACAAAGCAAAACTGAAAAGTACAGCGAGTTTCCATATACCCCTTCACATTCAAAACTTCCCAAGCAACATCTCCTACCAGAGTGGTGCATTTGTTACAACTGATGGACCTACGTTGACATATTACCATTGTTTCCATTAAAGTTCACTCTCCGTGTTGGACAGTCTATGATTTTGAGAAAAGTATAACCACATGTATCTATCAATATAATATCATACAAGACTTTATGGTGTCCTAAGTTTCCCAAAATACAAAGCTAACTGCCAACTGGGATGATTTCTCTAGCTAGTAGGTTATTGCCAAAACTAAATTCCAAATTTGTCCCTTATGTCTAATCCTCTGTGTGTTTTACTCAACAATAACAACCCAGACCCAATTCCATGAGAACTGGAGGACATAGCCTGGAGGATAGTTTGATCAACCCAGCTGCCCTTCGGTATCCCAACTGTCAGATTTCTTATTCCTTTATTGTACATGAAAAGGAAAGAAAGGAGTACCCATGGGGTGCTCCCCCCAAAACACAGGGATCACCATTGATCCATAGGGTATTACAGCTGGCAAATGGGCCCTGTGTCATGGGGATAGACCCCTGTCTTAGAGCCATTATGGCCATTATGGCCACTGCCTTTTTGGTTACGGCACTAAGAAAATCATTGTGGGATCTCCCTTTAGCCATTTTTTACCTCATTTACCAGAAGCTCTGCTGAAATCTCATCACACTCCACATTTCACAGCCCACTACCTCGCCTCCTGTGAAGTCCTTTAGTTAACTACTCCTCAAATAACTCTTTTATGTTGTAATAACTATAACCTGGTTCCTTTTATCTACTGTGTTGCTGACTACTTCTCTCTGATGGCCACCTCCTGAATCCTTGTGATGATCTACAGGAAATTCAGTTGGGTAGCACTGATGTCTCATGGTTCACTGATGGTTCTTACTTAAACGTTACAATGGCAAGTATCATGCTGGGTATGCGAATGCAACTCCTTTTGATGTTGTTGAGGCAGCATGTTTAACCTATGGCTACTTCAGCCCAATACACTGAATTATATGCTCTTCTATGAGATTGTACGTTAACCGAGGACAAAACTGCCAACATTTATGCTGATAGTAGATGTACTTTCGGAGTAGCTCATTTTTTGGAATACTGTGGAAGCAGCATGGCTTCCTTAATTCTATTGGAAATAAAACTAAAAGTTGCCCAATGTTTAGAAATTATTGGATGAAATAATTTTACCTGCCACTTTAACCATTATTAAGAATCCAGGGCATTCTGAACTTGAATTTCTGGAAGCTCAAGGAAATCATTTTGCTGATACTTCTGCAAGGAATGCTGCCTTTAAAGGGATGGACAGCAGCCAAACCTCTGTCAAAGGGATATTTCCCCAAATGATAATTCAGAAAAACTGGCTAGAAAAGCCCAAAAACTGGCCTTAGAAAAGGAAAAACAAGAATGGAAATTCAAACATTTTTGGCTTGATAAAAAGAGGCAGCTCTGCTTTGGACCAAATGACAAACCAGTGTTATGGAGACTAAAATTCCCGCTCCTCACTACCAATCATGCATTAGACCATAGGTCTACTGACAAAATTACAGTCTTCATGAATCAGTATTGGTGGGGAAACATTAACATGACCACAAAAAGCACCTACCTCACTTGTTCCATTATCCAAGTTCAATGTAGAGGAGCCTGTTCATGCTGCTTCTGGACATTTTAAACTCCCTAATAGACCATTCAAGTTCTGGCAAATGAATGTCATACAACTTCCTCCTTCTAACTGGTATAAATATGCTTTTCTCATGGTCTGTATGTTTTCACACTGAACTGAAGCCTTCCCTTGCAGATAAGCTACAATTTTCTCTGAAGTTGCATTAAATAATCTTCATGTACTTCAGGCAGAATTTGAAGATTCAGCTTCAGCTGCTGAGTCTCCCTTTCCAGCTGTGAATTCTCACAGTGCAGAGACCCTTCTTCCATTTGGAGACTTGATATTTGCCCTGAAAGCTCTTCATTCATTTGCTTTTCTTCCCGCAATCTTTGGGATATTTCCTGATGGCCCTATTCAGGACTCTGAAGGGACACAATGAAATCAACATCATCAATGACACCCTGCAGATCAGCTTCTGACTGATGGATGGACTGATCACCATTTTCTGCTTCCCTCTTCCACTGGCCTTTCAGGTTCCCATATAGCAAGTGATCTCCAAGAAAGTTAGGCAAAGGGATGGCCTTCAGAAGGCATTCAGCCATTGATGTTAGTTGGCGGACATTATCATTCAGGACTTGCTCCATCAGTGTGTTTGACTGCACCAGCCTTTCTTTCTCCTCCTCCATTTCCTGGACACTCTGCTTCCATCTGGCTATTTCTTGAGCAAGTAGTTCTGGGCTTTCTGGAAAATGAGTATTTTCATTCACATTATTCATTATTTTCTTCTGAAGTTGTTCTCCATTTTTCTCTGATGCTTTTAAGATGGGTTTTCCACTGGTCACCTGGGAAAGTTGAGGAGGCTGGGTCTTCTGTGCCTTTTCCAGAAAGTCCACAGTGATAGGATGGGATGACTTACTCAGGTTTGTATTCATTGCCAACAGGCACAAGGTTTGTAACATGGGAGGACTGGCCTCCAACCCAGGTGGCCTGAGGGCTTCTTCACCTTGTGTCATTGGTTCAGTATTCTCACCACCTTTTCCATAGACTTCACTGTGGGCAGAACACCTTTTGGCTAGCAAATTCATACATCTTAAAGTGTTTAGTCTCTTTACTATCACAACCACCATCACAGTGCATACCAGCATCTCTCAGAACAATGCAGGGAGACCTGGGATGTGCCTCAAGCTTTCAGCAATCACCAGCAGAGCACCCCATAGGTGTTCCAGAATCAGCTGGAAAGAGGATCCAGTGGCGAACAGCTGGCCCTCCATGGTTGTGTTGGGCTCCACAGCTCTGCCTCTGAGGACCAGTGTCCTGTGAGCCTTAATTGACCACCACTCAGAACTCTGTAGAGTGTTCCATCTCTAAGGTAAACAAGTGGCAGACATCCTGGATGGGCAGTTAGGCTGGGGGAGGGGTGGCCAGCTATGTTCTAGAAAACATTTCTCCCTAACTTTGCTTTTAAAATAGAAAGTTATCTCACTTACATAGGTGGTGGTGGAGATAGAAAGGTCTGTTAGCAGCTTGGATCTTGGCCACTCTAGGCCATGCCTGGCCCTATAGCAAACCTATGGGTTTAAGGCAGGAATAAGCTACACTTTGTTCTGTGCTCAAGAGCAAGTCAGGACAGAGTGGTGGGGCCCTTCCCATTCTCCTTATTTAACTTATTTTTCTTTTTCCTTCTCCAGGATGTCTAATGATGCCCCCAAATTCTAAAGATCTGCCTTTTATAAGGCTCCCTCTTTCCTTGATTTTAATCATTATGAGCAGGCACAGGTCCAGGCTGAAGTTTAAGATATTTAATGTCTAAAAATGTACAATGTGGTGGCTGGCACAAAAAGTGTGCTTAATAAATGACAGCTAACTTCATGTAATAAAGCTACCAAAAAAATCTAGAAGGAATTTTGGGTTAGTATCTATCTCAGTATGATATTGGAAGGAATAAAAACAGTAAACAACAACATAGAGAAAAAAATGCTTGATTTGACCACATAAAAATTCAGAGAATATAGGACATATCAAAAAATTGTATACAAAATTTAAATGAAAATACTATCTATCTATCCACCTTTATCTCTAGTTACCATACAAAATATATTTAGAATAAAATGAAAAATGCATTTAAATTCAAAATTTTAAAGTTCAAAAAATCAGAAATGTCACTGTACAGAGAAAAAATTAAGCAAAAATAAAAATTTTTACTCATGAAACTACTAATATTTTGAAAGATATTTTTACTAATTTTTGGCTGTGTTCTTCTAAACTGAGCATTCTAGTCCTGCTGGTGTGAGAGTTAACTGGTATAAATGCTCTGGAATACCTCTGCTGAAACATACCAAGACTCTTAAAAGGTCTTAACTTTGACATATTTGAGCATAGGATACATCCTCTGTTATAAGAGTACATCCCAAGTACATAATTAGTATCTGGACCAAATATGCTGCCTCTTTGCTGAAAATATTTATTATAGAATAAATTGTAATAGAAGATATCTGGAAACATCACTCAAAGTTTGAATACAAAAAAGATTAATTAAACTCAGTTCAATTCATGATGATACCTGGGTATGTGAAACTAATAAGAGGATTTAGGGAGCGGGCATATGACTTGATGGTTTATTGTTAGTGAAACTTTTGTTTTGGGAGTTGGATTAAAGGGTGTTTATTACTATATATGTATTGGGTGGTTGCCAGCGAGGAGGAAGTCCAGAGGTTTGGGCAAAATAGGTGAAGAGGATTAAGAGATAAAAACTTACAGTTATGATATGAATAAATCACAGGGATATAATATACAGCATAAGGAATACAGTGAATCATAGTGTAATAAATTGTATGGTAACAGGTGGTTACTAGAGTTATCATGGTCTTCATTTTTTAATGTATTTAAATGTCAAATCATGTTGTACACCTAAACTAACAAAATATGGCTTATCAACTATACTTCAACTTAAACAAAATGAAACAAATAAAAATGGGCAAAATACTTGAACAGACTCTTTGTCAGTTAAGACATATGACCAATAAGGTCCTGAAAAGATGTTCAACATCATTATTCATCAGGAAAATGCAGATTAGAACCACTCCTATATCTACACATCTCCTTGAATGACTAATTTGAAAAAAAAACAATGCCAATCAAGTCTTGCAGAGAATGTAGAGCACCTGAAAATGTCATGAATTTTTGGGAGGAGTATAAAATGACACAACCACTTTGGAAAACTGATTGGAGTTTTCTTGAAAATGTAATTATACATCAATCCTATGGCATACAAGTCATTAACCAGGAAACTGGAAACACATGTCTACAAAAAGCATTGAAGAAAAAAGATGTTGATAAGAGCTTTATCCATACTAAGTCTAAAGTAGAAACAATCCAAATGTCCTTGAAGACGTGAGTAAATAACCAGATTGTAGTATATCCATATAAAGGAACTCTGCTCAATAACAAGACTGAATCACTGAACATGTGACAATGATGAATAAATCTGACAAACATCAGTCTAAGTAAGAGAAGCAGACAGAAAAAGAAAACATAGTGTATGCATAAATGTATGAAATTGTAGATTGGGAAAAATAATTTATGATGACAGAAATGAGAACAGGTTGTTTCTGGGATTGTGGGAATTGATCAGGAAGGGGCACAGAAGGAACCTTCTAAATTAGGGACAACATCTATGTAGAAATGATGTGTGAGTTACATAGCTATATACGTTTCTCAGATGAGATCAGGGAGATTACTTAAGATCTGTGCGTTTCACCATACACACATGAAACTTCACATTTTAAAAAATGAAACAAAATAAAGGTCTTGCCATCTTAGAGTGTGAAAAATACTATGTAGCCCAAAAAAAAAAAACACAGGTTTTTGAAATACTTTCGTTGGCATTGGGGAAGGTTCATGATGGAATATAAGTTATTTAAAGGCTGTTTGCAACTCTATATATGACAAGATCTCACTTTCACTGAAAAAAAATTTTACATGTGCATAAATAATACGAAGAAATACAATAAAATGTCATCAGTAATGGTCTCTGGTCAGGATTGCAAGTAATTTAAATTTTATTCTTTACACTTTGTTATGCTATTCAGGGACTGAACAGTTACAAGCAACAGACTTAATTCTCTCTAGTTGATACAAAAAATAATTTATTAACAGTGTTCGAAAACATACCCAATCATTGGAAAAACCAGATATATAGACTGAGACTCAGATTCCAGAAAAAATAGTCAAAAACGCCAAAAGAACAGCCTGATGAGAAAAATGCCACTACTTTATGTAACAGTTATGGGATAACTCCATGTGCTGAAATCAAGATCACCACTAATACACAGCCTTATAACCGCCATGTCTCCAAATAACAGCCAAAGAAAGTCTCACTCAGCTCTTAGGTCATGTGGTTGAATTCTAACTTCCAGAAAGCCTAGAAATTTGAGTTCTTTTAAGTAAGAGGGCAGGACTAACCATACCTATTATATCTGTCAAACCATTTCTGCACCTATTACATGCAGGGCATCACACTAGCCCTGGAAGTGGAGACATTCCCTACACTTGAGCGCAATTTCCATTCAATTCAATAATCACAAACATGTTTAATGCTGCCAGCATGCTGCTCAAGTTTTTGAATACTTTATTTTCATATCTGAATATATATGGAGTTGATGCATTTGGATAATCACAAGAAATTCTCCAAAATTTTAATTAACTTTAGGAGATAAATTTAAGGCCCATACTGACCTACACAGATAAGCTCTTTCTTATCACATGGTAATATTTTTCAAAGGCAAAAATAAAACTAAGAAGGATTGACAATAACATTTTATTGCTAGAATGAAGTTATTGGTATGAAAATGAGAGTCAGATGAAATTTATTTAAAATGAATGAAAGTATAATTCCAAATCTTAATAAGGACAAGAAAATGCCTAGAAATTCCATAAACAGGCCATTCAAAATATTCATAGAACCTTTCTGAATATAACTTAAAATGAAACTACAGCAAAAATGGACAATTATTTGCATTCTAATTCTATTTTCAGTTCAGATACATAAATACATTATACATACATTTATACAGAAGATCTTTTTGAGTATCCTTGCCAGTTTTCATAAATTCATTTAAGTAAGAACTATTGCTGAGTCAAATATTTTTCATGTGATATCTGTTCACCTTTTCCTTAGTGTCAAGAAAATACCTAAATTACACACTTTATTATCAAGACAGATTATTGGGACTCATTTTTGACATTGACTTATTTCTGAACTCCCACATTAATTCATCACCTTGGCACCTTCATTCCATTTAAAATATTTTTAATATTCCATTTCTACTCATATTCACTGGCAAAGTCATTCTATTAAAATAACGTTCTGTCTTTTTTCCCATTTGCACTCTCCCAAATGTAATCTCCCTCTAGTAATAGGACATTATGAAATTATTTAAGTCTTCTGCTTAAATACTTCTAGATTCTTCAAAGAGATGTAATTGAACTTTTTACTTTGGCCTGTAGGGCTCCTATCCTCCTGCCTTCATTCTTTACCACATCTCCTCCACTCAACCCACTTCAGTTGTGCTGACATTTATTCAGGTCCTCAGATGCTGAAGTCCTTTCCCAATGTACAGCCTTTGCCCATGCAGTCCAGTTTGAAATTTTTGACTCCACATCTTATCCCTCAGAGAAGTATCACACCTTCTCACAGCTAAATTAATAGTCCTCACCACTTTGTTTTCTCTCAGAGTCTCTGGTTCTTTTCAGTCATTATTTATCATCATTTCTAATTTTCTGTTTGCATGTTGATTTGTTAACTATCTGTGTCTCTCATTAAATTGTAAACTCCATGAGGTGAGAGACCATGTACACTCTGCTGTGGCCAATGTATAACTCATTGCCTAGCAAAAGAAGTATCAATTAAACAAATGGAAGAAAGAATAATGTTATATTAAAAAGTTGGAACAATGATATTATAACACATGTGAGTAACAGTAAATGAATAAATTAAATACTTATTGAGAAGTCAATAGTCGATGCATTTCTCAAGCTTCTTCATTTCACGCTCATGAGAAATGGACGTATATGCCATTCATTATTCTTGCCTGCATGTTATTTGTAGTCATGAGTCCAAGTAGATGCTCATTACTAGAAATAAGCAAAAAATAAGAGAGATAATACAAAGTAAAAATACACACAAAAAACCCAAGAGCAAACAAGTGTACTTCTGCTGAAGTATGTTGTGTATTGTAATGAAAAATGAGTGATTCTGAAATAAAAAGAATTGGATTCTGTTCTTAGAGTTAACATCTTACATAAACATAGTTCAGCTAAGAAAATCAAGAAATTAGTGTTTGCCCAATTTGGTTTTCTTTTTCAAATTTCATTTGGAAGGACTTCAAACTCATGGAATCATTGTAAAAACAATCCAAACTTACACATACTATTTTTACCTGGATTCAACTCTAATTGATATTTAGTATAATTTGCTTTATCATTTGTGCTCTTTATTTGTGAGTGTAAACATGCACACATATCCTCAAATGGTTAAGAAAGTTATTGTATTATATATATACAAAATATGCAAATATAGGTAAATATATATTGTATATATGTCTTCCTGAACATCTATATATCTATCTCTCCATATATTTTTCCCAAACCACTTAAAAATTGTTTACTTACATAATAATCTTTTAGGTCTAAATATATCAAGGTATATATTTTTAAAAATAAGGGTGATATTGTAAATAATCACAGTAGTCTAAACACGCTAAATGACTTTAATCTGTATACAGTGCTTTTATCTAATTTACTGTTTGTATCCAAATATTTTCAATTGATATCATAAAATTGCTTGGCGTTTTGCTTTTATTTCTTAATACAGTATTCAGTCTATGATAACAAGATACATTTAGTTGTCAGGTTTTTAAAGTTTCCTCTAATCTGGAACAATTCTTATCCTTTTCTTTAATTTATGACATTGATTTTTTTTTGAAGAATGTGTTCATTTTTATTTTAATGAACCATTCTGCATTTTGAGTTTATCTGATAATTTCTCAAATACAATCCAGATATAATAGGACACTATTCCTTTAAAAATTCTTGATTCTTCTATTGTACTCCTTAACAGATTCAATTCTAAAAGGTATATGAAAAAGCAAGGTTTGGCTGGCGCTCTACAAAAGTTCAGTTCTTATGTGCTAGAGTTCCAAAAATGTTGGATCACTGTACAACTCCAGAGGAAAGTAAGGAAAAAATTCAGGTGGGAAAAATGTGGTTGCCTTCATTATTTCCAAGCTTAAAAAATTGGAATGAAATGATGCCAATGGAAGCATTCTCAAACCCTTTGACTGTCAAGACTTGTGCCTTTCTGGCTCTACCAGAGACAACAAAGAAGAAATTTTCACCAGTCCTAGTTAACATTCTTTAACCAAGTCATTGAAATCTTTCCTAAGACTATAGAAAAATATAAGTATATAAAAAAAAAAAAAAACTGGGGAGAGGGAAATGTAAGTAAGTGGGAAGCATAAAGTTCTTAAGAAAATATTTATCTATCTAAAATAACAAATCTTATTACGGTATAGTCACTAAAAAGAAAGAAATATAATTTGGGGAAACAATTAGAGTTAATTAGATGTGACCATTTACTTTAAATATTGATATGAAATACATGTCACAAAGGAACATTTAGTAATACAGGAAATGACTATTAAGATAACTGCTCTTACTTTTATTGTCTTTTATACGAATAATTTGCCTCAGTTGTTGTCTCTGGTGGAGTTTGCACCAGATGTGAACTATATATGAGGATTCTAGGGGTTAATTTCTGCTTCCATGGAAACTACCTTGGTGTGCTTTGGTTTTAAATGACTTCCTGCAGGCTGACACTTAGAAGCACCTGCTCAAAGAAACAGCTTTCTTAGCAATGAAGCTCCACACTGGGAGGAGGAAAGTCTTTCATATTTAACTTCCTCTGCAGTAAATCTACCAGTTAATATTTCCAATATTTAGAAAACTGCATTTTGAGAATACACTTAACTGTGATAAAAATGCGTCCATTTAAATGAACAGTGATGCTGAATGTTTAAGAACAACTCTTCACATGGCAGAGTTTAAGATATTAAAGATGCTTGTTGTTCTGATATCCTTTGATACCAGAATGTGATAATTAGAAATGAGATAATTAAGGCATAGTTTCTGGCCTCAAGGAGCTATCAATGTGGTTATAAAGCATATCACAAAAAGATAATTCTAAGGCAATTCCAACTGCAGTAAGCAATAATATGTGTCCAAAACATTATGGAAATCATTAGAAAGGGTAAGTTACCCTGGTTGGGAAACAAATCATGAAGGGCTACGTGAAGTAGGGAACACTTGAACTGAATATTCAGTCAAGTGAGAAACCTAAGGAAAGGGATAAGGAGAATGCCACAGCAGAGTGGGAGTTGGGGGCAGCTTTAACAAAGGCACGGAGAAGGGAGAAGTACGTTGCCTAGATATAGTCAGGCAATAGCCAGTCATTTGAGGTTTTTGAAGCATGAAATACAGGAAACAAGTGGCCAAAAAAGGGGAGAATCCTATGATATGGATAATATGGAGGGTTCAGGAGTGTGGCAAATGCTCTTTGTATCCTGGTACTTAGACTTTGTATTCTAGAAGATGAGGAGCCAGAGAAAGATTTGAAGCACAGAAAACCCATGGTTCAATATGATTTTTAGGTAGGTGACTCTGGGGGCCGCAGCACAAATGGATTTGAGGCCAAGAAGCAGTTGGAGACTTCCCTGGTGGAAGAAGCAAGAAGTGATGAAGACCTAACAGAAAACAAAGAGGAAGGCTGTAAAGCAATGTACACTTCAACATATACCATATGTCATGTCTACAGGATTAGGAGTTGTACTGCTTCCTCAGACTTTGGGGATGAGAGGAGGTAGACAGTTGGGCTCAGCTGATATGCAAAATATAAGCTTTTATGTTTCTATTGGTGATCAAAAATTCCATATGGTTAAAGAATAAGTACCGTAAGTTGACCAACATACCTTATTTCTGTGTATTTTCTGCATCACTTGACTTAAATGTCTCACTCTTTCTTAACTGTGTTACCTGTATTTCTCACTTTGAAATAAATGTTAAAATGGTATTAAAATTTGACAGGATTATGTTCTTTTCACATAGATTGGCCATCCAGGTTAATGCTCTGTTTTAAATTTGACATTAACTAACTATGAAGAGGTTATGTCTTTCCTTTATAACCTTATTCATCATTTACATTAAGTACCTTGACAGTTTCTGGAGGTGTAGAGAAAGCCTAGGACTCTTGATTAAATGCCGAGATATATATATATATATATATATATATATATATATATATATATATATATATATATATATACACGTGTGTGTGTATATATGTGTGTATATACATATACACACACATATATATATATATTTTGTTTCTGTAAACAAAACATACATATTTGAAGTATAATATTAAGCTAAAAACTTCCACTGAACATTTACAACATTCATTTTAAAGAAATCAATGTTCACTCTCTTATGAAATTGTTTTCTTCCTTGCTTTGCTGTGAGTAAACACAGGTTTCAAGAAGCTATTTCAATCTTTAAATCTTATACTCTCTCTCTCTCTCCCCCCCATATATATATAATTTACACATATATGTGATATGTAATATATATATGTCTCCTTCAAATTACACACTACTTCATATTTAATTTTAATTGTGAGTTAAACAAATATATTTCCTAATGATACTTAAGAGGAGCACGACAATGATAATACTAATAAGTTTTTCAAAGAACATGGAATGCCAATGACTTACGTTAAAAATAATTTCTTATACTCAGTGATTCAGAAAAAAAGTGGTATAAGGATCAAAGTGACTTGAAAGGGTTAATAAAACGTATACATACACCCACAAAAAGTTAGTTAATTTTATGCTTAACTCAGGTAAGGAGAAATAGACTTTTAGTTTTGAAAAAGAAAAATCTATCATGTTAAAATTATATTTGCTAGACTCTGAAACTCAGATATCCAATTCTAGATTGGGAACTATATTGCTTCACTAAAGAACATTTTAAAATGGATACAGATTTTATTTAGGCACAAACATTTTGAAATCTGTTAGAGACCTGGGGACACATTTACACTGATCAAAAATTTCTACCTGTTGGACATACACAGTGCTTATGAGAAATTTGGATCACTGAAGATGGAATCAAACAGTTAAAAGGCAATCTTTTTGCCTTAGAATTTGCTTGTTCTTTATCTTGCCTCAGCTCAGTATGTTAGTGCAAGAAAGTGGTTGAAATCATTTAACAACATAGACCACCTTGGAATTTGCAACCACATATGTTCAAACTACGACCTCTCTTCTCTCCAGAATTTTTACAGTGAAAAAGGAGTAGAAAGAAGAAAACTATAAGAGAAAACTGGTATGTAGCACATGTGAAGGGAGGTGGTTGGAGTAAGGATGGGGAAGTTGGAAAAGGAAAATCTGAGGAATCCAATTTTATTTTTCTTCACTCTGCTATTGCTGTTTTTATTTTGTAGGAGATACAATGATGGATAAAGATGAGAGAGAGAGAGAGAGAGAGAGAGAGAGAGAGAGAGAGAGAGAGAGAGATTAGTGACCTCAAATTTAAATCTGCACCAAAAAAGTTCTGTGTTATCCTTGTATTGGCAAGTGGAAGTGGAATTTCACACTTTTTTTCACTAGCACTGCTGTCATGGGAGCCACAAGTTGTGATGAAATTACTACAAAATAGAATCAGCCTAAATTCCTGAGTCCTAACAGTATTAAAGTGCCCTGGAGCTCTGTCAACTAGCTTTGGACTTGGCATGAGTGAGACGTAGCCTTTGTTGGGTTAGATTTCAAGGTGTATTTGTAACTGCAGTGGTCTAGCTTACCCTAAATAATATATAAATGAAGAAAAACAGGAGAACACCTTCTTGTTTTATACAAATAACAATGTATATTTGTTTCAAATGAACACCATGAAGAATGAGTTATTTTCAGTTGGGTAGATTTTTCATTCTGCACTAGACATGTTGGCATAAAAGTTAAGCAGACAATGATGGCTTCTGAAGATGTTTTGAGTCTTAAAGGCATCTGTGAAGAAAATAATACGTTCTCTAAAAATTAAAAAAAAAAGTTTGGTAATATATATCAGAACAGCTGGGTCATAGATTTTCTCTTTAATGATTTGTTTTACTTTTGTGAAAATTTGTGTGTGTTAACGTTTTGAATATCCCTGTGTAAAAAGTAGAATTTGAACAGATTTCCAAGTAGTAAAACGTGATATTTATTCTCCTTCTTTAGTTCATGGATGTGTATGAACATATGTGTATGCACACACTCCACTGCTCTATTGAAATTCATTATAAAAGATTTTCCTGAGATAGCTATTTCATTATAGTGAAGACTGCAAATGTTACTATTTATGTAGAAAGAGTACCAGCCATGTGCTAAAACCAGGACTGAGTGAAACAGAGGTAGAGATGTAACATTTCTTCCCCCTGAAAGTATTGCACCAAAGACTCAACTTAGGTTGTAAAATAATTTTCCATTTCCCTTAGTAACACATTCTGAAATATGCTTTTAACACCTCATGGAAATCCTTGGAATTAATTTTCACTGTATTCTATTTTTGCTTTCCTCCCCCATTCATTCATTAACTATTATGAAGACAGAGGAATCTGCTCCCAATATATATAGTGGAAATAGAAGAAAAAAAAAAAAAAGAAAGAAAAGAAATGTGACTTCAGTGGCCATTGAGTCTCACTTTTATTCTTACTACACAATCATACCACTGACGTCAAATATGATGTTCTTGTTGTCCACATGAACCTACCTACCCGGGACATATTTTCTGGTCCCTGTGAAGGAGGACATTAGCCGTTTCTATAGCAGTTCATACTGCAAAAAGAAACCAAGCAGCTGTCTTTTGCTAGACTATGATTCCTTTTTCTTAAGTTAGACATTTTGCAAATCCTTTCTACTTCTTTTCTAATCTCAATTTAGCCTCAAACACCCAGAAAAATTTATTAATCATGTATATTCAATACTTGCTTTGAAATTATTTATCATTTTGAATTATCTTAATAATATTTAGGGTAAATTTCAAATGCAACCTCCCAGCAAAGGTTAAGAATTAATTTTAATATGAATCATTGTAAATTAATTCAAAAGGAATGGATTTTGTAACTATATAAAAAATGGCAACTAGTAGACTGAAAGTGAAATAAAAATAAAACTAAATTCAAACCTTTGCAATCGTAACATTTACCCAGAGTATTAAAATATACTGAGACAGAAAAACAGATGGATCTAGAAAAGAGGGGAAAAATTGAAGGAAACAAAAAGCCCTCTATTTTTGTGTAAAAAATATGCAGTTCTACACTGACTTTTATAAAATATGATACTTTATTTGACTTCTTATTAGTTTTCCAGAAAAATTGATTATAAGCCAAAGAACTCAGCAAAAAACATGATGATAATTTCCTTTAAAGTAAGAGGTTGAGATATCTGTTACTCATTGAAAAACAAGATGGCAAATTGATTATACTGAAATCAGAGAATTCAGTGAAGAACCATGCATTACAATTATCTTCTATCTAGATACAGTTTTTTATCTCTACAATACCCTGCTCAATCACCATATTTACTCATGTTACAACACTGTTAATTCAGCCTTGAGAAATATGTTGAAGGGATATTTTATTATAGATTAGTTGAAAGAATAATTTTAAAAAAGCATTATTACGTTCCTTGGAAATTGAAAGACTAAATGTAGTGATTAACTCAGGAAAGTCAATGTGGAGAGATTAAGTATCACAGGTTCTTGATAAGCAATCATTTTCTTCCCAATTTCAGCTTTGCTGATTTCCTTCTCTTCGGATCCTTCACTGTTTTACAATTTGCATTTCTGTAAAGTAGCACAATTTTCATGAACCTATTGTCATTTTCTAAGGTCTCTCCTTCAGTTTATCTTAGGTCATTTTCCTAGGAAGAAGATTTCGAAGCAAATTTAAGTGATGAATGTTTACACAAGAGTGTTCTTGGAAATAACAGCTGTAAAGCAGTGATAAAAGTGGAGAGAGAGAGAGGTTACACTGCAGTGCAGTTGACACAGAAGTTTCAACTGATCCCAGGGAGTTGGAATAGCCCATGAAATTTGTCCTAAATTGAGGCAAGTTGGTCAGGTATTTGTACCCTCCTGTTAACAAGTTACTGAATGACAAGATAGAAAGATAGACAGATACCAATCATAAGAGATAATGTTGAATTAGTTTTTATGTACGTTGTAAGATTCCTTGCTTTGCATAAGAATGTCCAATAATTCCAGCACTGTTTGTTGAAAAGACTGTCATCTTTGCATGAATTGTCTTTGTACCTTTGTTACAATCAGTTGACTACATTTGGGTGAGTCTGTTCCCAGGCCTTATAGTTTATCCTTAGAAGGTATCTTTCAAAATTTGAAAATTATAAAATTTTCTTCTCTATAATAATCAGGTACAATTTTTAAAGCACAGAAAACAAAAAAAATTAGACAGGTAACAGAAGAAACTGAACAATGTTAAGATAGATACACTTGGACTCAGAATTAGATTTGAAACCTGCCTTGCTGATTGTATGTATGTGATATTGTTAACTGACTTATTTGTAACTCAATTTATCTACAGCTATAAAATAACTATAATAATTGCTGATTTTATAAGACTATATATTAAATTATATAAATTACAGAAATTATTATGGGATTTCTAATATGGGTTAGATTTTCATGATTGGGTAACTTTTAGATTTTATGTGTTTCAATTTATCATAACCAAATTAAATTTTAAAAAAACCCATATTTTGATTCAATAAGAGGAGTCCTTCACTACCAAATATGAACATGTGATTCTTTATTCCATTGCTTTACCTTTGGTGAGCAAATTCAAATGGTACCATGGGAAGCAGTATAATTGAAAGTTTTACTATGGTTGAAACATAGAAAAGATAGGATAAACCAAAAGACAAAAACAAGAAAAACATACAATAAGCAGTGAAATATTAGCATTCTAGGAGAGTATTCTGTGGAGGTGGGTTTTTTATTACCAAATTAAACAATTCTGTAATAGCACTAAATGAGTAAGAAATCATTTGTATCTGTATGTATTTGTACAATTCATATACAAAATTTTATTTGGGGGTTGCTTTAGCTAAATAATTAGTCTTTCAGAATAATGGAGGAATGGTTAAAATGAGTATATTGTTTAAAAAGAGAAGTAATTTAAAAGTAATAGAAACATATCAAATAATAATAATAATTTAAATGAATATATCTATTACTAAAATAATTTTGCAAGGAGGGCATTAAACTGAGTTACTCTAATTCCTGAGAGCCTACTTAAGCAGAACCTAAGCCAAAGTCAATGTACTTAAGCAACACATGCTGTTTAAAATCACCCTGGCAAACATTAAATTCTCTGCCTCAATGGCAGTGGCCTTCTAATTCAAGGTTCTCTTTCTATAGGCTCTAGTACATCATGAGCAATTATCCTTCAAAAGGTGTGTCCTGATGATAAAAACGGTGTGCAGTAAACTGCTATTTGCTTGGGTTTTAAACAACCATAAAACTTAAATGGCCAGAATTTATTTTTAGTCTTTATCAGTAGCAACTACGTCATATCACAGTTCCAGTCACAGGGAACACACTCTTACAAGCTTTTCTTGCTAGTTAAGGATCTGATTGTCCCTGCTTGTGGTCATTGTACTGTGAAATTCACGCCTACTGGTTATTCTTTGCCACCTTCATGCCAGGTTTTATCTGGTTCAGTCCAAGGGCCATTTGCTCCCATGTAAGAAGATAACCTTTCAAATGTTTTAGTTGATTTGAACATATTTTAAAGTTTGTTTTATTTTTTACCATTTTCTCTTATTTTTGAACATCTACAGCATATCAATGAAATTTACAATTAATGATTTAATTCATTAATCTGTTTTCTTAGCCAAACACATTTTTTCTTATTCAGCTCACACAATTGTGTAATGTTGACAAATTCATTTATTTATCCATACTTTTGGTTATAAATTTGACAATTATTTACTGAAGGTTTGCTATGTGAGAACTTGAATAGATATCCTGTATCATTTTCTATGGAAAGAGTTGAAAGCCATAGATAGTACAAGATTGCTTTTTACACTTTTACAAAACTTCTTTATTATAAAAGTCTTTGGCATATTTCAGAATGTACATTTGTATTCCACACTGTGTATTTGCATTATAACGTATTTTTGCCTTCCTGATTGAATATTTATTTTAGTGAGTTAACTGGATTTTTAGAGTGCCAATTTCACTAGACTCAAGATTAGTGTAAAAATTCAATTCTGACACATATTTATTTGCCTCTGACGCTTTCACATAAGATTAGAAATATATGTATAAACAGTAGATTTTCTCCAGTATTCATCAACAGATATGTGACATATTTTAACAGAATATAGGTTTGAGACATTCATTTCCATCATATGTTGAAAAGGAACTCACAGACTTACAGACGAAGGCTGATTATTATCTTGATAATATATATCCAAGTATCAATATATATTTCTTTTAAGAAAAGTGGCATTACCAAAGCTCTTGATGACACAGAGGCTAATATTATTTGGAGAGACATATCCTTGTCAAGCCTGAGAAGAAAATTAATAGTTCTATAATTAATTTTTAATGATTCAGAGACTAACAAATACTTCTCATTATTTTTATCTCAGTTTCTCTTTAACTATTTTTCTCACTTTTTGATCAATAGTGTTTGCAGTATCTCATGAGGAAAAATTAAAACATTATACATGCTGAGCATCTAACACATTAAAAACAACTGTAAAAGCTTTTGTAACAATTTGTTAAGAAAAAAAAGTGACTTGAAAAAATCTGGACATTTTATAAATGTATTTCATTACAGATTTAAATTCCAAATTCTATGTATTTTTATGATTACAATAAAAATGCATTTAAGCCAATATTTATTGTATAATTTACTCTGTACCAATTTGTATTGAACTACTCAATCTAACATCATGAAAGGAAAACTCATTACTGGGTATTTGGTCTTTTAACTAGATATTATAGCATTCTATGCCAAATCCCTTTTGATTGTTTTATGCAGTAATGTTTTAGACTAGATCTGTAAATTACTAGCCACATAAAATTTCACTTTTTTGATTAACTCCCCCAAATAAACAGATTCCTTGATCAGTTAAATAAAAATAAATTATGTTATGGATTATTAATCAGTTATGATTAATAACTGTCATTATTGCTAATTGTGTAAATTTATGTAATTTTATAAACTCTGTCTCATTTTTCTCATCTCTAAAATGAGAAACATGACTGAACCTACATCTGTCAGTTCTATGTTCAATATGTTAATCCAGTTAACACGTGTAGTGTAAGTTCTGATCCACAGTAACCATGTCGTTTTTTTTTCTCCAGAGATAAATGTATATAAACAGACACTTTTCTTTAGATATAAAATACGCTGGATTTTTTGAAGCTCAGTTTGTTATTAATTTGTGTTAAGCCATAGATTTACAACCTTACTTCGACTGTAACTAATAATGATTTGTAAGGTTTTGGTAGCAATTGAGGGTTTACTCTTAAAAATCAGTTTTTAGAACATAATTTAACCCTTAGTTTTCGTAGATACCAACCCAAACAAGAATTTTTTTCTCAGCTACTAAGTTAGGACAACAGGGAGAGGCAGGTAGATGTCGTGATATTGATGTTACATTCTCTGTCCTTACCCAGTTATTTTTCTGTGACAGCTTTTCTAATTACAGAAATCAAATTTTAACAGAGTTTGACATTCTTTCATTTCAACTAAAATGGGAATTAGTAGCACCTTTTCTGAAGGCTATTTTTGAAGAAATACTTATAATTAAACATAAAATAAGCATATGTCAGTCATCTTGATTTTTGAATTTATAAATAGATGCCTAGTTAAACTGGTCTGTTGATATAGCCCTATTTAGCGTGTCATGAGATTTAGTGGAAAACACACAGCAAAATTGGAAAGAGTTAAAGCCAGAGAGGTGATTACTTGGTCGAGCAGTTGAGTAAGTAGTGAATTAGGAAATAAACCCAGGTGAACTAAGTTTTCAGTCAACAGTCAGCTGCGCTGAAACTAATACTTCCCTTAATAAACCACTTTCATTTTATTCATCTCGTTCACTTATTCGTTCATTTATCAGACATTTACAGGAAACACAGTGGTGAACAAAATACTTGCGCTGTGTCCTTCTGGAAATTGAAAAAGTAGCAAAAAACAAAGAAAATGGACAAGGATAAGAATCTTGTGAGAACCAGAAGGTTCCAAGAGAAGATGTAACAGAACAAATAGGGTCTGTAAGGTCAGGGAAAAGGTCCCCAATTTTTCTGAACCTCAGTTTACTGATCTGAATATGAGAGAGCTGATGCTTTGAGATAATTATTTATAAAATCATTAGTAATTTAATACTTATAAACATATGAAAAAAATCATGAGATCTTTTGGTTACTTCTGAGATTTGGAAACACATAGCATTTGAATCTTCCTAATTTGATTGCAGATTCTGATCTCTTTTTCCTATTGTCATAATATATTCAAATGCTTTGTGTGCCATGTCAATATTTATTTAAAGATTATTAAAGTTTATTTATTAAAGTTTAAATACTGGACTCAAAGCTCAGCAATTAGTGGGCTTTCTCTTACACATATATATTTTTAAACTGTTTCTCAAGTAGGAGATTTTACTTCCCAGAGGATATTTGACAATATCTGGACATATTTTGATATTTTTGGAGAGCAATGCTATTAGTGTCTAGGGGTTAGAAGGCAGTGATGCCTCTAAACATCCTGTAATATATTGTACATTGTCCTAAAGCAAAAAAAAAATTATCTGCCCCCAAATGTCAAAAGTACCAAGGCTGAGAAAACCAAGGTTGGAATAGATAGTGATTTTTCCTTCATTACTTTACCTCCTGAGTTTGCACACTCTTTAACAAAATGCATAGTGTAAGGAGATTTATTTCAACATATTAATTATTTAATTCATTAATCTGTTTTCTTACTCAGGTCACACAATTATGTAACATTGACAAATTCATTTATTTAGCCATGCATTTAGTTATAAATTCAACAAATATTTACTGAAGGTTTGCTATGTGTTAGGCATTCTGCCCTTAATACAAAGATGAAAGAAACTTCAGACCCTTCTATCATAATAGAGAAAATGTGTTTAAATACTTAACAATATGTAATGTTTGAACTGTTTCTAGCTTGAATAGATTTCAAAGCCTAGGGTTATGACATTAAGTAAGTTTCCAGATATATACATAGACATAAATAACTAGAAAATATCTTATCTCAACAATTACACCTAATTTTACTTATCTTAAAAACTTATTTTAAATTGTTTTTCTACCTCTTAGTACCATTGCTTTTTTTGCAACCTATCATACTACAAGTAACTTGAGAAGGTCAATTAAGCTTTAGAAACTATGCCACAAGCACAATTGCTAATCCCTGTGGTACTTTCCTCTTAATTGATTTTAAACTACCAATTTTCTTTACTTCTTTGCTCAGAAAACTTACTTAATGTGCCATGACTAATATAATACAGCAGCTATCATTGAATTAAGTAGAATTTAATTTCGATTAAAATATAGGGAAAGAACTATGTCCAACACTATTCATTAAAATATATGTTGCTATATTCACAGTACAAGTACAAAGTAGATCAAAACAATCTGCTTTTAAAATAATTTCATGCATTTTTCCAATAAAATATAGATTTTTAGACTCACTTTGATTCTCCTGTTCTCCAAGTGCATGTTAAATTTCATTCACTTTTGTTAACTTCAGTTTCCACTAAATATCTACGGAGACCTGCAATTTACTATTACAGATTATCTCGTAAGTGTTGTTTTCTGAATGCGTAGGTGAATAGAGTCGTGAGCCAAGTCCAGAGAACAGTGAAGAAAATACTGCCAGGCCCATCATCTATGGAATAATCATAATCCTTTTTTCTCTTAAAAAATAGCCAGCCAGTTCCTGGTTAATTCTCAGTGATACCCGGGTCTAAATTATTACTCTCAGTTCTGTCAGGAATCAATGCCAGCAAGGGTAACTTATTATCTTAATTTTATATTCCTGGCATATACATCACATAGTCCTACTATCGCAGGAACACATACACTCAGGGAAAGATTAAGGATGGAATCTAAAAACTACAACCAGGTAAAAACTATAAAAGCTTTTATTATCTTTTGCTTTCCCCTAAATTTTTGTGTTCAATTGTGTAAATTGTGTAAACACACTCAGCACAGAGCATGAACATATGAAATGTAATGGGATCCTATAACAGATAACAAGTGGTCATGAACTGTTTTTATAATTATTTTTAGAATATCAAATTTAAACACTGACACATGCTACCATAAATATGTACTAAATGTCACGTCAAAATGGAAAATATAAAGACATTATCTCTTCAGAGAAAATATAAAGAGAAGTATTTCACCTTTGATTAGATTACCAGGTGGCCCTATTACTATAACTTGTAATTGGATCAGGGACATCTCAGATTGGACCTGCCGAAAAACAGGCTGTAAAAACAAAGTTGGTGGAATAAGTTGTCAGAAGTAAAGAAGTGTTGCAGACATTCAAGTGTCAAGTCACTAGCATTCTGGAAAATTTTCTCCAGATTAAAAAAAAAAAAAAAGGGAAATGAGGAGCCCACAGAGAAAAAAAATCTAGAATAAGTAGAATTCTGGAGAGCATTTTCACGATTTCAGGCAGAGGGCAGAACAGCATATATTGTGGGAAAAGTAGAAACCAGACATGTCTGTGTTTAATGGAAAGCACAGGAGCTTGGGAGTTGAGGTAAAATGGGAGATAGAGCTGGATCTAAAGTCCAGAGACAGATTCCTATTGAATCATTGCCACAGCAAAATGGTGTTCAGACTAAAACTATGCTTTCTGAGACCTAGGAAGATGAGGAAAACTGTCTCTTATTTTTGTTGTGCTTAATAACAGGCAATTCTCCAATGACTAGAAGTATTTTCTTTCTTTGGGTATCCTTAAAAATCCAAAGGGTAGTGAAGTAATTTTATGCACATGCTACACTTGCTTCTAATGGCAAAAATTGTCTAACTAGAATTTCATTTCTTTGCATATACACACTGCCCTGGTAAAATGCTAGTAGCCTAGAGAGAGGTAACATATTGACTCATTTTCAGAAAACAAAAATATTTACTACAAACTAAGAAAAAAGAATTTATTGTGATATGTTTGATAAAAATTTCTTACAACTGTTGGTAGAGGGTGGAGATGGAAGGAGAGAAATGAGAGTGGGCAAAAGATGAGAAAAGAAAAATGCAGAATTTGGAAAAGAACTAAGCCCTAGGATTGGGAGACTAGACTCGGGTATTAGGTACATAAGAGGCAACATTGAGGCACTACCAATCATGAGTTGTGGGGAGAAGAGAATAGAAATAGAAAAAAAGATAGAAATTCACTTATGATAACCATTGTCTAGTTCAAAATTTTAATTAAGGCTCAGCTTTTGTTTGAGATTGTTCTATATCTGTTATGTACTAAGGTAAAATTTAGTGACCAACTTTATATGAACTTAAGATTTACAGGATTTATTATACTAATTATCTCTATTATGTTCTTCAGCATTAAATTTCCTTTCTGAATGTAAATATTGAATAATCCTAGACAATTTTTCCTGAAAGAAATTTTAAGAACCACTTTGTGCATATGAAAAAGTGTCATGATCAGTTCTAAAATGAGATCCCCTTTTAGCCATATGTAGTCACAGAATTGATCAATGTTGTCAGTCTTGTTGAAATTAATTAATGTGGATGATACTACCTAAGGAATATTTGAAACGTTTGAAGACATTTTTGTTGTCACAAGAATAGAAAGGCTCTACCAGGGATAGAATGCATGGGAATGAGGGATGCTAAATGAGCAACAATGGATGATAGATTTTGCATAACCAAAAATTTTCCCTTCAAATTGCAATATTTCTTCTATTTAGTTATGCTGAATTTGCAGCAGATAAATTTTAAGATGATATAAATACCTCCTTGGAATTTTTCCCTTTCTTTACAGAAAGGAGACAATGTTGACTCTTATCCCTTCCACCATCTTTATGTCTTGAATATGGATGCTTGTCATTCATCTTAGAAAAATTATATCATGAGTATGATGGAAAAAAACAGGCTATAAGTAGCAGAAGGTAGAGCAAGGTGAGATGGCTAATAGCATTGCTAAATGCCTTCTGGGCTCTGGACTTCTCAACTCCAAGCTTCTAATTTTTTTTTTCTTTTCAATCTGATTTTTTTTTCTTCTTTTGTTTATTGATGTATAGTTGATTTGCAATGTTGCATCAATTTCTAGCGTACAACATAATGTTTTAGTCATATATGTACATACATATATTCCCTTTCATAGTCTTGTTCATTATAGGTTACTATAAGATATTGAATACAGTTTCCTGTACTATACAATATAAACTTCTTGTTTATCTATTTTATATATAGTAGTTTGTATCTGCAAATCTTGAACTCCCAGTTTTTCCCCTCCCACCCCCTTTTACCCTCTGGTAACCATAAGTTAGTTTTCTAAGTCTGTGAGTTTGTTTCTGTTTTGTAAGTAAGTTCATTAGTGTCTTTTTTTTTTTTCTTAAAGATATAGTGTTTTTCTTTTTCTTTCTGGCTTACTTCACTTAGAATGATGATCTCTATAGCCATCCATGTTGCTGCAAAGGCATTGTTTTGTTCTTTTTTTATGGCTGAGTAGTAGTCCATGGTATAAATACACCAAAATTTTTTTATCCAGGCATCTGTCAATGGACATTTAGGTTGCTTCCCATATTTTGGCTATTTTAAATAGTGCTGCTGTGAACATTGAAGTGAATGTATCTTTTTGAATTAGAGTTCCCTCCAGATATATGCTCAGGAGTGGGATTGCTGGATCATATGGTAAGTCTATTTTTAGTTTTTTGAGGAATCTCCATACTCTTTTCCACAGTAGCTGTACCAAACTGCATTCCCACCAACAGTGTAGGAGGGTTCCCTTTTCCCCACAGCCTCTCCAACATTTATTGCTTGTGGATTTTTGCATGATGATCATTCTGACTAATGTGGGGTAGTACTTCATTGTAGTTTTCATTTGTATTTCCCTGATAATTAATTATATAAGCATTTTTTCATACACTTATTGGCCATTTGTATGTCTTCATTGGAGAAATGCTTGTTTAGGTCTTCTGCACATTTTGGATTGGGTTGTTTGGTTTTTCATTATTAAGTTGAATGAGCTATTTGTATATCCTGGAAATTAAGCTCTTGCCAGTCACATTGTTTGCAAATATTTTCTCCCATTCCGTACATTGTCTTTTTGTGTTGTTTATAGTTTCCTTTGTTGTGAAAAAGCTTATGCAAATTTGCTTTATTTTTATTTGTTTATTTTTTCAATGGAGGTACTGAGAAAGGAACCTGGGGCCTCATACATGCTAAGTATGCATTCTACCATGGAGTTATACCCACCCCCCACCAAACTTCTGTTTTAAGAAGAGGAAAATAATTACCTATGTGTTTAAACCACTGTGTTCAGACTTTCTTTACTTCAGTATTCTGTGTGTGTGTGTGTGTGTGTGTGTGTATTCAGGTTAGAGTCATTTGTGGTCATAATTTGTTTAAAAATTATTGACAAGTTTTTGGCAATACTAAAACTTAAAAAAACTTACAGTGTTTAAAAAAAACTTACACTGTTGCCCTCTGGATTTTTCCTTTGAGAAAGAGTCATATAAATTATGGTATGAGTAGTCATACTCCTGTTAATTACTGAAATCCAATTCTAGAATATTGAAACTAGAAGCACAGTGCAAAAAAGTATAACATTTCTAAAATATGTGAGTTCTATTAATAAACCTCATTGATTTTCCTTAAAAATGAAAAGATGTGATAGTAAATACAAAGTCTATGCAGTATTGATAATTTAAATCAGTAAGAGCTGTTGATTTGAGTATAACATTTACATCACTTTAGTTTACCATGGCCAACTCTTTAGAAAGACCAGGCTAAGTAATAGCTTTCTAGTACAGGGGAAAAGTTTTTATAGGAAAAATCTTGAAATAGTTTAATAATGAGCTATCACATTTTTCTGTACATGATATTACTGCATAAATATTTTAGGAGTTTCCTGAAAATTCTTAACCACCTAACATGAGTTATTCTGTACACAAAATGCTCAAAAGCCTATTCTCATAGAATCATTTTCTTGTGTTTTGCAACTCAAAATTTAAACACAATTTAACCCTCTGTCTTTTACAGAGATTCTGTCTTTTCTATGGAACTTTCATATGGATTTTTTTGAATGTCCAGGGAACTTGGCTTGAGAAACATGAAACTATCAGGTTCACTGAAAAATTATGAGGTCTTCTGGATGTGTCTTAGGGTCCTCCAAGAACATATCCAGCTGCTCATTACTGTTAGTGTGAAACCTGGGAGAATATGAATTTTCTAGGGGTTAGTCATCAAAAGTCTGTCTCCTTTCAACCCTCATGACACCTCTGGAGGCCCAAATGCCTTTCTCTAGCTCTTCAAACTTCCTCTATGGCTGTCTAAAGCCCCTTGCTCTTTGTTGTAGCTCTTTCTAGTTATACTGCTTTAACTCCAAGAATAACTATTCTTTCTTCCTCCAGTCCACTGAGATCCTCAGTGTGACTGTTCTCTGTTTAGTGTTAATGATAAAAGCCATCTGCTTAGTTTATTAAAACAATTTATTCTGAGATTTGATTTACTAATAATCGTAGCTAGATAACTGCAATTTACATATACCATTGTATCTAATGTAATTAATTAATTTTATTGTTTATCATCTATTTTCCCCACTGAATAGAAGCTTGGTGGGAACAGGCATCTTTGTTATTATGATTCCTCTGTAGTATGTGGTTCAGACTCAGCGGTATTCACTCATGTTTCTTAAAGAGTAGTAAACATAGAAGTTCAAAGAAGAGGCAGACCGTTTATGGTTAATTTAACCCTAAAACTTTTTGTGCAACCATGATCACGTGGTTTAGTGAGAACAATAAGAAAGTCCATTAGGCTGTATTTTGAAGGATGAAGAGGATTTGTAAGAATCAAGTAGCTAGGTGCTAAAATAGTTTGTAGTTTCTATACATCTCTGCCTCACAGTCTATACCCACAACATTACACATGCAGTTAGGTGTCTGATATCAGAGTAGTGCACAGAATTCTATGGGTGCTTATCTCATCTGAAGGAAGAAACAGGAAATGGGATACGGACAGAATTTGGAACAGGCAGGTAGCTGGTGTGATTGGTACAGTGTAGTGCTGGCTGAGGGTAGGCAAAGATGGAGAGCTTATGCTGGGAAGCTCAAAGAAGTCAGTTCAGTAAGTCTGTCCTCCCCATCTGTGGTCAATGTCAAGGTCCAATTACTTGTATACAATAGGAATGAATGTTGATAAATTATATAGTAACAACTATACACTTACACTCATTAAATCATTTTTGTTTTTTATAACAGTTTATTTTTCAACATTCTCAAGTAAGTTCAGTTTGCTGGACAGTATCTCAAAGGAGGAATGTTACAACTTTAAGGCTGCACTACTTACTATTCTCCTGTAGTCACTATTTTAATAGAGTAATTTATTGGTTCCATTTTCTCATACTTAGTGTCTGTCTAATTTATCAGCTAAAAGCAATAGCCGTGCCAAATTAAAGGAATAGAATATTGGGCAAGTTACATAGACAGTTTTCCATTATCACATAGAATGAAGTCTCAACACTACAATCCAATTAATCAGAATATGAATAAGTACTTTACTGAAACCATTTCTTGAACAAATTTTTCTCTTAAGTATTTCAGTACAATATACTTTTTTTCCCTTAGTTCAGAGTGAAATTATTTCTTAGACTCTGAGATGTCACAGTCATTCAAAACCACTTCCACATAGATAAAAGTCACTTAATAAAAGCATTGAGTATCTACCTACATTTTAAAATCCTTTTTAAAAAATTGCAAGAGACTGACAAATATAAAGCATGAGAATATTTTTTTAATTTTACATTAGCACAATATGACATGATTGTTTACAGAATGGTTATGTTTGGAAGATTTTATTTTATTCTTTTTACTTTCCTCTTGTCCATTTATATCTGTAACACTGATTTCATTGTTTGAGTTCGGTTCTAGATTGTTCAAAACAAATCTTTGGTTAAAAATATATAAAATAGATAACTTAAACACCTAAGGAATTTTATTAAGAAAAACAACATCAAACCAGCATAATTGTGAAAAAATAATTTAACCATAAAACTTTTCAGAAAATTTCTTATAAAAGAAGAAAGTGAACAGAGCACTTCTCACAAGATCTGTAACCTCAAGGCAGAAAGTAAAATGCTTTCTTTCATCTTTATGTTTCCAAGAAATGAGGGATGAAAATAAAACACCTTTTCCTTATTTATTTTCTGTTTACTGTAAAGGGTTTTTTCTTTAGAATTTAATGGAAATATGACTTTGAATATAGAATAATGGCTTCTAGTAAGATGTATATCAGAAACATTAAAAAATGTAGCAAAAATGCACCTGTTTATATGATAATCTCCAATTAAATGAAATTACCTTTAATAGTAGCATACAGGTTACTTGACCTAGATTTAACAGGGATTAAGTATGATTTGTCAAAAGAAAATACCAAGGTAAGTACAGGAAATTGAAAGTCAATAGGATTTGCCATCTGGAGAGGCTGTGGAGAAAAGGGAACCCTCCTACACTGCTGGTGGGAATGGAGTTTGGTGCAGCCACTGTGGAAAACAGTATGGAGATTCCTCAAAAGACTAGAAATAGACTTACCACATGACCCAGGAATCCCGCTCCTGGGCATATATCCATAAGGAACCCTACTCCAAAATGACACCTGCACCCCAATGTTCATAACAGCACTATTTACAATAGCCAAGACATGGAAACAGCCTAAATGTCTATCAACAGATGACTGCATAAAGAAGATGTGGTATATTTATACAACAGAATACTGTTCATCCATAAAAACCAACAACAAAACGCCATTTGCAGCAACATGGATGTTCTGGAGAATGTCAATCTAAGTGAAGTAAGCCAGAAAGAGGAAGAAAAATACTATATGAGATCGCTCATATGTGGAATCTAAAAAAAACAAAACATAAATACAAAACAGAAACAGACTTATAGACATAGAATACAAACTTGTGATTGCCAAGGGAGATCGCTCATGTGTGGAATCTAAAAAAAACAAAACATAAATACAAAACAGAAACAGACTTATAGACATAGAATACAAACTTGTGATTGCCAAGGGGGCGGGGGATGAGAAGGGACAGACTGGGATTTCAAAATGTAAAATAGATAAACAAGATTATACTATGTAGCACAGGGAAATATATACAAGATCTTATGGTAGCTCACAGCAAAAAAAAAAAATGTGACAATGAATATATATATGTTTATGTATAACTGAAAAATTGTGCTCTACACTGGAATTTGACACAACATTGAAAAATGTTTATAAATCAATAAAAAAAAGTTTAAAAAAAAACAAAAAAAGGAAGTCAGTAGGAAAATCTTCACAACCATCATGTTGCTCTTCTTCAATATGGAGAGCTGTGCACTACTACAAAATGATGTGAGACTTAACTGTGGGTCACTTATGTCTTTTGTGATTTTCTGATAAAAAGCTTAGAAGAAACAGAGGAAATTAATTTTAATAATAAACATACCAAAAATATAGTGACTTCTAAATGTAATCAATATAAAAAACATTGAGACACTTCACAGTCTTTTTTTTTAATACAAAGTCTTTGAAATCTGGTGTGTATTTTATACTTATAGTACCTCTCAATTTGGACTAAACCACATTTCAAATCCTTATTAGTCACATGTGGCTAGTGGAGACAGTTTTGGATAGTAGACTTTCGGTGTATTTCAGTAGACAAACCTAGGTTTCAAAATGTTCCATCTTCACAAAATACTCTTACAGTCACCTCAATTCTGTTATTTCCTATGTCCTTTACGTCTTCTAAGCAAAGCAGTATAAAACTTTTCTAGTGGTAATGCCACAGATCTTTGTTGAATAAGCTATAGGAAATAATCTGATTTTAATTAAACAATCAACTTTAAAGAATCAATTCATTTTAGAGTATTACAGGTAGAAGCTATAATCAGAAACTATAATATATAATATATATTATATATTTATAATAAATATTATTATATATTTATAAGGCTACATAATATTACATAAACAGTACCCCTGTTTATATAATTAAACTTGGTCTTTAGTTTGATTATATATATAAATATATATTATCATTATATTATATATAATCATATTACAGACTAAGTTTAATCACATGTATGGAGGCACTGTTTTGCTTGAACAAAAAAGGGTAATATATTTAATATATTCAACATTCTAAAATAATTATTTTTTCTAAAATTAATTCTAAATAGATAACTCAAATAATTCTAAATAAATTCTAAAATAATCTCTGATTAGAAAGTATTTCAAAGTATTTTATAAAATAGATTCATGAAGTACAATATTCTACACTATACAGATTTGTTTAAGGAATTCAATTTAATTTTTCCTTTTGTTATTCTTGTTTTCCAGTATTTCCATTTGTGACATTTACTTAGCATGTATTGTTACTATTATTTTTTTTCTGCAAAATAAAAATCTGCTGAAGAGGCTGTAAAGTTGTTTTCTGTAGGGTGCAGAATCCAAAACAGCTAAAATATTCAATGCTATATAAATGTTAATGGCAATAATATAAGGTCTAAAATCTAGATGCAATTTTAATAACATCTATACCTTATTTAATTCAAGACAGATGCTTAAAATCAGCAGGAAGGATAAATTTCCATTTGGCAAAATTCCTTCTTAGATTTCTTAGTTTTATCCTCTACTTTGTTAGAAACCTAAACTTTATTTTTAAGAGTATAACACCATGTCAAAGCCTCGGCTTGTAACACACAGTGTGAGAGTGAAGGAGATCAACTGGGGAAAGGCTGATTGTCAGAGAGAGCAGACTGATTAGAAGCTACAGGGCTTAAGGAAAAAACCAAGGCTTAAATCCAGGGATTTCAGGCAGGCTAACAACCTGGCCTCTTTTTCAGAAAGACCAGCCAAAGTTGCTGACCTGGAATCAGTGGGTATGTAACATCATTCCAACACAATCAGAGATATCAACATACAATTTAAAAGTTACGCAGATAATCCATACAGGGAATATGCTATGCCAGGATAGTTGAGGGTTTGCAATATATGCACATAGCACTTCATGCTACTTATGCTTATGTGCAGAGATTGCTTACATTGCTCCAAATGACTGAGACTAATGCTGTTAACTGCAAGGATTAATTGTTCTTTTTTTAAACATTGTGCATATGTAAAAAAAAGAATGAAGTAATATTTATATCCACTTACTTTCTTTGGGAAATTTAAGGTGGAAAACAATAAAATTTAAACCATATACATTTAAATATTGCAGATATTAGAGTAAATAAAATTATTCACAAGACAGAGGTGAGTGAGGTCCCAGTTAAAGTATGCTCTTAATATTTTAGTTAAGAAATAACTATATATCTCTAGTCATAGATAAAACTATTAGAGGCATATCTACAGAATAACTTGCAAAATTGTAGTCTAGTAAATATATAGTTAAAACCTAAGAAAAATAAACGTAAAAACACATTTTATGTGAATAATCTGAATATTTCAGGCAAAAAATTATTTTTCTTCCTATTAAATTTGGTCTATTCTAAAATTTCAATGGTTAGTTTCAAGAAGTTATGTGTTCCTCCCTTTCTGCCAAGAAAAAAGCTACATCTTTTGTTACATTCTGATCCATTAAGAAGAATAACATTTTTGCCAAAATTTGCATTTTTCTGTTCTTAGATTCAAATTTTTCTCATAAAAATTTTCACATCAAGGCAGTTTGTGGAGTAAAAGAGCAAAAATCATGTGGACTTTACTAAGAAAGTTTCTATAACCTGGGCTAAAACATATTAACACGGAAGAGAATAGGTATTATTGAGGACATTCAAAAATATTTGGGAAAAGGCATGAACTGTTAACTCTGTCATTGAATTTTCACAAAGCTTCTGTAAAAATAGAAGTCAGTCTGTTTCTGAGTTGTGAATACAAAGATTTTAGTGTAATAACCCTGAAGATTCTTATTAACACTTTGTAAAAATACGGGTCAAAACTTCAGCAAAATAAAAATAGCTCTTTAGATAGGGACAACATTAGAGAAGGAATACAAAGACTGAAGAGAATAAAAGCCATCAATCTTTAATATGAATTGCCTTCCTGAACAAAATACTAACTACCTTTGGGTATATATTATATTAAAATATTCACAATTCACTGGCATATTGCTAAAATCAATCATTTAGATTGACCAAGTTAGGGACTGAAAGTAAACTGCCCTTGAAAAGTGAAAAGCTGATTTTTAAATATGCCATGAGATGAAATGTCATCAAATTATCAAAGTATAAAATAGCTTCAGCACACAGAGAAGTTTTCCTTTGATGTGCAGGAGCAACAGTTCTCATAAAGAGTCTAGCTTTCCTGCACTTTTTCAGAGAGGCATCTATTATAGAAAGTATGACACAAATATAATTACCAAATAAAGTTATTTTATATCCCAAACTGTAGATTCTAAGCATACATTTACAAAATCTGTTGTTGATTAAAATAATTAGTACTTGAATTTATCACTCAGATAATTGTTAACTTTTCAAAATTTCAGAGGAAAATATACTTAGGAACACTTCTTTGATTAAAAGCCCTTTTCTGTTTCCATTATGTCTCAGAAACCCTTAAGCATCATTTAAGCTACACAACTTCCTAATGACTTCTTCTTTTCATCACTGTACTGATAGTTACTGATTATACCCCTGTTTTTAATTTGAATGTGTTCTTCCCTTTATGACCTTTAATTATATGAGTATAAATCGTGTGCCTAATCTGATCACAGGTTTTCTCTGAGCAGGAAGCAGATCATAGGTATGATTTTCTGCCCTAACAGAAACTAGTTTATTTCTAAATGCAATTTATCGTCCACTAAATACATTGATGACTTGCTATTTTTAAAATAAATACCATTTCTAAAGAACCTGACATGTAGTAGAAACCTGACAAAACTTCATACTGTCCTTTATCACTTATTTGCTCTACGTTCTGCTGAATATGCAAAGCACTTTTATTACTCCAAATAACCATTTTTTTAATTTTTAGGAGAAAACACCCATTGTTCATGTCACATTTAAGGAATATCATTTAATCCTTAAACTAACCTTGATATATTATTTGTTCCATCTACAAGGTATTGAGGATTGATAATACCAAAAAAACGCTTTGGTCCAATCTTGAATTTGGACGTGCTTCTGTCTGGCAATTTTTTTATCAATTGCAACATTATGCCTGTCTATAAAACCCAAGTACAAAAGATCTAGTTTAAAAAAGGAATATGCAAAGTCAAATGAACTAAGTCTACATTTTTTTTTCTCCAGTGGCTATGGTATTAATTGAATACAAAAAATACTATGTAATAAAATAAGTATGTTATATCTGCTTTTTAAATTTAATTTTAACCTATGGAGGGACACAGTACCTCTATTTTACTTAATATTTTTATTCTGGATGCATGACACACATCACAAAATAAATGTATGCTCCAGATCTTTGTAGATTCCAAATATTTCAGGATAAATAGTACTGAAAGATTCTCCTAGTTAAATCCCAAATATGCATGATCATCAAAGTCAGAATGAGCGATCAGAGGTTCAAGGCGAATTCAGATCAGACTCTCTGGTTGATAAAGTTTTAGATTTTAGTTTTCCATTCTAGAAGAGGGGCACTTACCAGACACACTCACCTGTATTCTGTCCTAGCCAAGCTAATTTTTCATTTAATATTAAGAAAAAAAAAATCAGTCTATTTCATGTACTCCATTCAAGCTTTCCAGTCATCTCCAAACAATTGGGAAGAGACAGGTCCTTTTCTTTCATACATGCACTCTATTGTACAGCATCTGAAAGGTGGACTACCTTGAGATTTGGTTAATTCAGCTGGATTCTGGTTTAGTGCACTGCAGGGGGCATGTACATCCCTAGTTTCAGAAGGGATGATGCTAACATCACTGGGAATCTTAGAATGCATGTGAAAGTTTCTTTAGAGAAATAATTCTTTCCTATAGCTAACTAAAAGTATCTTCATCTGTTTTAAAGAAAGATTCTTTATTTTCAAGAAAATTGTGGGAAAGAGAACAGTCCCCTATCTTTGCACATTTGAGAGCATGTGTTTACAAAATTCTGTTTAATAGCAATTTATGCCACTTTTCACTTATCTTTAAATGTTTACTTCAGTTTTCATACACTAATTCCAAGATATTCATTTGCATACATATCTTTCCAAGATACTTATTTCCAAAATATTGTGGCAAGCAAAAGATTACTTCCCATGATTTTTTTAAAATTGCAGCTTTTAATAATAGGTAGAATACATTATGAATCTTAAATTACTACTCTGAACATTTATAAATTATCTTGACAGAAATAACTTTGGAAATACATTGTTTTAAAAACTAAAACCAAATGGCCAAAAATGCATTTCAAAAGTATCTGGATTCATTGCAAAATTTCCTCTACTTATCTAAGATTTTCGTCTATAACTTTCACTAAAATTCATCTTGAAATGAAAATCTTTAAAATCCTGAGTTTTAAGGCCCTAAAAACTGAACAACTATAAATTCAAGTTTTAATGACTAACAAGGACCAAAGTTTAAAAATAAGAAATATGACACCTGTAATTTACATAATATTGTACAGCAACTATACTTCAATTAAAAAAAAGAACTTTCACGTTTTCATTTAAAAAAATAAGAAATATGAAATGAACACATTCTGCTCCTCTTGAATCGAGACTTTCTGACTGTGCTTAATTCTCAGCAGCAAAAGTTAAGGAAAAAAAAGAGAACAAATTTTAAAAGGCCAATAAGCTTACATTTAAAAATATACTGAATGAAATAGTACTTAATCACTAAGTTAGAATTTTGAGGAAGCTCTCATGTGACCCATTTTGTGAAAAATTGTAAGGGTTAAAAAGTCCAATCCTTTTCTTATGACATCCATTTGAGTTTAGTAAAGCTAAATAAAATTCATGCAGAATAAATTAATGTTCCTAATTGCTCTCCTCAAGACTATTTATAATAATTTCCCCCAGTATCTGGAGAAAGAAGATGTGTATTACACCAATGAAATTGCAGAATGGTGCTAACAATCTGCTTAATGACAAAAACAAGTTACCATAATCTGTTAACAAGTTCCACAACCTGTTTCCATAATCCCTTTCCTACTGATTAAGAGCTCTAAGTGTTGAGTATATCCCACAAAAACCACAGAAAAGGATTTTTTTTTTCTCCATAAAGCCCTAGAATTTATGAATGTGTTTTATCTGAGTCAACTGAATAGGCCATCACATACAGTGAATCAAGACCCATTTGTATTACACAAATCTGGAAGCTGCCTGGAATAACTTTCTATCATAGAATCATAAAATTTCTTGCATTATTTTACCTTGCCAGTTTTTGAGACAGGGACATAGTCTGTGAGGAATTTTTGCACTTTCCAGATTGCAATATATATTCTGTTGAATACTGTCATTGATGTATGACCAATGAGGTTTGTGTTCATTAGTTCAATTTATGAATAAGTTGAGGAAAGCTTGAAGAAAAATATATTATTTGTATATAATATATAATTATATATATACATATATAATATATGAAATATGTTGTATATCCTTTTTACCAAAAAAAAAAAAAAAAAAGATGCAGTTCATTTTGAAGTGTACCATGTGTAAACTCTGTGAGGGAATTTGTTGTCCTTGTTTCTCACCATATCCCTGAACCTAGAACAGTGCTTGGAACATAGTAAGTATCTAACAAATGATTAATGAATAAAATACCTAGTGTCATCCCAAGGCTTATTTTTAAACAAAACAAAACTGGTATTTCTTAGAATATACTTGTGTGTGAGTATGCATTTTCTTATATTTGGAGTAGAGTGGACAGCTCTATCTGTATAAAGCAAGTTCTATAAATCTCCCAATTGCTCTAGCAGGGATTCTAGTCATGAAAATCATAACTTGTCTTCAACATAACCCTTAAAACTTCGACAAGTGATGCTTAATTCTTATCATAGTTAGTTCTGTGTGGAAGAATGTAAAAGCTATGCTCTAAATGAAAAGAAACCAACATGGAAATTAACTTTATTAGCACCAAATATATCCTACCTTTAAAAATAAATTCAATAAATTATAAAAGAGAATAAAACCAAATGATCAAAAGGAAAAAAAAACTTTAAAATGCTTTAAATAAGACATCTTTATATAAAAAGAATCAATATAGTGAGGAAGTATTTCCAGCAAGCTGAGCCTGAAACAAAAGGAATCAATACTAAATTTCAGCAAGTAGATTTTGTGTTTAAAGTGATCAAGAGGACTTTAGTGACTTCTTTTTCTTTATCATGACTTCTTTAAGTAACCACAATATTTGAAAATAACTCTAAATTAAATCCAATGCTGTTTTGTACTTGGTTTTGTATTTTCAAACTTCTTATTATATATTCTCAATAATAAAAAAGCACAATATCATTTATCAAATATTAGTAAATTTAATTATTCATTTTAATAAATATACATTTTAAGTATTACTAAGATTACGTTTACACCTTCAGTAGGAGAGCTTGCACACATCCTGGAGGATATCCATCCTTTTCTAAGAGCTCTTTGCTCTATACAGTGTTGCAGGTGAGATAGAAACTAATAGATTTAAATATGACAGTGACAAGATCAAAGCAGAATTTCCGAAGGCTAATCATCTATGGAATGCAGAAGCAGATGGAACATGTGAGTTGGAGACCGTGAGATAAGTAAAACATCTATCTCTATGGTCCATATGTAAAATATTAAGAAGGAAGTCCAGGGTGAAGACATTCTGTGAAACCATTTGTGAGCCAGACCGTACACAGTAATTTCCATACTCTAACTCATCTGTATTAAAAGAAAAGACATTGACCTTCCCACATCCAGGAGTCTGAAGCTCTTGAACAAATGAGATAAAGTCATTTACTTCTCCTTTGCCTTTGGGAATGTGTCTAGTATAATAGAAAAAAAATAAATAAATAGAAAAATAATGTACCATAAATAGAAAAAATAAATAATAATGATTTTTAATGATCTAGAACTCATTAAGTGTGTTTCACATGAAATGTCGTGAAATATGTTGATTATGATTTCAAATTATTTTGATGAATATTTCAGTTAGTGCAACACTGCTTAAGTGTCTTCTGAATTTGTCCTACAGAAATTTCTCACAGCAATTAAGTACCTTTTGCAGGCTGTGTTATAGTACACACTGTATTTATATTAAAATGTGAAATGTCCAGATGTGAATAAGTTTGGGCACTGAGCTGGTCTCTGTTATTTTAAAGATGTTCCTGACATTTTTTATCCATCTTTGAAACTGGAAACTATGAATATCATAATCCTTCAGTGAATTAAATTTCCATAAAATTCTCATGAAGTATTCATCTTTATTTTTCCATATTTTAAAACGCATCAAGTACCTAAATTATTGTAATATGTGTAGTACATTTATTTGTCTGACTTATAAAATTATATAATATATTGAAGTATTAAAAATATATTGCATACGATCTACTTTGTTTTATAACTAGAAATTTCATATTTATAGTAGACAGAATTCTATGATTCTGCCTCTTGGTTTTGAAAAATATGGGGAAGTTTCCAGGAGATAATTTCTACTCAAAACTAAAATTTTGCTCAGTTTCTCTAAGCCTAGCTCAGTGTATCATTTTGTCTGCAAGTTCATTAGGACTTTACTTAGAAATAACATTCTAATTTAACTATACAGTAGTTCTTTATATGAACAAAAGAAAAACACAATAAATTCATAGTTTGAAATTTTACATGCAGTAACCTTTCATTGCATGAAAACCACCTTTCTTTCAACCTAATATTTAAATATTTTTAACATTTAATATAAATAAGTGATATTTAAACATTTTTCTCAAAACATGTTCCATGACTATTTTCTAAGTTATATATTCACTTATCCAAAGTACAAAATTAAGCTATGTTAGTATACAAGTAAACGTACTGTTAATTTAGTTGAATGCTGTTACCTTTAAAATTCACTCATTCTATCCTGTAGTCCACACTGATACTATTTTGAAATAAATGAGCTATTGTTCCAACTGAGATAGAGTTGTTAAGTATTTAAACTAATAATAATGAGCAATAACAGTTTCTGGGTAGGACTTATTTTAGTAGCTGTATTAAATAAATAATATGAATCTTTGATACTGGCAACAACCTAAGAACTATTTACTACCATTATTCCTTTTTACAAATGGGAAAAGTGAGGTTAAATATTCACAGGGGGTATAGTATATCTAGGAAGTGAAGCAACATCTCCTGGGTTGAATAGCCAGAAAATGGAGACTCTAAGATTGTACTCAGGCGGACAGGCTGTTCTGTTCCCAGAGCCAATGCCATCAACAATTTTGCAATTCTTACCCCCTTATCAGTTTGGGTGGAGAGATTACAGTGAAGGTTAATGAAGTTTCTTCGTATGTGTGTACCAATTTCAAGATTCTAATTGTATTCAACAAATAGAGGGAAGTGGTTTTATAGATTCTTTTGGCATACTGAGTTAGATACAAACTAGTAAGTTAAAGAACACTGTTTCTTATAATTTTTTTAAATCAAAACTTTAGAAATTTTTATTTTGGGATCTCAAGAGATATTACTAGTAACAGAAGAGAACAAAAAGATAATTTTTTTCCTTAAAACCAGTCATTTTATAGTCTGGCTTCTAAAGAGTGCATTTCTGCTTGCCTACATCAGAATCTAGAGCAGACATTCTTTGAGTTAGTGAAAATTTAGAGTGCCAGCGAATCACCTGAAAAAAGCATGAAAAATAGTCTATGTGAGTTTTATTAGCATATGTGTGATATAATGGATAATACTTTTAACAAAATCAGCACTACTGATCAAAAAAACAAAAAGGAACTGTACACTCTAAAGAATCTAAAAAATGTGGCACAGGTGCTCAGCTCATGTCGGTAGCTTGATTCACAGGTAAAAAGTTACATTCTCTAGAGCAAAGAGTCTTAGGGAGTACACGAATCTAAAGTTGTACATAAATCTTGCACATATATATGTATTCTCCAGAGTAGAAGTTCATATCTTTCATTAGAATCTCTCAAGTGTCCATATAGCAGCAAGACAATTTAAAGAAAAAGTTATTATGAAAAATTACAAAATTGTTCTTTATTTATAGTTCATCTAACCAAAAAAAATCAGAAACTAACAGTTATTTTTCCTCAACTCTTTGAAGACAGTATTTCACTGGATTCTGGCTTTTAATGTTATGATTGTGAGATTGTTATCAGTTTTACTCTACTTCTTTGTAGGTAATCAGTCTTCTCTATGTTATGTTTAAGATCTTTGTGCCTAATTGTTTTGGAACTTTTTTGTGGCATCCTTTTCTATTTTTCCCTTGCCTAGAAATCTTTAGACATTTCTAAAGATTCATGTCTTTTACCAGTTCAGAACAAATTCTGTCATTAACTTTCTTGAAACTACTTCATCCTCAATTTTTTTCTTCCAGATGTATGTCAGAGACAAACAGAGTGCCAGGATTTCATCTACCTACATTTCACTTTGTTTTTTCATATTTTTATTTATCTTTTCAGATTTTAGGATAATTTCTTCCACTCTACCATCTAGTGCATTTTCTTTACCTTTCTCTATTATGCTATTTAATACAGCATATTTTTTATTTCAATGATTACATTTCAGTTATCACTTGATTAAAATGACAGGATAAACTTCAACACAAAAATTTACTTCATAGATGATTCTGTTTCTTGGAAACTTGATTAATTGGATAAGACTTCTACCTGGACACTCTGCCCCAGGCCCAATGTGTGTAAGTGAAGCCCTAACTATTGTTCTGATTACTGATATGTGATAGAAAACTGATTTTCAAAATACAATAAATTGTAAACAGTTCGTAAATCAGCAACTTCATCTAAGTGTAAAAAGTGAGACATTTTGACATATTTTGTACATTATCACAGATATAACAGAGCTTCTGGGTTGAGGCAACTTGACATTTTCTTCACTCTGTCATCTTAGATTTTATGAATATATATTTTACTGTGATTTCAATGAAGAGAAAACAGAAATTTTACCAAGCAGCTTCCCCGCTTTTTAGTCTTTATAATGGAAATGACAATTTAATACGTTTTACACATGAATTTTCTTTTATATAATACAGAAATTTTCTTTCAAAAAGGAACATTTATTTTTCATTTGAATTGGAAATATATGTCAGTTAAAACTCGTACTTAGTTGTTCCTCTTTATGGAAACACAAATTGTTATGTAATTTGGTTTATCAAAGCTTAGTTTATATTTTAAATAGAATTGCTTTTTGATTCTGAAAATAAGAAAATCATCAATTTGGAAATAACAGCTTATAATACATGAAATATGTTATAAAATAAAATTATTTTAATACCTTCTACCCTTACTATTCTAAAGATGTAGTGATAAAATACAGTTTGGAAATAGCTACCCAGTTGAATCTAGGCAGTGGCCTCACAGGATGTAAATGCAAGGTATACAATTTAATATATAGATGATAATTTGAAAATTATTGAGCTTAGTTTGTAAACACTGTAATTAAGGTCATGTACACACTCCATTATTGCTTCTGTTTCTAAAATCCTAGCAAAAGCCTTAATCTCAGCAAAAGCCTTAATTTCAATTGAAGTTTGGACCAAATTATTTTTATAGTAGAGGTCATTTCAGTCTTATGAAAAAGCATCATTTTTTAAAATTTTGATTCCATTGATTTTTTTGTTTTTGTTTTTGTTATTTACATAATTTTAAGGTGCAGGTTTGTAGCTACAAAATATAATAAATTTAACACGTTAGCAAGTTAATTTTAAATAGAAGTGTGAATAAGAATGTGGTAGAAATAAACAGATAAAATTAAGATATTAGATGCATACTTTTCCTTCTACACAAAAATGTTATATACATCATGAATAAACATAACCAGTACCAGAATAAATTAACTTTCTTCCAATTTCTACAAATTACTACATTTTAGAAAACTTTTGAAAATACCTATTTCATAGAATAACAGCAACAACAACAACAACAAAAACTATTCATACACCAACCATCTAAGTCTAGGAATAGGCACTTATAAAGGCACAGATGCCTGAGCTGGTAATGTAACTCTAGAAACTGACACAAATGTAAGCCTGGCCGGAAAGATTCAGAATACCCCTTTAAAGAAAACCATAGTACAGCATTGAAAGTAGAAGATAGAAGATATTTAAAAATAACCTACTACATGTTCAAACCAAAGTTTTGCTGTAACACAAACAGGCATACATTTACTCACAAATACATGTATGTATGTGTAGCTGCATTCACAAAAATATTTACATTTTTTGTAATCCACAAATTGGATGGATTCAGTTTATGTGAAAATTCTGTGATTTGTATAATATGAATTACATGGAATTTTAAAATTAAAAAAAATGATTAACCATAGTTTTTCCTCAGTTCTTCTCTGAGGTACATTTTAACCTACCAGATTACCAGATTTCATCCAAATCAAGTAGTAAGTGTTAAATCTGTGACAGGAGTGTGGTTAAATCTCTTCATTAAAATGAAGCCATTGGCAGCATCTGTGCCAGTGAGGAATATGTGATATTTTAGTGTCCCTGGTGGATTCTTACATAGCTGACCTGAATCACCTCCTACCCTGCAAAAAAAAAAAAATATATAAGAGTAATGCCTGTTTTATGTAACAATCCAAAGCTCAGAGGCATTAAACAACAAAAATGTATTATAGATACTATTCTCTGGATCTGGAATTCAGATTGGACTTGAATTGACGATTCTTCTCTTCCACATGGCACCAGTAGAGGGCGCTCTTTGGATTCCCATAGCAGATAGGCAGGTCTGGATGATGAGGTTTGCACTGTGGCTGAAGGCTGGCAGTTTGGAGTCTCAGGGTAATTGGAATCCATAGGTTTCAAGAGCCCCAGGCCCAGGCCGCAGTGTCCCTTTTGGCGCAGTCTTGCAACCCTTGAAAGGTCAGTTTCACTACATTCCTTTCTGCAAAGGATTCACTAAGACCTTCCCAGATTCAAGGGGAAGAAAACTCTATTCCATCTCTCACTGAGAGGAGAAACAAAGCATTCACATCACCTGTAATCCACCATTCAGCAGAAATTTAAAGTTTTGAAAAAAAAAAATTGTTTTCATTTTAAAGTAGTGTTCTCCATAATAGAATAAGAACTACAGTGAAGCAAGCGTTTTTAATTTCTCTCCAAATTCAATCCTTATGATGACCATACTGGGTATAAAATATAAAAATAATTGCTGGACTTAAACAATTATAACAAAGTAGCCATTTTTTTGTGTGTCAGTAACTTAAATTAAATAGGGTTAGGGGACAATCAGGGAAATAAAACAAGCTGTTAAATCACATGTTAAATATGTTTCCCTCTATAAATAAGACATTCTAATTTTTATTATAAACCTTTGTTATTTTAATTTTCTCTGTAAATTTTAAAAAAATTACACCTTAACTCATCCTGGACATGCAGGCTCTACTATTAAAATTATTCTTACCTTAACTAAAGATGGATTTGTAAATAAAATATGGTAATTCAATGAATTGTACCTCAATATTGAAGTGTTTTGAATTTACCATAATATTGATTTATATCCCTGGAACTTTTGAAGGTATCTGACAGTTCTAAATACTTACTTTATCCCTCAGGAAAAACTGTATTTTGGGCTCTTACCTCTGAACAGAAATGAATGTAGGTGCAGGGAACTCAATAAGAAAAATGTAAATAAGACAATTTGATGTCTCATATCAAGATTTGATACCATTAACTGTTATTACTTTATCTCATATAATAATGAAGTATTATAAGCAGTTCATATGTAATAACTACCTTGTTACAAATGACGTTCTAATTTTAGTTAGATGTGCTCTGCATTTGGTGCTTCTTTTTTTAACTCAGTATAGTATGTTTGTTATCTCCTGCGTTTCATAAATTGAAATTAGGAAGCATAATCTCTGAAATGTCAAAAACAAATTGGCAGGTTTCTGCTTAAAAGGAAAAAACAAAAGTGCTTTTGAACATTAAAAGGAGGAGCCTAATCTCCTAACTTTTTTAGACTTGATAATAAGTTTGGGTTCAAATTATGAATAGTTGGATTCTTTTTTACACTTTTACAGGAAATATTAAAGACTATATGTTGGGTTCAGAGGTGAAAACTTGCTCTTAAAGATTTTGCAAGATTATGGGCAATCATTCTATTTTCCTAATCTCTATTCTGTTTAGTCTATAAAATTTTAAGCCATTTGCAAAGCAAATAAATAAAAACAAGAACTATAGTTTCACAATAAAAGTAACTTAAGTAGTTATGATGTTGAATATTTTGTATTCAACAATCACTAGCTTTTTATGGCCTACTTATATGGCAGTTACCAGTAGTTTTATAACTAAGATAAATATATCACTGATTAAACTACCCTTCAGATCATCTGGCCCAGGCCTCAAATGCAAGGAATAAGCATGTTAGATAAGTTCACTTTTTATCATTGTCATATATAATTTTCAACTAGAATTTTCTCTAATCCTCATACTAAAAGCAGATAAGAAATTATCATGTCTCTACAAATGGCCAATAGGCACATGAAAAAATGCTCAGTATCACTAATTATCAGAGAAATGCAAATCAAAGCTACAATGAAGTATCACCTCAGACAAGTCAGAATGGCCATCATTCAAAAGCCTACAAACAATAAATGCCGGAGAAGATGTGGAGAAAAGGGAGCCCTCCAACACTGTTGGTCAGAATGTAGATTGGTGTAGCCATTATGGAAACAGTATGAAGATTCCTCAAAAAACTAAAAAAGACTTATCATATGATCCAGCAATCCAAATCCTGGGCTTATATCTGAAGGGAACTCTAATTCAAAAAGATACATGCACCCCAGTGTTCACAGCAGCACTATTTACAATAGCCAAAACATGGAAACAACCTAAATGCCCACTGACAAATGACTAGATAAAGAAGTTGTGACTAGATAAAGAAGTATATATATGTATATACACACATACACACACACACATACATACATACATACATATACATACATTGGAATACTACTCAGCCATAAAAAAGAATAAAAGAATGTGATTTTCAGCAACATGGATAGACCAGGAGATGATCATCAGACTAAGTGAAGTAAGCCAGAAAGAAAAAGAAAAATACCACATGATACCACTTATAAGTGGAATCTTAAAAAAAAAAAAAAAAAGACACAGATGAACTTATTTACAAAACAGAAACAGACTCACAGATATATAAAAATAAACTGATGGTTACCAGGGGGAAAGGAAGTGGGAAGGGATAAAATGAGAGTTTGAGATGTGCAGATACGAACTACTATATAAAATAGATACACAAGTTTATATTGCATAGCTCAAGAAACTACATTCAATATCTTGTAGTAACCTATAATGGAAAATAATATGAAAGGAATATATATATGTATATGTATGACTGAAACATGCTATATACCAGGAATTGACACAATATTGTAAACTGGCTATACTTCAATTAAAAAAAAAAAAAGAAAAGAAATGATTATGTCTCAACTATTAAAATATATGACACTTATTTGCAAAACAGCTGAATCAGAGGAGCAGGCTAAATTTTAAATAAGAATGTTTTAAAACAAGATCACTGTTCCCTATCCTGAAAGCATATTCAGTCCAGTATCCCCAAATAATTCCAAGCATTAAGCATTACAATGCTAAATTTAAAATATGCAAACACTTTTTATTCTTTCTAAAAAGAAAATATTACTTACATTCAACAAAATTATGTTTAATAATTGTGGTCCTTTTCTAGTTATACATAAACCTATTTTTAACTAGCATTTGAATATAACTCATCAAATTTTGTTTGTTTTGATATTAATCCACATAAAATTATTTAAGTAACAATGGCATTATTTACTTCCAAAAAAAAATCACATACAAAAGAGAGAAAAGGGGTTAAGATGGATTTTTGATCAAATGAAAAACAAACTACCAGGAAAATCTATTTAAATGAAACTTACCAGGAAAAATCTATTTAAAGAAAAATAGATTTGTTCTTAAATAAATAATTAGAAAAAGTGGGTTAAGTACTCAATTAGTGTTGAATTAAAATCATGACTAAATTAAAATTAAAGTGAAAATTGGGTCAGAGTTCTGATTAAGGTATATGAAGAAGTATTAAAAGAATCTGGATTAATCAAAACTGAAATTATTAGACTTACCAATAGCATGTAAGTGGTATTAATTAAATTAGTCACTTTGGGGAGAGAAGAAGTCCATGTAAATAAAGCATTAAATAAGTTTGAGTCAAGAAAGAAATTTCTAGCTTTGGAGATTTTCTTTTTTTTTTAAACCTGAAATCTATCAAAGAAACACACAGGGGAAGTTTGAAAACTGGTTTTCAAATCATGAAAATAAGAAAGAAGTTAGTTTTGACTCAATGATAATTTGCTTAAAATTCTATTTGTATTAGAGCAAAGCTTTTTGTTTTTGCTCTTTGTAACTTAAAGATAAAATCTCTGAACATTTAACTCTCAGCCTTAGATAAGTCTTAAATCCCTCTCACTGTAAACATCTTTCTTTGCAGAAATAGTTCTAGATTCTTGGCCAAAAATCTTACAATTGTCAAGAAGACTTATTCTGTAATGATTAAAACAAATAATTTGCAGAGCTCAGCACAAACTCCTAAAAAACAATTAAATCCAAGTGACTATAAAGGATTTAAGGTGGAGGAAGAAGCTCAAATGCTCAAATATGTTCCTTGCCTTGTCACAGGAACTGCTTTAACTGATATGTTTCATTCTTAGAAACTACATTTAATAAATTATAAGTTTTTTTATGATTATACTCATAATAGAAATGTTATATGAGCCATCAAGCTCAGTTTCAATCATATTAAAAAACACAATGATAATTCTGTTAGAGAAAATAGAAAACAGTTGTTTTGTTTTTTAAATCAATGTGTTAATAGTAGAAACCACTGATTTAATTATTTCCACATATATATGCACATATCTTCTGGAAAACTTAGAAAAATTAAAAGCTCTGGGATTTTATACAAGTTTCTCAAAATAGATTTTGCAAAGCAAAATTGTTTAACCTGTCTACAGAAGAGATTCTGCATAATTTATTGGTGTGCTAATGTTTATTTATATCCGGAAAATCAAACAAGCTAAATGAACTGATATTTAAAACACTAAAGCAAAAAACAAATATATCTGTGTTGAAAAGCAACTTCTTTTTAAGGAAGTGAAAAATGATTATCCTAACTAAATTTTTTGTAACCATATTTTCAGTTTGTCCAACCATTTTCCTATATGGTTAAGGTCAAGAATGGATAAAACTCTCATACAACTACGTGTCAGATGTGATGGTTAATTTTATGTATCACCTTGACTGGATCATGCAGTGTTGAGATATATGGTCAAACATTATTCTGAGTGTTTTTATAAAGGTGTTTTTGGATGAGTTTAACTTTTAAATCAATAGTAAAGCAGATCAACACCCCTCATATGGGAGGGCCCCATCCAATCAGTTAAAGGCCTGACTAGAACAAAAAGGTTAACCTTCACCTAAATAAAAGGGAATTTCTCCTAACTGACTGCCTTCAAGCTGGGAAACCTCTTTTTTTTTTTTTCTTAGCTTTAGACTCAAACTGAAACATCAGTTTTCCTGGGTCTTGAGCCTGCTAGCCTTTGGACTAGAAGTATACCATGGCTGTCCTGAGTCTCAGGCATTTGGGCTCAGACTGCATTACATCATCTCACTTTTGGGTCTCTAGCTTGCCAACTGCAGATCCTGGGACTTGTCAGCCTCTATATTACATGAGCCAATTTCTTATAATATGTCTATCCCTTTCTCTTTCTATCTCCTTAAGAAAGCGATAGATATAATAGAGCTAGATTTAGAAAGATATATATCTCCTATTGGTTACATTTTTTGTATAATTCTAATATACCAGCATTATATACTACCTTGATATTTTCAATGTCTGCTTTCACTTGTAATACATGTAATACTTTTCCTTTTTATGTTAAATGAATGGTGAGGGTGAACTTATGGACTTCTTATCTCTGTCAACTTTATGGAAAAATAAATCAGGAGCTGTCTGTTATGCATTTTTGTATCTCTGATTACTCAGCACAAAACCCAGTTCCTAAGTAAATAAAGTCATAAATAGTTCTGATCTGGTATGACTTTCTTAATTCTTTTAAATACAATTTTTAAATAGTAACATTTAGAATAGCCAAAGCAATGTTGAGGAAAAAAGAACAAAGCTGAAGGTATCACACTCCCTGACTTCAGACTATAGTACAAAGCTATATTCATCAAAACAGTAAGATACTGGCACAAAACAGACATACAGAGCAATGGAAGTGAATAGAGAGCCCAGAAATAAGCCCACACACCTATGGTCAATTAATCTATGACAAAGGAGACAGGAATATACAATGGAGAAAAGACAATCTCTTTGGTAAGTGGTGCTAGGAAAGCTGGACAGCTACAAGTAAAAGAATGAAATTAGAACATTTTCTCACATAATATACAAAAATAAACTCAAAATAGATTAAAGACCTAAATATAAGACCAGAAATCATAAAATTCCTGGAAGAAAACATAGTACACTCTGACATAAGTTGTAACAGTATTTTTTTGGCTCTGTCTCCTCAGGGAGAGTAAGCAAAAGCAAAAATAAACAAATGTGACTTGATTGCACTTAAAAAGCTTTTGTATAAAAAGAAAAGACAAAAGAAATATACTACCTACTGAATGGGATAAAATATTTTCAAAGTATACAATCAATATGCAGTTAATATCCAATATATATAAACTGCTCATACAACTCAATGTCAAAAAATAACCTGATGAAAAAATAGGCAGAAGACCTGAATAGACATCTTTCCAAGGAAGACATAAAGGTGAACAACAGGGATATGAAAAAATGCTCAACATCATGAATCATCAGGGAAATGCAAATTAAAACCACAGTGAGATATCGCCTGACACTTGTTAGAATAGCTATCATCAAAAAGACCACAGAAACAAATTTGACAAGGATGTGGAGAACAGGGAACCTTGGTACACTGTTGTTAAAGAATGTAAATTGGTGCAGCCACTATGGAAAACAGTTCGGGTTTTCCTCAAAAAATTAAAAATAGAACTACCATCTGATCCAGCAATTTCACTCCTGGGTATATAATCTGAAGAAAATGAGAACACTAATTTTAAAAAATACATACACCACAATTTTCAGAGAAGTATATTTACAATAGTCAAGATATGGAAGAAACCTAAGTGTCCATCAACAGATGAACGGATAAAAAAATGAGATTTTGCCATTTGCAACATGGGTGGACCTAAAGGATATTATGCTTAGTGAAATAAGTCAGACAAAGACAAATACTGTATGTTATCACCTACGTGTGGAATCTAAAAAATAAAACAAAAGAATTAATATAATAAAACAGAGACAGACTCAATTTAAAGTGAGTATAATGTGTGCAAATATTAAATCATCATGTTGTATACCTGAAACTAGTGTACAATTGTAAATCAGCTATACTCTTTCTCAAGTAGATTGCCTATCTCCATGTCACTTAGTTCTAATTCTGGGGTTTTTATCTTGTTCCTTCATCTGAAACATATTCTTCTGTTGCTTGATTTTGTCTACTGCTATTTGTATTTTTGTGTATGTGGCAGGCTAATTATGTTTCTCAAGTTTGGAGGAGTGACCCTCTGTAGGATGTATCTTATGCACTCCAGCAGTGCAGTCCCCTGTCATCACCCAAGGGCCAGGGGCCAGCTAGTCCCAGAGTAGTGTCTGACCTGTATTTGCAGATTCAGTCTGCAGGCTATGGGGCTATAGTTTTCTTACTTCTGATGTCTGTCCCCTGGTGGATGAGGCTGGTCTAGAGGCCTGTGTCAGCTTCCTGGTGGGAGGGGCCAGTGCCTGCCAACTGGTAAGTGGAGCTAGGTCTTGGCCCCCTGGTAGGCAGGCTGTGTCTAGGGAAGTATTTAGAGGTGGCTGTGGGCTTAGGAAGTCTTTAGGAAGCTTGCCTGCTAATGGATGGGGCTTTGTGTCCATCGCCCCCCACCCATTTGTTGATTGGCTGAGATATCCCAGAACTGATGCCTACAGGCTGTTGGGTGGGGGACGGGGTTTGGTGCCAAGATGTAGCTGTCAGGAGAACTCATTGAGATGAATGCTTCCCAATATGCCCATCACCACTGTCTATGTCCGCTGGGTAGGCCACAGCTGACCCGTTTCCCCAGGAGACTCTCCAAGACCAGCAGGTAAGTCTGGTCCTGGCTCTTACCAAATTACTGCTTTAGCCCTTGGTCCCACTGCACATGAGATTTTGTGTGTGACTTTTAAGAATAGAAGTCTCTATTTCCCCCAGTCCTGTGGAACTCCTGCAATCAAGCCCCATTGGAATTTAAAGCCAGATACTCTGGGGGATCCTCTTCCTGTTGCCAGACCCCAGACTAGAGGACCTGATGTGGGGCTCAGAACTCTCACTTCTGTGGGAGAACCTTTGTTAACATAATTGTTCTTCAGTTTGTGGGTGGCCCACCCAAGGGTATGGGATTTGATTTTGTTGCAAGTCCTCCCCTCCTACCCTTCTTGTTGTCATTCCTTCTTTATGTATTTAGTTATAGAAGATCTTTTCTGGTAGGTTTCAGTCATTTTCATCAATGGCTGTTCTGCAATTAGTTGTGATTTTGGTGTGCTCATGAGAGGAGGTGAGCTTTGGGTCTTCCTACTCAGTCATCTCGTCTGCTGTTCCCAAAACTGTTATGTTACTGACCATGTGTTACATATAAAATTTTTTGTGACTACCCCAATATTGAGTAAATTTGTTGGTATTAAAAAAAAAAAAGATTTCCTTTCCAAGTAGTTGTGTGGTTTTGGTATTAATAGTATCCTGAAAAAACTTAACTCTTTTATTTATATATTTATTTCATTTATATACAAGACACAAATTAATAAACACCATAAAATGGATTTTGGATTTAAAATAACACACCTGACATATAAAGTGTGAACTACATTTTGAAAAAAACATAAATAGTTAAGAAGTTTGCTTTTAATATATAAAGATATCATTGACCTGATTAAGGAATATTTCTTTTTTGTTTGCTTGTTTTATTATTTGCACAGTTGAGAAGGTAGTAAACTGTCCATCTTGGAAGTAACCTAACTATTCTACAGAGGTGTAGTAAATAATATGAATAATATATAAAAGACTTAAAATTCCCTTTGTTATTAAATAGCCCTTTCTATTCCCTTTTGTGGAAATTTTAAACAGAGTTTACAAATGTTTAAAGTAGTATAGATTATGTATGTATGCACTTAAGAAAACATTTGCTTTTTGAAGACATTTTCAAATAAGAAGACATTTTCAAATAAGCAAATGTATTTTATTTCACATTTAAAATAACATTCCTATCTATTCAGCAGTGGCAGGAATTCTTCAACAGAAAAATGTCAATATAGTATCTTTTTCTTTCCCATTGTGAGAGTTTAGAGACTGCCTTCAAAATATTTTCTTTAGGTAGGTCATGAAATCCTTTTGCCTATTAGGAAAATTATTTAGACCAATGCCAGTGAACAAACTATTCCTTATTTCTCAGTGACAAAAACAAAAGAAAACATATTTACAATGAATTTCAACGTCTAGGTCTTAGAACTGAAAACCTTATATTTAACCCTCGGATCAGTTTCAGTTTACTAGACACATGGGAAATAATGAAATGAAAGAATAATCCTAACACTTTATCTTTGGACATGGTTAATACAAATATTTAGTACTTGGATTACACAGAAAAGAATTCCCATGTAATTGTGATGTGTGTGTGTGTGTGTGTGTGTGTGTGTGACTTAATTGTTGACCATATAATTAATAAAACAAGCCACTTGTAATTAGCATGCTGTTTAAGGTGATACTTTAAGTCCCTCTTTCCTTTTCTTCCTTCCTCCTTCCTGCTTTCTTTGTTTATAAAATTTTAAAGAGGATTTCAGTTTCACTTAATGTTTTCAATGATGCTATGCAGGGTTTTTGTTACATTAGAGAAAAGAGTTTAAATTTTCTGTATTACTATATAAGCTATCATATTTACCCTGGATTTAAATAAGTATTTTAAATTACTTTAGAATAAATGTAGCCCTGAGTCCAGTTGCTGAATACTATTTTTAACTACATGACATTTCCCAAGTCACAAGAGATTTTGTGCAGAAGTCACCAACCTCCCATTTATTTTCCAAGGACACTTGTGAACTCCCCTGAGTACTTATTATTGTTGAACAGGAGGTGCTGGAGAAATTGCTAATTTACATTGCCTGAATTTTGTGAAGTCTGGACATTTTATCTCAGTGGAGGTCTGAAAAAGCTGAAGCATTATTTCTCACAGCAATGAGTTTCTTTTTTTCCAGGCAGGCATTTTGATGAATAGCATGGGCAGCTAAGCACCTACAGCATTCTCTCAGGTTCAGTTCAGGTCATGCCAGTGTGTAGAGATAAGGACATAAATGACGTGTTGGCAATTTGTACTATGATCTGAGAATGGTGTGAGGGAAAAATAAACCCAATATTTTTATTTATAAAATCGATTGCATTTAGGAGCAGTTACAGAGAGCAGCAAAGACTTCTATCTCAGAGACAAGCTCTTGTCCAAGAGACGTAGAATAGAAGGTCCCACCATCCCTTCACCTTTTGAAACATTGTAGGTGTCCAGGAAGTTTGATTATTTTTAGGAGTGACAAGATGGAAAATGTGAATGTAAGAATTTAGATCACAGTTAAAATAGCATCTGGTGAGCAATTTAGCCCCCTTTTAAGAATATGAAGGAATTTTGGAGGCCACCATGTTTCAATGACACTGACTGCTCGCTTGACTACCAAGGTTTTGTACAGAAGGGATGTGCTACTGCTAAAGATTTTCATACACGAGCTCTATAAATGTATATTTCTGATTCCCACAGTCTGAGCAAGATTTGACCACCCACCTAAACCCTTTAAATTATTTATGACCAGCCTATAAGATTTTATTAACAGAAATTATCATGTCTAATGAAGAGACCATGTTTCAGTGTGTGGTGACTCTTCCCTCATATAATTGATTTGACATCATTTTCAGATGGTACCTTGGAAAGGATGAACTAAAATGGCTAGAAGAGATGAAAATGCTCTGTTATCTCCTTTAGGAGAGAAAAGCTATGGGTAGAGAAATGCGGAAGTTTAATCCCTAAAGTTAGTTTCAAAGACAGATCCAGAATGTCCTGACTTCAATAACAGGTTGTTTACATGATGTCTGTTTTGCTGTGGGACCCACCTAAGTATTTTTCCAAAGGATACTGAAGAAGAGACATTGCACACTATATCAAAGAAGTTTACATAAGCAGAGGCATAAAAGATGCAATGACTGAGGGAATACTGGGAACAGAGAGGTTAGTTAAGGGTCTACTTCAGTTGTCAAGGCTTGGCCAAGAGTCTGGCTTTCAGAATTCTGTTCACAGTTATGAGACAAGGTGGAAACTGAGGGGAATAATATTCAAAAAAATAAATAAACAAAACCTAGACACTAGAGGAAATTACAATCTATTCAGAACTAGAAGAAGATATCATATACTGCATTCTCAATCACACAAGAGGATATCAAGAAAGATCTAGTGAAAATGAAAATAACTCTATTTGTATTGGCATAAGATATTGCGTTAGGAGACTGGGACATAGAAAAAAATTATGTTCCAGGAATTGATATCAGAAATGTTTCAACATTTCCCAGAACAGTGGCCTTAACCAGACTCTTGTTGAAGCCATAGAAAACACTGGTAGTGAACTCTGCTCTCCTCTTAAACACAGCTCCAGCTTCTGCATTAATTCAGATCATAGCACAGCTCCCCAGCTTGACCTTGATAAGTAGGTGAGAAAGAGAGAGAGAGACAGAGAGAGAGAGAGAACAAGAGTAACACTTAAATATTTGAAGATGTTACACTGCTGGCTCTGAAGATGGACAAAGATTCTATGATTCAAGGAAAGTAGGCAGCCTCTAGAAGCTGGAAAAGGCAAATAAATGTCTTTTCTCCTAGAGCCTCTGGAAGAAATACATATTGATTTTAGAACTTCTGGCCTCTAAAAGTGTGAGATAATAAATGTGTGTTGTTTTAAGACACAACATTATTGGTAGTTTGTTGCTACAGCAAAAAGAGACTAATAAAGCTGGGAAGAAAGTTCCATTCTGTTTCCAGTCCCTCAGGTTGTTTTCTTGAATGTTCACTGGCAAGGTGTCTTTTTCTTATACCTGAAACTGCGCAGAAGTAGTTCAGGTGGAGGTCCATGGGTGTGCCTCAAATTGGGAATGGGTGAAAAAAAAGAAGGTTTTTATTTGAAGGATACTAAAGAGACTGAATTGACAGAACTTGGAAATAAGAAAACAAAACTAGTAAGAAGAAGAGACAAAAAGGATGAGTCTATTGGTTTATTGGACATTGGTTTTAAACTCCTTTGGATGACAAAGCTAGCAACATCATACTGAGAAACATCTATAAACACACAACTTAGACTACAGTTACTGATTTCACAGATGCTTTGGCCAGAGGTCAAATTTGTAGAGGAAATTTATGCATCCTAAGGTATGGCTTGGATGATCTATAATATTTATTTTAATTCTACAATTCTATAATAATCATAAAACCTAAGAGTTAAGATACTCATGTAGCCAATGATAGACACAAAGAAGACATGAAGAGATGATATTTTCTGAAGTAATGGGTGAAGAAGATGGGTACATGGGAAACAGAACAGATTCTGTTTTAAGTGTGATTAACACGAGGTGCTGTTGGAGCCTGCACAAGGAGATACTAAGTGGATCATCAAAAATGCAGAAGTGGCACTTGGCTAAGTGTTTAGGGCTCTAGATAATATCTGTGGGTAACACCCAACAGCAGCTCTGCAGCAGTTGAGACCTCTATGGGAAATTATACAAAAGGAAAACTGTAGATAGAAGAATGAGATTGATGGAGAGGATGCATTCCATATTTTTAGGATTAAGGAAATGAGGATGAGAAGGAGCTAGAGAATAAAGAGAGAAGTATGTGGCATCACAGAAACCAAATGAAAAAGAGAATTCATAGAAGGCTTCACAAATAGCTCATGTAAAGTAATTTTACTCTTAGCCTATTAGAGAATCTATGGAGATTGAGCTCTGTAAAGTAAAATAATTAAATCTACTATTTATGAAGGCAACGTTGACATTGTTAGAGGGGAGACTGAATTCAAAGAGAAATTGAAGTCAAGGAGACCAGAAAGTCAGAGAACAATGGAAAAATATTTAACATCTAAAAAACCTAGCAGAAAAGTTAACTTAAAATTAAACTTTCTATTTTACTTTCTTTCAGTGATGAATGATGTATTTTTGAAAAATATGGTTTGGTTTGGTTTTGCTTTGTTTTTGGAGACTTAATTGCATAGTAATCTGTTTATAGAATTTGGGAAAATGGGTTGCAATGAAAATTAGTGTCACACCCAGATGATAAAAGATGCTTTGTGTGAAAAGAATGCAAAGACATAGAAAAAAACTAAGAAAACCAAATTTATAGGATTAAAACAAAACAAAACAAAGGTTGTCTTTTTGTTTAATTGTTCCTGGTAAGAAAATGAGAAAGAACGTTATTCTCCATCCTTGAAAACATGACAGTAGGAAGAATAGCTTCTAAAAAGAGTTTTCCTTGAGGCTCCATAACTTATGACCATTTCAGATGCTTTTAAGTATCTGCCAACTTAGTATAATATCCTTTAAAGCAGAAATGTTGATACTTAAAATGATTTGTTTGGAGCTCTGTTTAGAGTAAAGAATACATGAAAATTCATAAAAGTACAGTGTTAGGATACCCAAAAAGATAAACTAGAAGATTTTAGAATATTCAGATTACCATGATCAGTATAAGAGGGAAGGAAGAAATGATAAAGAAATGACTGGATATGGGCCAATAGATGTAAATACTAAAATGAAGCCACTGAATTATCAAAATATTTGGAAAGTGAACTTACCAGAGCATCAGAAGAGTCTGATATGCTGATTGGTACTTTGTACATGTTAAAAAAAAAAAAAAGAAGACCGTGACATATGTAAGTAATTTATGTGGGGAAACCGAAGATCAATTGTTGAAAGAAATTATGGCAGATCATAAATCCAGTAAGGAAGGGGTAGAATTGGTAACTGGGACTGCACAACTGTCTCTGATAGGGTCATAGTAGTATGGGTAAGACTAGCAGTAGGACAGTAGCAGAGGTGGTGGTGTTGGCAGTTAATATGACTTCTAGGAAGCATTCATTATTTTCTAGGTATTCTGAGTACTTTACATGTTTGAATCCATTTGTTTGTGGTGATAACCATGTGAAATAGATCTCAGTCTTACTCTTATTTTACAGACAAGACATGGGATATAAAGAAACTAGCCCAAGGACACATACCCAAGGTCCATCTTCATGAAACCCAAGAGTTGGCCACCAAAAGCCAAGTGAATCAATCATTAGGCTAGATCAGTCTTCGGTAGCAAGTAACTCAAAAGGTGTTGATGGATTGAAAAACAAAGATTAATTTCTACCTCACTGTCTATGGCAGGGCATCTCTGCATGTTTGTATTGTTGGTTTGCTTCTTCCATTTTCTTCTTTTCTTTTATTCTCAGACAGCCCCTATTTGAGCCTTTATTGATTAGCCTTGTAGAAGAGAAAAACAGCATATAAAGACTAATGGTAAAAGTGTGTGATAGCTTTTAAAATATTTTTTTCAGAAGTACTTCATGTTACTTCCTCTCATATTTTACTGCTAAAGTATGTCATATGACCAAGCCTGGTGTTGATGGTTGGAAAGTACAATATTTCCATATAAAGGAGCTCTGGAATGAAAGATAGAACGATGAGTAATGAATACTTTGAACTGTGTTATACTCTACCACATAGGGCTATTGGAGTTGTATTTCACATTGTTCTAATTTTAATTGTCGTGGAAGGTAATCAGTGGACAGCTTGATTTAGTTTTACACCAAAGTGTTAATGTTATCATCCTAAAGATTGATGCTTGGTTTGTCAGTATTAACCAGATAAACATTCAAGTGAATAAAAGCTGGTAAATTGAGAGAGCTACCAATTTCTAGGAATAGTATGAGTATACTGTGTCTATATATTTGAGTTACAGAACCCTAAGAACCACACTGAGCAGAGCACCAGAGGAAAATACATTTAGACAATGTACCAAATCATATGGAACCAAAGTCTAAGCTGACCTGGTGTGGTACCAGCGGTGTATGCCACTCGGACCTTTATTCAACAAAGAACTTGCTCTTCAGTTCAGTGCATGCAGTTATCTGACACTTAGCATCTTTAGAATCTACCTCAGTTTTCAAGCCAAGATCATACTTCACCTGGGCAGCCCAAGTCAAGACTAGATTTGGTGGAGGTAATATGGTTTGGCCACTTGTATTCAATTCAGGACTCCTGCAGTGGATAATCCTTGCTCTGGAGCTCCTAACTGGGCTATCTTGTACTTTGTCAGACCTGCATTACAGTCTGAGCTTCTCTCTGCACAGTCATCTTCACCCCCTCCCCTTACCTTTCACAAGTTTCTGATCTCCCTTGTCAGCTGGTGCCCTTATTTGGTCAGTTTTGCTTTCTGCTCCTTTTAGCTTTGCAAGTGTTACTTTTAACTTCTTTTTGTTATTTGCTTTCTAGATTACCCAAGTGACAAATCAGGTGGGAGATCTTTCAAGGGAAGGATAGGTTAAAGCAATGAGATAAGAAAACATAGACATTGAAGATGGCTGAAGTAAGCACTGAGATTATCTTACCGGTGTACAAGGACCACTTTATAAGGTGTGCATCATGTCCTGACCTAGTTGATCTGATGCAACCTCATGGTGAGTTGCCTGGAGAATGCTCTGAAAACTGATGGGTACATTGGATGTTAATTCAGAAATAGTAGGAGGAGAGGACCAGAATGGATTTATATATAACATATTGTCTGGACTATGTGTTTTATTAGACTGGAATCTGGAAAATCATTGGAAAAGTAAAGAGTAAGGGAAATGTTTAGAAGAGACCAGGAAACAAAACCCAGATGGCCTGATTTAGTCCAGTAGCACAGGAAATTGACAGAATGAATATTTTTTATGAAATGTTTGAAAGCCAGAACTGAGAAATCTCAGAGATTTAATCGAGTGGGGGAGGTAGTAGAGCAAAGGAGTAGAGCAAGGAAAAGAAGACAAGATGATTTCAGGATGACATCCTTCACTCACTAAATCAAAGTATTTTATTGAATTCTATTAAAAAATCAATGCAAATATCCTTATGAAAAATATGTATTAAATATTAGTTTGACAACTATTCTGTTGCTTTGGGAAATTAGTAAGTCTTTCAAAACTAGATGATTGACGTATATTTGTGCAGCTTCTGCAATAAATGCTACTGATATGAATAATGAGGTAATTGTCATAAAAATAAAGATGACTCTGTATAAAGTTAATTGATATAAAGTAAACTATAATGAGTTCTCGCACTATTAAGGACGTTGTGTCTTTGTTGGAAGATGCTTATATAAGCTGTCAATGGGATGCAAGCAGCCTCCAAAATCAAGAGCCTCAACATCTCCAGCCCCCGCATACCTTTCAAATCTTTTGATCACACAACACCTTGCCCAACCAATTGGTTCTTTCTGTAGATCAGAGAAGTAGAAATAAAGGAGTAATTAACAGATGACCAGATCTCTTCCCTGGCTTCCCTTCAGTAATCTTGAGAACAAATTGTGTAAACAAGATGACATCTAAAGAAAAGATCAGGAGAATTCTACAAGCCTGCACACAGTGGGGGGTGGTGATGCCTGTGACCCATCTCAGTGACTAACTGAGATTACTTCCCCTTTTCCCTATAAAACTCTCATGGCTGAGCAGAGTCTTCAAATATAATTTTGGGGGTACACTGAGTCCACCATCTCCCCAGATTGCCATCATTCTGATTAAAACACATTGGTCTCTCTTGGGTATTACTTTTTCAAGCAGCAAGCAGTTGAACCTGAGTTCGATAGCAAAGACTCTGGATAAATTTTGATTTTGATCTTAGAACCTGTAAGATTTGCTGATAGATTGATGTGCTTTGGGAGAAAAAGAGAAAGGGGATGTTGTGCACAGGATTTTGGCCAAAAAGGATAATGGAGTTCCAGTAATCAGATCAGAAGACCATTGGAAGATTAAGTTTGGGAAGGAAGATCTGGAGTTTGGTTTTAATGATGAATTATTTTATGTTTGAGTTAATGTTTTAAAATAGAATAAAGGGAAATAAATGGAAACAACTGTAGGCTCTCTAGAGGAATTTTTCTGGAAAAAACAAGAAGAAAGTATGCAACAGCTGGAGGGAGCAGTGAGATACTGAGAGGCTTTTCAGACTGATTCAATAGAGAAGAAGACTGATGGTGCAGAGGGATGAGGGGGTTACTGCTGGGACAGTGTCCAAAGTGAGAGAGATTGTTTATTTGTAAATAATTTGAAACTTAAAGAAAAATTACAACAATAAGAAATATAATATTTCCCGATTCATCTGTTGCCATCATTTGACCCCATTTATCATTAGCCATTTCTCTTTTTCTTGGAAAATAAATTAGCGTAAAAGTAGATGTAGTTATAAATACAGCTATAGATGCTAGATGTAGGTATACATGTAGATAGCTTTTCTGAACTATTTGAGAATAATGGCATTTTGTTATTTAATTACTTATTAGGGAGTATGTTAGTTTAAGGAACTGACACTAAGAATCAAAAGGTTCAAAATACTCCTTCAAAACTTTTCTGAAAAAATGTTAAATTAGGTCTTATGGATAACACAGAAAACCCACAAGATGGCAGGAGTGCCACATATATTACATTTCTTGATTACTTTTCTTTGTTCATCTCTCCCTTTCCTCATCCAACATAATTTTACATTTAATGTTTTGTAAGTTTGAAATATATATGACTCAAGACACTCAAAGATAGATGATAACATAAATAGCTAAGACTTAAGAAAAAACATATAGCCAAAAAAAAAAAAATCACACCCAGAGACTAATAGCAGTAAACTGTTCAAAATTAAATCCATTAACTGTATCTGGTGTTTAAATTAAGGAAAAACACGTTCACATAATAAAGCTACAAATCAGGAAGTCAGAAAACTGTAAGAACAATACTTTTCAGTGTACAATAAGCAAGGCTTTTAGAGTTGCCGCCATTAAATGTAGGTTTTAGAAATATAATATTAGCATATTATAGGTATATATGCATAATAAGTAATATAGTATATATCAATATTTGTGTATATTACATACCTATCTACATATATGTACACATACAATATATTAATATTCTATTTATAAAACCCATGCCTTGTGATTATAACTTTGAGAAAAGTTATTTATATAAAATCCCTAAGGAACACTTGCATGTTTACTTTCAGAAAGATGAAGATTATAATGGTCATTTTATTTGCAGGAAGTCTACAAGTAGTGGGCTGAAGTTTAACAACACAAGAGCTGTTCAGTTTCACAGGCTTTGAATCCAGGTTTCCTCTCTTACTTGATGAGTCACTTTCTAGTGCTGAGTTTTAGCTGTAAAATGGGAACAATTATACCATTCCTGTAGGGTTTGTCATCAAGGACATCACATATAAAATGCCTCATGTATGACAGTGAGAAAAAAGTCCCTCCTGACATTCACAGGCTTGTTTGTTGTTTTTTTATTCGTTTGTTTTTGTTTTGTTTTTAGGTTTCCATCAAAATGTATTCGGTTAACACCATCCGGTTTCTGGTTCCAGTGCAAGTGGCATTCTTGTGGGCGTTCTTGGATAACTGGAACTAACGTAGATGGGACCCCAGACAGCCAGATGCTTAGGGAGGTCAATTTGGGTTTTGGTTTGGCACTGGGCTCAGCTTCTTTTTCTTTTCTATATTCCAGAGTCCAAGTTCTAAAAGTTTAGGAGTCCAACTAGGTAAAAGTAATATTTATAGAATTAACCATCATTTTTTAAGTGACTTTCTTGTGAGGAAACCAACTTTTTTCTTGACTTAGAGTCCTCATCCAAGTAATATAATTGAAATTTAATTCCCCAAAGAATGACCTTTGCAAAGGAACTCTTACCCCATTTAGCTTTGTGCCCTTAGAGGAAGGATATGGATCTGACTTACAATGTGTGAGGATCTGCAGTACTTATCACTCATTTTATTTTTGAATTAAAGAAACTACGTTTTATTCTCTTAGCATTTGTTTCTTCAGTGCATTCACTATCTCTATCTACTTGTTAGTTTCTTTTTCTTCTCACTTTTTTTAAATTGAGGTATAGTTGATGTAGAATATTATAGAAATTTCAGGTGTACAACATAGTGATTCCCAATTTTTAAAGGTTATACTCCTTTAATGCTGTTGCCAGCTGTGTTTCCCTGCAGGAGAGGAAGCTTTGTTCACTGTTTTGAAGTCTTTCTCATCTTTCTGTCATAAAACATAACGGTCTTTGTAAAGGCTTATTTTTTGTTCTCACATGTTTAATTATGCATTTATTACATTAGACATATGATGACTTATTCTCTATAGTGTTCTCCAATATATCATAGGAAAAAAAAGAGTGAAGAAGGTATTTAATCAGTAAGCAAGACATTCTCTTGATCCTTGCATGTCATTGACTAAAGAGCTGACAGTCACAGCACAGGCTGCCTCTCACCATATTACTCTGCAGACAGGGAAGAGACTGACTCTCAGACTGTGCTTTCTAACTTGGGTCCAAGCAAGAAATTTGATGAGGTTCTATACAGATTACTTATTAGCACACCAAGAAGGAATGAGGTTGCCTATATGAAAACAGCCCCAATGGGTGTATGCTCTGGACAAAGTCCAGTGGCAAAGATGCTGCAAGGATGCTCAGTAATCAAAGACGTGAACATGATAATGGCTTTACATCCACCTACATTTGATTTCAGGAAAGAAATACTTTGAAACATCAAAGAAATGTGAAAAAAATGGTGGGAGTGCGATGGGAAGAGAAAACAATAAAGAAAAATGAATGTTACAGTAAAGATATGAATGTGATTATTGCATGAGATTTGTGAAGAAAAAAATTTTAGAGAATGCTCCAAAGAGAAGTATATTTTTGAAGGGTAAAAGGGGATAGAGTGGAAAATGGAAAATAATTGGAGAATATGCTGAAGAAAGAACTGTCTGCATGAGTTAAATGACAGTAATGCTGATAAATATTTTGTTATAAGTAAATTGTGTAAGGAACACTTTTGATCTTATGAGTATTAAACCATAAAAGGATGTCAGGCATAATTTAATTGGTTAATTGTTCAGTTGGTTTCAGTAACTCAATAGACTTGAGGATTTTAGGACTCTTTAATCCCAATTGATGAATTCAATTTCCCTACACCCAGTCATCTTCTAAGTATAGAGATTCATGTAGGATAATAAAGATATAGATGTTCTTTAGCTAGATCACCTTGCTATCAAAGTTGATTTAATACTTAAGAAGCACAGTATTCATTGTTCATTTTCAAAGCCCTTTGAATATCAATAATGGTTTGGAAATATCACTGTTGGTTTTCCATTCCTTATTTCCAATTCAGTTCAGTTACGTCTGGTTAGACAGCCTTTTTATTCAGATACATTGGGTGAGACTATTCTTCTTGATAGCACCATCTGCTTGGAACATGTGAAGGAAAGGGCACTAAGATTCAAGATGTGAGGCTACAGAAGGAGTGAGTGAGGAGGTGGGAAAGAGGATGCAGCGCTGGGAACCTGCTGAAAGGTAGAGACCAAATTCTAAAGTAATTTGGCATATTCGGTCAGGTTATTCACCTAAGAAAGTGGTCCAGCATGCAGGGGCTTCACATCCGTAGGTCAGGAAAGATGTTTAACTTTTAGTTGGAGTCTCAGGCAATTTTAGATTATTCCAGGAATTTCATGAAAGAAAGGGGAAAGGAAAAATGAATATTCATGACAAGGAAGGTGAACCAAAAATGACATGAACAATCCAGTCCAAGCCCCAGGCAGTAGTGTGGAGTGCAGCACAAAACAGATGCTCTACAGCAATAGGATCAAGGATGATGAAGTAAGTTATTTGGATCCCAGACATCCAAGAAACTCAGCTAGGGATTAAACTCTTAAAGTGGGACAGATTGCCAATTCAGCTCAGAGATAACTGATCCATCTCTGCATCAGCACACGCACAAAAACATTTTCTTCCATACTTACTGGATGAACTATATAATTTCTTAAATTCTAAGGGGCTATCATTTCCTTGGCTTCAGGAGAAGTGTTGAGCAGCCCAAACAAAACTCAGACCTTGATCTAAACAGATGGATGGGGTCAGGTGGAGGAAGTGCCGATAAGGCTTCCATATCCCTATTGATGTTGTGGTCCACCAGGGTCATACCCATAATTTCTGATGCCTTTAGGAAACACATCCCAAACAATAATTCATATCATTACTTGCTTTTCTTAAAAGTCCCACTACTTATTTAAATACTTAGTTCATGGCAAATCGTACTAAAATCTGTCTTCTTTTCCATTCTCCAACTGCTCCTAATTCCTAGGAGGACGTTTCCAGCCTCCTTACCCATCCACTTCAGTCTCTGCCTTCACCTCATCTCATCTACCTCTCACTCTCTAGTGCTCACTTATGACATAAAGCCATTGTGGCTGCCATCATTTGAAGTAGTCTTAGGCATATGATTTATCTTTTCTGGTTGTTTTTCTCAAAGATAAAACCTGCATGGCTTGTGTGTGTGTGTGTGTGTTTTCCTATTCCCTTATTGTCCTGATTCCATAGTACCAAATTCTACTAGTCTAAAAATAGTAGATCTCCCTCAAGTGGGATGGAAGGGACATGGCAAGCAAAACCAAAGCCAGTGTTCCTCAGCAGAGGGAGAGGTCTGACTCCAAGCCCCATCTATGTAATTATTTTTGTCTTATATCACGTCGTGTCTCCTTCCTAAATACCCATTCTTATTTCCACCTGAAAGTTACTTCTTCTTGTTACATTTCTTCATTTGGAATAGAAACCATTTCCATTTGGGGCATGAAACTGTCCAAATCATATTTTCCAAACCACACGGTAATCATTTTTGAAAGTAATCATTTAGAAGTTTTCTCAGGATCGAAGAGTTTTGGGGATTCATTTTCTCTAAAGTGTCTGCCTTATCCCAATTTCCAGCTGCATTTCCGTCACTCCACAGAGGTTTTATTTTTGTTCATAACATTTATTATCTGAAATTAACCTTCTGTGATGAGGAAAACAACTTTCGAGAAAAATAACTCTTTTCTGTGTTGTTGCCTAGGCTTTTTACAGCACGATAACCCTGCTCACATCCAGAGTCTGGACATTTAGATAAAGACTTGAATTGAGGATGCCTGCCATAAGTTCCCATGTTATTTTTCCTAGGGCACCCTTTAAAATAATTACTTAGACTTAGGGCTACAAAAAGTTGGTGACCTCTGCCTCAGTCGCCTTAGAAGTAATACATGCTCGCTCTCCTATTGTCTCTTGTCGGCTGGTGACCTGGGATGGAGGACTGCCCTTCCCCCGGCTCATTGCGCTCCCTTGCTTCTGGGATCTCCAAATCTCCTGCCTCTACTTCTTTCGTGTGGTTGTGCTGAAACCTCCTCTTCAATGAAAACCACTCTGTGTGCTTCACTTCCCCTAAATGGGATCTCCAACGCCTAGAGAGATACCTGCTGCCCCCTGCCCTGTGTAAGTGCCTGGTGTCTCCAAGTTCAGCGCATCTTAATCTGCATATTCTTAATTCAATACACTAACTCCAGCTTCCCTGCATACCTTCTTCCTTGGTTCATTTGCTTTAAGTTTAATGTTTCTTTTCAATAGAAGACTGTCTCCATTAATGACAGTTATATTACTTGTCATTCTGTATTGTGCCCCAAACTCTTAATACAGTTCCTACTATATAGAGTTCCTACTATTTATTTACTGCTAAATAAATATTAATGGAGTCAATGAGTCAATGTCAGATTAGATATCTCCATTCTTTGCTTGGAATACAAGGGTTTTATAGTATTAATAATTACCTCATATTTGGGGTTTTGGTTTGCTTTTTATTGAAATATAGTCAATTTACAATGCTGTGTTAATTTCTGATATATAGCATGGTGATTCAGTTGTACATAAATATTTCTTTTAGTATTATTGTTCACTATAGGTTATTACAAGGTATTGAATATAGTTCCCTGTCCTGTACAGTAGGACTTTGTTGTTTAACCTATGTTGTTTACATATTTTATAACTAATACTATTTGAGTACTTATAACATGTAAACTATACTATATGCATTGACTCTTTAAGCTTACAAGAGTTCTAAAAAGTAGGCACTATTATTATAATTCCAACTTTATATATGTATAATTTGAGATTTAGAGAGTTAAGATATTTGTCCAGAATCATGCAGCAAATAGGTAATATGACTAGTATTTAAGTCCAAATCTTTCAGGATCCAAATCTATTTCAGTCACTTTGATATAACTCCTCACTTCATTCTTTCAAGTACCAAGGTAGAAAGACTGATTTTCTATATTAGTTTTCTAGAACTGCCTTAATAAATTACCACTCTCTGAGTAACTTGAAACAATGTTCTTATATCAAAAGCTAAAAGCCCCAAAGTCTGTTAATTCCTTATGAAGTCTCTGAGGGAGAATCTCTTCCATGGCTTCTAGTGATGTCAGAAATCTTTGGGTTTTTTGGCTTTTAGATGCATTACTTTAGGCTTTGCCTCCATCTTCACATGGTAGTCTCCCTTCATCTCTGTTTTCACATAGCTATCTTCTTATAAAGACATAAGGTATATTGGATTAGGGGCCCACCTGATTACAGTATGACGTCTTTTTATCTTGATTAACCCTGCAACCCCTCTCTGTTCCAAATAAGGTCATATTCACAGGTACTGGCGGTTAAGACTTTAATTTTTTGAAGGGGGCACAATTCAACCCACAACACTTTCTAAAACTATAAATTGCATCCATAATATCTCTATCTGTATCACTTCAAAAGACAGCAGAAGCCAACTATGTGAACGATGTCACAGCAACACTTCTAGAACATTGGTTAAGGCTGAATACTGGGTGAAAAATGTTGCCTGCCATGTCAGCAAACAATGGATGTTGCAGCCATCAAGCCATCAGCCACTACAGCTGCCCCCAAGGGTGCGCCCTGAGGGGACTCAGGTTAGGAAAGAGCAGGATACTGGCCCTAGACAGCTGAGGTGCTAATCAAAGGAATGATTTCAATGAGCTGTGACTCTCACACCTCCCCCTACATAGAAAAGGGCTACTTTTTTTAACTTGAGATATCCGATTTTCTTTAATTAACAGTAACCTTTTGATGTTCTGAGTATCTGGTTTTTGTTGAAAATCTCCTATATGTCCTGGCTCCTCCCTTACCCCTTTGGAACAGTCCCTCAAAGATATCTGAGAGGCTGTCTCCTCTCAGGAGGCTTGAAGTCCTCAGAAAGCCCACCAAATAAAACATAATGCTCAATTTTTAGGCTGTGCTTTTTTTTTTTTTTTTCCTTCAGTCAACAACATTGTACTTTTCTAAATACTGACTCATTAGAATAAAGGAACCTAAAGGGTTTTCCAGGAGTGGAATTCATCTCTGTAGGAACAATAGTTATCTAGAATTGTTTATACAAAGGCTGGGTAACTTTTACCTAATAAAAGTTCATGTGCCCGACATACAATGAAACAAAACAAACCTAAACATAGGAGTTTGAAGCGGAAAAAGTTTTTTTACTACAGGGCTGAGCAAGGAAAATGGGTGGCTCATACTCAAAAAACCCAAATTCTGATGGTTTTCAGAGAGAAGTATTAAATAGGCAAAATTTAGGGTGAAGGCTGCAAGGTGTGTGACTTTCTTCTGATTGGTTTGCAGTGAGGTAACAGATGGTCCTTGCATCTTGTGCTCAGACTGCAGTTGCCATCCTCCACCTGAATGGGGGCCTTAGTTCCTGCAGAAGAACTAAAGATATTGTTATGTATATTCCTTGAGCAGGAACCAGGGTCTTGCCTTAATAGCTGCACTGTCTTTCTTCATTGAACCTCCTTTGTTTCTGCATTCCCCCATGTCCCTGGTTAGCAACTTTCAATCTGTTCTTTGGAACCCTGTGAGAAGCCTTTATTTTACAAATAAGAAACAGGGGATATGGAAAAGCTTTTGTGCCCAGGAAGGCCTCACAGGGTCCTGCTCAATCTCATAACTATTGGTAGGGCATGTTATGGAAGAGATTTATATCCTGGGGAGTTGATGATACTGGATGATCTCAACCTTTTTACATTAGGTCTTTGCTCCATTGCTTCTTCAAGGTAATGTTTCCTAATTGTATTTTTCAGAGCCTTAGGTTTCCAAGTAAGAGCCAGAGTGGGGCTAGCCCTAGCTCCAATTTAAGCTGAGTAGCTCCACCATTACCTGTTGTATATATTAGATTTCTAGGTGGCATTTCTTTTAACAAGAATGTTCCGAAGGCAAATACTTTAGAAAGCCCTGGGTCTTGTGAGAATTCCCTGGTGAACAGTAGATAACACAAGTTTTTCTGTCCATATTTTAAGTAGGATTGGTGATTGTGTATGAACATGTACCCTTTTCTTAAACAAGTAGTAGCTCAAAGCACAGATATGGTGCTAAATGTGAGATTTTTACTGGAACACATCAATATAACCTCTGGCACTTGTTAATTGGTCTAGTGAATTCTTGCATATCCACATTAGCAAGGAAAATCAAAAGCAGTTTGAATTTACATAGGAATGCAGTAGTCCATTTTTTCTGTCTTGCTCCAGGGCTATGTTAACCCTCCTGCTCTTTGTAAAAATATAGTCCAAAGGGAATTTTAACATTTTGAGATCCTGTAGAACATCATACTGATCAGCTCTATTGATGACATCTTGCTAACTAGACGTGGGGAGCAGTAGTTAATTTGTAATCTAAATAGCTAATAAGACACCATGTATGTACCAGAGCATAAGAGACAATCTGTGAAGTTTCAGAGTGAGACTTCGAGGATTATGTTATTTCAGGACATTCCTTCTAAGAAAAAGAATACAATGTTCCTCTTTTATCTTCTACCATTAATGAAGAGGTATAGCATTTGGATTTTTGAGACAGTACACACCACCCTGCATTCGGTAATACTGTTCTTATTCATTTATTATGATTTAGATGACAACTAGTTTTGAGTTGTGAATGAAAAATACTGCAAACCATGTCAGTAAACAAAGAATACTGAAGCCATCAAGTCATCCGTGGCTGCCGCCACCCCCCAGTAAAGACAAGCCTGCAGCCCAGCCTCTGCAGCCACTCACAATGGTGCACCCTGAGGGGACTCAGAATAAGAAAGGACAGGACACTGGACCTAGAGAGCTAGGTGCTTGTCAAAGGAATGGATTCAATGAGCCCAAATGTTTGCTTCCTCCGTACACAGAAAAGCGCTAAATTCTTTAACTTGAGATGCCTGGTTTTTGTTAGATAACAAGTAATCTTTTATTGTTTGAACTACTTGGTCTTTGTTGTAAAGCTCCTATATATCCTAGCTCCTCCCCTACCTCTTCAGAGCGGTCCCTCAGACTGATCTGAGAGGCTGTCATCCCGGCTCAAGTCCTCCCGCCAAATAAAACATAACTCTCAACTTTTACGCTGTGCATTTATTTCGCTTGACAGAGTCTAGACTGGAGTGGAGCAAGTTTTTGTGTTGATTAGACCATGCAACATGTAAGATCCAGTGTGTGAGGAGGCTGCATAGAGTCTCTGACCAAGTTCTAGTAAGAGAGCCAAAGCAGAGATCATTAGGGTTTTGGAGCAAGGTTATGTATTTTACAGGGTAAATTATTCGCCATTTGAAAAGACACTCCTGGTGTGCAATTGGGTCTTAGTGGAGACTGGATACTTGGGCCTAAGACACCAAATATGTGTGGGACCAGAGATTCCCACTGAGTCATATGCTTTTGAGGAGTAGGATGCAATAGCAATTCACTGTACTATGGATTCAAAATTGGGCCTGAGAAAATCCAAAAGGTATGTCGACTGAAATAAATGCGCAGCCTACAAGCTGAGAGTTACGTTTTATTTGGCGGGAGGACTCGAGCCGGGATGACCGTCTCTCAGATCGCTCTGAGGGACCGCTCTGAAGAGGTAGGGGAGGAGCTAGGATATATAGGAGCTTTACAACAAAGACCAGGTAGTTCGAACAATAAAAGATTACTTGTTATCTAACAAAAACCAGGTATCTCAGGTTAAAGAATTTAGCGCTTTTCTGTGTATGGAAGGAAGCAAACATTTGGGCTTATTGAATTCATTCCTTTGACAAGCACCTTAGCTATCTAGGGCCAGTATCCTGTCCTTTCTTATTCTGAGTCCCCTCAGGGTGCACCATTGTGAGTGGCTGCAGAGGCCGGGCTGCAGGCCTGTCCTCACTGTGGGGTGGCGGCAGCCGCTGATGACTTGGTTTCAGCATTCTTTGTTTACTGATATGGTTGCAGTATTTTCGTTCACAGGTATAAGTAAATTATACATTCACAGTGACCTAGACTACAACTGCATCTATGTATTTGTGTTAGATCAGACGGGTAGCTAGATGTGAGCAGAGAAAGGGGGTCCAGGGCCAAATGGCAGGAAACCATACATCCTGTGAACAACTGGGGTCCTTGAGCAGACAAAGAAAAGCAGGAATATCAGGACTGATAAGAGATCACATATTTGAGGGTGACAAGTTTCCTGGAGGCAGGCAAAGAAAGGTGGGAAAAGGCAGGAATCTCCAGTGTCAAAATGTAACCTCTTGCTTATTATGCCCTCATTATAATAAAATAAGCCTTGCAGATTAGAAATACCCATCATGCCATGTCACTTCTGATCCAAGCTAAGTAAGGATAAAAATTCCTCCTCCCTTTGGAAAGATGGAGCTGAAATGAAAATCGGAATACTACCCCAAACTCTTCCCTCCCCAGTGAATATTCAGCCCAGTAGTGTTTCTTGGGGGAAAACGTGGGATCTCCATAGCATGAAGTGCATATTACAGATTGAAAAGTCACATTGTCCACGCCTGATTTTTGGTCTGCATTATTCATCTTTGTCCCATTTGGAGAGCAATGCCATCCAACAGTGCATGATTTTACACCTCACTAGCAACTCTGAAGAAAATGAACATAATGTAAGCTGCAATGTGCACTGGGAAATAAATGGAATGTGACAAGGAAAATGCCAATTCTGCCTTGATTCTAGTGAGACCAAGATGAGACAGTGATGCCTGCAAATGAGGTCAAGTGAAGGGTTAGCATGGAAGACAGCCCCCGTAACTGGGAACTTCCCTGGGACTCCTTGCAGTCCATACTCTAGAAATTCACAAAAGTACTGAAGACGATGGGAAGGATATTCAAAAGTTGTAACATGTAAAGGAACTAATTTTTCTCTGTAGTCAAACAGCAATGGATCCAGAGTCATTGGTAATAAAAGATAATAGGAAAGAATTGTCCATTATATTTGCCAATAACTTAGAAATTTAACACACCAATTTAGCCAACCTTTAATTTTATTCCATAAAAGCCATCTTTCCCATCTAAATATTTTTTCATCCACTTATCAATCCATTAAAAAATGTTGGAATTCTCCTGTATGCCATGTTTAGAACTAGAAGCTTATGTTTATGCTGCCAATTTAATTCTCATATTAATGATTTTCAACAAGTACAGTATTTCTATTTTACCTCAAAAAAATCTGATGTGTAAATAGCATGTGAATCATGATAAATCACAAAGGATCATAAATGGGATTTTCACCTTTTTTTTTTAATTTAAAAATCAAGTTTCTTTTCTCTGAATGTCTGTCATACACTTAATTTGTTACAGTGACTTGAATTAAAACATTTTTAAAATTTTTAGTAATTTCTTAAAAGCCTCTGAAAATTGGAGGTATCATAATGTAATAATTATATGTATCTATTTTGTAAACTGAACAAGGGAGAGTGGTCATAGTAAATTCTGTCTTCCCATTTTTGCCTTCAAGAAATATTTTATTAGATTACATATTTGTTAAGGATGTTCCTGCCAGAGTGGAGAGAGCCTTTTAACTCATGTTTACCTCCTAGACCATACTTTCTAATCAGAAATCTCCATCAGAATTATCTTGGAGTCGTTTTAAAATATACATTCCTAGGGCACTCCAGACTGAATCAGAATCTCTAGGGTTGGGCCAGGGGCTACATTTTTAAGAATCAGACCTATATATTCTGTCACATGCTCAAGTTTGAGAACCACTGTCCTAGATGCTTCTCTACACAAAGCCCATGCACAGCAGTTACTGGCAGGACAGCTGGATCTCAGAGTCTGCGGGATTCAGTTACAACTTCTGAACTTCCAGCAGTAAAGCCAGGCCCTTCCACCAACCCCATCCCATAAGGTTGCATTGCATCCAAGCACATCTATCCTAACCGTGTTCTGTGATGACTCCTAGTTCACCCGCATCCCTACTCTGACCCTGAGTCTTAGCCTCCGTGGACACTGGGACCTCTGGCACACTTCTTACCCTAACTTAATTAGGGCTGAGGTTTCTGCTTTCTTCTCTCAATGCCCAGTTCTGTGCTATGTTCCCGATGCCAGACCTAGAATATTCCCTGGTTGACCTCATCCCACTTCTCCACCAGAAATCGCTTACATCAGAACAAAACAAATCATCGCTTTGTCTTGATTCAGGGACTGAAATTACACATGCAAAATATTTCTTTACCTGGTTAATGATGACTTAATGTCTTGCAGGAGTCAGGACTATGGTTATCATAACGACTCTGCTAATGGAAAGTGTGATCAGCTGAAGTCATTGATTGAGTTGAATTTTGTTTATTAGACATTTTTGAATTTTATATTTGAATTCCTGTATGCTAAGGCCCCATAAGATGTTTGCTTTCTTGCTCTCTGTACCTCCCCTGCCTGACCTGGCCCTGCTTCACCCTTACCTTATGCATGTGATTGCTTCCTCCTCCTAAGCTGAGTGTTTAATCAGTAACTACCTGAGTGATCAGCAGGACTTCCAGCTAATGACTGGATTTTTCCAGTCCTGGGACCAGAAGGGCTCCAGTCTGTTGGTTCATCATAGGAAACAGTGGCCTTCACAAGAGTTTCTAACCCAAAGAGATGGGAGTGGGTGTGTGGGGGGGGCGTGTTCCAATAGTCCCCCTGGCAATCAAGGAGCCCTTCTGATGTCATACCCTTGTAACTAGTAGCCTCCTCCTTCCCTGTGTCGCAAAGATTGCTGTTCTGTTTTGCCTGCCATCAGTGGTACCTGGTGGAGGGTTTCTCCAGGACCTTTGCCTCTGACTTGTAAGTTCCTTGTATAATAAATTGCTGATGTCTCTGTCACTGACTCTGGGTTGTTTCTTCAGTTTCACAGCTGAGAAGCTGTAAAGATTGCAGGACTGTGAGGTGCAGCCTAATAATGACATAATTCCATGCCAAAGAAAAAAATATGCTTGGGTGCTTCTCTGAAACACATAGGATGAGTCCAGAAATATAACTTGCACTAGCTAAGCAAAATATAGTGAAACGTTCTCTTAAAACATCTATTATTTCAGGAGATTTAAAACTACCTTAAAAATTAACCTTTTGGAACCAAAGATTTTAGTACTGTTTATTCAATTTACTGTGTTAACAGAAATATTTCTCTGCTTTTTTAAAAATATTTTTTGAATGGGAAAAATGATTGTGGGAAACAGGAATATTGAAGATAGATGCAACCACCTAAGATATTCTTATTGTGTCAGAAATTACCTTTACTGCCCACTAGCTCTCAGGGAGTCCAGCAGTTGTAAGAGCCTTTTTTCCCTCTCCCTCTAGAAATGGGAGGTTATTTTTGCTCATCTCTTTTTGTTTCAATCTGTATTTTGCTCCCAACAGAAACAGCCAGACTAGTAAAATATGTCCTGGAGAATCATAGTTGTCAGGGCTGACTCTAGGCTCACTTCTGAAAGGTGGGAAAATAGTGTTTACCCATCAATCACCAATTTCAGTGCGGTACTTTGATCAAAGTGGAACAGGCACAAACTTCATGGTTAAAGTTGGGCTTAAATCTTGACTCAGATGTTCCAGTTCCAAACTGTCAAATTTGGAAAAGAGATTAAACTTTGGGTTCCAGTCTCATTTTTGCATGGTGATTTCTCAGTTTGACCACTCTTGCCTCCTTTTTTTTTAACCTGTCTCGTTGAAGAGGATATGGGTTCTTATGCTGTAAGAATCAATTAAGATGATCTCTCCTGCTGGCTATTTTTCTTCTATCCATAATTATATTAGGTTAATGCTTCTCAAAATAGTGTGGTCTATCATGGACTAAAATTTATGTAAAATAGAATAAGAATGAACAAACAGAATGACAGAATGACCTCCCACCCCCAAGTGATTAGGGTTTTGGATATCATTGCAAGGTTGAATTGTTATAAAAGTTTATTTGTGCTTAATCTCAATGTCTGTACTTAATTTTTGGATGGGTTCACAGTTTAAAAATGGGACTGGTCTGGGGAACACATGTTTATTGAGGAACATACTGGGTTAGGAGACGCTCCTTTCCTGTGTTTCATACCTGTCATTGCTTTTTCAAATGTCTCTCTTCCCTTTTTCTAAACATCTAGGGCAAGTTACCTTTTTCATCCTTGCATCAAAGTGGTCAGCTCCAAATGTGAACATACTTGATTGCATGGCTCTGTAAATATAAAAAGAAATATCTGATCAAAATATCTGGCTCTAAGGCTTGAAGGAGATATATTTGTGAAGTCACTGGTACCATAGGAGGGGCTCAATAAATGGTAGCTTGCTTCTCCCAAGGACCCCCCTGAATTCGCTCCCCAACTCTGCTCCCATGACCAGTTTCATGAGTTGATTCTACTTGGTATTTCTCTGAGCTTCACAGCACTTTTGGAAATGCCATCTGTTACAACAATGCCAACTGAGGCTTCAGAGCCTGCTTAGGGGAACATTATTCCCGGGGACGCTGCATGTTTAATTTGGTCTCAGTTGAAGAAGATGCCTTATGAGACATAATGTGGCTTTGTCACTCTGAGCTGGGTGAATATGTGAGCTGGAAGTCTTTTAAGCTTCTTTCAGAGCAAACTAATCAACTTGCCACTTAGGATCCAAAAACAAAGCTTTGCTCCCTCTCTGGATGTGTCTCTTCTTTCATTTCTTGGTTATATCTTATAGGGCAATGTAGATATGGGACCTAATTGATCCATGCAATCTGCATGTTTACTATGCAAAGTGGAGGAATGGGTATGCAAGGTTGTAATTGCAGAGGTCCTTGTCAACTAAGAGGATTACCTGTGTCCACCATTAAGAATGAAGGAGATTAGCATATTTTACTATGTACAGTGCACTTTAATAAATGATGACTACAGACAGAAGCATTTATCAATATTATTTTTAAATTCATCCAGAGATTGCAAGTTAGGAAAATTCTTTTTTATATAAGACATTATATATGTGGAACATGTCTCTCAAATGCTACAAAATAAGTAATAGAAAACAGAGATGGTCTAGTGAAACTGCAGGTAGTTAATATGCAACCATATTGCTCTACCCAAGGCTGGGTTCATAATTAAGGCTGAGTAGCAGGGTTTCCTGGGGGATTTTTCTGGTCAGTGGAGACTGCCAAGTTCATGGTTCCTATTCAACCACTATGTAAACATCATAAGTGCATGAGCTATTTTGAAAAATAGTCTTCATAACCTGGTTAATAGATAAGTCCAATATATGTTATACAAAGCAATTGTCAGAGGATAAAGAATGAAGTAAATTGGAGACAGTGCATAAGTTATATTGAAAGGTAGCTTTTCAGGATTTAGAAGACTTAGAAGGATTTTGCAGTAATATTGCCGTGTCTATGCTGACAGAGCCTGCTAAGACAATGTCAGAAAAGAAAGAAGTACATGACCCTCCTTTGAGTCCAGTGGACTCAAGTTGCAAGGTTAACTGTGGGATGTATGATAGGCTTTATAAAAAAATCAGTACAATATGTCAATACAAGACGTGTTTTGTTTCCAACAGTAAAGTAGGGAAAATGAGCCCCGTTTAATAAGGACCAACTTGGCTTCAATTGCCTAACACCTGCCTTGAGATCAAGTATCTGGAAATGAAATCTTGCTACAGTTCTCACTATGGCCTGGCTCTGTAATGTCAGAGCTGGGAGCTGACTCTACTTTCGATCTTTGCCTGAGAGGACCAACTCAGATTGACCGGCAGCCTTCTCTGGGGTGAACAGAGGAGTCAGAGATAAAGCTTTGTCCTGTCTCATGAGGATGTCTTGCCAAGGACATTGGTTTCATTCTGCACAAGTCATTTTTTTCAGAGGGCTTCCATGTATATAGAGCTAGTAGGAGTGTTGTGGGAGCAATACTTACTGGCACCGAAAGTCAAAACTCACTTCTTTAAGAACAGAAAAAAGGATTTTAAAAAGCTGTAGGAAAATACTTTCTCGATCTTTGGACTATTTCAGATTAATGTTTGTAGTCTCAGGAAAAATACAATCCATGAGAAGCATAAAAGAGATTTTTTTTTACCATATTGTCATGCTATGCAAGACACTTGTTCTTTTGGTTTATAAATCCTTAACTAAAAATAGTTTTTGAGAAAAGTATAAGAAATAAAAATAAATAGCTAATTGATCTAAAGAATTAAAATTTGTTTTGCATTTTTGAAGACTATTGATTAAATCCTAATTTTCTAGTTTTTTGTAATAACCTTGTGATCTTTTATTAAGTAAAATAATAATGTTACAAATAAATTTGAAATCCTTCATCTTTTATTTATTAAATTTTGCACATTATATTATATATATATAAATAGTAACCCATATACATAGCTTTTGAAGATACATATGTATGTAGTATTAGCCTTATGCATCAATGAGATTGCTAGAGAGAGAATTTAGATGAAGAGTGAAAAACAGCCTGAAGAATGGCAGAAGAAAATCCAGTGTTTAATGATCTGGATAAAAGTGAATGATTCTAGGAGATAAAAAGAGCTAGGTCAGTGAGTTGTCAGAGAATTCCAGAAAGGAAAACAAAAACAAAAACAAAAACAAAAAACAGCTCTTAGAAAGAAGAAACCAGTCATACTATATACATATGAGTGAAATGTTTATATACTTTATCAAAATGGAAATCTCTGGTTACATTAGAAAAAGCTACTTTGATTGAGTGGTAGGAACTGAATCAGATGGAGTGAGTTGAAAAATTAGGGTAAAATGAAGACACAGAAATAGAAGAAAATGCCAACTGTTTGAAGAAGTTCGGTCATGAAGGGGAGGAGAGAGATAGGATGGTAGATGGGAAGTGAGCAGTTGAGTAAAACTTTATTTTGTAAGATGAGCTGTATGTGAGCATGTCAAGAATTGGAAAGAAAAAAATATGTTTGATAGTGTCAGATTTCTTAGAGGTTTAATTCAGATGAAATCCAAAACACAAGTGAAGAGACTGGTTTTTGAAAGTGGGAGGGATATCTCCCAATTTTCTTTGGAAGCTCAGGAAAAGGCAGGTCATCTGGGACTAGAATTTGCTAGATGAGTGCAAAGAAAAGATACAGAGGGTAGAGAGGTTAACACTGTTCTATTCAAACAGTGGTCCACAAACTGGCATTTGTTCATAATTTGTTTGTCACCAGTCTATGGCAAGAAAAATACAGAAAATGGGTATAAGTGGTAATAAAGTGTTATTGAAAATCGATAATATTTTATCTGTGGAAACTACCAGTAACAAATTAAACAAGTTCATACTGTATAGCACAGGGAACTATATTCAATGTCTTGTAGTGACCTATAATGAAAAAATATGAAAATGAATATATGTGTGTGTGTATATATATATATGACTGAAACATTATGCTCTACACCAGAAATTGATGCAACATTGTAAACTGATTATTCTTCAATTAAAAAATAAAATTCCCTCGTCCTGATCATTTTATAGCCACACCGACGAAGGAGAAATAAACCCATGTAGAAAGTGAACTTTCAACTCCCATTCACTCTTCTCTTTAAAAGTTTTATATCCTACTATAGTGGTCTCATTGTAAGCCCTTGAGAACTCTTTTTTTGCCCTTGATTCATACTAGCAGACTTTTCTTCTTAAGTAAGAAATGAGGAAAGTACCTGTTGTGACCAAGATGTAATTGGGTGTCAGAATCTTGAACTGTCTTGAGAAAATAAAATGTCACCCTATGGGGTTCAAAATTAGCCCCCATCTTTCAGATTAAGTATTTCGAGAAACTGTGAGTATTGTAGAGCATGCATTGGTTACTAATTTACCCTTCAGGTGTGATGCAAAATGATTTTGCTTGGATTTACCTTGGATGAATTCTTTAAGGGGTTTAGTAACACTTGGTTCATTCTAGCTTCAGCTGTCTGACATCTGAGGGTTTGCAGATCATCACCCCTTTGCATGCACCCCAATATTATATTTTCTTCCTATATAATTGGTGGACATTTTGAGATTTGACAGCTAAACTGAGTGTGGCACCAATGGATATCTTTAGGAGATAATGTTTGAAATTTATTTTTGTTTTGTTTCTTCTTCTGATGACATTTGTGTTCCCTCTCCCAGAACGAATTGTATTGTGACAATTTCATAAGTGTGCAGGTGGATTCACATTCTTTTCTTTTCTTTTTTTCTTTTTTAATGGAGGTACTGGGATTGAACCCAGAACCATGTTAAGCAAGCATTCTACTGTTGAGCTATTTCCCTCCCCCCATGTACTACTTTTCTGCTTGTTATTTTTTATCATGTTGCTGACTATTGCATTTTCTCTTTGATTTTTGCTCTTTTTAATGTTCGTGTGTATATGTACACACATGGTAGAAGGAACATGAGTGGGGTGAATGGCCCTGACTCTTATGGTATTCTACTGCTTGGTGGCTCTCAATGATGAGCAGTTGGCCCTACCAGGAACATTTCACAATGTCAAGAGACGATTTTGTTTACTAGAATTGGGTTGAGCAGGGTGTGCTTATTGGCATAGAATGAAAAGAAGCCAGGGATGCTGCTAAACGTACTACAGTGTGCAGGACAAAGGCTAGCAGCAAAGAATTACCTGCAACAAAGAATTACCAGGTCCAAACTGTCAATAGCTCTGAGGTTGAGAAACCTTGGACTAGTTGAACAAAATACCATTTGAATGCTTTTGCACAAAGACCAAATAATTACAGTTTTGTTCTATCATTGTAATGAATAAGCATCCTGTGATAAGGTATTTCTAAGTTGTCAATATTTCACCTGCCAGTTCCAAGCTCTCTGATATTGGCATAATGACTAAATCCTTCTGAACATAATCTCCTTCCAATAAAATGGAACTAATACTATCTTCATCCTATAGTTGTTGGAAGGATTAAATTAGGTGAGTATAGAATACGTTTAGCAGTGTGTTCAAGATATATTAGATGCTCAATAGTGTTTCCTCTGCCTCCCATGATGTTACAGTACGTTTAAGCAATTCCAAAAGGTTACTTTTTGTTTTCGCACTTCAGTCAGGGCAGGAAATACCTATGAATATTTAATCTAGACAATAAGAAAGAGGGATTATTTGGTTCCAGCTTGATGGCTCTATTTACTTTTTTTACTTTAAACTTTTCATAATCTATGCCGGCAGGAATTACGTTAGCACCTTATTCATGATCTGCCAATGGGAAATTCTGAGGACAAAAGCAATTTAATATAACTTTCCATTTTTAAAGGTAATTATTTTCTTGAAGGGAAAAACGGACATGCATATCTGTATATATACATTTTATATATGTAAGCAGACCTCAGGATATGCTATGAAATTTCCTTAAAAATAGTACCTACAGTTAGCTCTTTTAAGCAAGAAATTTCTAGCTATTTTTCTCCTGAAAATACAGAATAAAATATCTTGGCTGGGATTTCCTACAAATCTGACATGGGAAACTTGTATCCTTTAGAAATTTGTGATTGCATATTTATGGAAATACAGTCAAATGAGTGAATGCCTATATTCCAGGCATAAATACATAATGTAATCTTGAATCCTGACTTTTTTGGCAAGGAAGAGATCAAAAGTTCTCTTGCGGTTCAGACATTTCAATATGCATACACTTTCCTCCATTTCTTTCCTTTCCCCAGGCAAACACACAAATTTAAAATAAAATTGCCTGTTTAGTAGTTTTCATCTCTTCCTAGAATCCTTCAGAAAATGTTCAAAATTTCTCTGACAAGGTTAGCTATTTTTCCACAAACATAATAAATCCAGAGTTTAAGTACTCATGTACTTTTATGATGCATATAAAAACACACTTACCTTGAATTTATGGATTTTATGTTTCACGCAATATTTGAAAGTCAATAAAAATTTTCCTTTTTTATCACAATGTGAGATACAAATTTATACTCCAATGAGATATCTGAGTGTTCTTTCCAGGGAATTCAAAGTAATGGTAACTTAATGTGAGGCATACTCAAGTATGCAAGATTATACACTGTGGTGTAGGAAGAAAACTATAGCACTTCTAATCATATTTTTATTTTAAAATTAAGAAAGGGTTAAGCTTCTGAATATAGGACATTAGAACCTACCTGGTCACGCGCACGGTGGTGAGGTGTTGGCTGGGCTACTCAACACATCTGAGAACTCCACTCATTTGCTTCCAAAGTAGTGCCACAAACTATAGTATCTCTTTGCCTTTTTAAGTAAGAATGTGTAGTTTTAACTGAAATATTGTTCCCAAATGAGCAAGTCTTTAAAATGTTCCCTAGTAGAAACTGTAGTTCAAAGATAATACTAACATACAAGAAATGAACAGTAAGAAAATGGCAGAATTACCTTTTCTCATATTACTAGTAGGGGAGCTTTTGAAGCACCATTATGAAAGACAGTAATGACTTAATGAGACATGACAATAAATTAGTCAAAAGTCAATATTAGCATTTTATTGAAATATGTATTTATATCCACTGTTGTAACAACGAACTATCTCATAACTCTGTCTGTGTTTTGATGTGTCTCAGTATGTATGTAATAAACACTGTAACTTTCTGAGATATCTTTTAAAAGTTTCACATCCACTAGCAATGATATAAAACTAAACCAATTTAGAACCGGAGTTTTGAATATCTGCATCCTAAATTGTTAAGCCAGTTTTTTCAGGGAGAAATCAAATTTGATAACATAATTCCCACTATTAGCATATTAATATATTAATATATTAATTTAGTATTAATAATATTGTATATAATATGTAAATAATAATCCTCCCATTATATAATAACCAAACTTTTAACAATGTGTTAGTGAGAACAAATTTTTTTCTCTATCCCTAATAAATAAAGTTAAAAACTAAATATTTTCCTTAACTCTTATCTCATGTTTTGAACTTATTATTAAATTTCTATTTTTTATTAAATATATAGAATATACTGATATATAATAATACTAGATATAAAATCTATCTATATACACAAAATATGCATATGCCCATATCCACACACATACAGCAAAGTTAAAATTTTTTACTGATGGAGAGGCACTAACAAAAATGTTTGGAAAATGTTGCTGTAACATTCAGGGTAGAAATTTAATATGTTCTTTTTCTTCAAAGGACCTACAAATAATAACAATAATAAAGTAAATAACAGTTTTATTTTTCTTAAGTGATTTAAACACAGGACAAATAGAGCTATTGATTATGAAGCATGAAGTAAATATTTGTTGAGAAGATTATGCTAAAATTTTAAACCCTTCACAATAAATAATAACATATGCAATTCAGCTTTTTTTAGAATTTTTAAAAAATCATTAAAAAGATCAGTATTTTATACAATGCCTTGTATGCGTTTATGTGGCTCGCTGACTTTACAGAGTACTTTTTCACACTTTATTTTGTTTTAATTTTGACAAATGAAGCAGTCTGGGAACTACTTAGGTTGGGTATGTTTTGTTCCATTTTTCAGAAGACAAATCTGAGGTTCAGAGAGGTCTTCACTTAGGCACACACTTATGAGACTTGAAGGTATGAATTTTCTCCCTCCCATTTCTCTATTGAGTTCTTAATCTCTTCTAATTCATAATAATGCTGTTTTCATGAATATTTTCCAAGTAGATAAAATTGGTATGCTAAGAGTGTTTTTTTCTCTTGCCCTCAAAAGGCATATTTGATGATAGTCAAGTGACTGGCAGTAATTGTTTTAAAATTTTTGTTAGTTAAGGGGTCTTGACTTTTTAGCTTCTTTTTGATGGATCACCATTTTTTAGAAACTTGCTTATTTTTTTCATGATGCATCAACATTAATCTGTTGATGTGTGTGTCAGAGATGACTATCGATCAAAGTCATCTTCCAAGACACAGGACAAGATGACATTTTTCAGCCTCTCTTTCAGTCGCTGTAGTCATTTGACTGAATTCTTAATAGGATGAGAGTAGAAAGAGCATGTGGTGCTTTTATGCTTGAACCTTGAACTGGGTGGGTGTGACTCATCCAGGACCCCTTCTCTCTTCTGTCACCAGACCAGACTTTTTGATGTGGAAGGGGACAAGACCCTAAAAGACAGTAGAGCTCTGGAAAGGAGTAGCCGGGAACTCTGAATCATTGGGTGGAGGAGAGCTGCCCACCAGCCCAGAACGCCTGCCTGGACTATTAAAGGAGAAAGAAATATTAACCCTTAGGTGTCTCTTTGTTACAGTAGGCTTTAATATAATATTTTAAATTTAATTTTTAAGTGCATTCTTTTACTTTTCACAATCTACCAAGTGTACTCAGGTTTTCAGGACATTTTTCTTTACTTCTTGACTTCTATGGCTTTTCAGACCTTTAGAGAAGGTCAAATCATTATTTAAGTCTTTGTTCCCATTACATTTGATACCAAAACCTCTTGCAGGTTTTCTGTTTACCTCTCAAGCTTTGCTGCTAGGCTTGCTTAATGTACTAATTTGCGCAGTGATAAGAACTTTAGCTCACATTTTAAATCTGAAAGCTTCTACTGTGATGAACATAGCAAACATTGTGAAGAAGCATTAAACTGCACAAAATGTGTCAATTTGCCCCACCTCTGCATTGTAAAGACTCCCATTAAGACCCCAGAATGAAGATAGCACTCATGGGAAGTTCTCTTCCTATTTAAAACACATGACCCATTAGATACCTTCACCGGAAGAAATCACGTGCTGTACAGAAGTCATTCTGGAAAATAGTTATGTATGGTTGACTACATTAACAGCAATTTTAGACTCTGCTTTAGAGTCTTTGGTTATTATGGAGTCATATAGTGACTGTAACAGTTGGAAACTACGGAAGAATAGCTCATTCTCAGACACCTATTATACCACCAACTTCTTCATCTCTTAGAGGTCTAATCGAAGACTCATTTCCAAGGTATAGACACCTTTATTATAGTGATTAGGCTGGGAATTTCTGTGTTTACATAGACCAAAATCTACTCAACAAAGTAAATTCTTCACAATCCCATGACAATTCATATGTTAGGAATTACAAAGAACATGCAATTAGATGCTGGAAGTCTAATATACTCTGTACAACTAGCTTTCTGCTCAGTTATCTATCCTTCACTTAACACTATTTTCATAATACATTGCTGTGAAGTTTAACACACCTGTAAGGACAAAAGAGTTCAGGAAAATGATGTTCTGAGTAACTAGGAGGCAAAAAGTTCTGTATGTGTGTAAATAGCCATAGTTATCAACCATAAGTAAGAAAAAATGTACTCTATATATGCTATATATATATTAATTCTGAGTGTGCAAGCTTTTCCTGAGATCACTTCAGAACTGTGCACACTTACCTTCTCCTGGTCATGTTTCCTTCTTGTCCCCTTCATTGATTACATCACAAATTCAATATTTTCTTAAAACTTCCTCCCCTTACACTAATTACATTGATGATGTGATTTACAGTAACATAATGAAGATGTAAGGGGAGTGATCCAGACCATGTGTATAGAAGTCAGTGAAATGGTTGTATTGTTTGAAAAACATACACATAAGATACACATAAGAGGAAAAAAAGTAACTCCTTTGTCTAATTAATCTTAAGCCTTCGTAATAAGTCCCTGTTCCTGATTGGTTATATAATAAGATACATGTATATATACATATATGTTTGTGTGCATATAGGAAGGGCACATGATTTTCAACTTAAAATACAATTTTAAATAAAACAAATTCTCACTTGGAATATGTTTATAATTGATTAGCTTAAACTCTACTGTGTTATATGTAACATTTTGTGATTTGGGGTGATGGATGGTATAGAAATTTAAGAATCTACTTCAAAGGAGCTCATATATTCTGTGTTCTTTCCTAATTGTGACTCTTTAGAATCTTTTAAATTTTGTTGCATATGATTCTTCTAAAAATTCCATAAAAGTGAGCGCATTGATGGCAAAAGAAGTCTGTGGGTTGCTCAGAAATGGGTAGAAAGGGGAGCTAGACTAAACTGAGGGTTTCTTATTCACGACATATGCACATTTTTCTCTCCTTCCTAACATTGTTTTATTCCCCTGTCCTCTTCTCCCTTCTTAAAAGTAATACAACCTAATGTAGTCAGTTTCTCCCAGCGATATTTTTCAGTGGGGCAGTTTGGGGATTTTGCAAGACTAATTCTTTTGCCTTTAGGGTGGTTGGAAATTCTCTAGTTCCACCAAGGGTGTTGTTGAATGACCCAGAGTCTTTAATGTGGGTTCTTTGCATCTGTGTAGGCAGCCATGGGAGGTTTATCCAGTAAGTCTGGTTCTGTGAAAATAGTTGCCTGGGAAAAAAAAAAAAAAAAAAAGCCTTACTTTATCTTCTCAGCATTCTCTTAATGCTGAGAACTATAATTGATGCAGTAATAACAACAAAAAATTGCATCTTACTTGACATTCAAATAATAACATAAAAATAAAAAATTGTTCAATAGTAAGATAAACTGTAGATAACTTTAGTTTTTTCATATTTATACAAAGTAATTTTAATATAGTTTTACTTAAGTATAACCAAAGTCTCTTTTCTAGGTTTTTATCTTATCTATGAATTAACTCAATTATTTTAATTTAGTCTTAATACAAGAATGCACACACATATTATTTTCTAGGATACACCTTCCTTGAAGAAATTGCTCTGATATGGGTATTTCTAGAGATCATTGGAAGTCGGAAAGTCTGGGTGGCCTTCCTAGATTCACAATGAGGGCATTGCCATGGATGAGGCAGATTTGAAGTCTGCATAAACATTAAAGCATTACCTAGAGCATACAGTGCTGTCCTCCTCAAAGAATTATGTTCATTGGGGTCAAAGACCTCCTCTCACACAATTTTTATTTCCTCTAGTGTATCTTGCAGAGTGCTGGGCACTTGGTGGAGTTTAAGAAATATTTGTTAAGTAAAAATGAGAGATTTGATAACCATCAAAGTCAGCAGTTCGTTTAAGATCCTTTATTAGTTAGCTATTTGTGCGAAATCAAACGCCTGTCACTTAGAGTTTTAAAACTACAATCATTTTCTTTTGTCTCATGATAATGAGTCTTGGGAAAGTTCTGCAGATCTAGGTCATATGTGGCTGATCTTGTTGGAAACAGGGGGTGAGTCAGCCTGGGGCTGGCTGGTCTAAGAGGCCTCAGCTGGGGAGGATCAGCTCTGCTCATGGTAGTCCCTTATCCAGCAGCTGGTGGGTCCAACTTACTCGCAAGGTAAGCGGTCAGAGTTCCCAGAGAGCCGCAGCAGGAAAGGCCTCCAGGACCCTGTATGCAGAATGCCAGGCTCTGACTGCCCTGCATCCTGTTGGCCAAGTCAAGCCACAAGGGCAGCTCTGAGACAGAGAAAGCACGTTCACTTCTAGTTGGGAAGAGCTGAAATATTTCATACAAACAACATGCCTACGGGAAAAGGTGGTGAATAAGAGCCCCTTTTGCAACCAATATCTGAAACACTGAAGCAAAACAGAAAGGAATCCAAATGTGTTCAAGGCTCAAAATTCCTGCATGATGAATCTGTTAGTAGCCACATTTTTTTCCTGTCAGCAATTCTAAAATGACAGGAAAAAAAATCCACAATTGGTAGCAGCAGAATGTGCTTTTCAAGTGACTTATGTTCTTTGTCAAAACAGAGTAGTTATTCACACAAACAACCTAGCTGTGGATTTGTCAAAGCCCTGATTTTAATGATCTGAGCACCGCTATTTATAGTACAATGCTTCTACCGGACGGGCCTTTTTGTTCCTCTGCTTTATTTTTTTAGCTTTCTGGAATATCTCCTATTTAAATTTATATCAGTTGCTACAAAAATCCCCTTATATTACAAAGAATGATTGGTTTAGTTACTATGATAGTATTTCTTTTTCTCTGACATGATGTACAAAACAGCAACAGCTTTTGATAAACACATATTGGAGGGTTATTTATCTTTTTTTATTTCTTAACTTAATTTTTTTAAAACACTTTTAGGTTCACCACAGAACTGAGCAGGAAGTACAGAATTTCCCATAAACCTTCTATCCACACACATCCCCCTTCATCATCAAAGTCTCCTAACAGATGGTACATTCATCACAATCAATGAACCTACATCATAATCACCCAAAGTCCACAGTTTATATTGGGGTTCACTCTTGTAGATTCTATGGGTTTGAACAAATGTAGAATGTCATATATCCATCACTAAACATTATATAAAGTATTGTCACTGCTCTAAATTTTTCTGTACTCTGCCTACCCCAACCTTCTCCTGCCCCAGTCCTGACAACTGCTAATCTTTTCACTGTTTCCAGTTTTGCCTCTTCCAGAATATGTTACAGTTGGAATAACAGAGTAGACAGCCTTTTCAGACTGGCTTCTTTTACTTAGCAAGATGCGTTTTACATTCTTCTGTGTCTTTTAATTGCTTGATAGCTCATTTCTTTTCAGCACTGCATACTACTGTCTGGATTGCTACAGTTTGTTTATCCTTCCCTCTCCTGAAGAATATCTTGGTTGCTTCCAAGTTTTGGTTGTCTTGAATAAAGCTGATACAGATATCCACTCATAGGTTTTTGTGTAGACATGCATTTTCAATTCACTTATATAAATAATAACAATTAAAGTTGCTAGATGGCGTGGTGGGGTTATGTTTAGTATTATGCACAACTGACAGGCTCTTCTAAAGTGGCTGTACCATTTTGTGTTTCCACTAGCCACGGATGAGGATTCCTTGCAGAGTATCTCCACGTCCTCACCAGTGTTTGGTGTTCTCGGTGTTTTAGATTATGACATTATTAGCTTTTAAATGTTGCATCTTTAAATTCTTCAGACTGTTTATATGTTTGAGCTGTTAATTACAGAATAGAGAGCTTAAAATGTATTTACTTATATTTTACATAAAACTTTAAATAAAGCATATACATTTTTATAACTAGCATTAATCATATATAAAAATCTGATATTCTTTTTTATCAGAGTCAATATATTTATTATTATAAAAATATCCATAAAACTGATATTTTTTATTGAAGTATAGTCAGTTTATAATGTTGTGTCAGTTTCTGGTGTACAGCACAGTGCTCCAGTCATACACGAATATACATATATTCATTTTTATATTCTTTTTCACCATAAGCTACTACAAGATATCAAATATAGTTCCCTGTGCTATACAGTATAAACTTGTTTATGTATTTTATATATACACCAGTCAGTAACTGCAAATCTAGAACTCCAAGTTTATCTCGTCCCAACCCTTTCCCCCGGAAACTATAAGTTTGTTTTCTATGTCTGTGAGTTCGTTTCTGTTTTATATGTAAGTTCATTTGTCTGTTTTTTTTTTTTTAAGATTCCACATATGAATAATATCATATGGTATTTTTCTTTCTCCTTCTGGCTTACTTCACTTAGAATGACATTCTCCAGGGCCATCCATGTTGCTGCAAATGGCATTATTTTATTATTTTTTATGGCTGAGTAGTATTCCTTTGTATAAATTTACCACAACTTCTTTATCCAGTCATCTGTTGATGGATATTTAGGTTGTTTCCATGTATTGGTTATCATAAATAGCGCTACTATGAACATTGGGGGTGCATGTGTCTTTTTGAATTAAGTTTCCCCCTGGATATATGCCCGAGAGTGGGATTGCTGGATCGTATGGTAAGTCTATTTTTAGTTTTTGGCAGAATCTCCATATGTTTTCCATAATGGCTGTACCAACATACAACTGATATTGATCTTAATGGAAACACTTTGAGAATAAAGGAGGCAGTGGTCCAAGATGAGAACCTGATGCTCCATTTTGTGGGACTCCTAGGTTCAAGGGTGAAACCAGGCCTCAGGAGGGTTGGCAAGGGACTGAGTCATCCAGTGTTCTACTGTAGTTGGGGCTTGACCTACCCACAAGAGGAGGGGCCTCATTCATTCTTCTCAAGATCCCGCCATCTGCTCTGTCCCTGGAATGGAATGTCCAAGTCTATTTCCAGGAACTCTGTTTTGACCCACAATGGCCCAGAATTTTTAGTTAAAATCAATGACACATTGATTCTTCTCTGTCTTCCTTTTCTCCTCCTCCTCTTCCAACTGCTCCTCCTCCTCCTTCTTCTTCTTTTTCTTCTTCTTCTCCTTCTCCTCCTCCTCTCTTCTTCTTGATTTATAATCACTTAATTTACAGTCTGAGGACAGCACTTTTTCTCTAAGCTTATTTAACTTTATCAAGATAATAATTTAAGATCAGGGAACCAGAACCCTAACAGATTAAAGTACAGTTAATCCACATCAAGTCAAATCTTCACCAAGATGAGATCAGTGAGTATTATGCACACCCTGGAACTGACAGGGCCTCTATTATGGAAATGTCCTTTTTACTTTTATACTTTAATGATTTGTTACGGGATTTTTTTGATAGTCTATTTAGAAAATGACTCATTCCTATTAGAGAATGTCAATTGCTTAAAAGGTAATCTTAAGTGATAATATTATCTTAAGATGAAATAAATTATTAAAAATTAAAGTATACATTAAATTTAGAGAGTGTTTGAGGGGGAAAAGATTCAAGTTTAGTTTAGTCTGGAAGATATCTGATATAAGCTTACCTGCTATAAGCAATGCATGTATGCTCCTGCCCTTGCCCAGAAAAAATACTCTCCTCCAATTTCTTCTGTATAAAGGAAGGCCCTCTCTGTGGAGCACTGAAATGGACTTCAAGTTTCCAGATATGACACATTTTAAAATAGGTCATACCTGATAATAACATCATGGCATTCTCAGTCTTTTATATTTATAATAGTCTGCCTCAGCCTTGTTAAAAAACCAAAATACAAGTAAAATATGTTAGTAAATACTAAGAAATACTAGTTTAAATACAAAGATTCCAATTAAAATTCTCATTAGTTTTTTTATTCCTTCCCAAGAATAATTTAAAACTCTGATGTAATTGTAAAGTTACAGTTGATTTTTATTTTGCTTGTTATTATTGTGTTATTAATTTATAATTAAAGAAGGTTCACCCTCTTCATAGTGGATATTATGTCTCTGTGTTATAAATTTGTGTATCCTCATTGTTTAATATCATTCTGACATTTAGTAAGCATCACACAAATATATTTGTTGAATGAACCAATGAATCAATAAGAATGAATAAATGTTAAGAATTTATAAATAATGAATAAAGATAAGAATGAATAAATATTAAGTCTGAGAGTGTAGATTAGACTGTCTGTTGCCCAGCAAGGGGGAGATTTATAGACAAATCCCAGTATATTCAGAATCTGTTAGCAATATGAAGGGAGTAGTTTTTTTGTTTTTGCTGTTTGTGTAATTATGTATTCTCCATGAGTTTAATCAGCATTCACCATACAGTTTGTAAACAGTGTAATTTATTGGAATATCTGGGTCCAGGTTCCCTTGATCCTCTAAATGAATACAATCACTTAAACCTCATTTCCCCAATGTTACTTAAAACGGTACGAACAACAACAAAGATCCTACCGGTCAAATGCTTAACATCTAACATATACTTCCATTGGCCTGGCTTTTGGCTCCATTGAATTCATTGACAAAGGAACCATTTGTTTTAAAAGAGGTAATAGGATTACCCTAAGATATGTAGGGAAAATGACAGGTCTTGGACCTCTTGACTTGGTAAAAATACTGCAAGGTTTAATTTTCTTATGTACTTATCAACTTTCTCCTTTATAGTATGTAGATTTGACTTGACTTTTCTTAAAGTCATGACTAAATGCTCTAACTTGGTAAACATTTAGCGAATTTTCTGGCCTTCTGTATCTTCTCTACACAAATTAGTTTGCAAGAAACAGTGTCAGGCCTCTCTTTTCTCATACCTTGTATCCCTAACCATCTGCAAAATGTTTAAAATAAATAAATAAATGCAAAACTGATGTTAAAGAAAGAGTGAGATTTTGATCTCAATTATGCAGCTCAACCAGTTCCTGGGTGTTGATAGTAATTAAAATCACCAGATTCTTGTTCAGTCTTCTGCTTCTGTTTGCCTGTGTGAACACAATGTAGTACAGGCTTTTGCTGTATTTTGGTAGATTGCTAGAGCTTCAGAGAATAGCTGAAGCATTTTATCTATGTTTGTGTAAAATCTAATTTTAGATTGAGGGTCTTCTTATTTATATCTTTTGCTAAAGAAACTAGCAGGACTGAACTGTCTCAAGAGAAATGCTGTGTATGTCTCCAACGAACAGCGTATACTCAGATCTGGTGTTTTGTCTTACGAAATTCAATATTTCCTTTCTTTAGGAGAAGAAATAATGATTTAGCAATGCTTTGCAGCAAGTAAGACTTTGAGTGGAATAAATGCATGCATTCTAGTAGTCCATTTTGCAAAGGCTTTCCAGGAGTTCAGACAATAGGTGCTCTTTTTTATTTTATTTTATTTTATTTTTTGTTGTGCTTATACAGCTTTGCAGGGAAATACTTAAGAGAGCAAAATTAATTCTACAAAAATTTTCCTCATTATCAGCTTGCATTTTTTTTTTTTTGAGTAGAAGTGAAACTTTTCTTAAGACTATCTGCAACTTGTCTTTTTGTTTTTAGTGACACTCCTTATATGTCCTTCTGCCTTTTCAAGTCGAGAGGTTGAAGGAGAAAGAGTCAAGAATTTTATTCAAAAACACTCAAATTTGTGCTGTTCCAAGGCCACAAATAAAAGTTCCTGGCCGGGTCACTGTTGGTCATTGGCCAAAGGAGAGGTGCCATGGTGACAGCTCTAATCCCCATAGTGCAGCTAAGTGATGTGTTTTCCAACTGTGAAAAATCATATGCAGCATTTTGCCTATAACGTGTGTCATAATTAAAACCAAATCTTGATCATATTTGTACCAGATAAAGTCTCAGCAGGAAACAGCTCATTCAGACTTGGCACTGAAAAGATAATTGAATAATAGTATTATTGTTAGAGGTGTAGTCAGAGTTTAGGTCAACTAGCAGCAGGGGACAGTAGGACTGAAAACAGCAGGGACACTTCACCAAGCCTGGACTTGAAGAGTTGAGGTCAGTGACAGGAATCCAGAAAGAATAGCTACACGGTGAGGGCTGCCTCACAGGAGATGGAATTTTCGGTACAGGGATGCAGCTGCCCCAATGACTTTTTTTCTTTTTTTGTTTTATTTTGTTTTTTTTATCAAAGAAATTATTTGCATGTACATAAACAGGCTTTTGTAATGTTTTGGGGGGAAAAGCACAGAATTTTGTCTACTTTCAAAAAAATGAAAAACCTCAGAGTATTTACATAATGGCCATATATACAGAAAATCAAATCTGAAAGATTTTTCAGAAAAGAACCTCCCCAACTGCTCCCGATGTACATTTGTAAAACTCACGATTTAAAGCTCAGCTTTTACAACTGAGCATGTTTCCCACCCTTGTCTCTGAGACGGCTGGGGCTAATGAGTACCAACATGTCTTTTTCCTCTCGTCCTCTGGATCTCCTTTCAGAGTCACCAGTTGGCCAAACACAACTGGAGAACAGAGCATAAATCAACTTGCTGTGGCAGTGTACATAGTTTAGCCTTCAGGATGCACAGAACAGTACAGAGGGTAGAGAATGGATGCGGAGGGACAGACAAAGCCATCCATCACCATCTGTGTGGTCCTATGTGATCAGATCATGTTGGTTTCTACCATTTCTACTGCACGCCATTTCTTACCACTTAACGTGCTTCATCCTTTCCTCTGACCACCACAGCCTTCTTTCTTTTCCTACCAATGAAATAGCTGTCCCCTCTAAGGTCTCTGAACATTATGTTCTATCCACCAGGAAAGGCCTTTCCAGATCTTATGTTGGCTGACTCGTACCATTTAGGGACATTACATTTGTCACTGCCTCATTGAGGCCTTCCACAACCACCCAGAACTGCCTCTGCTACTTGGTCACTCTCAACACATCATATTTTTCATTTTCCTCACAGCAGACACACACCATACAATCGCCTTGTTCATTTATTTGTTGCCTTGCTCATTTATGAGAATTCAGGTTTCTAGTGTAAGGACATTGTCTGGCTTGTTGACCAAGAATGTCCAGTGTTTGGAAGAATCTGTGGCCCAGATATAATTGAATTCACATATCCAGCCTCCTCTTTTAGTGGCTAGGAAACCTCTGGTACAGGTGTGTCCAAATTCATAGATACTATACGGTTAAGGGACAAGCTCAGTTATCCTGAAGGCCACCAAGTATCACCACTAAATTATACTGCTTTCTAATGCTGCAATTTGAAAGACAGTAAGGTGTTGCTTATGACCTGTTAGAGTTAATGAAGTATTAGAAGTTGACTCATTCGAGAACAAGCGCTTAATTTATGAATGTAGAAAATTCTAAGTCAGTGTTAGTTGTAGAGTGGAAAAAATAACTCAAAATGTTAACTCCAGGTCAGTAAGTCTATATAACGATTATTTATGTTTATGCCTTAATTTTTAATATATTCATATCTACCACATTACACATAAAAAGCAACTTCTGATATGCATTTCTATCCATGATGCCTGGGCAAAACCAGAAATGACTTGGTTGATGAAGTGTTTCCTGTTTGTTAAAACAAAACAAGACAAAACAAACAAATAAAAAAATTCTACTTTCAATTCCTGCCGAACAGAAACTATACAAGTCATTTTATATTTCAATTAAGTCTCATCCCTCCCCTTTCTTGCTCTGCCTTCTGAATCACATCCAATTGCAAGGTGGAGAGTGAAGGCACCCTTGGAATAAAATGTGGACTTTTTAAATTTTCATTTACATAGTCATTCCCACTATCCTTCCACAGCTTCTGTTACACATAATGAAAACAAAAGCTGATGAAGATGTTTTTATGAAAGGTCAAATGAGTGGCAGTAGAAACTGGAAAAGAGGAAAGAGAAAGCAAAATAGCAAAATATTTGTAAGCATTCACAGTAACCTTGTTTCCACAATTTCTTTTCACGTGTAATTCCACTGGGAGCAACCCTTCTGCTTGGCGTCCTTCCTACCTTGCTGCACACACTTCTCTCTCCCATCTGCTTCTCCTTATTTTACAAAAAAAAAGCTATGTGCAGAGGGGAAGATAAGCCCCAGTTTAATGTTTTTACTATTTTGTCAAAATTTTTCATGTTTCATTCATTGCATTCATTTTATAATTTGTGTCTTTGTTGGCTTGGGAAAGGAGACACTGTTTTCTCCATCATTATTTCATTCTATTGGTTTTTTTTCTTCCAAAGCATCCAAGCTTATAGCATTTACCAGCCTTGTTTTCTTTTACCTCACTCAGCTGGGCAACAGAGGGGCCAGAGATTTTCATACTCATGGCTGGAGATGAAGACACCGAGCGCTTCAAATTCGTTCTGATAACTCATTTTGTTGAAAGCTCTAAAACACTTTGTTAGAGAACTCCACTCTCACCCCAAAACTGCTCATAATTTTGCAATTAAACTGTGATCTCAGACTGGACTTTTAGTTGTGTTTGCATTTGATATCAGTTATTATTTAAAACTATGGCTGAAATAAGATTAATGACATTGTATCTATGTCAGCAAACAGTGTAGGGATGTTGAAAACAATGTAGATCCAAAACCTCTTTAAATTTTAAAACACGACTATTTAAAACCTTTTCTCTTAGGAAGAAAAAAGGTTAAAAGAGCCTGTTGCCACACTGTAGCATCTACTAACTTCTCTACTGGGACATCCACATTTATAATCTTTCAGTGTTGATTTACGTTATATGTTTTGGTTATGAAAAAAATAGATCAGTTTGAAATAGAGTATGAAACTAGTATTCTTGTCCTCTTGGAACTATTGCTCACATGAAGGAAATGATAGCAATCTTGTCTTCATTGTCTGGCTAACGGTAATTAACTTGAATTCTGCTAAGTGGTTTATTCCTTTATTGATTGTGAGATATTTTTTATTGTTATTTGGGGGGGGGCG